>NC_141137.1:92125558-93521058 GCF_053477565.2 Lygodium microphyllum | reverse complement strand
TAAGATTGGACAAATCTGATATATTCAAAACTGCATTTAGAACACAATTTGACATTACTTGCATTACCTTTGACAAAACTTTTAAAAAAGGGTATTGTATATAACTGGTCTGACAATCAACAAAAATCCTTTGATTTATTGAAACATGCTTTAACTCATGCTCCTGTATTATAACTACCTGACTTCAATAGACCATTTTTCTTAGTAGTTACTGATGCTAGTGGATCTAGAATAGGTGTAGTCCTTATGCAAGATTCTCATCCTATATCCTACTCTAGTTGTAAACTCAAACCATCTGAACTTAAATATTCTACCTATGACAAAGAATTGCTAGCTGTAGTACAAGCCTTATGTCAATGGAAACATTATTTAATGGGATCTAAATTTATGATCAAAACTGACCAACAAAGCATTAGACATCTCCTTAGTCAACCACAAATATCTGACCAACACATTAAATGGGCCGCTTTTATTCAAAGTTTTAATCCCCTTATACAATATCAACCAAGAAAAGAGAATGTTGTAGCTGATGCTTTGAGTAGAAGACCGACAATTCACAATATTTCTATGATATCATTTGATTCCCTTATCCCTATGAAAGATACTTATCATCAAGATCCTACTTTTCAAGCTAATTGGAATAAACTAGTTGCAAACAATTGGATTCCTATTGATTCACTGACTTACAATAATGGATTCATGTTTTATGAAAAAAGATTATGTGTGACAGTTCCATTTCGAACATTTATTTTGCATAAAATTCATTGTCCTCCATATCAAGGTCATAGAGAAATTATATCTAGTTTACGTACATTGACTGAAGTTTTTTATTAGCCACATATGGACACTGATGTATCTAACTTTGTATCTGAATGCTTAGTTTGTCAACGAGTTAAAAGACACCATGGTAAACAATATGGTTTGCTAATGCCATTATCTATTCCATAACGACCATGGGAACAGATTTCAATGGATTTTATCACTAGTTTACCTAACACTAAAGCTAACCACGATATGATTTGGACTGTTGTAGATAGGTTTAGCAAACAAGCATATTTTATTCCATGCAAGAAAACTTTAACTACATCTCAAGCTGCTCAATTGTTTTTTAAATCTATTTTCACTAATCATGGTTTACCAAAAGTCATTATTTCGGATCGTGATTCTAGATTTTGTAATAATTTTTGGATTACTTTGTTTGCTAATTTAGGAATAAAGATTGATTTTTCATCTACATTTCATCCTGAAACAAACGGTCAAACAGAAGCTACTAACAGTACTATTTTAGATCTTTTGCATACTTACACCATTTCAAAACCACACACATGGGATACACATCTACATTTACTTCAGTTTGCATATAATAATACACCACATACAGCTACAAAGAAAGTACCATTTGCATTTATTTATGGATATCGATTGCCTACACCTGTTGCATCATTATCAAACAAAATTCAGATCATTGATGATATTGCTAACATGCATGCCACTATTTTTTATGAAGTTAAAGATATGATTGCCAAAGCCCAGCAATCATACACATAACAAGCAAATAAGAAAAGACAAGCTATGAATTTTAAAGTTGATGATTATGTTTGGTTATGAATAGAAAAACGAAGATTACAAAGTGTAGATAAGCACCCAGTTGTGAAATTAGCACTTAGATTTTATAGACCATTCAAGATCATACACAAAATCAATGACAATGCATTTAAACTAGAACTACCACCACATTGGAAAATCCACAACACCTTCCATATCAGTTTATTACGACCTTTTAGAGGCCAATTACTTGTACACCCTGTCTATGAAAACCCTCCTTTGCTAGATGATGAAACTGAAATCCTTGAGCCTGAAACTATTTTAGATACTGACTTTATGACCACTAGAACTGGCCGTAGATATTCTAGATATTTAGTCAAGTTTAAAAATCATCCTGTTGAAGAGGCCCAATGGATGCACGCTAGAGATCTAAATGCTTTCCCCACTATGTTAGCCCCACATTGAGATAATAGCAATTGAGGACATTTGCTATCCCACCCCAAGGTATGATGCCAGGAGGCATATTCCATAGTGGATTTCATGCCACGGTGGATTCCGTGAGGTTTTGCGGTGGATTTCATAAAATTTTATTACCGAGGCTCATACACAAAGTGGATTCTTTGTGCAAGAAGTTGATGGGGACGCCTATCCTTTTTGGGCGTTTTGTTAATTTTATGTGTACATGGGTGATTCCATAGCAGGTGATTCTGCAAAATACATATTTAAATTAATAAATGTTTATGAGTTTAAAGTGCGCACTCATAATAAATTAAGGTTAGGATTGATTTCTAACCAATTTATTTATGTAGCTGAAGACTGCTAGGTATTCACTTTTACCGATTTAATTGTATTATTTTTCTAACAATTGTGAATGCTTCAGTTGATGTGTAGAGCGAGCAGCGGTGGCATTGGGAAGCATTGGAGGATAGCGTGTATTCAAATTATCATCAATTTTTTATGGGTGCGTATCTTAGGCATGACATTTATATTTTGTCATGCTTATTTATCAAAGCGCTTGATATTTATTTATTATTTTTGTATACGCATGGGCGCACGATTTAAATACTTGTATTGAACATTGTATTTGGGTACCGCCTAACTTCTTGGGTGCCCATTAGCTTTATTTCTTAAGTGGCACAAAAGCAAACTCAAAAGTAAAAGCATGCTATTTTGTAAATTGGGCTATTATTTGAGCTTGAAGATGAATAATATATTAAATACATGCTTTGTGGAGTGCTCACACAAGGCGTGGGGGGAGATTGCACCCAAGTGGTCTCTTGTTCATGTCATGCAAGCTTTCTTCATTGGTTTTTGTGTAAAAAGTAGAGTTCTTTTGTTCTTGGGGACCTTCTGACGCTCACTACGTGCGCATACGGCAACCGATCTGTGCACCATGTAGTTAATGTTTTCTTCCATGGAATGAAATTTGCATATTTGCTAAATTGCTCTACAATAGTCCAAATCATATTGTGATTAGCTTGAGTGTTAGGCAAATCAGTAATAAAATCCATTGAAATATGTTCCCATGGTCTTTCAGGGATTGGTAAAGGCATTAACAAACCATACTGCTTACCATGGTGTCGCTTAACTCTTTGACAAATTAAACACTCAGATACAAAGTTAGAAAAATTAGATTTCATCTGTGGCCAGTAAAAATCTTCAATCAAAGTACATAAAGTGGAAATAATACCTCTATGGCCTTGATATGGGGGACAATGAATTTCGTGCAACACAAATGATCTAAATGGAACAGTTACACATAACCTTTTCTTATAAAACATAAATTCATCAACATAAGACAATGAATCAATTGGAATTCAATTATTGGCAATTAATTTATTCCAATTAGCTTGAAAACTAGGGTCTTGATCATAGGTATCTTTCATAGGGATAAGAGAATCAAAAGATATCACAGAGATATTATGAATAGTTGGTCTTCTATTCAAGGTATCGGTAACAACATTTCCTTTTCTGGGTTGATATTGGAGTGGATGAAAATTTTGAATAAAAGCAACCCATTTAATGTATTGGTCAGATATTTGTGGCTGACTAAGGAGATGTTTGATACTTTGTTGGTCAATTTTAATCATGAATTCAGATCCCATTAAATAGTATTTCCATTGTCGTAAAGCTTGTATTATAGCTAGAAATTCCTTATCATAGGTAAAATACTTGAGTTCAGAAGGTTTAAACTTGCAACTAGAGTAGGCTATGGGATGTGAATCTTGCATAAGGACAACTCCTATTCTAGATCCACTAGCATTAGTGACTACTAGGAAAAATGGTCTATTAAAGTCAGGGAGTTGCAATACAAGAGCATGGGTTAAAGCATGTTTTAGTAAATCAAAATACTTTTGCTAATTTTTAGACCAATGATGATACACAATACCTTTCTTTAATAATTTTGTCAAAGGTAATGTAAGCAATGAAAAATTTCTCACAAATTTTCTGTAAAAGCTAGCAAGACCTAAGAAAGAACGTAATTCATGCACATTTTTAGGTATCAGCCAATTCAAAATTACTTCTATCTTTTTAGAATCAACCTTAATACCTTCATATGAAACAATATATCCTAAGTATTCAATTTGTGTTTGGAAAAACTCACTCTTCTCAGGATTAGCATATAATTGATTCTCTTTCAGTAATTTGAAAACCAAAGATAAATGTTCATAATGCTCGTTTTCATTCTTACTGAAAACCAATATGTCATCAAAGAAAACATTGACACAATGCTAATGCTTCAAAAATATGTGATTCATCATACAACTGAATGTGGCTGGTGCATTAGTTAATCAAAATGGCATAACAAGGAATTCATAATGTCCAAATTGAGTTCTAAATGTAGTTTTGAAAATATCATATGTGTCCAGTCGTACTTGATGGTATCGAGATTTAAGATCTATTTTGCTAAATATTACAGCCCCTTGTAGTTTGTCCATAAGATCGTCTACTATAGGGATCGAATATCTATTTTTTATAGTGATTTTATTAAGGACACAATAATCAATGCATATCCTATGGGTGTTGTTTTTCTTTTGAACTAATAGGACAGGTGCACCAAATGGAGAACTATTGCGCCTAATGAGTCCTCGAGTTAACAATTCTTCAACTTGAGTTTGAATTTCTTTCTGTTCAATTTGATTATGTCGATAAGGTGCTTTACATGGTGGTTGAGAACCTGGAATTAAGTCTATTTTATGATCTTCAGGACGTGTGGGTGGTAAACGAGGTGGTAAGTCAGCAGCAAAATAGTCTTTAAATTGTGAAAGAAATTGTGTGTGCCTTGGATGCATCTTATTTTCCTTAACTTCAATTTCATTCACCTAGATTAAGTAGAATTTGCTACCTTTTCTTAATGCACATTTAGCCTGTGTATGACTAAGCAATGGAAAATTATCAAAAGTGTGCATACCATGCAATGTGATTTGTTTCCCATGAGAATGAATCTTCATTGTTGAGTGCGTGGAATAATCTATATCGTGATTATACTGATGATGCTAAGGCATTCCTAAAATAATGTCACTAGACTGCAGAGGCACAACTAAGAAATTTCTACGTTCAACATAATCACCAATTTGAATTTCTAAGTTATGTACTTCTTGTGTTCCATTGTATCTAGTGCCTAAGAATGCAGCTTGATGCGATAATGAGTGGAAACAATATGTAAATTCAATTCTTTGACCAATTTTGAAGAAATAAAATCGTATGTACTCCCATCATCATGTAAAACAGCCTTTTCTTTACCATGCATAAGAAATTTCATCATTAATAAAGAATGGGGATTTGATATACCTAGTAAAGTATCTGAAGTAGTACCATTATCGTCATCATCTTCTATGAAATCTGGCATTTCTTCATGGTCTTCATCTTCAATCGCTCCCAAATAGTTGATGTGAACAGTTGGCTTTTTGGATTAACAATTCATTGCTAGATGTTCAGGTTGATGGCATTTAGAACAGACTATGGATTTGGCTTTAGAAACATTATTGGTAATAGCAAGAAGTTTAGGAATGTTGGGATTTGACTGAAGAGATGGCTTAGGATTTGGATTTGTGTTTGATGGTAAAGCAGGGGGTCGTGTCCAGGATTTACGGAATGAAGATGGAAGAAAGCGGTTTTGATTGAATCTTCAAAAATTAGAATTGAATTGATTTTTACCAAAGTTACCATTGTTTGAGAATTGTTGTGGTCGCTTCTCTCGTCCTCGAATTTTGTCTTCAGCAATATGGGCCAAGGAAATTGCATCTTTGAGAGTCATTGGCTTGAACATATTCACTTCCGCATAGAAGTGACCAAGAAAACCAAACATAAACTTGCACTTATGGGTCGCCTTAGGTGCATCTTTGAGCATTCGTAGTTGTAATAAAGCATTCCAAAAATGCTCCTATGTTGGGAAATAGACTCACGATGTCTTTGTCGCAGAAGATCCCGCTGTTTCATTGCTTTTCTGTGAAATTGGGGTGGAAGAAAATTTTGCGAAAATTTCTTTTGGAAAGTCTCCCAAGTAGTAGGATAATCAATGCTTTTGCAGACAATAGTCTACCATAGGGATGCTCTGTCCACTAAATGATTAGTGAGACACTTAATTTTGTCTGTTTCGGCATATTGTTCTTCATGGAAATAATCATCAAACTGACTTATAAAAGCAAGTACAGTCTTTCTATCGCATAACCCATTGAAAGTATTAAATTTGAAATTTCTTTTACTTATCTTGGCTTGTTTCCGAATAGATTGTGCTTAAAGTGTCCCATCAATCATACGTTGTATAACATCTTCAGATTGCGGTCCATCTTGATCGGCAGTAGATCGTTGAAGATTAGCCAATTGAGCTTGCAAACTTTGATGTGCTCTTCGTTTCTCTTGAAGCTACATCATAATTAGGTCCAATTTTTGTTCCATCATTGGTTCTGTAACTCACCTTTAGCCTTCCATATTTTGATCTGTCATCCTGCAAAATTTCAAACAACCTCACATACTCGAAATCCTGTTAGTGGGATGAGCATAGCTCAAGTTCGAGTTTACAAGGCTTGCTTTTTTTTTAGTGGCTTTTTCTCAATCTTTCTTTTCCACGATTACGAAAATTATGTCAACCTTCTTCCAAGCGAATACATCTTTTGTATAATCTTCATGTGATTCTCTACTCGCACTGGAATTCGTCTCTATCACAGCACAAGTGCGAACATGGGCTTGAGTAAGGTGCAAAATAGGTTTGGGATAAGTTCAATGTGAATAGCTGCTAGTTAGGGGTTAAAGATTTAAGATTTATAAAAGATTAAAACCATAATCTTAAAGCTTTTGAATAAAAGCTTTAACAATTTGAATTGCTACGACTGGGACAGCGACATGTTCTGGTCGACGTCGATAGCAATCGGTTCATCCTTCTGCCACATACGTTTAAAATTGAGGGTTTAAGCTTTCTTTTATAAAGCTTATCAAGATTTATGATAAAAAATATTGACAATTTCTTATCTATGTCTTCTGAGAAAAAACGCCTTCATGAGAGAGCTTCCCGGGTGGTCCTCTGCCTCCAGACAGTGGTCCCTCGCGATCCGACTGCATAGCAGGAGGTTCTTCACCGCAAGGAACGCGCTGGTATTGACAGATTGTTGCGAGACTGACTGTAGAGCCCTTTCATTCCAAGAGCTTTGCCTTCGCACAAGATGATAAGCAATTGGAAGCCCTCGATCTCAGCTTCGCTTTGATATTATTGATGCGCAAATCGGATGTCGTATGCGTTCGTAGTGAGTGCTAGAAGGTCCCCAAGAACAAAGAACTCTACTTTTTGCTCGAAATCCAGGAGAATAGACTTGCATAACCTGAAGCAAGAAAACCAATTGGGTACAATTTCCCCCCATGCCTTGTGTGAGCGCTCCACAAAGCATGTATTTAATATTTTATTCATCTTCAAGCTCAAAAATAGCCCAAATTTACAATTAACATGCTTTAGCTTTTGTGTTTTCTTTTGTCCAAATAAAGAATAAAGTGGTTGGGCATCCCAAGAGTCGGACTGTGCCCAAATACAATGACCAATAATGAATATTTAAATCATGCACCCATGCACATACAAAATAATAAATGTATATCAAGCGCTTTAATCAATAAGTGCATCAAAATAAATATTGGCGATACGCCTAAGACGCGTGCCTATCAAAAATGATAATTTCTTCTAAATAACTTGAATACACAGTATCGCCAGTGCTTCCCAGCACCACCAGCGCCTGGTCTACCATCAACTGAAGCATTCACAATTTTTAGAAAATAATAAAATTAAACCGACAAAAGTCAATACCTAGCAGTCTTTAGCTACAAAATAAATCAATAGGTTGAAACTCTGTCCTAACCTTAATTTAATACACGTATGCACTCTACCCTGCTACAAGCAATCTCAAGAGTGGTTTTGATAGTAGTTGCTGAAATCAAATAATCTCTATCTATAACACTCTGTACCCTGCTACAAGCAATCTCTCTCTTCAGTACTATGCTATAAGATATCTTCATCTTCAACACTCTGTACTACAAGCAATCAAGTGATAATTGAGGTATCCTTATATTTTTAAATCTTTGTGATGTTATTATTCTTCATAGTTGTTTAATCCTTAAGTGTCAATTCATAGAGAGAGAGAGAGAGAGAAGGGGAGGAAAGAGAGAGGACTATGTGAGATGAACTAAGAAAATAAGTGATAGAGTGACAGAGAGTAAATTAGGGTAGAAGATAAGATGATGTTATTGTTCTCCACTAGCTAAGCTTTTGTATAAATGTGTTTAAATATCTTAGATCAATTCTTCTTGAGAGAGAGAGAGAGAGAGAGAGAATATTTTGGATAGAATTGAAGATAAGATTGGATGCTAATTAGAGGTAGATTAAAAGGTAAGATTACAGCTACATAAGGGGTTAATTAGGGTCTATCATGACTGAAATCAAGTGAAAGAGACAAGATCCAACTAGGTTAAAAAGAACACAGATATAGTGAAACAAAGGGGTGTAATTGTGTGATTTGAATGTTAATCCATGTCAAAATTGGCATATATTTTTCTTTACAGGATGTAGGTGCAGGATGTACCAAGAAAAATAGAGATATTCATTTTCAATTGGAGGATGAATATGTACTAGTGTTCAAAAGAACAGTGGAAAGGGATGATGCAATAAGATATAGGATGCAAAAAGAAAAAAATGAATGGAAAAAAATGTGGACCTTTGGGTTGATGGGTGCATTTATCCACTCAATCCAGTCACTCAAAGGCCACCACAATTTGAAGGCTTACCTCATTGTAAATTTTGTTTGTAAAGGCAATGAAGGATTATATGGATACACATGTAGACTTGTCACACAAGGATTATCAAGGGTTCATCAAGCCTTGATAAATATGCAGATAAGATTATAAGGGAATATGCAATCTTTGATGGAAAAGGATAGATTATTGGCTAAGAAGGATAGGGAGAACCAAAGTCTACAACAAGCAATGTCTGTCATTGAAGATGCTATGCATGCTACACACGTGCAGAACATCGAGTTATAGTCTAAAGATATGGACTTGGAGAAGGAGAATCGAAGCATAAAGAGGAAGCTCACAAAAACTTTTGAGATTGGGCCCACTTTAGAAACCAAAGAAGCATGTCGGTGCATCCGATTAGTTAAACCAATTCACCAATTAACCAAAGGAAGTGGAAAATATCATAGAGGGATTTATGCTAAATCTACTACAATGAGAAATATGTTCCCTCATGCAGAGAATGATACTATTGCCAAAGTCCTACGTAAGGATATTGTAAAAAATGCATTGAAAAATCGTAAATTCAGGGACATTGTAGATGGTGTTGCAAGTGAACATCTTAGGGATGTGAGCAACTTGTTTACTATTGCAGATGCTCACGGATTATGTGACAAGGTGGGAATGAGTTCTGAGTCATATAGTATGCTCTATAAACAATTGGATACAAGTTTAAAGCAAGTCTTTAAAACTAAGTGAGTAATGTCTCTGCCAAAACCATTTCACGTGAAGAAGGCTTGAAAACAACTAAATGAGAAAGTTTTAGAACTAATTGGTGAGCCAACACATTTGGAAAATACACACATATTAAGGTATGGTTCCAAAGAAGTTACATTTGTATTGAATGCATCCAACTACTTTGTATCAGATATATGTAGGGTTCAGATTGCTATGGTCAAGTTCTACAGTATGTCTATGGAAGATTGTAGAGGCAAGCTTGTCCTCAAACTTGATGAGAGTGAGATTAAGGGGCAAAAACTTTAACGTGTGAATATAACACTTATGAATCGACCATTGGATCCCAATATCAATGAAAACCATCCTTTATACTTCACTATACAATTAGAGAAAGAAATAGGCTCGCTTGCAATATTTGAAGTACCAAAGGAGGACAATGAAGTACTTAAAGTGTTTTTTAATCTCACTAATGTACCCAATGTTATTAAACATCAAAATAATGTAGCAGTTTTACACATCGAGGTGTTTGGGGACTATGAAGTTGAATGGCATCTTGTAAGTGATTTAAAAACATTGAAGTATATGTTTAGTTTATCAAATGCAGCGAATACAAAATTTTTGTGCATATACTACATGCAAACTAGGAAGAAAGGGAAAGATGGAAAGAAAGAATGGCTTTCCAAGGCAGGGCAACAAGGTGCTCCAACACATGATCAAAAAGTCATGAGAAATAGAATACTAGATGTAATGGTTCCAAATTGGTGTCCTCTTTTGGAAATACCACTGTCAAGGGTTCACTTTTGCACATTGCATTGTTTGGTTAGAATAATTGAGAAGCTAGTATATGAATATATATGCTTTGCATACAAGATGCACCCTGTGTCAGAAGTTGATGCTACATGCAAGAAGGTAGAACAAGTCCTCTCTGAAGTTGGATGGCATGGGGGACTAAGTAGAAATAAAAAAGGACGAGAGAAAAAATCGGGAAAGAGTGGAAATATCCCTTGTAGACCATGCTTTGGCATACCCAAGGCTAGGAAGTTTATATCTCCACCTCGAGGTGAGGAAGGCAATATACTTGTAAAACAACCAGAGATGTCTGAAGCATGGAAAAAGTTATACCTTGTTGTTCCATATTGGAGCAATGGGTGACAAACGAGGATTGCAAAGGCAGAAGTGTGGATACACCTAGATAGATTAGCAACTCTCTTAAAAAAGTTGAGTTTTAGGGATGGTGATGTCAATACATTTAAAGAGATTGTTGTTCAATTTCATAAGTCCATGGTGGAGGCATGGACTACAAATAGCATAGCACACTACATGGTCAGTATTGCCACCATTACAAAAAAAAATCATCAACCAATACATTATTGTCCACAAGCAAGAAACACTAGAGTGATGTTACCGTGTTTCCGCAGGACATAGGAGCGGAAAATGGAAAAAATGGAAATAGCAAAAAAGGCGCAGGATAAAAGTAGAAAAAGGCACCTTGACCGGGAGCCAGTCCCTGAAAATTTCAAACGTTCAGGCACGACTCTTAGGAAGCTTCGGTGTCGGCCCGAGGCAACAAAAGAATTAAAATGCGGAAGCACACCCTGAATCTTTGTAAAAGAGTGCCAAGCTCGCTCCTGTGCAAAGTGTACGCATTAGTTGGGAATAGGATAAATTAGAATGGTGGGAAATGGGAAAAAGGGCCTAGGCTACGGCCGGCCATGTAAAAGAGGGAAAAGGGGATGACCGCCCAAAAAGGATTTAGGGCTTTGTATATAAAGTTGAAAAGTGAATGAGAAGCTCATTCTTTGGTGTGTGGCAAAAAGAGTCTTCTTCTTCCTCTCTTCTTCTCTCCTTCTTGCTTGTGTGTGCTCTTGAGAGAGGGAGTGTGAGAGTGTGAGGGAGTGAGTGTGTGTGAGAGTGAGGGATCAAGAGGGTGAAGCTCTTCACCATCTCCTCTTCTCTTATTCTCTTCTCTTCTCTTGCGCGTGCGGCTATGGAGAATGGAGCTTGGAGATGGAGGAGGCTTGAGGATGCTTGAGCTAGCATCAAGAATCGTGGAGCTATCGGAGTGCAAGAGAGAGGAGGGTACTTGATCCGGCATCAAGGTAAGCTCACTACACTCGTAGGATTGACGCCACGTCAGCTAGGTGAGAGATAGCCATTAGAGCTTGCTTGGAACGCTTGAAACAATAAGTGGTCCATGGGTCTTGGCAGTTGATCAAAAGCTCCCATATTTTGGTTCTGTTGCTGAGACCAACTGATTCAAGCTTGAGCACTTGCACACCTCATATCGAGCATCGAAGTAGGGTACTCATCCCCGAAACGGAGCTTGAGATATGTAGGAAGTTGGGTGTTTTTAATGTTCAAAACAAGTAAGTATTTTGGGATATTTTGGTTGTTTGATGATTGGAAAGCGTGGAGGATCTATTTCAGTTTTTGGCCTTCGATCTTCGTTGCATTTAGCGTAGGTTAGAGTTAGGAAATCAAACCGGAAAAGGGTAGGGTTTATTGTTTCAAAACAGGAAAAAACATGGAAAAAATAGTGCAAAATGCGCAAAATGCTCGCTAATGAGGCCTAAGATTGACAAGAGAGCGATTGGGGGCGTCAACGCCGCTTTTGGGAAGGCATATAAGAGTCAGGAGGCCAACAGAGAGCTCATTTGTGCCATTTCAGTGAGAGAGAGAGAGAGAGAGAACTAGAGAGCCCTAGCCCATGTGATTCGATCGCATCACCGTCGCACTTACCGACCTGTTCAGGTATACAAACCTCTCCCTCTACTTCCCTAGATAGGATCTGGAAGTGCATGACCATGGCGCCAGCCTACATTGGGTGAAAGGATCGAATTCGCATTCATGCAGGTTATGTCCGCTGCGTTCGGCCCGTCCGAGTGGCCTCTCCTGGGCCGAGTCCCAGAATCGACCCTCGGCCCACTTGGCCAAACCCTAGTCGGCCCGTCCGAGGCAACTGTCCGAGTCAACCCACTCGACCGTCCGAGTCAAAGCTCTTTGCCATGTGGCACATCTGGCCCTCGGTCCCCAACCCTCGACCCATCCGAGCGACCCGTCCGAGTCTCAAATTCAGCACTCGGCCACACCCGGGATTCCGCCCTCGGCCAAGCGCCTCGGCCCGTCCGAATTACCCTATCCGAACCTGCCATTCGGCCATTTGAATAAAAATTGTTGGAGTCAAATCTGGAAATTCGGCCCTCGAACCCATGCCTCGGCCCGTCCGAGTGACCCAGTCGGACCCTGCAATTCGGACCAGTTGGTTCGAGTGCAACTTTTTGTCAAATCTGTCAGAAGTTCGACCCAACCTAGCAAATACGCATTAGCGCAACTTGTCGAAACCCTTCGGGCGCTCAGAACTTGATTCTGGCACACATAATAAGAGAAATTGTAGTACACAGTTGCTTAGCGGCTAGCAGTAGACAGTTGAGGGACCCAAGGACTCGGATGCGAGCCGCTAAACTATAAAACTTGATCGACCAAAAGCGAACAAGGCAACATACAAGGAAACCCTAAACCCTAACTAAATGGCCAAAAAATTGACCTACAAGCCTATCAAGCCCAAAACGAGCGAAAGTGAGTAAGACGCCGGGGAATTGCTTGCGGCACTCACATTGAATTTCCGCACTTGAAGTACACTTAAGAAAGCTGAAAGCCTGATTGGACACAAGTGCACGAGAAACAACACACTCACCGCGACTGACCATAAATTGAGGTTTATATTCAATAATCTGAGGAACTCACTCAGATAAATTGCTTAAGGAACCCACTAGTAGGAGAAGACCCCAAGACTTAAACAGGTGCCTGAGTGCCCTACTAGTAGGAGCTGGAGAAGACACGAAGACACGGAAAGCAACAATATAGAGGATTGAACGCTGTCGGAGCTGCTTAGATTGATTGACAACCTCGTGGAGCTAGAAGCAGAAACAATGTCGGGATCAAGAGGCAAACGAGGAGAGGACCAATTAGACTTAGGAGAATTTCCAACCTCAGTCTAGGAACTGGTCCACGACTATGATCTACTCACTAGGACCGTGATCCAGGGCAGACCTGTAGAGGAAGTGGTAGCTAACCTGGAAGAAGAGAGAAGAGTGATCAAGAGAGCGCTAGAAGGCATAATCGCCTACAACCATGAGCAAAGGGCTACAAGGCTATAGCAAGACGTAGATATGTATGAGGCTAGTAGACCTAGCTGGAGCAGCCAAATCCGGACCGAATGTAGAGAGGGAACGGGCAGCAGAGGCTGACATGACATTGAGCGAACTGGTAGCAAAGCGACTCATGGACAATACGTCCGTTGAACAGAGCGCTATTGCCCTAGCCACCGCGCTACTATCGGGATTGGGAGTCACGCAAGGGGCTAAAGGGCAGGCTAGAATCCCCATAGTAGCAAAACAACTAGCTAGATACAAACCTAGCAGTGACCCGTACAGCTTCATGGAACAGTTCGAGCAAGTATGTGAGGCAAATGGTCTTACTGACCCTGCACAGCAAGCTCAAGCTTTCGGCCTGTGCTTAGGCGATAAGGGGAGGACCTGGTATTCTAGTCTAGATGATGTAGAACGTACGAACTTTTTTTGCCTTAAGGGCCTCTTCATCAAGAGGTTTTCGGAGGCAGGGTATTCGGATAACCTCATCATTAGGTTGATGAATATCAGTCAAAGGGAGAAGGAGAATGTTAGGGATTATGTCACTCAGGTGCGTAGCCTCTACAAGAGAATCCCTGCCAATGAGCGACCTATCGAGAGGGCAGTGTCTACAGTGTTCATGAACGGGATTCGGAGTGAGGAGCTCTACAAGGCTTTGGCCAGTAACTTCACCTTGCAACGAGACGTGCTAGCTAGAGTTTTCGACGAGGCAATACGCGTAGATGATCAACTCAAGGAGCGTAGCATCATGAGGACTACCAATCGAGAAAGTGCAAGCCAGAGGGATCCTGAGAGATCAACTACTTCGGGGGAAAAAGCAATTGCTAGTATGCAGGATAAGGGAAAGAGTGTAGACCACGACCAGGAAATGGCAGAGATGAGAATGGAGATTGCACGGTTGCAAGAGCTCATGAGGAAGCCTATGAGATTGCATGTACAATGTATATACTGCGGTGGCAATCACCTCCCAATTGAGTGCCCAGATCCTAGATCTCAGTCGTGCTCAAATTGCGGTAGATTCGGGCATGATGCAGTGCATTGCAGAATGCTGAGGAGATTCCCATACGCGCAGCAGTACAACCCTCTGTACTTAGGTAATAGGCCACCTAATTTCTTTGGGAGCGGAGCCCAGTTAGCTCTTCCAGCACCGACTGACTCAAGACCTGCCGTGCCTAGGCTGGAGATGAACCCAACTGGTATACCCAGACCACTAGGGCCTTTTGTAACCCACCCATCTAGCGATGCTCCTGTTCACTTTGTGGAGGAGCCTAATGAGGAAGAAACATATGTCAACCCATACATATCCTATGACGAGGAGGGCAACCCAATCCTGATGGACTATCGGCCCAGTGCCGGTGATGGCTTTAGGAAGAGGAAGAGGCAGAGGCTTTGGAGGGCCCAGCCAGGATCTAGTCACATGCTGGACTTGCGGTCACCCAGGCCACATTTCATCATGCTGCCCAGAACGAGAACAAGCTAACAAGGACAAAGCAGATCTCTGATGCACAGAGTGTGGAATCACACATCTGTTTCCAGACTGTCCTAGGCGGAAGCCATCAACAAGCTTTGCCAACATGCCATCGGTGCCTTTGGGGCTCTTTGGAGTGGAAACCTTTGGTAGCGAGGATACGCCCATCCCACTACAGGCTATGACGTGAGCTCAAACAAAACAGGCAGGCATCTCCTTGCCAAGGCCAAGTAACCTTGACGCAACCTCAATAGGAAAGAAAAGCTAGAGGAGACGGAAAAAGAGAACCGATGCAAAGATAACTCTTAAAACCGAGGAAGCGACTACGTTAGTAATGGGAAAGAAGGTCACAGATGCAGAGGTGAAAACCTCAGCTCCCAAGACAGCCGAGCTAGGGAGTGCCAAGGTAGGGGAATATCCCCACCCCAAACGCCAGCTCGAGGCTATAGCTAAGGTCAAGGACGCCCAAAAGCACCTCAAGGATGCTGAACCCATATTAGAAGATCCTATTGACGATTTCTCCAGCGTGAGCACACCAGTCTCACCTTCAAAACCAGAAGCTGCGAGCATACCTGCACCACTGGGAGCAACTCAGTAGCAAGGCCAGGGGGAAACTTGCCAGGGCAGACAGAGCGTATGGCCTAGAAAGGCTAGCCTCAAGGGAAGACGAGAGCCCAGTAGCCTCCTCACAACCTTGTTGTCTACTCCAGTAACTCTAAGCTTGGAAGATCTGCTTAGGCAAAATCATTCCTTGTGGTAGGAGTTAGAAGACTTAATGGAGGGACACACAGGACTTGTGGGTGCTGATCCGCAAGATCATGATGCAGTTACATAGATCCCAAGTCTAACTCTACACTCAAATCCTAAGTCTTTGCACATCAATGCTTTTTGGGAAGGCACTGAAATGCACACAGTTTTTCCCATCCTAGCCTTAGGAGATATGATGCAAAAAGGAATTGTAGACACAGGCGCAGGTGTTAGCATACTAAACCATGCAGTCTTAGAGGCATGGGGAAACCCTCCTATAGAGACTGCGAGGTTTAACGTCGCGTTAGCAAATGGAATGAAGGTAAGACCATTCGGGGTCTTAAAGAATTGGCCAGTAAAGATTGCGAGTGTGCAATTTTCAGTAAACTTCATTGTCATGAAGGGAGTGGATTACGACATACTATTAGGCCAACCTTGGATGAGGAATGCGCGTGTCATTGAGGACTGGGGCAATGGTTTGATTTTCCTAGGAAACAGAACTAGTGTAGTAAGGGTAGAGATGGACACTTGGAAGACGACCCCTATTGACCTAGATGCCATCTCAGCTATGCTGAAAGGCGGTACTCAAACAACCAAACCCTATGGATCACTCACTAAATATATTCCTTGCCTTGAGGATGAGAGGGATTGGATGTACGTTTTGGCAACCATTGACCTACCAGTCTCGGATGAGAAAGAACTATATCGGCAGGCCGCTAAAGCCTCAACCATGCCAATTGAGGAGCCAATTGTGCCACTCTGCATGATGGCAGGAACCTCACTCAGCCCAGGCAAACCAGCCTCGTTCCATATCCCCAACAACAAACTAGAGCTTCAGGAAATCGTAGAGTATGTGACCAATAAACTGGAAGGCAACTTGGCTGCTAACTTTAAACCTCTACGTGATCTATTAGCTAAGCCAGAATGGAAGTGGACCAAGGTTCACGACCTGAATTTGTTATATAACTGGGCTTTAGATACTGATGATACGGAGACTGGAGAGGAAAGCTTAGGTGATAATGAGCAGTCAGAAGGACATGACTCTAATGATGAGGAGTATGAGGACTGTCACTCTACAGGAGAGGAGAGTGAAGAAGAGATAGATATAATAGAGTACGACACAGAAGGAAAAGCGATAGAACAAATCAAGGTAGACTCGAGGCCTAGGAGAGGAAGGACCAGTCAGAACGAAAAAGGAGTCATGTGAATGGAGGGTGACAGATCCTGGCTAGAATGCATAGGAGCCATGGATTACGAGCAGGCCGGAGTGGCACGACCATGGGTAATCCCAGTGCTCAAGACGGATGCAACTACTGAACTATGACCCCCTGGGGAAACACCTTCCTCAAGTGAGGGATGCGAGTTTAACTCAGAGTTGGAAGTCAGTACTGAGAGTGATCCCAAGATACCACAACCTTCTAAGGTCAAACGCACTAAGGGAGACTTGCCAGTCCACCTGAGGCGCAGGAGGCTAAAAGAGGAGGCCAGGAAGCAAGCAAGGGACTCAGAAGCAGAAGGGCAAAAGAAACTGCAAGATCTACCCAAACGGCTTACAAAATTTAAAAAGAGTGACAGAGTGGTGATTTTGCTAGGTGCGAAAAGACAAGGCCAAACTAGTGAACCAATCGAGGGACCCGCCAAAGTTAAGGAAGTTAACTTGGTTGGGGAAGGTGAAAAGCCAAGACCTGTGTTCATTCAGATGACTTGATGGAGGATGAGGAGACCAAACTTGTTGCACTCTTGCAAGAGTACATTGACGTATTTGCCTGGACATTGGATGAACTTAAGGGAGTCAACCCTAGGGTTGTGACTCATAATATCCCAATGGTCCTTGATGCAGTGCCAACGAAACAACGACCTTACCCCATGAATCCCAAACACGCCCATGCAATAAAAGAGGAGATTGATAAACTCATGAGGGCAGGATTTATATATGAGATCGAGCACACGGACTGGGTATCACCTACCGTGATTGTCATAAAGAAAAATGGAAAAATCCGAGTATGTGTGAACTATAAGAAAGTGAATGCTGCTACAAAGAGGGATAACTATCCTTTACCTTACACCGAGCACATGCTTGAGAGGGTAGTAGGTAAAGAAGCCTATAGTTTTTTGGATGGTTTCTCGGGCTATAATCAAGTGCAAGTGCACCCCGACGATAGGCACAAGACTGCCTTTGCCACGGAATGGGGTGTATTCGCTTTCATTGTCATGCCTTTTGGGCTAATGAATGCACCTACAACTTTTCAATGCCTAATGTGCACTATTTTTAAGGACATGCTTAGGCGCAAACTGGAAGTGTTTGTAGACGACTTATGCTTACACTCTAGTTGGGCCGAACACTTAGAGAAATTGAGAGCTGTCTTTGAAAGGTGTAGGTTGTACCACCTCTCGTTGAACCCCTTAAAGTGCCAGTTTTAGGTGAAACACAGATGCATCTTAGGGCATGTAGTGTCAAGGAAAGGCATTGCAACTGACTTTTCTAACGTCAGAGTCATTGTTGACTTACCGCCACCCGATAACTATAAGGGAGTTCAGTGCTTCTTAGGACACACTAGATATTATCGACGCTTTGTACTAAATTACGCACTAATTGCTAGACCATTGTACAAGTTGTTGATAGTGTTCGAGTGGACTGAGGAATGCCAGGCACATATGAGGTGTTGAAAAAGGGTCTTACGATTGCACCAACCTTACGAGCCCCAGATTGTAACATAACGTTTCATGTACACATAGACGCCTCTAAGTTCGCTATTGGAGCCGTGCTATGCCAGCCTGGTGAACATAACTTAGATTACCCGGTCAATTTTGCCAGCAGGCAGCTCACAGAGACTGAGATGAACTATTCCACGATAGAAAGGGAGGGGTTGGCCATGGTATTTGCGGTAAAGAAATTTAGATATTACCTGTTGGCCACTCCCTTTGTCTTCTTTGTTGACCATCAAGCCTTGCTATATCTTGTGAACAAGCCTTGCGGTACGGGATGCATAGCTAGATGGTTACTCCTTCTACTAGAGTTTGACTTCTCTGTGGTTGTACGCAAAGGAAAGCAGCATCACATGGCTGACCACATGTCCCGCATATCCACAGGAGAAGCCGCTGGACAAGGCATACCTGACAATTTACCGGATGCTCATCTCTTTAACCTGTCTAGTGAGAGAGAATTATTTAAAGCCGATCTGATGTTGGCGTGTGTATCCCCGCGTCTAAATTGCAGGTTAGACACGCCCTCAGACGTGTCGCAGAGTGAACCTTCTGTCCGATGCGTCTATCTGCGCATCTAAGATGCAGCACAAATGTGATGTGAGACGCACATTCCAGGTCAATGCGCATGTATAATCGTGTGTAGATTGGAGGTCAACCTTCTGTGCAGTGCGTGTATCATCGCGTGTACAGTGCAGAGCACACGCGCCAGCAAACGCACACTAAGACGCGCTCTCAGACGCTCTGAGAGGAAACATTTTTCACGTCTATGTCTGCGTCTACACTGAGATGTAGACGCGCTATCAAACGCGCTCAGTCGATCGATTTTAGGCCGACGACCGCCATTGATGATTTACAAAATGCAATACATAATGGAATCACAAATCCTAAATACACAGATAGAGCAAAGAGAGGAAGAGAGAAATAAAGAGAGAGAGAGAGAGAGAGAGAGAGAGAGAGAGAGAGAGAGACTCACCTTGGGTGTTTGGTGTGGCGGGTGGTGGCGCTTCTTCCTTCTCCTTCTTTCTCTCCTTGGTAA
This sequence comes from Lygodium microphyllum, assembly GCF_053477565.2. NCBI lineage: Eukaryota > Viridiplantae > Streptophyta > Polypodiopsida > Schizaeales > Lygodiaceae > Lygodium > Lygodium microphyllum. Next base: position 93,501,461 of record NC_141137.1, on the reverse strand, counting down.
GTTACCCTCCCTTGATGCTTGCTTGCTTGCTTGCTTCTTCTTCTTGTTCTCCTCTTTCTTGTTCTCTCTTTCTTCCTCTCCTTGGCTTTACTTTTTCCCTTCTTGTGTGTTTGAAATGAAAGAAGAGGTGAGTCATGAGGAGGTGAGGCATGAAGAGATTGCATGTCGGCTAAACTCAAGCTTCAGAACCGCAAAAAATGCAGGAAAGGAAAGGCGCAGTTTGAAAAGAAATGATTTAAGTATGGTTTGAATTTTGACGTGTGCGTCTATTTTTGCGTGTATATGTGCGTCTATTGTTCAGATAGGCGCGAGTATAGACGCGAATATAGACGCGAAAATAGATGCCAATATAGATGCGTAGTTAAACGCGGATATAGATACACATTTGGGCTTTATAATTTAAAAAAAATTAAAAGATAAGTTTTGATAGTGAATTCTTATCATAAGTTTTAATGTATTTATGATGATTTTTGTCTATTTAAAATTGAGATCTTATGTAAACATATGAATGACAAATATTTTGATGTTGTCATGAATTAGGTTTAATCATGTTGATGTCGTCATCACCTAGTGCGGTGCAAGCTGATGAGTTAATAAGAACATCCTCAAGTGAGGATGAAACATTGTGTCTTCATAATCGAGATGCATGGCTACGATGAAAAATTAAATGCATGTGTAATCAGTGTCGAGGGTGTATTTTTCGAGCACGTCGAATTGCAATGTCACACCTCAGCTTGTATGGAGAATGGGACCGAGAAAAATCACTGGTATTCATTGTTTTTTTTAAACCACTAAGATTGCATGTCTATGTTACGGGAATTATATATCAACGTACATGAAACTCCCTTTTGTGGTTGAGCAGGATGCGGTGCCACATCCTCAGATGCTCCCTCCCGGACGTCGAGAGACTACAAAACGTCGACGCGAGGAGGCAGAGTCTTCAAGAAGAGTAGAGACTGATGACCATGATAGTAGCCCTCATGAAATGCCCCATCAAGTCGTAGAGGATGAGATTTTGCACAACATGGTACACCATCTATTTTCGCAACCGGTTCAGGGAGAAGGTCACTCTATGAAGCCAGATGATCCACTGTATGTAGCATCATCTACTCCATTGTATGAAGGCTGTACGTACTCCATTCTTCGTGCGTCCCTCGAGATACTTAACTTGCAAATAATTTATGGATGGAGTAATGTCAGTTTGGATGCGTTATTGAAGTAGGTACCAATTCAGTTTGGCTTATGAATCATAATATTAATTGTTCTATTTTGAAATCAGATAGAAATATATGTTGGTGGTTTTTTAACTTACTTTTAAAAATATATGTAGGTTATTATCACAAATGCTTCCAAAAGGAAACAAATTGCCAACTAAGAGAGAGCAAGCAAGACATTACTTGACATCTCTGGGAGGCCTCGATTATGTCAAGACCCATGCATGTGTCAATGATTGTGTCTTATTTTGTGGGATTCATGAGTTCGCACGAGAGTGTCCTGTTTGTGGCGAATCAAGATACGAAGTGGAGATGAAGTCAATGGATGTGCCTCGTAAGGTTTTGCGACATTTTCCGATTGTTCCACGTATAAAACTTATGTTCAAGTGTAAGTCTATTGGAAAGCTCATGTCATGGCATGCTAGTCATCGTTCAAGTGATGGAAAATGGAGGATCCCTGCAGACACACCAGCATGGTAACATATAGATAATTTGTGGCCCGTTTTCAAAGAAGAGCCAATAAATTTGAGATTTGGTTTAGGTATGGATGGAATCAATCCATTTGGCATCAAAAGCACATCATACAGTGTATGGCCAGTGGTATTGGTGAACTATAATATTCCTCCATCCATGGCAATTAAAAAGGGACATGTGATGTTGTCCCTTCTGATTCCTAGAAAGCACAAGGTAAAAAACATTGACATTTACTTAGAGCCTTTGATTGAAGAGTTAGAAATTTTATGGGAAGGTATTGAGGTGCAATATACAAGTGCATCTGCATCCTCTAGAGATTTCACATTGAAGGCCATGTTGTTGACCATGCACGACTTTCCAGGATACGGAGAGTGTTCAGGTACATGTATATAACTCTATATTTGAAATTCAAGACTTGAATCAATTGCATTTTATTACTTCACTTGTTTTTTCAGGTTTAACCATGTCAGGATATCATGCATGTCCTATTTGCGGTCCCTCTCTAGTTTCCTCTAGGCCAGCACGTTTAAAGAAGGTTATCTACGACAATCATCATCGATTTCTTCCTATTGACCATCCCAAATATGTTCTCCCTACTAATGGAATGACTCCACAATCTCTAACCATTCGAGATTGAAAGGAGAGATGGATTAATGCCGACAGCCACCCTCCACTCGGCATGAGTCGGTAAGAAGTGTATTTCTCTCGATTGACTTTAAAATATTTAGCATGATGAATTGTTTACATAATATATTGTTTGTTTGTTAGGTTCTCTATATTTTTTCGTCTTCCATACTGGACTGAACTCAAGATCAATCACCTGTTGGACCCCATGCACATATTCAAAAATGTTGTATCTACATTATGGGATCACTTGATAGGGCATCGTGATTCAGTTAATGTAAGGGAGGATTTACGTAACATTGGTCGTATGAGACGAGCTTGGCCATGCATTGGACCCAGAGGAAAGATTGAGCTACCCATGAATATAGTAATTAGTGGAGTAACTATGTGTAAACTTTGGGGTATGATGACTTTTTCCTCAACTAATCATTTGATCTATGAATATTGTTTACATTTAGTTCGTACTTCCTACTAGCATATCCCATTGTGTATCCAAAGATGTACGTGATATCATTTACAAGATGGGAGAGCTTGTGAGGTGTGTATACATTGTATTTTTTCATTATATATCTTTGAATTTCTACACAAAAATAAACAATTCTCAAATACATCTTGACAGATACGTGAGCTCGAAGGAAATTGATCCAAACACATTCCAAGATGCTCGAGTATTATCTGTTGAGGTGGTTTTTTTTGTGGAGGAAATTTTTCCTCGATCCATTTTGACTACTCAATTACATTTACTCGTACATTTGATTGATGAGATTGCACTTTGTGGGGCAGTTCATGTAAGGTGAATGTTTTTTCTTGAGCGATTCATGAAAACCTTGAAAGATTTTGTGAGGCAAAAAGCACGGCCTGAGGGAAGCATGGTTGAGGATTGGTTAGTGCAATCATCCCTTATTTATATCTCTGAATATCTTGCTGAAGTGGATCCCTCTCAACCACGACTATGGAAAGATGATGAAGACTTAAGGATGACCTCTATAGTACCTCAAGGAAAAGAAATGAGTAAAGTGCTAACAAAAGAAGAACTTTGTAAGTTAAATAGTTTTTTTGTGCTCAATAGTGATGTAATGAGCAAATGGGTGACACTATATAATGAAGCAAGGGCAAGAAGAAAAAGCGAAAGACAAGAATTTCACACTAGATATGGACGTAATGTCTCATTTCCAGATCATCTAAATGCGATCCCACGTCATATTGATATAGATTGGTTACATGAGGAAATGGAGAGAATGGAAAAAGAGGAGGAAATTAATATATCTCAAGAAGAGTGGGAATACGCACAAGGTTGCTTATCAAAGGTGAGACATACTATCAATTAATTTATTTCTATAAGTTTTTTTAAATATAAATAATTGACATGTTTGATCTTTTATCTTTTACTACTAGTGCACATTATTCAATGCACTTTGGTGTGAGAGTAAACATCTTCGAACTCAATGTTGTCAAAGGGTTTTGAAAGCAAAGTCGCAACCACAGAGGTTCTTAAGAAATTCCAAGATAGAAGATTAAACAAGTGAGATCTTGATTCAATTTGAAAGAAGGAAACTAATGCCTCTTCTCTTTCAATCTTCTTTCTTAACTACTCGCATCATGATGGTTGTATTGGGTCTTCATCATCATCATCCAAGTTTTCAATATCAGTCAAGTGTAGATACCACTTTTGAAGCAACTAGTCAGTTTTTGTGGACTTCTGCACTAAGTTTTGGTACTCCAATGGAAACAGAGATTGGAAAGACGAAAACAGATAACTCCGAACTCAAAGGAGGTGGATAGACATGGGTTTTAGTGACTTTATGTAACTATGTCAAGTTGCTGGAATATTTTTTTTTTGTTCAGCCTCTGAGTGGGCCTGTGGAGGGCATCATTCCACTCATACATAAAAGCTTCTCCCACAAATCTGAAACAAACAGGTAACCTGTCCTCATCTTTAAGTAATTTCCAAGAATCTCAAATTGATGGTGGCACAAGTGCTGGTGCAGGGTTTACTGGAGCGTGATATAAGGGCCTCTTTGTCCTTGTCCATAAGGTTAATTGTAGTATTGCTCATTCTGCAAAAGCGCCTTCAATTCATGCAAATTTCCAGGATATGCATCTGGCTCAGGAACAGGGAAACTTAAACTGTCAATGCCATAATGACAGCAAGCAGCTTAAACTTCATATATTGCTGTGTGAATCTTGGCGTGCTTTAGATATCGTTGTGTGAACCTTGGCTTATATCCTTATGGGTCTCGAAGAAGTACAATTCAATTTGACAAATTCTGTCTGTTGACGGCAGATCAACTTCCCTTTGCAGAGTTTGCAGGCTAATTTCTGCAACAACCACCATTTCTACTATTTCAAGAAGTGCAGAGCATGTCGGATCAGGAAGACACTGGATGTGATTCTAGTGACTGTTGGTTGTCGCACACTGATTATGAGTGCAATAGTTTGGGAATATCATGCCAGAATGAAGGTCGATTCAGCTTCATCGTCACGCTTCTCTTGTCTTCTTCTTCATCACCCGTGGCTACTATTAGCAGCCTGGTTATGGCAGCTACGTATGGCACAAAGATAGGGAGTTCGGCTATGGAGCCAGGAATCTGAATCCGGCGAGGGCAGCAGACCCCGGCCTGGTGTACGACGCGAGCTACAGAGACTACGTACTGTTCCTGTGCAGCCACGGTCTAAATACGACGACAGTGAGGGCACTGACAGGGGATGCGACGACGGAGTGCCCAGACGACCCGGCAGAGCTGTACAGTCTGAATTATCCGGCGATCACAGGGGCGTATCCGATCAACCTGAAGGGGGAGTGGTACATGACGGAGAGGACGCTGACGAACGTGGAGGGGGCTGGGGTCACGAATTTCTGCACCACCGAATCCTCTTGCTCCTATCCTCTGATCGTCCCTCATCGACCCTCTGTTGTCGCCTTGTCGTCAATTAAAAAAAACTCAACTTTTGCTTTAACTCATTCGACGTTTCTGTCACCACAGTGTCCTGTGGATGAGTTCCTCACAAGATCATCGAGTAACTTCAGCACCTGTAAACTTTATACATCTCTCATCTTCAGTTTCGATGCATCCTTCTGGTTTTCTTCTGTTGAAGCTCAGATCACTGTTTATGCAACACTCCTCCTCCTTTGTCTTCTTTGTCACATCTACGTTCGCATCCTCCGAGCTCTCCTCGTTGATCCTCATCATAATGATCACCAAGGATCCCCCAAATTCCCCTCAAAGCGCCCTTCTGCGTCGTCCTGTTGTCCTCCTTCTTCCCCCATACTGAAAACCTCCTTGCCCACCAAAAAGCAGAGCTCCTTCCGTTGATCCCATCATAATGATCACCAAGGATCCCCCAAATTCCCCTCAAAGCGCCCTTCTGCGTCGTCCTGTTGTCCTCCTTCTTCCCCCATACTGAAAACCTCCTTGCCCACCAAAAAGCAGAGCTCCTTCCCTTGATCCTCTCCCTCTCCAAATTCTGCGCTCCCCCAAGCTCCTTGAGAGTCCTCGATCTCTTTCTGAAAGCGTGTCCCCCTTTGCTTTCTTCCTTTCCACTATTTTCCCTCCTACACGATTCAAAACAAACTCTTTCCTTTTTCTTTTTCGGATTCCCTGTTCTCCCTCTATTTCTCTCCTTTCTTCCCCCCAAATAGCCTTCTTGCTTTTCTTACCATTTACTATTCACAATCCCCTTTTGTTCTTTTTAACCACTCTTTCTTCCATAGCATATCACACACAGAAAAGCGGCCTCCATCTTTTTAACTTCCCGTGTTTACCATAATGCTCGCAAAGAAGCCGAGATGTGTGAACCATAAGTTAAAATGTTGCATCAGCCATGTTGCAAAAACACTTGTTCTATCCCAACGATCCGTTGGATTGTCAAGAGCATTATACTGAAGTAGCAACTCCACTAGCGACAAGATGTAAGGCAATTCTGTTATCATAATCAGCTGCTTTTGGTGAAGCCCCATCATCCAACACATCCTTCAATGCATTTGTGTTATCTTTGCTTGTATAATTTCTAGTAATGTCATCTTCTCTATGACTACTATGCATGCCTGAAGGCTAAGGACAAATATTGCCTTGCAAAGAATACAACCTTCATCTTGCATTTGCTTGTAACATGATAAACTGCATTTCTCTTGACCTTGCACAACATAGGCTGAAAGCATCTCATCTTGCTCACCACTATGCCTCCAACTCCTCCTCACTATACTCATACGCAGAAAATAAATGTAAACACAACAACTAAATATGTACAAAGTACCAAATCCCATGCACAACTTTTGGGTGGTTTACACACCTCGAATGCGCAGCAATACGACAACGTATAGATGAAAAGAGAAATACCCAAGATTGTGGTGTCCTTGCTCACTTCGAGGATGCCAATGGTAGCATGGAAGGTTATTGTGGCTTGATCTAAGATATTCTGAAGCTTGACTTCAGACGATTCTTTATATATGTATTGGATGTGAAGTGGTAACAAATGGTGAGCATTGCACAATCAGATGTCATCCAAGTGGTTTTGTAATCATTGACTCTACAAAATTTCACCAAAACAAGAATGACACATTAGTACTACCTCAACAATGCGAGCAGGTATATATGCAAAGGCTAATTTTTTTATATGTATACATGTGATACATATACACAATATAATAAGTACTTAAGTTTTTTGCTTTTGTTTTTCAAATACAGGTTGTGTATCATCCAATGGTAAACAATAACCAATGGTGGTATGTCATCCCTATATCTAATCGTTCAAAACCAATATATGGTAATATTACCGACATAGAGATAGCAGATGACAATCCAACAATTAATGATGATGTACATGATGAAACCATAATGGATGATATGAGTGATATAGTACAAGATGAACCTCGCGAGGATGTTCAAGAAAACGCAAAATAGGACAATAATGTGGTTGATGATGATGAAGTTATTGAGCAATATAGCAACACATCTGATAGTGGGATAGACTTATTTGTTTCGTTACCTCTTGGTAACATAGACCTAGAAGTAGATAGTTTAGCAAGGGCTAATCTCATTGAAGATGAGATGGATCATTCACTGTAACATACTTAATTTGCTTATTGATTCAATGTGTATTCCTAATTCTATGGTTTTTATCATGCGCACACGTGCATACTCAAGAATCAATAGTCAATTTTAAAGCTAAATTGAATTTTCCATAATAAAAAGGAAGTATCTTTTATCATCTTCAAGTACGTAGAGAAATTACGAGATACATATTGCAATGCTTGCTACTAATTGTAAGGTTTCTGTCGCTTGCCGCTAATTACTTATATCAGGCTTGTCAACTGGAGGAACTGCCATTCATTAGAGAGCAATGAAAAAGTAATTATTAACTCTATTTTTTAATTCAATGATTCAATGTGTATTATTATTTCTATGGTTTTTATCATGCGCACATGTGCATGCTCAAGAATCAATTTCAGGTGGTTAAATAATTATTAACTTTGGTTTTTTAATTATATGAATTGCTCATTTTAGGTGGTTAAATAATTGCGCGTCTACTGGCGCATCTATATTAGCGTCTATTTGCGCAGATATATAGACGCAAAATTCGCGTCTATTTACACGCACGTTTACATACACTTATAGACGCTGTGATAGACGCGCCCGACTTTGCACGTCTAACATGCGCGTCTATGTCTCATTTTTGTTGTAGTATAATGTCTTATTTCCTGATCATCTAAATGCACTCTCACGTCATATTAATATATATTGGTTACATGAGGAAATGGAGAGAATGGAAAAAGAGGAGGAAATTAATATATCTCAATAAGAGTGGGAATACGCACGAGGTTGCTTATCAAAGGTGAGACATACTATCAATTAATTTGTTTCTAATTATATTTTATATAATAAATTGACATGTTTGATCTTAATCTTTTACTACTAGTGCACATTATTCAATGCTATTTGGTGTGAGGGTAAACATATTCGAACTCAACGTATAGATGAAAAGAGAAATACCCAAGATTGTGGTGTCCTTGCTCACTTCGAGGATGCCAATGGTACCATGGAAGGTTATTGTGGCTTGATTCAAGATATTCTGAAGCTTGACTTCAGACGATTCTTTATATATGTACTGGATGTGAAGTGGTTTAAAGAAGTGGTAACAAATGGTGAGCATTGCACAATCAGACGTCATCCAAGTGATTTTGTAATCATTGACTCTACAAAATTTCACCAAAACAAGAATGATATATTAGTACTACCTCAACAATGCGAGCATGTATATATGTAAAAGCTAAATTTTTTATATGTATACATGTGATACATATACACAATATAATAAGTATTTAAGTTTCTTGCTTTTGTTTTTCAAATACAAGTTGTGTATCATCCAATGGTAAACAATAACCGATGGTGGTATGCCATCCCTATATCTAATAATTCAAAACCAATATATGGTAATATTACCGACATAGAGATAGCAGATGACAATCCAACAATTAATGATGATGTACATGATGAAACCATAATGGATGATATGAGTGATATAGTACAAGATGAACCTCACGAGGATGTTCAAGGAAACACAGAATAGGACAATAATGTGGTTGATGATGATGAAGTTATTGAGCAATATAGCAACACATCTGATAGTGGGATAGACTTATTTGTTTCGTTACCTCTTGGTAACATGGACCTAGAAGTAGATAGTTTAGCAAGGGCTGATCTCATTGAAGATGAGATGGATCATTCACTGTAACATACTTAATTCGCTTAATGATTCAATGTGTATTCTTAATTCTATGGAAAATATCATACGCACACGTGCATACTCAAGAATCAATAGTCAAGTTTAAAGCTAAATTGAATTTTCCATAATAAAAAGAAAGTATTTTTTATCATCTTCAAGTAGAGAAATTACGAGATACATGCAATGCTTGCTACTAATTGTATAATAAGGTTTGTGTTGCTTGTCGCTAATTACTTATATCAGGCTTGTCAACTGGAGGAACTCTCATTCATTAGAGAGCAATGCAAAAATAATTATTAACTTTGGTTTTTTATTATATTAAGTCCAATTTCAGGTGGTTAAATAATTACGCATCTGAAAACGCATCTATATTCGCGTCTATCTACGCGGATATATAGACGCAAAATTTGTGTCTATTTACATGCTCTTTTACACGTGCATATAGACGCAATGATAGACGCACCCGACTTTGCGCATCTAACATGTGCGTCTATGCCTCGTTTCTGTTGTGGTGCAAGGAAACCAAGTCAAATTATGCCATGGTGCTCCCTTGCTCTCTTCCTTTAGAGCTTTTTTTAAATGACCATGCAACCATATTTCAAAAAAAAGAAAAGCTATCTGGAAAGCTCTCCTCCTCCATTAGCGCATTGCATGCAGTAAATCATGCTTTGTCTCTTCTCCCCTCTCTCTTGTAGTGAAAACCTAAGGGTATTCACACCCTTTTATCCAAGGGCTTTGAGATATCAATACACCTTGCACAATAGGCACATTCTTTGCATCCCCCTCATCTTTGACATGTGAGAAGCATTAATCTTACTGCTTCCACTCCATTCAATATCACTCCTCTTTGCAAACTTCAAGCTTGGGAAGTGAAAGTCCTCCTCAATTCTAGTGAATATGCTACCCAAGTAACCTTAGTTACTTGCAACTTTTCCTTCTCAAACCTTTGTGTACCACCGGATTTTTGCAGTTGAAAAGAATATTGAGGTGAAAGAACATTGTGCATTTACTCCTTCTCAAGCACAATAACAATCCTCTTTATTTCATCTCATAAATGTTGACTAAGAAAGAAAATCAAACAAAAACAGAAATAGAATGATACCTCATTATTCAAGCTTGTAGCCTAGGTTTTTCGAGCATGAACATGTGCTGTCATGACAACGAAGAGAATGTAGGGGTGCTACTTATTGTAGGATCAAAATGAAACAACCTACCTTTTGTTTGTAAATCAATGTTCTTTCACGCCTTTGATCTCATTGCTTCCGATTCACTCGGTGTATGACTAGACACCTTGTTTTTTTTAATGAACATGTACATACTCAAGGTCCAAATCAAATGTAGGTGCTATGACATTTACAATTATCCATGCTTGCAATCAAGTTAGCAAGACGTGATCCAAGCTTGCAACGGAAGTGGTTTACAATACCTCAAAACAAAAATTTAAGATCAAAGAGGGAATATTTTGAGAGAGTCAATAACTCCTAAAGGGAACTTTCTAGGCGATAGCAAGGTATTTAACGTGACAAGTGCATGTGATGCCTTCGAGATTCATCATCAATGAGTGATAGACAATGAAAGTACCAAGGTATAAAAGGGTAAACATTCCTCAAAATTGTGTTTCTTTTTTCAATAATAATTTTTGTAAAGAATTATTTTCCAATCATCATTTTAATAAATTTCACTACACTTTCTTTCTCATCAATTATTTTTTTCAATAATAATTTCTATAAAGAATTATTTTTCAACAATATTTTAAATAAATCGCATTACATTTTCTCTCTCCTCAATTTCTTACAAGGCCAAAAAGTGATGTCAAATCTCTCCTAATGCCTATTATTACAAGATGGACCATACTATGGAAACTTTGGAACACTTGCACTTTGGAAATACAAGCTAATTATACCCAAAATATGCCTCTACCTCACCCATCATTCTTTCTTTCTCATCTTGAAGGTTGGGATCTTGAGATGATGACCCCCACCACATGAACATTATCATTAAGAGGGAAAAAAACATCTATATAAAACACAATACTGAAACTTGACTATTGCTATAGCAAACCATGATTAAAGAAGAATAAACCAAACATAAAATTAAATATAGATAGTCATATATTTGATTAGTTAATGGATTCTTCTTCCTTTTATTCAAGTAAAAAATACCACAAATGGTTTAGCTTAAAGACATAAGAAATCAATAATTAAATAAGCTAACAATTAAAATATTTCAATATTTATTTATTTAATTCAACAACTAGTTGAGAATATATAAGTAAACTGTTATTTTTAATTCATTATATGTTTAGTAGAGTGAAATACTCTCCCCCTAAATTAATCGTTATTATTCAATTTCTCCCTAAATGTATAGATTTCAATCCTATTTCACTTATTAGCTCTCATGTGTTTTGTCTTTAATTGCTAGGGCATGTGAAGCATCCGTGTCTTTGCTCCAAATTTACTGTAGTGCAAGCATGGATTGAGCTACACTTCAAATATTACTATGCTTCATGTAGGCTCAGTGAAGCCTAGTATAGCTTATCACAAGTGTAGCCAAGCCAAGTAGGACTTTGTCCACACTTAGCATGCAAGCATAGGCAATCCTAATGGCTTGGCATAGCATGCCCATAATATCCTCTTCCTTGCACTTACAAACAACACACATGAGTGAAGTCTACCCGTTTTCTCCATTGGGTTTATAAACCCTGCATTTTTTCTAAAAAGGGCGTAGTATTATTACTAGTAGTTAGTGATTAAGTTGGTATCTCTATTACATATATAGAACTAGATTTTCTAGATAGACCTCATAGCTAGGAGATACACCATATTCTTACTAGTCATACGACAAAGTTGTTATATATTTGATAGATATGACTTGTGTATTTAGATAGTATAACTTTAAAAAAAGGCTTAAGTTTACTAGTAATGTGCTCGATGTTACTAGTTACATGCGAGACTTTCTATTTGGTAACATGTTTATGGTTTCTTATGAATTATAGTGGCTCAAAGATAGATGAAAATATAACGTGAAAATAGAATTTGTGATGAGAGTGGGATACATAAACATAGGAAGTGAAAATGATGAAATCATAATAGTAATTTAAAAGATCCCTTCAAATTCTCTTATGTTTTCCTTAGGATGACTTGGATTTTAAGTCAAAGGGTGTTTCTTCATGTTCAAGTGTTCTTTTGCATGTTCAACATTGCCTTTGACTAACTCTCATCTTTATGATGTTAATATGTTTTAATTCCTTCTACACTTTGAATGACATATTAGGTCCTTGTTATATTCACAAGGTAGTGATTAAGAAAGGTTGAATACAATCTTCATAATCTTACTCCTATCTCAAGGTTGGATAGTCTTTTAGAAACTTTAATTTTTGAACTTATCCAAAGCTATATTTTTAGTGCACATATCAACATAAGAAAATTTTATGTGAGTTGCTTGTCTTCAAGCATAAGATTGTAAAGTGAATATGAATATTTACAACCACATCATAAATTTAAAATTTGCTAAAAGCTTGACTATACGCGTCTTACACAAGAGTTGCATGTATGCATGTAGTTGTTGGTTAACACTACCTTAGTTCCGGGCTTCAATGGTCAGAGTAGAAATAGTCAGTATAATCAACCTTCAATGGATCACGGATTCAAAGGACTTCACGCGTACGCAACTAAACATCAAACTAAGCACACGATATTCCAAATATTTACTCGGTCAGCGCAAGAAGGCGGCGACAGCTCGGACCGGCGATTATACAACGCCCTTGTCCAGGGAACGTAAGCTATAAAAGCACGCGGAAGACAAAGCGTTTCTTCAATCCGATAACAGGCTTAGATCTGCAGTGCTCCTCAATCACTAATATACTTCCAAGGCCAAGGCTTTGAAACAATATAGGAGTGAGCGAATATCATCTGCGATAATATAAATTAGGAGAAGCGATAAGAGAACGACAGCATAAGAGGCAGCTACTGTAATATATCTAATCAGTTGCAATTCTGATATTGTATTGTACTATATTAGGTCGCTATGCTTCTCACCGTTACGACCTTCAGTGTTTATCTCTCCATATTCGCCCTGAATGTTGCATTGCTGCTAAATACACAGCCCTGCATCCAAGCTGCGCGCTTCCTCCCACCATCCTCCTCCTCTCCCTCAGCACTAGTCAGGCAGCATGATGACGGTTATCTCCCAGCTGCAAATGATGCAGGATCGGACAATAATAATCATCGACTTGAGCTTATTCGTCGGCATCGTGCTGATCGTCCTCCTCATTTTCGAGATCATCACCATAATCAACATCATGATCGTCTAATTGCAGCTGCAAGGCGGTCGCCGTTGATCGGCTCTGATATTGATCAGATCGGCGAAGCACAGCTCAGCAATACACTAATGTTCTTCAAAACTGATGATCACTATGGTTATAATGTTTTGAGGGGCGGCCCGAGTTCTGGTCCCAGCACGCCCAGCAACTTCGTCATCTCCAACCCCAACATCACCCCCCACATTAATAGCATGATCGATTCCCCGAAGTCGTCGTCATCATCACCGGTGCATGATCAGGACAATCAATAGAAGGTTAATCCCTGGATATAAAGTCATCATTAGAACAATAGCAATTGTTGTGAATATAGAAACGATACACTTTTGTTAGTATTGTCCTAAGGGCAATGCTTAGTGAATGGTGGAATTCAGACGGCGCGGAATCCTGCGTTTTGCAATATACATCCGCTTCTCATCCACTTAATTTGAGTGTTTTTCTCAAAAAAATGCGCGCACGTAATGAGATATATTAAGTACCTCCCCGGCATTGGTGTACGTCCAACTGAGTATGTCCGGAACTCGAGGAGGAAGTTGATGAGCTTGGTCTGGTCTTCCTCATTGAGGTCCTCCACAATGTATGCTAGTCCAAGAAGAGACATTCTTGAGATCCAACAATTATTTTGATCATAATATATCTATCCCATTTGCCTTATAGAGAAATATGCTAGCATATCTTACATGAGTATAGTCTCCATCAAATCAATGTAATGCCCCATGATTTCACGAATTTTAGCTTGAGACTTGCAAAAACGCTTTTGCTATGAATAGAAATGATCCCTTGCATGCATAAATAGTTGCTTACTAATGTTTTTACCAAGGAAAAGGGATACATAAAAAGAGAAAAGGGCTATAACATTAAAGGATAACTTTGTTTAGTACTTCTTTAGCATATTAAAATAGAATAGAAAGAGAAAAAGAGGATTCTAATGTAAATGAGAAATTTTGGCAAACGATACTTATGTAAATACCGAAAGAAAACGTAATGCTATTGATAATCCAAATAACAATATCAAGTCTCCCTTTTGTTGAAAAATCCTACAAGGACTTGGTAATCTAGATGACACTTTATCACAATAGAATAGATGGTGGGTATATTGACAAAATTAAAGATGTAAATACATATGAAATGTTTTGAAATGTCATGCCACCTTCAGAATGTACGATGGTACTAGCTTCCTTATTATATAGCAATCCATATATTGAGAGGTATTCCAATGATTGTAAGGAGAAGTACCAACATATATGACATATATGCTAAGCATTGCGCAAATTCTTATTGTATGTGTCTATTATCCATTTATAAATGGATTTGAATTTAAACATGTATAAAAACCCATCAAAGTATGTAAACAAATGTGATACTTGTAATAAATTCAAATGAAATAGTTATAGTGCTCATCATTACTTGAAAGCATTTTGAAAATAGAAGTGATGGAACAATAGAAAATTAATATGGTGAAATCTGCTTGATAGAACTACAAATTATGTAACTAGATCTATCTAAGAAACTATAGATTTACATGGTATGATTGGATATATATCTATATACAAAGTACAAAGTGATGAGATCCCTAATCAAAGATCTCAGTCGCATGTAATTCCTTCGTTGCCCAATATTGTAAAAAAACCTAGACATAGATTATAGTAAATGTTGGGGGTTAAAGACCACATGTGCATAGCCAACTACATTTACTTGTACTTACAATCTACACACTTGTACACTATAGCTGGTGGTTGTCCCTCATTGTCACTTTATTCTTTATTCTTTACATGATAATAAAATAAGGGAAGTGAGGTTACACAATGTGATTATTCGAGTTCTTGCACACTAATCTCTCTCTTTTTTGCTTGAACCTCCATAGCTCTTCCTTCTCACTTACTTTTTTTTCATGCTTCCGCTCATGCTCTACCTTTCAACTAGTAACCAAATTGGGCATTCGAAGAGCTTCTTTAGCACTGTAGTCAATCCCAGAAGAAGAGCTTGCTTAAATCTTTCTTGGCAACTGCCACACATGGAGCTATGCATTAGTCACATTGAGATTTCTTGTAGTCAAGCTTGTTCGAGACTCATTTGAGCTCTTTTGGGTGAATGCTCAGGTACTGCATTGTGAACATGCAGAGTCAATATAACCCTGCAAGAGACAAAAACAACCCATATTTCTTGTGCTCGTTTTCTAAGCAGCTTGTCTACAGCATATAACAACCCCTATTGTCCTCTTTTGCCTCTGGGGTATTGCTCCTACTCTTAGGCATTGCTATGAGATTTAAGGTTTTGTCTTCATAGCTCCATTTGAAGTGTGCTTATGTTGAGCCATTAATTGTGTAAATAGAGTAGGTTTCTTGTGATGTACTATGGATAGTATGTATTTGAATGCCTCGGGTTCATGTAATGGAGGCTTGGTCTTTGTTAATAGAGTAGGTCTCTTGTGATGTACTATGGATAGCATGTATTAGAATGTGTTAGGTCCATGTAATGCTTATTGAAAACTTTTCTAGCTCTATATGTTTTCTTGATGCTTGAGAAACCTTCTTGGATTGATTGGAGCTCAAATAGCTTGACATTCAAAGGGTCTATTGTTGTAGCAGAGTTTGGCTAGCAAGCATTCATAGTAAGTACTTATATAATGAATGCATACATGCTATTTGGGGATACTACATGGTTATATTGATACTTGGCATTGTTATTGATGCCTACCTATCCTTATGATGAGCTCTACATCTTGGATTTGATCTTGACTGATTGCATTCATGCAGTGGTCATTTTCTTTCAATGATTTCCATTTGCAAGTTTGAAGACTTATTGAAGTTTTGTGCTCCTAGATGTATACATGATGTACTTTGGAATGCCGAATGCTAGAAGCTATGTTCATTGGGCTTTCTTTGATAGTTTGGATACTCTAGATTTTCTCTAGTGGGAGTATTTAATTTTTATTATGAAGAGCTTGGTTTATTTGATTTAGTGGAAAACTCTCTTGTGCTCTCTTGGTTTATGCACAGACTATCATTACACAATTTATGACTATAGGATGATTTGCATTTGACTTGGGCACCTTGTACCACTTAGTGTTAGTGGTAGATACATGCTTGGAATGCATCATCATATACATCTATATATTCGATACCTTGGATGCTTTGACAGTGTTTGATACTCAGTGGTTTATGCTGCACTACTAGCTGCATTATATATCGTGGTTGTTGCCTAATTCTTCAAAGGACTAGAAGATGATTCTTTTGCATATTTGGATATAACATGTGGATTTATTGTAGTTTTATGGATAACCGTATTGAAAATAAATTTTGAGGAGTTCTTTTAAGAGCAAACACTTGTATTCATCACTTGTGGGAGCTTTCGCTCAACCGCCAAGACCCACGGACCGCTTATTGTTTCAAGCGTTCCAAGAGAGCTCTAATGGCTATCTCTCACCTAGCTGACGTGGCATCGATCCTACGAGTGTAGTGAGCTTACCTTGATGCCCGATCGAGTACCCTCCTCTCTCTTGCACTCCGGTAGCTCCACGATTCTTGATGCTAGCTCAAGCATCCTCAAGCCTCCTCCATTCTCCATAGCCGCGCGCGCAAGAGAAGAGAAGAGAAGAGAAGAGAATAAGAGAAGAGGAGATTGTGAAGAGCTTCACCCTCTTGATCCCTCACTCTCACACACACTCACTCCCTCACACTCTCACACTCCCTCTCTCAAGAGCACACACAAGCAAGAAGGAGAGAAGAAGAGAGGAAGAAGAAGACTCTTTTTGCCACACACCAAAGAATGAGCTTCTCATTCACTTTTCAACATTATATACAAAGCCCTAAATCCTTTTTGGGCGGTCATCCTCTTTTCCCTCTTTTACATGGCCGGCCGTAGCCTAGGCCATTTTTCCCTTTCCCACCATTCTAATTTATCCTATTCCCAACTAATGCATACACTTTGCATAGGAGCAAGCCTGGCACTCTTTTACAAAGATTCGGGGGTGCTTCCGCATTTTAATTCTTTTGTTTCCTCGGGCCGACACCGAACCTTCCTGAGGATCGTGCCGAACATTTGAAATTTTCAAGGACTGGCTCCCGGTCAAGGCACCTTTTTTTTATTTTATCCTGCGCCTTTTTTGCTATTTCCATTTTTTCCATTTTCTGCTCCTCTATGCTACGAAAACACTGTAACATTACCCCCCTCCTAGCCAAGTGCCAGTCCCATGGCGCTGCGGTGGGACGTAGTGGCTAGTTAGGTCGGCTACTAGGCGGAACAAGTAGGTGGGTGGTTGGGGGAATGATAGGTGATGGAGGTTGGGGACGATGACCAGGAAAGATTTTGGCGTGCTTTAGGCTCCATGAAGATACACGGTATCTTTCACACTGTTGTGGCGCCCCTTATGTAGCCGGTCGTCTTTTGAGTATCAGAAACGCTTGAAGCAATAAGCAATCCCTTAGGAGGATGGTATTGGAGGGATTTATTCTGGAGAAACCCCCCGAACGTTGTTTGTCTTGAAAACCCGTGGCTTTGATTGAAGATCCTTGCCTTTGAGTTGAAAGTCTTCAGTTTTGAGTTGAAGGCCTTCACGCTTGTGGAATCAATAAGTGATCCGTGGATCTTGAGGCGTTGGGCATAGATCTTTGAACGATGAGGTTCCAAGATCTATGCCAATGGCAGTTCTACCTTGACTTGGTTCGATCATGGTGGCCATCAGCAGGTAGATGGTTGGAGGCCGGTGCATGAAAATAAGTTTGGGTCATTAAAGGGTGCCGTGGATGATCTTCTTCTGCGGGTAGCCATTTCTTGAGAGTCGAACATAACCTGCAAGAAAAGTTGTGCACTCCCTAAGGGGTGTGTCTGCTTGCCGTGTAGTGTGTGGAGCTTGTGTAGTGGAACTGGGAGATGGGTCTAACCTTGGGTAAGCCCTTGGTAACGTCCCACACTTGAGGACCCAGTTCGTGCTTTGTTGGAGGTGCGATGCGAGTCTTAGGGTGATAGGTCTGAAAGTCCTGCCCTAAGCGTGAAGTGGGGGAGGGGGCTAGGGAGAACCCTAGGTGCAGTGACTGTGGTGCTTCTTCTTCTTCTCTTTTCTTTCTTTTTTTTTTTGAAATGATACATAGGCTTAATTGTCTTGATCGGAATGAGGAGGAGAAGGGGGTCGGATAGACTTGCTCAAAAATTGGCGGCTTTGCATGTAATCTTTCAAATTCATGCGTACATGAAGGGAGGTGGTGGAGAGGAAGGGGTGGTTGCATCTAGTGAATTGGTTGTCATTCATATCTTCTAGGAGGGCTAGGCAAAAAGAGGGAAGGAGACTAGCCCTCATCATGAGACAAGCCATGGCACAGTTATCTATAGCGTTAGGGTCAAAGAATAGGGGAGGCAGGCCGCGCTCTTGTGGAGTCGGGTCCTGCTTAAGAATAGCCTAAGTAACCTAAGATAATTACAAGTAGTTATAAAAGCGGGGTTAGGACATGAGGAGAAGTCCGTAAGGAAGTGCATCATAGACTCGTCTAGGATTTCTGTGGTAAAAAGAAGAGTGTGCTCAAAGGATACTATAGTGGAGTTATAAATAATGGGAAAGTCATACCGGCCGTGGAGGGTGGCATCAAAATCTACCCCTACCCTTCGAGGGTACACCATGTAGGTAGGGTCATTCCGCTCGAATGGCAGGGTATTACAAAACGCCATCCAGACGTGCATGCTTATGTCGCATACTCACCTTCTCCACAGGGGTTGGCTCTTGTAGTTTTGTACAGTGTGGGGGATTTCAAAAACCTTATCTTGTTGCCAGTAGTCGGCCGCTTCTGTGGCCCAAGAGGTTGGGGTATTTTCCCGCTCTTCTAGCCATTTTTTCCCCAACCGGCCCCACTGACTGTGATTACCTCGTCCATCACTTTGAGCCGCAGGACTCTCCGCAGACTGTTGGGTAGGGGGAAACTGAAGGGGAATGGATCCTTTCCTAGTTCCTGTACCTCCCACACCACCAGTTCTGCGTGGAATCCTTCGGGAAGATCATCTGGGCAAGGAGGGATAGGTGCGGACGGTAGCACGACTGGCTTGGCTCTCAGTTTTTGTCTAGCCTCCTCCACCAACTTTTTGCATCTTTCTTTGGAGACGGCTTTTCTTTCTGCACAGCTGGGTCCCCTTGTGGCGGCTCTTGGGCTTGCGGCGAGGGGGGTTGTGGGACTACGTCTTCCCTGAATCGATTCACGTCGATTTCCAGCTCTGCTTCTTCCCCCTGCCATTCTTCGTGTGCTAGTTCTTCCTCGAATCCGATGGCATCTATCTCCTGGGGGGTTAGGCCGGCTAGCATTAGGTATTTTCGCTGTCTTGGTTTTGGTGGTTTTTGGATCATTTTCTATAGTCTACAGTAAGCAATTGTGAAATCTCTGCATTGTTTCAGCTTGCAATATGGCATCTTCTTCCACTAATAGTACTATCTTCAACATCATTAAGCTTGATGGTACGAATTATGTCTATTAGAAGAGCCAAGTTTGGTAGGTATTGGTGCAAAAATCGTAGATAAAGCCACTACATTGAGAAGAGAGCAGCCTGAAACTATGACTAATGATGAATGGATGGAGCTTGATAAGTTATGCAAATCTACCCTCATCTTGTCTCTCATTGATCAGGTGCATTACAATGTGGTTGAGGAAGCACAGAGTGCTTGGCAACTTTGGGATAAGATCAAGAACCTCTATGACAAACAAAGTCCTGCAAGTCAAAAGTATTGGGGCTGAAACAGCTTATGGATCCAAACTCAGCCTAACCTCTGCAGGTAATGGTGGCATTTGTAGCCCAGCGTGTAGGGCTCTTCTTGCCATGCCAAGCTTTCTTTGCATTGCCTCTAGTGGCTTTCCTTGCGCTGCGTGCGTGGCGTCCAGGATAGTGTCAAGGAAGGCCTTCTATTGAGTGCTGAAGACCACTTGGGCTGCCTCCGCCTTGCTCTCCTCAATAATTTTCTCATTTTCTGTCAGAGCAAGGCGCCGCGCCAGTGTCTTCACCCTCTTTTTGTTGTGTGCAACCCACTCCTTTGCCCTTTTGTTCATTACTTCCAAGCCCTCTCCCTGTCTTAAGGTCAGCATCATGATTTTATGCTCATAGTTCTCTAGTTTTCTAACTAGCCTCTCTTGTTCTCCTCTTTCAGAGGTCAACTGATCTGTCAAGCGCTTGAGTTCCTCCTGTTGCTCCTCCATGCCTCGTCTTCTTTCTTCATCCCTAGCATTCAGCTCCATCACGAGTGCATCAATCTGAGCAGATTGCGTAGCAAGCTCCTGGTACTGCACTATTAGGAGCTTGTGCTCTCTTTGCATGTTTACTAACTCTTGAGTCTCATTTTTGAGCAGCTGCCTCTAGTGTTCCTCCCTCTCATCCCTAGCCTTCAGTTCTTGTCTCAGATATGCAATCTCTCGCTGCTGCAAGGCTATCATTCTTGTCTTATCCAGCTGGAAGGCAGCCACTGTTTCCTTCTCAGCTGCCAACTCAGCCACGGCTATCTTGCGTTCCTCCTTCGCTCTCTTCAATTGGGAGAGCAACTCGGTGATGTATTCGTCATAATTAGCCGATGGCGTCATCGTTGTGTAAATGGGCGAGGTTGAGGCTTTGACTTTTGCCTTTTTGGGCTCTTGCCTAGACTCCGCATCCGTAGCTGGCCTCTTCTGTCATGTGGCCGTAGTCTCCATGCTTTGCCCTTAGCCCATCTCCTTGTTGATGAAATATTGCATCCACACCACGAAGTTTGACACATCTGCACTAGTCGGGATGCTGGGGGTGATGGTGGTGAGTTCCGCGGAAGGCACCAGGAGAGTAGGGATCGGATGGAGTGGGGCCTTGCCCTTGCCTTCAGGGACTGGAGGTGGCACAAACTTTGGCACCTGTGTGCTAGACCCTGGCCCCTCTTCTCTGCACGGGCTCAGGTTCCTTAGTTCATATGCTCGGCACTGTTGTTCAATGGACCGGTGGGTGGCCTCCACCAGGTCCTCTTCCTCCTTTCTTCGTAGCTCCTCCTCCTCCTCATCCGCTTTTCTCTTCCTTTCCTCCTCCCTTTTTTTCTGCTCCTCCTTCTTTTTCCCTTTCTGTTCTTTTTTCCTCCTTTTCTCCTCTTCTACTTCTTGTTTTGACGCCTCCTTTGCTTTCTGTAACTCCTCTTTTTCCCTCTCCTCTTCCTGTCTCTTTGTTCTCTCTCTCTCCTTTGCTTCTTTCAGGGATTCCTTCTTCGCCCTTTCCAAGTCTTCCCTTTCCTTCTTCCTGCCTTCGTCATTCTTCTTCTTCCTTTGTGTTGCCTTCTTCTTCGTTGTCCTGATTGTCTGTTTGGCATTTCCTCGCATTCTTCTTCTTCTATTGCTCCCAGATAATTAATATGGACAAGTGGCTTTTTGGATTGGCAATTGGCTGCTAGATGTCCAAGTTGATGGCATTTATAACAAACTATGGGTTTTGCTTTAGATACATTATTTGTAATGGCAGAAAGTTTAGGAATGTTAGGATTTGATTGTGGGGACAGCTTAGGGTTTGGATTGGTGTTTGATGGCAAGGTAGGTGGTCGTGTCCAAGATTTACGGAATGAAGATGGAATAAAACAACTTTGATTGAATCTTCAAAAATTTGAATTGAATTGTTTAGAACCAAAGTTACCATTAGTTGGAAATTGTTGTGGTCGCTTGTCTCGTCTACGAATCTTGTCTTCAGTATCATGAGCCAAGGAAATTGCATCTTCAAGGGTTGTTGGCTTGAACATATTGACTTCCGCATAGAAATGTCCAAGTAGGCTAGACATAAACTTGCATTTATGAGCTGCTTTAGGTACATCTTTTTAACTACTACTACTACTACAAACAAGAAAATAAGAAATCAAAGAACTACTGCTACTACTACTATTACTACCACCACTACTACTACTACCTCTACAAACAAGAAAAGAAGAAATTAAAGAACTACTACTACTACAATACTACAAGTGGCAACTTCCCATCACTATCAATGTATTATTTATTCTTGACATGATAACTAAATAAGGAAAGGTAGGTCAAACATTGTGACTATTGGAGTTTCCACACACGAGTCTCTCTCTTCATTGCTTAAATATCCATAACTCTTACTTCTCTCTTGCTTCCACTCCTCCTTCACCTTTATTGAAATATTGAAGAGAATATAATATTCAACTATCTTAGTGAACAAAAACTATCTCTCCTTCCTATACCCATAGCCTGACCATGAGTAACATAGTCCCACGACATGTTACATACTCCTCAATGTCCTCCCCGAATGTTACCTCCTTTTGCTATCTCCATCTATCAAGGTTTTTTTATATTCTCTACTTTATCTTATCCCACTACTGTTGATCAAGCTAGATAGGCTTTTGTAGCCCATTGTAAATTAACATAATTTCCTTAATAGAGTAGAGATAATCAATTGTAAAGAAATGTACATTGAGTGGATCAAATTAAGCAATCAAGTTGGAATATGAAATGCCAAGTTTCCTTTCAATCCAAAAGTACATGTCAAGTGGTTGGTAGATCAAGCAGTGGCAATCAAGTAGCCAAATCAAGATCTCGAATTGTAAGTATGCATGGCAAGTATTGAAATGGAGGGTGATTTTTTCTTGGATAGATATCTCAAAATAAAGAGTCTACCTTTGGGTACTATGTGTATAATTGACCAAACTAAGGGGCATGCATCAAGTATGTCATGGGATTTCTACTTGTATCTCAAATTCCTTCATGCACTCATGTGCACATTGATAATGAGTGTAATATATAATCTTTAGAACAACATGAGTAAGCTTTGTCCCAAAAAGAGTAATCTTTAGAACATTGATGCCAAGAGGCATATTTCGTGGTGGATTCTGTGAGATTTTTTGGTGGAATCTGTAAAACTAAAGACATATTCCACGGTGGATTCCGTGAGGTTTTTTAGTTGATTTCGTAAAACTATATGTATTTGCTAGGGCTTGTACACAAGGT
This sequence comes from Lygodium microphyllum, assembly GCF_053477565.2. Lineage (NCBI taxonomy): Eukaryota > Viridiplantae > Streptophyta > Polypodiopsida > Schizaeales > Lygodiaceae > Lygodium > Lygodium microphyllum. The sequence goes on along the minus strand of NC_141137.1, from coordinate 93,478,173 downwards.
GGATTCCTTGTGCGAGAAGTTGACAGGGATGCATGTCCTTTTTAGCCGTCAGATTAATTTAATGTGCTCATGCGTGATTCCACAATGAGTGATTCTGTAAAATACATATCAAATTAATGGACGTTTATGAGTCTAGAGTGAGCACTCGAATTAAATTAAGGTTAGGAAAAAATTCCAACCTATTTAATTATTTTGTAGTTGAAGATTGCTAGGTATTTGTAGCGTAAGTCCAAGTGTAAATTTCATAATTATGATTAGTTATCTCAAGTATAATATATAATATTATGTATTTATATGATATTGTAGTATTAAAATTATTACTCTATTTATAAGTTATAAGTTTAAACTTCTTTAGTAAAAATTAGATCATTGTCATTAGTACTATTTATTTATTTATTTTTAACATAGATTATTTTAGAGTATGAGATTTAAGATATTCTTTTATTGAGATAAGATTTCTTTATGGAATACCTTGCTATTTTCTTAATGTGGTTAAGTTTTAGAAGGCTTTTCTAGCTTTCTTTATAAAAGCAACAAGATCACACATAAAATAGGAGAAAAGGTAAAAGTTGAGTCTTTTCGTTTGTCCCTCATCCAAAATCAAAATTTAGAGCCTCAAGAGTTTTTTTGGGGGTTTTGGCATGCTCCGGACGCAATGGTGATGTCAAAATGTCAAAATTCAGAGCATAGAATGTTTTGCAATTACAAGATACCTCTTGACTCTTAAAACTGTGTATTTCAATTGATATTTGTGGCTTCTTTGTAAATATATGCAAGATATTAATGCAAATATACACGTAAAACTATAATATATAATTAAGGATTGTAAACCATGGCTTTTTCCATGGAGGAGGTTGAGCCCAATTGTTTTTCTATTGTCTTTCTCAATCTATTGAGTTCTTCAAATCCTCTTATGTATTATAATGTTGTTTGTGTTTAATAGTTGAGATGTTTGATTTGCTGGATTTGCCACGTGTTCCACTTCGTACCACACATGGCCAAGCTCTTCCTCAAAGAAAAAGACTTGGGCACACAACCATGTTGTGCCTTGAGGAGAACTTAATGTGAGATTTGAAACTAACTTACCCATAGGGCAAAGCTTTACCTTATAAATATCTCAAAGTTAGACTAATATAGATAGCTAGGCTCTACCTCAAGGAGATCTCAAGTAGAGAGTTGAAACTATCTAGTCCATTTATTTCAAAGAGATCCCATAGAGAGATGTTTGCTTGCATACTCGGATCAAAGCAAGTCTCAAGGATTTAATTAATACAAGCCTAAGGACATGACAAAGCTCTGCAAAGCAAAATCTCAAGAGGGTTTCTATAGGCTTAAGCATATGTCCAAGCTTTGCCTAAAAGAGAGTCAAAATTCTCTACCCTACAATGTCAAGTTGAAAACTAATGAGCCAAAATGTTCAAGCTCTATTAAAAATAGATCTCAAAGAGAATGGTTTATAGAATTTATGCAAAAATCCATGCATAATATTGATGGTATTTATAGAAGATTGATCCTATGATTAGGGGAAAAAATCTAATAGAAATCTTGATTTTGTATTTTCAATGTGCATAAATATAATATCTAATTTGATATGTCTGTTTACTAGAAACCAAAGTTAGAATTTATGATTTGGCCACTAAAAAGTAATATTCTTCTTTGTCTTACCATCAGATAATATTATAGGGGCTTAGATCCGCATTCGTGTGTTATAATAGTAGAGATATGTGACATGGATGGATAGGTCAAACTAGAGTTGCAAGAGGTTAATGTAAGCATACCACCATATGAGAATGCATAGGTCTCAAACCTTGTAATCTTTGCATTTTTGAGATAATATCATAAACATTGTACTTTCTTAATCTTGGGTGTTTATCATATAATTTAAACTTCTAGATCTTTATGGACTCAAACGTACCACAAGCTAATGAGGTCAAAGTTGAGTCTTGAGCAAAAAATAGTCTAGTAGTCATAGACCCATTAGTATTAGTATGTTTGCGGTCACATCTTAGAGTCGATAGATATTTCTAGTATCGCAACATCAAGAACTTTGATAAACTAGTTTTTTCTTATAATGACAAGTATTATCATTTTACCTTTAAAATGTAATATATATAGTTTAAAATTTATTAGATGTGGATTCAAAAATTTGATGTATATTATTAAAATACCTAAAATATTATTTTCTCAATGAATCTGTATAATAAAAAACTCTTCTTGATTCAAACAAATTTGATGTGCAAGACATGAAAAGTAATAGTCTTGCTCAACTCACTATCAAACATGTATATTGAAACTAGAGGTGAAGGGGAGCTACGGAGCTCTACCCCGAGACCTATGGACCGCTTATTGATCAAGCGTTTCAAGCCGAGCGGCCATGGCTACCTCTCACATAGCCGACGTGCAATGCCTACCTTACGGGTGTAGTGGGCTTACCTTGATGCTCGATCGAGTTCGCTCCTCTCTCTTGCACTCCGGCTATGCCCTCTCCATCAAGCTCAATCCTCCATAGCCGTGCAAGAAAAGAGAAGAGAAGATGAAGAGAGAAGATGGGGAGCTTCTTCTCCGCAATCCATCACTCTCACACACACTCCCTCAATCCCTCACTCAAGCACAAGCAAGAAGGCAAGAAACAAGAGAAGAGTAAGAAGAAGCTTTGGCCACACGCAAGAATGTTCTTCTCATTCACTTTTGAACTTTATATACATGCCCTACTTTTTGGGCAGTCATCCCCACTTTTTACATGGCCCGCCATTAGCCTAGGCCCTCTTTTCCTATTTCCCACCATTATAACCTATCCCATTCCCAACTATTGCATACAATTTCCATAGGAGTGAGCCTGGTACTCTTTTACAAGGATTTGGGAGCGCTTTCACAATTAATGGTGTACTTTTACTCTTTTCTTTTCTCGAGGCGACATTGAGGCCTTTTGGAGAGATTGTCATTCAAATTTTTTAGGGTCTGACCTCCATCTAGAGCGCCTTTTCCTTCCTTTGTCCTGTGCCCTTTCGGTTATCTCCTTTTTCCATTTTCCCGCTCCTCTACTCCATTTTCTGGCTCCTCTGTGTTGTGGTAAACATTACCTCCCCTCCTAGCTGAGTGCCAATCCCATGGCATTGTGGTGTGGAGTAGTGGTGCTATTGTGAATGAGAGGTGATGGAGTTTAATTAACGATGACCGGGAGAGATTTCGGCGTGCTTTAGACTTCATGAAGATGCTCCGCATTTCTCACACAGTTATAGCTCCCCTTCTGTGAAAGCTATTTGCATGGGCATCTCTAATCCTTTTCATTGCCATCCGACTATTGAGAACCATGTAGCCATGCATCCCATGTTGATTCGAAAGCACTTAATCAATAAGCAATTCGTAGGTCTAGGGGTTTGAACATAAATTTGGAGAATATGAGGTTCCAAAATCTATGCCAATGGTGGGTCCATCACTGAGTTTTCCTTCTACTTGATTTGGTTCAGTCATGGTAGCCATCAACAGGCAGATGGTCGACTACATCAAGCATGTTGGTCTATCCAACCATTGGAGTATGCAAAAGCTCCTGAAGCTGCTGTAGTGGTGTCCTATCCGACTCAGGGAAAAATTCATGGTCATTAGCCAATGTCGTGGATGATATTCTTTAGCTGGGTAGCCATTCACTGAGTCACGATCATAGCCTGCAAGAGAAAGTTGTGCACTCCCTAAGGGGTGTGTCTGTCTCACGGTGTGGTGTAAGTACATGTGTAGTGGAACTGGGAGATGGGTCTAACTTTGGGTAAGCCTTTGGTAATGTCCCACACTTGAGGACCCAGTTCGTGTGTTGTTGGAGGTGCCCTTGATGTGCCCTAAGCATGAAGTGGGGGAGGGGCTAGGTGTAAACCCTAGGTGTAGTGAGTGAAGTGAGCCCTCGTGTTTTCTTCTTTTCTCTTTTTCTTTTCTTCTCTTTTTTTTTTTGAAGAATTGCATACAAGGAAGATGTCCTGGCTAATGCCTATCACTTTTAGGTGGATTACAAGGTGGTCGCAAGCATTGGGATAGGAATGTGCAACTTTGTAGATATTCTTTAATATCGGCTCGGGCCTTCAGAGGTGTGGATGACAAGAAAGGATGATTGCACCTCGTGAAGCGGGTATCGCTCCTATCCTTTAAGATTTCTAGGAAAAAGGAGGGAGGAGGGTTGCCCTCATCATTAGTCTAGTCATGGCTCTACTATCTATCACTAGGTTGATGTCAAAAAAGAGTTGAGGGAGGTGGGCATCCTCGGCTGTGGGTCTCTGCATTAGTAGGAACTTGATAAGCCTAAGATACTTACAGGTAGTTAAGAAGGTTGGATCTGGGCAAGAAGAAAAATCTGTGAGGAAGTGGTTGATAGATGGGAAGAGATCCTCTAACCTAAAGACTAGGCATTCCTCGGGGCTCCGAGCATTAACATTATATATCTTAGGAAAGTCAAAATCCTCATGAATATTTCGATCATAGTCAACTCCATGCCTATAGGGATAGGGCATGTAGATGGGGTCGTTGCGTTCTTCAGGGAGTGAGCTACAGAAGGCGGTCCAGGCATCAAAATTGGTATCCAAAATCCTCCTCTGCCACTTTGGTTGTGCCTCATAGCCTTGGATGGTTTTGGGAACCCTGTTTACCTTGTCTTGCCAGTAGTCTTCAGGCTCTTGCCTCCATCTGGTTATTATGAGGCTTCTTTCCTCTATCCACCTGTTTTTCTTTGGGTGAAGGCCATGGCTATGAGGGTCTCTATGTTTCCCTTGGTAATCTCCAATGCATCTTGCAGTCGTTATGCCTCATTCTACAGCCTTTGTGCTTCTGTTGCGGGAACTCCCAGCCTTTCCTATTCTAGGAACTCTATTTCCCTCTCCAATCTGTCTTGTTCTTCAAGTTCATACCATAGTCGAAAACCTATGGCATCTTCTTGTTGCTCACTTGGCTCGCCCTCCTGAGCTTTTATCTGTCTGTACCTTTCCAATTCGGCAGTTCTCTGTTGCAAGTCAGCATACTGCTATACTAGTAAATTCAAGCTTCATTGTTTTGCCACCAAGTTTTTCTCTTCATCTTCTAGCCTTTGTCTTAGGTGGCTCTCATTGTCCTTGGCTTCCTTGGTCTTTGCTTCCAGCTGATCTTGTAGAGTTTTCACTTCCATTCTTCGGTCGACTCCTTGCTTTGAAACTTCTAGCCTTAAGGCTGCCAAAGTTTCCTTTTCTTTCTCTAACTCCATTAGGGCTGTCTTCTTTTCTTCTTTTGCCTTATCCAATTGTGCTAGAAGCTCAGCCACATAAGCATCATAGTGGGCACCAGATGGCATGGGAGTAGGGGCTGTAGTGGTTGATGCCTCTAACTTCTATCATTTCGGATCTTGCCTAGACTCGATATCTACGGCAGCAGGCCTTTTTGCTCTGGCTTCTGGTACAATTTCAGCCACTTTACTGACAAGTAGCTACATCATGTTCATCAATTGGGTTGTGTCTAGAGAGGGCGTGGGTTGTGGGGTGGTTGTGGTTGTGGTGTCGGTTGTTGGTACTAGCACAAAGGAGGAAGGCAGGGGGTGCAACAGGGACTTGCCCTTGCCTACAACTACTGGGGCCATTTTCACACTGCCACTTGCTTTAGCTTCATGGCGGGGACTCAAAGGATTGATCTCTCCTCCCCCATGGGTTTCTTCGATAGATCTATGAGTGGCCTCTACCAACTCAGCAAGTTATTTCATTCTTAGTTCTTCGGCTTCCTCTTGTGCCCTTCTTTGCCTCTCTTCTTTTGCCCTCTTTGATTCTTCTCTAATTTTTTCAAGTTCTTCCTCTTCTTTTTTCCTTCATTCCTCCTCCACCCTTCTTGACTCTCTTTGAGACCTCTTCATCTCGGCTCGCTCTTCTTTGCTCAGTCTTTCTTTTGTCTCCTTCTGGCTCTTGTCACTCTTCTTTTGCTCCCGTGGTTTAGCTGCTTGAGTAGGTGGTACCTCTCGCTCTCCTTTGTCGCTTATTGTCCTTTCACTCTTGAGCCTTCTTCCTCACGGTGAGGTGAGCTTTGATCCACAGCTTGCTCTTTACCTATACAACATCCTTGATAGCCTCATGGATGATTGCCGTTAGAACACCACCATATTAGATTGTGGAGTCTTTGGAGGCAGTATTTTTCCTTGCGGATGGTGCAGTAGAAGCAGGAGACTCCCCACCAGTTGGTGCTGCTGCTGGAGCCAGGAGCGCGGCTGAACTCTTGATATTTTCTACATAAAACAATTCCAATCCACCTCCTCTAGAACTCTTGCAGTGATGCTCTCTAGTAATGGCACCCCGATTCTGTTCATTAAAGCATTGTATCTCTATCCTGAGAAAAGGGCGTGGACCATTTTAGCTTGCATCTTTGTTGTGGGGTCTGGAATATCAGCCAAATTGATTCCATCCACTGTGTGCACATTATCTTTTTTGACTCCCATCATGGTATATACATCTCTTCTTGGGCGCCTCTCCTTCTTGGACACAAGCCCCATGGATTTCTCGATGATAGCGACATTAAGGGGCACTTTCTCCCTTCTTTCTTGGTCACCAGTCCTTATTGTGACCATGCCACAGCTCCTACCTTTCATCAAAGCTCCTTAAAAAGTCAGCGCACATGCTGTAATCTACAACCTATCCGACCTTTTCCACATACTTTCAGAGGTTGCATTTATCCACCAACTCCTTCACTGTCGGCTCTTCCAGGATGGCATCGTCTAAATTCAGGGTATGTTTGAACGTGAACTGGCTAAATCCACGTGTCTCAACAGTGATCCCATACTTTGTCAGCTCCTCTTCAGTGAATGGAATTTTACCCCTCTTTTCTTGTCCTGCCATGGTAGGTGCTTGTCATTATACCATGCCAATATTAGTGTTATGAATTGACACATCACTAACAAACACCCAAGAAAGAATGCGTGTGACAATTTGTCGTGCTACTTCAGAGGTATGAAACTTGGAAATAATTCAAAAGCAACATCTATTTCCTACTTGCATTCTTTCTTATTTCAAATCAGTTGATCATTTTCATCCATCACTACACCTTGCTACGTCACTTGGCTCTCACTTTGCTCCCCCCCCCCCCTCCTTAAGTTTTAAAGGAATCCTTCCTAGGACTAGCAAGGGAAGAAGGAGGAATCACATGGACTTTGTGGGGCGAGTTACTTGGCCAACAGCTAAGTATAGAGGCTAGGGTTATATTCAAGCTAGGCACGACGATCAAGTTCACATGGTCGTATGGAAGCTTGGGTGATATAGGTCAAGACATCATGAAAGATGTCTCCGGAGTTGAGGTGGCTAGCAACGTGCAATTCCTCTTCCTTAAGGAATTGGTCAATGCAAGGGTGGGCTAACACATGGTCATCTAAGTGCATGTTGCATGTAATGGCCAAAACCCTAAATGAAAGAGGTGCCACATAAGTAGGGTCGTGTTCAATTGTTTTGACTTCCCTTCTTTGCTTGGCATTGGTCATGATGCGATAGCCTTTTCTCTCCCATTGCAGTCGCAAGTCTTACCACAGTTGTAAGAACAAAGAATCAGAGCTGCCAAGCTACATGAGCTCCTCCAGTTGGTTGATTTTAGCATTTGTGGGCTGTAATTTAGGTTGACCAATGTGTGTCCAATGGTCATGCGTGAAGATATTATAGTCGGCACCTTCGTCGATCAAGGCATCAAAAGAATACGTCCGTTCTGCAGTGACCATGATTCATAGGTAGGCAGGTGCCACTGCTTCATCATCTTGATCTGCCAGTTCGGTAATAGTTGCCATGTAGACGTTGACAAGGGCTTCAAGCATAGGTTGCTCGGGCAACCGATGGGAAGGAGGATAGTACTTTTTCATGCGACTACCATTGAAAAAGCCTATTCCTTCACCTTCGAGCGTCTCCAATTCAACATTGCATGTTCTACTAATTGTACGTACTCGGAAAGGTCCTAGTCCTCAAAATTTCATTTTCTGTTTGTGACCCTTCACAAAGTATAGTAGAACGAGGTCCCCCTGATCAAAGTTGCATTGTTTGACATGTTTGTCAAACCACATCTTTCTTTGTGCCTTCTCACAAATCAGAGGGTGGATGGCTAAGAGTCGAGTCTCCGTGAGACGCTCTAACTCCACTAAGTAGTTGGTCCAAGCCTCTCTTGTCTCCCAACACTCCTAGGCTACTATCCTTAAGCTAGGAACAAAGAACTCTAAGGGTAGAATGGCCTCCATTCCATAAGTCAGCCTAAAGGGTGCCTGTCCTACATCCGTCTTATAAGTTATACGATAGGCCCACAAGGCCTCCATTAATTTGTTATCCCACTCACTTCATGATGTGGATACCACCTTCGTAAGCACGTTGACTATGATTTTATTTGTGGATTTTGCTTGGCCATTTGCTTGAGGGTATTAGCGTGAGGACCCTCTATGAATGATTACGAAGGTCGAGAGAAAGTGGGATATCACTTCATTAATGAAGTGCATGCCCTGATCACTTACTAGTTCAATTGGACAACCAAAACGTGAAAGGACCTGCTCCCACAAGAACTTCGCAGTGGTTCTAGCGTCATTCTTCCTAGTGGCTCTTGCCTTCCCCATTTCGTCAGGTAATCAGTTGCCACAATGATGTAGCGTGCGTGGGAGTACTGTGCTGCAGGATTGATAGGTCTAATGAAGTCAATGCCCCATTTTTTGAAGGGCTGTCGTGCTATTACAGGGGTCGACTCCATATTATCCTTGTGCACAGGCACCTTAGTCCTTTGGCACTCATCTTAGTGTTTTACAAATTTAGTAGCTTCACGGAATAGGGTGGGCCACCATAGTTGGGATTGTAGTACCTTACAGGCTATTGTATCCCCACTAAAGTGTCCTCCACCTATTCCACCATGTGCTTCTCTCAATACATCGTGTATCTCGTGCTTAGACACACATCTACGCAACAAACTGTCTTTTCCTAGCCTATAGAGTTGGTCGATGATTAGTTGGTATGGCTCAATCTTTAAGATAAGTCTCCTTAGCCTGGATTTATCAATAGGTCTCTCAGGTAGACCGTTCTCTAGCACTTTAACTACATCATCGGCCCAATATGACATCAAATCATCTCTAAACAACTAAACAAGTCTCTTTTGCTAGATAGGCCAAAGAGATGAGTGTCCGATAGGTCGTCAGGTATGCCTTGTCCAGCAGCTTCTCCTGTGGGTATGCGGGACATGTGATCAGTCGTGTAGTGCTGCTTTCCCTTACGTACAACCACAGAGAAATCGAATTCCACAAGAGAAGTAACCATCTAGCTATGCAACCTGTAGCGCACGGCTTGTTCACGAGATAAAGCAAGGCTTGTTGGTCAACGAAAAAGATGAAGGGGGTGGCCAACAAATAATGCCTAAATTTCTTTACAGCAAACACCATGGCTAACCCTTCCCTTTATGTAGTGGAATAGTTCATCTCCATTTTAGTGAGCTGCCTATTGGCAAAACTCACAGGGTAATCTAGGTTATACTCACTAGGCTGGCATAGAACAGCTCAATGGGTGGTGGTAGGTCGACAATGACCCTGACTTTTGAGAAGTCAGTGGCAATGCCGTTCCTTGACACTATGTGCCCTAGGATACATTTGTGCTTCACCCAGAACTGACACTTTAAGGGGTTCAATGAGAGGTTGTATAACCCACACCGTTCAAAGATAGCTCTCAACTTTTCTAAGTGTTCGGCCCAACTAGAGTGTATGCATAAGTCATCTATCAACACCTCTAGCTCCTGTCTAAGCATATCCTTGAAGATGGTGCACATTAATCTTTGAAAGGTCGTAGGCGCATTCATTAGCCCAAAGGGCATAACAATGTAGGCGAATACACCCCACTCCATGGAGAAGGCAGTCTTGTGCATGTCGTCAGGGTGCATTTGCACTTGATTATAGCCAGAGAAGCCATCCATGAAGCTGTAGGCTTCTTTGCCTGCTACCCTCTCCAACATGTGCTCGGTATACGATAAGGGGTAGTTGTCCCTCTTCATAGCGGCATTAACTTTCTTTTAATTCAAGAACACTCAAATTTTACCATTCTTTTTCATAACAATCACTATAGGTGATACCCAATCCGTGTGCTCAATCTCATATATAAATCCAGCCTTCATGAGCTTAACGATTTCCTCCTTCATTGCATAGGAATGTTTGGGATTCATAGGGTAAGGTCATTGCTTTTTTGGCACTGCATCTGGAACCATTGGGATATTATGGGTCACAACCCTAGGATCGCCTCCTTTAAGTTTCTCCAAGGACCAAGCAAACACGTTGACATACTCTTGTAGGAGAGCAACAAGTTTAGCCTCCTCATCCTTGGTCAAGTCATTAGCAATGAACACAAGTCGAGGCTTCTCACCTTCCCCTACCAAGTTGACTTTCTTAACCTTGGTGGGTCCCTCAATTGGCTCATTGGTTTGCCCTTGTCTCTTTGCTTCCTAGTAGAATCACCACTCTATCACCCTTCTTAAACTTTGTGAAGCGTTTGGAGAGATCCTGCGGCTTCTTTTGCCTCTCTGCTTCTGAGTCCTTAGTTTGCTTCCTGGCCTCCTCCTTTAGCCATCTGGGCCTTAAGTGAACTGGCAAGTCCCCTTTGGTGCATCTAACCTTAGAGGGTTGGGGTATTTCGGGATCACTCTCCGTACTGACTTCTGACTCCAAGTTAAATTCACATCTCTCGCTTGAGGAAGGAGTTTCGCCAAGGGGTCTTAATTCAGTAGGTGTATTCGTCTTAAGCACTAGAACTACCAATGGTTGCGGCACTCCTGCCTGCTCATAATCCATGGCTCCTATGTGCTCCAACCAGGATCTATTGCACTCCATCCGCATGACTCCTCTTTCATTCCAGCCTGCCCTTTCCCTTCTAGGCCTAGAGTCTGCCTTGATTTGTTCGATCATTCTCCCTTCGATGTCATATTCTATTATGTCTAACTCTTCTTCACTCTTGTCTCCAATAGAGTGGCAGTCCTCATAATCCTTATCATCAAAGTCTTGCCCTTCTAACTACTCGTCATCCCCCAGACTTTCCTCTCCAATCTCCTTTTTGTCAGTGACTAAAGCCCAATTGTATAATAGGTTTAGATTGTGAATTTTGGTCCATTTCCACTTAGGCTTAGCCAAAAGATCGCTTAGGGGTTTTAGATTGGTAGCCATGTTGCCCTTCAATTTATCGGTCAGGTACTCTATGATTTCTTGAAGCTCGAGCTTGTTGGTGGGGATATGGAACAAGACCGGTTTCCCTGGGTTACATGAGCTTCCTACCATCATGCAGAGTGACACGATGGGCTCCCTTGCTGGCATGCTTGGGGATTTAGCAGCTTGCCTATATAGCTCTTCCTCATTTGAGAACGATAGGTCAATGGTTGCCAAGATGTGCATCCAATCCCGCTTGTCCTCAGGGCAAGGGATGTACTTGGTCAATGACCCATAGGGTTTGCTTGCCTGTGCACCACCTTTTAGCATGGTTGAGATAGCATCACGGTCAGCTGGGGTAGTCTTCTAGGTATCCATCTCAACCCTTACCGCTTTTCTTCTATTCCCCAAGAAGATGAGATTGTTACCCCAATCTTCAATAACTCAAGCATTCCTCATCCAAGGTCGACCTAGTAGTATGTCGTAGTCCACTCCCTTCATGACAATGAAGTTCACGGAAAATTGCACCCTTGCAACCTTCACTGGTCAACTCTTTAGGACCCCGAATGGTCTGACCTTCATTCCATTGGCCAATGTGACATTGAACCTAGTCGTTTCCACGGGTGGGTTTCCCAAAGCCTGTAGAACTGCGTGCCTCTAGACATTGACATCGGCAACTGTGTCTACAATTCCTTTTCGTGTTACATCCCCCAAGGCTAAGATAGGTAAGACTGCATGCATCTGAGTGCCGAAGATCAAACAAGCGAATAAGCAAGACAAGAAAATGATGCCAAGACTCTATTTTATTTCTGCCAAAAACAAATACAAGGTACAAGAAGAAGAAACCCGAGCGGCCTCTAGGCATATATAGTAGGTAATCCCGAGCTTTTCCAATTTCTTTTCTTGTACCGGAGTGTGCTGCACAAATCAATCATAATGCTTCTGTAGATTGTCTCTTATCCAATTCTACAAATGGTGATGATTGCTTTAACCTGACACAGGCCATTTTCAGCAGAGTGTGCCTGGCCCTGTTCTCTAAGCTGTTGAATTAGCTTCAGCGATAAAGATCTCCCTGTCTTTCATAACCATTCACTATGGAGCACAAGAAGACCAAGCAAGGTCCAAGCCGAGTCTTAACTATAGGAAGAGGAATAGCAACAGCTTCATTTATAGAGTGCCTTCATGTCAGAGATAATTAGCTTTCATTATTTTACTCCCACAGACCAGTGCAAATCTCAGGCATCAATGGCAGTCAGCAATTTAGCTACACATCTCAGAAAACTCTTGAATCAGTAGCACTCCGATTGAATAGGCTTTCACATGCTTGTTATCTTACTGTCATGAAATACAAGTTCTCCTGTGGCTATATCAACTTGTCAACCTTCTTCTCCTTATCTGGCTATTCCCTCCATAGGTTTTTTGGGTCCTCGATCTCCTCCCAAATTGATCAGATGGCCTAACTTCAGTGATTGCAATGACTTTAGCACCTATCATCAGTGCTGAATTCAAAGCTTCTCCTCCTATTGTTAATGGCGTTCATGCTTTTGGTCTCAGTGAACAAACAATAACTGATACATCTCCATCACCACCTCAAATCTTAAATTTCCCATCTGATGTATTCTGGGCCCTGTTTTGCTGGTTTAGCAAATTGAGTGTTCTATCATAATAAGGGAGTTCTTCTTCCAACTCTGCCTTCCCCTACTGTAGTCATCCTTACATGTAATATGGTGTTGGAGCTTTTCTTCCAGGCGGAGTTTTTCTGATGTGGCTTTTTAGCATACAACCTGCAGTTGTCTCCAGCAAGCATTATGCTTTTTCCCTGCCAGTCGTCGTCGCTGCTTTTCTCCCTCTCCCAAAGCCATGGAGTTCATCACTTGGTTCAATACTTTTCTTAGATCTGATGGTGGAGTCGATCACATCAATCATGATGGGAGCTATCAATACTCGATCTGATGCTATTGCCAGCTGCCCCACCTCCACGAGGTCCTCTCCTCGCCATAATTATCTGTACAGAACCACATCGGTCCTTAGTAGCCCTGCTACCATGCACTGCCTCAATAGTTATAGCAACTACAACAAGTCAGGGAACTCTAATTTCTCACAATATCTAGACCTCCATAGTGCCGTACAAGGCACCATAGCTCACTGCAAAACAGTCGCACACCATCCTCCATAGCTAAATAAATCGTGCTCCGAGGAGATAGAATTGGTAATTGGAAAATTATAACTTAACCTTGTAATTTGGAAAAAAATATGTATAAATTTGCAAAGATATGGTCTTTGACGCAGAGAAAGTCTGCTCAAATCTCCTCAGATTCATTGCAAAAGCAGTATAATTAATCTTCCTCCCTCCCAAATTGGATCACACAAACATCTTGCTGATTGATCGCTCCCCATATTCGGGCAGGTCATTCTGGAAATAGCGGTCCGTCCGAGTTCTTTCTGCTTTTTCCAAGCTTCATGTTGTTTTTCTTCCCAAATCTTGAAAACCTGCATTCGTCCTCCGATGTTTCACAGAATGTGCCTCATTGAATACATTATGTATCTGAAAATTCAACTTCAACAGTCAAAACAGCTACTTCAAAGAAGACCATATACAATATGTCTCGTTAAGCGCCTACATCCACCCACAAGACCCTTCAATTCAGATAACTACGTATCAACACCATTGATTGTGCCACTAAAGACATCACTAGGTCCCACACTCAATTTACAACCAGACACTGAGTGTTCAAACAGCAAGCGCTTCCACACTTAGCCCATTATCACTGCAACAATTGCCAGCAACTTGCATAAAACACAAGAGTGGATGTAAGCTTTTACATAAGTTCACTCGATAAAAATTTTCTAGGAATAAACCCTAATGAAAGTGCCTTGCAGTTTTATTGCAGGTATATCCTCCTCTTTCATTGTGCCGCAAGGCATAGGACCACACTGAATTTATGACCAAACATTGAGTATTTCAAGGAGCATGCCCTTTCATACCTAGTCCAATACCACTGCAACAGTCACCATATAGAAAAGTATATCAAAGTGACCTTGTTGAGTCAAGCCTGTCCATGCCAAGTGCAATTTCAATAACCATATCCACTATTTACCCAAATTTCTTGGAGAGAATTTAGCACCATGCATGAGATTGTTGCAAGAGCCTTAAAACATTCTACTGTAGACAACCAAATGAGGTTTTCAATCCATCTCCCTAACAAGAGCATTAGAACCTTTACCAAGTTTTACCAACCTCACTGTATTGTCCTCCATCACTGAGGAAAATTTTAAGACGATAACTCGAAACACACTTACGGGAAAACTAGGGATCATACACACACAAACACGCAAGCCACACGAAGAACAAAATGCAAACACAATGACTAAGTATACACAAAACACAAATGTCACACACCCAAACTTTTTGGTGGATTCCACACCTCGGATACACATCAGTACGACATCCACCCCCTCTGATCCTGCGCATCCTCCGGATGGGCCAACTACCCATGATCATTGTCGTCAAGATCCAAGAATAGATCAATCTCTTCATTGACTATTTCCGGTATATCAACAAGGTTATCTGTCATATCATCTGTCTCTTCTATTGGAGTTTCTTCTCGTTGCTCTTCTCTTGCAAATTCTTCCAATGCATAATCCTCATAATCTCTTTTCTTGAAAATCTTGATTCTTTTTCTTGCAATGGGCACTCTAAGCACTGTCCCATCCAATTCTATCAGCTCATATGTTGCATTGTCAAAGACATGTCTGACTATGTACGGCCCAAACCATCTTTCGAAGTGTAGTATGTTGATTTTCAAGGCTTCTATCAAAGACTAATACCCAGTCTCCCTCTTCTATTGCTCTAGGCCGCAAGCAATGCCTGCTGTCAAACCTGTCCTTATTTCTAAGTCTAGCAACCTTCAACCTGTCAATAGCTAGCTGAATATCCTCTAGTCTTCTCTCCAATTGCCAGGATCCAAAGAGCTAAGAGCTCCTCTCTTGTCAAATCCTCCTGCCAAGGTAAAACTGACCAAGTCAAAGCACAAGTCTCAGTCGGACATAACCGGTTTTTGACCATACATCAACTCTGCGGGCATATATCCTATGGTAACACTGTGAGTCATATGATCAGCCCACAAAGCAAATGGTAGAAGTCTTGGCCATTCTCCAATCTGTCCTCTGCATGCTTTGGCTAATGCTTTCACTATTGGTGGATGCCCTCTTTCACTCTTTCCATTTCCCTCTGGATTGTATGCTATGGTTAGAGCCAACTTGGTTCCTAGTTGAGAGAAAAACTCCCTAGCTTCATCTGCATCTAATTCACCGCGATCTGTAGTGATCTTACCCACACAGCCATACCTACAGAAAATTTCTTCCAGTAAGAACTTACACACTGCACTAGTGGTCTTCGTTCTCAAAGGTTTGCCCTCAACATGATTGGTAAGATCCTCTCCAGCCAATACAATATATCTCATCTGCCATAGACCCATCGGCATAGTAACCAAGTCAACTACCCACTAATAATGAATGCACTTATAATGAATGTACTAAGGTACTTGCTAATCGGCAACCAATCTCCAACATAGATTTCTTCTATGAAAGCCACAATATCATAGACATGGAAAACATGATCAACCATACATTAGGGGAGTTTTGAGGTCTCGAAAATGCCCTATAAGAGATCCTAGAGAGAGAAAACAATTTAAGAAATAAAATCATTTTATAGAACTTTTAAAAGGTTTATATTTTGGTAAGTTAAAATATCAAAATTCGTTAATAAGTCATTGTCGTGATATTCTCGTGGTCACATCAAACCTAGAAATCTAGGTTGCCATAAAGTTGGCAAGGTTGTCATAATGAAGATCTTACCTCTCCTCATTAAAGTGAAAAGTAATATTCAATTTGAATTTTGGTAGATACTCGATTGCCTCCCTCCATCGTTTCTCTCTTTTTTTTTCTCCTCCTTAGTAGTCTCGTCTTTATTTTCGTTCTTGCTTCTAATCATATTCTTAGCTATGGATCAATCACCCAATGATCTCTGTAACTCAGCTATGGATCAATCATCCAATGATCTCTGTAGCTCTCATAAAAGACCTCTCTATCATCTTCATATTGAGTTGGATAGTGAGTATGAACTAATAAGAAAGAGAACAAAATCTATCATGGTTATAGGGTCTATGAAACATATACTGAGGTTTGAAGGAAAGAAGAATATTGATCTTTGGTTAGATGGAAAGCTATATCCCAAAGATTCTAGCAAAAATAGCACTTCTCCTTTCTATAATATCTCATCATTAATGAGGTTTATTGGTGATGGCTACAATGGATTTTTAGGTTATACACTTAACCTTGTTGCAGAAAAGGATATCCTTGGACTAGAGAATCATCTTTTGATGAAACACAATATAGAGTTGTTGCAGAAGCTAGAGGATTGTCAAGAAAAAATTCATTCATTGGAAAATCGTATCAAAGCTTATCAACGAAATAAAACTTTATTAGGCCTTCGAAATCGACAAAGAGCTCTTAAAAATATTGAGAATCTCAAACGAGGAGGAGGAGGCTGTGGTAAAAGAATCCAAGCAGCAAGGTATATTTTTTTTCACTTGAAAAATCTTAAATATGGCTTTATTTAAATTACTTGCATTGATTTGTGATGTTAATTTTGCTTAGATCTCTTCTACAACCAAATGCAAGTGAAAGAGATTCTTTAAAAGCAGCTCAGTTTTATTATCATCTTCTTCCTTCAGTAGTTTCAAATGATATTTTGGAGAAGAAGAAATTTAAAAAGGCAAAGAAACAATGCTTGGAGTCATTTGTAAAGGATCATTCTTTGGATTCTGAGTTAGTACAGAAGACACTGGATAGTACTGGTATCAGTCGAGATGCTTATATGCAACTTTTTCAGCTTTTACAATCAAATATGAAGCAAGGACAGGTATGCAATTGCATACTTCTGAAGCCATTTGTGGTTAGGACTATCAGACAGAGAGTTAATAACAAAGTGATGGGGATTCTAGGTGAGCCTTTTCATATCAAGGCTACCTTCAAGGGCAAGAAAAAGGAGGTTACATTCAATGAATTTAACAATATTTTCCTTGACTTGCCCACTCTACAATGCTTAATGATCAAATTTTATGACTTGTCAGTAAAGCAGAGGCACAAGGAGTGGCTAGATTTGTGATTAAACATGATAAAAGTGAGATTCTGAAATGTAAAAAATTGGAGAGAATCTCTATCACCTTGATGAATAGAGCACTTTCGTCAGGTCATTGCAATCACTCAACATCATTTAGTGTTCAATCTGAATATAACATCTGGTGGCTAGGAGCATTTGAGGTAGATACTGAGAATTTTGATATATTATATTGGGTTTTTCATCAAACATCAATACCTAATGTTATTCAAAGGCAACAAGCAAGAGAAGAGCTATTTGTTGAAGGATTTGGGAACTACAAGATTGAGTGGCACATAGCTGGTGACCTAAAGACACTCAAATGTATGTATAATGTATCAAAGGGAGCCAACTCGAGATCTCCTTGCTTATACTGCATGTCACCAGCTGTAGAGTTAAACTCAAGCAATTGGAATAGAGCTCCCTCTAGGCACAATAAGGATCCACAGTTTAAACCAGTCTTGGACATTCCTTTAGTGAATGCCCATATTTGTACACTTCATTCACTTTGCAAGATAATTGAAAAGCTTGTTCATCTCTATATAGGATTTGCATGGAAGCTGAATCCATTATCAATTGGAACAAATGATATAACAAAGGTTGAAAAAGTTCTCTCTGCAATTGGTTTGTATGGTGGCAATGTTGTTATTGAACCAGATCTTCAGAAGTCTAAGGATGGTAATTGTGTCCCAAAAAAACCATCTATTGGTGGAGTGAAGGCTAGAAGGTTTCTAGGCTTTCATGGGAGACTTGCCAAGATAAACTCGAGAAATGGTGGCTCAACTATTAAATTTAATAAGTGGAAATCCCTACATAATGTGGTTAAGGATCACATTGATAATGGACAAGCTCAGAATAGAAAAGCTAAAGTTTGGGAAACACAAGACAAAGTGTTTTTTTATTGTGATAAGACTGAATGGAATGACGATGATCTCAAAGACTTTAAAAACCAATTGAACCTTTTCAAAAAAGCGATGACAAAAGCTTGGGGTGATCAACACTTTACTCCCTATATGGTAAGAAGTCTGTATATGTTTTTTTCTTCATTGTCGAACTCATATAATGTTTTTTAACTTTCTTTATTTGTTGACTATGCAGCATATTCTATACAACCAAGCTCCATACTTTATTAAACAATATGGATCTCTATCTATCTGGTCAACCCAAGGTATGGAAAAATCACATTATCAAGCAAGAACAAAATATTTCAGACACACAGGACATGGAGGTGGAAGACACAAAGCCAACAGTTTATTAGAGGTCTTTCAACGGTTCAATCAACAAACCTGGCATAAATTCAAGCTTAAAGATACAATTACATCAAGCAATACATCATCTTTAGTAAGGACTATATAAATTGTTACCCAAAGAAGAAAAGATTGGAAATTCTCTCCCTCAACATCAAGACTTGCTAGTGGCTCTTGTTCATAACCTATAAAATTCATGTCATTTTTGCCCTAACCTGCAAGGTTTGCTAAGCAATAAGCTTCTCTAAGATCAAAAAGATGTTGAATATCATTTAGCAACACATATATCTTCTTGTTGATAAGATAAGTGGGAGATGTTGGAACACATGCAAGAGGATCTTCTTCATCAACCTGTGCACTTGGCTCGATCTCCTTTTCTTCCACCATTGTGATATTGTCACTCTTGAACAAACCTACATCAAAACCTTGGACAAGTTGATTCTCAATATCTTCTTGGAACATCTCCTCCTTCTCGTCGACCTCCTTATCCATACTTGCAATATCCTCTAGCTTTCCCTATTGGTCTATATCTGGAGAAGAATTTTCCATGTACTGAAGATACACAATAAATCCAACGTCCTTGTGGATCAAAAGGCATTGGTGTTGATACCTGTTGAAAGGGCAACATGTTTCTCTCTTCCTGAATTCCTCATCAATGAGGTTGAACCTGCCTAGCAAAGTTGACATGGATGTTTGGTGGCTCCCATGACATCACTATAATGAACAAATCTATTGACTTCTAAACCTTGCACATGTCTATCATAAAAATATGTGTACTCCTTAAGTTTATCTTCAAGATCCTCCAATAAATCCTTCAAATCAAAAGGAACATTGAAAATTTCCCTGATATAGCTAAACTTGGAAGAATTTCTAGTTGTGTGTAAGAAATCAAAGAGCCTATCATCAGAAGTCTCCATTAGCTCCTCCTCATCCATTCCTTCCAGAGATAGCTTTCTCTTTGTCATCTTGACCAACAAAAGATTTATCCCTGAAAACAAAGCAGAATGGAAACAATGTCCAATAAAACAAGATGGAACCATGGAAAGAGGCCCCAAAATTGCATTTTTCAAGACAAAAAATCAAAAAATGAGAAATTTTTTTAAGTGACCAATGAAACGTGAAAACAAGGTGTCCAAGGAAAAAGTCGGTGAAGAAATTACGTTTCATCGGACACTAGTTGAAAACGAAAGTTATTTGAAGATTTCACTAGTGAAATGCAATAGTTAGCAAAATAGCACTAACCAAAGACATTATTTCATGTTTCACTAGTCAAAAGATGCAAAACAAGAAGAAAAACATGAACTATGAATTAATTCTATTAAAACACAAAAATTTATGATAAAATCCTTTCTAGAAGTGCCATGCTCCTTTTAAAAGACACAAAGCACATGACATCTGTAATTTTTCAAGTGTTATTAAAAATTCTTTCTATACTAATCAACGAGATTGTGTTCAAATACTTGTAATAACAAAATTTTGTTACCTATCAGAAATTATTGAACTGCTCTTCAAACAGGAAGCAAGGACCTTGAAGGGAAGTCGAAACAAAATTTCGAGAGAAAGAAAGACAATATCAGAGAGAATGACTTCGAAAAGCTTTTATATGGATTGTCAAATGTGTGTTGATAGTTCCAACGAAAAAGTTTGCGTAATGATGGAAAAATAAACGCGACCAAAAATTTGGACGAAATTTCCAATATTTTTGCATGTACAAAATACCTCAGAATATGTGCACACGTGTCTCACTTAACACACCGTATCAAATTTCTCAGAAGATGTACACACTCCCTTTTTTTGAGAATACGTTGCACGTGTTTTACTTAACACTTCGCCAAGTAATGCATCTACCATCGATTTTAAAAAAATCCCCCAATAAAGGGAAGCAACGGCCAAATTCGTTTCATATTTTTATGGTCATGGAGCACATTTTCATGGTCATGCAGTAGGGTCTTCGAGCACATTTTCGTGGTCATGTTGTGGTTGTGAAGAACGTATTCGTGTTTCACCAGAGCTATCGAGAAAATTGGTTCTAAACGGATTTTTCCCAGCAAAGCGCCAAAGAAGGTATGGTTTTCTACATCCGTCCTTCTCAATGCCTAGGCATCCATTCAATGCATTTTTTTGATACTTTTGCTTAATGTTTTATATTATTATGAGCTTATGAGCACTATAAATGAACTTTTTCCATAGTGTGAGCATTCCTTAATGTTGTGGAGATTTTAGGTAATTGTAATATTGTGGAGATTTTAGGCAATCCTTCAAACTTTTTCCTTAATGTTGTGGAGATTTTAGGTAATTTAAACAGCATTCCTTAGATTAACGTTTTGTTTTTTTTTCGTTTTGTTGATTATTTTGCTATTTATGTGTTGTCCAGTGAAACGTGAAAACAACATGCTACAAGGAGGTCTCTTATCTGAAACTCGCATTTCACTGGACACACTGGATAAGAAGTAACATGTCTTTTTTTGGCAGATGGTTAGGACTAAAGCAACAACAAGGAAGGAGAAGATTGATCCTAGGGATTTATCATCAAAGATTCATCAATCTTCAAAGCCTCAGAAACTCTCTAGAAATTCAAAGCCAAAGAGAAAGTTTTCTCAAAATGTCAGGTGCCTAAGGGAGATTAGGAAGGCAATAAAGGCTCTTGACAATACAATTCCAAAGTTGTCTTTTTAGAGGCTTGTCAGGGAGATTTGTGACAAATATAGTTTGGATAGTTTTAGATTGACAAGAACAGCCCTTAATTGTATACAAGAAGCCACAGAGGATTTTTTAGTTGAGTTTTTTCAAGATGCCTATATTTGTGCTGCTCATGCTCATAGGCTCACACTCATGGACAAGGACATGGTAATTCTTAGGAGGCTAAGATATAGATTTTCAAAGGTCCTTGAGCCAATTCCCCTCACTGATGAGAAGACATTTAATATCCTTAATGTGCCCCCAGCTAGGAGAAAGAAAGATGATTCTGGTCCCAAGGTTGAGGATGTCACCCATGAGAGGGATACAAGGCCACATGAAAAAGAGAAGAAAGCTAAAGAGGAATAGGCAGATAAATGGAGAGAGTATAGGAGGCAAAGGGCTAAAAAAAGGGAAGCAGAGCAACTAGAGTCCTTTGAAAATGAGCTGGCCACCCTTTTTGAAGCAGCTAATCCAAAAGGATTCAATGTGTTTTGTTTCTTACCTGGTGACTTAGGCAAAAGATTTGAGATTATCTCCTTTAATGCTACATGTGTTCAGATTATTAAGGATAAAAGAAGAGAAATAAATGACAGTATTTTTCTTGCTAGCCTAAGGTATATCCACCCATAATTACTTCTAATTTTTTATATTTTTTAACAATAAGATTTTTCTTATTTATACTCACTATTTCTATGCCTTTTCTAGGTGTGTAATGCATGAGTTTCCTTTGGATATGCAACAAAAAATTGAGGTTCTTGATCCATCTATCTCATTATTTATGAGGAACAAGCTTGATACAAGTTTTGTTGAGCAGTGGTTCAATCTGATTGACTTCCATACTTTGGAGCTCCTTATAATTCCATATAATGAAATGTAAGTGATTCAATATTCTATTAGAGTTTTTGAGATTTTATCCTATTAATTTGTTGAGATATAATTGCTTTCAGTTCTCATTGGAGCTTGATTGCAATAGACTGTGTGGATAAGCAATGTTTTTTAATCAAATCTATGAAAGGAAGCCATGGAAATGCTAAATTGTAAGTTATATTATCCAAGGGCTCCTTGATATTTCAATTCTTTTTTTTTGTAAGTACTCTAAATTTCAATATATTTTATATATAGAGGTGCAAAAAGATTAATTGAAGAGCTACAGAAAAGGCCCCCTATACCATCTGATTTGCTTGCAACAATGCAATATAGACAAGTTGCAGTAAGTTATTGATTAAAATAATTGAAACATAAGTTTATTCTATGAATTACCATCTCTCCCCTTTATAGTTTTACTTTGTGTTGGTGGTTGCAGTATCCTCATTAGGATGATAGCCATTCTTGTGGCTGGAGAGTGATTGCAAATGCTAGAAGAATGGTTAACTTTGTTTATCTTAATGATGATAAACATGTAAAGGTAATATGAAAGATACTAAACTTTAAGATAGATATTCATTGCAAATAGTCCATTGATGATAAAAATATAGTCTATTGTAAGAACAATAATGAACTAAAACTCTTTTTTCTATAAATGTGTGATAGTTTTCGAAGGATTGCTATGCATCTGAGCATGTTTGGTATGTCAAAGCAAAGCTCTTAAAGTATATAATGGTCAATTGTATACAACCAACAACAGAGATTGGTGGGGATTTGCACCATGAAGGAGCTGTAGTGCCTATAACCACGGAAGGTGAAGCCACAACTTCAACACCTTTACCCACACCTTCTATACCCAAGACATCAAAGAAAGGCAAAAGGACTCCTAGAAAGGATAGTTCTCCAAAAAAAAAAAGCTTTGCCATATCGCCTTGTAAGCCTTCATATATAGAAATTTGCCCTTCATCCCTTGTATATCCCATAGAGATGGCAGATAGACATCTGCTACAAAATTTGTACATATATTTTATATTGATAGTAAAGATATCTTTTCTTGAGTGTCCTTGTAGTGTATATTATTTTCTCTCCTTTTCGATATCTGCAAAAAATAAATTACAAATGTTTGTTAGTTAGAAAGTGAGATCTTGATATACATCTAAGTAGATATAATATGATGCGAAAACTTACTCGTTTCTTGTCAAGTTGGAATACAAAGGAGCATGGTAGTTCAATGTCTTCATTTTGTAAATCCATCCTCACTTGATGTAGCGTACATGATTTTCTGATATTTAAGATTGCAATAACATCCTCGTTGAACCAAATATCAAGATCCACTATAGGATCTTTGCTGAAATCATTAAGATTCTAGTCTAAAGCAACTAGACTACTACCAACAAAATGCCATCGACTATAGTAAAAGCTAAGGATAAAATTTTGAGTAGCAATCATATATTTACAAGCTATAGAGTCTTGATCTATCTTACATATAATTTTTCCTTCTATCCTTGTATCCCATCCTTCATCAACAAATTGTATGATATGATCATATGTTAGTCTCTTCACTGAAAGCATGGTTTTTGTTATTGGTGATCCAACTACCTTTGCTAATGATAGTAGGAATCCATCTTCCATCAGTTTGGAATGAGTTAAACACTGATATGGATGTGATTTGGGAGCTTGGATGTCGTGTTGAAGGTCGAATTTCTGTATCCATGGTAGAAGAGAGAGAGACATGCACACACACACACACATAGAGAGAGAGAGAGAGAGAGAGAGAGAGAGAGAGAGAGAGAGAGAGAGAGAGAGAGAGAGAGAGAGAAGAGGACTACGCTACCATAACGGAGGGAAAAACAATAGAGGAATAAAAGAAAGGAGGAAAAAAATTGAGCGCCATGCTTTTCACTAATTTGAATTTTGATTACATCAATCATTATCATTAATCTAGATACATCATTAAATAAAAGTAGTCAAGACTCTATGCCATTAATGCAAAAGATGTCATAATCATGAATATAAGAGACTAAAAATAGATAATAAAACAAATTCGTAATACTATTATATTTATATGTTTTTGTAAAATGATTTTTTAATTTTTTTAAAATAGAAGTTTCGTTATGGAGGCTTTGCTCTCATTGGTCTAGAGCACTTTCTCTCCACATCCTAAAAGGCATTTTCGAGACCTCAAAACTCCCCTAATGGCAGCTGAAATTTCTGCATCATCCTCTTCTGCAAGAAATGTCTCCTCATCATCATATCTAGCTCTAGACAGCATATCTGCCACTAGATTATCCTTCCGTGCTATGTGTTTAAATTCTGGATTTAATGACTTGATGTATGCGATTCATCTCAGCATAGCTATATCCGGAGTAGAGCAACTCGTAATCATATCTATCAATGGCAAGAAATCTATCTCTACCACAACTAGGGCTCCAATAAAATACTCCTTGTCACATTTGAGAGCCGTAAAAATTCCCAGTAATTCCCTCTTGATTTGTGCATACCTCCTCTATCTCCCGTTTAGGACTTTCGCCGCAAATCGAATAGCGTACATGTTTCCATCTGCATCATCTTGACCCATAGCCCAACCTATGCCAATTGGACTAGTGTCAACTGTCAATACAATAGGCCTTTCGCAATTATAATCTGCTTTCCTGAGAGTAGGAGCAATCTGCAATAACTTCTTCAATTTCCGCATGGCTCTAGTGTGGCTCTCATCCCAATAAAATTTCTGCCCCTTTCGAAGCAACTAATATAAACAATCTGCTATGTGTGCAAAATGGGGTATCCAAATCATGTAAAACACACAGGCTCCAATGAATCTCCATACCTCTGAAGTGGTAGAACAATACTTTGTAATCTTTTCTATAGCATCCACCTTCGCAGGTGAAGGTTTCTTGCCATAATACCCACACATATGTCCAACAATGACGACCTCATTTACTCCAAAAACAGATTTCTGCCCTGATAGTGTCAACCTCACTTCTTCTAACCTGGCCAAAATCTTTTCACAAGCTGCAATATGATCAGCCACAAAGTATCTGCATCCCTGCTCATTTAAACTCTCATTTTTCTCTTCTTCTGCACACCCCTTAATGGGCACATCATCCAAGAAAGACATGGTAAGCTGAGGTATATACTCACAAAGGACCTTATGCATGGCATTCATCATATGCGCAACAGAATTAGTAGCACCTTGAGGCAAGGTACACATCCTGATAAGCCCAATAGGAGTTCTCATAGTGGTTAGGTCCTTGCTTTCCAAGGCCAGTTGAAACTGATCATATCCCGAATACAAGTCACCTAAAGAATAGATGGCACATCTAGCAAATGCTTCTGCAAACTCATCCACAACTCGACCTATACCAACATTCCTAATAGTAACTCTGTTTACTGGCTGCATGTCCTGTATAAATCGGACAGTACCATTCTTCTTTAAAACCGTAAACCAACTATTTGAGTATGGTGCAGATGACAGCTCCAGGATGCCCATCCAAATTTTCTCATTCAACAAGTCAACTAGCTTTGGCAAGTGTGCCCTAGGCACTGGAATAGGTCGGAGCTTCCATGGAATATGAGGAATAGTAAAGATCACCATAGGGGCAACAATATCCGGATTCACACATCCAATCTCATGTGAAAAGAAAGAAAACCCCTTTTCATGTCGCTCAAGCATATCCTTAAAGCACTACTTCTCTGAGGGTAGCAAGAAATCACCATTTCCAATTTTTAATTGAGCAAGAGTCTCTACTGAAAATTTATGGCCTATATGCTCTGGATTCCTCAAAATTGGCTGCTTGGCAGCCCTCTCTATTTGCTGATCACTGTCAGGTGGAAGCGGTCCAGCTACCGACTTCACCTTCTTATCCATAGTCTTGTATTTCGTGTCAACCCTGGCTTCATTATGATCCTCTACATTACTCAAATCTTGCTATAAATCAGCAATTCTGCCCTCTGGTGGCTGAATATCCTCAGCCCTCTGCTCTATGGACTGCATAGGAACAACCCTAAACTTTGGATGCTGAAATATTTTAGCAGTAAACTCTGTTGGCTGAAAGTTTTCAACCCTCTGTGTCTCTGTAGGCTGATCATAATCAGCCGGAAACTCTGTTTGCTGAATTTCTTTAGCTCTCAATACTTTTTGCTGAGTCACCTCAACCTCTGACTCTATCTCTGACACAAAATCAGAAATTTCATGAAACATGTCTAGGGACTGCACTGATACATTACTGAGACAACTCTGCATATCAACTTTCAACATATTTTCCATCTCTGTCATCGTATCTGCACAAACCATACTATCATACATCCAATCTATATGCTCATCATCCTCTAAAATACCTGCATTTCTCAAATCTTTCTCCTTCCTGCATATGTACTGCCTGGCAGCTCTAGACAACTTAGAAATCTTTTGATAACTCATCGAATTGTTTGCTGAAATTCCAACAAAATTGGAGGAGAAAACACTGCTGCCAGGAGGCGAGAACTCCAATCTCCTCTGCTCTATACCACCGTCATCTCACGAAAAAGTGGTACCTAATGAAAACCTGAATCCCTCACAGTGGGCAAAGGAGCATCTCGAAGAGTATCCCTATTTCTAGCATGATTTACACATAGAGTCATAAACTGGATTGCTCTCATACAATCTTTAGTACGAATCCGTGCACAAGTAGATCCATCATCCATTACTTTCGTCTCCATGCGCATCTCTGTGATGAATGGCTATCCTAGGATTATGGGGTAAGAGCATGAATCCTGCACAAAGAAATGGAAATCCTCCTCTACATCTCCAATATAAATCTTGACACTGGGACAAGGAGCATGCAAATCACCTGTAGTGTTGTTGGCAGCTCTCATACGCCACCCATGCTCCGCATCCATAGGCCATCTATTACTTTCATAAACTCCACGAACTATGAGATTAATCTCTGAACCATGATCCACCAAAGCAACATAAGGCACCTATTTCTCTCCAATTTTTACCATTGTTTCTGTAGTTGCCCTGGCCTAATGACTTCGCGAAAAGTGACTGCGCAGTACCAAAATAGGCTCATCAGTTTCAGCATAATGCATAGGTTGAACTCTCTTCTCTGTCTGTGGTAAAAGAGAAGCATTCTCGACCATAACCTCATCCTCATCCTCATCCAACTCCCCAATCAAAACTCCCTGTGTATCATTAGTAGGCAATGTATGTCTTTTCCTCTTCAGGACTTCTTGGAACTGATCTTGAAACTCTCTTTTCGAGATGCCCAAAACCTCAAAAATAGTAAAAGTCACCTCATTGCCAAGTATCTTGTCATTAAAGATTTTCTTCATGTCCGTATATGTCTCAATATTGGACATTAATCTAAATCTTGGCTACTTTCTCTATCTAGGTTCTTGCCTCTTTTCTTTATTTTGAGCATCCTTCATTTGTCGTTTTGGTCCTGGTCTCGAAGACGGCCCTGTAGTAGGTGGAGTAACAAACTCACCCTCTCTAGTCTTTTTAGCTACATTTGGATTCTCTTCATTTCTCTTACGCTTCTCCTCAACAAGTACATCTGCTCCCTGAGACTTAGCCAAGTAGACATAAATAGTGTACCTGTCAACAAGCGAATCCCAACCTGTCTCAGATCTGATGCTAGAACTTGCACTAGTCAAAACAGTCTGCTGGATTTTCCCCTTGTTTGCTGTCTCTATAGCATAGATCCATAATGCTGACTGACTCTCTAAACCTTTCTCAATCTGGACTCCATATGTAGAAGCATCTCCTCTAGCTGCCACATAAGAAGTACGTGCAGCCATGTCATCTACTAATTTCTTCATTCTGCCTTTCCCAAAATTGGTAGCAAGCGGAGCTCCTATTTCAGTCAACCGGATCTTGCCATCTTGTCCCCAAAATACCAAATTCTTCCTCCTTGCATCTTGAAAAGATTCGCAATCCCTGCAATGCTGATGGTCCGTACTATCACACCAAATAAATCTTCGATCTCTCCTAGGTGCACTAGGAGCACTAGAAGAAATAGTAGGTGCGGTCGAGGCGAACTACTCTTTTAATTTTCCCACCAATTCTACTTTAACTGACTCTAGTGTCAAATCTGTTATGCCTTTTATTATGTCATCAAGAGAGGAAGGAACCAAAGGAGCAGATGATTTCGGAGCAGAAGAAGCCAGCATCGGTCTTGGAACAGGAGGATTAGAAACAATAGGCACTGGCATAGGCCAAGTAACTGGCTGAGGAAGAGAAGAAATGACAGGGGTAGAAGCTGACATAGGAGCAGAAGACGGCGTCGGTGTCATAGATCCATTCTGTAGGCGGGTCTTCCATATCCGCCTCTTGGTCAAAGTCGAGACCGCATCCTGGGCGTCTTGCCAATTTGTTTTAAGACCCATAGGCTTTGTGCAATCCTCAAGAAGCTCTCCTAATTCTTCCTGAAGAGCAGGATCTGCAGCTTGCAAGAAAAGCTCAACTTTCTCAATATCCAATGCTCTTTGTTCAATGGCATCAAGCTGATTATATCTCTCTTCAAATTCTCGTATCAATTCTGAAGCAGCTATATAGACCCACTCTCGGAATGACCATCGTGTTGCCATCCCAAAGTCCTCAAGAAAATACTCCTCTTTTAGGGCCTTCTTAAAATCTTGCCAATGCGAATTTTGTAGGAAAAGATCAGTCACTTTTACCCTCAAGGCGGGTGTGACAAGGCGAAGAAAATATTTACTCATAAGTCCTGTCGGTACTCCAAAAAATCCCATCTTAATCTCATACGTCTTCAAATAAGCCGATACATTATGGCCATCAAATAACTTCTTTTCATTTTCAACTACTTCAATCACCTTATCGCGCTGATTGCATTATCTTGCTCCGAATATAGTTGCCTTTGTTGAGACAACTGTTGTTGATGTAACTGCTGCTGTTGCTGCATATACAATTGTGTCTGCTGATTTTGAAGTTGCATATACATAGACATATTCTGCAAAATCTGCTTTAAATCATCCGTTAAAGTACTTGAAGCAGAAGTCGATGATGGAGTCAAAGTGGAGGACAAAGTAGGAATCATAGAAGGGGCTGAAATTGATGCTGAAGTGTCTCCCATCCTGAATTTTTTTTAAATGTGACGCTTTCATGTCAGGTTCACCAAAGATGTCGAAGGGTTTTCGAAAACAAAGTCACGTCCACAGAGGACCTTGACGAATTTCAAGATAGAATATCAATCAAGCAAATAAGGAAGACAAGAAAATGATGTCAAGACTCTATTTTATTTCTGCCAATAACAAATACAAGATACAAGAAGAAGAAACCCGAGTGGCCTCTGGGCATATACAGTAGCAAATCCCGAGCTTTTCCAATTGCTTTTCTTGTACCGGAGTGTGCTGCACAAATCAATCATAATGCTTCTGCAAATTGTCTCTTATCCAATTCTACAATTGGTGATGACGATTGCTTTAACCTGACACAGGCCATTTTCAACAGAGTGTGCCTAGCCCTGTTCTCTAAGCTGTTGAATTAGCTTCAACGATAAAGATCTCCCTGTGCTTTCATAACCATTCACTATGGAGCACAAGAAGACCAAGTAAGATCCAAGCAGAGTCTTAACTATAGGCAGAGGAATAGCAGCAGCTTCATGTATAGAGTGCCTTCATGTCAGAGATAATTAGCTTTCATTATTTTACTCCCACAGACTAGTGCAAATCTCAGGCATCAATGGCAGTCAGTAGTTTAGCTACACATCTCAGAAGACTCTTGAATCAGTAGCACTCTGATTGAATAGGCTTTCACATGCTTGTTATCTTACTATCATGATATACAAGTTCTTCTGTGGCTATATCAACTCATCAACCTTCTTCTCCTTCTCTAGCTATTCCCTGCGTAGGTTTTTTGGGTCCTCGATCTCCTCCCAAATTGATCAGATGGCCTAAATTCAATGATTGCAGTGACTTAAGCACATGTCATCACTGCTGAACTCAGAGCTTCTCCTCCTATTGTTAATGGCGTTCATGCTTTTGGTCTCAGTAAACAAACAATAACTGATACATCTCCATCATCACCTCAAATCTTAAATTTCCCATCTGATGTATTCTCGGCCTTATTGCTGGTTCAGCAAATTGAGTGTTGTATCATAATAAGGGAGTTCTTCTTCCAACTCTGCCTTCCCCTACTGTAGTCATCCTTACATGTAATATGGTGTTGGAGCTTCTCTTCCAAGCGGAGTTTTTCTGGTGTGGCTTTTTAGCATACAACCTGTAGTTGTCTCTATAAGCATTATGCTTTTTCCCTGCCAATCATCGTTGCTACTTTTCTCCCTCTCCCAAAGCCATGGAGTTCATCACTTGGTTCAATACTTTTCTTAGATCTGATGGTGGATTTGATCAGATCAATCATGATGGGAGCTATCGATACTCGATCTGATGCTACTACCAGCTGCCCCACCTCCACAAGGTCCTCTCCTCGCTATAATTATCTATACAGAACCACATCGGTCCTTAGCAGCCCTGCTACCGTGCACTGCCTCAATAGCTATAACAACTACAACAAGTCAGGGAGCTCTAATTTCTCACAATATGTAGACCTCCATAGTGCCGTACAAGGTGCCATAGCTCGCTGCAAAATAGTCACACACCATCCTTCATAGCTAAATAAATTCTACTCGGAGGAGATAGAATTGGTAATTGGAAAATTATAACTAAACATTGTAATTTGGAAAAAAGTATATATAAATTTGCAAGGATATGGTCCTTGACGCAGAGAAAGTATGCTCAAATGTCCTCACATTCATTGCAAAAGCAATATAATTGATCTTCTTCCCTCCCAAATTCGATCACACAAACATCTGCTTATTGATCGCTCCCCATAGTTGGGCAGGTCGTTTTGGAAATAGTGGTCCATCCTAGTTCTTTCTGCTTTTTCCAAGCTTCGCATTGTTTTTCTTTCCAAAGTTTGAAAACCTGCATCCATCCTCCGATGTTTCACAAAATGTGCCTCATTGAATACATTATGTATTTGAAAATTCAACTTCAGCAATAATCAAAACAGCTACTTCAAAGAAGACCGTATACAATATGTCTCGTTAAGCGCCTACATCCACCCACAAGACCCTTCAATTCAAATAACTGCGCATCAACACCATTGATTGTGCCACTGAAGGCATCACTAGGTCCCACACTCAATTTACAACCAGACATTGAGTGTTCAAACAGTAAGCCCTTCCACACTCAACCCATTATCAGTGCAACAATTGCCAGCAACTTGCATAAAACACAGAGTGGATGTAAGCCTTTACATAACTTCACTCGATGAAAATTTGCTAGGAATAAACCCCAATGAAAGTGCATTGCAATTTTATTGCAGGTATATCCTCCTCTTTCCTTATGCCTCTTAAGGCATAGGACCACACTAAATTTATGACCAAACATTGAGTATTTCAAGGAGCATGCCCTTTCATACGTAGTCCAATACCACTACAACATTCACCATATAGAAAAGTATATCAAAGTGACCTTGTTGAGTCAAGTCTGTCCATGCCAAGTGAAATTTCAATAACCACATCCACTATTTACCCAAATTTCTTGGAGATAATTTAGCATCATGCATGAGGTTGTTGCAAGAGCCTCGAAACATTCTACTGTAGACAACCAAATGAGGTTTTCAATCCATCTCCCTAACCACAGCATTAGAACCTTTACCAAGTTTTACCAACCTCACTGTATTGTCCTCCATCACTGAGGAAAATTTTAAGACGATAACTTGAAATACACTTACGGGAAAACTAGGGATCATACACACACAAACATGCAAGCCACACGTAGAACAAAATGCAAACACAACGACTAGGTATACACAAAACACGAATGTCACACACACAAACTTTTTGGTGGATTCCACACCTCGGATACACAACAGTACGAGAGTGTTAGGCTTGGAATCTACGTGACTGCGTCCTGCTCTTGCAAGTCAGCAACAGTGTGCTCCTCTTTTTCCTCCACCCAGTGCTTTAATTCTTGCCATAAGTAAGGGTGATGCTGAAGCAGATCTCCTAGGCTCAAGGTTACTAGCGTGGTTACTAAAGTGGTAAGGAGATTGCTAGGTGGTTGCCTTCCTCCTTGGTCAGCACTCTTTGGCCATATGTCTTGGTTAGCTTGCTGACATGCTTCTTCCTGGTCTTGCCTCTGTGGCATCTCATGTGGTGTGGGTGCGTTCCCCGATTGAGGTCGCGATGGTGAAACGGGTGTACTCACACTAGAGAGATCTTCAATTTGGCCTTCCAGTATGGGCTCTACATCCTTAAGGTGTTCCTGGGCATCCTTGACCCACTCCTTAACTTTGGCTATAGCCTCAAGTTGCCGTTTGGGGTGGGGGTATTCCCCTACCTTGGCACTCCCTAGTTCTGCTGTCTTAGGGGCTGAGGTCTCTGCCTCTGCATCAATGACTCTCTTTCCTGTCACTAGCATTGTAGCTTCCTCAGTCTTAAGGGTAATCTTTGCATATGTTCTCTTTCTCCTTCTCCTTCGGCTTTTCTTTCCCAACGAGGCTGCATCCAGGTTACTTGGCCTAGGCAATGAGATGCCTGCCTATTTTGTTTGTGCTCGCATCATGACATGTAGTGGGATGGGCGTATCCTCACTGTCAAAGGTCTCCACACCGAACAGCCCCAAGGGTACTGAGGGCACGTTGGCAGAACTAGTTGATGGCTTCCGTCTAGGACAAAAGTCAAGAAATAGGTGTGTGATTCCACACTTGGTCCATCGAAGGTCAGCTTTGTCCTTATTTGTCTGTTCCCTTTTGAGGCAGCGTGATGAAATATGGCCTTGATGACCGCAAGTCTAGCTTGAGATTGGATCTTAGCTTGGTCCTCCAAAGCCTCTGCCTCTCCCTCTACCTAGCACCATCACCGGTACTAATCGATAGTCCATCAGGACAGGATTGCCTTCCTCATCATAGGATATGTATAGGTTCACGTAGGTCTCCCCTTCACTAGGTTCTTCCACATAGTGAATAGGACCGTCACTCGGTGGATGGGTTACATAGGGCCATGATAGTCTGGGCATGCCTGTTGGGTTCATCTCTAGCCTAGGAATGGCTAATCTTGCGTCATTTGGTGCTGGAGGGTTGTATTGCTGCGCATATGGAAATCTCCTTGGCATTCTGCAATTTAATGTGTCATGACCGAACCTACCATAGTTCGAGCATGGCCTAGATCTAGGATCTTAGCACTCAGCTAAGAGGTGGTTACCGCCAGAGTGTATACACTGCACATGCAACCGCATAGGTTTCCTCATTTGGTGTTGCAATCTAGCAAGCTCCATTCTCACCTCAGTCAGCTCCTAGCCTTGGCCAACACTCTTTCCCTTATCCTGTATGCTAGAGTTCTCTCTCTCCTAAAATTGTTGACCACTCTGGAGCTCTCTGACTTGTACTATCCCGACAAGTGTTCCTCATGCTTCGCTCCCTAAGTTGATTGTCCACCCTTATTACCTCTTCAAAGACTCTAGCTAACACTTCTCTGTGTAGAGTGGAGTTACTAGCCAAAGCCTTGTAGAGCTCCTCGCTTCGAATTCCATTTATAAATACGGTAGACATAGCCTTCTCGTTAGGTCGTTCATTTGCAGGGATCTTCTTGAAGAGGCTATGCACATGAATGACATAGTCCCTTACGTCTTCCTTTTCCCTTTGACTGGCATTCATCAACCGGACGATGAGATTGTCAGAGTACCCTGCCTCAGAGAATCTCTTGATAAAGAGGTCCTTAAGACGGGCAAAGTTCGTGCGCTCAACTGCATCTAGACTAGTGTACCAAATTCTCCCGTTATCACCTAAGCACAGACCAAAATCTTGAGAGCGTTGTGCAAGGTGTGTGAGACCGTTTGCTTCACAAACTTGTTTAAATTGCTCCACAAAGCTATATGGGTCATTGCTAGGTTCATACTTTTCTAGCTACTTTGCTACAATAGGGATTCTAGATTGCCCTTTGCGCTACCCCTAATCCCGAGAGTAATGCGGTGGCTAAGGCTATTGTGCTTTGCTCAGCGGACATATTGTCCATGAGCTGCTTGGCTACGAGTTCACTCAACAATAAGTCAGCCTCTGCTGCTCATTCTCTCTCGGTATTTAGCCCTGCTTTGGTTGCACCAGCCAAGGCTAGCACACGTCGAGCCTCGTACATGTCTACATCTTATTGGAGTTTCCTAGCCTTCTGCTCGTGGTTATAGGCAATTATGCCCTCTAGCGCCTTTCTAATCGCCTTTCTTTCCTCTTCAAGGCTTACTACCACTTCCTCTACTGGTCTGCCCTGAACTACCGTCCTAGTCAACGAGTCGTACTCATTGACTAACTCCTGCACTAAGACTAGCACTTCTCCCAAGTCTAGTCCGGTCCTCCCCTTGTCCCCTCGTGATCCTGACATTGCTTCCACTTCCAGCTCCACAAGGTTGTCGATCAATTTGAGTAGCTCCGATAGTGTCCGACCCTCTATGTTGTCGCCTTCTGGATCTTCGTGTCCTCTTAAGGTCCTATTGATGGGGCTCTCAAGCACCCAACTATGTTTTGGGATCTTCTCCTAATAGTGGGTTCCTTGATGTTATTATATCTCCTTATGGGTTCCTTGATATGGCTCTAAGCACAAGTTCTGGCTGATCTAAGGTCTTACTGAAAGTCCATGCTGCATTCTGTATTTTGCTTCAGGGTTGGTTGGTTGGTTACCAAAAGTCAAGTCAAGTTCTAAATTCGGTCCTCTCAGTGTCTAGTTGTTTGAGGTGAATCCTCGGTTATGTTGTCTAGTCTCTGGCTTCTAAGGGCTAAATTGGGTTTCCAAGGGGGGTTAGAGATGTGAACATGGTGGCCAAGACTGTCAAGCAGGTGTAAAAACCCTCTATTTTAAGTTCTGGTGAAGTGGTCTGATTCTCACAATTGGACCGTCCGATTCTAGGAATCAAACGGGCTGGTTCAATTTTGAGACTTGGACAGGGTGGTCCGATTTTGAGACTCAGACAAGGTGGTCCAAATTGTGAAAATTAGACAGTCTGATTTCTACTTTGGTACGATTTCCCTAGTCGAACAGGGGGGTCAGACTCTTGCAATAGGACGAGTGGTCCAATTGTGGCGCTAGGACCAATGGTTCGATTCTCACACTAGGAAAAGTGGTCCAATCCTTGCAGCTGGTCGAATTTTGAGACTAGGACACGTGGTCAGATTTTGACACTAGTTCCGACTGTTGGAATCGGATTGGAATCAAATTGGATGGGGTGGTCCAATTCTTGTAGTCGGACGGTCTGATTCTTGTAGTCGAACAGTCCGACTCTAGAAATCAGGTGGTCCGATTCTAGGAATTCGACCCAAAGAACTTGGTCCGATTGTGCAGACGACAACCCACGGGTTGCACATGATGACTCAAGCTCAGCACCTACTCCATGGAATCATGCAGTGCCTTCCAGATAGGTGCAAAACACTACAAGGAAATGCCAGACATACCTGGAATCACTATGATGCTCGAATCAAACGGCACTCCAAGGATCTCCCTACAGCTCTCTCTCTCTCTCTCTCTCTCTCCCTGGCTCTCAAGCTCACTCTCTCTCACAAAGCAGAATGTCAAATGTGGTCTTTCCTAGTTCCATGGGCCTCTCACTGCCCCATCCCAGCCTGCTGTAACCTCAAAAGCTAATCCCTCACACTCTTCCAACCAGAAATTTGAATTTGTGCCCCTATTTCCCTATTTCCAGCAGCAGTAGAACCCTTTCTGTTTTCCTTCTTTTTCCTATCCTAATCTTAATCTAATGCAACAAAAATAAAAAACAGAGATGGAGATGGATGTTCCTACTTTAATATTCAACAACAAATCAAAATACTTACTTGCTCCAAGGATTAAAACCTCCTAAATCTCATAGCTATCTTGAGCACCGGTTCGGGCTACAAACCCTACTTCTATGCTTGATTCAATGCACGCGGCGCTCGAGGCTCGATTCCTTGGTCCTAGCAACGGAACCAAAATGAAGGGGAGCTATGGAGCTCTACCCCGAGACCTATGGACCGCTTATTGATCAAGAATTTCAAGCTGAGCGGCCATGGCTACCTCTCACATAGTCGATGCGCACTGCCTACCTTACAGGTGCAGTGAGCTTACCTTGATGCTCGATCGAGTTCCCTCCTCTCTCTTGTACTTTGGTAGCTCCATGATCCTTGCGGCAAGCTCAAGCAACCTCAAACCCTCTCCGTCAAGCTCCATCCTCCAGCCGCACGAGAAAAGAGAAGAGAAGAGAAGAAGAGAAGATGAAGAGAGAAGATGGGGAGCTTCTTCTCCACAATCCCTCACTCCACACACTCACTCCCTCACACTCCCTCAATCCCTCACTCAAGCACAAGCAAGAAGGCAAGAAACAAGAGAAGAAGCAGAAGAAGCTTTGGCCACACACAAGAATGATATTCTCATTCACTTTTGAACTTTATATACATGCCCTACTTTTTGGGCGGTCATCCCCACTTTACATGGCCGACCATTAGCCTAGGCCCTCCTTTCCTATTTTCCACTGTTCTAACTTATCACATTTCCAACTGGTGCATACAATTTGCACAGGAGTGAGCCTGGCACTCTTTTACAAGGATTCAGGAGCACTTTCACAATTAATGGTGCACCTTTACTCTTTTTTTTCTCGAGGCGACATTGAGACCTTCTGGAGAGGCCGTCATTCAAATTTTTCAAGGTAGACTTCCATTCGGGATGCCTTTTCCTTCCTTTTTCCTGCGCCCTTTCGATTATCTCCCTTTTCCATTTTCCCGCTCCTCTGTGCTGCGTAAACAAGAGGATATATGTCTCTAACTAGTTTACTACATATTATCATTGATTTTATAAAACAAATACTAATGAAAAGATTATGTAACCAATATTCTACATTATAATATAGTTATGCAAATACAATACTAAATGCCTTGGCTATAAATACGGAAGTGCCTTATCTTCATGTACAAATATGTATCATTATAATACAAAAAGTTGTACATCCATCTCCATCCAAAATAAAGAAATATTGATACTAAAACTCTAAATTATTGCTTGACATATTTTAGGTTCCTCAATAAAAGGATGGTTACTCATGTGGTTGGAGAGCATTATGCAATACAAAGCTAATGTTGAGTCACCTCTACTCAACACCTAAAAGAGTTCTACGATACCTTTATAATCCTTGGGTAAGCAAACTCATATTATAATCACAAATAAAGATATTTTATTAAATTTTTGTGATATAGTAACAGTGTACACAATGTTGTGATAAGTTAGATAACATATACATAGGATATTTTAAGGTACTATATGAAGAGTATGATTATAAAGATGTTAGTTTGAGGATAGATTACAAAAGAGCCCTCACACACGAAGTACTTGACAACAAGGCCACAAGATAGTCTACCATGAATAGAAAGTCATCAAATACTCCTCTAAGATGGCATAAAGAAGACCATGTATAGAAGTCTTACAACGAAGAATTTTTAAATCTTAAAATACTCGCTAGAATGAAAAATTCCTAAGTTGAATTAAAATAATTAAGAAAATCAAGAAACTACATGTGAAAATTTATCCATAGCCATGTCATAGCTAGAACATTACATTAAACTATAACAAATGGTAGCCATAGATGAATTGAGTCAAGATACCATGAGAATCAAGATGCAAGGTTTTTGCAAAACATCCACCTCTTGTAATGGTGGGCATTGAGTATCCACCCTCAATGTTGGTGGGGAAGTATGAAACCCTCAAGCTCGAAGAATGGAGAAGTTTAGAAATTGTTGAGAAATAGACAAATGATACAGTGAGGAGAGTGGAGAAGTTGGAAAGCTATAAAGACATGTACTTG
This sequence comes from Lygodium microphyllum, assembly GCF_053477565.2. Lineage (NCBI taxonomy): Eukaryota > Viridiplantae > Streptophyta > Polypodiopsida > Schizaeales > Lygodiaceae > Lygodium > Lygodium microphyllum. Next base: position 93,440,294 of record NC_141137.1, on the reverse strand, counting down.
GTTCACTTTTCAAGTAATGCTATTGTCCTTTTAATCAAGTGTTAGTGTCATTCTCCTTACACACAAGAATGTCTTTATGAGTCCAAGTCTCAATCTTGGAACCTAATTCACTTGTGTGACAATTGGTCTTGTCTAGTCGATGTCTTCATGAGTTTGTACTTTGAGTTCCAACCTCCATAGCTGCCATGCTCTAGATCCGTGTTTTTCAACATGGTATCAGAGCTCAGTTGAGCATGGTTTATCTCTCCTATACTCTCTCTTAATCCCTCTTCAACGCTAGTCAGCTCAGTTCTAGTCCATGACTTCATCTCTTAACTCTACCTTCACTTGAGCTTCCATGTCAACCATAGCCAGCAGCACCCTGTCATCTTGATGCTCCTGTATCTCACTCCACATACCAAATCTCTCTGAGCTTCCTCCTGGATAGGTGTTCCCCACCTCACAAAGCTTCCCTATATCACATCAATCCATGAGATTTGGCTATCTGGACCTCAGCATTGTCACTATTGTCAGTTGTTGCCATAGCCCCAGTTTGTGGCCTGCAGGACATACCTCAATTTGAGCTCTCATATCTCTCAAACTAGGCAATATTTCAGTGTGGTTTCTTCTGGAGGATTGTTCTTCTTCAAGGATCTTCTTTCTATCACATCTAAGCTTGACTTTGGGCACTCACAAGCCTGGCATTGCTGAAATTCGACATCGCTGCCATAGCTATGTCTGTTTATGATTCACTAATCTACGTGCATACTGCTGTACCCGATCCTGACGATTTTCATGGGATTCTTGTAGAGCATGGAGTAAGCTACATTTCCATAAAAAAAGTTTTCAAAATGATCAACTCTAGCTCTAGATATCTGGAAAAAACTAGGCCTGGGTCAAAACCCTAATCTAGGAAGCCATAGCCATCAAGATCCAAGCTCATTTTTTTTCAATTTCTCATTCCCTTCAACTTAGGGCACACACACTGCCACTCTTATCTGAGTCCGAACTCAGTTCCCAGCAAGATTAACACTTCAAATCAACAAGCAAGAAGAATATCAAGCACCGACATTCAATACTAAGCTCAAGAATAGTATCTATTGATACTCAACTAGTGTCAATTGACACTAACCTCCTTGTGACACTTCACAAATCCCCCTTGCTGGTCTTTTCTCAATTAATTGGAGCTGCTCAACATGGTAGAGCTTGAGCAAATAGCAAAGTTCAATGGAGAAGGCTTCCATTCCTGGAAGGAGAAGACCATGTACCACCTCATGTGGAAGGATTTGTGGGACCTATTTGAAGATGAGGAAGAAGATACAGATGACAAGGGGGAAGATGCAGAAATCGGGATACTTGCAGTAGCTCCACCAAGAACCAAAGAATGGAAGAAGATGAATAAAAAAGCTCTAGGCATCATTGCATGGGGACTATCTAATGATGTCCTGCATCATATCTCTAGCATCAGAGATGCTACAAAGGCTTGGGAAGAGCTTCATAAGACCTTTGGTACTCAAGCAAAGAATTCAAAGGTAAAATTGCTCATGCAATTTTATAAGCTAGATATAAAGGATAGTGCTTCCATGTCCATACACATTAATAAGTTTAAGAGTTTAAAAACCTAGCTTGCAACTCTTAAAAAGAATATTGATGAAGATGAAGCAATAGCCGTACTGCTTGCAAGTGTAAACAAGGATCCATATGAGAACCTTGTGTCCACTCTAAATAATGTTCTGAATCTCTCACTCAAAGATATTGAGCACTCACTGCTTGATGAAGAAAGAAAATTTAAAAGCAAAGATGTAAAAGAGACCAGCTCAAGGGAAAACCTCTTATACACTAGAGTAGATACTGGACCCAAAGGAACAGGTCGAGGATTCAACACCGACAATAGAAGTCGGATGACATGCCATTATTGTGGTAAGATTGGCCATGTAGCCAGTGAATGTTTCCACAAGAAAAGAGCCCAACAAGTGCAAAGTGATCATCACCAGAACCAGTTCATGAATGAAGAAAAAGAAGAAGAAGATGCTTCCACTACCATCAACAACTCTGATAGATTGTTTTGAAGAATTTTTTATTGTATGTTTTTCCCATAGTGGATCTTTTTGGATTTGACTTTGTAAAAACCCTACCAAAAATGTACAATTTCAAGTCTTAACTTGACTAGGCTGCCATAGAGCTAGTCTCTTGGTCCATCTTTGTATGCAGGGGGGGCAAAAGCCAGCGAGGGTAGAGATTCATCATTTGAGGGGGGTGTTGAGAAATAGACAAATGATGTATGCTGCACGATGAGGTGTTGTATCCCATAAGCACAATGAGGAGAGTGGAGAAGTTGGAAAGCTATAAAGACATGTACTTGGTTCACTTTTCAAGTAATGCTATTGTCCTTTCAATCAAGTGTCACTGTCATTGTCATTACACACAAGAATGTCTTTATGAGTCCAAGTCTCAATCTTGGAACCTAATTCACTTGTGTGACAATTGGTCCTATCTAGTCTATGTCTTCATGAGTTTGTACTTTGAGTTCCAACCTCCATAGTTGCCATACTCTAGATCCGTGTTTTTTAACATAAATGATTGTGCAAAGATGTATTACATTGGTATCCTCTTGCCTTTTATAACCTAGCTAATTAACCAAACTAAAAGGTTATGAATTTTTTTTAATGACAATCCATCCCTATCCAAAAATTTTGTCCCAAAATTTTGAAAGAATCAAATGGTAAATGAATGGTAAAAATGAATAAGTGAGAGTACAATGGTAAAATAGCCTTGTAGAAGCATAATCAAATACCTAAACAATGATACTTTGAAATATTGTCCTGAACATGGTAGTTGTAGAAAATGGCCTATAACTTCTCATAGGAATGTCAAATTGGTGTGTATGAGTATAGAAATAAAGTATACTTCAAAAGCTATCCATCCATACCATCAGAATTCAATTTTGATATTGATAGGCCAATTATTTTTAGCATAACATTTTATAAGAGCAAGTTGTTTGGAAATTGATCCAAATATGAAGCATGTTGTTAAGAAGACCCTTCCATGGGCAAACCCTTCTACTTAACAAGATATTCCATGATATTATGGTTCCTTAGAACCTACTCCCTCTTGCCAATAATCTTTTCAAGCACATAGATGATCATCCCATTTTTATCAAGGAGAGGTAGTTCTTCAAGAACTTGAATGTGAGGGCCAATATAGTTCTTGAGTTGGGAACATGAAAGACATTGGAAATGCATATGCTTGAATGCAAATCAAGTTGGTAAGAAAGATCTCCAACTTTGGTTGTGATTTGATATGGACCATAGTAGCGATGAACAAGCTTATTATATCATCCCTTAAAAGATTTGTAATGAGACTTAGATACTTTAAAAATACCCACTCTCTCTCTTCAAAATCCACATACCTTTGTTTATAATCTACATAAGACTTCATAGTCTCTTGGACCTTTCAAATATTTTCTTTGCATTGTTTCATTAAGTCTTCCATAATTTCTATCTCTTCTCGAGCAAGAGGATTTACTTCATTGTGAAACAATGTTGAAGGTACTTGGACCTTGTAAAGATATCATGCCTAAAACGGTGGTATCCCTATAATCATGTGATAAGTATTATTGTAACAAAACTTAGCAAGATGAATCCAATGATCCCATACATTCTATGTGTCATGGAAAAAGTGTCTCAAATAGACCTCTAGCTATTTATTTACCCTTTCAATTTGTCTATCTCTTCATAGATGATGGGTTGTGCTTCAAGTTAACTTTTTTTCCATGGAAGTAAAGATACTTTCCAAAAATTTTCCATGAATTTTGTATCCCTATCAAAAACAATCTTCATAGCCAATCCATAGAGTCTAAAAATTCATTCCATGAAATGATTTGCTACTTTCTTGGTTGGATACTAAACTTTGGTAGTAGAAAAGAAATGGGATGGTTTGATAAGATGAAAAAACACAAAAAAATCATATTTCAACCTTGGTTAGTAGTAGGAAATCCTATAATAAAATTCATACGTATGTCAATCCATTTACCATGTGGAATGGACAATGGCTAATTAGGAAAAAAAATAGGAGTCTTTATTCTGCCAGCATGGTAAGCATTGTATCACATAATCCTTCTTTGTAATAAAGAAGTCAAATTTTCCACTTGAAATTGATAAATTCAAACTTCCTACCTTGCTATAATTTCTTCATTATATTGTGGGCTCATTAGATATGGTCATAGTTTGATTGTGTCTTGGCATCAAGGTCCATTGGAATTGTATATGCAAGCCTTGGGTAATTCACTATATCTATACCCTCTATATCGTGTGCGTTCAAGGTCTATTTACAAATATCATTATCTGTGAATTTTTCTTTAATAAAACCTAACCCTTTTCTATTCAATATGTAAGTAACCCCTATATATGGGCCCCTTTTGTATGTTAAAAAAGTATAAAAATGGTATTTTAAAAATCCTTTGTGTTGAACCCACATGATACATACATATATTTATAATCGACCTCCCCGCGATGCAAGCACATGGAGTGGTATTTCTTGACATTGGTGTAAGTCCAAGTGGATATGTCTTGGAACTCCAGGAGTAAGTTGATGAGCTTGGTCTTATCTTCCTCATTAAGGTCCTCTACAATGTATACTAGTCCAAGCATACACATTCTTCAAATCCAACAACTATTTCGATCATAATATATCTATCCCATTTGCCTTATAGAGAAATATGCCAACATATCTTACATGAGTATAGTCTCCATCAAATCAATGTAGTGCCCCATGATTTCATGAATTTTAGCTTGAGAATTGCAAAACCACTTTTGCTATGAATAAGAAATGATCCCTTGCATGCACAAATAGTTGCTAATTAATGTTTTTACCAAGGAAAAGGGATACATAAAAAGAGAAAAGGGCTATAATATTAAATTATAACTTTTTTTAGTACTTCTTTAACATATTAAAATAGAATAGAAAGAGAAAAAGAGGATTCTAATGTAAATGACAAATTTTGGCAAACAATACTTATGTAAATACCAAAAGAAAAAGTAATGCAATTGATAATCCAAATAACAATATCAAGTCTCCCTTTTGTTGAAAGCTCCTACAAAGACTTGGTAATCTAGATGACACTTTATCACAATAGAATAGATGGTGGGTATATTGACAAAATAAAAAATGTAAATACATATGAAATGTTTTGAAATATCATGCCACCTTTAGAATGTACGATGGTACTAGCTTCCTTATTATTTAGCAATGCATATATTGAGAGGTATTCCAATGATTGCAAGGAGTAGTACCAACATATATGGCATATATGCTAAGCATTCTGCAAATTCTTATTATCTATTTCAATTATCCATTTATAAATGGATTTGTATTTAAACATGTATAAAAACCCATCAAAGTATGTAAACAAATGTGATACTTGTAATAAATTCAAATGAAAGTTATAGTGCTCATCATTACTTGAAAGCTTTTTGAAAATAGAAATGATGCGACAATAGAAATATAATATGCTTAAAACTGCTTGATAGAAATACAAATTATAAAACTAAATCTATCTAAGAAACTATAGATTTACATGGTATGATTTTATATATATCTATATACAAAGTACAAAGTGATGAGATCCCTAATCAAAGATCTCATTCTCATGTAATTCCTTCATTGCCCAATATTGTAAAAAAACCTAGACAAAGATTATAATAAATGTTGCGGGTTAAATACCAAGCCAACTACATTTACTTGTACTCAGAATCTACACACTTGTACACTATAGCTGGTGGTTGTTTCTCATTGTCACTTTGTTCTTTATTCTTTATATGACAATAGAATAAGGGAAGTGAGGTCACACAATGTGATTATTGGAGTTCTGGCACAGTACTCTCTCTCTCTCTTTTGCTTGAACCTCCATAGCTCTTGCTTCTCACTTGCTTCTGTTCATGCTTTTGCTCATGCTCTACCTTTCGAGTAGTACTAGAGAGGCATTCGAAGAGCTTCTTGAGCATTGTAGTCAATCCCACAAGAAGAGCTTGATTCAATCTTTCTTGGTAGCCACACATGGAGGTATGCATTAGTCACATTGAGATTTCTTGTAGTCAAGCTTGTTCGAGACTCATTTGAGCTCTTTTGGGTGAATGCTCAAATACTCCATTGTGACCACACAAAGTCAGTAAAACTCTATAAGAGACAAAAACAACCCATATTTCTTGTGCTCATTTTCTAGGCAGCTTGTCTTCAACATATAACAACACTACAAGATATAGACCTTATACTGACGTTTAAAGCGACAAAAATACAAACAACAAAATTTGCCAACGTCATCGCAAAAAGTGTCATTATTGGTGACACCATAGAACGGTCACTATTGACGTCGTTATGCACGTCGCAAACCGTCGTCATCAGCGTCGATATTGGTGTCGCTATCAGCATTGCAAAACCGTCGCTATCAGTGTCAATACCGATGCTGATAGAGACGGTTTGCGACGTGCATAACGACGCTAATAGCGATGCCAATACCAATTGTTCTATGGCGTCGCCAATAACGACGCTTTTTGCGACGATGGGGGCAAATTTTGTTGTTTGCATTTTCGTCGCTTTAAGCATCGGTATAAGGCCTATATCTTGTAGTGTTATTATATGTTGAAGACAAGCTGCCTAGAAAATGAGCACAAGAAATATGGGTTGTTTTTGTGACGCTGATAGCGACGCCAATATCGATGCTGATAGCGACGGTTTGCGACGTGCATAAGAACGCCAATAGCGACGCGAGCAGTAAAATTTGTGACGCTAATAGCAATAGTAACAGGGAAAAAAATTTGTCCTGCCACATATAGCACTGTGTGCTTTATGAGAGCCATACAAAACAATTTCTGCACTAGTGTGTACAACGCGCTTGCAAACAAAAACAATGTATACTGAAATCATAAAACTGATACATAAAATAAATACATAATCACATAAAATTCGATTGGTACAATCATGATAGGATATGAGTAATACATAGAAAATATCTACATAGATCAGGCGACTCAAAAATAAAGGTGTATGAGCTCTAGGGATCCAAGGGTGAGCTACATATCCTCGTTCCCTGAAAGCTCGTCTTGTCGCAAAGGAGCATCGAACGGACTCTGCAGAAAAGAAACAACACATCAGTCCACCATACAATAATGCATTCAAATATCTCATGATAACTACGGACAAGAAAGATGAGTGACTTACAAGGCCACTGCGTATATACAATTGGTCGACCAATGCCTTGAGACCGTGCCTCTCTACATATCGAGTCTCAAGGCCAGTCAGATTGCGATTTGTAATGGAGTGCTGCAAAGAAAATAAAATGCTAACTGTTAGAAACATGATTGTTAGTACAAAGAATATTTCAAAAAAATAAACAAGCAAAACAAAAGAAAAACTTACAAAGTCCTGCAAATATGTCCTATGGCCGCCACTCCCAAGATGATGGACCACTCCGGCCTTGAGTCGTGCCCTCGCCGCCTGGCGCTACTGATTCCAACATCCTGGAGAATCTGTAGCCTCCTCCTTCAGTCGGTGCCAATTGTTTGCATCTAACCACTTGGGCTTTGGAGTCCCACTCTTGATTGCCTTGTGTGCGTCAGATCATCTATATGACATGTATGCACGCATGCAATCCATCATTCAGCTTGTAGAGAATCTATCTACTGCGGCTGGCACCGGAAACGCCTCGTGCAAGGATGCTACTATGTAGTCCTTGCTCCCCTCCAGTATGTTCTTCCAATGATCCAAGACGTTGTGCCGAAAAACTTGTTGGCACAACTCTCTCATGCAAGCCATCACCCTCCTTCCCTCACCATTCATGATGATGGCTCCTGACCTACTATCGACTAGATATCCATAACCTGCAGGAGTTTGCCTAAGATGGGTCCTCTCCCATCTGCGTCCACTCTCTTGGGCATATCCAGGAGACCCCTATGCATCCCGTGTACCGACGAAGGTAATATCTCTCAGAGTGGCACCCACAGGAGTGCCACCTGGCTGACGGCTACGCAAAGCTGGAGTAACTGGAGTAGACATCCCCACAGGTGTGACAAATCTTGGAGCTGACGTAGCTCCAGCTGAACGACGAGATGGAGGCACTATGTTTGTGTCTCCACAGCATCCACCTGAGCCACGAGAGCGAGAAGTTGCACCTGTATCCCGTGTCGACCGCGGGCTCACTGCCTCTGTATCTCTGCAGCATCCCCCTGATCCCAATGCACTCCCTCCCTCTGGCCCAAGTTGTGAGCGTCGAGATCTTCCGCTCGAAGCCGAAGCATCCGATCGCGCTTAAGCAGATCTAGTAGAGCGCCTTGACGAAGATCCAGACAGCTCCTGGTCTACCATCTCTCTGAATTAGACAATCTCTTCTAGAGACATGCGTGCAAAGATATCTTGTAACTCCTCATTGCTCATCCCTCGACTCATCTTGAAAATGTCACCTGCACAGATAAAAAATAATGTTAAAATAATCAATGTTAATTATACAAAGCATAGTAATATAAATCATTTAAAGAAAATCTCACTTAAAATGCATATCTTATGTACCCTTATAAGAGATTGGTCAACGAATTGAGTAAGTGGATGCTCCAAGCATGAAGTATCCTATGGTCCCATGTTAATCTCCTGACACAACTCCGCATACATTGGAAGGTCGATAGACATGTCACCACAAAAGAATGAGTCTGCCTCGTTCTCAAAGAATTCTTGGACTCCTGTATTTCCATAATTGTTAGCCGATGCTAGCTCCAAGCTTTTGATGGCCTCCACCCCTTGCAATATCGACCCCTCTATCTGCATGTTATCTTCATCTATGCTCGGAACATTTCTTTGATCATATCCTCTCGCACTTCGAGGAGTTGAAGGTATAACATACCACCATCGAGGTTGTTGGGGGTTTGGATAGAAGATTACCTATTCACAAACATGTACAAGAGAGTTCAAACCATTGTGACATAAACCATGTTGTAATACAATTAGCAAGCAAATGAGTCCATGTACATGTTCACAATAGGCCGGCAACACAAAGGTGTCGCGCAAATCCGTCCATTTTTTTCAAAATCTATTTCGAGAAATCCAGATGGACCTCGTCCAACTGTTGCTCCAGCTCCTCCAAGTACCACTTTGAACCACTGCACATCGAATAGTATCATGGAGAAGCTATGGTAATCCACCGTAACAATACTTTGCAAGTTTCCAAAATACTCCATCTCATCCACAACCATGTTTGGATCCGTTGCTCGTCACCGGATCTCTTGCTCGAACCTTGCCATGATACCACAGTCCATTGTGGAGCGCATTTTGTCAATACGCTCCATGCGAAAATACCGTCCACACGACAACGCTGCACTATATATTTTGTAATGTACATTGAAACACTCAAATTAGATGTCTCATATAAAATTTAGATACGACAGATTCTAAACCCCTCATCACCTTTGAACTACATCCCCTCGAGAATTTTCACTCTTCCATTGAGACCTCTGTCCCTTGGCGAGACGCTGCGGTCAAAGCTCCATGCAACCATCGCGTTGACATAAATCGCAGCATCTCCTCCATGCCTTCGGAATATCAAATTAGTCGATGATTCATACTACGTCAAAATTCAGCTCGCGCTTCCTCTCGATCTTGCCTAGCGATCTGGTACTTGGCGAGCCATGTCTCCATAGAGACATGGTGCAACATACAAAAGCGATTCACCTTCTCTTCCATTTAGGCATCCATTCTTTTTTCTACCCCATTTCCAACCACCACATCTCCAGTCAGTCTATCATCGTCCTTCAGCGACCATAGCATTTTATTGTCTGGTTCCACCGTTGGTAGCCATTATGAAATATGCACTAGCGCCTCAGACACCAACCAACCTTCGGCCATGCTACCTTCTGGCCGAGCTTGTTGTCGCACAAAGCCTTTTAGGGTTTTTATGAAGCGCTCCAAGAAGAACATCCATCACATATGGACAGGTCCAGCAATCTCCACTTCATCCACAAGATGCATAAAAAGGTGGATTTGTATCGTGAGCATGCTGGTGGGCAGGTATTTCTCAAAGAGATAGACCGTCTCCACTGCTCCCCGCCTCGCGGATTCAATAGAGGACGTCTTAATCTCCTTCTGTGAGATCCATTGCACCAAAGTCGACAACTTGTAAATGGCCCCGTGTATTTTTGGAGTAAGATATCCTACGATCGCGATCGGTAGTACAAATTGCCACAAATGAGAAAGCATTATGAATATTGGCTACATTCCAAATAGCAAAATGCCCATGCTAATTACAATCCATTCATAGTACAAACCTGACATATCTTATACCAGTCATGGAATTTTAGCCCTAATAATTGGTCGTCTTTAGAAAATGCGGACCTGAGAGAACGCATCATACCTGTCGGAGTGCGGATAGACTTGATCACTTGCTTCACAATGCACTCTTCTTTAGTAGACAAAACCCAAGGAGTGTGAGGAAAATGCACGCAACCATTAGCACTCGATTGCGACCAAAGCACCTCCATCTTACCTACCTCCTTCAAATCCATTCGTGCCCCTATAGTGTCTCTCTTTCCCGTGATGTAGTCCTATAATAAGCTGCCCACATTCTTGAAAATATGCATGGGATCTAATAAGTGGTTGACCTGTAAGTGGGTCCAATATGGCAACTCCTAGAAAACTGAGAACCGTCGCATTCCATTTGGATGTGATTCTGCGTGGACCATTTTCAGCTCGTACCAGCTTGCGGCGTTCATACGTGTTGGAGGTCGTCTAAGGAAACCTTCCCTGAGTTCATGATCTTTTGGCAAGAAAGCAGTGTGTCCTTGATATACCATTCTTCATGGTTCATGACCTTCGGGAGTCTAACTGTGGCCCGCACAATGGACATGCATGATAACCTGAGGTAACCAGACCAACACCACAACCTAGTGAATACTTGATTGAACGATATAAAATATAGATATTACCAGTGAGAACGGAGGCCTACTCACTTGAGACTCTCCCAATCCCAGAAAGTCATGCATCGTCCACATGAGAATGGCTCGAATATTGGCTAACCGCCGACCATCGTGCCTGCTCATATCTTACACAGTGACGCCCTCCTCCCACAGAATCTTAAGCTCATCGACTAATGGACGAAGATACACGTCCATATTTTTTACTTTGTAGCGGCCTGGGACGAGCAAGCTAAGGATGAGATGTCATTTCTTCATAGAAAGCCATGGAGGGATATTGTAGTTGACAAGGACTATAGGCCACACACTGTAAGAAGTTGAGCGTAGACCGAATGGGTTCATGCCATCCATTGCGAGACCGAGCCGAAGATTCCTTCGCTCTCGGGAAAAGCCTGGGAAGGTAGAGTCAATGTGGCTCCATGAACCCGAATCCACTGATATTCGTTGAACTCCATCCGTGGACCTATTCTATGCATGCCATGTTGTCAAGCTCGCCATGCCGGACGTACGAAACATGTGGTTTATGCGGGGGATAAGCGGAAAGTGTCTGAGAACTTTTTGAGGGATGGTTTGTCCTTGCAAGTCCTGTCGATACCTATGAGAACCACACTTTGGACATGTCTCCATAGTCTCATATTCTCCTCAAAACAGACAACAATCGTTGATACATGCATGGATGTTATTGTAGTCCATGCTAAGCTTTCGTAAAACATATCGTGCATCATCACAAGACTCAGGCATGGTATTTGCATGTGGTAATATATGATATTTCAATAACAAAAAAAAATCACAAAACACCTTGAAAAATTACAAATGTTTGTAATAATAGTGCCGGAAAAAAAAATCAATGAAGCATATGTACAAGGTACTTGAACAACTCGATCACACTCGTATCGCTCCACCCGTATTTTGCTTGTACACTTAAGAGTGCAAGCAGTGTCTTCAACGGAGATACTCGGCACCCATCATATAATGGTATGGATGCTTCCTCTCTAAGCGGATCAGAAGTCTCGACATCCATGGGAATCAATGCATCGATCATTGCCTCCATCTCAAACTCCAAGATTGTAGGTAGGTCTGGAAGGTTGCATGTCTCCTCTGGCATTGATGGTATAGATTGGCCTTGTGAGTGGTGGATTGGCTCCTGCACTCCATCCATCGCACGCCCACGTACTCTTCTAATTGGCCGCAAAGGGTACACTCCCCCTTGGGACAAGACATCACCTCCCTGGATAGAAAATTTGCCAGCAAGACCCAATCTTATTATTTAATACGCTAGCTTTAAGTTTTTATGTAAACATATGAATGACAAATATTTTGATATTGTCATGAATTAGGTTTAATCATGTCGTCATCATCACCTAATGCGGTGCATGTTGATGAGTCAATGAGCACATCCTCAAGTGAGGATGAAACATTGCGTCTTCATAATCGAAATGCATGCCTACAACGAAAAATTAAATGCATGTGTGATCGTTGTCGAGGGTGTATAAAAATTTTCCGATTGTTCCACATATAAAACTTATGTTCAAGTGTAAGTCTATTGGAAAGCTCATGTCATGGCGTGCTAGTCATCGTTCAAGTGATGGAAAATGGAGGATCCTGCAGACACACCGGCATGGCAACATATAGATATTTTGTGGCCCGTTTTCAAAGAAGAGCCAAGAAATTTGAGATTTCGTTTAGGTATGGATGGAATCAATCCATTTGGCATCAAAAGCACATCATACAGTGTATGGCCAGTGGTATTGGTGAACTATAATATTCCTCCATCCATGGCAATAAAAAAGGGATATGTAATGTTGTCCCTTCTAATTTCTGGAAAGCACAAGGTAAAAAACATGGAGTTTACTTAGAGCCTTTGATTGAAGAGTTAGAAATGTTATGGGAAGGTATTGAGGTGCAAGATACAAGTGCATTTGCATCCTCTAGAGATTTCACATTGAAGGCCATGTTGTTGTGGACCATGCATGACTTTCCAAGATACGGAGAGTGTTCAACTACATGTATATAACTCTATATTTGAAATTCAAGACTTGAATCAATTGCATTTTATTAATTCACTTGTTTTTTCAGGTTTAACCACATCAGGATATCATGCATGTCCTATTTGTGGTCCCTCTCTAGTTTCCTCTAGGCTAGCACGTTTAAAGAAGGTTATCTACGACAATCATCATCGATTTCTTCCTATTGACCATCCAAAATATGTTCTCCCTACTAATGGAATGACTCCACAATCTCTAACCATTCGAGATTGGAAGGAGAGATGGATTAATGCCGATAGCCACCCTCCACTCGGCATGAGTCGGTAAGAAGTGCATTTCTCTCGATTGACTTTAAAGCATTTAGCATGATGAATTGTTTACATAATATATTGTTTGTTTGTTAGGTTCTCTATATTTTTCGTCTTCCGTACTAGACTGAACTCAAGATCAATCACCTGTTGGACCCCATGTACATATTCAAAAATGTTGTATCTACATTATGGGATCACTTGATAGGGACTCGTGATTTAGTCAATGTAAGGGAGGATTTACGTAACATTGGTCACATGAGACGAGCCTGGCCACGCATTGGACCTAGAGGAAAGATTGAGCTACCCCATGCACCTTGGATGTTGTCAAAGAACAAGGAAAAAATAGTGAAGGAACAAATATATAGCTTTTGAACACCCACAGGATGTATGAGATGTCTCAAGGGAGCCTTCAAGAAGAAAAAGAAAAGAGGTGTGGAGCAACTATCTGGTTTGAAGTCCCATGATTGGCACAAAATGATTCAAGTAAGGATATCTCTAACCTGAATATAGTAATTAGTGGAGTAACTATGTGTAAACTTTGGGATATGATGACTTTTTCCTCAACTAATCATTTGATCTATGAATATTGTTTACATTCAGTTCGTACTTCCTACTAGCGAATCCCATTGTGTATCCAAAGATGTATGTGATATCATTTACAAGATGGGAGGGCTTGTGAGGTGTGTATACATTGTATTTTTTCATTATATATCTTTGAATTTCTACACAAAAATAAACAATTCTCAAATACATCCTGATAGATACGTGAGCTCGAAGGAAATTGATCCAAACACATTGCAAGATGCTCGAGTATTATCTGTTGAGGTGGTTTGTTTGGTGGAGTAATTTTTTCCTAGATCCATTTTGACTACTCAATTACATTTACTCGTACATTTGATTGATGAGATCGCACTTTGTGGGGCAGTTCATGCAAGGTGGATGTTTTTTCTTGAGCACTTCATGAAAACCTTGAAAGATTTTGTGAGGCAAAAAGCACGACCTGAGGGAAGCATGGCTGAGGGTTGGTTAGTGCAATCATCCCTTGTTTATATCTCTGAATATCTTGCTGAAGTGGATCCCTCTCAACCACGACTATGGAAAGATGATGAAGACTTGAGGATGACCTCTAAAATACCTCAAGGAAAAGGAATGAGTAAAGTGCTAACAAAAGAAGAACTTCGTAAGTTAAATAGTTTTTGTGTGCTCAATAGTAATGTAATGAGCAAATGGGTGACACTATATAATGAAGTAAGGGCAAGAAGAAAAAGCAAAAGACAAGAATTTTCCACTAGATATGGATGTAATGTCTCATTTCCAGATCATCTAAATGCGCTCCCACGTCATATTGATATAGATTGGTTACATAAGAAAATGGAGAGAATGGAAAAAGAGGAGGAAATTAATATATCTCAAGAAGAGTGGGAATACGCACGAGATTGCTTATCAAAGGTGAGACATACTATCAATTAATTTATTTCTATAAGTTTATTTTATATAAATAATTGATATGTTTGATCTTTTATCTTTTACTACTAGTGCACATTATTCAATGCACTTTGGTGTGAGGATAAACATCTTTGAACTCAACGTATAGATGAAAAGAGAAATACCCAATATTGTGGTATCCTTGCTCACTTCGAGGATGCCAATGATACCATGGAAGGTTATTGTGGCTTGATCCAAGATATTCTAAAGCTTGACTTCAGACGATTCTTTATATATGTACTGGATGTGAAGTGGTTTAAAGAAGTGGTAACAAATGGTGAGCATTGCACAATCAGACATCATCAAAGTGGTTTCCTAATCATTGACTCTACAAAATTTCACCAAAACAAGAATGACACATTAGTACTACCTCAAAAATGCGAGTAAGTATATATGCAAAGGCTAATTTTTAATATGTATACATGTGATACATATACACAATATAATAAATATTTAAGTTTCTTGATTTTGTTTTTTAAATACAAGTTGTGTATCATCCAATGGTAAACAATAACTGATGGTGGTATGTCATCCCTATATCTAATCGTTCAAAACCAATATATGGTAATTTACTGACATGGAGATAGCATATGACAATCCAACAATTAATGATGATGTGCATGATGACACCATAATGGATGATATGCGTGATATAGTACAAGATGAATCTCACGAGGATGTTCAAGGAAACGCAGAAGAAGACAATAATGTGATTGTCGATGATATTGATGAAGTTATTGAGCAATATAGCAACACATCTGATAGTGGGATAGACTTATTTGTTTCATTACCTCTTGGTAATATAGACCTAGAAGTAGATAGTTTAGCAAGGGCTGATCTCATTGAAGATGAGATGGATCATTCACTGTAACATACTTAATTTGCTTAATGATTCAATGTGTATTCTTAATTCTATGGTTTTTATCATGCGCACATGTGCATACTCAAGAATCAATAGTCAAGTTTAAAGCTAAATTGAATTTTCAATAATAAAAAGGAAGTATTTTTTATCATCTTCAAGTAGAGAAATTACGAGATACATATTGCAGTGCTTGCTACTACTTGTATAATAAGGTTTCTGTCGCTTGCCGCTAACTACTTATATCAGGCTTGTCAACTGGAGGAACTGCCATTCATTAGAGAGCAATGAAAAATAATTATTAACTCTGTTTTTTTATTCAATGATTCAATGTGTATTCTTAATTCTATGGTTTTTATCATGCGCACACGTGCATGCTCAAGAATCAATTTATAGTGGTTAAATAATTATTAACTTTGGTTTTTTAATTATATTAATTCCAATTTTAGGTGGTTAAATAATTGCGCATCTGCTGGCGCATCTATATTGGCGTCTATTTGCATAGATATATAGACGCAAAATTCGCATCTATTTATATGCTCTTTTGCACGCACATATAGACGCAATGATAGACGCGCCCGACTTTGCACGTCTAACATGCACATTTATGCCTCATTTCTGTTGTAGTGTTTGAGATGATGATTTGATTGGTTGAGTATATTAGAGTAGATAGAAATCAATAACTCAATTTTTTATAAAAAAACTCACTAAACATTTGTAGTAGAGGTTCGAATTGCATTGATTGATGATTGCTATGGAGGATTAGTTATGTCCAACGTTTATCAATTGCATTAGAAAAGAAATTAGTTATGTCTAGTGTTATGTCTAATGATTGCTATGGAGGATTAGTTATGTCTAATGTTTATCAATTGTATTAGAAAAGAAATTAGTGAAATTTTTTTGCTTACGACATGAAATTAGTTCTCTAGATAAAACACCCTATGGGTTGCATTGAAATTGAACTCACATTGTAACTCATCTAAATGCAATTCATTGGAGAGTGTTAGGAGCATTTAAATGGAAGGACCTCTTGAGTGAAAGCTAGCAAGAAGAGAGGGAGATATTTTCCAAATAAAACATTTAAGGAAGAAAATGAAATGAGAGAGGGAGAGGAAGAGAGAAAACGAAATGAGAGAGGGAGAGGAGAGAGAAAAAATGAGAGTGAGAGAGGAGAGAGAAAAGGAAATGAGAGAGGGCACTAAGGCTCAATACATAACCTAGAAGCATATAAATACCATGGACACACTATGATAGATAAAAGTACTAGATCCAAGACAAAATATCAAACCATCCTACGATAGGGGTACTGCATCCAATGAGTATCAAGAGAGCATGTACATATCAGAATTAGTCCTATTGTCTCACTATAATATACCTAACAAATGACTCATGTATCATCCAATGATAAGAGGCATCAAGTGTCTTAAATTAATGCTTGATGTGAGAAGTGATGGAACCTGAAATGCGCCAGCACTGGCTATAGCACTAGCCGGACCTCATGCTCATGACACATAAACACCCTCACGGCCTCGCGGACCAGGAGCGTCAATCTAATGCTAAAGGACAAACTGCCCTAAAGCTTAATTCATGTGTTTATAGTTTATAGTCCAACATTTTCCTTAAACTCCTTAGAGGGAGATCCCAAAGTACTCCACGACTAATAGTCGGAGCCCCACTGCAGCTCTCCTACATCTCAATGAATGGCCCTTTGATGCGCTGCTAAACATATAGCACAAACGAGTACAAACTCCTCTCAAGGTACCAATATTTTATATTCCAAGATGTATCATTCCTCACAACAATTTCCCTTTAGGACCCAACGACTAACCTGCAGCTTGGGACATCCTCTCACGCTCATCGTTGGTTACAACCTAAGGAAGATAGGTGCCATGCATCCAGGAGGTTTTCTGATACCTTTTAATTGTTATGATTAATGCAAATCATGTATGGCTATGTGCTCAGACAAAAGAAAAATCAGCATCGTGCATCGTGCATAAAGCATTCTTTCCATGAATTACACTAACACGTGCTACCATTCTCTTTATTTAAACCATTTCCTATATGCCAAGAGTAATGCATAAATCAAATCTTTTTCTTTATCTTTCAGTGTTTCAACCCCCTTTTCATCCAACTCTTAGCATTTCGCATCATTGATCGGCTAAATAGGGTTTCTACGCATTTATCCCTTTTAAAAGAACAATAAATACGCACAAAACATAGAAACGGGGACAAATCGAGGCCAACCTCATACTGTGCCATCGTTATACATTGCACAATCATAGATATATTTTTTCCTAATTTTCCTCAACCCATTTTTTATTTTTTCCTAATTTTAAACCCATTTTTTTATTTTTGGGCAATTTTTTCCTATTTTTTTAAAATAAATAATAATTAAAAATGAAGGTTGATTATGGGCTGTGGCCCTTGGATTCATTGATAGCAAAAACTTAGATTTAGTTGGTGTGACATATCATATTTCTCATTTATATAGCAAAAAACCCAATTTTACCCTTAAAACGCGTGTTTTCATGTATTTTAATACTAATTCCGGCCATGTAACCTTATATTTTCTGATTTTCAAAGCATAAATTGATCAAACTCATGGCAAACAATTTCATAAGGAACTTTCATCCCATATGAACAAGATTTCATAAAGCAAATAGCATAAAAACATCATTTTTCTTCATAAAAATAGCGTTACTGCTTATTTTCAGGTCTCGATTTCTTGGGCTTGATTGCAGGACTGATTTCGAGCATGCATTTAATGCTCAACATCTTCAAGAATAGCACTCTTCATGTCTTCATACATCCGGAAGCAATCCGGTCTCATCGGGACAAGCTTTCCTTCATCATTCTTCATTGTCTTCTTCCACACAAGAACAACCCCCTAAGGGAAAGAGAGAGAGGAGAGAGAAATAATGAAATTAGAGATCTCCATCCAAGCCACCATTTGATGGCCGAGAGGCGGCGATAGAGTCAGCATCCAGGGGGGAATCAAGGCCCATAATCATTGGGGGGGGTTGTTTGTAACCTGCATCTTCCATGATCAAGATATGGGGCGCAAATTTTGGCGCCAACAACAAGTGCCCTCTTCCTCCTCACGATTCCACATTTTTTTTCATGCTTCATGCTAAGTGGCATAAAATGCCCAACTTCCTTCCCCAAGGGTCATGATCACTTGTTGCCAAACTTTGGTCCACCCCTTCAAATCTTGCCCATTTGTTGGCCATCCGGTGTCCAAATCAAGTGCTGTAAATTTCTGCGCATCTCGCTTGACATCCCGCATTGGCCGGTAACTCCTAACAACCCACATGTCAGTCTAAAAATTTATCAAAAATCAACAAGTGTCGCTCGGGCACCTTTAAAGCACTTGACGCTTAAAATTGTCCTAGCTGGAGCCGCCACCTTCGACGTTGAATATTTTTCCCTTGATATTCGTAATTTTTAGCTATTTTTAAGCACTTTTTAGCATCAAAACTCCGCTCTCATTGGTGACCATGGGATAGGCCGACTTAGCCCATCGAATCCCACAACAGATCTGCACAAAACAACCAAAGGAAGCATCAAGCTGATACAAAATAGATACACACTACACACATCACAATGCTCACCCTACCCCCTGACAAAACAAAGGCATGACATCCTCAAGGAGTAGGCCTAGCATAATCTGATAGAAGATGATTCGTAGGAACTGGCTGTTTACTCCCTTGTTGGAGAGAACTAATCTTACTCCAACAAGTAGCAGCTAAATGGCCCGACTTCCCATAAATGTCACATTTCACATTTGGACAGTTTCTAGGGAAGTGATGTCCACCACACCATTGACAACTGAATCTAGAGGGTCCATCCTCTTCAGGGTGTCGACTCCCTATCAAATTTTGTTGCTTCTTTAAGAAATTAACGTCGACAGCTATTTGTCGATATCGCTCAAAAATCATATCGGTATAATGCTTCATCATGTCCTTAACTTCGCCAAGGACATTAGATGCACTTGACTCATAGCCTCGATCGCCAACCCGTCGTTCCATTGGTTTGACGATCTAATTTGACATTGGTTGTTGATCCACAGGAACAACGTTAGAATTTGAACCTTGGCCTCCAACATTTGATGGAGCCAACTGACTTGCCATAGGCATAGTCACACAGGGAGGAGCTGGCAATAAAGGTACATTCGAAACCACACTCCCTCTCCCATTAACGTTAGTCATAGGCATCCCTTGCTTCCGTTTGTCAATGATGGATTGTTGCTAGGTACTAAACCCCCATTAACATTCATTCAAGAGGAGTGGGCCATTTGTAATCGTGCTTCCACTCCCTCTGCCTGCATAATAGCGGTGTCTATATCTACCAAGGCCACACTGCTCAATTGTACTTGGATGTTAAAATCCAACCCATGAAAAAAGTATTGCAATTGGGCAGCCAACGGAATGGGAATGTAAGTTTGTAACTTACGGAATACTTCTTTAAGCTTCTTGGCATAAGCTTTCACATTCTCATGAGGATCTTGGCGTGTTACATTCAAGACCCACAACCAATATTGACCACCTGTTTCAGGGGCATATTCCGCTCGGAATGTTGCCTTGATCAATGGTGGTTATGGTTCCAGACTCTATGCTGTGATACCATACAGCAGCCCTTCCTTTTAACATCATATTGAAGAACATCATGAGATATCCCTCGTCTTGGATGCGATAATTGAACATCAATCTATGAAATTCACAAAAGTGAAATTCTGCATCCTCTTTTGCTAACCCATTAAAAATGGATAAGGGAACTCCTAAATAAGTTAAATCTGGCGTCCCTGCAGGAATTGCAATAGGCTGTGCCATGGTGACAATCCGATTAGCAATAGGAGCCTGAACGGGTGAATTCACCCCCCCACTTGAAGTGGGTAAACTTGGTGGAGGAGAGAAAGAACTTACGCTTCCTCCTGCACCTAAAGGAATAAGTGGAGCAGTTAAGTGACTAACACCACTGCTTTGTATACGTACTCGGCTACTCCTTTGAGGAGAATAACGGCTTACGATCTCTAACCGCCGCCTAGCCCTCTCAGCACGTTCTGCTTTTTGGATTTCGGCTTGACGGTCCTGTCAGAGGACATAAACCAACTTTCTTTTGGTCCCTAGAAACCCCAGATCCGAAAACCACCACTTATAAGTGGCTCTCGACAGACGCACCACTGATGGGACCTGAAATAGGCCGGCAGTGGCTATAGCACTAGCTGGACCTCATGCTCATGACACACAAACATCCTCACGGCCTCACGGACCAGGAGCGTCAATCTAATGCTGAAGGACAAACTGCCCTAAAGCTTAATTCATGTGTTTATAGTTTATAGTCCAACATTTCCCTTAAACTCCTTAGAGGGAGATCCCAAAGTACATAAGCATAACGCCTCATCACACACATATAGGAGGCACTCCACCGACTAATAGTCGGAGCCCCACTGCAGCTCTCCTACATCTCAATGAATGGCCCTTTGATGCACTGCTAAACATATAGCACAAACGAGCACAAACTCCTCTCAAGGTACCAATATTTTACGTTCTAGGATGTACCATTTCTCACAACAATTTCCCTTTAGGACCCAACGACTAACCTATAGCTTGGGACATTCTCTCATGCTCGTCATTGGTCACAACCTAAGGAAGACAGGTGCCATGCATCCAGGAGGTTTTTTGATACCTTTTAATTGTTATGCTTAATGAAAATCATGTATGGCTATGTGCTCAGACAAAAGAAAAATGAGCATCGTGCATAAAGAATTCTTTCCATGAATTACACTAACACGTGCTGCGTTGAAAGGAGGCACCGAGCCATATGCTCATGCTACCATCCTCTTTATTTAAACCATTTCATATATGCCAAGTGTAATGCATAAATCAAATCTTTTTCTTTATCTTTTAATGTTTCAATCCCCTTTTCATCCAACTCTTAGCATTTCGCATCATTGATTGGCTAAATAGGGTTTCTATGCATTTCTCCCTTTTAAAAGAACAATAAATACGCACAAAACATAGAAACGGGGACAAACCGAGGCCAACCTCGTACTTTGCCATCGTTATACATTGCACAAACATAGATATAATTTTCCCTAATTTTTCTCAGTCCATTTTTTATTTTTCCCTAATTTTAAACCCATTTTTTCATTTTTGGATAAATTTTCCCTATTTTTTAAAAACATAATGATTCAAAATGAACACTTATTGTGGGCTGTGGCCCTTAGGTTCATTGACAGCAAAAACTCAGATTTAGTTTGTGTGACATATCATATTTCTCATTTATATAGCAAAAAACCCAATTTTACCCTTAAAACACGTGTTTTCATGTATTTTAACACTAATTCCGGCCATGTAACCTTATATTTTCTGATTTTCAGAGCATAAACTGATCAAACTCATGGCAAACAATGTCATAAGGAACTTTCATCCCATATGAACAAGATTTCATAAAGCAAATAGTATAAAAAGATCATTTTTCTTCATAAAAATAGCATTACCGCTTATTTTCAGGTCTCGGTTTCTTGGGCTTGATTGCGGGACTGATTTCTAGCATGAATTTAATGCTTAGCATCTTCAAGAACCGCACTCTTCATGTCTTCATCCATCCGGAAGTAATCCGGTCTCATTTGGACAAGCTTTCCTCCATCATTCTTCATTGTCTTCTTCTACACAAGAACAACCCCTTAAGGGAGAGAGAGGGAGGAGAGAGAAAGACTGAAATCAGAGATCTCCATCCAGGCCACCATTTGATGGGCGAGAGGCGGCGAAAGAGTCATCATCCAAGGGAGAATCAAGGCCCATAATCATTGGGGGGGTTGTTTGTAACCTGCATCTTCCATGATCAAGATATGGGGCGCAAATTTTGGCGCCAACAGGCGCCCTCTTCCTCCTCACGATTCCACGTTTTTTTTCATGTTTGATGCTAAGTGGCATAAAACGCCCAACTTCCCCTCCCAAGGGTCATGACCACTCGCCAAACTTTGGTCCACCCCTTCAAATCTTGCCCATTTGTTGGCCATTTCCCCGTCCGGTGTCCAAATCGAGTGTTGTAAATTTTTGCGCATCTGGCTTGACATCTCGCATTGGCCGGTAACTCCTAACAACCCGCACGTCAGTCTAAAAAATTATAAAAAATCAACAAGTGTCGCTCGGGCATCTTTAAAGCACTTGACGCTTAAAATCGTCCTAGCTGGAGCCGCCGCCTTCCACGTTGAATATTTTTCCCTTGATATTCGTAATTTTTAGCTATTTTTAAGCACTTCTCGGCATCAAAACTCCGCTGTCAAGAAGTGACAATCAAACTCAATGAGACTAAGCTTCAATCTCAATCCAAGTGCATTCTAGAAGCATGGCCAAGTATATGGCATCAACCATAGACATTAGTGTAGCATGCAAAGTAATCAATAAGCATGAAGTTTCTTTGACAAAATAGCATTCAACCCTACTTATTACAGAAGTGAAAACCTCTATAAATTTGAGTAAATGAGTGCTCAAATTAGTCCAATAGCGTGCCAAGACATTGACATAGCATCCCAAGTGATCTCACATCAAATAGACATCTGGAGAAGCATAATTGACCTCCAATAAACAATGAGTGAAGGGTTTTTCCAAATTGTATTACAAGTCGTTAAATTGTTTGTTGTAACGTAGACAAGATGGAAAACGAAGAAGATCCTGTTGTTCAAGATCGCGAGGCGTATCTTAATCAACATGTCACATGTCCTTGCTCTCAATGCAAGTTGGCAATTAGACAAAAATGACGATTGTCTATAGAACACATACGACGATTTGGCGAGTTTCAATCTGAGATCATTAATCAGGCGATTGCAGATTTTCAACAAATGGTAATTTGAAGTTATTATCAATCATGCATTGTACTTGCAAGCTAATTGAATACCATATACAATAAGATTGGGTCTTGCTGGAAAATTTTCTATCTAGGGAGGTGATGTCTCGTCCCAAGGGGGAGTGCACCCTTTGCGGCCAATTAGAAGAGTACGTGGGCATGCGATGGATGGAGTGCAGGAGCCAATCCAGCACTCGTAAGGCCAATCTATACCATCAATGCCAGAGGAGACATGCAACCTTCCAGACCTACCTACAAGCTTCGAGCCTGATATGGAGGCAATGATCAATGCATTGATTTCCATGGATGTCGAGACTTCTGATCCGCTTAGAGAGGAAGCATCCATACCATTATATGATGGGTGTTGAGTATCTCGGCTCAAGACACTGCTTGCACTTTTAAGTGTGCAAGCAAAATATGGATAGAACGATACGAGTGTGACCGAGTTGTTCGGATACCTTGTACATATGCTTCATTGATTTTTTTTTGGATGCTATTATTACAAACATTTGTGCTTTTTCAAGGTATTTTATGATTTTTTTCAGGTTATTGAAATATCATATATTATCACCTACAGATACCATGCCTGTGTCTCGTGATGACATGTTTTATGGAAGCTTGGCATGGACTACAATAACATCCATGCATGTATCAACGATTGCTATCTATTTTGAGGAGAATACGAGGCTATGGAGACATGTCCAAAGTGTGGTGCTCATAGGTATCGAGAGGACTTGCAAGAGCAAACCATCCCTCAAAAAGTTCTTAGACACTTTCGGCTTATCCCCCCATAAACCACATGTTTCGTACGTCCGGCATGGCGAGCTTGACAATGTGGCATGCGTAGAATAGGTCCACGGATGGAGTCCAACGAATATTAGCGGATTCGGGCGCATGGAACCACATTGACTCTACCTTCCTAGGCTTTGTCCGAGAGCCAAGGAATCTTCGGCTCGGTCTCGCAATGGATGGCGTGAACCCATTCGGTCTGTGCTCAACTTCTTACAGTGTGTGGCCTATAGTCCTTGTCAACTACAATATCCCTCCATGGCTTTCTACAAAGAAAGGACATCTCATCCTTAGCTTGCTCGTCCCAGGCCGTTACAAAGTAAAAAATATGGACGTGTATCTTCGTCCATTAGTCGATGAGCTTAAGATTTTGTGGGAGGAGGGGGTCACTGTGCAAGATATGAGCAGGCATGATGGTCGGTGGTTATCCAATATTCGAGCCATTCTCATGTGGACGATGCATGACTTTCCGGGATTGGGAGAGTGCTCAGGTGAGCAGGCCTCCATTCTCGCTAGTAATATCTATATTTTATCTCCTTCAATCAAGTATTCACTAGATCATGGTGTTGGAACAGGTTTGGTTACCTCAGGTTATCATGCACGTCCATTGTGCGGGCCACAATTAGACTCCCAGAGGTCACAAACCATGAAGAAGATGGTATATCAAGGACACGCTACTTTCTTACCGAAGGATCATGAACTCAGGGAAGGTTTTCTTGAATGACCTCCAACACATATGAACACCGCAAGCTGGTATGAGCTGAAAATGGTCCTATCCAAATGGAATGCGACGGTTCTCAGTTTTCTACGAGTTGCCATATTGGACCCACTTACAGGTCAACCACTTGTTGGATCCCATGCATATTTTCAAGAATGTGGGCAACTTATTATGGAACCACATCACAGGAAAGAGAGACACTATAGGGGCACGAATGGATTGGAAGGAGGTAGGTAAAATGGAGGCGCTTTGGCCACAGTCGAGTGCTGATGGTCGCGTGTAGCTTCCTCGCGCTCCTTGGGTTTTGTCCACTAAAGAAGAGTGCATTGTGAAGCAAGTAATCAAGTCTATCCGCACTCCGACAGGTATGATGTGTTCTCTCAGGTCCGCATTTTCTAAAGACGACCAATTATCAAGGCTAAAGTCCCATGACTAGCATAAAATATGTCAGGTTTGTATTATGAATGGATTGTAATTAGTGTGAGCATTTTGCTATTTGGAATGTAGCCATTATTCATAATGCTTTCTCATTTGTGGCAGTTTGTGCTACCGATCGCGATCGCAAGATATCTTACTCCAAAAATACGCGGGGCCATTTACAGAAGGAGATTAAGACGTCCTTTATTGAATCCGTGAGGCGGGGAGCAGTGAAGACGGTCTGTCTCTTTGAGAAATACCTACCCACGAGCATGCTCACGATACAAATCCACCTTCTTGTGCATCTTGTGGATGAAGTGGAGATTGTTGAACCTGTCCATACACGATGGATGTTCTTCTTGGAGCACTTCATGAAAACCCTGAAAGGCTTTGTGCGGCAATGAGCTCGGCCAGAAGGTAGCATGGCTAAGTGCCTGAGGCTCTAGTGCATATTTCACAATGGCTACCAACGGTGGAACCAAACAATGAAATGCTATGGTCACTGAAGGACGATGATAGACTGACTGGAGATGTGGTGGTTAGAAATGGGGTAGAAAAAAGAATGGATGCCTCAATGGAAGAGAAGGTGAATCGCTTTTGTATGTTGCACCATGCCTCTATGGAGATGTGCCTCGCCAAGTACCAGATCGCTAGGCAAGATCGAGAGGAAGCGTGAGCTGAATTCCGATGTAGTACATGTCATCGACAGATTTGATATCCCCAAAGGCATGGAGGAGATGCCGTGGTTTATGTCAATGTGATGGCTCCATGGAGCTTTGACCGTAGCGTCTCGCGAAGGGACAGAGGTCTCAATGGAGGAGTGGGAATTCTCGAGGGGATGTAGTCCAAAGGTGATGAGGGGTTTAGAATCTATCGTATCTAAATTTATATGGGACATCTAATTTGAGTGTTTTAATGTACAATACAAAATATATAGTGTAGCATGGTCACGCGGACGGCATTTTCGCGTGGAGCATATTGATAAAATGCGCTCCACAATGGACTGTGGTATCATGGCAAGGTTCGAGCAAGAGAGCCGGCGACAAGCAACGGATCCAAACACAGTTGTGAATGAGATGGAGTATTTTGGGAACTTGCAAAGTATTGTTATGGTGGATTACCGTAGCTTCTCCATGATACTATTTGATGTGCAGTGGTTCAAAGTGGTACTTGGAGGAGCTGGAGCAACAGTTCGATGAGGTCCATCTGGATTTCTCGAAATAGATTCTGAAAAAAAATAGACCGAATTTCGCGACACCTTTGTGTTGCCAGCCCATTGTGAACAGGTGCATGGACTCATTTGCTTGCTAATTGTATTACAACATGGTTTATGTCACAATGGTTTGAACTCTCTTCTACATATTTGTGAATAGGTAATCTTCTATCCAAACCCTCGACAACCTCGATGGTGGTATGTTATACCTTCAACTCCCCGAAGTGCGAGAGTATATGATCAAAGCAATGTTCTGAGCATAGATGAAGATAATATGCAAATAGAGGGGTCGATATTGCAAGGGATGGAGGCCGTCAAAAGCATGGAGCTAGCATCGACTAACAATGATGGAAATACAGGAGTCCAAGAATTCTTTGAGAATGAGGTGGACTCATTCTTTAGTGGTGACATGTCTATCGACCTTCTACTGTATGCGGAGTTGTGTCAGGAGACTAACATGGGACCATAGGATACTTCATACTTGGAGCATCCACTTACTCAATTCGTTGACCAATCGCTTATAAGGGTACATAAGAAATGCATTTTAAGTGAGATTTTCTTTAAATGATTTATATTACTTTACTTTGCATGATTTACATTGATTATTCTAACATCATTTTTTGTCTATGTAGGTGACATTTTCAGGATGAGTCGAGGGATGAGCGATGAGGAGTTAGAGGACATCTTCGCACACATGTCTCCAAACCAGATCGCAAATTCAGAGAGATGGTAGACCAGGAGCTGTCTCGATCTTCGTTAGAGCACTCTACTAGATCTGCTTCAGCGCGATCGGATGCTTCGGCTTCGAGCAGACGATCTCGATGCTCACGACTTGGGCCAGAGGGAGGGAGTGCATCGGGATCAGGGGGATGCTGCAGAGATATAGAGGCAGTGAGCCCGCGGTCGACACGGGATACAGGTGCGACTCCTTGCTCTCGTGGCTCAGGTGGATGCTGTGGAGACACGGACACGGTGTCTCCATCTTGTCGTTTAGTTGGAGCCGCGTACTCCAAATTGGGAAGAGAGTTTGACCATAACCAAAATGACCAATAAGTTCAAAAAGAGGTAGCTATCAAGCATGAGAAAGAACAAAGTTGGAGTACAATTTGTCTTATTGAAAAATCGAGATTGCTGACAAGGAGTAACTACCACCAAGGTTCTCTCTTTGAAGAAGGATTCGGTCATCCAACTCATGCTCGCCACCAATGAGCAACTTGGCATCAAGATTTGCGACTTTTAGACGGAGTGAAATGTGTGGAAGAGGCGTTTTGATGATACACTTTTCATTAATGTTGATACAAAGTTGTAAATGTTAATTTCATGAACTTGTAGTTGACGGTTGTGATGAGCTGGAAGTCTAAGGCATATTTTGAGGATAAGCGAAATTCTAATGAGATGTTCATTGCAGCTCGTCCTCCTCGACATCGATCTCTCCATCAAGTCTTATATTCAACCTTCTTCTCTTCTTTCTTAGATCAAGACTACGATCTTGACTTTTGATCATCATCTACAATCAAAGCAACTGCACTACCCCTTCGTATGTGATCCTCACTAGCACAAAGTGTCTCATTAGAGAAGCCGTGACGAACTAGGTAGCCATGAATCTCACCACCAGCATTGACAACATATCAATGTGCTTAGCTCTAGATACCCCAACGTCTGCATGAGGCTATGAGATTTTTTGTAGGCATGATGATCCTTGATGGCTATTAATGTATTTGGAATAAACTACAAGAAGATCAACATCTTCTTCATCACCATGCTTTTGTGGTTGTCGGATGTTTCAATTGTCATCATGCTATTACTTGTGCTCTTGTGCCTCCTATTACACTTGATTCTTTGATTAATGGTTTGGTTCCATTTGACTCTACATGCTCAAAGAGTTCTTATATCAAGTGATTCTCGCAAAGGAGGGCTTCCATCTCACAAAGTGTCCCTGCGGTGAGTGACTTTCACGGACTCCCATGCATTTTTCGTGTGACATATTTTGAACTCAATGTGAAAGCATCACTTATGATCATTGAGATGGGAGACTCTTTGAATAATCAACCCACTTCATCGAATGCTTCCTCCTTTTCAATTGATGAGATGAAGACTTTCTTACAAACTCTTTCTTCATTCATTATGATGCAGAATCAGCAAATGTAGTTATCTATGCAATAACAACAATAGCAGTTACATAAACAACAATTGGATCAACAACAACTATTGCATTGAGAACAAGAGCATACGCACGGTGCGACCAAAGCAATCGAGGCTATGATTAGTGTGACAGAAGATTATTTGATGACCGGAATGTATCAGCCTACATTAAAGCCTTTGAAAGATAGGTGCACTTCTTCGATGTTCTAACCAATTGAAGTAATTATTTCTCACGGCTTGTCACATCTGCTTTGTGGGTTAGAGTGACAAATTTGTTTGTATAGGACTCTAATTGAGATTCTTTCAAGAAAGCGCTCAAAGACGAATATTTCCTGGATGATTATGGTATTGCTACATGAAAGACATTCAGAGAGTGGGTTTATTAGCCCAACGAAGGACTTCTTACTTTTGAGTTGTTGCAGGAATTTAAAGAGCAATATAACCAGTTGGATGCACTAGAGAAAAGAGCTCTAAACTAAAAAAAGTGTATTTATTTTTACAAGTAGCTAATCGTGCACTTTAGGATGAGTTGGGAGAGCTACTAGAGGATTATACGCAACCTATGAGATTGAAGAGGTGAGAGCGGAATTTAGGTGCTGGGAAGTTCTTAAAAATAGCTAAAAATTATGAATATCAAGGGAAAAATATTCAACGTCGAAGGCGGCGGCTCGATCTAGGACGATTTTAAGCGCCAAAGTGCTTTAAAGGTGCCCGAGCGACGCTTGTTGATTTTTCATAATTTTTCAGACTGTACTACGGGTTGGCAAGAGTTACCAGCCAATGCGGGATGCCAAGCCAGATGCCCAGGATTTTTCAGAGCTCAATTCGGAGTCCGGACGGGGAAATGGCCACAAAATGGTCAAGATATGAAAAGGTGGACACTTGGGAGGCCAAATTTGAGCATGCCTTTTGAGTTTGGACCTCCCCCAAAAATTTTATGCACCTTATGAAGCAAATAACGTGGAGAGAGAATGAAGAGGGATGAAAAAACGTGGAGGAAGATGGCGCCCGAAAAATGCGCCATGGAGGATGGAGAGGCAACTTGCCTGCTGCAAACAACCCCCCCAATGGATTATGGGGCTTCATTCCCTCCTGAATGCTGACTCTATCACCGCCCTTCGCCCGTCAATTGATGGCCTGAATGCTGAGATAGAAATCTAGTCTTTCTCTCTCCTCCTTCTCTCTCTTCTAAAGGCAAGTTCATGTGGGAAGAGGAAGGAAGAAGAAAGAATGATGGCGGCTTGTCCGGCATCGATCGGATTGCTCCACGGGCTGGAAATGGTGATTTGTGATCGTCATGAGCATGAAGTGCTGCTGATTTTCAGATTTCCAGCCATGGACATGAAACCCGAAACACGCAAATAAGCGGTAATTCAATTTTTTTAAAAGGAAATTTGAGATTTCATGGCTTTTGATTGATAAAATGTTGTTCATGTGGGCTAAAAATTGTTTATGTTGCTGTTTCCCATGAGTACTTGCTGTTCATAATCAGAAAATCAGAAAAATGTGCATCTTGTGACTTAAAATAATACATTAAAACACGTAAAATATGAAAAATCAAGGGAAAATTATGTTTTTGGGTATAAAAATGGGAAAATGAATAGGAACACCAACTAAATTTTCATTTTTTCTGCAAGAAGGAACTAAGGCCACAGCCCATAACCTATTTTGAATTTTTAGTAATTAAATAATGCAAAAAATAAGGGAAAATACAAGGAAAATAGAGAAAAATCACTAAAAATAGGGGAAAAATGCATTTTGGGTGCGGAAAATTAATGAAAATTAAGAACAATGTTTGTGAATGTTTGTGGGGACTGAATCATGAGGATTTGCCTTAGTTCATCCTCACCTTCTTGTTCTAGTGTGTTTCTCCCGCTTTTTACACATAAAATGATGGCAAAATGCCTTATAAATCTATAAAACAATGCAACATTTGATCGATAGGAGGGTAGAGTGGTCAAAATGTGTCTAAATACAGAGTAAAATGATGAAAAGATTGCTGGTTTTTGTTTGCATGCCATATAGATCCGTGAATAATTATAGAATGAGAGCCTAGTAGCACGAGGGTTTCCTCGGTGCTAGGTTCGTGCAACGCCGCATAAGAACGATAGTTGAAAATCATTGAAATGATGTTTTCCACATGTGCACAATATTGATTTCATAACTGTTTGAGCACTTAGCATCCACAATATGCATAAGTCATGGAAATATTTAAAGGTATCAGAAATCCTGGATGCACAGCAATTGCTTTCATTAGGACCTTGACCCACGTCGAGTGAGAGACAGGACACCCTAAGCCATAGGCTAGTCGTGGGGTCTAGGGAAAAGAGAAGTAAGGACATTGGTACATTTTCTGTATACGATTAAATGGTACCTTGATTGGATTTTGTACGAAATGTTTATATGTTGAGCGACGCACCGAGGGGCCAATCCCCAAGGTGTAGGAGGGTCGCAGAGGGGTGGCGGCACTCAGCCATTGGAGGACCCCCTATGTCTGTGCTTCGTGCCATTAGGCAATGTGTAAGGGACTCCCTCTGAGGAGTAGTGGGTGAGAGAAGAGTGGACTACAAACGACGTAGTACAAACGCAAGATATTTAGGAAGGCAATGTATGTGTCATCAACGCTCCTGGCCTCGAGGCCGTGGGGTTGTTGAGCGCGTGAGATAGAGGTCTGGCTAGTGCACGAGCCAGTGCCGGCCCGTTCTAGGTTCCATTAGTGGTGCGTCTGCTGGGAGCCGCTTAAAAGTGGCAGTCCTCGAATCCTGGTTGTCTAGGGACCAACTTGCAGTTTATGCCAAAGGATACTGAGATTGATCCGTTATTTAACGATAAGCATCATCTAGCAGAAATCCAAAAGCAAGAGAGAGACGAAAGAGCTAAGCGACGTGCTGAAATTTTTAGGAGATATTCTCCTAAGCGGAGCGATGCTGAACCCTTACGAGGGAGTGGATCTAGTGGTCTTGGGGCCACAAGTAGTAAGTTAGGAGAAGGTGGAAGCTCTAGTGCTCCCCTTCCTTCCATAAGCCAATCTACATCAAGTGTGGGAGGTGCAACCCCACCGTCCCTTATTCCTAGTGCAAATTCGATCCTCGTCATGGCGCAGCCTATTGCAATTCCAGTAGGAACGACGGATTTGCCAGCTCTAGGTTACCCGCTACCCATTTTTAATGGGCTAGTTGAGGAAGATGCGGAATTCCATATTAGGGAGTTTCAAAAGCTGATGTTTAACTGTCGCATTCAAGAAGGACATTTAATGATGTTCTTCAATATGACTCTCAAAGGAAGAGCTGCTATATGGTATCATGGTTTAGAAGCCGGAACCATATTGAATATTGATTCATTTTATGGAGCTTTTCGAAGGGAGTTTGCCCCTGAAAGGGGTGGGCAATATTGGTTGCGTTGTCGAAGGGTTTATGAAAGCAAAGTCGCGTCTTCAGAAGACCTTTGATAAATTTCAGGATAAAAGATCAAACAGATGAATAAGAAAGATGAGGAAATAAGGCCAAGACTCTGTTTTATTTCTGCCAATAATAAATACAAGGTTCAAGAAGAAGAAATTTGAAGAACCTCTAGGCATAAATCACCAACATGGTAGCGGCTATGTTTCAAAAACATCTGGATTACACAATTTGCTAAAGATTTGGTGTACTCGCTGTCCAAATCTTTCTTGTTGATGCACTCTTTTAGCAAAAACACAGTTTTGTCCTTGATAGATGCAATATTGCATGTTTTGACTCAATTCGTCAATTCTTCTGAGTGCAGTTATGGGAGACAAGAGTCTCCACATGTATCGCTGCGCAGGATGATGTTGATTTGCTTGTGTCAGTCTCTGGACTTAGTAGGAGCAAATAATCATGCATTATTGATGGTTGGAGGTTGCATGTCTTTTATGAATGCTTTTCTGTATGCTCTGAATTCTCTGTGTACAGTCCAATTTCTGGATGATATGGCGCGCGGGAGGCAATTCCACAATCATTATTGCATGATTTATGAATGCTCTCAATTCTGTATGTGCAGCAGTGATTACTCCTAGAAAATCAAAACCCTGATCTCAGTATAAAATCGGGCAGCCTAGACAACCTTGCAGACCGACTGCTTCTTGTTACACAGACTGCAGCTCTACTTGTTACTGGACTTCTTCTCCTACTTAACCTGCATCATTTGACATCTGGTTGTCAATCCCGATCTTAGTTCAGCAAGTCACTCTTGTTAATCAGCTATAGCAGCCTGTCAACTCAGCATCATTGCTCTTCAGTCCACTACCAAAGGAAACCTCATTTGTTCCCTTTCACCAAAGAACTCAGTAATAGGTAATGCTAGGGCTGATGCCAATGAAGTCCTGTAGATATTGGAGCTTTCAAGCCCAATTGTAGCCACCCTGGACAGCGATGAAACTCCCAATTCCTGTCTCAGTTATTATCTTCACTCTGTAAGGCAATCTGATCTTGGTGTAGCTCCTTCAGTACAACTTCCGACACTGCAATCGTGCCTATCGCCATGCAAAAGCTCTAGTAAGCTTAACCGAAGAGTCCCTATCAGCAGGCTTCTGCTCCCAAAGAAAGGTTTTTCGTCCTGCTTTCATTTGCTCTGCCATCGTCTTCTCTCTAGCTGGCTTAGGAACTCTGTTTTGGAATACGTGATTTCGTTTTCAACACGTCCTTGCATGAAAGGATTTTGTTGGTGGTTTGGGTTTATGGAGAGACTTTTCTCCAGACCCTTGGGTGGTAGTTGAAGGTAGTTTGAAAAGCTTCTCCACAAGCAATTGCAAAGCTTGTTCACCTCGATCCTTAGCAGCAGCCTGGCTCCTCTTCGTTGCTGATGATCTGTCGCATAGCAGCCTTTCACCCCTCATTCGATCCTTCTTCCCCCAGATAAAAGCAGGTTCCCTCAAAAAGCTTTGTCTGAAAATAGCCCTCTATGCCTGCACTCAAAAAAGCGACCCCTTTTTCTTTTTCCAGAAAAGCGGCCCCAGTCATGGCCTCCTTGAGTTTGAAATTCCAAGCATGAAATCTCTTCATCTTCCTCACCACTGATATCCATGTCACTATCACTATTCTCAAGATTCGAGAAATCAGGAGAGTCTAAATTCGTCTCCTTCTGTGAAACCTCATAATCACTTTCTAGATTCTACTGAATAGATACCTTTCTTCTTGCAAGGTTGAGCTTTTGTACGTTATTACAATTCACAGATTTAGAAGCCCCCTTGCACTTACCAATTATGGTTGAACTTGAGCTGGCTATAATCGATTTTCCAATCATCTTTTCTCAGGAGCCATCCATCTTTAGGTGCCAATCTCAACTGTCATGACTCCAGTTTGGACTTGAACACGAGCAACACAAAAGTCGGCAGCAACCAAGACTCTATAGATTGAGTAAAATGCTTCAAGCACAGGTGTCAAACCAGTGATAGAGGTAGACCCATTTGTGGGTAAAAGTAGTCTACCATTTTGACTCCCCAACCTTTAGCTCCATGTGTGTCACTTCCTAACACCATGATTTTGAAATAAAAAAC
The DNA here is from genome assembly GCF_053477565.2 of Lygodium microphyllum. Classification (NCBI taxonomy): domain Eukaryota; kingdom Viridiplantae; phylum Streptophyta; class Polypodiopsida; order Schizaeales; family Lygodiaceae; genus Lygodium; species Lygodium microphyllum. Next base: position 93,406,087 of record NC_141137.1, on the reverse strand, counting down.
CTGTCTCATCCACCTTCAAGTGGGTTTCATCACAAGGACCTTAATCTCTTGCCATTCTTCACAAACATATCCACCATTATGCTTCCAAACTTCTCCCCACTATACTCATACGCAAAAAATAAATGTAAACACAACAAGTATGTACAAAGCATCAAATCACACATACACCTTTTGGGTAGTTTTCACACCTCGAATGCGCAGCAATACGACATCCACCCCCTCTAGTCCTGCGCATCCTCCGGATGGGCCAACTACCCATGATCATTATCATCAAGTTCCACAAACAAATCAATCTCATCATTATGCATTTCCAGTATATCAACAAGATTATCTGTCATATCATCTGTCTCTTCCATTGGAGTTTCTTCTCTTTGTTCTCTTGCAAATTTTTCCAATGCATAATCCTCATCATCTCTTTTCTTGAAAATCTTGATTCTTTTTCCAGCAAGGCACTCTAAGCACTGTCCCATCCAATTCTGTCAACTCATATGTTGCATTATCAAAAACATGTCTGACTATGTACGGCCCAAACCATCTTTTCACCATCTTCCGAAGTGCAGTATGCTGATTTTCAAGGCTGCTATCAAAGACCAATATCCAATCTCCCTCTTCTATTGCTCTAGGCCGCAATGCCTGCTGTCAAACCTGTCCTTATTCCTTAGTCTAGCAACCTTCAACCTGTCAATCGCTAGCTGAATATCCTCTGGTCTCCTCTCCAACTGTCGAATCCGAAGAGCTAAGAGCTCCTCTCTCGTCAAATCCTCCTGCCAAGGTAAAACTGACCAAGTCAAAGCACAAGTCTCAGTCAACATAACCGGTTTCTGACCATACATCAACTCTGCAGGCATATATCCTGTGGTAACACTATGAGTCGTATGATCAGCCCACAAAGCAAATGGTAGAAGTCTCGGCCATTCTCCAATCCATCCTCTGCATGCTTTAGCTAATGCTTTCACTATCGGCGGATGCCCTCTTTCCCTCTTCCCATTTCCCTCTGGATTATATGTTGTAGTTAGAGCCAACTTGATTCCTAGCTGAGAGAAAAACTCCCTAGCTTCATCTGCATCCAATTCACCACGATTCGAAGTGATCTTACCCACACAACCATACCTGCAGAAAATTTCCTCCAATAAGAACTTACACACTGCACTAGTGGTCTTCGTTCTCAAAGATCTGCCCTCAACATGATTGGTAAGATCCTCTCTAGCCAAAACAATGTATCTCATCTGCCATAGACCCATATGCATGGTAACCAAATCAACTACCCACTTATAATGAATGCATAATGGATAGGTCGGATGAAGCTCATCTCGATGATGCACTACTGAATACATCTGACAGTCTCTGCAAGTCTCAACAAAGTGAGAAACATCTCTATACATGCCTTTCCACCAATATTTCTCCTTGATTTTCTCATAAGTAGCCCACACTCCTCTATGACCAGCCCAAGGACTCTCATGAAACTCCCTTATCACCTGTAACTGTGTCTCTCTATCGCAGACAACCTGCAAAGGTAATCCGCCTCTTTTCTTCGGATGCTTCCAAAGAAATCTGTCCTTGAGAAAATAACCATAGGCTTTCCTTCTGATCTTCTTGAACTCTTCATCTGTCCATTCATCTCTTTTGCTTAGTGTACTAAGGTACCTGCCAATCTGCAACCAATCTCCAACATAGAGTTCTTCTATGAAAGCCACAATATCATAGACATGACAAACATGATCAACCATAGTGGCTGAAATTTCTGCATCATCCCCTTCTGCAAGTAGAGTCTCCTCATCATCATATCTAGCTCTAGACAACATATCTGCCACCACTGGATTATCCTTCCCTGCTATGTGTTTAAATTCCAGATTTAATGACTTGATGTATGCAATCCATCTCAACATGGCTATATCCGGAGTAGAGCAACTCGTGATTATACCAATCAATGGCAAGCAATCTGTCTCTACCACAACTGAAGCTCCAATAAAGTACTCCTTGTCACATTTGAGAGCCGTGACAATCCCCAGTAGCTCCCTCTTGATTTGCGGATATCTCCTCTGTTTCTCGTTTAGGACTTTCGCCCCAAACCGAATAGGATACCTATTTCCATCTACATCATCTTGACCCACAGCCCAACCTGTGCCAATTGGACTAGTGTCAACTGTCAATACAATAGGCCTTTCACAATTATAATCCGCTTTCTTGAGAGTAGGAGCATTCTACAATAACTTCTTCAATTTCCGCATGGCTCTAGTATGGCTTTCATCCCAATAGAATTTCTGCCCCTTTCGAAGCAGCTGATACAAACAATCTGCTATGTGTGCAAAATGAGGTATCCAAATCATATAAAGCACACAAGCTCCAATGAATCTCCGTACCTCTGAAGTGGTAGAATAATACTTTGCAATCTTGCCTATAGCATTCACCTTATCAGGTGAGGGTTTCCTGCCATAATATCCACACATATGCCCAACAATGACAACCTCATTCACTCCAAAAACAGATTTTTACCCTGAAAGTGTCAAGTTCACTTCTTCTAACCTGGCCAAAAATCTTCTCACATGCTGAAATATGATCAGCCACAAAGTATCTGCATCCCTGCTCATCTAGACTCTCATTTTTCTCTTCTTCTGCACACCCCTTAATGGGCACATCATCCAAGAAAGGCATAGTAAGCTGAGGTATATAATCATGAAGGACCTTATGCATGGCATTCATCATATGCGCAACAGAGTTAGTGGCACCTTGAGGCAAGGTACACATCCTGACAAGCCCAATAGGAGTTCTCATGGTGGTTATGTCCCTACTTTCCAAAGCCAGCTGAGACTGATCATATCCTGAATACAAATCACCTAAAGAATAGATGGCACATCCAGCAAATGCCTCTGCAAACTCATCCACAACTAGACCTATACCAACATTCCTGATAGTAACTCTGTTCACTGGCTGCATGTCCTGAATAAATCGGAGAGTACCATTCTTCTTTGGAACTGTAAACCACCTGTTTGAGTATGGTGCAGATGAATGCTCAAGGATTCCCATCCTGATTTTCTCATTCAATAAATCAATCAGCTTTGGCAGGTGTGCCTTAGGCACTGGAATAGGTCGGAGATTCCATGGAATATGAGGAATAGTAAAGATCACCATAGGACCAACAATATCTGGATTCACACATCCAATCTCATGCGGGAAAAAAGCAAATCCCCTTCCATGTCGCTCAAGCATCTCCTGAAAGCATTGCTTCTCTATGGGTAGCAAGAAATCACCATTTCCAATTTTCAATTCAGCAAGAGTCTCTGCTGAAAATTTATGACCAATATGCTCCGGATTCCTCAAAATTTGCTGTTTAGCAGCCCTCTCTATTTGCTGATCACTATCAGGTGGAAGCGGTACAGCTACCGGCTTCACCTTCTTATCCACAGTTTTGTATTTCGTGTCAACCCTGGCTTCATTATGCTCTTCTACATTACACAAATCTTGCTGTAAATCAGCAATTCTGCACTCCAATGGCTGAATATTCTCAGCCCTCTGCTCTATGGACTGCATAGAAACAGCCCTAAACTCTGGATACTGAAATATTTCAGCAGTAAACTCTGTTGGCTGAAATTTTTCAGCCCTTTGTGTCTCTGAAAGCTGATCATAACTAGCTGGAAACTCTGTTTGCTGAATTTCTTCAGCACAACACTTTTTGCTGAGTTATCTCAGCCTCTGACTCAATCTGTGACATAAAATGTGCAATTTCATGAAACATGTTCAAGGACTGCACTAATACATTACTGTGACAATTCTGCATATCAGTTTTCAGCATATCTCCCATCTCTGTCATCGTATCTGCACAAATCACACTGTCATGCATCCCATCTATGTGCTCATCATCCTCCAAAATTCCTGCATTTTTTAAAATTTTCTCCTTCCTGCATATATACTGCGTGGCAGCTCTAGGCAACCTAGAAGTCTTCTGATAGCTCATTGAACTATTTGCTGAAATCCCAACAAAAACGGAGGAGAAAACACCACTGCCAGGAGGCGAGAACTCCAATCTCCTCTGCTCTGTACCATCGTCGTCTCGCGAAACGGCGGTACCTAATGAAAACCCGAATCCCTCACAGTGGGCAAAGGTGCATCTCTGAGAGTATCCCTGTTTCTAACATGGTTCACACACACAGTCATAAACTGAACTGCTCTCATACCATCTTTACTGCAAATCCGTGCATAAGCAGATCCATCATCCATTACCTTTGTTTCCATGTGCATCTCTGTGATGAATGGCTGACCAAGAATTATGGAATAAGAGCATGAATCCTGCACAAAGAAATGAAAATCCTCCTCTACATCACCAATAGAAACCCTGACACTAGGACAGGCAGCATACAAATCACCTACAGTGTTATTGGCAGCTCTCATACGCCACCCATGCTCTACATCCATAGGCCATCTGTTACTCTCATAAACTCCACGAACTATGAGATTAATCTCTGAACCATGATCCACCAATGCAACATAAGGCACCTATTTCTCTCCAATCTTTACCATCGTCTCTGTAGTTGCCCTAGCCCAATGGCTTCGTGAAAAGTGACTACGCGGTATCAAGACAGGCTCATCAATTTCAGCATAATGCATAGGCTGAACCCTCTTCTCTACCTGGGGAAAAACAGAAGCATTTTCAACCATAACCTCATCCTCATCCTCATCCAACTCCCCAATCAAAACTCCCTGTGTATCAGTGCTAGACAATGTATGTCTCTTCCTCTTCAGGACCTCCTGAAACTGATCCTGAAACTCTCTTTTCAAGATGCCCAAAATCTCAGAAATAGTGAAAGTCACCTCACTGCCAAGTATCTTCTCATTAAAGATTTTCTTCATGTCTGTAGATGTCTCAATATCGGACATCAATCTAAACCCTGGCTGCTTTCTCTCTCTAGGCTCTTGCCTCTTTTCTCTCTTTTGACCATCTTCCATCTGTTGATCTGGCCTTGGTCTTGAAGATGGTCCTGCAGTAGGTGGAGTAACAAACTCACCCCCTCTAGTCTTTTTAGCTGCACTTGGATTTTCTTCATCCCTCTTATGCTTCTCCTCAACAAGTGCATCTGCTCCCTGAGACTTAGCCAAATAAGCATAAATAGAGTACCTGTCAACAGGCGAGTCCCAACCTATCTCTGATCTAATGATAGAGCTTGCTCTAGTCAAAACAGTTTGCTGAATTTTCCCCTTGTTTGCAGTCTCCATAGCATAAGTCCATAGCGCTGACTGAGTCTCTGATCCCTTCTCAATTTGGACTCCATATGCAGAAGCATCACCTCTACCTGTCACATAAGAAGTACGCGCAGCCATGTCATCCACTAACTTCTTCATTCCACCCTTACCAAAGTTGGTAGCAAGTGGAGCTCCTGTCTCAGTCAACCAAATCTTACCATCTTGCCCCCAATATACCAAATTCTTCCTCCTTGCATCCCGAAAAGATTCACAATCCCTGCAATGCTGATGGTCCGTACTATCGCACCAAATACATCTCCGATCTCTCCTAGGTGCACTAGGAGCACTCCTAGGTGCAGTAGGAGCACTAGAAGAAGTAGTAGGCGCAGTTGAAGCAAACTGCTCCTTCAATTTTCCCACCAACTCCGCTTTAACTGACTCCAGTGTCAAATCTGTTATGCCTTTGATTATGTCATCAAGAGAAGTAGGCACCGATGGAGCGGATGGTTTTGGAGCAAAAGGTGTAGGCATCGGTCGTGGAACATGAGGAATAGGTGGAGTGGAAATAGTAGGCACTGGCATAGGCCAAGAAACTGGCTAAGGAGGAGAAGAAATAACAGGGATAGAAGCCGGCATAGGAGCTGATGATGGTGTAGGTGTCATGGAACCATTCTGTAGGTGAGTCTTCCATATCCTCCTCTTGGTCAAAGTCGAGATTGCATCCTGAGCATCCTGCCAATCTGTTTTAAGACCCATAGGCTCCGTGCGATCCTCAAGAAGCTCACCCAATTCTTCTTGAAGAGCAGGATCTGCAGCTTGCAAGAAAAGCTCAACTTTTTCAACATCCAGTGCTCTTTGTTCAATGGCATCAAGCTGACTATACCTCTCCTCAAATGCTCGAATCAACTCTGAAGCAGCTAGACCTTTGTTTGGCATGTAGACCCACTCTCGGAATGACCGCCAAGTAGCCATACCAAAGTCCTCAAGGAAGTATTCTTCTTTCAAGGCCTTCTTAAAATCTTGCCAATGTGTATTTTGAATAAAAAGATCAGTCACTTTTGCCCTCAAAGCGGGTGTGACAAGACGAAGGAAGTACTTACTCATGAGTCCAGCTGGAACTGCGAAAAACCCCATCTTGATCTCATATGTCTTCAGATATGCTGAAACATTACGGCCGTCAAATAGCTTCTTCTCATTCTCAACTTCTTCAATAGCCTTAGTCGCGCTGTTTGCATTCTCCTGCTCCGAATAGAGTTGCCTTTGCTGAGACAACTGCTGTTGATGCAATTGTTGCTGCTGCTGCATATACAATTGTGTCTGCTAATTTTGGAGCTGCATATACATGGACATATTCTGCAAAATCTGCTTTAGATCCTCTGTTGAAGTACTTGACGCAGTAGTCATTGATGGAGCTGAAGTCGATGCAGCTGGAATTGTAGAAGAGGCTGAAATAGAGGCTGAAGTATCTCCCATCCTGAAATTTCTGCGACACTTTCACGTCGGGTTCACCAAAGATGTCGAAGGGTTTATGAAAGCAAAGTCGCGTCTTCATAAGACCTTGATAAATTTCAGGATAAAAGATCAAACAAATGAATAAGCAAGATGAGTAAATAAGGCCAAGACTCTATTTTATTTCTGCCAATAACAAATACAAGGTTCAAGAAGAAGAAATCCGAAGAACCTCTGGGCATAAATCACCAACATGGCAGTGGCTATGTTTCAAAAACATCTGGATTACACAATCTGCTGAAGATTTGGTGTACTTACTGTCCAAATCTTTCTTCTTGATGCACTCTTTTAGCAAAAACACAGTTTTGTCCCTGATAGATGCAATATTGCATGTTTTGACTCAATTCGTCAATTCTTCTGAGTGCAGTTATGGGAGACAAGAGTCTCCACATGTATTGCTGCGCAGGATGATGTTGATTTGCTTGTGTCAGTCTCTGCACTTAGTAGGAGCAAATAATCATGCATCATTGATGGCTGGAGGTTGCATGGCTTTTATGAATGCTTTTCTGTATGCTCTGAATTCTGTGTACAGTCTGATTTCTGGATGCTATGGCGTGCGGGAGGCAATTCCACAATCGTTATTGCATGATTTATGAATGCTCTCAATTCTGTATGTGCAGCAGTGATTACTCCCAGAAAATCAAAACCCTGATCTCAGTATAAAATCAGGCAGCCTGGACAACCTTGCGGACCGACTGCTTCTCGTTACACAGGCTGCAGCTCCACTTGTTATTGGACTTCTTCTCCTGCTTAACCTGCATCATTTGACATCTGGTTGTCAATCCCGATCTTAGTTCAGCAAGTCACTCTTGTTAATCAGCTATAGCAGCCTGTCAACTCAGCATCATTGCTCTTCAGTCCACTACCAAAGGAAACCTCATTTGTTCCCTTTCACCAAAGAACTCAGTAATAGGTAATGCTAGGGCTGATTCCAATGAAGTCCTGTAGATATTGGAGCTTTCAAGCCCAATTGCAGCCACCCTGGACAGCGATGAAACTCGCAATTCCTGTCTCAGTTATTATCTTCACTCTGTAAGGCGATCCGATTTCGGTGTAGCTCCTTCAGTACAGCTTCCGACACTGCAATCGTGCCTATCGCCATGCAAAAGCTCTAGTAAGCTTAACCGAAGAGTCCCTATCAGCAGGCTTTTGCTCCCAAAGAAAGGTTTTTCATCCTGCTTTCATTTGCTCTGCCATCGTCTTCTCTCTAGATGGCTTATGAACTCTGTTTTGCAATACGTGATTTCGTTTTCAACACGTCCTTGCATGAAAGGATTTTGTTGGTGGTTTGGGTTTATGGAGAGACTTTTCTCTAGACCCTTGGGTGGTAGTTGAAGGTAGTTTGAAAAGCTTCTGCACAAGCAATTGTAAAGCTTGTTCACCTCGATCCTTAGCAGCAGCCTGGCTCCTCTTCGTTGCTGATGATCTGTCGCATAGCAGCCCTTCACCCCTCATTCGATCCTTCTTCCCCCGGATAAAAGCAGGTTCCCTCAAAAAGCTTTGTCTGAAAATAGCCCTCTACGCTTGCACTCAAAAAAGTGACCCCTTTTTCTTTTTCCAGAAAAGCGGCCCCAGTCATGGCCTCCTTGAGTTTGAAATTCCAAGCATGAAATCTTTTCATCTTCCTCACCACTGATATCCATGTCACTATCACTATTCTCAAGATTCAAGAAATCAGGAGAGTCTGAATTCGTCTCCTTCTGTGAAGCCTCATAATCACTTTCTGGATTCTACTAAATAGATACCTTTCTTCTTGCAAGGTTGAGCTTTTGTACGTTATTACAATTTACAGATTTAGAAGCCCCCTTGCACTTACCAATTATGGTTGAACTTGAGCTGGCTGTAATCGATTTCCCAATCATCTTTTCTCAGGAGCCATCCATCTTTAGGTGCCAATCTCAACTGTCATGACTCCAGTTTGGACTTGAACACGAGCAACACAAAAGTCAGCAGCAACCAAGACTCTATAGATTGAGTAAAATGCTTCAAGCATAGGTGTCAAACCAGTGATAGAGGTAGACCCATTTGTGGGTAAAAGTAGTCTACCATTTTGACTCCCCAACCTTTAGCTCCATGTGTGTCACTTCCTAACACCATGATTTTGACATTAAAAACCTGTCTCGTCCACCTTCAAGTGGGTTTCATCACAAGGACCTTAATCTCTTGCCATTCTTCACAAACATATCCACCATTATGCTTCCAAACTTCTCCCCACTATACTCATACACAGAAAATAAATGTAAACATAACAACTAAGTATGTACAAAGCATCAAATGAGACACACAACTTTTGGGTAGTTTTCATACCTCGAATGCGCAACAATACGACAGCGTGTACTCAACGTGACCTGCCAGGAACCACACGAGGATATTCGTGCTTATGCGAAGAAAATAAAAGAGGTTTTCCGTAAGTTGGACACCTCTATTCCTATCCCCGCAGCTGCCCAATAGCAATATTTCATACATGGTTTGGACTTTAACATCCAATTGCAGTTGAGTAGTGTCCCCTTGGGGGATATAGATACTGCCATTACACGAGCACAAGAGGTGGAATCCCAACTACAAGCAGCCTATGCTTCTCAAGGTAATTCGAATATGGGTTTAGTATTGGGAAACAATGTGGCGATGGCCAATGGCAGTAGTGGCCAAGGAATAGCGATGGCTAACCCTAATGGGAGAGGGAACATGATGCAGAACGTCCCTTTATTACCAGCTCCCCCTAGCATGTCAATGCCTACGGGCAGTCAAATGACTCCAAATGGTGGAGGCCAGGCGGTCAATTCTAATACCATGCCTGTGGCTCAACAACCAGTGCTTGATCGAATTGTTAGGCCGATGGAACGACATGGTAATGACCAAGGCTATGAGTTGAGCACTTCCAATGTTCTTGGCAAGGTTAAGGACATGATGAAGCATTATACCGACATGATTATGGAGCAGTATCGGCAAATAGCCGTTGATGTCAACTTCCTTAAAAAACAACAAAATTTGATAGGAAGTAGATACCCAGATGATGGTGCATCTTCGAGGTTTAGCTGCAAATGGTGTGGTGGGCAGCACTATCCAAGAAATTGCCCAAATGTTAAGTGCGACATTTGTGGAAAATCCGGCCATTTAGCAGCTACTTGCTGGAGTAAGATCAGTTCCCTCCAGCAAGGTAGTCAGCAACCAGGGCCTATTAATCATCGTGTGCAAGGAAATGATTCCCAGCGAGAAGACGGGCCTAAACAAATACTTCAACAACCAAAGACTATAGTGGAGGAGCTACCTAGTGGTAGTGGGGTTAGTTTGATTGAGGCTGTATGCGTTAATAACGTTGAAACCTCTCATTTGCGAGCTGTTCTTACAAGAGGTAAAAAGGGTAGACAAGCCGACAAGGATAAGGCTGTCGACGAAAACCCTAAACAAGGTGACAAAGGAACACAAGTTTTGGATCCTGCCATGGAAGGGGGACCTTTGAAGCCCGTGGAGAGTAAAGCCGATAAGGAACCACCAAAGAAGAAGGTGAAAGTTAAGAAAGAGGCAATAAAGCCAGTTCAACGACCTAAAGAGAGGATGGTTTGGCGTGAAAAGCGAGCTCTATCGAACTATCATGAATTCGATTTGGCGAGCTCTCTTTGCAAAGTCAAGCCGGATGTGAATCTCTTATAGCTTATTAAGCTTTCCCCAGGAGTACGCAAGGAATTTAGAAAGATCCTACGTACCGGGTATATCGTAGAACCTTTGGGTATTGCGCGAGTTGGTGATGACTGGTTCGAGCATGCTGAGAAGCATTGCCCAAGGGTTGCAGCCTATGTTGATGGGATATTAGTAGATTATGCCATTGTCGACATGGGATCATCTGTTAACATTATGAGTTCTGAACTGATGGAAAGGTTGGGTCTTGCAATCCAAAAAGATACCTCCACAATTCTCAGAATGGCAGATGATAGTTTGAGACAGCCAGAAGGCTGCATTACTAAGGTCCATGTCACTGTTGCAAATGTAGAATGCCTGTTGGACTTTAGGGTGATTCGTTTTGCAGGGTGTCCAAGTTACCAAGTATTACTCGGGTGACCTTGGATCTTGCAAGCGGTCTGCCAAGTGGATATACCCGCCGGTCGACTAATATTCGATAGAGGTGCTCAGCGTGTGGTGGTTGATGCTTATCCTGAGTCCCCGCAGAGTGAGAGAGCTCCTCTATCTTCTACAGAATTGGAGACATTAGAAGATTTATCTGCCAGTGAGACATCATCGAGTGATGAGTCCAAAGAGGGATCCACCACGGAAGACATCTATCAGATCACTTTGAATGAGCCAATAGAGGGCCAAGATCATATAAGGGATGCAGATGTTATCGAGCTAGACCTTGGTACGCCTGATGATTCACGGCCAATCAAATTAGGTTCTATGCTCAGCACAGCAGAAAGGGAGGACTATGTGGCCCTGATTCAGGAATTCCGTGATATCTTTGCCTAGAGTTATGATGAGTTGAGAGGCATTCTTCCTAGTCTTGCTATTCATACAATTCCGTTGAAAGAGGGCACTCGTCCTGTACGGCAGAAAGTAAGGCGTATGCCTTTCGAACTAAGGGACGGGCTGTTTGAAGAGTTACAGAAGCTTCGGAAAGCAGGTTTGATTTTTCCTATGCAACACACGGAATGGTGTTTGCCAGTTGTGATCAGAAAGAAGAAGAATAATCAAATCTGATTATGTGTAGACTTTAGGGAGCTGAATAAGCAGACAGTTAAGGACTACTACCCGTTGTCATTTATTGACCAGATTTTGGATCAATTAGCGGGTAGGGAGATATATTTGTTTATGGATTGCTTTGCAGGATATAACCAGATGGCAATTGCAGAAGAGAACAAGTTGAAAACAACTTTTATCACTGTATTTGGTACTTTTACGTACCATGTGATGGCCTTTGGTTTATGCAATGCGCCTGGTTCGTGGCAACGAACAGCAGATAAGACATTCGTGACATATCCCCTGAAGAGTTGAAGGTGTTTATTGATGACTTAGGGGCTGCCACCGTGAGAGAAAGGCAGTTGATCATTTTAAGAAAATGCTTTGAGCGCTGTAGACAATTTTGCATCGCCCTAAACCCACGGAAGTGTGTTTTTGGAGTACCTTATGGGCTATTGCTGGGTCATGTGGTCAGTTCGGTAGGAATTGCAACAGACCTTGAGAAGATCAAAGTTATAGTTGCCATGGGTCCACCACGCACTCCGAAGGAAGTTCATAGTTTTTTGTCTTCGGTTGGTTATTACCGTAGATTCATAAACGCCTTGGCAGAAAGAACGTTACCGCTTACAAATTTATTGTCCTTTAGCTGTTTGTTTGTATGGGGTGACCCTTGTAAGGTAGCATTCGAGGATGTGAAACAGGAGCTAGCAAGAGTGCCCATTTTAAAAGCACCTAAAAGAGGTGAGGTGTTCTATATATTTTCGGCAGCCACCATGTATAGTATCAGCTACTGTTTAGCCCAAATTTGGGAAGAGAAGTGGTACCACCCAATTGCTTTTGCTAGCCGGAAGCTGGGGGTATCCGAAATCAATTATACCTACATGGAGAAGTTGTGTCTAGCGATGGTCTTTGGGACCAAGAAATTCAGGCATTATATTCTCTATGAGAAAGTCGTGCTTTATACGAAGGCGGAGGGGCTTTGATTATTGATGAATAAACTACAGTCGCCTGATCGTCTAGCAAAGTGGTTGATCACTTTGCATGATTTTGATTATGAAATCAAGAGTAAGCCACCAAGGTTGCAAGGCATTGTGGAATTTCTTGTGGACTTTGGGGAGCCGAAAGAATCTGTGGTTGAAGGTAGTGACATGGAGTTGTTATTTAAAATAGATACGACATCTATTCCCTCCTGGTATGCTGCACTAACGCATTATTTATCGACGGGAGAGGCGGGATCCGAATTATCTAAAGCTGAGAGAAGGAAAATTAGGCAGCAAGCGTTAAAGTTTGCTTTGATCGCAGGTACATTATATCGGCAAGGGGTTGATGACATCTATCGCCGATGTGTGATGCCTGACGAGGTGCCATTCATTTTGGAAGAGTGCCATGATTCTGCTTGCGGCGGCCATTTTGCTAGACGGCTTACAGCATAAAAGGCTTTAAGAGCAGGTTATTGGTGGCCTGCCATCTTCCAGGATGCGTTTGCGTATGTTAAGAGATGTGATATTTGTCAACGACATGATAGTCGAGAGAACAGGAAACGACCACTTACCCCTATTATGGCGATACTTCCATTTGAGAAGTGGGGAATAGACTTTGTGGGTCCTATTACTCCATCGTCGACTACGCAAAAGAGGTACATCATTGTAGCAACTAACTACTTCACAAAGTGGTCAGAAGCACGTGCAACAAGAAAAGATGATGCTAAAGAAACTGCTAGTTTCCTTTTAGAGTAGATAATATGCCATTTTGGTCCGCCGAAAGAATTAGTGTCGGACCCCGAAACCCATTTCCTGAATAAGGTGATCAAAGGTTTGACAGAGATGTGGCAAATCAAGCATAACAAGACAACCCCATATAACCCGCAAGCCAATGGGCAAGTTAAAAGCACCAACAAGCAGCTTGTGGGCACCCTGTCCAAAATTGTATTGGAAAAGAAACGGGATTGGGATAAAAAGTTATACGTGGTAGTGTGGGCCTATAATACGACATTCAAACGAGCCACTGGCCATACCCCGTTCAAGTTAGTATATGGGGAGGAGTGTGTCTTGCCTTTAGAGATTGAGCTGCCGACTATTCGGTTTGCCATCAATCATTTTTTGAGTGATGAAGACGCACTTTTTGAGTGCTTGACGACACTGGCACATTTAGATGAGCTCAAGCTACAGAGCTTATTGCACCAAGAAGTGGCGAAGCGCCGAATGAAGCAGCTACACGACCTTAAAGCCAAGAAATACACCTTCAAGAGAGGACAGCTTGTTCTGTATTATGACGTACGACGTGAATTATTTCCAGGCAAGCTAGAGCCCAAATGGGACAGGCCCTATAGGATCGTTAGAATAGGAAAGAATAAATCCACAGTCTTGTTAGCTGACCTTGAGGGGATAGAATTTAAAAATAAGGTTAATCTTAATAAGATTAAACCTTATTATTTCTGATTGCACTAATACTATGACTACCTTGCAGGTCTAGGTGAGATCGATCAAACATCTGCAAGGAAATCGTGATAGATTTTGATGGGTCGTCTGATCCCTTATTTAGAACACCCATATTTAGAACAGAGGTATTATCAGGGAAAGCTCATTTGGTGGAGCAAAGGATATAAGGTGATTGAGCAAGAAGGCGGGACATTTATTTGGGAGATCAAGGTCTTCTGCCATCATGCCTACAAATTTTGACGAGCATCCCCGTTGAATTCAATGATGATGGAGGGATGGAGCCTACAGTCCACCCGTTGAATATGCTGAATTTTGATTACCATAATTACGAGTAGAGTTCCGGATGGTGGGATATGTAAACCCTTTATGGACGTACACCTTGTACTTTGATGGGGCGTCCAGGGGTGCATGCAAAAAAGGAAGTGTAGGAGTTTTCATCTGAGACCCCCGACGACGCATTGTCATGAAGTTAGCTGCTTATCTCGGGGCGAATTTTACCAATAATATGGCAGAATACAAAGCCCTGATTATGGGTTTGAATATTGCAAAGAAGGGTGGTATCCGCCAGTTATTGGTGAAAGGGGACTCTCAGTTGGTTTTAAATCAATTCAATGGGATGTACGTGGTACGAAACCCCATCCTTTGCATGTACCATCATACTGCCATAGCCCTGCTAGACGAATTTGATAGAGTGTCTTTTCAGTTGATTCCACAAAATTGGAATCAATTTGCCGATTCATTGGCTAATTTTGCGTATGAAGAAGACCTCTTCTTTAATTGTGGCCCTTGTCCCGATATATCTATTGATGGTGAGACAGGACCTGGTCGTTTGTGGGGTATGCTTTCTGAACATGCCCTCTTTGGCAGACGATGGTTGATCTGGGTGATGCAGAGGGTAGGCGAGACTCATCTGCCTTCACCTCTTGCGATATACGCAGGAGGGATGGGTCATAATTTAATGCACCTAATTTAGGGCTACGAGCCCTGTTCCCCTAGGAATGGTATGCTTTGATGTCTATCATAGTTGTTTCCAGGAGGATGTTATGAGTAGTATTGTTTGATTTCATTAGGCCAAGAGGGCCATTTCCCTGTCTAGTGCGGGTGCGTTTAATCGGGTTTTTGTTTTAAGTGTTGTGCTGAACAGGTTTTGTGATTCGTGGAATTTGGTGGAGCCCGGAGGAGCCTTTGCTGCGATGGAAGCTTCTTGTGGCCAATCCAGGTGATATCTCTCCTTTACGAGGACCTTTCTTTCCTGTTATATATGTATTTATACTTGTCGAGGGGATACATTTTTTGGGGACCGGCAACCAAGGCATGCAGTCCCAGGTTTAGGCTAAGTATGTTTGAGGGAGGTCGGAGTAGTCATTGCCTCCTAGAAAGACATTGCTAGGCATTGAAAGACCTATTTTAGAAGGAAGTCCGAGTGGGCGTGTTCTGCTAGCCTGCTAGGCAGCCGTTCTAGGAGTTCTTGTCAGTAGTGAGGCAGTTAGAGAAGCCTGCCAGCAGATAATAATGATGATGCCAAGAAACCCTGTACATCCGACAAGATGAATACAAATACGAAGGTGTGTAAAAAGGGGTTCTAACCCCTATCAAAGAAAAGAAAAGGAATGAAAATATATAAGTAGTTGATCATTGCCTTGCGAAGGCCTGGTAGGTTCCTAGGGACGAGTCAGATCCGGGGCCGATACCTTGTCTTCCTAGGGGTGGCTTCTTACTGAAGAATGAATGACAAAACAAGGAAGGTTGGAGCGAAAATAAAAGTGAGCGTTAGAAAAGGATTAAGTGTCGCCTTGGGAGGGCTTGGTAGGTTCTCGGGTGTCGAGACAGGTCCTGAGACCGATGCCCTGTTCTCCTTGGGTCACTACGCTCACGTCCCTCCTTTTTACATGCCCAAGTATGTCAATAAAATAAAAACCCTAAAAGAAGAAATGTTCTGAAAGCAAATACTCCTTGATTAGGCTATAGGAGTCCTCGCCTTGTAGAAGCTCCTAGTTGTGTTGTCTTTAGTTGGTAAGTAGTTCAGACTACCACTTAGGGCAACCTCTTTGGTAGGTTTTTTATTTTGGCTGTGTTGGAGCAGTTGGTTAGTGACTCGCTTCGGACCTTCTATTAGATGATGCTAGGCCTACTCCTTGTGGATGTCATCCATTGGTTCTGTCCAGGGGTAGGGGGAGCATTGTGCTGAGTTTTATTGTATATTTGTTTTGTATCAACTTGATGCTTCTTTGGTTGTTTATGTGGAGATATGTTCGTGGATTCGACGGGCTGAGTCGCCCTATCCCGTGGTCGCCAATGAGAGCGGAATTTATCTTCCGAGAAGTGCTTAAAAATAGCTAAAAATTATGAATATCAAGGGAAAAATATTCAACGTTGAAGGCGGCGGCTCGATCTAGGACGATTTTAAGAGCCAAAGTGCTTTAAAGGTGCCCGAGCGACGCTTCTGATTTTTCATAAATTTTCAGACTGTCCTGCGGGTTGACAAGAGTTACCGGCCAATGCGGGATGCCAAGCCAGACATCTAGGATTTTTCAGAGCTCAATTCGGAGTCCGGACGGGGAAATGGCCACAAAATGGTCAAGATATGAAAAGGTGGACACTTGGGAGGCCAAATTTGAGCATGCCTTTTGAGTTTGGACCTCCCCCAAAAATTTTATGCACCTTATGAAGCAAACAACGTGGAGAGAGAATGAAGAGGGATGAAAAAACGTGGAGGAAGATGGCGCCCGAAAAATGCGCCATGGAGGATGGAGAGGCAACTTGCCTGCTGCAAACAACCCCCCCAATGGATTATGGGGCTTCATTCCCTCCTGAATGCTGAATCTATCACCGCCCTTCACCCGTCAATTGATGGCCTGAATGCTGAGATAGAAATCTAGTCTTTCTCTCTCCTCCTTCTCTCTCTTCTAAAGGCAAGTTCATGTGGGAAGAGGAAGGAAGAAGAAAGAATGATGGCGGCTTGTCCGGCATCGATCGGATTGCTCCACGGGCTGGAAATGGTGATTTGTGATCGTCATGAGCATGAAATGCTACTGATTTTCAGATTTGCAGCCATGGACATGAAACCCGAAACACACAAATAAGCAGTAATTCAATTTTTTTCAAAGGAAATTTGAGATTTCATGACTTTTGATTGATAAAATGTTGTTCATGTGGGCTAAAAATTGTTTATGTTGTTGTTTCCCATGAGTACTTGCTGTTCATAATCAGGAAATCAGATAAATATGCATCTTGTGACTTAAAATAATACACTAAAACACGTAAAATATGAAAAATCAAGGGAAAATTATATTTTTGGGTATAAAAATGGGAAAATGAATAGGAACACAAACTAAATTTTCATTTTTGCTGCAAGAAGAAACTAAAGGCCACAGTCCATAACCTATTTTGAATTTTTAGTAATTAAATAATGTTGAAAATAAGGAAAAATACAAGAAAAATAGAGGAAAAGTACTAAAAATAGGGGAAAAATGCATTTTGGGTGCGGAAAATTAATGAAAATTAAGAACAATGTTTGTGAATGTTTGTGGGGACTGAAGCATGAGGATTTGCCTCAGTTCATCCTCACCTTATTGTTCTAGTGTGTTTTTCCCGCTTTTTACACATAAAATGATGGCAAAATGCCTTATAAATCTATACAACAATGCAACATTTGATCGATGGGAGGGTAGAGTGGTCAAAATGTGTCTAAATGCGGAGTAAAATGATGAAAAGATTGCTGGTTTTTGTTTGCATGCCATATAGGTCGGTGAATAATTATAGAATGAGAGCCTAGTAGCACGAGGGTTTCCTCGGTGCTAGGTTCGTGCAATGCTGCATAAGAACGGTAGTTGAAAATCATTGAAAGGATGTTTTCCACATGTGCACAATCTTGATTTCATAACTGTTTGAGCACTTAGCATCCACAATATGCATAAGTCATGGAAATATTTAAAGGTATCAGAAATCCTGGATGATGCACAGCAATTGCTTTCATTAGGACCTTGACCCACGTCGAGTGAGAGACAGGACACCCTAAGCCATAGGCTAGTCGTGGGGTCTAGGGAAAAGAGAAGTAAGGACATTGGTACATTTCTGTATATGATTAAATAGTACCTTGAGTGGATTTTGTACGAAATGTTTATATGTTGAGCGACGCACCGAGGGGCCAATCCCCAAGGTGTAGGAGAGTCGCAGAGGGGTGGCAGCACTCAGCCGTTGGAGGACCCCCTATGTCTGTGCTTCATGCCATTAGGCAATGTGTAAGGGAATCCCTCTGAGGAGTAGTGGGTGAGAGAATAGTGGACTACAAACGATGTAATACAAACGCAAGATATTTAGGAAGGCAATGTATGTGTCATCAATGCTCCTAGCCGCGAGGTCGTGGGGTTGTTGAGCGCGTGAGATAGAGGTCTGGCTAGTGCACGAGCCAGTGCCAGCCCGTTCTAGGTTCCATCAAGAGGGATTGGCAGAATGCTATGGATGCAGTTTCTACACTAACAAAGAGGCGGAGAAGGAAGGCTCACTTGCAGAATGGAATGCACTCACCATCAATGATGTCTTCTCCTACCACAACCTCTCCTACTTTTCTTATTGCACCATCAACTACTTCTTCTATTTCTCATTCTATGTCTATGCCTATGCCTATTCCTACTGCGGTTGCAGACCATCTGCAAAGCTGACTGTCAAAGATATGGTGGAGGAGATTTGAAATAACTTAAAAGACCTACAAATCAAGATGACTAGAATGGAGTAGCATCCATTTAGTCCAACTCCAATTTCAACCCCAATTTCTTCTACTCTTGCAAATTCTTCTAGGAATAATTGTGTTCGTCGTTGCATGTGGTGTGATAGTCCAGATCATGAGCAGAAGGATTGTGAAGATTTTGAAGAGGCGAGAAGGCTGAAGTTGGTAGTCTTGAAAGACAATATGATATGTTTTGGAGATATAGAACAACAGATCAAACCAAATTTCGGTAAGGGTGGTATGAAGAAATTATTGGAGGAGCCTCTTTTGCACTCTTCTTATGTGATGCAAGAGGTGGCCAAAGAAGTTGCTGCCTATGGCCTTCAATTGGAGCAATTGCCTAAGGGCAAATCTCCTTTATGGTCCTATGCACTGCATGTAGAGAAAAAGAAGAAAGTTTCATCATCTGAACTTTAGCCATAGGTGATGTGATCGAAAAAGGAACTGGATGGATGATTGAGTTGATTTCTTTTCTATCTATGCTTATATGGCGAAATCTCAAGGATTTGAAGCACTTGTTGAGGAGAAGCAGAAAAGAAATAATGATCAGTTTGAAGGTTCAAAGAGGGTGACTAGGAGGAGTGATCCAGCTTCTCACCCTTCTTCTTCAGAACCAGACCAGAGTATGGTTGATGTTCAAAAGCCAAAAGTACAACAATATTAAAAAGCCCCAAAGAAAAAAGATCCAAAGTCAAAAAAGCAACCGGGATTCAAGTTGCTTTTCGACATTGAGACGACTACAGACTTGAAAAAGGTACTTGAGGATTGGATTCTTAACTACAAAATTGAATTCACTCTTAGAGAAGTCTTGGGGATTGCCAAAAGATAACTTCATGATGTTATCATCGACATCATTGAAAAACACAATATTAGTGAGTCAGGGAATCTCCCAATTCCCATTTTTCGAATACTAAAAAGGTGGCATCTGGATAACATGCCCATAAGTTTCTCAAAACCATATGATGTGACCTATCATTGGAAAGCGCTTGAAAAATGGAATCTATTGAGCTGTAGAGCGCTCAATTTGGAGTTATAGTGTTCAAATTATGACAAATCCAAATATTTGACCACGCGTCCCAAACTTATGGAAATTTTCCATAGTCCCTAATATGGTGTTAAAAGAAAACGCTAGATTATTGAAGAGCCAACACAAGATATGATCCATGGAGAGTCTTTACCAATTTGCTATGGCTATTATCTATGGCTTGCAGATTGAGGATATTGATTTTGATAAGGAGATCACAAAGAAGTCTACAGATAGAGCCTTATGTGTATAGTCCAAGAAGACTCTTAAGCCTTTACTTCAGCTCGTATAGTATGCAAAGAGTGATGTTGCGCCTATATTGGTGCCTCATAGCCATTTTTCTCGTAATCACTAGGCTCATGCGACTACGGAGACGGTAGTCAAGCTTGGTGAGATGGAGACCCCTTGTGTTGTTTTTTTAATCATGGCTTCGAGATTAATGTCATAGTGCATGGATTATATGATACTAGTAGATGGCCAGTTGATGTGGATCATGGTTGGCACATGTGTGCACTCAATAACACTGCAGAAGATTTGTATGTTGCTTGTCTGAACTTGAAGATTTCTATTGGATATGTGGATGAGACTTATCATTTATTTGTGCAAAATTATTGTTCCTATCCTATGATTTTGGAGCAACCATTTATTGTTGAGTCTCAGATGGAGACTAAGATTCTGGACGATGGGTATGCCTATGCAAAAATCTAAAGCAAGAATGGAAAGAGGGATGTCCAGTTTATGAGAGTTTGTGTCAATCATCAACAGAATAAGGATTCTTTGAGGGATTTCCCTCTTCTAGGATAGGAGAGTCCAAATTTTTTAAGGTACCACTATCTTGCAAGACGATGGTGGTACAAGATAGGGAAATCTCTCACCTCCTGGCAGCGGCAGTTTTTCCTAATGTGTTTATGGTGTATCTACTAAAAGTACTTTGCGTTTTCAACATATTTTGGACATGTGTAGAGCTGCCAGAGGCACGCAGTACTTGAAGAGAAAAGAAAAATAATTGAAGCTTGAAGGTGTTTTACAGGATGAAGACAAGGTAGATAGTCTCTATGATGGGCTATCATGCTCGGATACTATGAAGGATCTTTCAACATTGGTGAAAACTAAAAATCAAGAGGTCCTTTCTCTAGCGATGTATTTCAAAGTTGCTGGTTTCATGCTTCAAGAAAATTTGGGTGCCAAGAATTCTCAACAAAATGTGTTCGTTGCAAAAATATTTTAGCAAAACGATTTACAAGGTGTTATTTATACACAACAAAATTTGTATTTACAAGGGTATTTACAACAAGGGTGAAAATTTGCAAGTTGTAGCAAAGAAGCCAGGATACAGAAAAAATATAAGACAATTGACAAGAAGGTTAAACCAGTTGCAGGACCGCTACCTTTGGATAGTGATGAGATGATTAGGAAAGCAG
Source organism: Lygodium microphyllum (assembly GCF_053477565.2). Lineage (NCBI taxonomy): Eukaryota > Viridiplantae > Streptophyta > Polypodiopsida > Schizaeales > Lygodiaceae > Lygodium > Lygodium microphyllum. The sequence continues at coordinate 93,385,126 of NC_141137.1, read as the reverse complement.
CTATGCACTCTCCTTTATGAGATCCTGTAGGTATTGGACGTAGGTTTTCAACCTAGACATTGAAAGAGATGAAGATTGGGGCTGAAGATTTTTTACTTTAAATAGAGGTGAGATATTTTGAAAAGATGTTGAGTAGACATGGGAGAGATTTTGCTTTTTTCCCACATGAGATTGGATGCGTTGATCCTAGTGTTGTGATGCCTATGGTTATTTTTACCATTCCACATGTCCCTTGGAATCTATGGCCTATTCATATGCCTAGAGCTTACTTTTCCAAATTGGTGGAGCTTTTGAATGAGCAGATCAGGATGGGGATTCTAGAACCATCTTCAGCTCTGTATTCTAATTGATGCTTCACCGTTTCCAAGGAGAATGGGACACTTAGATTCATACAGGACTTACAACCGGTGAATAGGGTCACTATATGGAATGTTGATGAAGGATATGTTGTGCATGAGTGCGTAGAGGCTTTTGCTGGATGTGCTATCTATTCAGTTGGAGATCTTTATTCTGGCTATGAATAGATCCATCTTACCATTGAGAGTAGAGATTTGACTACAATGAACACACCTTTAGGCTTTTTCTGGATGTGTACACTTTCGCAGGGACCTACTAATTTGGTTGCTCACATGATGAATGGAATGAGCAAGGTCTTGTGGGATTTTATTCCAAAGCTTACCATGCCTTTCATTGATGATCTGCCTATTAAGGATTGTTTGGAGAAAGAGATGGATGATACTTAAGATGACCATGGATACAAGTACTTTGTGGCCATGCATATAAGAGATGTTGAGATATGTAACATGTCCACTTGTATTTTTCAGGACACCTCTTAGCAGTCCATCGAAAAGGATGTCTAGAAAGCTTCGCCCGACACTCCCATGGAATGTTACGAGGTTTGTGATCTAGGGCTTTCCGCTCTGCCACATAGCGAAAGTATTCCGGCCGTTCCCACTTAGGATCGACCTGAATTAGGGTTTTCCTGATTGGTCATTTCCTAACGGCAACTAGCGTTGGACCCAAGAGAACTACTTTATGCAGAAACGCCAGGTCCGAAGCGGATTCACACAGCACTTGGTTCAAGGAGAATGGGAAATGTGAGGGATGCAAAGCTTAACCTCTCTGCCATAAGGCATAGTCCCATTCCGTTCCCCTAAAACAGTGTAAATTGGGTTCAATCATAACTCTAGGTCAACGCTTTTGTTGTTCGTGTTCTTTGATGATCTTCCTGCTGTCCATCGTGATTTGAGAAAAGTTCCCGGCCAACCGGGACCACCCATCCGTAGGACGAACCTATGGCCCATCCTCCACACTTTCCTCAGGTTGTTTTAGTTATTTAATTACCTAACATATTAGTTGGACATGTAACAACCAGCTTCTTTAATTAACCAGCTTCTTTGTATTTAATCACTTGACATAGAAAAATAATATCAGACAAGTTCCTTATTAATATGTTATCATATTATCTTTGAAATACAAAGAAGTCCAGCGCGTAGGCTTATCCACAATCTGCCAAAGGCTATCGAGCTATCCACAGGGATCACTAATCCAAGTTTCCGCCCGTAGACTAGTATGTGGGCCTCGAGATCCAATCCCGAGTCACGTTAGCCTCTTGTGCAAGACCCGGAAGGTGAGGGATTTATGGCCAGAGCCTCCTTTTGGAACCCAAGCATCCTCCTGCTCCAAGTAGCGCTCAACAGAGAGACCTCTCTCAGCGGGTTTGGTCCACATGCCCGGCGCGGTTAACAACCCCCCTAGTTAGGGTCAAGCAGGCAATTGGGGGTAACTGAAGCTGCCTCTCCCTTCAAGACTTCAACCTGAAGTATAGATATCCATTTATCTTTTAATTCATTGATCAAATAAAGCCAAACAGTGCTCTAAAATCTATAGCAAGCACAAACATTTCCATTGATCATTTTTTTTGTTGGCAAACTGCTAAGAAATGAATCCTTCCTTTCGAATGCATCCAGCACTCGATCCGGGATGACTTGCAACTTGGCAAGATCCCCTATATCCTGGGTTAGGGCGCACCCTATTAATCCAACTTGGTCAACCCTTAAGTTCATTAGTTACTTCAGTTTATCGGCTAGTCTTTAGTTTCCAATCAATCTTCTTTACTCAAGAAAGATACTAAATCAGGATGATTATTCATCCTCTTGCAAAATATCTTGCGTAAGGACTTGCCATCCTTGTTGTGAGAATTTGGCCATTCCCTTGTGATCCAATCACAAGATTGTATGACTCCGCACTTGTTGCGCAAGTGTCACATCAAACTATAATGGAGTCACAAAACAATCTGTTTTGGGTTACTAGGCTGACACCGTTAGACCTAGGGTTTCCAAGTTTCATCTTGAAAGATTCCTAGGGACAAACCCTAGCTCACTTTCCAATTTCATTTCACTGTCCCCTACATTTAGTGAATGTGGGCAAGTATTTAAGGTATAGGAGTTTCAGTTTTAGTGATATGTAATGATTAGGTCATGTGTTAATTTCCTAGTGAATTTCTTGGAATTCAACTCTTTCTAAATGAGTACTCCGCGGTTTAGGTGTTTTGGGTTCATACCAATTTGGTTAACTCTAGAAAATAATTACGTGATCATTTCTACATGACTCGTTGTCTATGCGTAAATTAATTTTTCAACCTTAACTTATCGATTAAGGCCACGCATAGGTTAGGTTAATTCCAACTAATCTTCCTATAATTTGCGAACAAAATTAATGCTAAACAAGCAACCTTTTACTTGATAATTTATGTAGTTGACAAATGATATTTTCCTAGAGTTTATGCATTGTAAGAATCATTTCATGCTTGCACTTTCCATGATGATTCATTGCAAAGAGGATATGGGTTAATAGTGTGATACGTAGATTATACATCTAGGCTTAAACGAAGTATACTATTTTAATGGACAATAATCTAGTTTATAATTCATTTCAATGCATAAAGCTATTTGCTAGAAATGCATTAATGCTTTCTTTAATTTTCATGTTTCATTTAAAAGTATTGATGACTAAGTTCCTCCGTTGTGAGCATCTAGGACAAAAATATATCCTATTTCTAACAATTAACCTTGCATGATTGAATTACAACAATATCAAATAAAAATTAGGAAGGAAAACCTGGGGTTGGGGTGAAATATCCACGTGGATGCCCGGAGATGACCATCCCACGGCTGTGCCTTGGACTTTCTTAAGAGCCATCACAATTGTAGTCTTTCAGACGTGGAAGCAGCTTTACAACTCCTCTTTGGAATTCCACCGTCGCTCCCTTGCACCGTCCGTCGAAGTTAGTTTTAGAATGCTCCCTCCTTGAAGTAGGGATTTCGAAAGAAGGGGTGTTTCAAAATCTTTTGCGGATAAGACCCATTGAAGCCATGGGAGGGGCTTAATGGCCTTGTAATGACTCGCACAAACGAAAAGGTGTGGAATCCCTTACGAGGCTTTTTGAGTGGAAAAGGAAGGTGTCAAACGACCCTTAACATTCCTCTTTCTTTTACGTGTGGGAAAAGAAACAAGGTGCAGGAGAGTTCCCAGGGGTATTTTTGCATGGCCTAAGGGGGATTTTTAACAGAACATGGGGGGAAAAGGAAAGGTTATTTGGAGTAACCTTTTATGGGGGAAACCCTAAGGGGAAAACTCCAAGGAAAAAGTAACCCTAAAGGTTATAAGCAAGGGTCTAAGGACCCTTAGGCAAATTTGGAGGAAAGGGTTTCAAGAGGCCACGGGAAGGGGTTTCAAGATGCCTCAAGGGAAGGGAGGCTAGAAGAAAATTTTAAACACGGGGGCCAAAGGAAAGGTTTCCAACATTCATGGGAAGGGGGCTAAGGGGGTTAAAACATGGGGGGGGTGAAAGGGGTCCTATCTAGCCCTTTAGAAGCTTCCCCCCTAGGAAGCTTCTAAAACTTCCACCATGTGGGAGGGGAAAGCTTCAATGGTGACGTTGATGGCAAATGAAGGTGGCAGATGGCCTGGTTATGACGGCGTATCCTCCTTTAGTAGCTCTGCAGCCGTCCTCCCCTCTCTCAAGGCCTTCCCCTCTCACATTCAAAACGGTGTCATGGTGGCTTCTCTTCCTTCATCTTCCCTCCTTCATGGCAACATCCCCTCTCTGTTTAAATAGGGGAGGGGAGGGGGATCCTCCCTCTCCTAACGTGTCAACGGGCATGGCCATATCACCCTGCGAACTCCACCGAGGAGCTTCCACATCCTTTCTATTCCCCTGATCCCCTTCTAGCACAACAGTCGGCTAGGGAGGGGAATAAGAAAAAAAACTTGCATTATCCTTAGGAAATTATCAAAATTTCTATATCATTATCCCCATTACTTAAAAGGGGGTTCATGCGGGTAGTGTTTTGGTATATATTACGAGAGATATCTTTGTAGGCTAAAGGAAGTGAATTTGACCTTGTTAGGGTTGAAGTCTATTTTTGGTACCAGAGAGGTTTTGATTGTTGGACATATGTGTGTTTATTATGGCACGAGGCCTTCCCCTACAAAGGTTGACGCCATAGAGAAGATTGTGGAGACTTGCTCTTCTACTTGGGAGGTTTGTAGGTTTCTTGTAGCTTGTGTATTTTATCTTATTTGGATTCCTCATTTTCTCATATTGCAAATATGTAGAAGCTATGTAGAAGCTGAAGAGATTGTTGAGAGCTGCTCCGACTCTTTGAAAATAAGATTATGAGTGTGGAAGACTTATTGTACTCACTATTGATACTAGTCCTATCATCATTGGATGCTATTGGTCAAGATGATGTAGATGGGAATAGGTATGCTATTTGTTTTGAGGGAAAAGTCCTAAATGAGCGACAGCGCAGGTATCCACAAATTAAGAGGGAGCTCTTGGGAGTTGTCACGGCTCTCAACAATGATAAATAGTACTTCATTGGTGCTGTCGTGGTGGCCGATACTAAATGTTTATCTCTTCTAGGTATGATCATGAGTTGTTCTACTCCACACATTGCCATGCTTAGGTGGATTGGATACATATAATCCATGAATCCTAAGTTCAAGTACATAGCAGGTAAAGACAACCTAGTAGTTGATATGCTTTCACGAGTAAGGATATTATTTGCAAATTGGTTGTTATTTGAGTACCATGTCCAGACAAGATGGATGGGCTAATGGAGATTTCAAGAATATTAGAAGGAAAGATTATGGTTTCTTCTTATAGAGTGGGCTACTTTGGAAGAATCCATAGAAGTGAGAGGATAGCCATTGAGAGTTGTATGTGACAGAGCTTCACATGTGCGAATCATGAAAGAGTTTCATGAAAGTCTTTAGGCACTGGACATAGAGCTATTTGGGTGACCTATGAGAAGATTAGAGAACACTACTGGTAGAGAGGCATGTATGAAGATATCTAACAGTTTGTTGAGACATGCACTGATTGTAAGTTGTTTTCTTCAGTGAGACATAGAGATAAGCTTCACCCTACTTACTCGCTATGTATTCACTACAAGTGGGTTCTTGATTTCAAATCTATGCATGTTGGATTGTTGCAGATGCATTACATTGTTTTGGCACGAGAGGATCTCACGAATCAAGTGGAAGGAAGAGCATTGAGGACAAAGACTACTTTAGTAGTTTGTAAGTTTCTATTTAAGGATGTTATTTGCAAGTATGGTTGCATTGAAAAAATTACATCAACTAGAGGTGAGTTGGGTGTTGATGAGACTAGGTAGTTTTTCTCTCACCTTGGCATTAAACTTGCTTTGACTTCAGCATATATTCTAGAAGGTAACGGGAAGAGCAAAAGAAGTCATTCGCTGATTGTGAAAGCCTTGGCCAAAGTATGCAGTTGACATCAAAGAGTGGCCGAGATTGTTGCCTTATGCTTTATGGGCTCATCGCACTACTCATAGTGTAACTATAGAATATATGCCACTTGAGTTGATGAATGGACATAAACTAGTCATGCCTACAGAAACTTGCACACTCACTTGGAGTGCTTTACCATGGCAGCAAGATGAGATGACTAGAGAGGATCTTTTAGCTCTTCGTATTCCTCAATTGGAAAGGAGATCTGAAGATATTGAGAGAGCTATTCAAGAAGCTCAAAGAGGCCAAAATTTGTAGTAAAGGAAGATTTGATAGTAGACACAGATTGAGACCTAGAGAGATTAAGGAGGGAGATTGGGTGTTGATCTATGACAACAGTCTAGACAACCAGTATAGTGCTATCTACAAGAATTCAAGATGATGGTTTGGGCCTTTTTTGGTGTAGCATGTCCATGACAATGCTACGTACTCCTTAGTAGAGCTTGATGGTATAGCCTTGCGGATTCCAATTGCAAGAAAGAGCATCAAATTGTTCAAGAGAAGAGATGATGGAGCCTATGCAGATGAGTAGTTAGATAATGAGTTCTATGATGGACTCAAGGCAACAGGAGATGATGTAGATGAGGATGTGGATATTGTATATGCTTTTGAAGAAGATGAGGAGATCTCATTGACCACCAAGCTTGGCAGACATGAGGATAGGTAGCTCTCGCCCATTCGAAGGATATGTAGGTTTGGAGGGGGTGGATGTCTTGACGCAGCGTGTCCACCACTACAAACATGAGGCAAAGTTTTTCACTAGGAATTTTAACTCATTAGTTAGTGTCATTAGGAATTGGTTTTATGTATGTTTTTGTTTGCATTTTATATGAGGCAAGAGCACATGTAGTTAGGTTAGGCAGAGTTCTTCAGTGCATCCATAATTTTTGTGTGGACATTGTTTGATTGGTTGTATATCATGGATTTTTGACATTGCATTTGATCTCGAATCATGAGTGGATGAGCACAAAGTTCTATTCCAATGAATATTTTTGTTAGGATACATTGCATGGAAGAACAGATTCATATGAAAAGAATGTCCATTTTGAAGATTCCAAGGATCAATACATGATGCAAGAGAAGAAGGATGAAGGAAATTCAAGATTGGGATGAAGAGACATTTGGAACACGAAAGTGTTTTGGTACTAAGTGGAGGAGCCTCAATTAATGATCATCAATTTGGGTGGCTATTGGTCAATGACTATGGGAGTTTATTCTCCAAGGTTGCTTGCCAAGCATAAACTTGTGTGGAGAAGATCTAATTTGTGGAAGGAAGTAGGCAGTCATGCATGATGCTAAGAGCGTATCATTAGATCAGAGAACACTGCACTACAACAAAAAGGCTCCATAGATACGCTTGTAGATGCAATATTTGAACTGTGTTAAAAAATGTCGGGTGCGTTTATTACCGCGTCTACTGCTGTATCTAAAATTTCGCATCTAAAAGCACGCTTATAGTAAGAGTTACACGGCCATATAGATGCGCATATAGATGCGCCTATTGACACTCTACACAAATATATAATCATATTTGTAAAAAAGTGGATATATTCATATTGTGCATCTATACACACGTGTATCTGCGCGTCTAAAAAAGCATTTACTCTGCAAGTTTTTGACGAGAATAGACGCGCATTTATCTAGCAATTTAGACGTGCTAGACGCACAAAACAAAGGTGTGAAAAAAAAACCAGAGAGCATGTGGCTTACTCTCTGGTTTTTTTCCCCCCATCAACATCAAATTGTATGCTTAGGGAAAATAGAGAAAGATTATTTCGAAGATTTTTGTTCTAAAAACAAAACAATGTATGTAGAACACGAAATTTCATATATATAGATGAAACATTTTTACATGATGAGTTCTAGTGCTTGTGACCTCAAGCATGGTCATGGTCGCAAGCACTAGCTGAAAGTAATGCATATCAAAAATGAAAACTACAAGCCAAGGGGAGGCATGCATGCATGGGGCTCCTCTACATCTCCTCAGAAGAGGCATCATCATTGCTACCACCACCGTTGCCTGTGCTGCTGTCGTTGCCACCACTGCTACTTCTAGTCCCCCCTTCGCTATACTCAACTACATGAGGGTTCGCCTACACAAAGGATTAAGGTATATAAATACCATTATAAACAATAAATTAGAGTTACCTATACTTTTCATGTAAAAAAAAACATACCTCTTCTGGTAGTGGAATCCTCATGGCACGATTATATTGCTCCTCCGTAATGAGTCCCTCCTCATAGAAATGCTGCCAAGTGGATGCCCAGTTATGACCTCGATGGTAGCCTACCTCTCTAGGAGTAGGCATCCTACCAACGATATGATACTACAAAGCAATTTGAACATACAACGTATTAGAACACACTATATAATGAAGTGAAACAAATTACAAATTTTAATTTAAAAAAAGAAATCAAATAATACTTACAAACTCAGCCTCCCATGACTCCCTGCCACCCGATCCATAATGCAACGATCCCGTGGTTGCCATCTGGATACGTCGTGCCTCTGCATGCTGGCGACTTGTCATTTTCTCTGCTACTCTCTTCTTGGCCTCTTTCCACTCCTTGCGGTGGCAATTGGTTGGTTGGCCATATCCAGGGCGCCCTTGCTCTTGTCTTCACAGTGACTCCTTGGCACACATCATAAGGTGAGATCTCTTGTTATGAAGCGCGTCTCTCACCTTTGACCGTCCCCAATCATCTGACAATCGTGAATTCTCGGGATTAGGGTACCTTCTATGTACTGCCCGCACCAGCTCTTGCCACAAACCATTTTTTTGGTGCTTGAAGTGAATCATGCAATCTTTGTATGTGGCATGCACGACACTCCTCAAGTAGGCTATCACTTCCCTCCCCTCAGAGTCATGCAAGATACCACCAACATTAGTGACAGAGTAGTACATTTGTGGAGGCTCACCTCTCTCATTTCCTGGTGAGGGTGATCGAGAGCCACCTCCTAGGGAACCCCAACAAAGCCCTCGACCTCCTTGTCCTCCCGCATGACTCTCCCTCCTCCCTCGACAGGCACTACCCTCTACCTCACTCGATGCACGTGCTTCAGCAGATGCACCTGCTTCGGTCGATCCATGTACTTCAGGTGATCCCTGTGCATCAGCTGATCTATGTGTATGCATAGTACGTGGAGTATGTGTTAGTAGAGGTGTGCCAAGGTTTGGTGTTTGTGCGGTAGTGCTAGGCAAAGATATGATAGGTGTCCCAGACATCACACTGAAAACCTCCTTTGCAGTGGGAGGGCGACCAAGATAATTGGTCATCTCCCCCATGAATTGCTCCTTGTTTGGAAAACCTCCAAAAAAGCTACTAATACCAACTTGGTTAAAAAACGCGCAAAAAAACCTCCATTGATGACAGTCTATAGCATGTAAAGAGAGAGAGAGAGAGAGAGAAACAGATAGAGAAACCAAACAAGATTGAGAGAGAGAAGAAGAACTCGCCTTCTTTGCTTGTTCCGACTGGTGGCAACTAGGTTGCAAGCTCCTTGTCCTCCTTCTCCCTTTCCTTGGTAAGTTGCTTGAATCTTCTTCTCTTCCTTGCTCTTTGGCTCTTGTTCCTTACTCTTTGGCTCTTGTTCTAATACGTTGTATGTTCAAATTGTTACATGTGCTCTTGCTTCATATAAAATGCAAACAAAAACACACATAAAACCAATTCCTAATGAGAATGACTAATGAGTTAAAATTCCTAGTGAAAAACTCTGCCTCAGGTTTGTAGTGGTGGACATGCAGCGTCAAGACATCCACCCCCTCCAAACCTACATATCCTTTGGATGGGACAGAGCTACCTATCCTCATGACTACCAAGCTTGGTGGTCAATGCGATCTCCTCGTCTTCTTCAAAAGCATATACAATATCCACATCCTCATCTACATCATCTCCTGTTGCCTTGAGTCCATCTTAGAACTCATTATCTAACTCCTCATCTACATAGGCTCCATCATGTCTTCTCTTGAACAATTTGATGCTCTTTCTTGCAATTGGAATTTGCAAGGCTGTACCATCAAGCTCTGCTAAGGAATACATAGCATTGTCATGGACATGCTACACCAAAAAAGGCCCAAACCATCGTCTTGAATTCTTGTAGATAGCACTATACTGGTTGTCTAGACAGTTGTCATAGACCAACACCCAATCTCCCTCCTTAATCTCTCTAGGTCTCAATCTGTGTCTACTATCAAATTTGACTTTGCTACAAATTTTGGCCTCTTTGAGCTTCTTGAATAGCTCTCTCAATATCTTCAGATCTCCTCTCCAATTGACAAATACGAAGAGCCAAAAGATCCTCTCTAGTCATCTCATCTTGCTACCACGGTAAAGCACTCCAAGTGAGTGTGCAAGTTTCTGTAGGCATGACTAGTTTATGTCCATTCATCAACTCAAGTGGCATATATCCTATAGTTACACTGTGAGTAGTGTGATCAACCCATAAAGCATAAGGCAACAGTCTCGGCCACTCTTTGAGGTCAACTGCATACTTTGGCTAAGGCTTTCACAATCAGCGAATGGCTTCTTTTGCTCTTCCCGTTACCTTCTAGATTATATGCTGAACTCAAAGCAAGTTTAATGCCAAGGTGAGAGAAAAACTACCTAGCCTCATCAACATCCAACTCACCTCTAGTTGCTGTAATTTTTTCAATGCAACCATACTTGCAAATAACATCCTCGAATAGAAACTTACAAACTACTGAAGTAGTCTTTGTCCTCAATGCTCTTCCTTCCACTTGATTCGTGAGATCCTCTCGTGCCAAAACAATGTAACGCATCTTCAACAATCCAACATGCATAGTAATGAAATCAAGAACCCACTTGTAGTGAATACATAGCGAGTAAGTAGGGTGAAGCTTATCTCTATGTCTCACTGAAGAAAACAACTTACAATCAATGCATGTCTCAAAAAACTGTGAGATATTTTTGTACATGCCTCTCTACCAGTAGTGTTCCCTAATCTTCTCATAGGTCGCCCAAATAGCTCTATGTCCAGTGCCTAAAGACTTTCATGATTTGCACATGTGAACCTCTGCCACATACAACTCTCAATGGCTATCCTCTCGCTTCTATGGATGCTTCCAAAGTAGCCCACTCTATAAGAAGAAACCATAATCTTTCCTTCTAATATTCTTGAAATCTCCATTAGCCCATCCATCTTGTCTAGACATGGTACTCAAATAACAACCAACACTACAAGATATAGACCTTATAGCGACGTTTAAAGCGACGAAAATACAAACAACAAAATTTGCCCCCGTCATCGCAAAAAGCGTCGTTATTGACGATGCCATAGAATCGTCGCTATATGCGTCACTATATGCGTCGCAAATGCATATAGCGACGCATATAGCGATGATTACAGAGAATTTGTGACGCTTATAGCGACGCCAATAGCGACGCGTGCAGTAAATTTGCGACGCAAATAGCGACGGTAACTGAGAAAAAAAAATTTTGTGGCAGGGCAGCAAGCTGCCTTGCCACATATAGCACTGTGTGCTGTATGAGAGCCATACAAAATAGTTTCTGCACTGCTGTATACAAAGCGTTTGCAAACAAAAAGAATGTATACTGACTGAAATCATAAAACTGATACATGAAATAAATACATGATATCACATAAAATGCAATTGGTACGATCATGAAACGATATCACTAATACATAGAAAATGTCTACATAGATGGGGCTACTAAAAACTAAAGGTGTGTGAGCTCTAAGGATCCAAGGGCGAGCTACAAATCCTCGTCCCCCGAAAGCTCGTCCCGCTGCAAAGGAGCATCAAACGGATTCTGCAGAAAAAGAAACAACATATCAATGCACCATACAATAATGCATTCAAATATCTCATGGTAACTACGGACAAGAAAGATGAGTGACTTACAGGGCCGCCGCGTCTATACAATCGGTCGATCAATGCCCTGAAACCGTGCCTCTTTGCATATCGAGTCTCAAGGCCTTGTGGATCGTGATTTGTAACGGATTGCTGCAAAGAAAACAAAATGCTAATTGTTAGAAACATGATTGTCAGTACAAAGAATATCTCAAAAAAACAAATAAGCAAAACAAAAGAGAAACTTACAAAGTCCTCCAAATATGTCCTGTGGCCGCCACTCCCAAGATGATGCACCGATCCGGCCTCGATTCGTGCCCTCGCCGCCTCCCGCTGCTGACTCCAACGTCCTGGCAAAATTTGTAGCCTCCTCCCTCAGTCGGCGCTAGTCGTCTGCATCTAACCACTCGGGCTTTGGAGCCCCACTCTTGATTGCCTTGCGTGCGTCGGATCGTCTATGTGACATGTATGCATGCATGCAATCCATCATCCAGCCCGTAGAGAATCTATCCACTGCGGCTGGCACCGAGAACTCCTCGTGCAAGGATGCTACTATGTAGTCCTTGCTCCCCTCCAGTATGTTCCTCCAATGATCCAGGACGTTGTGCCGAAAAACTTGTTGGCACAACTTCCTCATGCGAGCCATCACCCTCCTCCCCTCATCATTCATGATGATGGCTCCTGACCTGCCATCCACTAGGTATCCATAACCCCTAGGAGTATGCCTAAGATGGGCCCTCTCCCATCTCCGTCCACGCTCCTGGGCATATCCAGGATACCCCTGCACATCCGGTGTACTGACGAGGGTACCCTCTCCCGGAGTGCCACTCAAAGGGGTGCCACCAAAGAGGGTGCCACCAAAAGGAGTGCCACCAAAAGGCGTGCCATCTGCCGATGGCTGCGCAGAAGCCGGAGTAACTGGAGTGGACGTCCCCACAGGTGTGACAAATCCTGGAGGTGACGCAGCTCCAGCTGAACGACGAGACGGAGACACCACGTCCATGTCTCCACAGCAGCATCCCCCCCTTGATCCTCCTGCAGTCACAGTCCCTTCCTCTGGCCCAAGTCGCGAGTGTCAAGATCGTATGCTCGAAGCTGAAGCATCTGATCGCGCTGAAGCTGATCTAGCTGAAGCTGATCTAGCAGAGCGCCCTGAAGAAGAACGAGACAGCTCCTGATCTGCCATCTCCCTGAATCTCGCGAGCTGATCTGGAGACATACGTGCCATCATGTCCTGAAACTCCTCGTCGCTCATCCCTCGACTCATCCTGAAAATGTCGATACCTGCACAGATAAAAAATGATGTTAGAATAATCAATTTAAACTATAAAAGCACATTAATATAAATCATTTTTGAAAAATCCCTCTTAAAATACGTATCTTATCTACCTTTATGGAAGATCTAAACAACGAATTGAGTAATACAATTCTCCAAGAATGAAGTATTCTATGGTCCCATGTTAATCTCCTGACACAACTCTGCATACACTGGAAGGTCGATAGACATATCACCACAAAAGAACGAGTCTGCCTCGTTCTCAAAAAATTCTACGACTTCTGTATTTCCATCATTGTTAGCCGATGCGAGCTCCAAGCTTGCGGTGGCCTCCACCCCTTGTAATATCGATCCCTCTATTTGCATATTTTCTTCATCTATGCCTGGAACATCGCTTTGATCATATACTCTCGCACCTCGAGGAGTTGAAGGTATGACATACCACCATCAAGGTTATCGGGGGTTTGGATAGAAGATTACCTATTCACAAACACTTACAAAGTGACTTCAAACCATTGTGACATAAACCATGTCGTATTACAATTAGCAAGCAAATGACTATTTGTACCTATTCACAATGGGCCGGCAACACAAAGGTGTCACGGAAATCCATCCATTTTTTTTCGGAATCTATTTCGAGAAATCCAGATGGACCTCCTCGAACTGTTGCTCCAGCTCCTCCAAGTACCACTTTGAACCACTGCACATCGAATAGTATCATGGAGAAGCTACGGTAATCCACCGTAATAATACTTGCAAGTTTCCAAAATACTCCATCTCATCCACAACCGTGTTCGGATCCATTGCTCGTCGTCGGCTCTCTTGCTCAAACCTTGCCATGACACCACAGTCCATTGTGGAGCGCATTTGGTCAATACGCTCCACCCGAAAATGCCGTCCGCGCGACCACGCTGCACTATATATTTTGTACTGCACATTGAAACACTCAAATTAGATGTAGCAAGCAAATTTAGATACAACACATTCTAAACCCCTCATTACCTTTGGACTACATCCCCTCGAGAACTCCCACTCCTCCATTGAGACCTCTGTCCCTTCGCTGGATGCTGCGGTCAAGGCTCCATGCAACCATCGTGTTGACATAAACCGCGGCATCTCCTCCATGCCTTCGGGATATCGAATCGATCGGTGACGCGTACTGCGTTGGAATTCAGCTCGCGCTTCCTCTCGATCTTGCCTTACAATCTGGTACTTGGCGAGCCATGTCTCCATGGACGCATGGTGCAACATACAAAAGCGATTCACCTTCTCTTCCATTGAGGCATCCATTCTTTTTTCTATCCCATTTCCAACCACCACATCTCCAATCAGTCTATCATCGTCCTTCAGTGTCCATAGAATTTCATTGTCTGGTTCCACCGTTGGTAGCCATTGTGTGATATGCACTAACGCCTCTGACACCAACCAACCTTCCGCCATGCTACCTTCCAGACGAACCCGTTGTCGCACAAAGCCTTTCAGGGTTTTCATGAAGCTCTCCAAGAAGAACATCCATTGTGTATGGACAGGTCCAGCAATCTCCACTTCGTCCACAAGATGCACAAGAAGGTGAACTTGTATCGTGAGCATGCTAGTGGGCAGGTATTTCTCAAAGAGACAGACCGTCTCAACTGCTCCTCGCCTTGCGGATTCAATAGAGGACGTCTTAGTCTCTTTCTGTGAGATCCATTGCACCAAAGTCGACAACTTGTAAATGGCCCCGCGAATTTCTGGAGTTAGGCATCCCGCAATCGCGATCGGTAGGACAAACTGCCACAAATGAGAAAGCATTGAGAATAATGGTCACTTTTCAAATTTCAAAATGTCTTAAGCTAAATAAAAACCATTCTGTTCACAAACCTGACTTATCTTATGCCAATCATGGGATTTTAGCCCAGACATCTGGTCATCTTTAGAAAATGCGGACCTGAGAGAACGCATCATACCCGTCGGAGTGCGGATAGACTTGATTACTTGCTTCACAATGCGCTCTTCTTTGGTAGACAAAACCCAGGGAGCGTGAGGAAGCTACACTCCCCCTTCAGCACTCGACTGCGGCCAAAGCGTCTCCATCTTACCTACCTCCTTTAAATCCATTGGTGACCCTATAGTGTCTCTCTTTCCTGTGATGTGGTCCCATAGCAAGCTACCCATATTTTTGAAAATATGCATGGGATCCAACAAGTGGTTGACCTGTAAGTGGGTCCAATATGGCAACTCGTAGAAAACTGAGAACCGTCGCATTCCATTTGGATGTGATTCCGGGTTTACCATTTTCAGCTTATACCAGCTTGCAGCGTTCATACGTGCTAGAGGTCATCCAAGAAAACCTTCCCTGAGTTCATGATCCTCCGGCAAGAAAGCGGCGTGTCCTTGATATACCATCTTCTTCATGGTTCATGACCTTTGGGAGTCTAACTGTGGCCCACACAATGGACATGCATGATAACCTGAGGTAACGAGACCTGCAAGGCGATCCACGACCTAGTGAATACTTGATTGAATGAAATAAAATATAGATATTACCAGCGAGAACAAAGGTCTGCTCACCTGAGCACTCTCCCAATCCTGGAAAGTTATGCATCGTCCACATGAGAATGGCTCGAATGTTGGCTGACCGCCGACCATCTCGCCTGCTCATATCTTGCACCGTGACCCCCTCCTCCCACAAAATCTTAAGCTCATCGACTAATGGACAAAGATACACGTCCATATTTTTTACTTTGTAGCGGCCCGAAACGAGCAAGCTAAGGATGAGATGTCCTTTCTTCGTAGAAAGCCATGGAGGAATGTTGTAGTTGACAAGCACTATAGGCCACACACTGTAAGAAGTCGAGCGCAGACCGAATGGGTTCACACCATCCATGGCGAGACCGAGCCGAAGATTCATTGGCTCTCGCGCAAAGCCTGGGAAGGTAGAGTCAATGTGGCTCCATGCGCGCGAATCTGCTGATATTCATTGAACTCCATCCGTGGACCTATTCTGCACATGCCACGTTGTCAAGCTTGCCATGGCAGACGTGCGAAACATGTGGTTTATGCGGGGGATGAGCGGAAAGTGTCTGAGAACTTTTTGAGGGATGGTCTGTCCTTGCAAGTCCTATCGATACCTGTGAGCACCACACTTTGGACATGTCTCCATAGTCTCGTATTCATCTTGAAACAATATGCAGTCGTTGATACATGCATGGATGTTATTGTAGTCCATGCCAAGCTTCCGTAAAACATGTCATGCATCATCACGAGACTCAGGCATGGTGTTTGCAGGTGGCAATATATGATATTTCAATAACCTGAAAAAAAAGCATAAAATACCTTGAAAAAATACAAAAGTTTGCAATAATACTGTTTTTTAAAAAAAACAATGAAGTCTATGTGCAAGGTACCTGAATAACTCAGTCACACTCGTATCGCTCCAACCGTATTTTGCTTGCACACTTAAGAGTGCAAGCAATGTCTTCAACTGAGATACTCGGCACCCATCATATAATGGTATGGATGCTTCCTCTCTAAGCGGGTCAGATGTCTCAATATCCATGGAAATCAATGCATCGATCATTGCCTCCATCTCAGGCTCCAAGATTGTAGGCAAGTCGGGAAGGTTGTCTGTCTCCTCTAGCATTGACGGTATAGATGGGCCTTGCGAGTGGTCGATTGGCTCCTGCAATCCATCCATCGCATGTCCACGAACTCTTCTAATTGGCCGCAAAGGGTGCACTCCCCCTTGGGTCGAGACATCACCCCCTGGATACAAAATTTGCCAACAAGACCCAATCTTTTTGTGTATGGTTTTCAATTAGCTTGAGAGTACAATGCATGAAAAATGCTAACTTCAAATTACCGTTTGCTGAAAATCTGCAATCGCCTGATCAATGATCTCAGATTGAAACTCGCCAAATCGTCGTATGTGTTCTATAGACAATCGGTGTTTTTGTCTAATTGCCAACTTGCATTGAGAGCAAGGACATGGGAAACACTGATTAAGATACGTCTCGCGTTCTTGAACAATAAGACCTTCTTTGTTTGCCATCGTATCTACATTACAGCAAACGAGGCTTAAATGGATAGCTTTATGGAGATGTAGGAGATGTACGTCAAGTTGCAAGTTGACCATAAACCTTGCATTGTATATAGTAGTCGAGAGATTTTCCGATGTTATATCTCGGCCTTGTATCATGCTCAACGATTTGTTTGTCCCGGTAGATAATTATTTGTTATATCTCGGCTTTGAGTATAAGTAATCCATTTTAAAATTAATGCGCGCCATCTATGAAATTTTATAACTATAGTAATAAAATTTATTTCAATCAATTCTACTCATAGTCATAAGACCTAAGAGAAATTATCCTATACTCAATTTAAGGGTTTCTTCTTCTAACAATAATTTTGGGTTCATTTTGATGAAGTATGTGGCCCATGGCAAAGCACATTGCATACCATTATCAATAAGTCTATTATCTTAAATTTCCTTCCCCTCCCTCTCCCTCTCTTTCTCTCTTTCTCTCACCCTCTCCCTCTCCCTCTCGTTCTCTTTCTCTCCCTCTCTCATTTCCTTCCCCTTCCCCTCCCTCTCCCTCTCCCTCTCCCTCTCTTTCTCTCTTTCTCTCACCCTCTCCCTCTCCCTCTCGTTCTCTTTCTCTCCCTCTCTCATTTCCTTCCCCTCCCTCTCCCTCTCCCTCTCCCTCTCTTTCTCTTTCTCTTTTTCTCCCTCTCCCTCTCTATCTCTCTTTTCCTTCCCCTCCCTCTCCCTCTCCCTCTCCCTCTCCCTCTCTTTCTCTCTTTCTCTCACCCTCTCCCTCTCCCTCTCGTTCTCTTTCTCTCCCTCTCATTCTCTTTCTCTCCCTCTCTCATTTCCTTCCCCTCCCTCTCCCTCTCCCTCTCCCTCTCTTTCTCTTTCTCTTTTTCTCCCTCTCCCTCTCTATCTCTCTTTCTCTCTCATTTCCTAAACAAGAAAAAAATAAAGTGATTTAAACATCCTCCAAGCAAAAGGGAGAGGGAGAGATACAATGCACTCTCCCTCTCTTTCTCTTTCTATCCCTCTCTCATTTCCTTCCCCTTCCTCTCCCTCTCACTCTCTTTCTCTCTCATTTCCTCTCCTAAACAAGTAAAAAATAAAGTGATTCAAACATTAAACAAGCAAAAGGGAGAGGGAGAGAGAGAATGCACTCTCCCCCTCCTCCCTCTCTTTCTCTTTCTCTCCCTCTCTTATTTCCTTCCCCTCCCTCTCCCTCTCCCTCTATTTCTCTTTCTCTTTCTCTTTCTCTTTCTCTTTCTCTTTCTCTTTCTTTCCCTCTCCCTCTCCCTCTCCCTCTCCCTCTCCCTCTCCCTCTCCCTCTCTTTCTCTTTCTCTCTTACTCTCTTGTTTCCTCTCTTCAACAAGCAAAAAAGAAAGTAATTTAAACATTAAACAAGCAAAAGGGAGAGAGAGAGAGAATGCACTCTCCCTCTCTTTCTCTCCCTCTCCCTCTCCCTCTCTTTCTCCCTCTCTTTCTCTCCCTCTCTCTCCCTCTCCCTCTCCTTCTCTTTCATTTCCTCTCCTAAACAAGCAAAAGAAAACGATTTAAACCTTCAACAAACAAAAGAAAGAGAGAGGGAGACTTACCAATGAGATATGGCGAGCGTGGGCGGCTTCTCTTTGCAACGAGGGCTCCTCCTCTCCTTCGCGAACAACGGCGGTGGCGGCGGCGGCAAGTCTCTTCCTCTTCTTCTCTCACAAAGCCTTCGCTCTCTCCCTCGCTCTCACTCTCAAAAGGCGAAGAAAAGAAAATGAAAACGGCGCTCTGGTTTCGGCCGCGCTTTTTTTCCCTGCGACGCCAATAGCGACGTCAATAGCGACGCCGCTATCCGCCGTCGCTAATCAGCATCGCTACTAGCTCAAATCCTTGTAGTGCAATTTGCAAATAATATCCTTACTCATGAAAGCATATCAACTACTAGGTTGTCTTTACCTGCTATGTACTTGAACTTAGGATTCATGGATTATATGTATCCAATCCACCTAAGCATGGCAATGTGTGGAGTAGAACAACTCATGATCATACCTAGAAGAGACAAACAATCAGTATCATCAATGAAAGGCATGGTAAGCTCTGGAATAAAATCCCATAAGGCCTTGCTCATTCCATTCATTATATGAGCAAGGGACATGTGGAATGGTAAAAATAACCATAGGCGTTACAACACTAGGATCAACGCATCCAATCTCATGCGAGAAAAAAGAAAAATCTTTCCCATGTCTACTCAACATCTCCTCAAAACATCTCACCTCTATTGAAAGAAAAAATCTTCAGCCCCAATCTTCATCTCTTTCAATGTCTAGGTTGAAAACCTATGTCCAATACCTAGGATCTCATAAAGGAGACTGCATAGCTGCTTTCCTAATCATCTCATCGCTATCCAAAGGTAGCGGTGTTGCAACTGGTTTAACCTTCCTGTCAATTGTCTTATTTTTTTTTGTATTATGGCTTCTTTGCTACAACCTGCTAATTTTTTCCCTTGATGTAAATACCCTTGAAAATACAAATTTTGTTGTGTATAAATAGCACCTTGTAAATCTTTTTGCTAAAATATTTTTGCAATGAACACATTTTGTTGAGAAGTCTTAGCACCCAAATTTTCTTGAAGCATGAAATCAGCAACTTTGAAATACATTGCTAGAGAAAGGACCTCTTGATTTTCAGTTTTCACCAATGCTGAAAGATCCTTCATAGTATCCGAGCATGACAGCCCATCATAGAGACCATCTACCTTGTCTTCATCCTGTAAAACACCTTCAAGCTTCAATTCTTTTTCTTTTCTCTTCAAGTACTGCGTGCCTCTGGCAGCTCTACACATGTCCAAAATATGTTGAAAATGCAAAGTACTTTCAGTAGATACACCATAAACACATTAGGAAAAACTACATGCTAGGAGGTGAGAGATTTCCCTGTCTTGTACCACCATCGTCTTGCAAGATAGTGGTACCTAAAAAATTTTGGACTCTCCTATGCTAGAAGAGGGAAATCCCTCAAAGAATCCTTATTCTGCTGATGATTGACACAAACTCACATGAATTGGACATCCCTCTTTCCATCCTTGCTTTAGATTTTTGCATAGGCATACCCATCGTCCAGAATCTTAGTCTCCATCTGAGACTCAATAAGAAATGGGTGCTCCAAAATCATAGGATAGGAACAATAATTTTGCATAAACAAATGATAAGTTTCATCCACATATCCAATATAAATCTTCAAGTTCAGACAAGCAGCATACAAATCTTCTACAGTGTTGTTGGGTGCACACATGTGCAAACCATGATCCACATCAACTGGCCATCTACTAGTATCATATAATCCACACACTATGACATTAATATCGAGGCCATGATCCAAAACAACAACACAAGGGGTCTCCATCTCACCAAGCTAGACTACCATCTCCGTAGTCACATGAGCCTAGTGATTGCGAGAAAAATGGCTATGAGGCACCAATATAGGCGCAACATCAATATTTGCATACTATACGAGCTGAAGTAAAGGCTGAAGAGTCTTCTTGGACTGTACACATAAGGCTCCATCTATATACTTCTCAGTGATCTCCTTATCAAAATCAATATCCTCAATCTACAAGCCATAGATAATAGCCTTAGCAAACTGCTAAAGACTCTCCATGGATCATATCCTGTGTTGGCTCTTCAATAACCTAGCGTTTTCTTTTAACACCATATTAGGGAATATGGAAATTTTCCATAAGTTTGGGACACGTGGTCAAATATTTGGATTTGTCATAATTTGAACACTATAACTCCAAATTGAGTGCTCTACAGCTCAATAGATTCCATTTTTCAAGCGCTTTCCAATGATAAGTCATATCATATGGTTTTGAGAAACTTATGGGCATGTTATCTAGGTGCCACCTTTTTAGTATTTGAAAAATGGGAATTGGGAGATTCCCAAACTCACTAATATTGTGTTTTTTAATGATGTCGACGATAACATCATGAAGTTCTCTTTTGGCAATCCCCAAGACTTCTCCAAGAGTGAATTCAATTTTGTAGTTAGGAATCCAATCCTCAAGTACCTTTTTCAAGTCTGTAGTTGTCTTAATGTCGAAAAGCAACTTGAATCTAGGTTGCTTTTTTGACTTTGGATCCTTTTTCTTTGGGGCTTTTTTATCTTCTTGCACTTTTGGCTTCTCAATATCAGCCATACTCTGCTCTGGTTCTGAAGAAGAATGGTGAGAAGCTGGATCACTCCTCCTAGTCACCCTCTTTGAACCTTCAAACTGATCATTATTTCTTTTCTGCTTCTCCTCAATAAGTGCTTCAAATACTTGAGATTTCACCATATAAGCATAGATAGAAAAGACATCAACTCGATCATCCATCCAATTCCTTTTTCGATCACATCACCTATGGCTAAAGTTTAGATGATGAAACTTTCTTCTTTTTCTCTGCATGCAGTGCATAGGACCATAAAGGAGATTTGCCCTTCGGCAATTGCTCCAACTGAAGGCCATAGGCAGCAACTTCTTTGGCCACCTCTCGCGTCACATAAGAAGAGCGCAAAAGAGACTCCTCCAATAATTTCTTCATACCACCCTTACCGAAATCTAGTTTGTGATCTGTTGTTCTGTATCTCCAAAAACATATCATCTTGTCTTTCAAGACTACCAATTTCAGCCTTCTCGCCTCTTCAAAATATTGACAATCCTTATGCTCATGATCTGGACTATCACACCACATGCAACGACGAACAAAATTATTCCTGGAAGAATTTGCAAGAGTAGAAGAAATTGGGGTTGAAATTGGAGTTGGACTAAATGGATGCTACTCCATTCTAGTCATCTTGATTTGTAGGTCTTTTAAGTTATTTCAAATCTCCTCCACCATATCTTTGAGAGTCAGCTTTGCAGATGGTCTGACAACCGCAGTAGGAATAGGCATAGGCATAGACATAGGATGAGAAATAGGAGAAGTAGTTGATGGTGCAATAAGAAAAGTAGGAGAGGTCGTGGTAGGAGAAGACATCATTGATGGTGAGTGCATTCCGTTCTGCAAGTGAGCCTTCCTTCTCCGCCACTTTGTTAGTGTAGAAACTGCATCCATAGCATTCTGCCAATCCCTCTTCAATCCCATAGGTTGCCTATAATCCTCTAGTAGCTCTCCCAACTCATCCTAAAGTGCAGGATTAGCCACTTGTAAAAATAACTACAATTTTTTTGAGTTTAGAGCTCTTTGCTCTAGTGCATCCAACTGGTTATATTACTCTTTAAATTC
Organism: Lygodium microphyllum; assembly: GCF_053477565.2. NCBI lineage: Eukaryota > Viridiplantae > Streptophyta > Polypodiopsida > Schizaeales > Lygodiaceae > Lygodium > Lygodium microphyllum. The sequence goes on along the minus strand of NC_141137.1, from coordinate 93,362,937 downwards.
CTGCAACAACTCAGAAGCAAGAAGTCCTTCGTTGGGCTGATAAACCCACTCTCTGAATGTCTTTCATGTAGCAATACCATAATCATCCAGGAAATATTCGTCTTTGAGCGCTTTCTTGAAAGAATCTCAATTACAGTCCTATACAAACAAATTTGTCACTCTAACCCACAAAGCAGATGTTACAAGCCGTCAAAACACCAAAGAAGTGCATCTAACTTTCAAAGGCTTTAATGTAGGCTGATACATTTTGATCATCAAATAATCTTCTGTCACACTAATCATAGCCTCGATTGCTTTGGTCGCACCATGTGTATGCTCTTGTTCTCGACGCAACAGTTGTTGTTGATCCAATTGCTGTTGATGTAACTACTATTGTTGCTATTGCATAGATAACTACATCTGTTGATTCTGCATCATAATGAATGAAGAAAGAGTTTGTAAGAAAGTCTTCATCTCATCAATTGAAAAGGAGGAAGCATTCGATAAAGTGGGTGGATTATTTGAAGAGTCTCCCATCTCAATGATCAGAAGCGATGCTTTCACATTGAGTTCAAAAGATGTTACACGAAAAATGCACGGGAGTCCATGCAAGTTGTGTTACAACTATATATATCATCTCTCACTTGACTTGGGTCTCACCTATATATACTAACTCTACATCAATATGAATCATTCTTTGGGAGTATGTCTTCTGTATCTCTCTCGTACTCTCTCTCTCTCTCAACATGGTATCAGAGCTATGGATGCGTAGCAACAACAAGAAAGATAAGTTGTTTCATTGTTTATACTTGATTGAATTCTTTGCACAAGTGATGATTTGATACATGAACTTGTTCAAATTAGAAGTATTAGTTAATTTTGTCTAGGTGCGTAGCTCTTGTCGTGCTCTCGAATCCTGTCAAAACCGCTTGTCAATCGGAGTTCTGGATCAAAAGTTATGACAGTTCAGGATTCAAGGCAACAATTCTGCTCAAATCTGCGATTCTTTATTAAAACTGTATTTCTAATTACAGTTTGTTAATCTCCAATTATAGTTTATTAATCGCTCGTCTTCGTTAATGATGTTGATTACGACAAGCAAACATCTTGCTATTTTTAGCGATGTTTTATTATCGTTCACGTTCTTTGCTCGACCAAAATAGCACTTTTCTTATATGCGTCATCTCGTTTTGCACGTTAGGCCTCTCTATTTCGGGCTTTCTTTTTAGTCACTCAATACTTTTCGTCGTTCTTACGTGCATATCCCTATTTTGATTGTCATGCGTCTCAACTACGCTCGTCTTGATCATGGTTTGCAGATTCTGCGATCTCATCTTATTTGTTTTCTCTCGACATACAGGCATGGCCAATTGCGTAATTGTTAACGGATATCCGTCTGGCCAACGTTCGGTTCCCTTCTTCCAAGGACAAGGCTTTCCTGGGTGGAAAGCAAAGATGATGCTAATTCTTGAAGGTGACGAATTATTTGATATTGTTTTGGGCGACCTGTCTTGCCCAGTTCAACCTATTGATGTGATGAATAACAATTCTGTGATTACTGATGGTCCATTATTTGAACAATGGAAAATTGATCATACTGATTGGATTCGTCGTGACAAAGCGGCTCGTCGTTATTATATCCTCCCTTAAGAGATGCACTACAAGATATAGGCCTCATACTTACATTCAAAGCAACAAAAATGTTCACAAAGATAATTTTTGCTCATCATCGCTAAAAACGTCAGTATTAGCGTCTGCATAGAATCATTGCTATTGGCATCTCTATTTGCGTCGTAGCAATGCCAATAGTGATGGTTTGTGATGCCTATAACAACGTGTGCACTAAAATTGAGACGCTAATAGTGACGGTTATAGAGGAAAAAAAATTGTGGCAGCACTATTTACACTATTTACGTTCTACAAATGGATTACATGTAAAGTGTACAATGGTTGCCAAAATGAAGGCAAAATGTACTTGGACCCACAAGACTCATATAAAGAATAAATACAAGATCGCTTAATGAAAACGCTCATGGAATCATGGCAAGATACAAAGGGTGATAATAGCATGGTGCATAGAAAATGTCTACATGAATCACATGACCGAAAAAAAAGAGGATGTGTACTCCATGAATCCAAGCGTGAGCTATAGATCCTCATCATCTGGAAGCTCATCTCGACGCAAAAGAGCATCAAATGGACTTCACAAGAAAAAAAACAACTACACATCAGTCCACCATACAATAATGCATTCTAATTAAAAATAGTAACTACGGATAAGAAAGATGAGTGACTTATTAGGCTGCCATGTGTATATAGTCTGTCGATCAATGCATTGAGACTGTGTCTCTTTGCATATCGAGTCTCTAGGCTAGTGGGATTGTGATTTGTAATAGAGTGCTGCAAAAAAATCAAAATACAACAATTAGAAACACGATTATCATCACAAATAATATTGCAAAAAAATAAGTGAGAAGAATAGAAGAAAAACATACAAAGTCCTCCAGATAAGTCCTGTCACCACCTCTCCCAAGATGATGGACCACTCCTACTACCTCCTGTCATGCCCTCCATGCCTTGCATTGTTGTCTCCAATGTCTTAGAGAGTCTGTAGCCTCCTCCCTACGTCGATGCGAGTCATCTGCGCCTAGTCACTCTTAAGTGCCTTGCATGCATCTAATTGTCAGTGTGACATGTATGCATGCATGCACTCCATCATCCGGCCTATGGAAAACCTATCTGCAGTGGTGGGTACTAGAAAATCCTCATGCAAGGATGCTATTATATAGTCCTTGTTCCCCTCAAGTATATTCTTCCAATGATTCAAGATGTTGTGCCGAAAAACTTGTTGGCACAACTCTCTCATATGAGCCAACACCCTCCTCCCCTCATCATTTATGATGACGGCGCATGTTCTATCATCTGCAAGGTATCCATACCCCTCTACAATATGTCTAAGATGTGTCATCTCCCACCTATGATGGCACTCCTGGGCATATCCAAGAGACCCATGTATATCTAGTGTACCTTAGAATTGAGTAGGTGGATGCTACAAGCATGACGTAGCCTATGGTCCCATATCAATCTCTTGACACAACTCTGCATACAGTGGAAGGTCGATAGAAAGATCACTAAAAAAGGATGAGTCCACCTCGGTCTCAAATAATTCTTGGCCTCTTGTCTTTCCATCATCGTTACCCAATTTTGTCTCCTCTACATGTTGCAATCTTTGGGTGACCTCCACCCCTTGCATCTGGGAACATTGCTTTCATCAAATACTCTCACACTTCGGGGAGCTGAAGGCACAACATACCACTATCAAGGTTCTCGGGGGTTTGGATAGAAAATTACATGTTCAAAATCACATACAATAGAGATTTAACATTTGTGACATATACCATGTGGTAATATAATATTGAAAAATAATTCGTGCATTTATTCACAATGGGTTGATAAGAGAAACGTGTTGCACAAATCCATCCATCTTTTTTCTGAATCTATTTCAAGAAATCCAAATAAACCTAGTCGAACCGTTGCTCCAGCTCCTTCCAGTACCACTTTGAACCACTGCATATAGAATATGATCATGGAGAAGCTACATTAATCCATCGTGATAATACTTTGCAAGCACCCAAAATACTCCATCCCATCTATAATGGTATTTGGATCCCTGCCTCGCCGTCGGCTCTCTTGCTCAAACTTTTCCATGACACCACAATCTGTTGTGGAGTGCATTTTGTCGATATGCTCCACGCGAAAATGTCGTCCCCGTGACCATGCCACATTGTATATTTTTTACTATGCATTGAAATGGTTAATTAGTTGTCACATATAAAATCTAGATACAACTTATAAAACATGTGGTCACCTTTGGACTACATCCCTATGAGAATTCCCAGTCCTCTCTATAGAGACCTTTCCTTCGCGAGAGGCTGTGATCAAAGCCTCTTCCTGATCTTTCCTGGCTTGCTCGTACCTAAGGAGCCACATCTCCATGGAGGCATGGTGCAACATACAAAAACAACTCACTTTCTCCTCCATTGTAGTATCCATCCTTTTTTAAACCCCATTTCGAACCACCACATCTCCAGCCAGTCTATCATCATGCTTCAACGACCATAGCGTACTATTGTCTGAATCCAAGGGTGTTGGTAGCCACTGTGAGATATGCACTAATGCCACAGACACCGACCAACCTTTAGCCATGCTACCTGTTGGCCAAGATTGTTATCGAACAAAGCCTTTCAGGATTTTTATGAAGCACTCCAAGAAGAACATCCATTGCATATGGACACGTTTACCAATCTCCACTTCATACAAGATGCACCAGGAGGTGGGTTTGTATCGTGAGCATGCTGGTGGTTAGGTATTTCTCAAAGAGGCAGACCGTCTCCACTGCTCCTTGCCTTGCGGATTGAATAGAGAATATCTTAATCTACTTCTGTGAGATCCATAGCACTAAATTTAAAAACCTCTAAATCACCCCGTGTATTTCTAGAGCAAGGCATCCTACAATCGTGATCCATAGTACAAACTACCACAAATGAAGAAGCATTACAAATGACGACTACACTCTGAATAGAAAAATACGTAGGTCACTTACAATCCATTCGTAGTACAAACTTGACATATCTTATGCCAATCATTGGATCTTAGCCTTGATAGTTTGTCATCTTTAGAAAATCCGTATCTGAGAGGACGCATTGATCCAAGAAAATCACAAAAAAATATTTTTCTAACACTTTGTTGATTTTTTGTACATTTTGAGGTTTGAAATAAACAAGAGGGTGGAAACAACCTCTTTGGAAATTCATGGATGGAAATATTTCATGGACCGGTTTACCAAGGGAGGGTGAAGAGTAAAGATCAATGGAGGAAGGTGAAGGGAAAATATGTAATGTGAAAAGAAAAGACATGAAATGGATTTGGAGCCATCCAAAGGGCATGTGAGGCTCATAATGTCATGGCTTTGGAGCCTTATGATAATTAAAACAAATGGGACCCTTCTTAGAGACATTAGTGGAAGAAAAATCAGGCACATGATTTTGTAAAACTTTTTTAAAAATACTTTCACTCTGATCCAAAAAACTTTTCAACATAAAAGTTGTAGCACGTGAGCTGAAGTTTCAACTGGTATTTTTTTATAACTTTTCGGAGCTAGAGTTAGGAGATATGGCCAAAATGGCGGACACCAACTTTTTCCAACTGTGCTGGAGACCACCTCCCAATTTTATACACACCCACACTTAACACTTCCATAAAAAATCATTCATTAGACTCCCAACCCTTTCCCCTCTCTTCTTCTCTCTCTCAAGCTAATAAACCATTAGAATTCCCCTCCTAAATCACCCTCAAATCATCCTTAATTATAGTAGTAATGTATGAATTTTCACTACTCTCTCTCCATTATTACTAGATATGATCTTATTTTATGAAGATTGTCTATGTTTTTTATAGGAGAGCTCTTGGACTCAAGCTATGGGGGGGGATAATGGATTCCACATTGGTGGAACTGCCTTAATGCAGGTTTGGTGGTGTTAATTCCTATTCTATCTTAACCTCCTCTCTAAACACCCTCAAGGCCTATATAAAGAGGCCTTCTCCTTTGTAATTTTCAAGAGAGAGATCCAAGAGGCCTTCTTCAGCCCTATTGAGCCTTCCCCTTTCTCTCTCATGAGCTTATGCAGTTCATTCCCTTACTATAGCTTATGCATGCTCTACAATGTAATAAGCCCATGCTATTGGTATCCATATTGTGTATATTGGTTATGTCTTGAGGGTTCTCCATCTCTTGTGCCCTCTTAAGTTTTATTGATTCATATTTTTTTTATAGTTCTCTCTCTCTCTCTCTCTCTCTCTCTCTCTCTCTCTCTCTCTCTCTCTTAGTTCTCCTCTCTTCTCCCTTACAAGCTCCTCTCCCTCTTGCATAGCGTCCTAGTCCGCTCTTCCATGACTAGGTGGTGCCCTTACCTCATTCACTTTGTGGCAGAAGGGAGTTTGGCATAGTATAGAGGATGCCATACTTAATTTCCTTCGTCATAAATTGGTGCCCCCACTGAGGACAATTCTCTACCTCCTTATGCGGGACAATACAACACATAGTGGTGCATTCTCTACAACAAGTGCTCCAAGTGGCTCTTCTCCAACGCCTTCACCAACTCTTTTTGAAGCTTCCCACAATGGTCTCCCAAGGAAGTTCAAGAAAGGAAGTATGACTATCGGATGACGGCATGGATGCGGGTAAAAGGTGTTCACCTTAGAAATTTCATTCTCTCACAACAGAAAAAATCTTGTTGCCATCAATTGCTAGGTTCTCATAATTCTGGTGAGTGTTTTGCAAACAAAGTGAAAGCCTTCTGGGAGGTCTTCGTCACCAAATCATCAAATCCCTCTCTCTCTTTGGCCCAATTCACATCAAAGGAGGACAACTATGCATGAACGGTGTGGAGTTTTGTAGAGGTGCAAAGTATGGAGACTACCTTCAACTATTGCTAGCTTGAAGGTTGGGTGTGGTTGAAAAGGTGGCCATTACACCTTATGAAATATATGTCGCCGAGGATGGATACACTAGGCAAGAACAATCACTTGTGAGTAAATTCTCTATATAGCAAAGTTGGTGGTTTCCAAAAAGAAACACTCTCAAGAAAATCCTTTATAATTCAAGAAAGTCCATTCCCTCTACTCCCTTAAGTAGTCTCCACTTATGAATAATAATAATGGCCCAAATTTCTACACCTTCCACTCTGTACAAAACATCCGAGTTAATGTATGCATTAGTAGGAAGATTTTCTTCCAGCAGTGTCTTATCATGTACTTTGGGGCTGAAAGATTAAGGGAGATTCTTGTATCACTAGAACCTATAATCTCCCAATGGTAGACTACAATGCATCCTTCAATGTACATGTCTTTATTTTATTATAATAGTTTCTCATGAATCACCGTGAGTTGTATGGACCAATCCAACCTCTTGCTATGCAAACTGTGCATATTGTAGCCAGCACAAAGCTTAGATTCCAAGGCATTATTAGAAGGATACTGGGACCTAGACGTCTTGCTGAAATCAATGCATCTGTGAACCCATTCATCCTTCCCCTCATAAAATACAACTTAAGTCTCAACGTGTTAATCTTTGTACTCTACTAAGGAAACATGGCATTTCCAAGCTTCTTTGGGCGTAATGGAAAAAATACAGTGGATTTATTGGACAACCTTGAGATGGCCTTCCTTGTCTCTGGGAGGGATGATGAAGCATTAAAGTTTAGGGCTTTTCCTTTGGTGTTCAAGGAAGAAGCTAGAATGTGGTTCCAAACTCTAAATCCGGCCCAAAGAGTTGGATAGGAGGGATTGAAGGCAGCTTTCTTGCAGAGATTTCAACAAACTAACTCAATTGAAGAGGTATGGCAATGGCTTTTGGCCCTCCATCAAAGTGATCGTTATGGTTATGCAACTTATGAGGAAGTGTTTTTGAAGCTTTGGGGGCAGTGGTTAGACTCACTGAATCCTAGTGAGAGAGCTACAAACTGCCTTCAAAAGGATCGATTTATTTCAGGTTTGTACCCCTTGCTCAAGGAGAAGGTAAAGGTAAAATTTCCAAACACTTTTGAAGATGCTTTGAGAATCACTAGGGAAAATAATCCAAAGATTCTCTACCAAGCCCGAGCTAGCCAAGCAATTTTGGGAAAAAATATCACAACTATGGAGGCCTCTCAAGTTCCCCCAAATGTATCTAATGCACCAGGCCTTGTTAGAGGTGAAGAAGACATGATCCAATAAATAAATAATCTTACTAATCAACTAGAGGGTTTGAGAGTGAATCTTGTGCAAGGTGCAAAAAGACCTATTGAGGGGAATGGTGGGAATCGACCACAAATGCGGCAACAAGCAAGGGAGATGTTGTGTTACAAGTGGAGAAAATGGACATGGCATGTACAATTGTCCTCACCCTAGAAGATATGATCACCCTGCCAGAGGTCCTTGACAACAAGTAAGCCCTCCTCGTGCTAGGAATCAAGAACAAGAGCAGTCACAACCTGCAATTTTACAACCACCTTATGTTCAAGCTGAAACCTCTATTGTTCAACCAAATGTTAATGTCATAAAAATAGAGGAGGTGGTTAGGGATAAAAGGCTCCAAGAAGAAATAGTGAGAGGTAAGATGAAGGTAGATGTAGTAGAGACCATGTCTATCAAGCGGGTACGTGTCCAAACTGAGGCAAGCAAGGAAACAATCAATGAGGCAAGTACATCACACGCACCTAGAGATGAAGGGAAGAAGAGAAAGACTCGAACTAGGTCTAAAATTGATATCTCCGACTTCCCTTTGGGTTCTCGGACATAACCTTATAATCTGATAGCAGATGTGAGCTTTGAAGGGCCAAAATTTACTTGGCTACAACTACTTCATGCCTGTCCAAAGCTACAACGACAATGGTCAAAAATGGTAAGCACAAGGGCAAGACAAGGTAAAATGGTTAGTGCAATCAAGGCATATGGCCTCAAAGATATAGTGCCTTTAGTGGAGGCTCAAATCAAAGGTCAACGAATTTGAAAAACATACATCAATAGTGGAGTAGAGATTTTTTCCATGTGACAGAAAAGCTTATGCATCAATTAGGCTTAGAAGTAATCGAATCCTCAACCTTTAGGGCAAAGATGGCCAACAATGATGCGGTCACATGTGTGGGTGTAGTAAAAGCTTTGAGAGTTTCTGTTTTTGAAATCACTACAGTAGTGGATGTTTATGTGATGCCAGTAAAGGGAGAAGGATATTCCCTCATCCTAGGGAGACCTTGGCTTATGGGCATTGGAGCTAGGCACTAGGGGATCTGGAGTTGAGGGCACGTAAGGTGGGTGGCCACGACCAAAAGATGGTTTACAACTTGAAGAGTGGGCATCAAGAGAACCTTGAACTAGAAATGTCTGCCGATGAGTGGAGCTCAAGTGGATGTTCCTCATCAATAGAAGATAAAGAGAGTTCAAGTGAAGAGAGTGATAGCACTCTCAAAGTTATAGGAGTCACCTTAAAGGAACCTACCTCATCAGAAGGCAACCCAAGAATCCAAGGAGAAGATGTGTGGGATGCTAGCCTAGAAAAGATGATATCCAAGGATATAAAGGATGAATAAAGTGAGGGTTATGTGAATGTTCTCAAGGATAATGCATCATTGTTGATTTCTGATTATACTCACATTATAGGTGCCACTGCAGTGAAGCATCACATCCAACTCAAAGAAGGAAGAAAACCTGTAGTATAAAGATTGAGACGACTAGGAGTTGTGAAACAGGATGCACTATTGATGGAGGTGAAGAGACTCTTGAATGCAGGATTCATATACCCAGTGGAAGATTCAGAATGGTTCTCCCCAATAGTAGTGAGGCCAAAGAAAAATGGTAAGTGGCGAGTATGCATAGATTAGAAGCCACTAAATACTGCAACAAAGAGAGACCACTTCCCTCTCCCATTTCAGGATGAAATCTTGAATGAAGTAGCAGGACATGAGAGGTACAGTGTGTGATGGCTACTTTGGCTACTTCCAGATTCGCATTGCAGAGGAGGATCAAAAGAAGACTACTTTCATCACACCATGCGGTTGTTTTGCCTTTCAGGTCATGCCCTTTGGTCTCACAAATGCCCCAGCAACCTTTCAACGATTCATGAATATGGTCTTCCAACCTTACTTTGGTAAGTCCATAAGGGTTTTCATAGATGAATTTTGTATTTACAGCTGAAGGAACATACATCTACGCAAGGTTGATAAAGTATTTACTTGCTTAGCTAGGTTGGGTGGACAACTAAATAAGGATAAATGTCACATTGGGGAAAGCAAGGTTACACTACTAGGGCATGTAGTGTCAATTGAAGGAATTGAGGTAGATCTAAAAAAGGTAGAAACATTGCTAGGTCTACCTTCCCCAACCTCCATAAAAAAATTAGTCTCCTTCATACAAAAGATAAGATATTTGGGTAGATTTATACACTTACTCTCTTAGGCCATATATCCCCTGCAGCAATTGACACGCCAAGAAACACTTGTATGGAGTGAACAAAGTGAAGGACATTTTAAGGAGATTAAAAACATGTTGGGATTACTTCCTATAATCATCCATCCTTGTTGGGAATAAACATTCTTTGTAAACCCTAGCATGGGAGAAGAGGCCATTGGTGCTGCTCTCCTACAAAAATATCCAAAAACATCCTTCATGAGGCCTGTGTATTTTTCCAGCTGCCTCATGAAAGCCTTAGAGAAGGCTTACACCTCCATGGAACAACTAGTGTTGGCCCTCATGTTTGCAGTAACCAAATTTCGGTCATATTTGCTTCCAAAAAGGTTTGTGATCATCATTGTGGAGGATATTTTTCCTATGCACTAAAACATATGGAAATCTGTGAAAAAATAGCAAAGTGGGTGGTCCAACTTCAAGAGTTTGATTATACAGTGCAGGTTGAAAAAAAAACTCGAGCATGCCTGGCTGATATTTTGACAAACAGGTGCTATGAGAAAAATCTCAGGGTGAAAAGAAAGGACCTTCCACCACTCCCATCCATAAAGACTCTTGTAGATGCTTATAGCCTTTACTTTGATGGTGCATATAAGAGAACTAAGGATAAGGCAGCTATAGGCATTGTTTTTTTCTTTTCTTTAGGAGAGAAAATCTATGGTGAAGGAATCATCTTAGAAGGTGTCCACTCTAACAATGAGACAGAATATCAAGCTTCAATTCATAGTCTTTGTTGGTGTCTTAGTAATTCAATCGAGAGGTTGAATGCTTTTGGAGACTCCATGCTGTTGGTAAGGCAGATGCAAGGTACATGGGCATGCAAAAATACAAATCTCTCTAGTAAAATGAGAGAGGCCAAATCTCTTATGAGAAGATTTAGGGAGACACAAGTACATCATGTGCCAAGAGACCAGAACAAGGATGCCGACCATCTAGCATCATCAAAGCTGAATGAGTCAATGGTGGGAGCAGTGGCTATCAAACCCCCACTTCAGCAAGGCAAGGAAGACTTAGCATATATTCTACACCTCCTAGAGCAAGGAGAAGCTCCCAAACACCTAACTAAGGGAGAAAGACAATGGCTAGCTCGGAAGGTTACAAGATATCACATGGTAAATGATAGTTTGTATTGTCTTGGTAAGGATGGTGTGCTTAGGAAAGTGCCTTCAAAGTGGAAAATTGAAGAAATTTTAAAAGCTTGCCATGATGATATGTGTGGAGGCCACTTTAAACATGATATCACAATTAGAAAGGTTTTACAAGCCGGCTTTACTTGGCCCAGTCTACACCGAGATGTCAAATATTGGTGTCAAACATGTGAAGAATGTTAAAAATTAGGACCACAATGGCTCATAGCAGAACCCCAAACCCCAATCAAGGTCTATAGACCCTTTGAGAAGTGAAAAATTGATGCCCTAGGTCCTCTACCACGCACTCCATCACGAAAAGAGTATATTATCATGGGGGTAGATTACATGACTAGATGGGCCGAGGCTATGCCAACTAGAAGAATCACTACTAAGGAAGTGAGTAAATTCAACTTTGACCACATTTATTGTAGGTGTGATACCCCTCTTGAAATACTATCAGATAGAGGACCAGGGTTTAGAGCTAATGTGGTGGGTGAACTCATGCAAAGGCTAAATATTCAACGACGACACTCTACCCCTTACTACTCTCAATGCAATGGATTGGTGGATAAGGTAAATGGAATGACTTGTAAAATCATCATCAAACAGGTACATTCAAGGCCCCAGGATTGGGACAAGCACCTAGGGTTCGCATCTTTTCATCTAATTTATGGATAAGAGGCTCTTTTGCCTATTGAGGTGAATTCAGCTAGCCTTCGGGTATTAGGTGGCACAATAGGCTCTCAAAAGGAGAAGTTACATCAAAGATTACTAGACCTAGAGAGCCTATAATTGGATCGTGAAAAAGCCATCAACCACTACTCCCAAGAAGCTGAGAAGCGTAGAGAAAAGTTCAACAAGAAGCTAACAGATAAAAACATCAAGAAGGGATCTTTAGTGCTTTGATATGACAATCGCTTTGATAAAAGAAAGGATGGCAAGTCTCTCTACAGGTGGGAGGGACCGTTTTGGGTCACAAAAAAATTCAACAATGGCTCCTGCAAACTTCAAGACATTGAGGGAAAAATGCACAAGACCAAGGTAAATGGATGGCGCTTAAAACCCTATCACATCAGGCTGGGGTCAACTAAAGATACCAAAGAGTGTCTAGAGGCATAAATACCTCTAGCCAAGTTGGGGGGGAGGGCTATATGATCCGAGAAAATCACAAAAAAATATTTGTCTAACACTTTGTATTATTTTTTGTACATTTGGAAGTTTGAAATAAAGAAGAGGGTAGGAACAACCTCTTGGGAAGTCCAAGAAATCACTGGATGGAAATATTTCATGGACCGGTTTACCAAGGGGAGGTGAAGAGTAAAGATCAATCGAGGAAGGTGAATGGAAAATGTGTAATGTGAAAAGAAAAGACATGAAATGGATTTAGAGCCATCCAAAGGGCATGTGAGGCTCATAATGTCATGGCTTTGGAGCCTTATGATAATTCAAACAAATGGGACCCTTCTTGGAAGCATTAGTGAAAGAAAAATCAGGCACATGATTTTGTAAGATTTTTTAAAAAATACTTTCACTCTGATCCAAAAAACTTTTCAACATAAAAGTTGTAGCGTGTGAGCTGAAGTTTCAACTGGTATTTTTTTATAACTTTTTGGAGCTACGAGTTGGAAGATATGGCCAAAATGGTGGACACCAACTTTTTCCAACTACGGTGGAGACCACCTCCCAATTTTATACATACCAACACTTTCTTCCCCACACTTAACACTTCCATAAAACATCATTCATTAGACTCCCAACCCTTTCCCTTCTCTTCTCCTCTCTCTCAAGCTAATAAACCATTAGAATTCCCCTCCTAAATCACCCTCAAATCATCCTTAATTGTAGTAGTAATATATGAATTCTCACTATTCTCTCTCCATTATTACTAGATATGATCTTATTTTATGAAGATTCTCTATGTTTTTTTATAGGAGAGCTCTTGGATTCAAGCTTGTGGAAGAGAATGGAGACAACTCACCTATGATGGAACTTGATTAAGTACAAAATTGGTCAACAAAACATCTAGATGGAGCTTCCACATTGGTGGAACTGTATTAATGTAGCTTTGGTGGTGATAATTCCTATTCTATCTTAACCTCCTCCCTAAGCACCCTCAAGGCCTATATAAAGAGGCCTTCTCCTTTGTAATTTGCAAGAGAGAGAGACAAGAGGCTTTCTTCAGCCCTATTGAACCTTCCCTATTCTCTCTCATAAGCTTATGCACTTCATTCCCTTACTATAGCTTATGCATGCTCTACAATGTAATAAGCCCATGCTATTGGTGTCCATATTGTGTATATTGGTTATGTCTTGAGGGTTCTCCATCTCTTGTGCCCTCTTAAGTTTTATTGATTCATCTATTTTTTGTAGTTCTCTCTCTCTCTCTCTCTCTCTCTCTCTCTCTCTCTCTCTCTCTCTCTCTCTCTTAGTTTTCCTCTCTTCTCCCTCACAAGCTCCTCTCCTTCTTGCATAGCATCCTAGTACACTCTTCCATGACTAGGTGGTGCCCTTACCTCATTCACTTTGTGGTAGAAGGGAGTTTGGTATAGTATAGAGGCTTCCATACCGAATTTCCTTTATCAGCATCATACCCTTCGGAGTGCAGATAGACCTAATAATTTCCTTCACAATGCACTCTTCTTTAGTGGAAAAAAACCAAGGAGCCTGAGATAGTTGCAAGAGACCATCAACACTCGAGTATGGCCAAAGCGCCTCCATCTTGCCTACCTCCTTCCAATCCATTTTTGCCCCTGCAATGTGTCTCTTTCCTGTGATGTGGTCTCATAGTAAGATGCTCACCTTCTTGAAAATATGCATGGGATCCAACAAGTGGTTCATCTATAAGTGGGTCGTGTTAGCTATATATAGTCTGTCTATATATAGCACCCTAGGTCCCCTCTATATATTCCTATCATATGTGCTCAGTTGACACACTTCTGGGGTTCCACTTCCGGTGTCTCATATCTCTCTTCTCTCCTCTCTTCCTTTGTCTCTCGTCTTCCTCGTAGTTTCCAACATGCTATCAGAGCGAGGTTCTACAACATCACAAAGCTTTCCAGCATTGGTGTTTAGGTGGCCTCGAGTTGCATTGGAGAGGCCTGTGTCAATGATGATGCCTGTGTCGAGGTCGATGTTGACATTGGTGTTGCTGCTGATGCTGATATTGTAGCCGTCCAGCAGCACCGCCGTTGTTCCAGCCATGGCGTTGGGAAGGCCTGTGCAAAGTGTGGGCGGAGGCGAGGTGAGAGCAATGCTGTCGTGTGAGGGGGGCAGCGGAAAAATCAAGTCGAGGTTCTCATACAGAGGAACAAGGCAGCGGGGCCAAGAACTCTTCCTCCAACAGCAACGGTAGCAGGCCAGGGCTTCAGCTCAAGTGGAGCATGCTGCTCAGCATCGAAGCCCTAGAGGATGCGCAGATATCGTGAGCAAGCAGTGTCACAGATGCTCATGTCTTGCGACGCAAAGGCCACCTAAAAGAGCAAGTTGCTTCTTCCCTACGTTATTGCTACAAAAGCATGATAGATATAATTAACGCTCCATATAAAGCTAAGCTTTAGAAATAAAGCAACTAATAAAATCACTATCGTGCTCTGCAAGAAGCTTCCTCTCTCTCTCTCTCTCTCTCTCTCTCTCTCTCCATTTCAACATCAACATTACTTTTGGATGTTGATATTTCCATGCTTCATGATGATCATCCGCGTTCGTTATTCCATTGATGAGCGTCTATATTCTAGCTGATGATACATTGTTTCATTTATATTCTTTCGAGCTGATGAGGGTCTATATTCCAGCCGACGACACATTATTTTGTTTATATTCTTTTCAGCTGATGAGCATCTATATTCCAGCTGATGATTAAAAAAAAAATTATAATTCTATTCATGGGGCCCCACATGTGTTATGTTGTCTATAGAGCGGCGTCGGGAACCGTCTCTGTAGACCTTGTGTTGTTCTAATGTCACTGTAACGTTTTTCTTTAAGTTTTGATGTGATAGATATACTGCTTACATCCCAAGTTCAGTTGAAGGAATTTCTTGGAGATTTTATCTTTTGCAGTGATGTCGCTTATCCTTATTTTACATGTTGTATATTTAGGAGTGATAAAGCTATTTTGATGCCTCTGAATAGGCTATTGTAATTCAAGAGTGATGTAGCTCCTGAGTGCCTATGAATAGGCTCTTGTAAGTTCAACTTTGTAATTTTATATTTTAAATATTAATATAATGGTAGGCCTATATAGAGCTGTGGGTTTTTCCCTTGAGCCCCCAAGGGTTTTTTCATCCATAGTAAGGACCTTTATTTGAGTGGGGGTGTTAGCTATATATAGTATATCTATATATAGCGCCCCAGGTCCCCTCTATATATTCCTATCATATGTGCTCAGTTGACACACTTCTGGGATTCCACTTCTGGTGTCTCATATATCTCTTCTCTCCTCTCTTCCTTTTGTCTCTCGTCTTTCTCGCAGTTTCCAACAGGTCCAATATGGCAACTTGTAGAAAACTAAGAACTGTTGTATTCCATTTGGATGTGAATTCATGTGGACCATTTTCAACTCGTCTAGCTTTGGGCGTTCATTTGTGCTCGAGGTCCTCCAAGAAATCCTTCTCTCAGTTCATGAACCTTAGGCAAGAAAGCGGTGTGTCCTTGATATACCTTCTTTTTCATGGTTTGTGACCTTCGAGAGTCTAACTGTGGCCCACACAATGGATATGCATGATAACTTGAGGTAACCAGACATGTCCCAACACCTTCATCTTGTGAATACAAACTTAAACAAGCTATGATAGATATGACCAATAAGAACAGAAGCCTACTTACCTAAGCACTCCCTGAATCTCAAAAATTCATGCATGGTCCACATGAGAATGGCTCGTATATTGGCAGACCATCGACCATTGCACTTGCTCATATATTCCACAGCGACCCCCTCCTCCCACAAAATCTTTAGCTCATTAACTAATGGACAGAGATAGACATCCATATTCTTCACTTTGTAGCAGCTAGGAAAGACCAAGCTAAGGATGAGGTGTCCTTTCTTTGTAGAAATCCATGGTGGGATGTTGTAGTTAACAAGGACTACAAGTCACACATTGTAAGAAGTTGAGCAAAGACCAAATGAGTTTACGCCATCCATAGTGCAAAGCCTAGAAAGGTAGAGTCAATGTGGCTCCATGTGCGTGAATCTATTGATATTCATTGGACTCCATCTATGGATCTATTGTGCGCATGCCATGTTGTCAAGCTCTCCAAGCATGACATAGCAAACATGTAATATATATGGGGAATAAGTGGAAGGTGTCTAAGAACTTTTTGAGGGATGGTTTTTCCTTGCAAGTCCTATCGATACCTATGAGAAACAAACTTTAGACATGTCTTCATAGTCTCATACTCTCCTTGAAACAGCAAGCAATCGTTGGCACATGCATGGATGTTGTTGCAGTCCATGTCAAGCTTTCATCAAACATGTCATGCATTATCACGAGACTCAGGCATGGTATTTTCAAGTGGTAATATATAATACTTTAGCAACCTGAAAAGAAATCATAAAATGCCTTGAAAAAGCATGATTTTTTTAAATAATGATGCCAAAAAGAAATCAACAAAGCATATATAGAAGGTACCTCAACAACTCGACCACACTCACATTGCTCCACCCGTATTTTGCTTGCACACTTAGGAGTGCAAGTAGCGTCTTCAGGTGAGATACTCGACACCCATCATATAATGGTATGTATTCTTCCTTTCTAAGAGGATTATATGTCTTAGCATCCATGGGCATCAATGCATCAATCATTGCGTCCATCTCAGGCTCTAAGATTGTAGGAAAGTCTGAAATATTGCCTATCTTCTTTGGTATTGACAATATAAACTAGGTAGTGCCTTCTTCCAAGTGGTGGATTGGCTCATGCACTCCATCCATCACATCCCCATAAACTCTTCTAATTGGCCACAATAGGTGCACTCCTCCTTGGGATGAGACGTCACCTCCCTGTATAAATTTTACAGTCACATCCAATGTTTTTATATATGATATTCAATTAGTTTGCGAATATAATGCACGATTGATACACACTTTTCTTACCGTTTGCTCAAAGTCTAAGATCTTTTGGTCATGATCTCTGATTGAAGCACGCCAAAATATCGTACATGTCCTATAGAGAAGTAACGCTTTCTTCTGATTGCCAGCTTGCATTGAGAGCAAAGACATGGGACACACTAATTAAGATACATCTTGCGATCTTGAACATCACAACCTTTATCAAATTTCATTTTGTCTACGTTACGACAAAAATTTTGTATTAGTTCTCATTCTCTTTTTCTTTCTTAATTTGTGTGAGAAGAGATTTCTTCTCTTATAACTCAACAAAATTAACGTCAACTAAAGTCTTGGTTTTCTCCCCCTTTCTTTGCACCTTTCTTTGCACTCTTCATTTTATGTTCTCTCCCCTTTCTATTTCTTTCTCTCTCTCTCTTTCTTTGTTGCCCCTCTCTTTGTTTCTCTCCACCCCCTTATGTTTTCTCACTCATTCTCCTCTCTTATTCCCTCTCTCTCTCTCTCTCTTTTCCCATTTCTTTGTTATCTTCCATGTTCATTCTCTTTCTCTCTCTCTCATTCTCTCTTCCTTTTCCTTTCTTCTTCTCTCTCTCTCATTTCCTATCAATGTACCTCATTCTCAAGAAAAACTCTCTCTTTATTTCTCTCCACCCCCTCATGTTTCCTCACTCATTCTCCTCTCTCTGTTTCTCTCTTTCTTTGATATCTTTCATGGTTATTCTCTCTCTTTCATTCTCTCTTGCTAAGTATTATTTTTAAAAAACAAAAACAAGAACAAACCCTCTCTTTGCTTCTCTCTATCCCCTTGTGTTTTCCCATTCATTCTCCTCTTTCCCTCACTCTCACTCTCTCTTTCTCTCTTTCTTTATTATGTTTCATGTTCATTCCCCCTCTCTCTCGTTCTTTCTTCCTTTTCCTTTCTTCTTCACCCTCTCTCATTTCCTCTCTTTCTCCCTCAATGCACCTCATTCTCAACAAAAACAAACAAAAGAAAAAAAGAAAGAACAAGAACAAACCAAGAGGGAGAAATGTACTCACCGCAAAGGCCCAAGGATGGATTCTTTGTCTCCTCTTCGCAACAGTCCCTCTTCACTCTTCGTGCTCTTCCTTCTCTTGTTTATAAACATCAACAATGGTGGTGGTAGCGGTGAGAAGCTCTCCTTCTCTCTCTTTCTCTCCCTCTCCCTCTCAAGCACACAATCTCTTTCACTCTCTCTTTTGCTCTTCGCAGCAAAATGCCACAAATAGTAACGTCGCTAATATGCATCGCAACTACCCATCACTATTCCCCTATATCCTTGCATAAGATTTCATAGTCTCTTGTGCCTTTCTAATATTTCCTTTGCATTACTTTATTAAGGCTTCCATATTTTCTATCTATTCTT
Source organism: Lygodium microphyllum (assembly GCF_053477565.2). Lineage (NCBI taxonomy): Eukaryota > Viridiplantae > Streptophyta > Polypodiopsida > Schizaeales > Lygodiaceae > Lygodium > Lygodium microphyllum. Next base: position 93,344,386 of record NC_141137.1, on the reverse strand, counting down.
GAGCAAGAGCATTTACTTCATTGTCAAACAATGTTGAAGGTACTTGGAGCTTGTAAATATACAATGCCTAAAATGGTGATATCCCTATAATCATGTGATAAGTATTATTGTAACAAAACTTAGCAAGTTGAATCCAATGATCCCATATATTCTATGTATCATGGAAAAAGTGTCTCAAATAGACCTCTAGCTATTTATTTACCCTTTCAATTTGTCTATCTCTTGGTGTTGAAATACACCACTAGGCAATAAGTAGGAGTCTTTATTCTACTAGCATGGTAAGCATTGTATGACATAATGCTTGACATCTTTAGAAAGTCCTTTCTTATAAAAATATTTATGGATCTCATCAAAGATCTTAGGCAATTCAGTATGCCTTGCCAAAGGAGAAGAATGCATCTCTTGTAACATGTGTTGGTTAAATGATGTCTAATAGTCAAGTACACTCTTTCTCTGTACCAAAGAAGTCAAAATTTCCACTTGAAATTGATAATTTCAAACTCCTTACCTTGCTATAATTTCTTCATTATATTGGTAGTTTTCTCATCCAATAAATATTCTCCTTGAATATCCTAAATCCAATTTTTATATAGGATAGAAATAGTAGAAATGGAAGGTGTCCACATCCTAGATAATGTATCTCTCACTATATTATCTTTGCTTGTTGTATAGGAAATCCTAAAATCATAGCCCTATCGTATAGCTCACCGCATTCTTTATTTGGGAGAAAGAGAAAGTTGTGAAAGAAAAATACTTCAACACATGGTGGTCACACTTAACTTTGAAATGGTTGCCATAAATGTAGTGATACGGCATGAAGAATGGCTAACATTTCTTGTTGTAGATGTGGAGCTCCCTTTCTTTATCATCTAGCTTTCTACTTTCATAAGCAATAATACCATAATCATGGCATAAAAGAATCCCAGTACGACGAACACTAGCATAAGGGAATATGGTGAACTCCTTGGAAAAGTTTGGGAAAACTCAAATAGGTGCTAAAATAAGAAGGCTTTTTAGCTCTATAAATTCTCTGTTGTTGTAGCATCCCAAAAGAAAGCTTCTTTCTTTAATCTATCAGTGAAAGAAGCTACTACATGGGCATAATTCTTGATGAATCTTTGATAAAAAGAGGATAGTCCTAGAAATCCTCACAGTGAAGTAAACTTTTGTGGTATGGGCCAATCCTTGATACATTGTACCTTCTTTGGATCTACCATGATCCCTTTCTCACTAACTATGTGAATTGGATGTTCTACCTCAGTGGCCATAAAAGTGCACTTAATTTCCTTTGCATTTGCAAAAAGCTTATGTTTTCTCAATGTGAGGAAGACTTTTGTAAAATGCTATAAATGGTCATCTCTATTCTTGCTATATATGAGGATATCATCAAAGAATAATAGTTCTAATCTATACAACAATAGCTATAAGATCTTGTTGATGAGAGCCTACAAAGCTACAAGTGTATTGAAAAGACCAAATGGCATAACCAAGAAGTGATAGAAACTTCTATCCATCCTAAAAGCTATTTTGTACTCATTACCTTCCTTCATCCTTGTTTGATGATATCCAAATCTCAAATCAATATTGTGAAACACTTTTGCATACTTGAGTTCATCTAAAAAATCATCAATGTACGGGATTGGATACATTTTCTTTATGGTGCTCTTGTTAAGATCTCTATAATCAAGGCACATCCTAAAGGAGCTATATTTCTTCTTAAAAGTTATATGGGAAAAGAAAAAGGAGACTTACTAGGCTAAATAAGCCCCATTTTTAACAAGTCTTTAACTTGTTTCTCCACTTCTTCTCTCTCATACTTTGACAACCTGTAAGATGATTTGTTGATAGGTTTAGTGTCAGGTACTCATTCATTGGGATGGTCCACTTCTTGCTTAGGAGATAATGATGTAGGAGACTAAAATATATCCTTAAATTCTTCCAAAATTTTACATTTGCATAGATTATACTCCTTGGGTGAATAAGATTACTAATTTTTATCCACCTTTGAAAGGAAAAGTTTAAAATTGCAATACATAGTATTGATTTCCTTCTTCATCTTCTTTTTGCTGATAATTTACATTTGTTTCATCTCTATGCCATTGAGTGTTACTTGTTGCCTATTCCAAGTAAACTTCATAAACATACTATTGAGATCCAAATAAAAAATTTCAAGCTTTTTGAGTCAATCATAGCCCTAATAATGATGTCAATGGGACCTATATCTAGAACAATCAAGTCCTATCATAGTGGTATAAGAATGAGATAACTTAATGGGAGTCTATATTTATATCTTTTTAATTAACTCTTGATTTTCATTTGCAACTTGTATCTTCAATAGAGAGTCCATTTTTTTAGGTAATAACTTTAGCTCATGTAATGATTTGGCATTGACAAGGCTATGGGTGCTGCCCATATGATGAGAATATGAGCAACCTTAGAATTAATAGTGCCTTTCATTCGAAGTGTATTCTCTCCTTTTGCATCCCATCCATGCATCTTGTGATATGAAACATAACATGGGTGGTAATGCAATAGTCAAAGAATCATCCATCTTTAATCCATTAGGGTCAAGTGAACCACCTAAATTAAATAGAAACCTATTAACCTGCTCTAAATCCTCTTAAGTGTCTTGATCATCATGGCCATGTGTCTCATCACAAGTAGAAACTACCTCTACCAAAACAATAGACTTTTCTCTCATGTGTCTTATCTTCATCTCAGTCTTACATGATTACCATGTTAAACATGGCATTGTTGGTTTTGCATTTTTGTTTATGGTTAGGTGACCATTTTTCACCACACTTGAAACATAGTCCTTTCAACTTATCATTGGAAAAAACCTTGTTGTTGATATTATTAGGTAACTATTTAGTTCCTCCATCATCTCTCTTAAAATCCCCATTTGGTTTAGCATTGTACCTAAAGTTGTTTCCTTACTTACAGCTATATGTTTTAGGATAAGTGAGAATCTTGCTAAAAGTATTTGAAACATTGTTTTCTTATCTATAACCCTCTCTCTATTAGCTAAAGTGTTGTGCCATTCTCATTGGCTAATTTGAACGGTAAGTCACTCCTATTTTGGGCTAAAAAGAGTACAATTCTCTTCCATACTTTTGACTATAAGGTTCAATATATTGTATAGCTACATTGACATTTGTAGGCTTGCTACGCCAACCTCTATTAAAAGGTCTAGATCAAGACCAAAAATATGCTTGTTCAAAATTTTTGAGTCGGATATACCCTCAATATACATGGAAGATTGAATAATTAGCTAAACTATTCTCTAATTGTAGAATCTACTTTCCTAAGATCATACCATTTTCTTTCTAGTCTCTCTTTTTCCATTTGAGACAAAAGTTCTTGAGTCATGTGGCTAATTTAAAATCTTACCAAGTCTAAAAATGTTGCCCAATTTTTTTCATATATCTCCACCATGTGTGTACATAACCTTGTAGGTGCAAGGTTGCATAACATAGCTTTGCTTCATTATTATGTGGATAGAGAGTAAAGTATATTTCTAGCTTATTGATCCATGCTTCTAAGTTTATTGCTAAGGGGTTATCTCCTTTAAATTGATGTATGCTAATCTTCTCCTTGTATGCTTTGTCATAGTGATAATGATGTTCATTATTGTTGGGTAAGCCAAATGACTATTATCTATGAGAGTAATCGCCAAATGCTTGCTATCCATGATTTTTTTCAAAAGAATGTTGTCAATTTTTCTTGTTACAAATGAATAATGACCTAGTAAAAAATTCCCATGTGGCTGATGATTTTCATAATTTAGACTATCTATGTGAAATCATGTCATCAAGATCTTTATCATGATGAAATCTATCATCTCTCCTTGGCTCATCATCATGAATGTGTTGATCTTGATCATTTCTTGCATTAGGTACTTGAGTATTTTGGAAATGAAATTATTTGTAGAAGGAATCACATCCATGTCTCTCATCATCTCTATGAGCATGCTGAAATTTGTCTTCTTGTCCATTATTCTATGAGAAATTATAATTGGTTCTTCATGTATTCCATGATTTTGAAGATAGTTGACTGTTTCTTTGACTCTTAAGGGACCTCCATGCTTGTAAGTCGAATGTACAAATTGATTGGCTACTTTGAACATTGCATTATCATTTGGGAGTGGTATATCATTATCATTAAAAGGTTGATTACTTTAGGATTTGCTACCCAAGTTGCTGAGTAATGTAATCATTTGATCTAACTTTACATTCAACATATGATTGTGTTGTTCAAATTTTCAAAATAGATAATCATTTTTCTAAACTTGTAATCTATCATATGATTTAGGTAGATGATTCCTTCATTCATGATGTTAATCCTTTGTGAGAGTTGTTGATACTCATTTGAATCATGGGATACATTAGCTTGAGCCATATGTTCCAAAACTTGAGGGTCTCTTGCTAATGTGTCTCTTTAGTTATATTACTATTACCCATCATGTTTTCCCCTTGGTTTATTTCCCCCATGGTTGAATTAACCTATGTATGGTAGCCAACCAATTCCTCATTCATGTCCTCAAGCACTTGCCTCTTCTTCTTGTTTCTTGGTATGATTGGAATAGGTGTAATAGTAAATGACTACCTGAGTAAATCATTGATAACTTAAGTTGCACTTCTCAATTTTTTTGACTTTTTACTCCAAACAAATCTTATAATGTGGGGGTAAGGTACATTTTCTAAAATACCAAGTTAAAAAGAGGTCGGGGGTAGATCCAAATTAAAATGGTAAACCTTATCTTGCTATCTAGAAGTCGTCTACTGTGGCCACATGTTAGTAAAGAGACCATAAATTTTGACCCACGTCCATTTGCCAAACTTTTTATCTTGGATCAAAATTAACTTTTCCCCCTTCAAATGGAGGACAAGAAACCTCTATTAGAGTTAATACATCTATTTTTGCAATTACTTCTTTATCATTTTCCAAGAGGAAACAACAACATATATATACCTATAAAAGTACTATTTCAATCATGTTTTGCTAAAAATGACCATATATCATTATGACATATCTATGTTACTAAAAATTTAACCTCTATACCTTGCAAGTACAATCCAACCACCTATTTATGACTTGTAAACCTTATGTCCTTGTAATTCTTTATGCTCACTACCTTGTTTTGCCTTGTTTTAGTATTAATGCTCCTTAAATCTTTTCCACTCTTTCCCAAGTGGTATTTCACGGTACACCACCTATGGTGAGGAAAACCATGGTGGATGGGGTACCTAAATGGACTTTGAGACCTCTAAAAGGTGTACAAAGTTCCTTTCGAGACAAATTATGCATTTCTACAAAGTCCTAAATAGCGAGGATTATATCTCTTTTGTCTTACTATTTTGTTTGTCTTCAGTCTTTTTACTCAATCCATATGTATACATGGAAATGCTAGTGTTCTAAAATCGAGAATGATATGCATGGTTGAATCACAATATTTGGGTATTCAATGATATGTAAGAATTTGAAAGTTCAATGAAGATCAACAATGACCAAAATAAGATTTAATTTTAGTAATAAGTGATCAATGAATTATGAAACTCACCTTTTATTATTTCTTGGGTTTACCAATGGATGGGAGCAAACAAACAGATAGGCTAAAGCATCAATCTCATAATGATTGAAAATCAATCTTCAATGATCGGGAGTCAAAATTTAATTAATCAATATTGAAAACTATAATTACGGTATTATGGTATACTCAGCTTAACCTCTCCTTCAATAATTGGCTATGCTTTAGCAAATTGAAATTGCGATATTAGAAAAGAGTGGATGAAATTCCTTTTTCAATACTTAATGAAGAAGAGTGCTAAGCCATTCCATCATCAAAATTTGATAGAAAGTCCTCATAAAGACTCTAAATATTCAAGAGAAGAGAATACTCCAAAATTCCAACAATTTCCTCCAACATCGGCTAAATGATACTAGATTAACCTTGTCTTCACCTTCTATGAGTGGAATGTATAAGGATCCCCATGACTAGAAACATGATAATCCCAAAATATGATACCTTGCTATAGCAATAGTCAAGAGAGATGAGATCCCTTCAATTCTTGAATAAATTGAGAAATTCTTTGAGGTGTATTAAAGAGGTGAATCCTAGAATGAGTAGAAATCAAAAGCCCTTCTAATTTAAGCAAGAATGGATCAAAATCTTAGCAAAGATCCATGCTGCCCTATTTTTTCATCAAGAAAATGGAAGTAATCTTCGAATGATTGAATTATATTGCTTCAATCTTGCATCATTGATGCATGGTGAATGTTAAGAAGAGTATTTAGGAAGAGATTGAATAGAAATCCCTCGAAAATCTATAAGATTCAGGCAAGAGATTGCTTGTTGTCCAGTACATATTCTATATCTTGGGTTTGGAGCTTCAGGAATATCCAAGAAGAGGGTAAAATTATGTCCAATGCTTCAAGGGAGAGAGTTGAGAGATATAATAGAAGCTTATTCATGCTTAGTGCAAGATTTTATGGAAAAATGGCATGTTGTCCAACCATATTCACCTTGAATGATGAGAATCAAGCTTCCTTTGTTGAAGGTACTCACCCTTGCTTGCAATAGGAGTCAACCAAGCTTCATAATGGAGAGATTGAAGAGAGCATTACCCTTAACCATCATCCTTGAAAAACAATCATGATCCCTATAGCCCTAAAAATCAGGCACAAAATGCACTAAATGGTAGCCTGCCTGTGTGGCTTAAATTCCCACTAATATGGTGGTTGATCACTTTGTTAATGAGTCAAAGAATCTTGTCAGGTAAGCCTTTTTGGGAACATGATCCATGGAAGGAAGATATGAACATGAATCAACCATGAAAGCTTGAAACCAATCTTGGGAGAAGAAAGAGACACACTTTTTTAAGCCAAAATTAACCCTACTTAAGCTTTTCCTAATCCCTATTAACTCAAATAGTCCATGAACCTCCTAATGACCATGACCAGCTAAAATGTTTAAGAGATTTCCATTCTTCTTTAGATCTTCCTAAAGAACCTCAAAGTTAGTCATGACTTGCTACAAAGAACCTTGACTACTCACGGTTTGAATTGTAATAAGATTAATGATCAAGATTTAACTCTATGTAGCCTGTAATTGTGCTAATCACTAGATCAAAGCTTGAAAATGACCTTATCATTGGATTAAAGAAAGGCTATAATACCATTGAATGATATGATACCATTGAATTGAACAATGTCTAGCTTTAATTTAAATAACCTAGAAATTCAAAAAACCACATGTGAAACAACTAGTTGTACCCATGCCATAGCTAAGATGTGCATGAAACTATAGCACAAAGTAGCCATAGCTGAATTGACAATGGTGGGCATTGAGTATCCACCCTTTGTGTTGGTGGGGAGGTATGAAACCCTCAAGCTCCAAGAATAGAGAAGTTTACACATTATTGTGCAAATATGTATTACATTGGCACCCTCTTACCTTTTATACCCTACCCTAAAACAAGCCAATTAACCAAAGTAAAATGATATAAAATGTATTTTATTACACTTAGCAAGGCCACAAAGTTATCTACAATCATATATTATTCACATGGTTATGATTGAGCATCCAGCTCCCTACAAATCTCTTATTATTGGTAAATGTATCACATTGAATAAAATATTTGATCAATTTTAATAATTTATATGATTTGATTATCAAATAATGAAACTTAAATTTGAATCAAAATATCAAAGTGTCCCCTACTCTAAGGAAATGTGGCAAGACTTCATTGAGGAAGCATTTTAAATTTTATTACTTATCCATATCTCATATATTCTTCTTCATTAAAGGTGTCAAAGTGTACCCTATTCTAAATGATTTAGGTCAAAGTACACTAATTTCTAAGTGTGTAACTTGGTAGAAATCTAAATATGGTGTTAAAGTAATTTTCATGGTAATGTTGAAGTGGAAACATTGAGGTGCACCTTATAGCCATATTGAAGAAATATAATTAAGCTATAAACGACTTTGTATTGCCTCAAGTTTTTTATAATGTGAAAGTTGATATATACTAAATGTATCATATTGAAAAAACTATTTTATCAATTATAAATCATTATATGATTTGAATATCCATTATAAATCCTAAATTTGAGTCCATATGGCACTTAACAAGTTTTCATGTTGGAAAAGCATTATAAATGCTATTACTTATTCATATCATATTTTCATTTCAATTAAACATGTCAAAATTTACCTTTTCTAAGGGGATTGACATGAATTAGGTCAAAGTAAAATTATTTCTAAGTGTTTACTTCACAAACATCTAATTATGGTGCTAAGGTAATTACATGCCAATGTCAAAGTGAGAACATTGAGTGCACCTTCTAGCAATGTCAAGGAAAGATAGTTAAACTATAAGTGAATTTGTATTATCTCATTCTTTTTGTAACTTGAAAGTTGATATTTGTATTCTATATGAAAATGCTTACATTGTTGTACTGCTGCGCATTCAAGGTGTGGAATCCACCAAAAAATTGTGTGTGTGACATTTGTTACTTGGTACATACTTAGTCGTTGTGTTTGCATTTTGTTTTGCATGGGCTGGAGATCAAACCTTACTGTTTAGTAGATGATTTGATGTTCATCCAAAAGCACACCTACAGACCCATGGAGGTGGGCAGTATAATGATGAACAGGAGACCAGCAGAACCAGAGTATGGAAAGCTTATTAAAAGCTTCATGAAGAAAATGGAGAGCTTAGTCAAGGTAAGACACAGACTGCTGTTATGTGCCAGTCATTGGCACCTCCTCTCATAAGTTTGAAAGGTGAAGATGAACCTGTACACACAGCTGGAAAGGAGTCCCTTGCTGCTGCAGAAGATTCTGACATGGTAGCAGAGCTGGTAAGTGGTTCTGCTAAAAGGCCCAGTGAGCTGAGTACAGTACTGTGTTCTTTGAGCAAGGATGCTATGGACAGGCCTGCCAAGGCTGATGAGCCCCACACCTGCAACCGGGATGATCAATTGCATTGGGACTTAAATACAGATATGGAAGTATGGGATACACTTATAGAGCTACGTGCAGGTGTGGGACATGAGTGCACATTTGCGTTACCTATCAACTATAGATCCATCTGTGAGCACAGGAATCAACAATGTTAATAGGCAAGCTCCTATGTACATCTTCACAGGCCACAAGGATGAGGGTTTTGCTCTAGATTGGAGTTTAGTGACTTTGGGGAGACTTGTTACAGGTGACTGCAGAAGCGCTATCCATCTGTGACAGCCTAAAAGTGACGGTAAATGGATGGTTAATAAAGCTGCATATCAAGGGCACACAACGAGTATTGAAGACCTGCAAATGGAGCCCAACTGAAGCAGACGTTTTTGCTTCATGCTCTGTAGATGAGACCATCCGCATTTGGGATGCTCGATGCCGGGATAACGCAGTCATCTCAATCAATGCACATGATTCATAATCCAAGAAGCACAGGGCCAAAGCTAAAGGTTGGGATCAGGGGCCTGATGAACCTGAAGCTGAAGAGCATCTTGATTATGGTGATTTTGATTGCAGAGATGTGGATGACATAGGGTTGGATGTTGATGAGAGAACTTCAGCATTTTCCAGAAGGTCCAACTGTTGTCGGGGTTGTCCGCAGGGTTATTGAGGCAGGCCACATGGCACATACACCACTGCACGTATTGGGTCATTCAGGGCTAGTTTGCATTTATCTTATTTTTGGTAGAGCGTGCTTTTGTGTTACGGAATGCAGAGGGAAGGAGAAAATTAGCCGGCTATTTTTGAAAAAGCAGGAAAAACGGCACAGAAAGAAAAAGCTTCTGCAATTACAGGCGGTGGAGCTTTACCGTCAGGGGAGAACAGCTCTGACAGACATTAATGCTGGAGGGGAGAAGGGCATGGATACTAGTGTATTGCTTATCATACTGGACATAATCAAAGAATGGATAGAAAATGATTTTAGGACTCCTGGACCTGGGAATTCAACAGGGCAAGTAAGTCCCAAGGATGTGATTCCTTTCCTTCAGAAGCTTTTCCAAGTTGACAAGCATAACACAAGCGTTTCTGTCCTGGAAGAATGGGAAGGAAAATATTTGAAGCTACTGTATTGCTTATGTTCTGACACAACGACTTGTTTGAGAAATGTTTTATGCATCAACTGCATAAGAACGACATGAAAATAGATCGGATTCAGATGTAGCTGCAAATGCTGCATGGCTGATGACAAAGTTGGAAATCGTAACAACAAATTTGAAGGCTTTGCTTAAGCTTGTAAGTGGGCGAGTCCTACTTGTGCTTGATTGCAAACGATCCTTTTGGCAACCACTTCAGTCAATGCTGGAAAAGAGAACGGCGGAGCTCGACCTGGTATGAGGAGGAGCTACATTGGGAGGGAGGAGGAAGAGATTTTTGGTGTGGTATGAGAGGGCTGTGGCTGTGGACAGAGAGTCCAAGGTCCTAAATAATGAAAGTCATTTGTCGATTGGCTGCGGAGTGCTGAGGCTGAGTCTATCAAAGGGTCTAGCTAAAGAAGTTGCTACTAAGAAGGTGTACATTGCAAAAGCTGTTCAAGCTGAAAATTCCCAGAAGCTTTAACTTGGAGCTGTAGCAAAATTTTGTGCTTCTGGTACTCCGAATGTTTGCAAGGAAATTGCACTTGTTCTGAAAGTTCTGTATGATTGTGATTCCTGTGGAGAAAAAGAAATAGCATCTGGACCAACTAGGATCAGAATGGGCAGGTTGCATCACAAGGGAGAGTGCTGAAAGGAGGATTTTTGAAGCTGCATTGATCTCACTCATTGTTCTCTTAACGATCTCATCCGGAATAATGTCAACAATCAATGTCTGAACTATCTCAAAACCATAGTTGTACATTGCCTTCTCAAGCTCATCAACTACGGATTTTGCCACTTCATTCTTCTGCTCAAATACATCATCCAGATTCATCTTTGGCATAGTAGTCCTCACAACATCGAATACATAGACTTGAATCTGTTCGCGTGGATTAGTTAGCATGGATAAGGTTCCAACAACATAGCTCCTAAAACACGAGTCCACACAATGACACCTAGGTTCAAGAATTGATTCAAACTGTACCCATCGTTCCTTGACACCAAGAGTGGCCTAATCAACTTCCATACATCCACATATTTTACCCATATAAAGAATTCTTGGTGCTGTTTGTATTGGCAGCACAAATAGACAGAAACACACACACACACACAGAGAGAGAGAGAGAGAGAGAGAGAGAGAGAGTCTGATAGAGGATTTCAAACTAGCAGACTATTTTACACCCCGACTTATGCATTCAATTGCTTGAAAAGAGTTCTGCCATAGGAGACTGTAGAGAAGGTTAAGGGCATGTCTATTACATTTGAAGGACTGGATACAAGTGTTCTTCTAGACATGAAGATTGGGTTCAGAATTCTCAAAAACTACGTGAGGTTGTGGATTTGAACATAGACAATAATTACCTGTCTGAATCAAAAGATCATATTGTCACAACAGAGTTCAGCTCTTCTAATGTAAAAGAGGGAGTTGCTAAGCTAGAAAGTTGTTTGTCCCATTAGTCTTCTGAAGAATTTTTGGAATGTAAACATGAACTATGTGGAGGTTACCACTGTAAGCTAACTTGGCTTTCTATTCGTCTTCAGTTATTGGCAGAAATAAAAACAGAGACTTGACATCATTTTCTCATCTTGCTTATTCGTATGATTGATCTTCTATCCTGAAATTAGTCAAGGTCCGCTGTGGTCGCGACTTTGCTTTCGAAAACCCTTCTACATCTTTGGTGAACCCAATGTGAAAGAGTCGCATTAAAAAAATTTCAAGATGGGAGATACTTCAGCATCAATTTTAGCCTCTTCTACGATTCCTGCTTTGTCCTCTACTTCAGCTTCATCATCGACTTCTGCTTTAAGTACTTCTGCAGATGATTTAAAGCAGATTTTGCAGAATATGTCTATGTATATACATCTTCAAAATCAGCAGACACAATTGTATATGCAGCAACAACAGCAGTTACATCAACAATAGTTGTCTCAACAAAGGCAACTATATTCGGAGCAAGAGAACGCAATCAGCACAACTAAGGCGATTGAAGCAGTTGAGAATGAAAAGAAGCTATTTGATGGCCAAAATGTATCGGCTTATTTGAAGACATATGAGATCAAGATGGGATTTTTTGGAGTACCAACAGGACTTATGAGTAAATATTTTCTTCACCTTGTCACACCTGCCTTGAGGGTAAAAGTGACTGATCTTTTCCTTCAAAATTTCCATTGGCAAGATTTAAAGAAGGCCCTAAAAGAGAACTATTTTCTTGAGGACTTTGGGATGGCTACACGGCGATCATTTCGAGAGTGGGTCTACATGCCAAACAAAGGCCTAGCTGCTTCAAAATTGATACGAGAATTTGAAGAGAGGTATAGTCAGCTTGATGCTATTGAACAAAGAGCATTGGATGTTGAAAAATTTGAGCTTTTCTTGCAAGCTGCAGATCCTACTCTTCAGAAAGAATTAGGAGAGCTTCTTGAGGATCGCACGAAGCCTATGGGTCTTAAAACAGATTGGCAAGATGCCCAGGATGCAGTCTAGACTTTGACCAAGAGGCGGATATGGAAGACCCGCCTACAGAATGGATTCATGGCACCGACGCCGTCTTCTGATCCTATGTCTGCTTCTACCCCTGTTATTTCTTCTCTTCCTCAACTAGTTACTTGGCCTATGCCAATGCCTACTATTTCTAATCCTCCTGTTCCTCCTGTTCCAAGACCGATGCCAACTCCTTCTGCTCCAAAATCATCCGCTCCTTTGGTTCCTTCCTCTCTTAATGACATAATCAAAGGCATAATGGATTTGACATTGGAGTCAGTTAAAGCAAAATTGGTGGGAAAATTGAAAGAGCAGTTTGCTTTGACTGCGCCAACTATTTCTTCTAGTGCTCCTAGTGCACCTAGGAGTGCTCCTAGTGCACCTAGGAGAGATCGAATATGTATTTGGTGTGATAGTATGGATCATCAGCATTGCAGGGATTGTGAATCTTTTCAAGATGCAAGGAGGAAGAATTTGGTATTTTTGCGACAAGATGGCAAGATCTGGTTGACTGAAAAAGGAGCTCTGCTTGCTACCAATTTTGGGAAAGGTGGAATGAAGAAATTAGTAGATGACATGGCTGCGCGTACTTCCTATGTGGCAACTAGAGAAGATGCTTCTGCATATGGTGTCTAGATTGAGAAAGGTGCAGAGAGTCAGTCAGCATTATGGACCTATGCTATAGAGACTACAAACAAGGGGGGAATTCAGTAGACTGTTTTGACTAATGCAAGTTCTAGCATCAGATCTGAGACAGGTTGGGATTCGCCTGTTGACACGTACATTATTTATGCCTACTTGGCTAAGTCTCAGGGAGCAGATGTACTTGTTGAGGAGAAGCGTAAGAGAGATGAAGAGAATCCAAATGCAGCTAAAAAGATTAGAGGGGGTGAGTTTGTTACCCCACCTACTGCAGGGCCATCTTCGAGCCCAGGGCTAGAACAACAAATGGAAGATGCTCAAAAGAAAGAAAAGAGGCAGGAACCTAGACAAAGAAAGCAGCCAAGATTTAGATTAATGTCCGATACTGAGACATCTACGGACATGAAGAAAATCTTTAATGACAAGATACTTAGCAATGAGGTGACTTTTACTATTTCTGAGGTTTTGGGCATCTTGAAAAGAGAGTTTCAAGATCAATTCCAAGAAGTCCTAAAGAGAAAAAGACATACATTGCCTACTACTGATACACAGGGAGTTTTGATTGGGGAGTTAGATGAGGATGAGGATGAGGTTATGGTTGAGAATGCTTCTGTTTTTCCGCAGACAGAGAAGAGAGTTTAGCCTATGCATTATGCTGAAACTGATGAGCCTATCTTGGTACCGCGTAATCATTTTTCGCGGAGCCATTGGGCTAGGGCAACTACAAAAACAATGGTAAAAATTGGAGAGAAAAAAGTGCCTTATGTTGCTTTGGTGGATCATGGTTCAGAGATTAATCTCATAGTTCGTGGAGTTTATGAAAGTAATAGATGGCCTATGGATGCAGAGCATGGGTGGCGTATGAGAGCCGCCAACAACACTACAGGTGATTTGTATGCTGCATGTCCCAGTGTCAGGATTTCTATTGGAGATGTAGAGGAGAATTTCCATTTCTTTGTGTAGGATTCATGCTCTTACCCCATAATCCTAGGACAGCCATTCATCACAAAGATGCTCATGGAGAGGAAAGTGATGGATGATGGATCTTCTTATGCACGGATTCACAGTAAAGATGATATGAGAGCAGTCCAATTTATGATTGTGTGTGTAAACCATGCTAGAAACAGGGATACTCTTCAAGATGCACCTTTGCCCACCGTGAGGGATTCAGGTTTTCATTAGGTACTGCTGTCCCACGAGACGACGGTGGTATAGAGCAGAGGAGATTGGAGTTCTCGCCTCCTGGCAATAGTGTTTTCTCCTCCAATTTTGTTGGAATTTCAGCAAACAGTTCGATGAGTTATCAGAAGATTTCTAAGTTGCCTAGAGCTGCCAGGCAGTACATATGCAAGAAGGAGAAAGATTTGAAAAATGTAGGTATTTTAGAGGATGATGAGTATATAGATGGGATGTATGATAGTATGGTTTGTGCATATACAATGATAAAGATGGAAAATATGCTAAAAGCTGATATGCAGAGTTGTCACAGTAATGTATCAGTGCAGTCCCTAGACATGTTTCATGAAATTTCAGATTTTATGTCACAGATAGAGTCAGAGGCTGAGGTGACTCAGCAAAAAGTGTTGAGTGCTGAAGAAATTCAGCAAACAAAGTTTCCGACTGATTATGATCAGCCTACAGAGACACGGAGGGCTGAAAACTTTCAGAGCCAACAGAGTTTATTGTTGAAATATTTCAGCATCCAGAATTTAGGGTTGTTCCTATGCAGTCCATAGAGCAGAGGGCTAAGGATATTCAGCCAAACCAGAGGGCAGAATTGCTGATTTATAGCATGATTTGAGTAGTGCAGAGGATCATAATGGAGCTAGGGTTGACACGAAATACAAGACTGTAGATAAGAAGGTGAACACGGTAGCTGGACCGCTTCCACCTGATAGTGATCAGTAAATAGAGAGGGTTACCAAGCAGCAAATTTTGAGGAATCCAGAGCATATAGGCCATAAATTTTCAACAGAGACTCTTGCTGAATCAAAAATTGAAAATGGTGATTTCTTACTACCCTCAGAGAAGCAATGCTTTCAAGATATGCTTGAGTGACATGGAAGGAGGTTTGCTTTCTTCTCGCATGAGATTGGATGTGTGAATCCGGATATTGTTGCCCCTATGGTAATCTTTAATATTCTCCATATTCCATGGAACCTCCAACCTATTCCAGTGCCTAGGGCACACCTGCCAAAGCTAGTTGACTTGTTGAATGAGAAAATCAGGATGGGAATCCTAGAGCCGTCATCTACACCATACTCAAATAGGTGGTTTACGGTTCCAAAGAAAAATGGTACTCTCTTATGTATACAGGACATGTAGCCAGTAAATAGAGTTACTATCAGGAATGTTGGTATAGGTCCGAAGCATTTGCTGGACATGCCATCTATTCTTTAGGTGACTTGTATTCGGGATATGATCAGTTTCAGCTGGCCTTGGAAAGCAGGGACATAACCACAATGAGAACTCCTATTGGGCTTGTCAGGATGTGTATCTTGCCTCAAGGTGCCACTAATTTTGTTGTGCATATGATGAATGCCATGCATAAGGTCCTTTGTGAGTACATACCTCAGCTTACCATACCTTTCTTGGATGATGTGCCCATTAAGGGGTGTGCAGAAGAAGAGAAGAATGAGAGTCTAAATGAGCAGAGATGCAAATACTTTGTGGCTGATCATATTTCAACTTGTGAAAAGATTTTGGCCAGGTTAGAAGAAGTGAACTTAACACTATCAGGGCAGAAATCTGTTTTTGGAGTAAATGAGGTTGTCATTGTTGGACATATGTGTGGGTATTATGGCAGGAAACCTTCACCTGAAAAGGTGGATGCTATAGGAAAGATTATGGAGTATTTTTCTACCACTTCAGAGGTGCGGAGATTTATTGGAGCCTGTGTGTTTTACATGATTTGGATACCCCATTTTGCACACATAGCAGATTGTTTATATTAGCTTCTTCGAAAGGGGCAGAAATTTTATTGGGATGAGAGCCACACTAGAGCCATGCAAAAATTGAAGAAGTTATTGCAAATTTCTCCTACTTTTAGGAAAACGGATTATAATTGCGGAAGGCCTATTGTATTGACAGTTGATACTAGTCCAATTGGCATAGGTTGGGCTGTGGGTCAAGATGATGCAGATGGAAACAATTACGCTATTCGGTTTGGGGAAAAAGTCCTAAATGAGAGATAGAGGAGGTATCCGCAAATCAAGAGGGAATTACCGAGAAATGTTATGGCTCTCAAATGTGACAAAGAGTACTTTATTGGAGCCCCAGTTGTGGTAGAGACAGATTGCTTGCCATTGATAGGTATGATTATGAGTTGCTCTACTATGAATATAGCTATGCTGAGATGGATTGCATACATCAAATCATTAAATCTAGAATTTAAACATATAGCAGGGAAGGATAATCCAGTGGCGGATATGCTGTCTAGAGCCAGATATGATGATGAGGAGACACTACTTGCAAAAGAGGATGATACAAAAATTTCAGCCACTATGGTTAATCATGTTTGTTATGTCTATGATATTGTGGCTTTCATAGAAGAACTTTATGTTGGAGATTGGTTGTAGATTGGCAAGTACCTTAGTACACTAAGAAAATGAGATGAATGGATAGATGAAGAGTTCAAGAAGATCTGAAGAAAATCCTATGGTTATTTTCTCAAGGACGGATTTATTTGGAAGCACCCGAAGAAAAGAAATGGATTACCCTTGCGGGTTGTCTGCAATAAAGAGACCCAGTTACAGGTGATGAGAGAGTTTCATGAGAGTACTTGGGCTGGTCATAGAGGAGTGTGGGCTACTTATGAGAAAATCAAGGAAAAATATTTGTGGAAAGGCATGTACAAAGATGTTTCTTGCTTTGTAGAGACTTGCAGAGACTGTCAAATGTATTCTGTAGTGGGTCATCGAGATGAGCTTCATCTGACCTATCCGCTATGCATTCATTATAAGTAGGTAGTTGACTTGCTTACTATGCCTATGGGTCTATGGCAGATGAGGTATTTTTTTTTTCTAGAGAGGATCTTACCAATCATGTTGAGGGCAGACCTTTGAGACCTGTCTGAATCAAAAGATCATATTGTCACAACAGAGTTCAGCTCTTCTGATGTAAAAGAGGGAGTTGTTAAGCTAGAAAGTTGTTTGTCTCATCAGTCTTCTGAAGAATTGTTGGAATGTAAACATGAACGTTGTGGAGGTTGCCACTGTAAGCTAATTTGGCTTTCTATTCGTCTTCAGTTATTGGCAAAAATAAAAACAGAGACTTGATATCATTTTCTCATCTTGCTTATTCGTATGATTGATCTTCTATCCTGAAATTAGTCAAGGTCCTCTGTGGTCACGACTTTGCTTTCGAAAACCCTTCTATAAGGCGAAGATGTTCAATTTTTTTGTCTCATGTTTTTGGGAAAGGAGAAAGGATTTGGGTCTAGGTAAGGTCAATCCTTTAGAATGAAGGTTGGAAGGAAGAATTTGACCTATATCTTATAAAAGTACAATGCATGATATTATGAATGTCAAAGATTCTCAAACATGAATACACATTGTCAAGGTGCTTGAGTGAGTGATGGCCAACATTGAGATGACACAACATTGTGTATCTTATAGCAAACTTGAGGAAAGATAGTTAAGCTATAAATGGCTTTGTATTGCCATATGTTTTCAAATGTGGAAGTTAGTATGTGCATGTTATGTATGCATGCTTACATGAAGACATTCAAATATTTTAATTTTTGGAAAAACAAGAACTTTTGGGTCTACTAGTCTCATTATTTAACTATAAAAATCTCAAATCTTTAGCTTGACAAGTTTGGAAGAATAGAATTTATACTATATTTTACCAAAATTAAATGTATGATCTTAAAATTCTCCAAGTTTCTTAAACCTAAATACTCAAAGTGATGTATTTACTCTCATGGCCAAAGCTAACGTCAAAAAGTTTAGCTCAATACATGATCTTAAAAGCACATGGTCAAGCTAAGGCCACAAAGTCTTATAAGTTATTGAAAATCCCAAATGTATAAAGGAAGGTCTCGCTAAGTCTAAGTCTAGTAATTGACCTGACCAAGTGACAAAAAAGGCTTACAAAAGCTCAATAATAGAGAAACAATTAGAGTATTCTTGCAAGAAATATTATAAGTATAGAAAAAATAATCATTCTAGGAATCATAATTTCCCCACTTTATCTAAAACACTCTTATTTTTAAACCACGACTATCCAAGGGTGGTAGTAGTGATAGAATATGGAGATCATTTGGTGGCAAATTATTCATAAGTCAAAACTAGGCACATAAGAAGATGTCCAACTGAAGTAGATCCCAACATTAAAAACCTACCTAATTTTGAATATAAACTAATATCAAAGCACAAGTACAAGTAAAAGAAAAAGTACCATAATGACTACAAGGTATGGTTGCATTTCACACCGTACCCATGGGTATGTGTTAAAATGAAGCAAAAGATAACAAAGGGAATGATATTCAACAAAAAAAATTAATGAATTACGAATACAAGAAACACATTATATGCATTATTATTTCAACTCAATAATTTGCAGATTTACTATGGTCCACTAGAAGGGTCAAGAATTAGACCAAAACAAGTGCATAAATGTAGAATGAACACGATACATGAAAATATATGAAAGGATTGTGCTTGATATTTACAGACCAACCATAAAGAGTATTAATAAGAACCAATGTAAACATTGCTATGCTACAAGTGTCAAAGGCACAACCCGCTGTCGTGATATTATGAGGACACAGTGTGAAAAATTATGGAATGTGTCATCATCCAACTTCTTTATTGATCTAGAGAGTCAATGTGATCTAAGCCATTAGTACTAGTGTGAGTTGCATGGATTATCCAAAAATATTAGACTTTTGGATAATTTTAGCCTATTTCTTATATTATTCATTGTAAAAAGCCAAAAAAGTTAGAAAAATGCTTTAGATTAGGATGGCATGCAAAAAGCTAGTTGCTTTTTTAGCAAATTATGGGATTTTCATAAGAGGGACAGATTGACGAAATTGTGTGCGTCGCTATCACTGTAAACAGGCTAAGAACTATAGATTGAGCTGAAAGAAGAAGAAAGAGTGATCAGTGAGATCCGTGAACAAGTGTCCTAACATTTTACCCCCCTTTCGAAGCCATCAGAGCCATCAGATTTGGGTTTCAAGTAGCAGAGAATGAGCTATAATTTTGATTCACATTTTGTTCTACGAAGAAGCTCCAGGAGATCTAATGCCTGGAGATAACTTCTGAGTAGTGCAAAGATTCTATGTTCTTTCAATAAATATTGATTCAATTCATTGTGCTTTGTTTTTGTAGTGTTTACCTTGTGTATTATCTATCTTCTCTTCCATCTCCTATCTCTACTTCCTTCTACTTCTGATAATCCCTGATGGATTCGACCTTTTGACAAAAACCCCTCCGGCATTGGTGAACCCGACGTGAAAGGTCATCAGAAGAAGGAAAGACAAGATGGGAGAATCTTCGAATACATGCTCCAGTGATGTTTTGCAACAGTTGGTGCAAAATATGAATATGCTTATGCAGGTACAACAACAACAACAGGTGATGCAAGCTTCAGCTCAAACAGCAAGTGTTGTGATGAATGATTTGCAAGCAGTTGAGCGTGAGGTGAAGTTATTCAATGGCAGGAATGTATCTGCATATGTACATACCTATGCTCAAAAGATAGAATTCTTTGGGGTGGCTCAATCTGCATGGAGCCGGTATTTTATATGTGTTACTGTTCATGAACTAAAGCACCAATTACTAAATTATACTTGCAGGATGCTGACTAGGTAGCCTTCAAGAAGACACTCACATTGAGGACACTAGTTTGATTATGCGCAAGACTTTTCAAGAGTGGGTTTTACAACCCAATAAGGGTCTTGTGGCTACAGAATTGTTAAGAGAATTTGGAAGTAAATTTGAGCAGTTGGATCTTGCAGAACAACAAGCTCTTGCAAGTCAAAAATTTGAATTGTTTCTACAAGCAACTGATCCTGAGCTTCAAGAGAAGCTTGATGATTTGATGGAGGATTAGACTATAGAGATAGGTTTGAGAATAGAGTGGAGACATGTCAAGGAAGCTAAAACTGCACTTGTGCGGAAGCATAGAAGAAGAGAAAAATTGCATGTCTCTAGCTTGCCCATTGTTACGGGCAAGACACTTGAAGTATCCAATAAGCCACCTACTTCTGTGGCTAACCCTATGGCTGTACCTGCTATTGATCCCTGTGTTAGGAAAGATGTCTTAGATGAGTTGGTCAAAGACATGCGGGATCTTCAATTGAAGGTTGCAAAATTGGATGAAAAAGGACAAGAGAAAAGGGGATAGGCAACAGCCCCTAAGTCTGGAAAAAGATGTATGTGGTGTGAGAGTTTGGAGCACGAGAGAAAGGATTGTGCTACCTATCAGGAGGCCTTGGCACGACAACTCATCTTCTGGAAAGATGGCAAGATCCATCCACAAGAAACGGGATTGCCTCTTGCTTTGAATTTTGAAAAGGGAGGTATGCAAAAGTTGTTGGAAGACTTGGCTGTCTGAAATGCTTATGCGGCAGTACATGCTTCTACTTTTGGTCTACAGTTAGATAGAATGCATGGCCAAGTGATGGTTGGGGTCCAAAGGCTAAAATATGGACACATGCTTTACATGCAGCTGAAAAGAGAAAGGACACCGATAGTGAAATGTCTCATGCAAGGCAAGACATTCATGGCATAATTGGTTAGGAATCACCAACAGATGCATATTCAGTGTATGCATATTTAGTAAAGGTACAAAACACAGATGTACTTGTGGAAGAAAAATGAAAAAGATATGAAGATATTGTAGGGACATCTAAAAGAATGACAAAAAGAAGTGTGGATCAGCCTAAAGCTACAAATCAGCCACCTCTTGAGCATGTTATGAAAGAGGTTAGTCAGGAGAAAAAATAGGATAACAAACAAGAGGGCAAAAAGAAGGGCAAGCAACCAGGATATAAGTTGCAATCTGACATTGAGACACCCAAAGATCTTAAGAAGGTTCTTAAAGAACGGATCTTAAACAGTGGGTGGAATTTACCTTGGGAGAGGTGCTTGGCATTGCCAAGTGAGAATTTCATGATGAAATCATTGACATAACTAAAAGGAAGCATCAGTTTCTTAGTGATACCACTAGTCCATTGCTGCAATTTGAAGAGAAATTTGGTTTGTTGGGTATTCGAGCTGAATATGAGCATGAAGTAAGTACAGGATTGTCTATGCAAGATGCTACTAATCAGTGGACAGCATGTGGAAAAGAGAAGAAAGTGGCTGAAAATGCATTGTCTTGTAGCAATATGCATGGTGGAGTAAGGCAAGTGCAACAATATGGAGAAGAGACTCTAGGATTTATTCCTCGAAGTCACTACACAAGAAATCATTGGGCTAGAGCTACCACTGAAACGGTAGTGAAAATAGGGGAGCGTGAAACTCCTTGTGTTGCTTTACTTGACCACGGGTCTAAGATAAATGTCTTTGAGCGTGGATTGCATGAAAATGGTGCATGGCCTTTAGACACTGATCATGGTTGGCAAATGAGGGCTGCAAGATAATTCCTCATATGCAGTGATTTTGGGACAGCCCTATATTACAAATGTGCATATGGAAACAAAGGTGCTTGATAATGGTTCTTCTTATGCAAGAGTAAGAAGCAAGGATGGGAGAAAAGCAGTCCAATTTCTTACTGTTTGTATTAATCATCCTAGAAATCGGGATACGCTTCAAAGACCTAGATTTTCATTAAGCATTGCTGTAATGTGGGGCTACAATAGTGCTATTCAGAGGGTGTACTCGTCTCTTGATGAAATGAAGCATGTATTTACTATTAGTAACTCTCAGTTTATAGCAAATAGTTCATGTTGTCTTAAGCCTATGGAAGTTATGTGCAGGGCTGAATGCATATCTATGAAACAGGCGACTAAGGAATTGAGAATATTGTAACTGTTAGCTGAAAATGAAGGCATTTCAAGCATGTTTTATGGGCTGAATATTAATGATACTATGGCTGAAATTTTGGCAACTATACATGCAAAAAATGAGGCTAAAAACAGAGTTTTGTAAATATGTTCTTTGGACATGTATGATGTTATAGCATTGTTTGCTCAACACGAAGGATTACAATGGGTTGAAGCACTTGTGGAAACAAAATATAAGAGAGTTAACAAAAAGGTGAAACCAATTGCTTTGCCACTTCCACAAAAGAGTGAGGGTATGTATGAAAAAGTGTCAAGGTAGCCAAGCTTACGGGATCCTAATGATATAGGTCATCAATTTACATTTGAAACATTACAGGAATTGAAAGTTGGTGCAGAAGGGTTTCTTTTGCTTGCTCACTACAAGATATAGACCTTATAGCGACGTTTAAAGCGACGAAAATACAAACAACAAAATTTGCCCCCGTCGTCGCAAAAAGCGTCGTTATTGACGACGCCATGGAATCGTCGCTATTAGCGTCGCTATATGCGTCGCAAATGCGACGCAAATAGCGACGCATATAGCGACGGTTATGTAGAATTTGCGACGCTGATAGCGACGACAATAGCGACGCCTGCAGTAAATTTGCGACGCAAATAGCGACGGTAACAGAGGAAAAAAAATTTTTGTGCCCCTGCAAGCTGCCCTGCCACATATAGCACTGTGTGCTGTATGAGAGCCATACAAAATAGTTTCTGCACTGCTGCATACAAAGCGTTTGCAAACAAAAAGAATCTATACTGAAATCATAAAACTGATAGATGAAATAAATACATGATATCGCATAAAATGCGATTGGTACAATCATAAAACAATATCACTAATACATAGAAAATGTCTACATAGATCGGGCGACTAAAAACTAAAGGTATGTGAGCGCTAAGGATCCGAGGGCGAGCTACAAATCGTCGTCCCCTGAAAGCTCGTCCCTCTGCAAAGGAGCATCAAACGGATTCTGCAGAAAAAGAAACAACATATCAATCCACCATACAATAATGCATTCAAATATCTCATGGTAACTACGGACATGAAAGATGAGAGACTTACTGCGCCGCCGCGTCTGTACAATCGGTCGATCAATGATCTGAGACCGTGCCTCTCTGCATATTGAGTCTCAAGGCCTTGCGGATCGCGATTTGTAATGGAGTGCTGCAAAGAAAACAAAATGCTAACTGTTAGAAATATGATTGTCAGTACAAATAATATCTCAAAAAAACAAATAAGCAAAACAAAAGAGAAACTTACAAAGTCCTCCAAATATGTCCTGTGGCCGCCACTCCCAAGATGATGTACCGATCCGGCCTCGATTCGTGCCCTCGCCGCCTCCCGCTGCTGACTCCAACGTCCTGGCGAATTTGTAGCCTCCTCCCTCAGTCGGCGCCAGTCCTCTGCATCTAACCACTCGGGCTTTGGAGCCCCACTCTTGATTGCCTTGCGTGCGTCGGATCGTCTATGTGACATGTATGCACACATGCAATCCATCATCTAGCCCATAGAGAATCTATCCACTGCGGCTGGCACCGGGAACTCCTCATGCAAGGATGCTACTATGTACTCCTTGCTCCCCTCCGGTATATTCCTCCAATGATCCAGGACGTTGTGCCGAAAAACTTGTTGGCACAACTCCCTCATGCGAGCTATCACCCTCCTCCCCTCATCATTCATGATGATAGCTCCTGACCTGCCATCCACTAGGTATCCATAATCCCTAGGAGTGTGCCTCGTATGGGCCCTCTCCCATCTCCGTCCACGCTCCTGGGCATATCCAGGAGACCCCTGAACATCCGGTGTACCGACGGGGGTACCCTCTCCCGGAGTGCCACTGAAAGGGGTGCCACCAGAGGGGGTGCCACCAAAAGGAGTGCCACCAGAGGGGGTGCCACCAAAAGGAGTGCCACCAGAGGGGGTGCCACCAAAAGGAGTGCCACCAAAAGGCGTGACATCTGCCGACGGCTGCGCAAAAGCCGGAGTAACTGGAGTGGACGTCCCCACAGGTGTGACAAATCCTGGAGGTGACCGAGCTCTAGCTGAACGACGAGACGGAGACACCGCGTCCGTGTCTCCACAGCAGCACCCCCCTGATCCTCCTGCAGTCGCAGTCCCTCCCTCTGGCCCAAGTCGCGAGCGTCGAGATCGTCTGCTCGAAGCTGAAGCATCTGATCGCACTGAAGCTGATCTAGCAGAGCGCCCTGACGAAGAACGAGACAGCTCCTGATCTGCTATCTCTCTGAATCTCGCGAGCTGATCTGGAGACATACGTGCCATCATCTCCTGAAACTCCTCATCGCTCATCCCTCGACTCATCCTGAAAATAAAGATACCTGCAGAGATAAAAAATAATGTTAGAATAATCAATTGAAACTATACAAAGCGCATTAATATAAATCATTTTTGAAAAATCCATCTTAAAATGCATATCTTATCTACCTTTATGGAAGATCTAAACAACGAATTGAGTAATACAATTCTCCAAGAATGAAGTATTCTATGGTCCCATGTTAATCTCCTGACATAACTCTGCATACACTGGAAGGTCGATAGACATGTCACCACAAAAGAACGAGTCTGCCTCATTCTCAAAAAATTCTACGACTTCTGTATTTCCATCATTGTTAGCCGATGCGGTCTCCAAGCTTGCGGTGGCCTCCACCCCTTGTAATTTCGATCCCTCTATTTGCATATATTCTTCATCTATGCCTGGAACATCGCTTTGATCGTATACTCTCGCACCTCTAGGAGTTGAAGGTATAACATACCACTATCGAGGTTGTCGGGGATTTGGATAGAAGATTACATGTTCACAAACACTTACAAACCGTCTTCAAACCATTGTGACATAAAGCATGTCGTATTACAATTAGCAAGCAAATGACTAGAAGATTACCTGTTCACAATGTGCCGGCAACACAAAGGTGTCGCGCAAATCCGTCCATTTTTTTTCGGAATCTATTTCGAGAAATCCAGATGGACCTCGTCGAACCGTTGCGCCAGCTCCTCCAAGTACCACTTTGAACCACTGCACATCGAATATTATCATGGAGAAGCTACGGTAATCCACCGTAATAATACTTTGCAAATTCCCAAAATACTCCATCTCATCCACAACCGTGTTCGGATCCGTTGCTCGTCGCCGGCTCTCTTGCTCAAACCTTGCCATGACACCACAGTCCATTGTGGAGCGCATTTTGTCAATACGCTCCACCCGAAAATGCCGTCCGCGCGACCACGCTGCACTATATATTTTGTACTGCACATTGAAACACTCAAATTAGATGTAGCAAACAAATTCAGATACGACACATTCTAAACCCCTCATTACCTTTGGACTACATCCCCTCGAGAACTCCCACTCCTCCATTGAGACCTCTGCCCCTTCGCTGGATGCTGCGATCAAGGCTCCATGCAACCATCGTGTTGACATAAACCGCGCCATCTCCTCCATGCCTTCGGGATATCGAATCGGTCGGTGACGCGTACTGCGTCGGAATTCAGCTCGCGCTTCCTCTCGATCTTGCCTTGCAATCTGGTACTTGGCGAGCCACGTCTCCATGGAGGCATGGTGCAACATACAAAAGCGATTCACTTTCTCTTCCATTGAGGCATCCATTCTTTTTTCTACCCCATTTCCAACCACCACATCTCCAGTCAGCCTGTCATCGTCCTTGAGCGTCCATAGCATTTCATTGTCTGGTTCCACCGTTGGTAGCCATTGTGAGATATGCACTAATGCCTCTGACACCAACCAACCCTCCGCCATGCTACCTTCCGGACGAGCTGGTTGTCGCACAAAGCCTTTCAGGGTTTTCATGAAGCGCTCCAGGAAGAACATCCATCGCGTATGGACAGGTCCGGCAATCTCCACTTCGTCCACAAGATGCACAAGAAGGTGAACTTGTATCGTGAGCATGCTAGTGGGCAGGTATTTCTCAAAGAGACAGACCATCTCAACTGCTCCCCGCCTTGCGGATTCAATAGAGGACGTCTTAATCTCTTTCTGTGAGATCCATTGCACCAAAGTTGACAGCTTGTAAATGGCCCCGCGAATTTCTGGAGTTAGGCATCCCGCGATCGCGATCGGTAGGACAAACTGCCACAAATGAGAAAGCATTAAGAATAATGGTCACTTTTCAAATTTCAAAATGTCCACGCTAATTAAAATCCATTCTGTTCACAAACCTGATATATCTTATGCCAATCATGGGATTTTAGCCCAGACATTTGGTCATCTTTAGAAAATGCGGACCTGAGAGAACGCATCATACCCGTCGGAGTGCGGATAGACTTGATTACTTGCTTCACAATGCGCTCTTCTTTGGTAGACAAAACCCAGGGAGCGCGAGGAAGCTGCACTCCCCCTTCAGCACTCGACTGCGGCCAAAGCTCCTCCATCTTACCTACCTCCTTTAAATCCATTCGTGACCCTATAGTGTCTCTCTTTCCTGTGATGTGGTCCCATAGCAAGCTGCCAACATTTTTGAAAATATGCATGGGATCCAACAAGTGGTTGACCTGTAAGTGGGTCCAATATGGCAACTCGTAGAAAACTGAGAACCGTCGCATTCCATTTGGATGTGATTCCGGGTTTACCATTTTCAGCTCGTACCAGCTTGCAGCGTTCATACGTGCTGGAGGTCGTCCAAGAAAACCTTCCCTGAGTTCATGATCCTCCGGCAAGAAAGTGGCGTGTCCTTGATATACCATCTTCTTCATGGTTCGTGACCTTCGGGAGTCTAACTGTGGCCCACACAATGGACATGCATGATAACCTGAGGTAACGAGACCTGCAAGGCGATCCACGACCTAGTGAATACTTGATTGAATGAAATAAAATATAGATATTACCGGCGTGCACAAAGGTCTGCTCACCTGAGCACTCTCCCAATCCTGGAAAGTCATGCATCGTCCACATGAGAATGGCTCGAATGTTGGCTGACCGCCGACCATCGCGCCTGCTCATATCTTGCACCGTGACCCCCTCCTCCCACAAAATCTTAAGCTCATCGACTAATGGACGAAGATACACGTCCATATTTTTTACTTTGTAGCGGCCCGGGACGAGCAAGCTAAGGATGAGATGTCCTTTCTTCGTAGAAAGCCATGGAGGAATGTTGTAGTTGACAAGCACTATATGCCACACACTGTAAGAAGTCGAGCGCAGACCGAATGGGTTCACACCATCCATGGCGAGACCGAGCCGAAGATTCCTTGGCTCTCGCGCAAAGCCTGGGAAGGTAGAGTCAATGTGGCTCCATGCGCGCGAATCTGCTGATATTCGTTGCACTCCATCCGTAGACCTATTCTGCACATGCCACGTTGTCAAGCTTGCCATGGCAGACGTGCGAAACATGTGGTTTATGCGGGGGATGAGCGGAAAGTGTCTGAGGACTTTTTGAGGGATGGTCTGCCCTTGCAAGTCCTGTCGATACCTGTGAGCACCACACTTTGGACATGTCTCCATAGTCTCGTATTCATCTCGAAACAATATGCAGTCGTTGATACATGCATGGATGTTATTGTAGTCCATGCCAAGCTTCCGTAAAACATGTCGTGCATCATCACGAGACTCAGGCATGGTGTTTGCAGGTGGCAATATATGATATTTCAATAACCTGAAAACATCATAAAACACCTTGAAAAATCCATCCATATTTACAATAATACTGTTTAAAAAAAAAACAATGAAGTCTATATGCAAGGTACCTGAATAACTCAGTCACACTCGTATCGCTCCAACCGTATTTCGCTTGCACACTTAAGAGTGCAAGCAATGTCTTCAACCGAGATACTCGGCACCCATCATATAATGGTATGGATGCTTCCTCTCTAAGCGGGTCAGATGTCTCAACATCCATGGGAATCAATGCATCGATCATTGCCTCCATCTCAGGCTCCAAGATTGTAGGCAAGTCGGGAAGGTTGTCTGTCTCCTCTGGCATTGACGATATAGATGGGCCTTGCGAGTGGTCTATTGGCTCCTGCCATCCATCCATCTCACGTCCACGAACTCTTCTAATTGGCCGCAAAGGGTGCACTCCCCCTTGGGTCGAGACATCACCCCCCTGGACACAAAATTTTCCAACAAGACCCAATCTTATTGTGTATGGTTTTCAATTAGCTTGAGAGTACAATGCATGAAAAATGCTAACTTGAAAATACCGTTTGCTGAAAATCTGCAATCGCCTGATCAATAATCTCAGGTTGAAACTCGCCAAATCGTCGTACGTGTTCTATAGACAATCGGTGTTTTCGTCTAATTGCCAACTTGCATTGAGAGCAAGGACATGGGACACGCTGATTAAGATACGACTCGCGGTCTTGAACAATAGGACCTTCTTCGTTTGCCATCTTATCTACATTACAGCAAACGAGGCTTAAATGGATAGCTTTTTGGAGATGTACGTCAACTTGCAAGTTGACCATAAACCTTGCATTGTATATAGTAGTCGAGAGATTTTCCGATGTTATATCTCGGCCTTGTATCATGCTCAACGATTTGTTTGTCCCGGTAGATAATTTTTTGTTATATCTCGGCTTTGAGTATAAGTAATCCATTTTAAAATTAATGCGCGCGATCTATGAAATTTTACAACTATAGAAATAAAATTTATTTCAATCAATTCTACTCATAGTCATAAGACCTGAGAGAAATTATCCTATACTCAATTTAAGGGATCTCCACTTCTATAACAATAATTTTGGGTTAATTTTGATGAAGTACGTGGCCGTATGCAAAGCACATTGCATACCATTATCGATACGTATATTATCTTAAATTTCATTCCCTTCCCTCTCCCTCTCCCTCTCCCTCTCTTTCTCTCACCCTCTCCCTCTCCCTCACCCTCTCGTTCTCTTTCTCTCCCTCCCTCATTTCCTTCCTCCTCCTCCCTCTCCCTCTCCCTCCCTCTTTCTCCCTCTTTCTCCCTCTCCCTCTCCCTCGCTCCCTCGCTCCCTCTCCCTCCCCCTCCCTCTTTCTCTCCCTCTCTCATTTCCTTCCCCTCCCCCTCCCTCTCCCTCTCCCTCTCCCTCTCTTTTTCTCCCTCTCCCTCTCTATCTCTCTTTCTCTCTCATTTCCTAAACAAGCAAAAAATAAAGTGATTTAAACATCCTCCAAGCAAAAGGGAGAGGGAGAGATACAATGCACTCTCCCTCTCTTTCTCTTTATATCCCTCTCTCATTTCCTTCCCCTTCCTATCCCTCTCACTCTCTTTCTCTCTCATTTCCTCTCCTAAACAAGCAAAAAATAAAGTGATTCAAACATTAAACAAGCAAAAGGGAGAGGGAGGGAGAGAGAGAATGCACTCTCCCTCCTTCTCCCTCTCTTTTTCTTTCTCTCCCTCTCCTATTTCCTCCCCCTCCCTCTCCCTCTCCCTCTATTTCTCTTTCTCTTTCTTTCCCTTTCCCTCTCCCTCTCCCTCTCTTTCTCTCTTACTCTCTCGTTTCCTCTCCTAAACAAGCAAAGAAGAAAGTAATTTAAACATTAAACAAGCAAAAGGGAGAGAGAGAGAGAGAGAATTCACTCTCCCTCTCCCTCTCTTTCTCTCCCTCTCTCTCCCTCTCCCTCTCCTTCTCTTTCTTTTCCTCTCCTAAATAAACAAAAGAGAACGATTTAAACCTTCAACAAGTAAAAGAAAGAGAGAGGGAGACTCACCAATGAGATATGGCGAGCGTGGGCGGCTTCTCTTTGCAACGAGGGCTCCTCCTCTCCTTCGCGAACAACGACGGTGGCGGTGGCGGTGGCGGCGGCGGCGGCAACAAGTCTCTTCCTCCTCTTCTTTCACAAAGCCTTGGCTCTCTCCCTCGCTCTCGCTCTCAAAAGGCGAAGAAAACAAAATGAAAACGGCGCTCTGGTTTCGGCCGCGCTTTTTTTCCCTGCGGCGTCGCTATTTGCGTCGCTATTTGCGTCGCAAATGCGACGCAAATAGCGACGCATATAGCGACGCAAATAGCGACGCCAATAGCGACGCCGATAAACGCCGTCGCTAATCGGCGTCGCTATTGCCCCAGTCCCTTGTAGTGGCTGAGAGAGACGGTGTATGCGGATGTTGGCTAGACATGGAAAGGCATTTGCATTTCAACCAAGTGAAATAGGTTGTGTGGATCCAAATGTTGTCTCTCCTATGGTCATATTTACGATGCCACATGTACCATGGAACTTGAGGCCTATTTCAGTGCCTAAACTTGCCAAAGCTAATGGATTTGCTAAATGAAAAGATTCGTATGAAGATCTTGGAGCCTTCTTCAGCCCCATACTCAAATCATTGGTTTACAATGCCCAAAAATAATGGCGCTTTGATATTTATTCAAGACATGCAACCGATCAATAAAGTAACCATAAGAAATGTGGGTGCAGGTCCTGTAGTTGATGAATTTGTAGAGGCTTTTGCAAGCAGAGCGATCTATTCTTTGGGTCATCTTTACTCGAGTTATGATCAGTTTCAACTTGCAATTGAAAACAGGGATATCACAACCATGAAGACTCCCTTGGGGTTAGTACGAATGTGTACTCTCCCACAGGGAGCAACAAAATCAGTGGCACACATGACAAATGTTATGAATAGGGTACTCAGGGATTTTATACCACAATTGACTATGCCCTTCTTGGATGATTTCCCAATCAAAGGGTGTACAGTGGATGAAAAGAATGAAGAGATGGACGCACATGGATGCCGACAGTTTGTTGCAAACCATATTGTGGATTGTGAGAGGATTTCGACACATCTAGAAGAGGTGCATTTAACTCTTTCTAAACAAAAGTCTGTCTTTGGAGTTGAAGAGGTTTTGATTGTTGGGCATATGCGTGGGCCTTATGGGCAAAGGCCATCACCAACAAAAATAGATGGAATTCATAGAATGCATGATGTGTGCACGAATGTATCAGAGGTGCCTAGATTCTTGGGTGCATGTGTATTCTATTTGATATGGATTCCTCACTTTGCACACGTAGCCGATGCTCTTTATCAGCTTCTAAGGAAAGGTCAGAAGTTTCATTGGGAAAGAAAGCATCACAAAGCAATGAAGAAATTGAAGCAACTCTTAAAATCTGATCCTACATTGAGAAAGGTTGACTATTCACATGGAAAGCCTATCATTGTTACTGTTGATACAAGCCCAATCGGGATTGGATGGTAAATTGGGCAAGATGATGAGGAAGGGCAAAGATATCCAATTCACTTTGGTGCTAAAGTATTGATTGAACGACATATAAGATATCCACAGGTTAAAAGAGAATTATGGGGAATTGTGACAGCCCTTAAATGTGATAAGAAGTATTTTATGGGTGCTCATGTAGTCATTGAGACCAATTGTTTGCCGGTATTGGGTATGATTACTAATTGTGCTACTCCAGACATTGCTATGCTTCGATGGATTGCATACATCAAATCTTTGAACCCTGAATTTCAGCATATTGCAGGAAGAAATAACCGAGTGGCAGACATGTTATCTCGAGCACATTATGAGAATGAAGATGGGATGATGGATGAGGAGGAAGAAGATGACTTTCTTATGGCTGAAAATGATTTTGCAAGAGTGAATTTAGCAATGCAAGGTATTACTACAGCATTAACAGAAGCTTGGACAACAAAGAGGAGACACTTTAGATGTTTTATATCTTGTGTAGAAGTATTTTTGAAAGACAAATATGCAGGAGAGTGGCTGAGAGTTGGTCAATACCTCAGTACATTAACAAAGAGAGATGAATGGTCAAATGAGGAGTTTAAGAAAATCAAGAGGAAAGAGTATGGGTTTTTCTTAAAAGATGGATATTTATGGAAAACATGCTAAAAAGAAACATGGTATACCATTGTGAGTTTTGGGTGACAGAGCTTCACAAGTAAAAGTAATGCAAGAATCTCATGAAAGCTTATGGGCAGGTCATAGAGGTGTTTGGGGTACTTTTACAAAGATAGATATTGGTGGTAGGGTATGTATAAGGATGTTGCTCACTTTGTGGAAACATGTACGACATGTCAAATGTATTCATTTGTGAGACATTGGGATGGATTGCAACCCGCATATCCATTGTCTCTTCATTTTAAGTGGGTGGTGGAATTGGTCACAATGCCTACAGGAATTTGGAAAATGAGGTATCTTGTGCTTGATCGTGAAGACTTGACTAATCAAGTGGAAGGGAAAGATTTATGTACTAAGACAACAAATGTTGTGTATACTTTTCTCTTAGAAGAGATCTTTTGTCAGTATGGCTGTGTGGAAAATTTTATAGCAGATAGGGGTGAGTTGGATGCGGATGAAGCTCATGATTTCTTTGCACAATTGGGGATAAATCTTGCTCTAAATTTGGCCTATAACCCTGAAGGAAATGGAAAAAGTGAAAGAGGTCATCTACCTATTGTGAAGGCATTCGCAAAAGCATGTGGAGAGAATGTAAAAGAGTGGCCATGATTGCTCCCTTATGCTTTGGGGGCCGACAGAACAACTCATAGTGCTGTTATAGGATATATTCTTGCAGAATTGATGTATGGTCAAAAACCTATCATGCTGATAGAAGAGATGACAGTCACATGGAGTGTGTTACCTTGGGAGGAGGAGTTGAATTGAGAGGAGTTATTGGCCTTATGCATTAGACAGTTCGAAAGAAAGTCAAAAGACATAGAGGCAACAATCGCAAAGATAAGGGCAGCAAGGATACAGAACAAGAAACGATTTCACAAAAGACATAGATTGAGACCAAGAACCGTACAAGATGGGGATTGGGTATTGGTTTATGATAGCAGTTTAGACAACTAGCATAGTGCCATGCGTAAATTTTCCAAAAGATGGTTTTGACCCTATGTGGTAAGACATGTGTTTGATAATGCTACTTATGCATTAAATGAGCTATATGGGATAGCCATCAAACTTCCGGTAGCAGGAAAAAGAATCAAATTATTGAAAAGGCAAGAATCTACTACCTATGAGTTGCGAGAATTGGAAGAAAATAGTGGTCATGATACAAGGGCTAGCTAGGAAGACATGGAAGATGAAGAAGCAAATGATATGGTTGCAGAGGATGAGGAGGACTCAGAATCAGGTGACAACTAGGATTTTGGCACATACTGGAGGATGTGCAGGTTCAGAGGGGGTGGATGTCGTAATGTTATGAGGACACAGTGTGAAAAAGTATGGAATACATCATCATCCGACTTCTTTATTGATCTAGAGAGTCAATGTGATCTGAGCCATTAGTACTAGTGTGAGTTGCATGGATTATCCAAAAATACTAGATTTTTGGATAATGTTATCTTATTTCTTATACTATTTATTGTAAAAAATTGAAAAAGTTAGAAAAATCTTATAGATTAGGATGGCATGCAAAAAGCTAGTTTCTTTTTTAGCCAATTATGGGATTTTCATAAGAGGGATAGATTGACAAAATCACGCGCGTCGCAATCACTGTAAACAAGCTGAAAACTGCATATTAAACTGAAAGAAGAAGGAGTGATCTGGGAGATTCGTGAACAGGTGTCCTGCGGTTTTACTCCCCTTTCGGAGCCAACGGAGCCATCAGATTTGGGTTTCGAGCAGCAGAGAAGGAGCTGTAATTTAGAAGCACATTTTGTTCTACGAAGAAGCTCTTTGAGATCTAATGCCTGGAGTTTGCTTCTGAGCAATGCAAAGATTCTAGGTTCTTTCAATACATATTGATTCAATTCATTGTTCTTTATCTTTGTAGTGTTTACCACTTGTGTATTCTCTATCTTCTCTTACATCTCCTATCTCTACTTCCTTCTACTTCTGATCCCGGTGGATTTGACCTTTCGACAAAAACCCCTCCGACACCACTTGCCATCCGCTTCATCATATCTCACCATACACCTTGTTCATGACAAAGGGACTATACTACTCGTTGTAGCAGCCATTGATCCTTGTTTTTAGTATGAAGTGGAGTGCCTACTACCAATCATAGCACATAGAAGTAGGAGAACAAAAGTATTGGTCATAGCACATGGAGAGTATGCATCGCGTGCCATAACTAGGTGAGAGTTTTCTACAAGGTGTTGTAAAAAAAAGTAGAGTGGCATAAAAGATATTGCTATGAGGAAAAAAATAATTTCACAATAGAAGAAGGGTATGATAGGTGGCAGTACTCATAACCCATGGAGAATAGACATGACGTGACATAATATAGGTTCTAAGAAGTTTCAAAGCTGCGAGGGTTGCTTTTTATTTTTAACTAGCAACACACCATGTTCACCTACTTAGTTTAGTTTCTAAGAAGCTTCAATTGACAATGGGGTGAATCACATTGATCTGCAACACCACATACAATCTCCACTTTCACTCATCATCCTACCATGCTGTCTAATATAAGGTAGATTTCATGGGTGTAACAACCAACAACAAACACTCTGTTACACAAGATGAAGATGTAAAGCATTTACTTGTGAATCACAACACATACATCACTTTGTTGGAAAATGTCACTTGCTACTAAATAATTCAAGAATAATTCAAGGATACAACAATTAGCAAAAGTGGCTTGGACTTGACGAGTAAGGTGGAGGGTAAAGTAATAGCACCATATACAGGGTCAATCTTAGATAGGTAGTATGAGGGGGATATGTAGCAAAATGATGAGTAGAGGAAGATGATCTATATGGTGGGATTAATCCAAAGTTCTTAGAGAACCTAGCTAGAGACTCAAGGGGATGAGAACCAACATTGACAATGCCTTTAATGTAGTAGGTGGAAGCCTATACCTATTGTGAATAAGAGTGGGGCATGCCTCATTCAAAATACGACAAGGCATAGAGACTATTGAATTGGTTGTCTTTAGTAGAGTGGATATCATAGTATGGAAATGCATACATTGTATAAGGGATGGTGGTGTATTGAAGTGATATAGGTCATATGTTGAGAACGTGAATATGTAGGCTACTACTAGAAGTGATATGAGACAAGGCACTTGCTCTCAAAGGTGATTGAATAGCCAACTCACCTTGGTCAATTTTATGGTCATCATAATTCAATAATCACAATAGACTGATCCAAAGTACACTCATTCATTATGTTAGTTTGATAGGAATTTACCTTTACCATATGTTTTTCCAATGTAAGAGTATGTATAAGATAATATCAAGCCATGTAGATGGGCTCATTAAATAGTTATCTTAGTTTTTGTGAGCATCATTATTGATACAAATCAAAGATAATGAAGAAAAACTATTGATAAAAATGTACAAGTAAACAAATGTAGGGGCTTTAAAATTTTAATGATATAGGTTTCCATTCTTCTTCTTTTAAATTGGAGTCACATACTCAAAGAATCCAAGTGAAGCTGACTAGCTTGTGAGGCATAAAGAAGGTGGGCGGTCTATTAGCTTTACAACTACTAGTGTGAATCCTTGAATAGTTGGCAAGTAAAAGGAGGGGATACACACAAACTAGTGTATAACGTATTGCTTTCGTTGTTTTGTTAAAACATGCAAGATGGACTCCATTTGCAAGAAGATAATGCATGTCATCTAGTTAAAGATGTAAACATGATTTAAAATTATAGTATGGTATAAAGAGTAGGGTTGATTGCTTTGGTTGTTTTGTTAAAACATGCAAGATGGACTCCATTTGCAAGAAGATAATGCATGTCATCTAGTCAAAGATGTAAGCATGATTTAAAATTATAGTATGGTATAAAGAGTAGGGTTGATTAGGTAGACATCAAAATTTCAACATGGTTTTGTTAACTATAAGAATTAAGAAGCATGAAATGTGCAAGCAAGAAGCCTAGATTTTTGGAATTAGTCCTCGAATTATTATCAAGAACTTAATGTGCATGAAGCACTTGCATCCTTGATTTGGCAAAATGTTGCAGTAATTCTATTGATTTATCATGTAAATCCACAAGTTGGGCATAATCCTATGTAACTTGTGATGATAGCATAGGCTCCTTTGGGAAAACCATAAAGCTTTATGTTCATTCTCACCATAGGAAAAGCATGCAATAAGTGTTGTGTGGATTGTATGAGAGGTTGTACATAACAAACAGATGAAGCTCTCTCTCACTCTCTTTTACTCATAAAAATGAAAGCACAACTCATAAAACTCAAAATAGACTTAAAGAAGAGTAAAGAAAAACTGAGGGACACACTGGGGTGTGGAAAGTTGGTCTAGTAATATTTTTCAACGGAAATATTATACTAAATGTGACCCACATAATGGATATGCATGATAATCTTAGGTAACCAAACTTGTCCCAACACCTCTATCGAATGAATAAAAACTTGAATGAGCTATGCTAGATATTACCAACGAGAACGTAAGCCTACTTACCTAAGCACTTCCCAAATCCTGGAAATTCATGCATGGTCCACATGAGAATGGCTCAAATATTGGCGGACCATCTACCATCGTGCTTGCTCATATCTTCCACGCGACCCCCTCTTCCCACAAAATCTTAATCTCATTGACTAATGGATGAAGATACACGTCCATATTCTTGACTTTGGAGCAGCTGAATGACCAAGCTAAGGATGAGGTGTCCTTTCTTCGTAGAAAGCCATGGAGGGATGTTGTAGTTCACAAGGACTATAGACCACACCCTGTAAGGAGTTGAGCATAGGCTGAATGGATTCATGCCATCCATAGCAAGACTAAGCCAAAGATTTCTTGGATCTCGGGAAAAGCCTAGAAAGGTAGAGTCAATGTGGCTCCATACGCGTGAATTCGCTGATATTATTTGAACTCCATCTGTGTGGATCTATTCTGTGCATGCCATGTTGTCAAGTTTGCCATGCCAGACGTATGAAACATGTGATGTATACAGGGGATAAGCAGAAAGTGTCTAAGAACTTTTTGAGGGATGGTTTGCCCTTGCAAGTCCTGTCGATACCTGTGAACACCACACTTTGGAGAAGTCTCCATAGTCTCATAGTCTCCTCGAAACACTACACAATCATTGATACATGCATGGATGCTATTGTAGTCTATGCCAAGCTTTCATAAAACATGTCGCACATCATCACGAGACTCATGCATGGTATTCAAAAGTGGTAATATATGATACTTTAGTAACTTGAAAAAAATCATAAAACATCTTGAAAAAGCACAATTGTTTTTTATGATGGTGCCAAAAAGAAATCAACAAAGCATACGTAGAAGATACCTAAATAACTCGGTCACACTCACATCGCTCCACTTGTATTTTGCTTGCACACTTAGGAGTGCAAGCAATGTCTTTAGGTGAGATACTCGGCACCCATCATATAATGGTATGAATGCTTCCTCTATAAGTGGATCAGATATCTCGACAACCATGGGTATCAATGTATCGATCATTGCCTCCATCTCAAGCTCCAAGCTTTTAGAAAAGTTTGGAAGGTTGTCTGTCTCCTTTGGTATTGATGGTATAGATTGGGTAGTACCTTCCAAGTGGTGGATTGGTGTAATGTGTCCATTTGTATCTTCAGGACACGTCTTAGTAGTCCATCGGAAAGGATGTCTAGAAAGCTCCGCCCGACACTCCCATGGAATGTTACGGGGTTTGCGATCTAGGGCTTTTCGTGTCTGCCACATAGCGAAAGTATTCCGACCGTTCCCACTTAGGATCAACCTGAATTAGGGTTTTCCTTATTGGTCATTTCCTAACGGCAACTAGCGTTGGACCCAAGCGAACTACTTTACGCAGAAACGCCAGGTCCAAAGCGGGTTCACGCTGCACTTAGTTCAAGGAGAATAGAACATGAGAGGGATGCAAAGCTCAACCTCTCTGCCATAAGGCAGAGTCACATTTCCTTCCCCTAAAACAGCGTAAATCGGGATCAATCATAACTCTAGGTCAACGCTTTTGTTGTTCGTGTTCTTTGACGATCTTCCTGCTATCCATCGTGATTTGAGGAAAAATCCCGGCCAATCGAGACCACCCATCCATAGGACGGACCTATGGCCCATCCTCCGCACTTTCCTCGGGTTGTTTTAGTTATTTAATTACCTAACACATTAGTTGGGCATGTATCAATGAGCTTCTTAAATTAGCCCATTAGGCACTGGTTCTTTCACGTAATCATATCACTTGACATAGAAATATAATATCAGACAAGTTCCTTATTAACAGGTTATCATGTTTATCTTTGAAATACAAAAAGTCCAGCATGTAGGCTTATCCACAATCTGCCCGAAGGCTATCCAGCAATCCATAGGGATCACTAATCCAAGTTTTTGCCCGTAGACTTATATGTGGGCCTCGAGATCCAATCGCGAGTCACTTTAGGCTCTTGTGCAGGGCTCGAAAGATGAGGGATTTACGGCTAGAGCCCCCCTGGCACCCAAGCATCCTCCTACTCCAAGTAGCGCTCAACGGAGAGGCCTCTCACGATGGGTTCGGTCCACTTTCTCGGCGTGGTTAACAACCCCCTTGGTTAGGGATAGGCAGGCAATCGAGGTAACTAAAGTTGCCTCTCCCTTCAGGCCTTCAACCTGAAGTATTAGATATCCATTTATCTTTTAATTCATTGATCAAATAAAGCCAAACAGTGCTCTTAAATTTGTAACAAGCACAAACATTTTCATTGGTTGTTTTTGTTGGAAAACTGCTAAGGAATGAATCCTTCCTTTCGAATGCGTCCAGCACTCAATCCGGGATGACTTGTGACTTGGCAAGATCCCCTATATCCTGGGTTAGGGCGTACCCTATTAACCCAACTTGGTCAATACCTTAAGTTTATATGTTATACCAATTTATTAGTTTGTCCTTTTGCTCCAAGCAATTATCTTTACTCAAGAAAGATACTAAATTAGGAGGATTATTCATCCTCTTGCAAGATAACTTGCGTAAGGACTTGGTAACCTCATTAGAGAATTGGCCATTCCCTTATGATCCAATCACAAGCTCATACGACTCCGCACTTGTTGCACAAGTGTCGCATCGAACTATGAGACGATTATACTCATCAAATGGAGTCACGAAACAATCTGTTCCTAATTACATTAGATTGACGTCGTCAGTCCTAGGGTTCCACGTTCCATCTCGTAAGATTCTTAGGGACAAACCCTAGATCACTTCCCAATTATGTTCATTGCCCCTACATTCGATGAATGCAGGCAAGTATTTAGGGTATGGGAGTTTCAATTTTAGCAATACGTACGATTAGGTCATATATTAATTCCTAGTGAATTTCTTGGAATTTAACTCATTCTAAATGAGTACTCAGTGGTTTAGATGTTTAGGTTTATGCCAATTTGTTTAACTCTTGAAGATAGTTACGTTATCATTTCATAACACATGACTTGTTGTCTATGTATAAATTGACTTTTTCAACCCTAACTTATCGATTTAAGGTCAAGCATAGGTTAGGTTGATTCCCTAATCTTCCTGTAACTTTAAAAAAAAATTCATGCTAAACAAGCAACCTTTTACTTGATAATTTATGCAGTTGACAAATGATATTTGCCTAGAGTTATGCGTTGTAAGAATCATTTCATGTTGTGCACTTTCCTAAGGATTCCTAGCACTTTCCATGATGATTCATTGCGAAGAGGATATGGGTTAATAATGCGATAGACAGTTTATACTTTCATGTTTAAACGAGGTATACTATCTTAATTATGTTCTATAACAATGGACATTAATCTAATTTTTAATTCATTGCACTACATAAAGTTATTTACTAGAAATGCATTTATGCTCCCTTTATTTTGCTTGGTTTTTTGAAAATATTAATGACTAAATTCCTCCGTCGTGAACTAATTTTTGTAAAGCATTTAAGACAAAAAAATGAATCCTATTTCCAACAATTATCATTTGTACGATTGAATTATAACAATACCAAATAAAAATGAGAAAGGAAAACCTAGACTTGGGGTGAGATGTCCACGTGGATGCTAGGAGACGACCCTCCTGTGGCTGCGCCTTGGGCTTTCTTAGGAGGCATCGCAAATGTAGTCTTTCCATCCTGGATGCAGCTTTACAACTCCTTTTCTGAAATTCCACCATGGCTCCCTTTTGCAATAACTTGCACCGTTCGTTGAAATCAGCTTTAGAAGGCTTCCTCCTTGAAGTAGGGATTTCGAAAGGGGCTGTTTCAAAATCTTTCGCGAATAAGACCACTAAAGCTATGGGAAAGGCTTAATGGCCTTATAAAGACTTGCACGAACGAGAAATAAAAGGTGTAGAATCCCTTACAAGGGCTTTTGAGTGGGAAAGGAAGGTGTCAAAAGATCCTCAACATTCTCTTTCTTTTTTACGTGGGGAAAAAAACAAGGTATGGGAGAGCTAGATGGGTTATTTTTGCATGGCCTAAGGGGGCCCTTAAAGGGATTTAAGATTCGGGAAGGAAGAGATTTTAAGGTAACATCTTTTGATGGAAAAAGGGCTTATAGAGCTTCAAGGGAAAATTTGAGGGGGTCGAAAAAAGAGCCCTAAAGACCACTTAAGGCCTCTTACGGGATTTTTGGGAAAAAACCTTTCTTGAGGGGAAAAAGGGGGCTTTCTAAAGTCCTAAGGGAGAAACTCCAAGGGGGGGAAAAGAGACCCTAAGGGAGCCTTGGAGAGGAATTTTAAGGGGGGGGTTTCAAGAGGCCACACGCAGGGCGCCTAAGGACCCTTAGGGGAAAATTGGAGGGGGGGGGGGGGGAGTAACCCCAAATCCCACAGAAAGGGGCCCTAAGGGAGCCCAACCTTGGAAGTTCCAACGCTACCTCGAAAGGCACGCGGGGGGAAAGGAAATGATTCCCCAGCCGTTTACGATGGCCAGGAGGTGGCCGCGTGGACTGGTGTGATAGTCCTGAGCGACGCCTTAACTTCCAGCCTAGCTCCTTGATGGCACAGAATGGCGGTGGAAGCCTATGCTCTAGGTAATTTGTAATGGCGCGGCAGCTCATGGCGATTTCAACCTCTCTCCTCACAGCAACAGTAGGCGGCATCACTCCCCTTATGCATTAAGGGTAGCGCCTCCCTCTCTGTCCTTCTGCTTGCACCCCTCCCTACCCCATTTATATAGGTAAGGGGAGGGGGATACTCCCTCCTTGTGTGTCAGCGGTCATGGGCATAAGCTTTGGCAAGCTCCAGTAAGGAGCTTGCCCACCATGCTGATCCCCTCTTCCTCCAACTCGACAGTCGGCTGGAGGAGAGGAAAAATTAAAGAAATTTTTCTTTTATCTAAAGGATAATTCCATTATCTTCTATTGGGCAGTTCACGCGAGCCTATGCCTTCGAGATATTACATTCTCTCCCCCTTGGAGGAATCGAGATGCCCTCATCTTGAGATAAACTAGGAATATTGATGGTTGAGAGTGCCTTCATCTATTCAAGTGGCATCCTCTTTGGGATAATCTTTCCACTAGACGAGGAAATCCCTCAAGGTTCTGGATCTCAATTGTCTCTCCCTAACATCTAAGATCTTGTCAGGCCTTAGTTCAAGGACTCCTTAACTAGGCATTACAACTTGTTGGTCATCAAGTACATGGTTAGGATTAGGTACATACTTTTTTAATAGGCTAATATGGAATACATTATGAACCTCTAGGTTCTAAGGGAGTTGCAGTTTATATGCATTAGGTCCTAGGCATTTGAGGATCTTGTACGGTCCACAATACCTTGGACTTAGCTTCTTGCAATCTCCTAAGGATAGGGAACTCTTCTTAGGGCATATGCGAATGAAGACCATGTCTCCTTCTTCGAAGACTCTATCTTGATGTTTTAAATCCGTGTATGCCTTCTATCTATCCTTGGAAGCTTGGATGTCCTATCTTATTGACTTTATTTGGTCATCCATCTCTTCCAACATCTGCCTTGAAGCTTCAACCCTTAAGGTTGGATCCGAGAAGTTTAGGGGACTTCAACAGTCATGACCATACAATGCTTGGAAAGGGGTCATATGAATGCTTTGTTGGTAAGAAGCATTGTAGGCAAATTCAACCAAAGGCAAGTATTGAATCCACCTCTTCGGCTCACAACAGTAGTATGCCCTAAGCATATCCTCGATGACTTGATTTACCCGCTCTGTTTGGCCATTTGTTTGGGGATGGTAAGTTGTGCTAAAACAGAGTTGAGTTCCAATGGCTTCAAAGATAGCTCTCCAGAAGTGTGATGTGAAGAGAGAATCACGATCACTAATGATTCTTTTGGGTAACCCATGTATCTTGAATATCTCCTTGATAAACAATCGTGCAATGTCTGAGGCCTTATAGTTTGTTTTTACTGGAATAAGGTGTACAACCTTAGTTAGCATGTCAACCACAACCATGATGGAGTTGTATCCTCCCTGAACTTGGGGTAGGCCAACAACAAAGTCCATACTGATGAATTCCCATTTCATTTAGGGTATGTCAAGTGGTTGCAGCTTCCCTGGCATCTTGACATGTTCGACTTTGATATGTTGACAAGACAAATACTCGGTGACATACTTGAGAATGTCACCTTTGAGCCTCTCCCAATGGTAGCTTTTCCTAACTGTATTGAGAGTCTTGGCATAGCCAGGATGTCCTGAGAAAGGGGAATCATGAGATCCCCACAATATCTTCTGCTTAAGTGACTGGCTTGCCAGTATACACAGCCTCGTTCTATAGTAGACAAGTCCACTATTGATAGAAAATTCATAATACTTAGCTTGCAGTTTTTGATTCTGATCCTTGATAGAGATCTCCCTTAGCATTGTTTGGTAGGCCAGATCATTGCATGCATCCTCTCTAGCTAACTCAAGTATTGGATTGTTTGGCATAGATACTTTTGTAGCTAGAGATCTAACTATTGATGGATTCTATAAGATTAGGGAATTAAGGAATGCCTTGTGACTAAGTGCATCGGCAACTACATTTTCTTTTCCTGGTCGGTACTTGATTTCAAAGTCATACTCCTCCAGTACTTCAATCCACCGACGTTGCCTCATGTTGATCTTATTCTGGGTAAAGATCCACTTGAGACTCTTATGATTAGTTACTAGTGTAAACTTGTTACCCAATAGGTAGTGTCTCCAAAGCTTTAGAGCATGGATGACAACTAGCAATTCCAGATCATGCATAGCATAATTCTTCTCATGACTCTTCAATTTCCTTGAAGAGTATGCTATAGGATGACCTTCCTGCATGAGCACACATCCCAATGCAAGTGTGCTAGCATCAGTTTACTACTTCGAACTCCTTATTGAGGTCTCGAAGTTTTAAGATAGGTGTTGATACCAAACTTTGCTTCAATCTCTCAAAGCTATTTTGTTCAGGAGTTGACCATGCAATGGAAGTTTGCTTCTTCAGTAAGTCCATCAGAGGTACTGCAATCAAAGCATAGTTTTTTATGAAGACCCTATACCATCCTGTCAATCCAAGAAAGCTGCGTATTTCTTTGACAGATGTTGGTATTGGCCAGATATTCAATTTGACGTTTGAAGAATGTGCACTTCTTCATCTTAGCATACAGCTTATGTGCCCTCATTGTCTCAAGGACAATCCGAAGTTGGGGCTCATGATCTTCTTCC
The DNA here is from genome assembly GCF_053477565.2 of Lygodium microphyllum. Classification (NCBI taxonomy): domain Eukaryota; kingdom Viridiplantae; phylum Streptophyta; class Polypodiopsida; order Schizaeales; family Lygodiaceae; genus Lygodium; species Lygodium microphyllum. The sequence goes on along the minus strand of NC_141137.1, from coordinate 93,300,755 downwards.
TGTTTAGAATAAATTAAAGTGTCGTCGAAGAAGATGAGCACGAAATCATCAAGATATGGCCTAAAGATATCCTGCATTAGCCTGTTGAAAGTGGCAGGTTCATTCGTAAGCTCAAATGACATAACTAGGAACTCAAAGTGTCCATATCTGGTGTTGAAGGCTGTCTTTGGGATATCTTCTTCCTTGATCCTTATTTGATAGTAACCCGACCTGAGATCAATCTTGAAGAAGATCTTTGTACCCTGAAGACGATCAAGGAGCTCATCTATTCTGGGAATAGGATACTTGTTCTTGACCGTTGATTGATTCAATCCTTGGTAATCAATACATAGTCGAAGTGTTCCATCTTTCTTTTTCTGGAATAGTACTAGAGCTCCCCATGGTGAACTGCTAGGCCAGATGTAGCCTTGATCTAGCAGTTGCTTGAGTTGTTCCTTCAGCTCAATTACTTCTGGTATGGATATTCTATAAGGTGCTTGGCGATGCTCTCCTCCAAGTTTGGGACATTGCCTTTTGAAGTGACTGGCTCATTGCAGTGGAAACAACAGAGGCTTCAGCCATTGCTTTGAGTAGGAATAAAGTTGTTGATGTTATTAGTTCTTCCTTTCTTTCTTTGTCCCTAATTCTGACCTTGAACTCTCTTCATCTGAGGTCTGAATGCTCCTCTATTCGGGTCATTATAAGACCAAGTTTTGTTACCCCTTGGTCTAGACTGCACCTCTTGAATTATAGGCGCAGCTTGAATGAGTGCATCTTGAAGATCTGATGGACGCATAGATTCAAGATGGGTATTTATTAGGGGATTTAAACCAGCACAAAATTTGGACACCTGCTATGTCATGTCCATCTTCAGTGCATACTTTAAACGTGAGAGGAATTTAGAGTAGTATGCATCAAGAGTGACCCCCAGCTGTTTTAGCTCGTACAACTCATTCATTTTCTGTGTGCGATATGCAGGTGGTAAGCATCTTCCCTGCACGGCTTTCTTCAGCTTCTCCCAGGTAATGGATCCTTCCGCGATCCCTTAATCCCTGCACCATTGCTTCCACCAAAGCCTCGCTTCGCCGATGAGCTTTAGCTTGGCGAGCATAGCCTGACTGGCGGGTGCAGTACCGGCTGCTTCGATGATAGCCCCTCCCACAAGCACCAAGAACAGCAAGAAAACCAGAGAACACTCCCACAAAGTCTATGTGGAAAGCTTGGCTTACAATCTCAAGCCTCTCTTCCTTCCACAAACATGGCACACAAAAGATCAGCACTCTCCTCATCCTCACTCTCTCCCTCCTCCATAGATTCAGCAAGAAACACACAGAGAGAAAGAAGTAAGAGTTGTGTCCCAAAAAGAGAGAGAGAAAGATACGTGAGAATGGGATGATAAAGAGAGAGCAAGTGGTTGCAACTCCCCTAACCAACCATCACACGACTCTTCCATATTCATATTTATTTATAAAAGACATTTGAGTACATGAAAAATTAGGACTTTAGAACCTTAGCATTTTTTTCCTCCTTGTCCACATATTAGACCATACAACATGGTACATTTTGTATTTGGGAATACATAAAAGGATGGCTCTCATGACACTTCGATATAAAAATTTCACTTTGCATGACATACATTTTCTGCATATTTGAGCTCCATCATTCGAAGTAATCCTCCATGGATTCAATCCAAATTTCAACATCTGCTTGGACGGACCTGCCTCTCCTGTCAAATTTGGGCGGCTTAATCTGCTTGAGAATAAACTTCTTCTCCTGGATTACGGCAGTACTTGATGTAGGAGGCGAACTAGGAACTTGTACCTGGGGTTGTGCCTAGATAAAGGTTTCTTTATTATACGATAAACGTTATTGATTTATATTACATCTTCAATTCCGCTATCACCCAAGCAATTTAACTACTTAAGTTTTTATCAATTCTCATGCACAATCACACATTGATAAAAAGAAGTCTTATTTGTATTTATATGGGCATAGCCCTTTTGGAATACAACATTTCTTGCGATGATAAGCCAATTGTTACATTTAGTTTGGGGAGAACAACATTGTATTACATTTATCTACAGGAATTGTATGATAGTATGGTTTTGAGTCATGGATCTTCAGGAATCGGTAAGTCATTGGAAGTTTGGGGTATCCTTTCCTTTGGAACCCATTCTTCTCATGGCTCCCCAACACTTTAATCCTATCAGCAGGGATCACACGAGTTTCTTCCTCATATACATATGAGTTCATCTCAACCCTTCGACCTTGAATATGTAGAGTTGAGTTTATGTGAGCTTCCACAAAAATGAACAGCTTCACGACTTTCAGGTCTTCCTACCACTTGATCCTCTTTAGGTTGGTTTGTAGGTAAGCAAACCGGTGGGTAGCTATATAGTAGATTCCTGATGCATCTATCCATCTTCGTTCCATGTACAAAGGCAATGGATTGTAGATTCTCTCTAGGATGTTCATCATCTCAACCCTTTGTCGGTAATGCAGAGAATGCATCGCGGTCATAAACATGACTCGAAACACTAAGAACTTGTTCCATGCTTCGTAATTCTACAAGACAGCATTGGAAGTAAGGAAATGTTTAGACAACAACATTTGCTTTACTTTATCTTATTAAGATTTCATAAAAACAATTCCATTGTGGGTTGGCTCTGATACCAACTGTAATGTGTTCATTTGTATCTTCACGACACGTCTTAGCACTCCATCGGAAAGGATGTCTAGAAAGCTTTGCCCGGCACTCCCATGGAATGTTACGGGGTTTACAATCTAGGGCTTTTCACATCTGCCACGTAGCAGAAGTATTTCAGCTGTTCCCACTTAGGATCGACCTAAATTAGGGTTTTCCTTATTGGTCATTTCCTAACGGCAACTAGTGTCGGACCCAAGCGAACTACTTTACGCAGAAACGCCAGGTCCAAAGCGGGTTCAGATTGCACTTGGTTCAAGGAGAATGGGAAACGAGAGGGTTGCAAAGCTCAACCTCTCTGCCATAAGGCATAGTCCCATTCCGTTCCCCTAAAAAAACATAAATCAAGATCAATCATAACTCTAGGTCAACACTTTTTTTGTTTGTGTTCTTTGACGATCTTCTTGCTGTCCATCGTGATTTGAGGAAACTTCCTGGCCAACCGGGACCACCCATCTGTAGGATGGACCTATGGCCCGTCCTCCGTACTTTCCTCGGGTTATTTTAATTATTTAATTACCTAACACATTAGTTGGACATGTATCAATTGGCTTCTTTAATTAGCCCGTTAGGCACAGGTCCTTTCATGTAATCATATCACTTGACATAGAAAAACAATATCAGACATATTCCTTATTAATAGGTTATTATGTTTATCTTTGAAATACAAAAAATCCATCTCGTAGGCTTATCCACAATCCACCCGAAGGCTATCCAGCAATCCAGAGGGATCACTAATCCAAGTTTCCACCCGTAGACTAGTATGCGGGCCTCGAGATCCAATCCCGAGTCACGTTAGCCTCTTGTGTAGGGCCCGGAAGGCGAGGGATTTACGGCCAGATCCCCCCTGACACCCAAGCATCCTCCTGCTCCAAGTAGCGCTCAACAGAGAGGCCTCTCGCGGGGGGTCGGTCACTTTCGCAATGCGGTTAACAACCCCCTCACTCGGGGGTAACTGAAGCTGCCTCCCCTTCAGGACTTCAACCTGAAGTATTAGATATCCATTTATCTTTTAATTCATTGATCAAATAAAGCCAAATAGTGTTCTTAAATCTATAACAAGCACAAAAATTTCCATTGGTCATTTTTGTTGGCAAAATGCTAAGGAATGAATCCTTCCTTTCGAATGCGTCCAACATTCGATCCGGGATGACTTGCGACTTGGCAAGATCCCCTATATCATGGGTTAGGGCATACCCTATTAACCCAACTTGGTCAATACCTTAAGTTCATATGTTATACCAAATTATTGGTTTGTCCTTTGCTCCAAGCAATTATCTTTGCTCAAGAAAGATACTAAATTAGGATGATTATTCATCCTCTTGCAAGATAACTTGCGTAAGGACCTGCCAACCGCATTGCGAGAATTGGTCATTCCCTTGTGATCCAATCACAAGCTCATACGACTCCGCACTTGTTGCACAAGTGTCGCATCGAACTATGAGACTATTCTACTCATCGAACGGAGTCACGAAACAATCTGTTCCTGATTACATTAGACTGATATCATCAGTCTTAGGGTTCCAAGTTCCATCTCGTAAGATTCTTAGGGACAAACCCTAGATCACTTCCCAATTATGTTTCACTGTCCCTACATTCGGTGAATGCGGGCAAGTATTTAGGGTATAGGAGTTTCAATTTTAGCAATATTTATAATTAGGTCACGTATTAATTCCTAGTGAATTTCTTGGAATTTAACTCATTCTAAATGAGTACTCCGCGGTTTAGGTGTTTAGGTTTATGCCAAATGTTACGTTATCGTTTCATAACACATGAGTCATTGTCTACATGTAAATTGATTTTTTCAACCCTAACTTATCGATTTAAGGTCATGCATAGGTTAGGTTGATTCCCTAATCTTCTTGTAACTTGCGAACAAAATTCATGCTAAACAAGCAACCTTTTACTTGATAATTTATGCAGTTGACAAACGATATTTGCCTAGAGTTATGGATTGTAAGAATTATTTCATGCCTTGCACTTTCCTAAGGATTCCTAGCACTTTCCATGATGATTCATTGCGAAGAGGATATGGGTTAATAATGCGATAGGCAGTTTATACTTTCACGTTTAAACGAGGTATACTATCTTAATTCCATTCTGTAAAAATGGACATTAATCTAATTTTTAATTCATTGCACTGCATAAAGCTATTTACTAGAAATGCATTTATGCTCCCTTTATTTTGCTTGGTTTTTAAAAAATATTAATGACTAAATTCCTCGTCGTGAACTAATTTTTCTAAAGCATTTAAGACAAAAAAATGAATCCTATGTCCAACAATTATCCTTTGTACGATTGAGTTATAACAATACCAAATAAAAATGAGGAAGGAAAACCTAGACTTGGGGTGAGATGTCCATGTGGATGCTAGGAGACGACCCTCCTGCGGGGCTGCACCTTGGGCTTTCTTAGGGGGCATCACGAATGTAGTCTTTCCATCATGGATGCAACTTTACAACTCCTTTTTTGAAATTCCACCAAGGATCCCTTTTGCAATAACTTGCACCATCCATCAAAAGCAGCTTTAGAAGGCTTCCTCCTTGAAGTAGGGATTTTGAAAAGGGTTGTTTCAAAATCTTTCGCGAATAAGACCCATTAAAGCCATGGGAAAGGCTTAATGGCCTTATAAAGACTCGCACGAACGGGGAATAAAAGGTGTAGAATCCCTTATGAGGGCTTTTGAGTGGGAAAGGAAGGTGTCAAAAGATTCTCAACATTCTCTTTCTTTTTTACATGTGGGGGAAAAAACAAGGTATGGGAGAGCTAGATGGGTTATTTTTGCATGGCCTAAGGGGGCCCTTAAAGGGATTTAAGATCCGAGAAGGAACAGACTTTAAGGTAACATCTTTTGGTGGACAAAGGGCTTATAGAGCTTAAAGGGGAAATTTGAGGGGGTTGGAAAAAGAGCCTTAAAGACCACTTAAGGCCTCTCACGGAATTTTTGGGAAAAAACCTTTCTTGGGGGGAAAAAAGGGGCTTTATAAAGTCCTAAGGGAGAAACTCCAAGGGGGCGAAAAGAGACCCTAAGGGAGCCTTGGAGAGGAATTTTAAGGGGGTGTTTCAAGAGGCCGCATGAAGGGGGCCTAAGGACCCTTAGGAGAAAATTGGAGGGGGGGGGGGGGGGGGGGGGAGTAACCCCAAAGCCCACATAAAGGGGCCCTAAGGGAGCCCAACCTTGGAAGTTCCAATGCTACCTGGAAAGGCACATGGGGGGAAAGGAAATGACTCCCCTGCCGTTTACGATGGCCAGGAGGTGGCCGCGTGGACTGGTGTGATAGTCTTGAGCGGCGCCTTATCTTCCAGCCCAGCTCCTCGATGGCGCAGAACGGCAGCGGTAGCCTATGCTCCAAGCAATTTGTAATGGCACGGCAGCTTCCTAAGAAAACAGAGGCACAGTCCCTAACAGTGGGCACTATAAGCCAACTGCCACAGGATGTAAAATCCTTGTCCATGGGAGAATATCTCCTTCCTCAACTAGAATTAACTCCAGAAATCACCTCTAACAGTGAAATAGAAGCATGGATGTACTGCTCTCCTTGTTACATGACAGTCGCAGTTACAAAGCAGAGACAGTACAGAGACAATACAGTTACAGAGCAGAGATAGTATAGATGTAAAGTAGATACAAAGTGGCTACAGAACAGAGACAGAGCGGATACAGAGACAGTTATAGAGATAGTAACAGATACAAAGCTAGAGCCAGAGCTAGAGGCAGAGTCTGAAGCTCTGACAAGAGCAGAAGCAGATGCAGAGGCAGAAGATCTATTCTTCTCCTTACAGAGCCTCTACAGAAGCAGGGACAGAGCCTTCAGAGGAAGAGGATGAAAATGATGAGGAAGAAAATGATGCAGGTTATGCAAGTGCAAATGAAGCATTCCCTTTTATAGAGGATGATCTGGTTGACATCCTTACAAAGACCTCGGAGACCAAATATCTCAGGGTACTGGATGGAATGACTATGGTTCCATTTGGGTTGATCAATGGACCACAAAGTATGCAGAATCTGTATAAGCAATGGATTAAAAGCATAAAAATTAAGTTCACCAATGGCTCCTGTCGCCCTGACTATTCAGTCCAAAGAAAAGATGATGATGATACCCCCTACCAAAACAGAAGCCAAAGCCCTCAGAACCCCAGTCTCTAGAAGGTCCGTGCTATGTGACATTCCTGGACGCATCCTCTAAATATGAATCCCTAATTCCAAAAGAAATCACCACTCACACTGAAGCAAACAAAGCTTTGATACCCTTCCAGCAACCTAAACAGACAAAGGAGTCATCTATTCAGAAGGAGGACACTAGTTCTAGTGGGACATCAAACGAGGATACTACTCTCTTGAAAGAGTCAGACCTCTATCCAGAAGCAATCCGTGAAACGTTTATCCGCGAAGTGGAAGATGAAAGACAAGTAAAGTACCTAGATGCTGAGGATATTGAATGTCACCTGAAAGTGGGTCTCAATCTTCTAGAAGAAGAACTAGTGGTCATGCAAGACCTACTAAAGGAGAACTTAGACGTGTTTGCTTGGTCGTACAAAGACCTAAAGGGGATTGATCCCACAGTATGCCAACATCACATTGACCTAGAGCCCGATGCCAAACCTATAAGGCAAAGAAAAAGGCATATGAATCCTAATTACTCTACTCTGGTGAAGGCTGAATTATTGAAACTCCTTGAAGTCAAGTTCATTTATCCTGTGGCTAACAGTGAATGGGTTTTGCCTATTGTGGTAGTACCCAAGAAGAACGAGAAATTTCGAATATGTGTCGACTTCTGAAAGCTCAATTCGAAGATGAAGAAGGATCATTTCCCTATCCCTTTTACAAACCAACTGTTAGACACAGTGGCAGGCCATGAGCTTTATTCCCTCTTAGATGGATTCAGTGGATATAACCAAGTCCAAATTGCAGAAGAGGACCAATCCAAAACAACCTTCACCACAGAATGGGGGACCTATGCCTACAAAGTGATGCCATTTGGGCTTTGTAATGCTCCTGCCACCTTCCAACGAGTAATGATGGCTGCCTTCCAGAATCATCTGCATGATTTCATTGAGGTGTATCTTGATGACTTTTGTGTCTATAGCTTGATCCGTGAGCATTGGGGACACCTAGAGCAATGTTTTGATAGATGCCAAGAGTATGGGATCTCTCTCAACCCCAAAAAATGTGTCTTTGGCGTCTCCATAGGAGTTCTGTTGGGCCATATTGTCTCTGCACAAGGGATTTCAATAGACCCGGCGAAGATTGAGAAGATTGCTGCCTTAACATCACCAAAAAACCTCAAGCAATTAAGGGGATTTCTTGGCCATGTGGGCTACTACAGAAGATTTATTGCATATTTTGCAACTAAGGCAGCCCCTGTACACAAGCTCCTAAGGAAAGAAGTTGATTTCCTTTGGACGGATGACTGTGAAGAAGCCTTTAATACCCTAAAATAGTGCATGATCCAAGCACCTATTTTGCAGCGTCCTGATTGGACAAAGGAGTTCCATGTGCACACAGATGCATTAATTGAAGGGCTAGGTGTTGTCCTATGTCAAAAGGGCCCCTCTAAATTAGATCAACCGATATATTATGCAAGCCGAAAGGTCATTGATAGGGAACGGAACTATACATGACAGAGCTTGAGTGCTTGGCAATGGTGTTTGCACTTGAGAGTTTTCGACACTATCTATTGTCAACGCATTTCAAGCTCTACGAGGATCAAAAGGACGACTGATGAGATGGTTGCTCCTATTCCAAGAGTTTGATTTTGAAGTAGTCACTAATCCTGGGCGTTCCCATGTCCTAGCTGATCATTTATCACGGATCCCTCAACCAAAAGAAGAGGAACAGGATGATCCAGACCTTCCTCATGCTTCTTTGTTTCTAGTTGAAATAGTTACTCCCTGGTATGCAAACATAGCCAACCTCTTGGCAACTCAACAGTATCCTCCTGGCATCTCAAGCCGTGAGAAGAAGAAGCTTCTATTGGAATCATCCCCCTACACTTTGCTAGGCGGTGCCCTGCACAAGAAAGGCAAAGATGAAGTGTTGCGAAGATGTGTTGCAGGGAATGAAATCGGCATAGTATTGAAAGCATGCCATGACGAACCATGTGGTGGACACTTCACAGGAGAAGCGACAGCCAGGAAGGCTCTATTAGCAGGATACTGGTGGCCGACCCTCCATAAGGATGCATATGATTACTGTAAGAGATGTGATGCCTGTTAGCGAATGGGAAAAGCCACCAAAACAAGTGCCATGCCACTTCAACCCATTCTTTCCCTAAAGCGGTTTCAGAAGTGGGGGATTGATTTTGTGGGTCCCATTGATCCACCCACCAGACAAAAGTAGAACAGATAAATCCTAGTATGTATGGATTATGTTACAAAGTGATGTGAAGCTAAGGCCTTGAAGCGGGACGATGGTAACACTGTAGCCTTGTTCATGTATGAGAATATTATCACCCATTTTGGCAATCCCCTTGAGCTGGTAAGTGACAGAGGTACTCATTTCCTTAACAAAATTATGGAGGAACTGACTGAACTGTATTAGATCCGCCATCGTAAGTCCACTCCCTATTACCCCAGAGCCAATGGCCAAGTTGAAGTCACCAATTGCATCCTCTACTCAATTCTGATAAGAACGACTGCAGCACATCGTCGCGACTGGGACGATCGACTTACAGAGGCTCTCTGGGCATATAGAACCTCTCATAAGGTAGCAACAGGACAAACCCCTTTCTAGCTAGTGTATGGTACAGAAGCTATCTTCCCTATTGAGCTAGAATTGCCCTCTTTGCAAGTGCCAGTTAAAGAACTCTTAGGAGATAGTTAGTCACTGCAACGACGTCTCCTACATTTGGAATGCTTGGATGAGATATGATGGATGGCCCTACAGTGCATGGAAACCACTCAAGCACGACACAAGGCCTATCATGACAGTTTCATCAAGCACAAGGAGTTCAAAGAAGGTGATCTTGTTCTAGCCTATGATTCAAGATTTGGTAAGTTTCTTGGCAAGCTCCAAGAACGGTGGATGGGCCCGTACAAGGTACTTGCTAAAATCCTAACGGCTATGTTCAGGTGCAGACTGTTGATGCCTCTGATGATCCTTTTCTCATCAATGGCTATCGCCTAAAAAAGTATTTTCCTCCCTGGGGATCTTGACAATCACAGTTGACCTACCCCTTTCCTTTTGGGCGTCGCACTGTCTTTCTTGTCATGCTTCTAATAGCCCTTATGATTCTCCTCATGAGGCGGTATCGTTCTGTTAACCCCTCGCAGAAACATCTCAACCCGACATTGTTCTCTTCTCGTCTGATCCAACAACGGTGGCGAGGTTGGTCCTAACATGTGGTATTTCTACCATTCTCTTTCTTAATGAAAAACAAAAGAAAATAAAAGAAAAAAAGATTTTTAAAAAAAAATAAAAAATCAAATAAAATAAAATTAAAAAAAAAAGAAACAAAACAAAATAAAACAACAAAATTGTTGTGGGAGAAAAGGAAGAAATTCCTTGTCATAACAGGCCTTGTTCCAAGAAAAGGTGGGAACACCTTTGGGCAAGAAGCTGATTGTGGAAAAGGTGGTAACACCCCGCAGTTCAGGATAGTTGATTCACCAGTAGAACCTCTTCAACAAGCAATTTGAAGCCACCTCCCTTGGTGCGTTGTCTTTGCAATATCAATCCATGTACCCTTCTTAACAGAGGACTCTTCTTACCAATCATTGAAGTACGAAATTTGTAGGCTGCCTCCCTGGATACGCCTTGTCCTCAAGACCCTCATGACACCAATAGTCGACATGATCTTCATCACCAACCCCTTGAGTGAAGTGAGTTCATCCTAACAGGATGGGGATGTGAGTATGGGTTGCCCTCTGTATCTTTCAACCGAGCGTGAGACAGAGGGTGGGGTGACTGACCAGACTTTCCCTTCAAATCAAATGAGAGGTGAGATGTGTTAACAGAGTATTGCACGCACGGGATGGGCCTCTCAATGCACAAAACACTCTCTCTTTTTGTGCACTGCACCATAAGGGTCCCTGGCCTTCCTTCTTGCACTGTATGCCGGTACAGGGTGGGATGCACAATTGCACCATCAAATGCGCACAAGGCATACAACCTTTGCACAAGCGACAGTGAGGATTACATCAACGGGTTTTAGGATATGGCTACCCTCTATATCTATCAACAAAGCGTAAGACAGAGGGTGGGCTGAGTGTGACTAGTGTTTCTTCAATCAATTACCGAGAGGTGAGGATTGAGGGACATTACGACCTTTGGAGTCAGGTACGTTTCCATTTTCCTATGCACCCACGGGCTAGGTTTCTGCCATCAGCACAGGACACATCATTCTGTTTTGTACAACTGCACTACAAGGCTCCCTGGCCTTCCTCCTTGCACCTATGCCAGACGGGTTGGATGCACTGATGCACCATCAATTGTGCACCCTGGCATACTACCTCTGTATCATTCCCTTGTCGATTCCTAAACCGGGTGTGAGCTATGGGTTTCAGTTTGATTTCCTCAAGTGATATTAGTCATGGGGTGAGTGCCTGCTCTTTCAATCCACTTGAGTGATCGTGAGTTGAGTGCAATATCCCTCGTCATCGAGGAATTTCCTGTGATTCCTTCAACGAGCTACCTCCCTAGGTGGTACTGCTTGGTCCCTGCCACAAAGGATGTTGGATGAGCACTGTGAAGATACCTTGTTATCTCCTGGAGTCGACAACAACACCAGACGCAACCTCGATAATCGACATTCCTTCTTAGAAATATGGGCCAAGTTTTTCTAATCCTACAACTTCTATTTCTCAGCGACTGTTATGTATTAAAGTGTGGGGACGTTGTGGTTGGTTTGATGTGAGGTAGCAAGTCCTTGATGTTTGGTTTACCCTTCCTATTAAGGTCTTAAGTGTGGGGACGCGTCCCTACGCATCTATATTGTATACCCCCATGCATATACCTTGTTTTGATCATGCATCTCTGCCATGATTTCATTTTACCCTAATGGGGTCCCTTCCTTACCCTTAAGTTCTATTTCACCCTGTCCTAGGGGTTGTTCCTTGACCATTTGCCCTTATTCTTAGTTTTGTATTTCTTTCATACGAACATATATTATGTTCACCGAAAGCTCAATCTAACCTTACAACCCTGTTTGTCCCTTTGAATTGCCTATTTTTCATTTTTACCAACCCCATTTCCGACAGACGGTTCTCAAGTTATTAATTTTTGAAGCGATTCCCGTAAATGGGACAGTTTTCCATGTGAATGCATCTTTATTGCTTCGGAACCCTGATATGATGAGTCAGGCCTGTCCTAACCCTTCCGTTTGACCTTTTTTCTTTTTACTCTGTGTCCTTTGGATGCATGGTTCATCCATGATTAATTTTTGTGGGTTTTCGGACCTTTTTCGTGCCTATTTTTCACATTTTTCCATGTGCGCCGGCCCTATTTTCACTGGAATTCTAGTTTGATTTGACAATTGTGTCCTGTCAGCCTTTTCCCCACTTTTTCCTTTTTCCTCCTCCCTTTTTCGACTGCCGAATTTTTAGTTATTAATTTTTTCGAGTGTTTTTTAATGTATTTTCATGTTTTTTCCATGTGAACCTCTCCTAATTCCTTTTCAACTGAGTTTTGATGTGCCAATCCTATGAATTCCTTTTTTTTGGGCATTTTTCCTCTTTACGACCTGCTATTCCAACGCACGATTTTTTCCGCATTAATTTTCGAGTCCGTTTTCAGGCCCATTTTTGGGGTTTTTCCCATCTGAACGCGCCCTATCTCGATCGAAACTGTGTTTTGACATGATGGGATTGTTGGACACATTGTTTTACATATTTTTCCTTGTTTTCGTACTTCATTCCGATGCACGGATTTTCAGATATTAATACTCGTATGCATTTTCAAGTTTTTTTTTGCGTTTTTTCCATGTGAACACCCTGATTTTGTCCCAGAACTGGTGTTGCATATTTCCAACATTTTTCCCTCATCCCCTGGCCCATTTTTCCTTTTAACAAATTTTTGATCTGACAAACGGTTTGGATTTTATTAAATTTTCTTTATTTTTTCCGTTAATCGTGTTTCTCGCCTCGCGCGTGAACGCGCCTGTTTTTGGTTTTACATGCCTCGGGACTCCCCGTGGCGTCCATGGCTCACACGTCCCCGTCCCTGTCTGTTTGAACCCGTCATTGCATTGATTATCTAAGCTAATGTCATAGACAAGCACCCAGTCATTTTCTTGGATAGCTCTTGGACAAAGTCGATGTTGCCTATCAAATCTTCTTTTGTTTTTTAGTCTTGCTATTTTTAACTTCTTAATAGTTGCTTGAACATCTTCAGACCTTCTTTCTAGCTGCCATATGTGCAAAGTTAGCAACTTTTCTCTATTGATGCCTTCCTCCCAAGGTAGAAGACTCCATGTTATAATAGATTCTTCAATTGGCATAATTGGTTGTTGTCCATGCATAAGTTCAGCTGGCATATAGCCAGTCGCTGTACTATGAGTAGTTCGGTCAGCCCATAATGCAAAAGGTAGCATTTTAGGCCATTCTTCGATCTTCCCTCTACAAGACTTTGCTAGAGCTTTGAGAATAAGTTGATGTCCTCTCTCACTCTTTCTTTTTACCCTTGCCCGAGCATGCGCACGGACCGGGGATGTGTTCTTTTCTTATTTTTTTCATTATTTAATATCAAAAGAAACAAAATATAAATAAACTATACACACAATTTTAAAAAAACAATTAAAAAATCTAAATTAAAAAAAGAAAAAAATAAAGGAAAAAAAGAAAATAAAACACACATACATATAAATCCCAAAGGAAAATCCATATTTTTAAATTATACCAAAAGGAAAAAGTAAACAAGAAAAAGAAAAAATAAGAAAAAAAATGAAAAAGAAGGGGGGAAAAAAAACACCTACGTACCTGTCCGTTCATTCCTCCTCCTCCTCTTCCCTCCCCTTCCTCCTCTTCTTCTTCTTTCCTCTCCTCCTATTCCTGCTTCTCCTTCTTCTTCTTCTTCTTCTTCTTCTTCTTTTCCTTCTTCCATAGCCTCTCCTCCCCTCAGCCGCAGCCTTCCTCTTGTCCCGTGGCATAGCGCCCTCCTGGCGGCCCCAAATGCCCTCAACGGCCGCCTTCCTCATGTCCGGCGGCACAGCGCCCTCCTGGCAACCCTCACGCCCTGCGCAGCGGCCCGACACTCCACCCGCGGTGGTCTGAACCTCCACCCCCGGCAGCCCACATTACCCCTCCCGGCGCACTCCACCAGCTACTCCTCCTCCTCCCCTTCCTTCGCCCCGCCTGCTTCCACTCCTTCCTCCTCTCCCTCCTCCCCCTCCCGCTCCTTCTCCTCCCCTTCCTCCACCGCCACCTCCCTCTGCCATCTCCTCCCACCCTCTAACCCTAGGTTAGCAACTAACCTTACATTAGTTACAACTAACCTAATCGTGATTACAGACTAACATAGGTTAACCCTAACCTAACTAGACTTAGGTTAAAAACTAACCTACTTAGGGTTAGGTTAACCCTAACCTAATAGGTTAAAAACTAACCTACTTAAGGTTAGGTTAACCCTAACCTAACTAGACTTAGGTTAAAAACTAACCTACTTAGGGTTAGGTTAACCCTAACTTAACTATAGTTAGTTAACTAACCTACCTCAAGTTAGTCCCCACCCCACTAACTCACCCTAGTTAGTCTAACCTAGGTTAGTTAAAGCTTACCTAGACTAACTTAACTAACCTAGACTGACCCCAGACTAACCTAATTGACTTAGTCAACCCTATACTAACCCAGACTAACCTAATTCCCCTTGACTAACCTGACTTGACTTAGTTTGACTTACCTGACTTAACCAGACTAACATGACTTAGTTGACTTGATTTGACCCTACTTACCAAACTAACCTGATTTACATAATTTAATTGATTTAGTTAATTTTAAAAATTCATTTCAACTCAGAAAAATTACCAAAAAAATTCTACAAATTCCCCACTCTTTCTGTAAATGTTTGGAAAAATTTTCAGGTGGAAATTTCAACAACCAAAATTATAGAAAATTAAATATTTGAAAATTCCTTCAATATTACCTTAAAAAGCATAAAATTCATTTAAAATTAGTAAAAAATACAAAAAAAATCAAAACAATTCTAGAAAACTCCCCCCACCACTTGACCTTTTTCCATTAATTTCTCACTTCACAATATTTGAAAAAGAAACAAACTAAACATAAAAATAAAGTCCTTATTTTCATAACATAAATTATGGATATTTTCCAAATGGCTAAAATTTTATTTATTTCCTTCGTCACATATCCATATTTACTTATTATTCCTTTTGAATAAAAAACCACATACAATTTATTAAAAAACAAAAACAGAAACACACATAAACCAAACAAACCAAAACACATAATAAAATAAATTAACAAAACCACACTCTAAAACCAAAACAAACACACCTAAAATATAAACCAAATACTATTTAAAAAAATTAAAAAAATTAAAAATCAAATAAAATCAACACAAACACTAAGATGTTTTCTTTGTTGTTTAGTCATCAGTGGTCTTTGATTTTGTTTGACAGGATTCATTACATTTGCGAGACTCCTACGTGCGCCTTCCGATCATTGTATACACACCTCTACCAGGTATTTATTTTGTGAGCTTTATTTATTTTCATTACCCCCTTAATCACAATTAATTATTAAAATGAACTATTTATTCACCCACATTTTCCACGTGCATTCGCACTAAACACACAATTTCATAATTTTAAAATCAACCAGCCGTTCACTTTGCATGCGCTACACATGCTTAAGAGGCACTTTAATTTGTAATAAAAATGAACCAGCCATCACGAAAGAGCACGCATTGGCAAAAAAGTGCTCCACATCACTATTAATTTTTAATTAAGGAATTTGCATTTAGAGACCCAGTCTAGGAATTGTAGTCCAGGTTGCGCTAAAGCACTGTTTCAACATAATAATTTGTAATTAAAATTTTTAAGAAAGAACCACTGTTTTCTTATTAAGGTTTATAACCTAATAAAATGTCAACCATTGTTAATAATTTATTAAAATAAACCCTTCATTAAAATCATTTCCCCTCACTGCACTTTTTTTCCCTTTTAATAAACACGCTTCATGGGATGGGCACATAAAAGTCTTTTAGTTGATGCTGATGGTCTAGGTTATGGTCAAGTCTTGTTGTACGTTCTTATGGTCGTCTGATTTGTTTATGTGTTACGATTACAGGTACGGTGTGTAGTTCTTTCTTTCTTGCCTGATATGAGGATTTGGGTGCTTGAATGTTGCATCGCATGAAGCTTTTGGTTTGATATGCGTAGAGGTCATGTCGAAATTTTTCTAGGATGTGTATTGTCTGGGGTGGTAATTGGGTTAATTACGTCTATGTGTGTATGTGTGTCCTTCTTTTTCATTAATTCCTTTTTTATAGCCCTTTGGTTGTTTTGTAGGCATTTTTTGTGATTGTCTGTGTTGTGGTGTGTGTGTTTACTATCTGAATGGCGCCTCACGCTCCTCCCCCTATCCAGTATGTCCCACTAGTCAGTAGGGATTACTCTTTCCTACTCACTTTTGAGCCTCTCGCGAAGGCAGGACTTGCGACTTTTGTGGCTGCCTCCTTCCCCTTAATTCCAGAAGATCCATCCATGTATGATGAGTTCCTTACCTCATACAGCAAGAAGTCGGGACTGGTCCATGGTTCTTCCATGATATTGACACCTTGAGGGTTAGGGAAGGCTTTGTCTCTTCCCTACAAAGGGGAGCCCTTTGTTATAGCTCGCCAACTATTCTCTAAGGATGAGATTTTGAGGCTATTACAGAAACAGACCAAGAAAATTCTGGATGTTAAGAAAGTGATCAACACTTCACGAGTGTCCTTTTCCATGATCACTGATCTTGTGTGAAAGTTGGTGTGCCAGTTTCTCCAAGACAGGTTTATGCCTGTCAAAACGCCATCCCATTACTTGTCCAAAGAGCTCTTTACAGCTTCAAGGATGGTGTTAAAAGGAGTAACTATTGATCGGAGCACTTACCTACTCACCAAGATGGATCAATATTTTGTCAAAGTAACCAGGGGCAACGTCACAAATGTCACCTATGGATCCTACCTATCTGCCTTCTTGACATATTCAAGTTTACAGAAGGGTGTGCCTCCACCTCCTCCATCTGATCCAGTACCTCCCCTTCCACCTTCAGAAGAGTTAGAACCAACTGATATAGAGGACTTGGATTCTCCTCCTCCACTGATCATACAGTGCAAACGCTTGAAACGGGTGGCAGATAAGGCTCCTTCAATTCTTCCTTCAGTTCCAATTCCTGCTACATCTGGCATTGACCTCCCTACTTATCTTACCTATAACAACCTATTCAGGGCACATAGAGAGGGTTCCTTGGACATATCAGTCCCTTCAATTGAACAATCTAGTGTTAGGCGATGCCATTCCATTCCTCTGTAACGACATCCAGAGTTCAATTGAACTGTCAGTGACAGCCTGTGCTCAACAGTTGTATGCTTCCTTTTACGAAGATCTGATGCAATCCAAAGACCAGTTGCGTAAGGCAACATCAGAGTTAGCCTATGCTAAAGGCACATTAGCAGATCTGTTTAAGCAGATGGAGCAACAAACCCACATGATTGAGACCCAAAGAGAAGAGGTATCTTCTTTGAAGATTCAGCTAACATAAGCTCAATCAGAGGTCACTAGAATCTCCGAGGAGAAGGAGAGAATGTCCAAAGAAGCACAAGAGTTTCAAACTCTTTTAGATGTAAAACTCTCAGTCTTACAGACTACTAATGACACAGTGGATTCACAAGCTTCCCAAATCAAGCAGTTGCAAGACGTGGCACAGTCACGGTCTGTTCCTCCAAGCCCTAATGTTCTCCTGATTCCTTCTCTCTCACAGCAAGACTTGGCAGTTCTCCAAAGACAGGCTACCTTGTGTCCTTTATTCCAAGATAGAGTGGAAAGATTGCAGTCCTCCAAGATGGATCTGCTATGGTCTACATTTGAGCATTTCCAGGAATATGTTCCTCCGGACTATTCTTTCTTTGTCCACTATCAACTGCAAAAGTTGGCCTTTTACATGAAGCTTTCAACAGTGGATCTTCCTCTTCCAGAGGATGGTTGGAGTGGGGTTTGGTCTCTTGAATTACTAACAGAAGTGGTCTGTATGGTGTTTGAAGATTCTGTGACGACAGATACCATGTTGCTGTCATACCTGTATCTACGGGGAGACTTGTTGATTCCAGATGAAGTAGATATAGCCTAGTATGTGGGAGATGTGGTTTTACAAGCTGTTTTGTATGTTAACTATTTGGAGTTGCGAATAGATGACATGTTCGAGAGTTACTCCTCAAAAGTGGGTACTTGTCCTGATAATTCCTGATACTCAATGATTGATTCTATGGTCCTGAATCAACGACAGAATACAACTTCTACCTATGTACAGAGCACTAACCAACTGAGGGTGGATCTCTTAGTTCACCTTTCCAAAAATAATCCATTTGATTCAATCTTTTTTTATGCCTATCAAAGAATATCTATCTTAGGTCCCTCTACTTCTAGCCTATTGTATTACCAACAAATGGCTCACCGTTATGATACATATATTTCCGTCTATCAAACCAATTCAACAGCCATCTTACCCCTTCTTTTCCAACCTCAATCTTTTCCTTGAATTCCCATATTTACATATTGCTATTTTATCGAGGATAGAGTATTTTCCCCTTCTCCATCATGCCCTTCTCCATCTATCCATGTACCTTCTACCTTTCCTATTTATCAATTAATACCCTTCCTAACTGATTCCCTAAAATTTTCAGCTACTTCTTCTTTAACCTATTCCTCCTTTTATGATTTTGCCTACCCATCTCTTCATCCGCTTTTACTTATTCCACTTTCATCTCCTTCCACTTCTATCTCTCAACCCCCTTAGTTGGTTAGTGAATATGAAGGGTTTGATCAGCAAATTCCGAGAAGACGAGGATGGAGCTCAAATGATTCTCTTACAGGACCTTAGATAAACTAGCCAATAATTCTAGGAGATTAGACAATTGCCAGTCAAGCATACCAGAACTACCTTCATTTTTCTCACCAACATTCACAATCTCTAGATCCTTCGGTGAGATTAACAGCTCATTTTGCTTGATATCTAGCATACATGCATAGGCGTTCCCATTATGATCAAAAGGCCATTCCAAAACTTTGTATGAATGTCAATGTGAACATTGATTCCCACCATTTGGATGTCCTATATTTTCATGCCCTCTGTCTCCCTGGCAGACACCTTGTTTTGCTAGAAAGAATGTGTTGTTTGAAGTTTTTTCAAAATCCTCCAAAGACATTTGTAGATAAATCCTTCTCCATAGATCACTTTCGAAACTATCAAGCCTTCAAAAGGGATCATCTTCATTGATGCCTTTGCAATGTAGTTTGGATGATTCTTAATGATATATCTCTTTTTGGAGGTGTCATTTAGATGGTTGTGTCAGTGTTTGTGTATGTATTGTATTAATTGTCTATGATGACTTCGTGCTGATTGAGAATAACTTATTCGAGAGCTCTTTTCAACCGATTGCTAGTGGATGGAAAGCCTATGGTGGAAAGCTGAAGAGAACCTCTTATATCCTTTACAAATTTATTATGGTTTTTTTAAATGATTAATCAGATGAGTTAATGAATAATGGAATTTTTCCTTTAGTAGTATTTTTTATCAGATACAGATAATAAGTTAGGGTCATGTTTTGGAGAGATTATTGAAGATTTAAAGGAAGATAAAATTGAGCTCTTTAATGAACTTATATTCTTCTTTTCCTTAGGTTGCGAGGGCACTTCCTTTCTAAGTGTGGGGATATGTTGAGAGTGGAAAAAGACTAAAATTTTGACTGATTTTTGTTGTTTTTGAGGTCTGAATGATTTATTTTTGATGGGTTTAGAGTGATGTATGGTTGTTAAAGGGAGTATTTGAGAGTGTTTTGGATAATATTGATTATTTTTTGGAAGTTCATGATAATTCTCAGTGGAGATATGAGGTTTTGTGATGTTCTGATAGGTTCTAATTGGTTCTGTATAGCTTCTGTTTTGTTCTGATTGTCTTCTGTATGAAGCATGGATTGATGATTGATGAAGATTGAGATCTTTTGAAAGCCTATTGAATAGTTTTTGATAGTTTGGAATGGTTTGGGTATGAGTTATGAGGTTCTGATGACCTTCTGTAACCTTATGTAGACCCTCTATAGAGCCTCTATCTCTACTCTATCTCTGTACTGTAGTTGTTCTGGTATTGTACTGTAATAGTTCTGTAGACCTTCTGTAAGTGTTTTGTAGAAACTATGTGTGACTTTGGAAAAGTTTTCTAACCTTTGGAAAGGATGAATCTAAGTTCAAAAGAGCTAAAACAAGTGGAAGAAATAATTGTTGAATACTGAAGAGAAGACTAAGTGATAGTGACAGTAGTGAGCTGTGAAAAGACACTATAGTGGCTCTAGTGACTCTTCATATCAGACATACCTCTTGGGAGGTGCATCCACGACCTAAGAAGGATTATTGAGGGTTATTATGAGAGTACTATAGTGAAGAGATGATGTACTATTGATAGAGAGAGAGAGAGAGAGCCAGAGATAGCATGGAGTCCCTATAAAGCCCATTTTACCCCTAGGATTTTTAAGTCCCCTTCCCATTGGATCCCACACAAGCCATTCCCTAGCCTGGTTTTAAAGCCCTTCCCTTTAGATCCTCAATAAGCCCATCCTGGGCTTTGAAGCAAAGGAAGCTACTAAGGCCCTAGGCTCGGATCTTGTAGAGAAGAAGAGGGTTTATTTAAGGCCCTTTTTCAAGATCTTTACCCTAGGATTTTAAAGAAATTAAGCATAAAGGCCTTTCCACCAATCACCCATAAGACCCTAGGCTTGGGATTTAGAGTTGCCTTTCTCCGCGAGGCCCACAAAACCCTTCCTAAACCCGAAATTTCAAGGTGAAGAATAGCTCTCAAGCCTCTGTTGTCCAAGGGCCCTCACAAGAACCCTAAGGCTTCCCAAAGCCAAATTCCACAAGTTGGAACTTCGGTTAAGGAAGCCATACCTCAAAGGGAATTACGCGTACGAGGGAGACGGGCCAAGATCATAAGACTGCAAGCCAAGGCAAGAAGTTTGAAATCCATGAAGGCTAACCAAAAGTCGAATCCACGATGGCCCCTAAAAAGTCACAAGGCGCAACCGCAGGAGGATCATCTCCCAATATTCATGTGGATATTTCACTGAACCCACAAGTCTAAGTTTTCTTCCTATTTTTGATTTATGTCGAAGTATTGCAATTATGCATGGTTATTTCATGGAATTAGGATGCACTTATGCTTGTCAAACCCACCTAGTTTGATGCGAATGAATTAGATTTGGCTATTTTTAAAAGAAGTAACTCACAATTGAAGATTGCTCATTTGTATTTTTCAATGGAACAACCAAAAAAAGAACATAAGATGTCTATGCATTCTTATCAAGTTGTTTTTGTGCATTGCAAAGTAACGAATCTAGATCAACTAATGACTATCATTACAAAGTCGAAATTATTGTAGTACACCTTTGATTATGCACAGAAAGATTAAATTGCATGTCGCAATTCTAGAAAAATCCTCTTCGTAATGATTCATTAAAAAGTCATTATCAACCATAGGAAACTGCAAAGCATGGAAAGATTCTAAAGTTGCATGAAGTAGGTTAACTCTAGCTTCAATTGGCATAAATATCATATAATTGCGTAGTAGTTAGGAAAGGTTGCGTAATGCTCATTCAGCGTACGAATATTTCATTCAAAAATGTAGTTAGGGAAAGGCTGCATGGTTCGTTTTAACATAAAACCCTAAAAGCTTAGTGGCATGGATCGTGAATGCATGTCCCTGTAGGATCAATGGAAATTATGCCATAACTTAACTTGCACTTTGATCTTAACTAGAAAAGTTAGCGTTTGTAAATCTAATCATACGTAGAGCAACGAATCGTGTGCTTACGAGAATTGTATCGTAATGCAACTAGTTTTCCCCCTCTTTGATCAAGACAATATCTTTAGGAATAGTTCATCCTTGTCGTAAGACAAATAAACTGGATTACCCAAACACCTAAACCGCAAAGGATTCGCTTAGGATGGTTAAATCGATACAATATACTCCAAGTGGTAGCTAGGGTTTAGCACATTAAGGACTTGGCCTAGATACACTTATTGCCAAGTCGAAACTCTCATACCCCAAAGTCCTGCCTACATTCACGGAATGTAGGGACAATAGGACGTACTTGCAAGAAACGATCCAGGGTTTCTACCCTAAGGATCACTCGTTAAGAATATGAATCTCGGATTGAGTTGGAACCCTAGGACCGAACGATGTTGACCTAGTGCAATCGATAATGGATTTGATATGAAGGCACCCTAAACCCTGTTTCTTATCTAATCATGATTCCGTGATTAGAAGATACCGTTCGATGGGTGAAATAGTCCCATGGATTAGATATGACATTTGTGCAACAAGTTGCAACATCGCATGATCTTGTGGTTTGATCACAAGAGAATGGCCAATTCCTCGGAATGAGATTGGTAGATTCTTGCGCAAGTTTATCTTGCAAGAGGATGAGTAGTCATCCTGATGTAGCACCTTTCTTGGGAAAAGTGACCAAGATAAGGGGATTAGATATTTGCTTAGAAGCAAAGGACCAATCAATAATTTGGAGCAACATATTTACTATTAATAGAACTTAAGGTATTGGTTAAGTTGCGTTAATAGGGTATGGTCCTAACCCAAGGACATAAGGGTTAACAAACAAACCCTTGAGGATCTTGCCAAGTCACAATTGATCCCGGATCGAATGCTAGATGCATTCAGAGAGAAGGATTCACTCCTTAGCAGTTGGCCAAATAACGACCACTGGAAATGATTGTGCTTGTAATAGTTTAGAGATCATTGTTTCCTTTGTTTGATCAAGGAACTAAGGGATGAAAAGATATTTAATGCTTCAGGTTGAAGGCCTGAAGGAAGAGGCAGCATCAGTTACCCCCAACTGTCTGCTTGACCCTAACCAAGGGGGTTGTTAGCTGCACCAGGAAGGTGGACCAAACCCGTCGTGTGAGGTCTCTCTATTGAGTGCTACTTGGAGAGCAGGAGAACACTTGGGTGCCAGGGGGGGCTCTGGCTGTAAATCCCTTGCCTTTCGGGCCCTAGACAAGAGACCAACGTGACTGGGGATTGGATCTCCAGACCCGCATACTAGTCTATGGGTGAAATCTTAGATTAGTAATCCCTGTGGATTGCTGGATGACCTTCGGGCGGATTATGGATAAGCCTACGCGCTGGACTTTATGAATGTTTTCTAAAGATAAATATGATAACTTGTTGAAAAGGAACTTGTTTGACATTGCTTTTCTATGTTAAGTGCTAAGATTACGTGAAGGAACTGGTGCCTTATGGGCTAATTAAGTAAGCTTCTTGATGCATGTCCAACTAAATGTGGTAGGTAATTAGACAACTAAAACAACTTGAGGAAAGTGCAGTGGATGTGGCCATGGGTCCGTCCTACGGATGGGTGGTCCAGGTTGGCCGTGAACATTTCTCAATCATAAAGGACAGCAACACGAGATATTCTTAAAGGAAATGAATAGAAAGGGTGATGACCTAGAGTCTAGGTTATAATAATCCCGGTTTAAGCTATTTTAGGGGAACGGAATGGGACTATGCCTTATGGAAGAGAGGTCGAGCCTTGCATCCTTCTCGTTTCCCATTCTCCTTGAACCAAGTGCAACGTGAATCCACTTCGGCCCTGGTGTTTCTGCATAAAGTAGTTCACTCGGGGTCGACGCTAGTTGCCGTTTAGGAAATGACCATTAGGGAAAACCCTGATTCAGGTCGGTCCTAAGTGGGAATGGCCAGAATACTTCCACTACATGGCAGACGTGGAAAGTCCTAGATTTCAAACCCCATGACATTCCATGGGAGTGCCGGGCGGAGCTTTCTAGACCTCCTTTTCGATGCACTGCTAAGACGTGTCCTGAAGGGAATAGGTGGACACATTACAGTTAGACTCCCAAAGGTCACAAGCCATGAAGAAGATGGTATATCAAGGACACACCGCTTTCTTGCCGAAGGGTCATGAACTGAGGGAATGTTTTCTTGGAAAATGTCTAGCACAAATGAATACCCAAAGCTGGTACACGAAAAAAGTGGTCCACATGGAGTCACATCCAAATGGAATGCGATGGCTCTCAGTTTTCTACGAGTTGCCGTATTGGATCCACTTACAAATCAACCACTTGTTGGATCCCATGCATATTTTCAAGAATGTGGGCAGCTTACTATGGGACCACATCCCAGGAAAGAGAGACATTGCAGGGGCACGAATGGATTTGAAGGAGGTACACGAGATGGAGGCGCTTTGGTCGTAATAGAGTATTGATGGTCACTTGCAGCTACCTCATGGTCCTTGGGTTTTTTCCACTAAAGAAGAGCGACTTGTGAAGAAAATTATCAAGTCTAACCTCACTCCGATGGATATGATGTGTTCTCTCAGGTCCGCATTTTCTAAAGACGACCAATTATCAGGGCTAAAATACCATGATTGGCATAAGATATGTCAGGTTTGTACTAGAAATGGATTGTAAGTAGCCTACGTATTTTGCTATTTGGAGTGTAGTCGTTGCTCATAATGCTTCTTCATTTGTGGTAGTTTGTACTACCGATCTTGATCGCAGGATGCCTTACTCCAGAAATATGCGGGGCGATTTTTAGGTTGTCAAATTTAGTGTAATGGATCCCACAGAAGGAGATCAAGATATTCTCTATTGAATCCGCAAGGCAGGGAGTAGTGGAGACAGTATGTCTGTTTGAGAAGTACCTGCTCCCACCAGCATGCTCATGATACAAACCCACCTTCTGATGCATCTTGTAGATGAAGTTGAGATTGCTGGACTTGCCCTTATGCAATGGATGTTCTTCTTGTAGTGCTTCATGAAAATCCTAAAAGGCTTTGTACGACAACGAGCTCGGCCAAAAGGCAGCATGGCTGAAGGTTGGTTGGTGTCTTAGGCGTTAGTGCATATTTCACAGTGGCTACCAATGGTGGATTCAGACAATAATATGCCATGGTCGCTGAAGGATGATGATAGAGTGAACAAAGATGTGGTGGTTGGAAATGGGGTGGAAAAAACAATGGATGTTGCAATGGAGTATAAAGTGAATCATTTTTGTATGTTGTACCATGCCTCCATGTGGAGACATGGCTCGCTAGGTACGAGCAAGCCAGGAAAGATCGCAAAGAAGTGCGATCTAAATTTTGACATAGTATGCACCATCAACCGATTTGATATCCCAAAGGCGTAGAGGATATGCCGCAGTTTATGTCAATGCGATGGTTACATGGAGCTTTGACCGTAGTGTCTCGCAAAGGGACAAAGGTCTCAATTGAGGAGTTGGAATTCTCGAGGGGATGTATTCTAAAGGTGAGGATGTGTTTAGGGTTTGTGGTATCTAGATTTTATATATGACAACTAATTGATTGTTTCAATATACAATACAAAATATACAGTGCGATGTGGTCGCGTGGACGACATTTCCACGTGGAGCGTATCGGCAAAATGTGCTCCATAACAGATTGTGGTATCATGGCAAAGTTTAAGCAAGAGAGCTGACGATGAGT
Source organism: Lygodium microphyllum (assembly GCF_053477565.2). Classification (NCBI taxonomy): domain Eukaryota; kingdom Viridiplantae; phylum Streptophyta; class Polypodiopsida; order Schizaeales; family Lygodiaceae; genus Lygodium; species Lygodium microphyllum. The sequence goes on along the minus strand of NC_141137.1, from coordinate 93,275,391 downwards.
AACGGATCCAAACACCGTTATAGATAAGATGGAGTATTTTGGGAACTTACAAAGTATTATCACGATGGATTACCGTAGCTTCTTCATGATCCTATTCAATGTGAAGTGATTCAAAGTGGTGCTTGAAGGAGCTGGGGCAACAGTTCTCGACGAGATCCATCTGGATTTCTCAAAATAGATTTCAAAAAAATATGGATGGATTTGCGTGACACTTTTTTATTGCTGGCCCATTGTGAATAGGCGTATGAACTCATTTTTTTTTTACATTTTATTACGACATGATACATGTCACAAAAGTTAAATCTCTCTTGTATGTAATTTTGAACACGTAATTTTCTATCCAAACCTCCGACAACCTCGATAGTGGTATATTGTACTTTCAACTTCTTGAAGTGCAAGAGTATGTGATCAAAGGAATGTTCCCAGCGTAGATGAGGATAAAATGTAAATAGAGGGATCAATATTGCAAGGGGTGGAGGCTGCCAAAATCTTGGAGCATGTAGAGGAGCCATAATTGGGTAACAATGATGGAAATACAGGAGTCCAAAAATTCTTTGAGAATGAGGTCAACTCATTCTTTTGTGGTGACTTGTCTATCGACCATCCAGTGCATGCAGAGTTATACCAGGAGATTGACATGGGACCATAGGGTACCTCATACTTGGAGCATCCACCTCCTCAATTCGTTGAGAAATCACTTATAAGGGTACATAAGATATGTGTTTTAAGTAAGAATATTTTTTGAAGATTTATATTACTGTGCTTTGCTTGATTTATATTGATTATGCTAACATTAATTTTTGTTTGTGTAGGTGACCTTTGTGGATATTTGGATCCGCACGATGAGTTGAGGGATGAGCGACGAGGAGCTATAGGAGATATTCACACGTATATCTCCAGATCAAATGGCTCAATTCTAAGATATGGCATACTAAGATCTATCTCTCAGACACCATTAGGCTATTTTATTAGATCTACTTTCATACGCTCTGATGCTTCAGTTTTCAATAGATGAGGTCGATGCTCCAGACTTGGGCCGGACGGTGGAGGGAGTGGTTCTAGGGGATGTTGTAAATATGTGGATGCAATGAGCTTGCGATCAGCTCGGGATGTAGGTACTACTCCTTGCTCTCGTACAAGTTCAAGAGAGTGTGGCTCATGTGGTTATTGTGGAGGTACCGACACAGTGTCTCCGTCTCGTCATTCTGCTAGAGCTGCATCACCTATGGGATTTTTCACACCTATGGGGACGTCTACTCCAGTCACTCCAACTTTTACTCAATAGTCCATAGGTAGCAACCCTATAGACAGTACTCCAAGAGATACTACCTCTGTACATACACCACATGTACATGGGTCTCTTGGATATGCCCAGGAGAATGGTTGTAGGTGGGAGAGGACACATCTTAGGCATCACTACAAGATATAGGCCTTACACCGACGTTAAAAGTGACGAAAATGTAAATAAGAAAATTTACTTCCGTCGTTGCAAAAAGCGTCGTTATTGGCGATGCCATAGAACAGTCGGTATCAACGTCGTTATCAACGTCGCTATTTTCATGGGTATCAAATGACGCTCTGCGACACTAATAAGGATGCCGATAATGATGCATGCAGGTAAATTTGGGATGCTAATAGCGATGGCAACAGTGGAAAAAAAATTTGTGGCAGGGCAGCACATATAGCACTGTGTGCTTTATTTGGGCCATACAAAATAGTTTCTGCACTGTGTACTGCTCGTGTAAACAAAAACAAAGTGTACTTAAATCATAACAGTGATACATGAAATAAATATATGATCGCATAACGAAAGCGACAGGTACAATCATGGCAAGATATCACTACTACATAGAAAATGTCTACACAGATCAGGCGACAAAAAAAAAGGGTGTGTGAGGTCCACGGATCCAAGGGTGAGCTATACATCCTCGCCATCTGCAAGCTCGTCCCACCGGAAAGGAGCATTGAACGGACTCTACAAAAAAAGATACAACTGCACATCAGTCCACCACACAATAATGCATTCTAATTAAACATGGTAACTACGGACAAGAAATATGAGTGACTTACAGGGCCGCCGCGTCTATACAATCGGTCGATCAATGCAGTGAGACCGTGCCTCTTTGCATATTGAGTCTCAAGGCCATTCGGATTGCGATTTGTAATGAAGTGCTACAAAGAAAACAAAATACTAACTGTTAGAAACATGATTGTCAGTACAAAAGATATTGCAAAAAAATAAGCAAGCAAAACAAAAGAAAAACTTACAAAGTCCTCCAGATATGTCCTGTGGCCGCCACTCCCAAGATGATGGACCACTCCGACCTCTAGTTGTGCCCTCGCCACCTCACGCTGCTGACTCCAACGTCCTGGAGAATTTGTAGCCTCCTCCCTCAGTCGGCACCACTTGTTTGTGTCTAGTCACTTGGGCTTTGCTGTCCCACTCTTGAGTGCCTTGCATGCATTCAATCGTCTGTGTGACATATATGCACGCATGTATCCCATCATCCAGCCTATAGAAAATCTATCTACTATGGTTGGAACTAGAAACTCGTCATGTAAGGATGCTACTATGTAATCCTTGCTCTCCTCTGGTATGTTTTTCCAATAATCAAAGACAATGTGCCGAAAAACTTGTTGCCACAACATTCTCATGCAAGCCATCACCCTCCTCCCCTCATCATTCATGATCATATTCAAGAGACCCATGTACATCTGGTGTACCGACCGGGGTAGTATCTATCGGTGTAGCACCCATAGGGGTGCCACCTGCAGATGGCTGGGAGTAACTGGAGTAGACATCCCCACAGGTGGGACAAGTCCTGGAGGTGACACAACTCTAGTAGGACGACGAGACGGAGACACCACGTCCGTACCTCCACAGCAACCACCTGAGCCACGCCGCCTGGAACCGCCACGAGAGCAAGGAGACGCACCTATATCCTGTGTCGACTGCGGGCTCACTACCTCTGTATCTCTACAGAATTCTCTTAATCCTGAAGCACTCCCTCCCTCTCTGGCCCACGTCTGGAGCATCGACCTTGTTTGCTCGAAGCTAAAGCATCTGATAGTGCCAAAATAGATCTAATAGAGAGGCATAACAATGTCCAAGACAGTCCCTGGTCTGCCATGTCTCTGAATCTTGCCATCTGATTTGGAGACATGCGCATGAAGATATCCTCCAACTCCTCATCGCTTATCCCTCAACTCATCTTGATGATCTAAGTATCCAAAAAGGTCACCTGCACAGACAAAAAATGATGTTAGCATAATCAATTTAAATCATACAAAGCACGATAATATAAATCCTAAAAAAATGATCTCACTTAAAATGCATATCTTATGTATCCTTATAAGTGATTAGTCAACGAATTGAGTAAGTGGATGCTCCAAGTATAAAGTATCATATGGTCCCATGTCAATCTTCTGACACAACTCCACATATACTGGAAGGTCGATAGACATGTCACCACAAAAGGATGAGTCCATCTCATTCTCAAAGAATTCTTAAACTTCCGTATTTCCATCATTGTTAGCCGATGCTGGCTCCTCTACATGCTCCAAGCTTTTGGCGGCCTCCACCCCTTGCAATATCGACCCCTCTATTTTCTTATTGTCCTCATCTATGCTCGGAACATCGCTTTGATCATATACTCTCGCACTTCGGGGAGCTGAAGGTATAACATACGACCATCGAGGTTGTCAGGGGTTTGGATAGAAGATTACCTATTCACAAGCACGTACAAGAGAGATTAAACTATTGTGACATGTACCATGTCGTAATACAATTAACAAACAAATGAGTTCATGCACCTGTTCACAATGGTCCGGCAACACAAAGGTGTCGATCAAATCCGTCATTTTTTTTCAGAATCTATTTTGAGTTATCTAGATGGACCTCGTCGAACTTTTGCTCCAGCTCTTTCAAGTACCACTTTGAACCACTGCACAAAATCGAATAGTATCATGGAGAAGCTACGGTAATCCACCGTAACAATACTTTGCAAGTTTCCAAAATACTCCATCTCATCTATAATCGTATTTGGATCCATTGCCCGTCGTCGACTCTCCTGCTTGAACCTTGCCATGATACCACAATCCATTGTGGAGTGCATTTTATCAATATGATCCATGCTAAAATATCATCCGCGCAACCATGCTGCACTATATATTTTGTATTGTACATTGAAATACTCAAATTATTTGTCATATATAAAATATAGATATGATAAATCCTAAACACATCATCACATTTGGACTACATCCCCTCGAGAATTCCCACTCCTCAATTGAGATCTCTGCCCCTTCATGAGACACTGCAGTCAAAGCTCCATGCAACCATCGCATTGACATGAACCGAGGCATCTCCTCCATGCACTCGAGATATGGAATTGGTCGATGGCGCATACTATGTCGAAAGTTAGATCGCGCTTTCTCTCGATCTTGCCTAGCGATTTGGTACGTGGTGAGCCACGTCTCCATAGAGGCATGGTGCAACATACAAAAGCGATTCACCTTCTCCTCCATTGCAGCATCCATTCTTTTTTCTACCCCATTTTCAACCACCACATCTCCAGTCGGTTTATCATTGTCCTTCAGCGATTATAGCATTTTGTTGTCTAGATCCACCATTGGTAGCCATTGTGAAATATGCACTAGCGCCTCAGACACCAACCAACCTTCAGCCATGCTACCTTCTGGCCGAGCTCGTTGTCGCACAAAGCCTTTTGGGATTTTCATGAAGTGCTCCAAGAAGAACATCCATCGTGTATGGACAGATCTAGCAATGTCCACTTCATCTACAAGATGCACAGGAAGGTGGATTTGTATGGTGAGCATGCTGGTAGGCAGGTATTTCTCAAAGAGACAGACCGTCTCCACTGCTCCTCCCCTCGCGAATTTAATAGAGAACGTCATAATCTCCTTCTGTGAGATCCATTGCACTAAAGTTGACAACCTGTAAATGGCCCCACGTATTTCTGTAGTAAGGCATCTTGCGATTGCGATCGGTAGTACAAACTACCACAAATGAGAAAACATTATGAACAATGGCTACACTCCAAATAGCAAAATACGCACACCAATTACAATCCATTCGTAGTACAAACCTGACATATCTTATGCTAATCATGGGATTTTAGCCCTAATAATTGGTCGTCTTTAGAAAATGCAGACCTGAGAGAACGTATCATACCCGTCGGAGTGCGGATAGACTTGACTACTTGCTTCACAATGCGCTCTTCTTTAGTGGACAAAACCCAAGGAGCACGAGGTAGCTACATGCGACCATCAGCACTCGACTGCGTCGAAAGTGCCTCCATCTTGCCTACCTCCTTCGAATCCATTCGTACCCCTATAGTGTCTCTCGTTCCTCTGATGTGGTTCCATAGCAAGCTGCCCACATTCTTGAAAATATACATGGGATCCAACAAGTGGTTGATCTGTAAGCGGGTCCAATATGGCAACTTGTAGAAAACTAAGAACCATTGCATTCCATTTGGATGTGACTGTGTGTGGACCATTTTCAGCTCGTACCAGCTTGCAGCATTCATACGTATTGGAGGTCATCCAAGAAAACCTTCCTTGAGTTCATGACCCTCTGGCAAGAAAGCGGTGTGTCCTTGATATACCATCTTCTTCATGGTTCGTGACCTTCGAGAGTCTAAATGTGGCCCGCACACATGCATGATAACCTGAGGTAACTAGACCTGTTCCAACGCCTCTATCTAGTGAATACAAACTTAAACAAGATAAAATATAGATATTACCAATGAGAACGGAAGACTATTTACCTAAGCACTCTCCGAATCCCAAAAAGTTATGCATCGTCCACATGAGAATGGCTCGAATATTGGCAGACCGTCGACCATTGCGCTTGCTCATATCTTACATGGTGACCCCCTCCTCCTACAAAATCTTAAGCTCATCGACTAATGGAGGAAGATACACGTCCATATTTTTGACTTTGTAGTAGTCGGGGATGAGTAAGCTAAGGATGAGATTTCATTTCTTCGTAGAAAGCCATGGAGGGATATTGTAGTTGACAAGGACTATAGGCCACACACTGTAAGAAGTTGAGCGCAGACCGAATGGGTTCCCTCCATCCATTGCAAGACCGAGCCGAAGATTCCTTGACTCTCGAGAAAATCCTAGGAAGGTAGAGTCAATGTGGCTCCATCATGCGCGTGAATCCGCTGATATTCATTGAACTCCATCTATGGACCTATTCTATGCATTCCACGTTGTCAAGCTCGCCATGCCGGACGTATGAAACATGTGGTTTATGCGGGGGATAAGTGGAAAAGTGTCTAAGAACTTTTTGAGGGATGATTTGCCCTTGCGAGTCCTGTCGATACCTGTGAGCACCACACTTTGGACATGTCTCCATAGTCTCGTATTCTCCTCGAAATAGTATGCAATCGTTGATACATGCATGGATGCTGTTGTAGTCCATGCCAAGCTTTCGTAAAACATGTCGTGCATCATCACGAGACTCAGGCATGGTATTTGCAAGTGGTAATATATGATATTTTAGTAGCCTGAAAAAAATCATAAAATACCTTGAAAAAGCATAAATATTTTTTATGATAGTGCCGAAAAGAAATCAACAAAGCATACATACAAGGTACCTGAACAACTCGGTGACACTCGCATCGCTCCACCCGTATTTTGCTTACACACTTAGGAGTGCAAGCAGTGTGCTCAGGCAAGATACTCGATATCCATCATATAATGGTATGGATGCTTCCTCTCTAAGCGGATTAGAAGTCTCGACATCCATGGGAATCAATGCATCAATCATTGCCTCCATCTCAGGCTCTAAGATTGTAGGTAGGTCCGAAAGGCTGCTTGTCTTCTCTGGTATTGACGGTATAGATTAGGTAGTATCTTCCAAGTGGTGGATTGAATCAGGCACTCCATCCATCGCACGCCCATGAACTCTTCTAATCGGCCACAAAGGGTGCACTCCTCCTTGGGACGAGACGCCACCTCCCTGGATAGAAAATTTTCTAGCCACACCCAATCTTCTTGTATATGGTATTCAATTAGCTTGCGAGTACAATGCATGATTGATATTAACTCTTCTTACCGTTTGCTGAAAATTCAAGATCGCCTTATCAATGATCTCAGATTGAAACTCGCCGAAGCGTCATACGTGTTCTATAGACAATCGACATTTTCGTCTAATTTCGAGCTTGCATTGAGAGCAAGGACATGGGACACACTGATTAAGATACACCTCGCAATCTTGAACAATAAGACCTTCATCGTTTTCCATTTTGTCTACGTCACGACAAACAATTTGTTTTCGTTTTCATTCTTTTCTTATTTCTTAAATTGTTTGAGAAGGGATTTCTTCTCTTGTAACTCGGCAAAAATTAACGTATGTAAAGTCTCCACCCACCCATCCACATATTAACATATATATGTCAAAGTGTTTCCCATCTCGTGGTGTTGCACCGGACCTCACCACCACTCTCTCTTTGTTTTCTATCCATTCATTATCTCCTCTCCTTCCATCTCTCCGCTCTCATTTTCTTTAACAATCACGACTAAGACTATGACAAAGACCATAACCACGACTACGACCATGACCATGACCATGACCACGACCACGACCACGACCACGACCACGACCACGACCACGACCATGACCACAACTACGACTGTGCCACGACCACGGCCACGACTACCACAACCATTACCACTACCACGAGTATGACCACCACATCTACCACTACCACTACCACGACTACGACCACTATAATAAACAAGAAAAGAAGAAGAAAAAAAAAACTACTACTACTACTACTACTACAATAAATAATAAAGGAAGAAAAAACTACTACTACTACTATTACTACAACAACAAAAAACAAGAAAACTAAATAACAATAAACAAGAAAAGAAAAAAAAAACTACTACTACTACAACAAACAACAACAATTAATTTCCTTTTCTCTCTTCCTCTCCCTCTCTCATTTCCTCTCCCTCTCTTTCTCTCTTTCCCTATCAGGTTTAATGTTTTTTCTCTCTCCTCTCCCTCTCTCAATTTTTTTCTCTCTCCTCTCCCTCTCTCATTTCCTTTTCTCTCTTTCTCTCCCTCTCTCATTTGCTCTCCCTCCCTCACCCTCTCCCTCTCTTTCTCTCTTTCCCTATTATGTTTAATGTTTTTTCTCTCTTTTCTCCCTCTCTCATTTCATTTTCTCTCTTCCTCTCCCTCTCTCATTTCGTCTCCCTCCCTCACCCTCGCCCTCTCTTTCTCTCTCTCCCTATTAGGTTTAATATTTTTTCTCTCTTTTTCTCTCTCCTCTCCCTCACTCATTTTTTTCTCTCTCCTCCCCCACTCTCATTTCCTTTTCTCTCTTTCTCTCCCTCTCTCATTTCGTCTCCCTCCCTCACTCTCACCCTCTCTTTCTCTCTTTCCCTATTAGGTTTAATGTTTTTTCTCTCTTTTTCTCTCTCCTCTCCCTCTCTCATTTTCTTTTCTCTCTTTCTTTGCCTCTCTCATTTCCTCTCTCTCCCTCACCCTCTCCCTCTCTTTCTCTCTTTCCCTACCAGACTTAATGTTTTTTCTCTCTTTTTCTCTCTCCTCTCTCTCTCTCTCTCATTTCCTTTTCTCTCTTTCTCTCCCTCTCTTGTTTCCTCTCCCTCCCTCACCCTCACCCTCTCTTTCTCTCTTTCCCTATTATGTTTAATATTTTTCTCTCTCCTCTCCCTCTCTCATTTCCTTTTCTCTCTTCCTCTCTCTCTCTCATTTCCTCTCCCTCCCTCACCCTCACCCTCTCTTTCTCTCTTTCCCTATTAGGTTTAATGTTTTTTCTCTCTCCTCTCTCTCTCTCTCATTTCCTTTTCTCTCTTTGTCTCACTCTCTTATTTCCTCTCTCACCCTCACCCTCACCTTACCCTCACCCTCTATTTCTCTCTTTCCCTATTCTGTTTAACATCTTTTCTCTCTTTTTCTCTCTCCTCTCCTTCTCTCATTTTTTTCTCTCTCCTCTCCCTCTCTCATTTCCTTTTGCTCTCTTCCTCTCCCTCTCTCATTTCTTCTCCCTCCCTCACCCTCTCCCTCTCTTCTCTCTTTCCCCTATTATGTTTAATGTTTTTTCTCTCTCCTCTCATTCTCTCATTTTTTTTAACGTTCTCCTCTCCCTCTCTCATTTCCTCTCCCTCTCTTTCTCATTCCCTATTATGTTTAATGTTTTTCCTCTCTTCTCCCCCTCTCTCATTTCTTTTCTCTCTTCCTCTCCCTCTCTCATTTCCTCTCCCTCCCTCTCCCTCTCCCTCTCTTTCTCTCTTTCCCTAGTATGTTTAATGTTTTTTCCTTCCTCTCCCTCTCTCATTTCCTCTCCCTCCCTTTCTCTCTTTCCGTATTATGTTTAATGTATTTTCTCTCTTCCTCTCCCTCTCCCTCTCTCTTTCCCTATTATGTTAAATGTTTCCCTCTCTTTCCTCTCCCTCCCTCTCCCTCTTCCTCTCCCTCTCTCATTTCCTCTCCCTCTCCCTCTCCCTCCCTCTCCCTCTCCCTCTCTTTCTCCCTTTCCCTATTATGTTTAATGTTTTTTCTCTCTTCCTCTCCCTCTCTCAAATCGTCTCTCTCCCCCTCTCTTTCTCTCTCCCTCCCTTTCCCTCTCCCTCTCTTTCTCTCTTTCCCTATTATGTTTAATGTTTCCCTCTCCCTCACTCTCCCTCTCCCTCTCTCATTTCCCCTCCCTCCCTCTCCATCTCCCTCTCTTTCTCTCATTTCCTCTCCCGCTCTCAATACACACGAATTATACCAAAAATAAGTAAAAGAGAGAGAGAAAACACAAAAGCAAAGCAAGAATGGACAATGCACTCACCATAAAGGCTCGAAAAAGGGTTTGGCGGCTCCTCTTTGTGATGGCAGCTTCTCTTCGCCCTTCGTACACCTCCTCCTTTTCTTCCGAACAGTGGCGGCGACGGCGGTGAGAAGCCTTCTTTCTCCCTCTTTCTCTCTTCCTCTCCCTCTCAAATGCAAGATGTTCGCTCTCTCTCTCACTCTCTCTTTCATGAATGCGTGCAAAATGATGTGCTCGGGTTTTGGCCCGCGTTTTTTTTCTGTGGGTACCATCGCCATTTGCAACGCTATTAGTATTTGCGACACTAATAGTGATGCCGCTATTTCTCGTTGCAAATGGCCATCACTATATCCTCATATCCTTGTAGTGCATACCCTAGAGGGGTACAGATACCTTGTAGATGATAGGACATGAGCCATCATCATGAATGATGAGGGGAGGAGGGTGTTGGCTCGTATGAGAGAGTTGTGCCAACAAGTTTTTCAGCACAACGTCTTGGATCATTAGAAGAACCTACCAGATGGGAGCAATAACTACATAGCAGCATCCTTGCATGAGGAGTTTTCAATACCCGCCGCAGAGCAGATAGGTTTTCCATAGGCTAGATGGAGTGCATGCGTGCGTACATATCACACAGACTATCGAACGTATGCAAGGTAGTTAAGAGTGGGGCCTCAAAGCCCGAGTAGCTAGACATTTGTGACTAGTGCCGACTCAAGGAGGAGGCTACAGATATTCCAGGACATTGGAGACAGTAGCGTGAGGCAATGAGGGCATGACTAGAGGCAAGAGTGGTCCATCATCTTGGGAGTGGTGGCTACAAGACTTATCAAGAGGAATTTGTAAGTTTTTCTTTTGTTCTACTTACTTATTTTTTTGCAATATCCCTTGTACTGACAATCATATTTCTAACAATTGTATTTTGTTTTTTCGGCAGCACTCCATTATAAACCAGGATCCCACCGGTCTAGAGACTCAATATGCAGAGAGGCACAATCTCACTGTATTGATCGACCGATTGTATGGACGCGACAGCCCAGTAAGTCACTCATCTTTCTTGTCCGTAGTTACTAATTTTAATTAAAATGCATTATTGTATGATGGACTGATGTTTAGTTGTTTCTTTTTTTTCAAAGTCCATTGGATGCTCATTTGCGGTGGGACGAGCTTTTTGATTGGCGAGGATCTATAACTCATCCTTGGATCCGTGAAGTACACATCCTCTTCTTTTTTGGTCATGTGATTTATGTAGGCATTTTCTATGCACTATCTTATTATCATCCTTTGTATCTTGCCATGATTGTACTGTCGCTTTCATTATGTGATCTTGTATTTATTTTATGTATCAGTCTTATGGATTCAATTACACTTTTCCTTCATTTTGACGAGCATTGTACACTTTATTATAACTCTTTTATATGGCCTAAATAAATCACATAGTGCTATTTCTAGCAGGGCAGCTTGTTGCCTTACCACAAAAAATAATAATCCCTATAACCGTCACTATTAGCATCCTAGTTAGCATCACTATATGGGTCGCTATTTACATTGCTATCAGTGATGCACATAGTGACGATGATAGCGACTATTCTATGGCATCGCTAATATCGACATTTCTTGTAATGATGGGGGTAAATTTTTTAATGAACATTTTCATCGCTTTGAACGTCAGTATGAGGCCCGTATCTTGTAGTGTATAACGCACATATAGTTATTCATTGAGTTTCCTCAATAGGATGGTTTTGAAATTTTACAAGATAACCGGGATAATTATTGCCAGTTTGGGTGGTCATATAATCAGTATCAATAATTAGATTCAAGAGTTAAAAGCTCATGATTATCTTCAACCAAAGGTGGAGAATCATACATGTGACAGGTAGATAATGAACCTTTAAATGGATGAAGAAGACTAACATGAAAGATATTATGAATTTTCTAGTGTGCAGGCAATTCTATTATGAAAGAATTAGCATTGATACAATGAATAATTTTAAATGGTCCATAAAATCTAGGTACAAGTTTAACATTAGGATTCTTCTCTATACTATGCAATCTATGTTTCTCAATTCACAACCAAACATAATCACCTTCTTGAAAAAAACATAGCGTGTTGCTTCTTATTAGCTTGTTTAACATAAGATTGGTGGGCCTTTTAGTAATCGATTTCTTAACTTGTTAAAAAATAGTGGAATAATGATGTACCTAATCATCAACAGAAGACACTTTTTGACTTAAATGAAATGTTGATATTGGCATTTTACGAACATAAATAATTTCATAAGGTGCTTTGAAGGAATAAGCATGCGTTCAACATCCTGCTATGTTGACCTCGTGTAGCACAGCATTTTGGATTCGTTCTCGAGACCAAGTACATATCAACCCTGTAATCATTCGTGTATTGCACTTGCGGAATAGGAGGGATGCAAAAGTGCCAACTGTGAAACACAACTGCTTAGTTAGGATTTTGCATTCGCAATGAAGAAATAAATGGTAAGAAGATTGCAAGTTGCCATTAGCTAGAAACATCTATTTTCACTTCTTTTGTTTTGTTTCATTTATTTATAAATTATATATATATACATATACATATACACATATATAAAATTAGTTGAGATAGTTTAACGTTTTCCCCATGGTTAAGATTGCCTTTTCGTAATTGTGTTGCATTAACTCTAATGTGTCTTCTCATTTTGCTAGAAGAACAAGACGTGGTTGCATTGACTCTAATTGATATCTTTACTTTGCGAGTAGACAGAGAAAGGAGAAAGAGAAGAAGTAGGAGGGAAGGAAAAAAAAGAAAGAAAAAGAAGAAGAAAAGGAAAGAGAAGAAAAGGGTCACACCATCGTGTGTCTCCTTGCTGCTAGTCGGTGCGCCACCCTGACTCTCCTCTCCGCCGCCCCTACGGTCGTCCCTGTGCCCCTTCCTCGGCCACGTCCTCGCCAGGCTCGTACCATGCCCTGTCCACTACGGTCGTCTACCGCTCCATTCTAATGCCCCACTACGGATGGCACTAGGGTCCCATCCGCCAGCTCTGCGTGCCAACCAGCGCTCCTACATCCGCCCATCCCGTTGTTGGCTGGCCGATTCATCAGCAGCCAGCTCTCGCCAGGCCCACAGGTCGCCACCACTACCACATCTCCACCAGCGTTACAGGAGAGAGGAGAGAGAAAAAGAGGCTCGCACATGCATTGTGCATCTAAACACCCTCAGACACCCATATTGCATCCATCACCCTAAGGTACACTTCTATACCCATGTACATCCGACACCTCACATAGTGCATCCGACATCTACATCTACATCCGACCACACATGTGTGCATCCACATACCTCCGTGTATGTATTTCACCACTATGTATCTGTGCGCATTCGATTGCACACATTGCATCAATGTGTGTTCTTTGCACACTGTGCATGTTCAACCGCACACAATGTGTCCGCATGCATCCCTATATGTGAGTGCATCTATGCACTGTGCATCTGTACATAGTATACATCACATTGTGTGCAATTGCCTACATGCTAGTGCATCCGTGAACACACATATTACACCATTGTCACACATATGTCTAAACCCCTAGTCATGCACACTATACTTGGTGTATCTACTCTACCCTTAAGCACACTCATACACATACTAGGACACTTGTGTACATTCAAATCAGTAGAACGTCTCTTTCCACATAGAACTCATTCACACACATGTAATGTACTTGTGTACCAACTATGCCTATTGCATTACTACACTAAACACACCCAATAGAAACACTTTGTCATTAAGTACCTGATTCCCATGCCGCACACGTGTAAGGGCATCCCACATCAATATGCTTAGGATAGGCACAAATGCATATGCACCAACAATTACATACATTTGCGCATGGTCACATATAGTTTGCATGACATCTAGGATATGCACATGTAAGTGCACATATGCACTTGCGCATAGAGACATTAGTGGATTTTTACTACTCATAGCACACTCTTGTATTATCTGCATTCATATGCCTATAGCATACACTTCCATCCACTAACCACACATTAAAAATCACCACAAATCATTGGCAGTTACCTTATAGGCCATACACTTAGGCACACACATTGCATTGATTGTAATTAGAGTAGGTGCAAACATCACCATATAAACCTTAGGATACACAAATGCTTAGACACATAGTAAATTATACACACACTTACTAACCCATGCATCCATCCTTGAACCCACACACCTAAGCATTCACATTGCACCTCCGGCCCACACACACCTAGGACCAAGGCACATAGGTTACATCACACCATTGCATGTGTGAAACTTCTTTGTGTAGTGAACTTTGAGGCTTGTATACTAAATGTAAAGTGTAACCACAAGGAATTAAGTGAGACAAGATGTGAGATATGAGGAGCTAAAGAATGCAAGAATCAAATCCCACAAAGCCAATGAAGAATGGAATCTCATGAGCCAATAGGAAAAAAAGGTACCACAATCATTGTGATTTACGATTAGCTTGTTAAAGTATTGCAAGATATTTTAAAGATCCACAAGTGTTGAAAAGAGAGAAAACTTGTGTCTTCACTATGCTCTTGCATGAAATTAAAATCAAGGAAAAGTGCCATCTTTTGCTCATGATAGTCAACATGTGATTGTGAAAATTAGAACCAACAAAAACACAAAATCTAGAGAATCATGCATAAAAGAGAATGAATCCAAAATCCAATAATGCTTAAAATTTGAAAACGGTCCTAGAACTTATAACTTTCTTCTTCTATCCAACTCTTTGCCTTCATCACAAGCTAGAAATCCAAGTGCCAACAACAACAACAAAAATTCGATTACTTTATGAATACACTAGATCCGTCTCAACTCACTTTGATATCTAAATTCTCCACAATGATCTCAAGAGATACAAGGCTGAATGATGAAGTGGACATCCTAGGAAGTCATAAGGTTGAGGACCCACCCATTTCCACATAGAAAACCACCAACACACTTGACCCCTAAATCAAACTCCTTCACTTTTCCAAGGATTGAAACTTGAAAGAGATCACATGCTTGAAAAAGCCAAACTTCAACTCCACAACACAATAAACCAACTCCAAGATAAAATGCTAATTATATATATTTAAATCAGAAACTACCATGCAGTGATCTTATGACCCATCCCATACATTATCTATCGCATAGCCTTGCAAGCCTAAAGCTTGTTAGAATTGTCATTAATTAGGTCTTGTGTCTTGCTACTCCCCACAGCAATGAAGTGATGCTAAGGGTCCTCAATGCATTGGATTCACCTCCATGTGTCATGATGATTCAAAACACAAAGTACCCAATAGTAGTTTTCCTATGCCTAGTGGCCCTAGAATCTCTACTCACATGGCAAAGGTTATCACCATCGACCGCTAAGACGATTAACTTAGGGTCAAATTAATTGCAAAAAGAAAGCACATTAGTGAAGCTCTCATTGATGAAAGAGTTGATTATAATATCCTCACCTACAATGCTTGCACTTGCATAGGACAATCTAACTAGTGTTGGGGATAAAGCTACTTGTGCCTAGCTGCCCATGTATTAGTTACACCTGACAATACTCACAATGTGTATTAGCTACCCACACACCTATACATTGCAAGTGGGCACCCATTCGTATCACTTTATTCTTTATTCTTCCAGTGACATTTAAATAAAGGGAAGGTCGATCACACATTGTGGCTATTCAAGTTCTCACATCTTGTATATCTCTCTCTCTTACTCTTGCTTCTTCCACCATAGCTCTTGCTTTCATTGGTATCAAAGCCATTACACTAGGATTGAGGAGCTCAACTTGTTCAACTTGTAGAGAAATGCTCTGGTTCATAGTTTTAATGGTATCCATGGCTTAGCTTGGAGAGATATGATTTAGTGCCCTTCTCCTTCCCAATGTTAAAAGACTTGTTGAGACTTGCTCCAAGCCTTCCTCTAGTCATAGTAACCATTTTCTTGGGCTCCCTTGTGGGTAGCATAAGCTACAACAAGAGGGGTTACAAGCATCGTATTTGTGCATGCTATACATTCCCCATTTGGCTCTTCTCCCATCTCCCGTTTGGCATCTACTACTTAGTTGAGTCCTAGGCAATCACCCTTGGCACCTTGGTATTGGTTATTGGCTCTTGGAGCTGGTTTTGAGCCTTTCCATTTCAACTCATTGGTTGTGTATTCATAATAGTTTGCTATATACTGCCTGTGGATAGCAAGTATTAAGCTTGTCTTTACCTATGTGATTCTCATGGGGCTTGACATGGATGACCATATGTTAGATTGATACTTGGGATGCTTATTGGGCTTCTATTGAGCTTATTTTGATTATTTTATAGAGGTTTTTTCATTGCTAGAATAAGAGGGTAGCATACTATTTTATCATAGATCTTGTATGCCTATTGCTCTTGGATACTTCTTGAGCACTTTGGATGCTACACTGGGTATGCCATTGAATTTACATATATTGGTTATGCTCCCAAATTACTTTTGAGCTTAGATTGTATCTTTGAATCTTGTCATTGGCTACTATCATTCACCATTATGTATGGTTATTTGATGCTCCAGTAAGAGCTTTGTAAGTTGCTTGGGTCACATGCTCTTGGATATATGCTACTTGGATCTTGGATATATAGATGCCTTTCGCATAATATCTTGAGATTTATTTTTTCATCTCACATTTTACTTTTGTTCTAGTGGGAGTTGATACTTGACACTTGGATATTACACTGAGCATTTGGTTACACAATTGAGCCTGAGGGTCTGATAGTGAGACCATGGGACTTGATGACATGTACATGCTCTTGGCATGCTTTATGTACACATTTGATGATTAGTGTGCTGATCTAACATTAATTTTGGGTTGGCACCTACCTCTGTCACGATTTTGTTAGTGATATATGCATCATGGTTGGTTATGTATTGAGCTTTTGTTACATTGCTCAATCCATTGTGCCTTTCTTTGTCTCTTCTTTAACCCTTGAGACCCATTCTATGCATGATGGTTATGCCTATGGGATGTATCTCAATCCAACACATTGATTATTTGACAATTCTCAATGTGAGCCACATATTCACTTACTACTAGTTGGAGCAATTCCGTGGCAGTTGGAGTTTATCTTGCATCACTGATTGTCTCTCCTTGGCATTGATCTCTTACTATTGTACTTCATTTTTAGCATGCTCAAATTGCAATTTGTTGTATTGTTTATGCAAGTAATCACCTCCATTTGACAACTCTTTGCATTGAGTTTGTGGACAATTCATTACTTGGTTAGTACCCCTTATATTTAGCTTGGCCTATAAGTGGTTTTGGGGCTAATTTACTAATTATTATAGCAACCTTTTTGGCCCTTTTGTGCATTTACTTGGTCTCAATATGGTTGGTGGTTCCAATTATAGTGTTATCTTTAATATTCACAAGTTGGATGGCACCAACTACAGCTATTGAAAGGCTCGAATTTGGCAAGTTTTAGTGCAGAAAATTTAGGTTAAGCCTTTGAAACATGAGGATGTCAAGCATGTATATATTGATGAAAATGTTTGGGTTAAATTAGATGAGCTATGTAGGTCCAACATCATATTGTCCCTCTCTAAGCGGGTATTTTATAATGTTGTCTCTGATGGTCAATCCGCATGGGACCTATGGGATAAGATTTGCAATGTCTATGACAAGCAGAGTCTTTCTTCTCAATGTACTCGCTGAAGCAACTCATGAACCTTCACATGAAGGAGGGAACTTCCATGTTAGTCCATTTGAACGTGCTTCATCTTATTCTTAGCCATTTGTCTTCGCTGAGGATTGAATTCAAGGGCAATATTCCCCCTTTGTTTCTCTTGGTTACACTACCTGGATCATTGGATATATTTTGTACTACTATGTGTGTAAACATGCCTACTAATAGACTAGAGTTATAGGGCATAGAGGTGTACTCCTAAGTGAAGAGGTTAATAGAGATAATAAATATTTTTCCCACATCTCTCATGCTTTGATAGTTAGGGAAAATAATGGTAGGATCATTAATGACCACCATGGGAGAGACTCCCAACAAACTCGTTCTTAGTCATGTGGATAGTCTTGGAGTAAGTCCAATTAAGATTGAAGAGATGTAGATTGATTCTAATCATGATTTTATACTTGTAGGTTCTTCTCTTGATACTTCACAATTGACTGATGCTTTATGAGGGTATACTCAGTGTTGGCTAATAGAATGAGGGGGTTTCTTTCATGTGACCCCTCATTGAGAGTGATTCCACTCCTTGACTTGATTTGTCCATTTGGGTAATGACTTGGCATTAGAGATAGTCAGTATTGGTGATGTCCATTGGTTCAAGTTGGATGTTTACTCTTCATGATATACCTCATACTAGCTCTCAAGAAGAGTCTTTAAAAATGCCATATTAGAGAATTTGGAAATTTAAAAATATTTGACTATGTAGTCAAATAATAAAGGTATTGGGAATTCCCAAAGTGTATAGAAATTTCCAAACTCCCTAATATAGTATTCTTATCTCTATTTTTCTTGTACTTTGGATTATGCAAGTTATGCAGTTTCTTTTGGTAATTACTTATGGAATATTACCATAGGAATCTTGTCATTGCACATGATGCTAAGTCCAATACTCTCTACCCTTTGCTTATATTTAGGTCAATTGACCATGTTTTGGTAGTGGATTCAGTTCCATATGTATCTCATTGGCATTGTCGCCTCCTTGGGTATATATCCTTGAAAGGAATAAAAATTATTATCCATTTGCAACATCTATTATCCCTTGACTATAAGTGCTTTGAGTTTATGATAACTATTTATATGGAAAAAAGACGCATATTAAGGATAAAAAGTTTAGTATGACACATATGGGTGATCCATTGGCTCTTATTCATTCAGATATATGTGGTCCCATGCCTTGAAAGTCATTAGGTGGCACAAACTATTTCATCACCTTCATTGATGACTATAAGTATACAATTTGAGCATATCCTATGAAGTAGACATTAGAAGTCTTGGTTACATTTCAGAGTTACCTTACTTTGGTTGAGAATAAGTGTGGACATAGGCTAAAATATCTAAGGTTAGATAATGGGAGTGAGTGTGTCTCGAAAGACTTTGAGAAATTTTGTGATGAGAGGGGTATTAAGCATTAGTTAATCACCATGTACATCCCATCCCAAAATGCTATGATTGAGCACATGATTAGGACGATTCATGAGGGAGTCTGCAGTATACTTAGCCATGAAAGCTTACCATAGTAGTCCAATATTCTCTATCCCTTCATTGTATATCTAGGTTAGTTGACCATATTTTGGTAGTGGATGTAGTTTCATATGTATCTCTATGGTGTTGTTGCCTTGGGCATATGTCCTTGAAAGGAATTAAAATACTTACCAGTTTATAGTATCTTCCATCCCTTGAATATAAGTACTTTGAGTCTTGTAATCATTGTTTATATGACAGGCAAACATGTAATACAAATACAAAGTTTGGTGTGACACACATGGGTAAGCCATTGGCCCTTATTCATTTAGATGTATGCAGTTCCATATCCTACAAGTCATTAGGTGGCACAAAGTATTTCCTTACCTTCATTAATGACTATATGCACAAGGTCTAGGCATATCCTATTAAGTAGAAATCAGAAGTCTTGGCTACATTTCAAAGTTGGCTTGCTTTGGTTGAGAACATGTCTAGGCATAGGGTGGAATACCTAAGGTGAGATCATGGGAGTTAGTATGTCTCTACAGCCTTTGAAAACTTTTGTGATAAGAGGGGTATTAAGTGTCAGTTGATTGCTATGTACAACCCATCCAAGAATGGTATAGATAAGCACATGAATAACACAATTCAAGAGTAAGTTTGTAGTATGCTTTGCCAAGCTAGCTTGTCACATCATTTTTAGGCTAAGGCCATTACTACTATCGTTCGCTTGATAAATCGGTCCCCATATACTACTCTTTACTATAAGATTATAGAGGAGTATGACTCTAGAAAACCTCCCTCATATGCTCATATTCATGTCTTTGGTTTTGAGGCTTTCTACTATGTACATAAAGACAAACACAATAAGTTATGGAGATGTAGGTGAGATGGGCTATCGCCTATGGGATCCACAAGGTTGACAATTTATCTATATCCATGATATTGTTTTCGATGAGGGGAAAATGCATAAGAAACTTGAGCATATCATTGAGGTACATAGGGTGATATTTAAGAAAGAGCCTCCTACTACTGTACAGCCAGCTAGACAGCCTACCATAGCAATCCGCTAATACTCCAATGGCCTAGGTCCCTAATGCTCCATAGGATGTCCATGCCCCCTAGCTTGTTTTAAGATGGTGGTCTACTAGAGATAAATGATAACCTGCACGATTTGAGCCCTCTATGGATCATGTCATGGTGATAAATGCTGGTGAGCCTCTTATGATGAGGCCATGCACAAAAGTGATAGTCACTCTTGGGAGAGGGTTATATAGTTATAATATGACTCACTATAGACAAATCATATGTGGAATTTGGTTTCTTTGCCTAGTGAAAAGAATGCTTTTCCATGCAAGTGGGTGTAAAAGTTAAAAAGTACCCTCGGATGCCCAAAGCTGGCATACAAGGCTAGATTGGTTTTCAAGGGTTTCGACCAGGAGGATGGTGTGGACTTTGATGATTTTTTTTCGCCTGTTGTGATTATGCCTACCCTATGTGTGATACTAGCTTTGGTTTCTCAGCTTGACTTAGATCTTTATCAGATGGATATCAAGACTGCTTTTCTTCATGGGGACTTAATGATGAGATTTACATGGAGTAGCCTAAGGGTGTTTCCCTTGGAAAGGACCATCTACTAGCATGCAGATTGAGGAAGAATCTTTATGGCCTGAAACAGGCACCTAGGGAATGCTACCACAAGTTTGCTGCTTTTATGTATTCACAAGGATATTGCTGTAGTGATATGGATCTATATTTATATATGAAGAAGAGTCATGATAGTAGCCTTATGATTTTGATTCTCTATTTGGATGATGTGTTGGTTGCTAGGAGTGCTCATGATGAGCTAAATGCCTTGAAAGGTCAGCTCAAGAAGGACTTTAAGATGGAGGACATGGGATAGGTCTCACATATTCTTGGGATAGACATTACATGTGATTGCTTTAAGGGGCTCCTTTACTTATCATATTAGTAGGTCCTTGAGCAGTTTCATATATAGGATGTTAGGCCTATTGGTTATACATTATAGGTGGCAGGAGCAGTTTCATCCTATACACTATTGGAGCCCATACACTCCTTTGAGAGACTTTTATCTATACGTGCCACCTATAATGTATAGTACATGCATTGTGTATTAGCTACTCACACACCTATACATTATAGGTGGCAGGATCCCATCATTGACACTTCATTCTTTATTCTTTCAATGACATTTGAATAAAGGGAAGATTGGTTATACATTGTGACTATTGGAGTTCCCACATCTTATGTTTCTCTCTCTCTCTCTCTCTTTCTTTCTCTTGCTCCTTCCACCATAGCTCTTCCTTCCGCTCCATGCTGCCACTTCAAGGCTTACTTCCTTGAGCTAGTGCCTACCGATGCTACAATCAATCCTTATGGAGGATCACCATACTATTGTAGACTAGGCAAATGCAAGATCTTAATGGCCTTAGAAACAAAAAAAATTGCTAGCTATGTTTTATGTGCTTCTTAATAGAGAGGATATGACAAAGGAAATTCTACTTGGAAAACATTTCAAATGTGCAACTAAGTGCAACATAGACTATGAGACATAGAGAATACAGTTAATCCTACCTTGTGTCAAGATCATTGTGATCTTTATTATCAAAAGCAACCTTGTCTTTAATCAGGATAAGGGTAAGAAATCAATCTCTGAGCTAGATAGAGAGTTAAGCAAAGAGAGTCATGACATTATTAGAGAACTAATAAAGTCATAGGAACAAAATAAGATTCCCATCACTACGTAGTTATCCAGTCCTAGTGCAAAGGCCAACATACCTAATACCTAAAGCATTGATGGAACCTAGAGCGGGCCGGCACTGGCTCGTGCACTAGCCGGACCTCTATCTCACGTGCTCAACAACCCCACGGCCTCGCGGCCAGGAGTGCTGATGACACATACATTGCCTTCCTAGACATCTTGTGTTTGTATTATATCGTTTGTAGTCCACTCTTCTCTCACCCACTACTCCTCAGTGGGAGTCCCTTACACATTGCCTAATGGCACGAAGCACAGACATAGGGGGTCCTCCAACGGCTGAATGCCGCCACCCCTCTGCGACTCTCCTACACCTTGGGGATTGGCCCCTCGATGCATCGCTCAACATATAAACACGTCGCACAAAATCCACTCAAGGTACCATTTAATCATATACAGGAATGTACCATTGTCCTTACTTCTCTTTTCCCTAGACCCCACGACTAGCCTATGGCTTAGGGTGTCCTGTCTCTCACTCAACGTGGGTCAAGGTCCTAATGAAAGCAATTGCTGTGCATCCAGGATTTCTGATACCTTTAAATATTTCCATGATTTATGCATAGTGTGGATGCCAAGTGCTCAAACAATTATAAAATCAATATTGTGCATATGTGGAAAACATCCTTTCAATGATTTTCAACTACCGTTCCTATGCGGCGTTGCACAAACCTAGCACCAAGGAAACCCTCGTGCTACTAGGCCCTTATTTTATAATTATTCACCGACCTACATGGCATGCAAACAAAAACAGCAATATTTTCATCATCTTACTCCACATTTAGACACACTTTAACCACTCTACCCTCCCATCGATCAAATGTTGCATTGTGGTATAGATTTATAGGGCATTTTGCCATCATTTTATGTGTAAAAAGCGGAAAAAACACACTAGAACAAGAAGGTGGGGATGAACCGAGGCAAATCCTCATGCTTCAGTCCCCACAAACATTCACAAACATTGTTCTTAATTTTCATTAATTTTTCGCATCCAAAATGCATTTTTTTCCTATTTTTGGTGATTTTCCTCTATTTTCCTTGTATTTTCCCTTATTTTTTGCATTACTTAATTACTGAAAATTTAGAATAGATTATGGGCTGTGGCCCTTAGTTCCTTCTTGCAGCAAAAATGAAAATTTAGTTGGTGTTCCTATTCATTTTCCCATTTTTATGCCCAAAAACATCATTTTCCCTTGATTTTCCATATTTTACGTGTTTTAGTGTATTATTTTGAACCACAAGATGCATATTTTTCTGATTTTCTGATTATGATCAGCAAGTACTCATGGAAAACAGCAACATAAACAATTTTTAGCCCACATGAACAACATTTTATCAATCAAAAGCCATGAAATCTCAAATTTTCTTTGAAAAAATTGAATCACCGCTTATTTGCGTGTTTTGGGTTTCATGTCCATGGCTGCAAATCTGAAAATCAGCAGCACTTCATGCTCAGCATGATCACAAATCACCATTTCCAGCCCGTGAAGCAATCTGATCCATGCCGAACAAGCCTCCACCATCCTTTCTTCTTCCTTCTTCTTCCGACATGAACTCCCTCTTAGAGGAGAGAGAGGGAGGAGAGAGAAAGACTAGATTTCTATCTCAGCATTTAGGCCATCAATTGAGGAGCGAAGGGCGGCGAAATGACCAGCATACAAAGGGGAATGAGGGCCAATGATCTGCTTGATAGGTTGTATACAACCTCCATGCCATGATGAAGGAGGAGGAGGCGCATTTTTCGGGCGCATCCTGGCGCCTCCTCTCTCCACGATTTCATGCTTCTTCTTGCATCAAACTTTCATGTGACATTTAAATTTCTTGGGCTCCCAAAAGTCATGCCCACTTTGGCCACTCTAATGTACACCTCTTCGCATCTTGCCCAACTTCTTGGCCATTTCCCCGTCTAGACTCGGAATTGAGCTCTGAAAAATCCTGGGTGTCTAGCTTAGCGTCCCGCATTGGCCAGTAGCTCGTGTCAACCCGCACGACTGTCTGAAAAATTATGAAAAATCAACAAGTGTCGCTCGGGCACCTTTAAAGCACTTTGGTGCTTAAAATCGTCCTAGATCGAGCCGTCGCCTTTGACATTGAATATTTTTCCCTTGATGTTCATATTTTTTAGCTATTTTTAAGCACTTCCCGGCACCTAAATTCCACTCTCAAGCATTGCCACATGCTCAAGGGTATTACATAGAAAATTGATGGCTTAGGTAACCCAAACCACTTACATCACAACCTTTATCAATCATAGCCAACAATTTACGCAAACAAAGAAAACAAAGGAAGTAACCTAAATATGGATCATGGTCTAGGGCAAAAACCACTCAAGAAATTGAGCTAGCTAGGATACAAACTATAAATCTCAACTACATCTATTAAAAAAAGGAGAATAAGCCGAACACTGAGATACAACAGCTTGTTATAGTTGTCAACTCCAAGGAAAAGTTTGTACTAACCCGTGAGACAACAAGTGCAAAAGTGAAACCTAAGTGCCCTCTATATGGTAATATTTTAGCTTTACAAGAATTCTCAAAGACAAAAAATTTGCACCATCAAGAAGCAATGACTAGCCACTAGGGGCATCAACTAGCCTACATGGAAGTCCCAAGTATTGTAAGAATGCTTCACCTAAGCAAAAATAGAAAGCGTGGTAGCAAGAGGCTCATGTAGTTGCTCAACCTATGTGGGTAAACCCATAGAAACTACCCCATGACATTGCCACACCTAACTAGAATAAGGTCTAACCAAGAAATCAATCTCAAATGTCATAAGTAGCCAACCCTGTGACTCAATTTCCATTACTTCCCAATGATGATCTCAACGGTCACTGCCTTTGGCCATGACAAAGGCAACATTTAAAAAGGAACAAGCCCTTGTCAACCAACTCATAGAAATCATGTTTCAAGAAATGTCTCTATTGCCTTAGAAACCCCTACTCACCTCAAGCCTAAGCACATAAAGAAAACTCTTGAGAAGATGTCTCATGAGAAAGTGCAACAAACCAATGAGCTAACAATGAGGTGTTTAGTTTGACTAGATGCAAAGTTGACAATGCTCACATGGGCATATCTACAATGACATTGAGAAACCAATGAAAGAGCACAAAAACTCTTAGAAAAGCCATTAACCTAAGATTAGAAGCAACACTTTGCTATCACTACATGGGAGTGGATTTTAAAGCCTGTTTTTAAAGGGGAAAAGTGGTTCGAGAGGCGTAAAAGGCCAATTTTTCATGCACAATGAAACGAGTACGGATCATTGAGCTAGAGTTTTCTTAGATCGAGTTCCATGCCAGGAACCCAACCCAAGTCTCAGTTCATCATTGGAGTTCTTTTGACCCCCCATATAACCCCTGCAAGGTTTGATGTTATAAAGTGGCTATGTGATCCAGTGTCATGAGCTATACGTCCACCACTAAAAATCTAAGGGCAGAGTTTTTCACCAAAAATTTGAACACATTAGTCAACGTTATTAGGAATTTATTTTTTGTTGTGTGTGTCTCTTTGTTTGCATTTGCATAACTCATGAGCACCTATAGTTAGGCTAGGCACAATTTCTTCAATGCACTCATAGTTTTTTGTGTGGAAGCATCGTTTGATTCATTGCGTTGTATGGATTTAAATTTGCAAACTGCATGAATATTTGGGCACAAAATTCTCTTCCAAAGTATATTCTTGATAGGACACATTACATGGAAAAACAGATTCATATGAAGGTTTCTATTTTGAAGACTCGAGGATCAAATGAAAATGTCGTAAGATTTCCATCGTCGGCTAGTATTTCTTGAAGAAAAATAGAACATGTGTGCTAAAAGTGTGTGCAACTACAAGAGCAATAGACCAAGGAAGGTTGGTACATGAGCAGTCCTCTCTTGGATTTCAGAAGCTCTAGTTCATGTGAGCTTCAAAGCACACAAAGGAAGCATGACTAGTTTACTAAAATAGTCTGAAATCTCTAGTATCATGTTTAGATGACTTAATTCTCACTTTGGATGGATCCAAACATATACAGTGATTTATTTTGAAGGGAATAAGTCATCTAAGACAAAAGATAGAGAAAAATAATGTGATGAGTAAAAATCGATAATTTTCTCTATTTTTTATGGATTTTTGCAATTATTTCTGTAGCAGAGAGTTGTCGATCAAATGGGTTCCAATTGTTTTGAGTTCTTGGACGACTATATTCAGAGTTCATATGACAAAGTTATGATCTAAATAAGTTGTAGACAGGCACAGGGTAGAAAAACAAAAATAGTGAAAAGTAGTAAAAAATGATAAGCTTTGAAGCTAACTGCCTTAAGCTTTTATGAGTGAAAGTGAAAGATGAGAAGGATCGAAGCATGGTTGGAAGAGCTATGGAAAAAGAGCAAGAGCAAGAGCAAGAAAGATAACGAGACCAAATGGGAACTCCAACAATCACAATGTGTGACCAAACCTTCCTTTATTCAAACTGCCACTAAAGGAATCAAGAATAAAGTGATAGTGACGGGCGCTCACCACTTGCAATGTGCAGTGGTAGGTATTGTCAATGTAGTAATACACAGGCGGCTAGGCAGAGGCGCATTTATCCCAAACAATCTCCCACTTAAGGGTGAATCTGCCCTAGTGAGGAGTGAAAAGAAAAAAGAAAAGACAATACAATGTACACATGTACAACAGGATGAGGAAAAACGTGATCTCATCCAACGCCCATCAATCTCCTAAGGCAAAGTTCTTAGTGGTGAGACTTTTTGTGATACCTCACCTCAATGTGTTTTTTCTTTGCATGGAAGACCAGATTCTTGGCTAGCTAAATAACACTCATAGAATTCGAATGCATCATAGGTATAGAATCAATCCCAAGGTTATGAACCAAACGACCCAACTATATGGCCTCCTTGCAAGCCTCAATGGCTATGACATACTCCGCCTCAGTGATAGAGAGAGTTGTACACTTCTTAACCCTAGACATCCAAGAGATAGCACCTCCAGCAAAAGTGAATACATAGCCAAAAGTGGACTTCATACTATCTGCATGTCCTGCATAATTGGAGTCTGTGTACTCCACAACTCTTATATACTGACTGCCATAGCAAATACACATATTTGTTGTGCCTTTCAGGTATCTCATGATATCCCTCACGATATCCCAATGTTTCTTGCCAGGTGTAGCCATATAGCATGCCACAACACCAACTGCAAAGGCAATATCTAAACGAGTGGCTATCATGACATAGATCAAACTGCCTATAGCTAATGCATAAGGGATCTTGGCCATCTCGGCCCTCTGCTCATCTATCTGCGGACAATTGGCCTATGAGACCTTCACATAAGAAGGTAATGGATAGCCAATAGGCTTCATGTCTTGCATGTGAAAATGCTTAAGGACTTTATGAATGTACTCCCTCCGTGAGAGGTAAAGTAGTCCCTAATGCTTATCGCACTTAATGCACCTACCAAGAATGTGAGAGGCCTTTCCCAAATCCTTCATCTCAAAGTTCTTCTCCCACTGAGATTTAAGAGCATCCAGCTCATCATGATCTTTCCCTGCTATCAGCATATCATCAACATAAAGTACCAAAATAAGCAATGAGCCATCATGGGATTTCTTCGTGTAAAGACACAAATCCATAGCACTCCTGATGTAGCCATGTGATTTCATAAAGGCATCAAACTTATGATACCACTCCTTCGGTGCCTACTTCAAGCTATAAAGACTTTTCTTCAACTTGCACACTAGGTGCTCCCTGCCAGGTTCTGTAAAGCCCCTTAAGCTGCTCCATGTATATCTCATCACGCAAATCCCCATGCAAGAATACAATCTTAACATCCATTTGATACATGTCCAAGTCAAGCTGTGTGACTAAGGCAAAAACCAAGCGTAGAGTGGTCATCTTGACCACAGGAGAAAAGACTTCATCAAAGTCAACTCCATGCTCTTGTTTAAAACCCTTAGCAACAAGTCTTGCCTTATAAGCTGGCTTGGGATACCCAGGGGTACTTTTCATCTTATACACCCATTTGCATGACAAAACCTTCTTGCCATTAGGCAATGCAACCAAATCCCAAGTCATATTCTTATACAGGGAGTCCATCTCAAACTGCATAGCCCTCTCCCCTAGGAGTAAATGTTACCCCCTACACAAAGCCTCATCATAGGTGAGAGGCTCTCTTGCATCTATAAAAAAGACAAAATGCATGGAGGGCTCAAATATTTCAGGTGGACGTCTAGCTCTAGTAGACCGTCTCACTACTGCAAGCTATGCTGCATGTCTAACATCCTGTCCAACACCCTGGCCATGCATACCAACTGCTTTTGTAGGCTGTTCAACTGGCTATGCAGGAGAATGTGGCTCCTCCTGGAGTATAACCCTGCGTATCTCTACCACCTTCTCAAGCTGCCTATGCATCTTGTCTTCATGGGAAGACTATATCATGGGGTTGCATATGACTTTCTACACTTGCGGATCCCAGAGGTAGTAACCCATCTCGCATGCATCTCTATAGTTAAGGAAAATGCATTTGACACTCATTTGACACTCTTAGGATCCAACTTACTATGCTTGTCCTTGGGCACGTGGCAGAATGCCTCACATCCAAAGACACGTAGATGCGCATAAGATGGAGGTTTCCCAGTCTATACCTCCTCTACAACTAGGAAATAAAAACCACTGGAAGGCGATCTATTTATGAAATACATAGCTGCACTAACTGCCTCATCCCAAAAGATCTGTGGTAGGATTGCATGGCTAAGTATACTGCATACACGCTCTTGGATGGTTCTATTCATCTTCTCAACCAAACCATTCTGGGGGGGGCTTTAATACCCCTCTCATCACATAGCTTCTCAAAGGTACATGACACATATTCTCCCCCATTGTCAGTCCTAAGGCATTTCAGCCTATGTCCAATATGGTTCTCAACCAATGCAAGCCATGTCTCAAACAAATCCAAGACATTTGACTTAAGCTTAATGGGGTAAGCCAAGATTTTATGCAAAAAATTGTCAATGAATGTCACAAAATACTTTGCACCACCCATAGACTGATAGGGCATGGGCCCATAGATATCCAAAAGTACCAATGCCAGGGGCTCACTCATGCGTGTCCTACCAAACTTCTTATGCATATTCCTAGTTTTTCTGCCCATAAAGACAATACTCACATGAATCAAAATATGCATAGTCAAGGGGTGGTAAGTACTACAAATCAAAAAACATTTTCATTTCCGTCAAGGACATATGGCCTAAACAAGCATGCCAAAGAGATACATGTGGGATGGAACCCACTCACAAAACATGGTCAACAAATGACCCATCAACTACAAGAGGATAGAGGCTACCAGCCTTGGCACCTCTAGCAAGTACAAGTTTGCCATCATGGGTGATCTTCTAGGCAGTAGAATCCCCAAATGAAACATGAAATCCAACATCATCAAAGCTACCTTGCACACATAAGATTGTATGTAAGTGCAGGTACATGATGTACATCCTGTAATAGAAAAGTACTGCCAGTAGAGAGCTGCAGCCATACATCCCCAATGCCAACAATAGCAAGTGACCTATCATCATCCAAGCAAGTGAACCGGAGACACTGCGGTAGGAATGGAACTACTCATGGCATGGTGTAACATGAAATGAAGCACCAAAATTCAAAAGCCAGCACTACGCATACATAGAGTGAACCTTGGTCAACGACGTAGCATCACAAGAACTAGCTACAAGTATGTACTTTCCATCGGACTCATCATTCTGCATGAAATTTATCTCCTCAATTTTCACAATGGATTTTGTAGGTATAATGCTATGATTAGATGACTTTTCTTGTACTTTGTCTTTGCACTTCTCATTTCACAACTTATGACACTGTTGGCGTATATGACCCTTCTTGTCACAATGATGGCATGCCACATTAGCATTTCTCCCACGAGACTTGATACGCAACTTACCACGCGACTTAGACCTAGACTTATGCGAGTCTCTGGCATGGCCATTTCCACGGTCATTCTTTCCATTACCATCTCTGCCTCTAACATTCAAAGCATACGACACATGAGAGGCATCCAAGTTCTTACGGTTGATCTCTTCCTGCTGTAAAAGATCACTCTTTACATCAGGCAAGTTCACAATAGTAGCAAGAGCACATAAGGTAGTACGAAATACATCCCATGACTCACTTAGAGTCCCAAGAAAAAACAATGGAGTAACCTCATCATTGTAGGTAATTCCCTACGAAGTCAAGTTCTTGAGAATAGCATGGAATTGGCTCAAATGAGCAGACATTGTCATATTCTCCTTCATGCACAAGTCCATAGTTGCTGGACTTTTCTTGTCATAGAGGTTCTTAATTTTATCCCAAAGTTACTAAGCATTCTGTGCTTCCTCAACCACATTTTAATGCACTTGTTTAGTGAGAGACAAAATGAGGATTGAAATGCATAACTCATCAAGCTCATTCCATTCTTCATCAGTCATAGTTTCAGGCTGCTCGCCACACATCTTTAGTGGCTTGATTTGAGAATTTTGTACCAATATCTACCAAATTTGGCTCTTCCAATAGGCATAATTCTTACCATCAAGCTAAGTGATGTTGAAGATAGCACTATCAGTGGAAGAAGATACCATACTGTAGTCCAAAACGGTGTAGATAGTTCAAAACTGCTTGATGTTTCCACTAAGCACCATCAAAAGTACTTAAAATCAGGATGATTCAGCATGAAAATTCCACGTTAATCCATGCATAACTGGCTGTTGTAATAAATTACAGCCAGATACAATGAGAGAAAATTGTAGGTATGGAGCCCCAAGAGGAACACCAAGGAAAGGGAATTCTCTTGCAAGAAAATCTATCTTGTAACAACAACAAGCTTTTTTATTAGGTTTTATATGATCACAATGAAGAAAAGAATACCAAGCACAACAAATCTTCATGCAGCATCATGTAGATCTCCCACGGATTTATCTTTAACAAACTTGATCATGTTCTTCATATTCTTCATTAATAGACAAAGAGAACACAACTTTTGATGGAAAGAAATCACATAGTATTCATCTTCATTGTCTTCATAGTCTTTTTCCTCATAGAAAGATACAATATTTCACATAGAATCAACTATCTCTTGCATATAATCTCTCTCACAATAGTATGCTCTCAATACTACATCATATCCTCACTACAATCACTCAATAATCACTCACAATAATCCTCCATAGGGCGTGGATACACCTCCCAAAAGGTATGTCTGATATGAAAGGTCACCAGAGACATCATAGTGTCATGTGAGATCTGGCTTCTGTCATCGTCTTCTGTAACCTTCTGTAAATCTTCAGCAGTTACTTCTTCACTTCAATTAGCTTGGATAGAGCTTCCATTCATCCTTTTCCTAAGACAATAACACTTCCCAAAACATCCATACATCCATCATAACACTCAACAGAAATAAACAGAACAGACCACAGAACAACAGAGCAACAGGACTACAGAGCTACAGAAGCATAGAAGCTATAGAACTTTACAGAAGATCAACAAAACCCATAAAAATAAAAACAAAACCAATTTAATCTCTCATAAACCTTTTCACACATCCTCAATCATCTCTCAAAACATCCATTCAACCATCTCAACTACCAAAACAGAAGAAACAGAAGAAAATCAGGCCTTACAGAACCATACAAAGAGAATTACAGAACTCTTCAGAACAACATATTTCATCAAAAACCAACATAAACCCTTTCAAACATACTCAAACCACTCCAAACACTTCAAAACATCTTCAAACTCAAACAATCAACCACCAAAAACAACCATTCAACAACAAAAACAACAAAAAACAACCCAAAAAATCGTGAGGACGCTTCCCAAATAAGGAAGCGTCCTCGCGACCTAAGAAAATGGAAGAATAAAAGCTCTATGATATGCTAAAAAGAATCTTCAATTCAGCATAAATCACCCACTTTGATCACAACCCCAACATATCAGCTTCATAACCTGGATCTGAAACACATATGAAAGGAAAACCAATAACAAAAAAAAAAAAACCATTCCAATATGATAAAAACCAAAATAACTCAAACTATTAAAGGATATAAGAGTTTTGCATCCAAATCTACAATTGCAACCATGTGATAACCAACTGCATCAATCTTCACAGCTTCATCTTCATCAGCTCCACACAATTGAAAAAAACATCACCCAATACAAAAAATACCCATATACAAATATAGTCTGAATGGCATGGATCCCCAAAAATTGGAGAGCAAAAAGAAAATTTCCATTAATAAAGGAGGAATGATACAATGCGGATAAAGCTCCATTGCTAAGTAGGATGAAGGTATTTTCTTCTTAAACTGCATATTAAGCTTTAAACGCTCCAAAGCTTTACTCTCATCAACAAAATGCTGAGGCACATTCTGGAGGAACTGTAAGCAACACATCCTTTCCAGTAAGATGAGGAACCTGGTAGGGAAGGCCTGTGCAAAGTAGTACAGAACATCCATCTGAGCAACAGTCACATCTACATTTGGATTGATGAGCAACTGAGGGATACTCTTGCGAGTATTCAGCTTTGACTGCTGATGCATGAAAGCAAGATACCAACAAAAATGAGCTGCAAGGCGAATAGTGGTATCCTGAGAAGTAACATGCACTCTGGAAAAATGAAGGTAAGAGTTCGAACATGCTACAGATGTATCCCAAGACCTTGGAATGAGAGGCCAATTAAATACCGGTCCTGTCACATAATCATGTAGCATCCATTGTCTTCGACGCAGTATGTCATTGTCATATCCTGGAGTATCTAGCACTGATTGGGGAGGAAGATTGATATAATCAGATGAAGGGGGCAATGGAATAAGAGGAGAACATTGTAAAGGAGGATAAGATAAATCATAAAAGGAAGGCAAATGAAGGGATAAGGAAGATGGCAAAGATGGAGAATTCAACAAAAAGGTACGAAGGGAATCCACTGAGAAAACATAAGGAATAGGAGGAACAGAAGATGGAGGGTCAGAAGGGGTAGGTGATGATGTAGGATCAACAATAAAAGGACATGTAGTAAAAACAGGGATATGAGGAAATCTAGAAGAGTAAAAGATAAAAGCGGAATGGTATCAGGGCTTGAGGAAAGAAGGGAAATATAAAAAGGGAAATGATACGCCATAAGAGAATAAGAAAGGAGATCACCAGGATCCAAAGGATAGATAGAACAACGGAAATTAAGGTCTTGGAAAAAGGAATCAGTAAATGACGGATGATCAACTAAAGCTCAACAACTGAGATTGTAATGGTTGGATATCAAATTTATGGAAAACACTCCGAAGACGACGAGGTTCCAAAGCATCAGCCTCCAAAGGTGGATGCCAAGCATGTCCCTTACACCAAGACGTCTGCTCATGATAATACTTCAAACTATCTGCTAGCAGGAGCTCAACTGAGTGCACATACATGATTGCCTGTAAGATCACATCCCCCACATAAACATTCAAGTCCTCTTCATCAAGAATTTGCAGATGTCCGACAAGATACATGAAAGATAATAACTGAACCTCATGGGAAACCAACTCATCCACAAATCTATCAAAAACTGTTCTCAAGAGACCGGCAGACCAAATATTTGATCACCCATCCTCTGGAGGTTCCAAATCCACATTTCTTAAGGAGATGTATAGGGCAAACCTCTGCTGATTATATTTGATCCAAAAGGATGGAGGAGGTGACACCAAATCAGTATAGCAGAAAATCTTCCCGCACACAGTTCATCCTCTGCTGAAGGCATTCCACTTTAGTGGAGAACCCATCACATAATTTAGCTTTATGGTGCAACTGATCAAGCTCTCCTTTGGAAGATATGACTGAAGAGACAATAGGAGTTGGAGGAGGAACAGAAAGAACATCCACTTTTTGGTTAAGTTCTTCAATAACTTTCTGTTGGGACTCTACAGTTGCCTGAGAGTGCTGCAACTCACCTTCACTAGTACCAAGTTTACTAGCCAATGTGACCATTTCCTCAAGGGCAGAATTTTTCTCAAGCTGCAAGGATGCATTCTCCTCTTCCAACTTAGCAACCTTAGATTCTAACTCTTGGATAGTTGCCTTCTGGGAATCCATTAAGGATGTGGCAGCAGTCATTTGAGTATTAATATCACCGAGTGTAGCCCTTTCTACAGACAAATCCTCCAGTGCCTTAGTCAACTGACTAGTAAAGGAATCCACCTTGTCTTGCAAGGAAGTATAAACACTGGTATACATTGTCTGAAGACAAGAGGTAAGGGAGGTTTCCACAGTGGGCTGGACATTTGAAACTAGCTGTGAAAGCATCTGGTGATCAATTTGTCCTTCCTTTTGGGCTGAAAATAAATTAGGATAGGAGAGCAAAGAAGGAAGGGCACTACCAGACACAGCAGGAACAGGTGCAGGTACAGGGGAAGCAAGTACAAGAGGGCTGGAAGGACCCTTTGTACGAAGGCGTTTCTTGCGAGAAAATATAACAGGGGACTCCTCATCTTCTGAATTTGGTTGCATAGGTGGAGGGTAAGGGACTGATGGTGGAGACTGCGGCAGTAAAGGAACAGAATCAGGCACTGGCACACCAACAAGAGGAGGTGCAAAAGTGATAATGCGCTGTAAGAAAGCACCATAGGAAACATTAATGATCTGACCCTTGCGTACATGCTAGAAATGTTGATCCATCTTGGAGAGTAAGAAGCTTGCCCAGTTGAACCTAGCACCCTCTAAGATCTTCACAGAAGCTGTGAACAGTTCCTTAGAAAGATACTTAGAAGTTGACTTACTCGTCATAAATCGGTCTTTTGGAGGAACTGACATAACTACTTCCATACTAGAGAAGAGATAGGAGCAATAGAGACCCTTGAACTGTTAATAAGTTGATTGAGAAGCAAGGGGGTAGAAGTTTCCTTCTTCAAGAGCGTAACTATCTCTTCAGCAGTAAGTAACTGGTTACCGATGGGCACAAAGGAAGTAGAAAGGGGCAAGCACAGCGCTTCATGGATATTAGCTATAGATAAGCAGAAGGTACTGTTATAAACCAGGCCAGACTGGTTTTTATAAGAAGCCAAGGAGTAACAAAGCTTCTCATTTACCGACGGCAATGTAAGGGAAACAAATGGTCTGAGGCCTACACGTTAGATGCAATCCGCCTCTAGGAGAGAATAATCATGGACTGCGAGGGGAACATGCTGTACCACAATCGGAGGGGAAGAAGAAGATGATGATGCCATTTAGACTATAGCAAAAACCACACTCACAAACCAGGAATCAAAGAGAAAACCTGCAAAACCCACAAACAAAACCACCACTGAGACCATTGACAAGAGAAATATTGAGGACAAGACTGCCTGGACTAAACCACCTCAAGCAAACCACATCCTACCAAAAATTTGACATGACCTACGCACATATGCGACCGAAAGCTTGGTGAATATGCAGTACAAACAGGCATCCAAAACCCCATAATCAAGCACACAAAGTAAAACAAAAGTGTCACACATAGCATAACCCAGACACTGACCAAACTCAAAACAGAATCACAGACTTGGACTAGTAAAATAGACATGAACAGATTTGACCGACATATTTGACCAAGAAAACCCAATCCCTGTAAACGTTTAGGGTCCTATAGTGCGGTGAAGTGGATGGGTAAAACTAACGACTCATTTTGTTTAAATAATCAATTCAGCATAGTTCATTTTTAATGTTTAATCCGTTAATGCATGGTGAGTTGGAAACGTAGCCCAGTCCCTCTCAGACTTGACACGACTTTACTTGACTGGGTCTCTACTAATGCAGTTCATTGTTATAATTACATGATCTGTGGCACTTGAGTGCATGCATGCATGACTTCGGGGGGTTCATTTTATTACAAGTGAAAGGTGTCTCTAACGCGTGCGCATGTGCATTGGTGAATGGGTTTTAATTTACAAAAATTAAGTGGATTATGGTGCAAAGGTGCTCATGCAACAACAGGGTTCCTTTTACCATTAACGTTCGGGTTCATTTTATTACAATTTATGAGGTGCAGCCTGTTAATTTTGTGTATGTGCAACGGTCAATTGATTTTAATTACAATTTAAATGTGTGTTATGGTGCAACGTGAGAGAGGGAAAAAGAGAAAAAAAAACATGGCAATGTGTGGTTATGTCTGCAAAGTCTGAGACGGCGGCCTCAAAAAGGGAGACGCAATCCACCGATAATCCACAAAACTGACAAAAGGCCGACTAAGACTAGTCGTTCTGTCGTATAGGAAAATGGGAAAACAACTAACACATTGACTAAAAAGAAATAATAAAACAAATGCGACGTGTAACCAAAGAAAAAAAAAGAGATGTTGGGTGTTTGGATTGATTGGGATTTAAGATTATGATTGTTTGGTTTTGTGGGTTGTTTTTGTTTTTTTTGTTTTTAGTTTTGTTTGGTTGTAGTCGTTGTTCGATTTTTTTTTTTTTAAGTGGACATGAAATTTTAGCAACCAATCATGAGCATCAAGTGTAAAGAAGGTGATTGGATTTAATTCATTTTTTTCAACTCATTTATGGGATTAAAAATGATTTTTTTCATTGAATTTTGTTTTTAAATTAGGGTTTTGGCTCCAATTAATACTTTTGCCAATTAAGGAAAGCATTTTCAATGAGAAAATATTAGCAAAATGTACAAAAGAATTTGTAGAATTTTTAGAATTTTTTTCGGACATTATTTTGGCATTTTTATGAAATTTTAAGGAATTTTTTTTTCATTTTTTTTCATGGTTTTGAAAAGAATTTCAATTTTTGAAATTTTTTGTAAATTTTTTTAATATTTTAGTTTGGAAAAATATGCCAATTGTTTGTAGAAATATTGGGAAATTTTTAAGGAAAATTTTTGTAATTTTTTTATTTTTAATTGATTTTTAAGGAATTTTTAAAATTTTAAATGTGTTTTTAGGGTTTTTCAGGATTTTAAATTAAAAGGACAGTACCCGGCTGTGTGTGAACAGCTGATAAGGACTACGTGTGAACGGCAGGCTGCAGCATACCACCGCACGGACAAGTCCAAACACGTGTACCCACGCGTGAACGGCCGGTAAAAGACGCTCCCGCACGAACTTCGCACAGAGGTTGGAAACAGCAGCCACGTGCACACCCAGCGTGTGACAGGGGGCCTAGAAGGGGATGCGGTCGGTCTTGTTGTGGAGTAAATTAATGTTTTGTGGCTGCGCTTCGGGGGGGGGGGGGGGGGGGGCGGGCAGGGGGGTGGGAAAAGGGGCTTAGGAGGGGAGTTTGCGTGTATGTGGGAATGGATATGTGAATGGGGGCTTGTGGGGGTGGGTTTGTATGACTGGGGGGGGGGTTGGTAGTGGTGGGGGGAATGGGGTGTGTGTTGGGGGAGGGAAATGTGTGACTGGGGGCTTCGAGGGGGTGTTTGTATGTGTGGGGGAATGGGGGCTTGGAGGGGGGGGGTGTATGTTTGTGGGCCGGGGGGGTTGGGAATGGAGGGGGGGAATGGGGGCTTATGGGGGGTGGGGGTTGGAAGGTGGAAGGCAGCCAGCCCAGGGGCAGGTGCTGGAAGCAGCGGAGCCCAGAGGGAACAGCGCAAGCGGCGGACTGCAGGGCGGCGAGACGAGCGTCACGGGTAGGGCGGCTGGAGCGGGCGGCATCCACAAAACGGGCGGTCGGCGGGATCTTCCGGCTGGCAAGCGTTGTCGTCAAAACGGGCGGGCGGCGTACCAAAGCCTGGCGGCGAGGCGTATACTAAGAGGGTGGCGACAGCAACAGGCGTGAGGGGGGAGGGAGGAGAAGGAGGTGGTGAAAGGGAGGAGGTGGGGTTGAGGAGAAGAAGAGGAGGGCAGGGAGAAACATAAGGAGGAGGGTGGAGGGAGGATGGAGGTTACGGGGAGAGAGAGGGAGGGAGAGGAGAGAGAAAAGAAAGAAAGAAAGAAAAGAAAGAAAAGAAGAGAAGAGGAGAGAGGAGAGAGGAGAGAGAGGAGAGAGAGGAGGGAAGGAGAGAGGAGAGGTAACGGCCACGGGAGGGGGGAGGAAATAATTAATTTGTTTTAAAAAATAATAAATTAAATTGTTTTGTTAAAAAATAAATAAATTAAGTAAAAGAAAGGCGTGCCCCCGTCCCACGTGCGTGCGCGGGGCGGGATAAACAAATTTTCCGTGGCGGGATCGGAATGGTACCGGGATGTCGGCACGGGGTATGCGTACGCGACCGGGGCGTGTGAAGACGCGTAAAATTGAAAATGGGCTCGTTCACGCGCAGGATGAGTCGCAGGAGACACGTCAAAACAAGGAAAAATTAATATCTCCCAATTCGGGCATCGAAACGAAATGGGGTAAAAACAAAAATTGTGCAGGACGACTGAGGGAAGATAGGAAAAAAGTGCAACGGGGATTCTGGGGGGAAGATAGGGCGTTCACATGCAAAAAACACAAAAAATGGGTCAAAAAATGCAGACAAAAATTAATATCGGAAGATGCGTGCATCGGAATGAAGTGCGAGAAAAAGGAAAAATGTGCAGAAGAACGTGCCTGAAATCCTATCTCAAGAAAACACTGTTCCGACTGACATAAGACGCGTTCACATGGGAAAAACTCGAAAAACGGACCCGAAAAGGGATTCGAAAATTAATACGAAATGATCCGTGCACCGGAACGAAGTGTAGTAAAAACACAAAATGTGCGGGGGACAGAGTTTCACATGCATGTCATGGCAAAACGCAGTTCCGATAGGGTTCGAGGCGTTCACATGCAAAAAACACCAAAAAGATACTCAAAAACACTTTTAAAAATTAATAATAATAAATCCAAAATTCGAAATAGGGAGAGAAAAAAGGAAAAATGTAGGGAAATTTGCGGTGGACACGGCTAAGAAGTCAAACTGGAATTCCGATGCAAACAAGGTAGGTTCACATGGAAAAATGTCAAAAAGATGCATGAAAAGGTCCCGAGAAACCGCAAAAATTAAACGTGCATCGAAATGACACAGAGTAAAAAGAAAAAATATCAGGGGGAAAGTGGTTGGCAGGGCTATGATGTCAGATCACGGGTCCGAAACAAGAAAAGTACGGTCACATGGAAAATCGTCCAAGGTATGCAAAGTCCGTCAAAAATTAATAACTCAAAAACTGTGCAGCGGAACAAGGGTGAGGAAAAAGAAAAAGTGGTCAATTTGAAGGGACAAACAGGGCTATAAGTTTAGATTGGAATTTGGGGGAACGTAGGGTGCGTTCACATGGAAACACAACAAAATAAGGGAAAAAGAGAAATAGAGGAGGAACAACCCCAAGGGAGGGGGGAAAGTGGACGGGTGGGTGGGGAAGGGACCCTAGGAGGGTAAAAGAAAGCCATGGCATACATGCATGATCGAAATGAGGCATATGCAAGGTAGTATGCAATGTAGACGCGCAGGGACGCGTCCCCACACTTAAAATCTTAACGGATAGGGTTGACCGAGCAACAGGGACCTAGTACCACACGATAGACCAACCACTAACGTCCCCACACTTAAAACATGAACATCACTGACAACACAAGGTGTAGGGTTAGAAAAACTTGGCCCATGTTGTCGAGAATCAAGGTTGACTGTTGATGGCACGTCCTGTGTCGTTATCGGCTGCAGGAGGTACCAAGGTATCTTCACAACACACGTCCTTCGTGGCAGGGACCACACAACAGCACCCAGGGAGGTAGCTAGTTGAAAGAATCGCAGGAAATTCGTCGATGATGAGGAATGTTGCACTCAACGCACTATCACTCATATGGAATGAAAGAGCAATCACTTGCCTCATTACTAATATCACTCGAGGAAATCAGAATGAAAACCCATATCTCACACCCGATTTAGGAATTGACAAGGGGATGGTGCAGAGGGAGTACGCCAAGGTGCACAATTGATGGTGCATTAGTGTGTCCAACCCATCTGGCATAGGTACAAGGAGGAAGGCAAGGGAGCCTTACAGTGCAGTGTAAAGAACAGGGTGACGTGTCCTGTATTGATGGTAGAGACCCACCCCGTGGGTGCATAGGGAAAAGAGAATATACCTTGTGCCAAAGGTCGTAACGTCCCGCAATCCTCACCTCTCGATAATTGATTGAAGAAACTCCAGTCACACTCAGCCCACCCTCTGTCTCACACTGTGTTGATAGTTATAGAGGGTAGCCCTTTCCGGAAACCCATTGATGTAATCCTCACGGTCACTTGTGCAAAGGTTGTATGCCTTGTGCGCATTTGATGGTGCAACTGTGCATCCCGCCCAGTGCTGGCATATGGTGTGAAAAGGAAGGCCAGGGGGCCTTATAATGCAGTGCACAGAAACAGATCGTGCTTTGTGCATTGAGAGGCCCATCCCGTGCATGCAACACTTCATTCACACTTCTCACCTCTCATTTGATTTGAAGGGAAAAGACTGGTTACTCACCCCACCCTCTGTCTCACTCTCTGTTTTGATAGATACAGAGGGCATCCCATACTCACTTCCCCATCCGGTTAGGATGAAAGCTCGCGTCACTCGATTGTTTGTCGATGAAGATCGTGTCGTCCGTTGTTGAAGAGACATACCCAGGGAGGTAGCCATCAAATCGAACGTTGTGTTACATAGGACATGGTGTTTGCTAGAGGACTGTCAAACGCTCTGCAGAAAAGCATAGGACACAGCGTACCAAGGGAGGCAGCTTTGGAACTAGATCCTGGGGATGTCAATTGATGAATCCACTTTCTGGACTGCTGGGTGTTGCCACCTTTTTCACAACCAGCTTCCTGCCCAAGGGTGTTAACCCCTTTTCTTGGAATGAGGCCTGCTATGATAGGGAATTGCTTCCTTTTCTCCCATAACAGTTTTTTTTCTTCTTTTCTTATTGTTTTTTTTTCTCTTTTTTCTTTTTTTTTCCCCTATTCCCGAGGGTGTCTCCACCTTTTCTCGAAGAATAGGTCGGCATGACAAGGACCGAAGTCCTTTTCTTCCATGACCGATATGTATATTTTTTTCTTTTTCGAATTAGGCAAGGGAATGGTAGAAATACCATTTGTCAGAACCAACCTCGCCACTGCTGCTGGTGGAAAATAGAGGATAGCACCTTGTCAGGAGTGGCTGAAGAACGGCTATCAGAAGTAGCATCATAAGAGTTACAGTGCCACGCCGACGGGGGAAAGGATCAGGTGATCGGGATTATCAAGATCCCCAAGGAGGGAAGTACTTCTTCAGGCGATATCCATTGATCAGGAAGGGATCATCAGAGGCATCAATGGTCTGCACTTGGACGGAGCCATTAGGGTTGACACCAAGTAACTTATATGGGCCCATCCACCGCTGTTGGAGCTTGCCAGGAAACTTCCTAAATCGTGAATCATAGGCTAGGACCAAATCACCTTCTTTGAACTCCTTGTGCTTGATGAAGCTGTCATGGTAAGCCTTACATCGAGCTTCAGTGGCTTCCATGCACTGTAGAGCCATCCTGCGAGTTTTATCCAAACATTCCAAGTGCAGGAGACGGCATTGCAATGAATCATCGTCCCCTAAACACTCTTTGATAGCCACTCACAAAGAGGGTAATTCAAGTTCAACATGGAAAACAACTTCTATACCATACACCAGCTAGAAGGGTGTCTGTCTTGTAGCTGCTTTATGGGAGGTTCTGTACGCCCAGAGGGGCTCTGTGAGTCGATCATCCCAATCATGATGATGTGCAGCAATCGTTCTTGTTAGGATCGAGCAGAGGATCCGATTGGTGACTTCGACTTGGCCATTGGCTCTGGGATAATAAGGAGTGGACTTGCGATGGCGGATCTTATACAGCTCTGTCAACTCTTCCATGACTTTATTAATGAAATGAGTGCCTCTATCACTTACCAGCTCTAGGGGACTGCCAAAACGGGTGATGATATTCTCATACATGAACAGGGCCACACTGTTGCCATCATCCCGCCTCAGAGCTTTAGCTTCACACCACTTTGTGACATAATCCGTACATACCAGGATGTATCTGTTCTTTTTCATTTTGGTGGGAGGATCGATTGGGCCGACGAAGTCGATGCCCCACTTCTCGAATGGCTTCAAAGGAAGGATAGGTTGCAGTGGCATAGCACTAGTCTTGGTGGGTTTTCCCATCCTCTGGCAAGCATCACATCGCTTACAGTAATCATATGCATCCTTATGAATGGTCTGCCACCAATAACCTGCTAGCAGAGCTTTCCTGGCTGTAGCTTCTCCTGCAAAGTGGCCTCCACACGGCTCGTCATGGCAAGCCTTCAAAACAATCCCAATCTCATCTCCTGCAACACATCTTCTGAGTACTTCATCTTTGCCTTTCTTGTACAGTGCACCGCCTAACAGGGTGTAGGGGGCTGGTTCTAACATAAGCTTCTTCCTTTCCCGACTAGAAATGTGAGGAGGGTACTATTTGATTGCCAGCATATTGGCAATGTCTGCATACCAGGGGGTTATAGTTTCTACCAGGAATAGGGAAGCATCAGGGAGGTCTGGATCATCCTGCTCCTCGTCTACAGTTTGTGGGATACGTGACAGATGATCAGCCAGCACATGGGAACGACCAGGTTAGGTAATTACCTCAAAGTCAAACTCCTGGAATAGAAGGAGCCATATCATCATTCGTCCTTTCACGTCTACTTTGTTCATCAGGAAGGACAGGGCCTCATGATCCACATAAAATTTAAAGTGGGTAGACAGTAGGTAGTGGCAAAACTTCTCTAGGGCAAACACCATTGCCAAACACTCAAGCTCTGTCACTGTGTAGTTTTGCTCCCTATCAGTGACCTTTCGGCTTGCATAACAGATCGGTTGATCTAATTTCGAGGGGGCCTTTTGACATAGGACAACACCTAGCCCTTCAACTGATGCATCTGTGTGCACATGGAACTCCTTCGTCCAATCAGGAGGTTGCAGAATGGGTGCCTCAATCAAACATTGATTCAGAGTGTTGAAGGCTTTATCACATTCTTCCGTCCAAATAAACTATGTATCTTTCCTCAAAAGCTTGTGCAAGGAGGTTGCCTTTGTTGCAAAATGGGCTATGAACCTTCTGTAGAAACCCACATGGCCTAGGAATCCCCTCAACTGTTTGAGGTTGGTGGGTGCTGTCAGAGCTGCGATCTTCTCGATCTTTGCAAGGTTTGTTGATATCCCTTGTGCAGAGACAATGTGG
The DNA here is from genome assembly GCF_053477565.2 of Lygodium microphyllum. Classification (NCBI taxonomy): domain Eukaryota; kingdom Viridiplantae; phylum Streptophyta; class Polypodiopsida; order Schizaeales; family Lygodiaceae; genus Lygodium; species Lygodium microphyllum. Next base: position 93,232,457 of record NC_141137.1, on the reverse strand, counting down.
CCCAACAGAACTCCAGAAGACAAGGGCTTATAATCCACTGACCTTCTGGGATTTAGACAATTTGGTGAGATGTGTCCCTTTTCTCCGCATCTGTAACACTCCACTTCTGATCTCTTACCACCGACAAACTGTCTTCCTCTGTAACTTTGGGATGGAAATCTTCTGGGTCTGAAATTAGGACCAAACTTCCTAGGATTTGGTCCAATATCATGTGTTGTCATTTTGGATTCCATCAAGTTGAATCTTGCGTTTTCTTCCTTCCTTCTCCTATCATGCATCTCCTTCAGAGAGCAAATATCCTCTGTATGGTTCTTCCGCAAACAGTAGGAACAGAAAGCTCCAGGAATGGTTGGTTTTCGTATACATTCAGTGGCTAAATGGCCTGCTTGATGACACTTACCACACCAAGTATTTGACCGCATCACATCTCTTCCTGCTCCTACAACGTTGGATATGCTAGCGGTATTCACTTTCAACGTCTGTAGCTGCTCTATAATCACATCCATCAACTCCTTTTTGATATTTGCAACTGAATTGGATAAATAATCCTTCAAGCTTTCTCCTTCTAAGGCACTGGCAGTAGGGTTTTGAGGAGTCTCTGTAATCACTGCATAAACAGATTGGGCTGGTGCAGAGGGGTCTCTGTTCTGATTTTGATTCAGAGCTCCTGTTTGAACTGTTGGTTGTTGGCTCCAGTTGGTAGGTTTCCACTGTTGCTGCTGATTTGGCATTGGGGGAATTGTTTGGGACCATTGTTGTTGTGGTTGAACCATCATTTGAGGCATTGATTGTGGCCACTGTGGATTTGGTGCACTGTATTGTGATACTGGGGGCATCTGTTGGTAGGGGTAGGGGGCAGTCCCTTGGATTGCATTTGATGGGTACATCATTCTTGACATCAGAGGAGGTAGGACTCCTCCTCCTGGATTCATTGTCAATCTAGCTTCCACTTCATCATACAGTCTTGCACCTTCTGTTGCAACTTGCAGTGTGGTTGGTCTTTGCAGCTCCACAAACTTACGGACTTCTGGTTGTAATCCTCTGAAACGCCGCACCCTTGAAAGTGGCGAGGAGTATTGCTAACCAATGCTTAGGGGTTCTGGCATTGTTAGCCACACATGCTACCATAAACTCTGCTACTGGTGCGCAGATCGGTCGCAGATAGCTCACGTGGTGAATCCCGGAAGGTCCCCAAGAACAAAGTACTCTACCTTTTTGCACAAAAACCCATGTAAAAGCATGCACGACAAGAGGCAAGAGACAAATTGGGTTCAATCTCCCCCATGCCTTGTGTGAGAGCTTCACAAAGCATGTATTTATGTATATTTCCAATCTTCATGCTCAATAATAGCCCAATTACAAAAATATGACAAGCTTTTAGCTTTTGAGTTTGCTTTCTACAAAAATAGGAAAATAAAGCTAATGGACGGTGCCCATAGTGTCTGGCACGCCCAATCTCAATGTCCAAATAAAAATAACATATCCAGGCGCATAAGCGCATACAAAATAATAATCGATAATCAATGTCTCAATAGACATAACAAAATATAGGCGTGGCGCCTATCAAAATATAGTCCAAATGTCGAATACCCGCTAGACTCCAATGCTTTCCTCCGCCATTGCTGCTATCTCTACACATCAACTGAAGGATTCACAATCGTTAGTAAAATAATACAATTAAACCGACAAAAGTGAATACCTAGCAGTCTTCAGCTACATAAATAAATCAACTGGTTAGAAATAAATCCTAACCTTAATTTATTACGAGTGCGCACTCTAAACTCATAAACATTTATTAATTTAATATGCATTTTGCGGAATCACCCGCTATGGAATCACCCATGTACACACTAAATTAATGAAACGGCCGAAAAGGACAGGCGTCCCCATCAACTTCTCGCACAAAGAATCCTCTTTGTGTATGAGTCCCGGTCATCTAAGTTTACGGAATCCACCGTAAATCCTCACGGAATCCACCGTGGCACGGAATCCACCGTGGAATATGCCTCCTGGCATCATACCCCCGGGGTGGGATAGCAATTGACCTCAATTGCTATTAGCTCAATGTGGAGCTAACAGAGTGGGGAAAGCATTTAAGTCTCTAGCGTGCATCCATTGTGCTTCCTCTACAGGATGGTTCTTAAATTTTACTAGATATCTAGAATACCTTCGACGAGTTCTAGTGGTCATGTAGTCAGTGTCTATGATGGCTTCTGGTTCAAGTATTTCAGTCTCTTCTTCTAATAAGGGTGGGTTTTCATAAACAGGGTGGATAGGTAATTGGCCTCTAAATGGTCTCAATAAACTAATATGAAATGTATTATGAATTTTCCAATGAGATGGCAATTCTAACTTGAATGCATTGTCATTAATCTTATGAATGATTCTAAATGGTCCATAGAATCTAGGAGCTAATTTGACAACTGGGTGTCTATCTACACTTTGCAGTCTACGCTTTTCTATTCTAAGCCAAAGATAATCATCAACTTTGAAATTCATAACTTGTCTTTTCTTGTTGGCTTGTTTGGTATATGATTGTTGGGCTTTAGCAATCATATCCTTAACCTCATCAAAAATAGTATTATGCATATCAGCAATATCATCAGCACTCTGAATTCGATTAGACAAAGATGCAACAGGTGTAGATAATCTATATCCATAAATAACTTCAAAAGGTGCTTTCTTTGTAGATGTGTGCGGTGTATTGTTATATGCAAACTGTAATAAATGCAAATGAGTATCCCATGTCTGAGGTTTAGAGATAGTATATGCACATAAAAGATCTAGAATGGTGCTATTTGTGGCTTCTGTTTGTCCATTTATTTCTGGATGAAATGCAAATGAGAAATCAATCTTTGTGCCTAGATTTGCAAACAATGTAATCCAAAAATTATTACAAAATCTAGAATCACAATCTGAAATAATCACTTTTGGCAATCCATGGTTAGTAAAAACAGTTTTCAAAAATAATTGTGCTGCTTGTGATGCTGTTAAAGTTTTCTTACATGCAATAAAATATGCTTGCTTACTAAATCTATCTACAATTGTCCAAATCATGTCATGGTTAGATTTAGTATTTGGTAAACCAGTAATGAAATCCATAGAAATATGTTCCCAAGGTTTAGATGGAATGGATAAAGGCATTAATAATCCATACTGTTTACCATGATGTCTCTTTATTCTTTGACAAATCAAGCATTCAGAAACGAAATTAGATACATCTGCATCCACATGCGGCCAATAAAAATCTTCAGTTAACATGCGTAATGTAGAAATGATACCTCTATGACCTTGATATGGGGGACAATGAATTTCATTCAAAACAAAAGATCGGAATGGAATAGTAACACACAGTCTCTTTTCAAAGAACATAAATCCATCATTATATGACAATGAATCAACAGGAATGAAATTATTTTGAACTAATTTTTGCCAATCAGAATGAAAAGTAATATCCTGGTGATATGTGTCTTTCATAGCAATCAAAGAATCAAAAGATATGATGGAAATATTATGAATTGCAGGTCTTCTACTCAATGCATCAGAAACTACATTTTCTTTTCCAGGTTGGTATTGAATGATAGGATGGAAACTTTGAATGAAGGAAGCCCATTTGATATGACGGTCAGAAATTTGGGGTTGGCTAAGTAAATGTCTAATGCTTTGCTGGTCAGTCTTTATCATGAATTCTAAACCCATTAAATAGTGCTTCCATTGTTTTAATGCTTGTACAACTGCTAATAGTTCTTTGTCATAAGTGGAATATTTGAGCTCAGAGGGTTTCAGCTTAGAACTAGAATATGCTATTGGATGGTTGTCTTGCATTAATACGGCTCCTATTCCTGATCCGCTAGCATCGGTCACAACTAGAAAGAATGGTCTATTAAAGTCAGGCAATTGTAGAACAGGGGCATTGGTTAATGCACGTTTGAGTAAATCAAAGGATTTCTACTGAGTTTCAGTCCATTGATAAACAATTCCTTTCTTAAGAAGTTTGGTCAATGGTAAAGCAAGTAATGAAAAATTACGTACAAACTTCCTATAGAAACTAGCAAGACCAAGGAATGAGCGTAGTTCATGTATATTTTTAGGAATAGGCCAATGCAATATTGCGTCAATTTTCTTAGGATCAACTTTAATTCCTTCTTTTGATACAATATGTCCTAAATATTCTATTTCTGTCTTAAAGAATTCACTCTTTTCAGGATTTGCAAACAATTGATTTTCTTTCAGTAATTGAAAAACTAATGATAAATGCTCATAATGCTCTTTTTCACTTTGACTGAACACCAAAATATCATCAAAGAAAACAATCACACAATATTGATATTTCAGAAAAATACGGCTCATCATTCTACTAAAAGTAGCAGGTGCATTAGTTAATCCGAATGGCATGACTAAGAATTCATAATGGCCAAACTGTGTCCTAAATGTAGTCTTAAATATGTCGGATCTATCTAACCTCACCTGATGATATCCAGACTTAAGGTCAATTTTACTAAATATAAAAGATCCTTGCAGTTTGTCCATAAGGTCATCAACTCTAGGTATAGGATACCTATTCTTTACAGTGATCTTATTTAATGCTCGGTAGTCAATACACATACGATAGGTATTATTCTTTTTCTTGACTAAGAGCACAGGTGCACTGAATGGAGAACTGCTAGGTCGAATTAGGCCTCTATTTAGTAATTCTTCAACTTGACTCTAGATTTCTTTTTGCTCTATTTGATTGTGCCTATATGGTGCTTTGCAAGGTGGTTGTGTGCCAGGTATTAGATCAATCTTATGGTCTTCTGGATGTGATGGTGGTAAACCTGGTGGTAGGTCTTCTGCAAAACAGTCCTTAAAATATGCAAGAAATTACTTATACCTAGGGTGCATATGATTTTCCTTTGCGTGCAATTCATTCACCCAAATGAGATATGATTTAGTATTCTTGCGTAGTGCACGTTTTGCTTGAGTATGCGAAAGCAGTGGAAAAATATGAGATGCATGCATACCAAATAATGTAATAGATTTTCCTTGAAAATTAATATTCATTGTGTGCGTAGAATAATCTATGTTTGGATTATGCTGGTGTCTCCATGGCATTCCTAGAATAATGTCGCTTGACTGTAATGGGACAACTAAGAAATTTCTTCTTTCAATGTATGGACCAATTTGAATTTCTAAATCTTGAACTTCTTGTGTGCCATTGTACCTAGTGCCTAAAAATGCAGCTTTGATGCGATAATGCGTAGGTACAGTATGCAATTTTAATTCCTTTACCAATTTTGATGAAATAAAGTCATGGGTACTATCGTCATCATGCAATATAGTTCTTTCTTTTCCATGCACCATACATTTCATAGTCAACAATGAATGTGGAGTAGGCATACCTGGTAAAGTGTCGGAAGTAGTAGTAGGATCATCCTCATCTTCAGTGAAATCCGGCATATCCTCATGCTCGTCTTCATCCATAGCTCCAAGGTAGTTGATATGTGCTGGTGGCTTCTTTGAATGACAATTTGCTGCGAGATGCCTTGGCTGGTGACACTTGTAGCATATTATTGGCTTGGTTTTGGTCACATTATTTGCAATGGCTGGGAGTCTGGGTACATTTGGATTTGCTTGTGGAATAGGTTTAGGATTTGGATTGACAATGGATGGTAATGCAGGTGGTTTAGGCCAATTCTTGCGGAAAGATGGTGATGAGTAACGACCTGGATTAAACCTTCTGAAATTGGAATTGAATTGTTTAGATCCATAATTACCATTTGCTTGGAATTGCTGTGGTCGTCGATCTCTTCCGCGTAACTTATCTTCAGTGTCGTGAGCTAAGGAGATGGGGTCTTCAAGGGTAGCAGGCTTGAACATGTTTACTTCAGCGTAGTAATGTCCAAGAAGTCCAGACATATACTTTCGCTTATGTGTCGTCTCTGGTACGTCTTCAAGCATGCGTAGCTGTAAGAGTGCATTCCAAAAACACTCTGTATACTGTGGAATAGGCTCACGATCTCGCTGTTGTAGTAGATCCCATTGTTTAATAGCCTTCTCATGAAATTGCGGTGGAAGGAAATTTTGCATGAACTTCTTCTTAAATTCTTCCCAAGTAGCAGGACATTCTATACTCTTGCGGACTACAGTCCACCAAAGTGATGCTCTGTCTATCAGATGATTAGTAACACACTTGATTTTATCTTTTTCGGGATAAGTTTCCTCATGGAAATAGTCATCAAACTGGCTAATGAATGATAAAACAGTCTTTCCTTCTCTTATGCCATTGAAAGTGTGAAACTTGAAACTTCATTTACTTATCTTGGATTCCTTGCGAATGGTTTGTGCTTCAAGAGTTGCATCGATGGTACGTCGAATCAAATCTTCAGCTTGTGGTTCTTCTTTATCAGTGGACGCTCTTTGTAGCTTTGTCAATTGCGCTTGCAATGCTTGCCTAGCCCTTCGCTCTTCTTCCAATTGCAGCATGATAAGATCTAGCTTTTGTTCCATGGTAGGCTCAGGTAGGTCGTCTTCAGCCATAGGATCATCCATATGTGGGGTAGTCATCCTGTAAAACTCAACAAACCTTTCTCACTCAAAATCAGTTAGCGGATGAGCATAGCTCAAATTTGGGGTTACAAGGCTATGTATTTTTGGGTATTTTCTTCTTCAATTTTCAGAAATTCTGCAATATTTCTGTCTCCGTTTACTGAAAGTACTTCAACAAACTTGTAGATAGGTAGAACAGCTTGCTGCGAACAACTTTCCAGTTCAGAATTTTTGCATACGAACAAGTCTTCTATGAGTTTTAAGCACTAGTCAGTTCTGATTTAGTCTGACTTGCAGAGTTGTAGACTTAGCAGACTTGCAGAGTTGTTGACTTGCTGAACTTAGGCCGACTTGCAAAACTTGCTGAACTTCATTACTGTCGAGTTGCGGAACTTGACTTCAGAAGTGCGAGACCTGGAGTTACTGAACTTGTCTGCCCAGTGTGACTTGATGAGAGTTGTGTGACTTAGCTTAAGTAATTAAGCTTAAGCTTAATAAGCTTAGTAACTTAGGCTTTGTGAGGAGGAAGAGCCGTCAGAAAACGGCGCAAATCGTGGAGGACAAGAATATGAGTTTGATGACGTCGCGGAAATTTTGGACCCACTCAGTTACTTCGTTGACGAATTTTGTGGAGCTTCTTTACTTTCTTAAGCCTTTAAGCTTGTAGACTAAGATTTTTGAAGAAAAAGATATGAGCTTCTTACTGTTTATCCACGACTTGTTTATGGAGATGAGGGAGTGGTCCTCCGCCTAAAGAGCCTGGTCCTTCGCGATCTAACAGTGGAAATAGGGGTTCTTGATCGCCAGAAGTCTGCCTGTATCGACGGTTCGCGACGAGATTGACTATAGAGTCCGTTTGTTCCTGGAGCTCCGCCTTCGCCCGAGATTGGTAGCGATTGGAAGCTCTTGATCTCTGCTTCGCTCTGATACCACTGGTGCGCAGATCGGTCGCAGATAGCTCACGTGGTGAATCCCGGAAGGTCCCCAAGAACAAAGTACTCTACCTTTTTGCACAAAAACCCATGTAAAAGCATGCACGACAAGAGGCAAGAGAAAAATTGGGTTCAATCTCCCCCATGCCTTGTGTGAGCGCTTCACAAAGCATGTATTTATGTATATTTCCAATCTTCATGCTCAATAATAGCCCAATTACAAAAATATGACAAGCTTTTAGCTTTTGAGTTTGCTTTCTACAAAAATAGGAAAATAAAGCTAATGGACGGTGCCCATAGTGTCTGGCACGCCCAATCTCAATGTCCAAATAAAAATAACATATCCGGGCGCATAAGCGCATACAAAATAATAATCGATAATCAATGTCTCAATAGATATAACAAAATATAGGCGTGGCGCCTATCAAAATATAGTCCAAATGTCGAATACCCGCTAGACTCTAATGCTTTCCTCCGCCACTGCTGCTATCTCTACACATCAACTGAAGCATTCACAATCGTTAGTAAAATAATACAATTAAACCGACAAAAGTGAATACCTAGCAGTCTTCAGCTACATAAATAAATCAACTGGTTAGAAATAAATCCTAACCTTAATTTATTACGAGTGCGCACTCTAAACTCATAAACGTTTATTAATTTAATATGCATTTTGCGGAATCACCCGCTATGGAATCACCCATGTACACACTAAATTAATGAAACGCCCGAAAAGGACAGGCGTCCCCATCAACTTCTCGCACAAAGAATCCTCTTTGTGTATGAGTCCCGGTCATCTAAGTTTACGGAATCCACCGTAAAACCTCACGGAATCCACCGTGGCACGGAATCCATCGTGGAATATGCCTCCTGGCATCAGCTACATGAAGATCAGGGTCTTTATTGTACTCTCCCTTAAAAATTGGCAATGGAACTACATTTGTTGGCCTATCATCAATATTTCGAGGACGGATCTGGCTTGGAAGTGGACCTCCAGCAGGAGGAGGAAGGGCTTGGTGTGCCATTGGGACTTCTGTAAAGAGCTCCGCAAGGGCGTCAAAGGCGGCTTCTCCTGCTAGCACGTTCTCGGCTTTGATTTTTGCTTTCTCTCTTCTCACGTACCTCTGGACTCGTTCTAACGCTTGCCTCTTTATTGCGTCATTCATCAGGGGGTTGGCTCCACTATGTTGTTAGTGCTCCACAAAGGGATAATAGAAGGCTTCAGTCTCTAGAGGACTCTCTTGCCAACATTTCTTCTACTTCTTCCTTTTCAACGTCTCAGAATTTTGCTTTCATGCCACTGCACAGAGGAAGGTATTCGGTTCTAAAGGTGTCAAAATGCATAGTCTAAGCATAGTGGTGGTGCCATCATCATAGTAATGCCAGCTTCTCATGGTTTCAACAGTGTATGTTGTAAAGAACACTCTGTCTACCAACTTCCAGTGGGTTTCCAATTGGACAAACAAAAGATTGTCAGAACACCAAGCATCCCAGGTATCTTACTGTTGAGCGTCTACGAACAAATTCCAACTCTTTTCTTTCTTGTCTTCGTGAACCTCTACAGACCAAGACTCTTGAAGCTTCTTCACAATCTCCCACTTGATAATGCCTGGAAACTTCTCAATGAATGCCAAATCTTGCATGGATGGTCATTCTCTCTGTTTCTGTTCTTCAGTTTGTTCCCAAACATTTTGCCACCAAGATGCAAGTTTCTGCTGCTTCAATAGGAAGAGGAAACAGTCCACCACATAGAGCATGCATCATGATGGTGATGTGTTTCTGCCATTGTGGGATGAACTTCTTGTGGAAATTGGCTTTGATTATGAGAAATTCCAACTCTTCAGTGGAAGAAGGAACTTTATAAACATCCATTGAATTCTTCTATTCTTGGCAATGCCATTTCCTTCATTTTCAGCCTCTTCTAGTGCTTGTTGATGGCAAGTATTCCCCAGCTACACACTAAAAACATGGAGCCCCAAGAGGAATACCAAGGAAAAGGGAATTCTCTTGCAAGAAAATCTATCTTGTAACATCAGCAAGCTTTTTTATTAGGTTTTATATGATCACAATGAAGAAAAGAACACCAAGCACAACAAATCTTCATGCAACATCATGTAGATCTCCCACGGATTTATCTTTAACAAACTTGATCATGTTCTTCATATTCTTCATTAATAGACAAAGAGAACACAACTTTTGATGGAAAGAAATCACATAGTATTCATCTTCATTGTCTTCATAGTCTTCTCCCTCATAGAAAGATACAATGTTTCACATAGAATCAACTATCTCTTGCATATAATCTTTCTCACAATAGTATGCTCTCAATAATACATCATATCCTCACTACAATCACTCAATAATCACTCAAAATAATCCTCATCAGGTCGTGGATACACCTCCCAAAAGGTATGTCTGATATGAAAGGTCACCAGAGACATCATAGTGTCATGTGAGATCTGGCTTCTGTCACTGTCTTTTGTAACCTTCTGTAAATCTTCAGCAGTTACTTCTTCACTTCAATTAGCTTGGATAGAGCTTCCATTGATCCTTTTCCTAAGATAAAAACACTTCCCAAAACATCCATACATCCATCATAACACTCAATAGAAACAAATAGAACAGACCACAGAACAACAGAGCAACAGAACTATAGAGCTACAGAAGCACACAAGTTACCGAACTTTACATAAGATCAACAAAACCCATAAAAACCAAAACAAAACCAATTCAATATCTCATAAACCTTTTCACACATCCTCAATCATCTCTCAAAACATCCATTCAACTATCTCAACTACTAAAACAGAACCAAAACAGAAGAAAATAGAAGAAAATCAAGCCTTACAGAACCATACAGAGAGAATTACAGAACTCTTCAAAACAACATATTTCATCAAAAACCAACATAAACCCTTTTAAACATACTCATAAACCCTTTCAAACATACTCAAACCACTCCAAACACTTCATAACATCTTCAAACTCAAACAACCAACCACAAAAAACAACCATTCAGCAACAAAAACAACAAAAAATCAGCCCAAAAACCAACATATTTCACACTCAACAAGGTAAAATGAATGCACCAAGTCAACCACTGACTGTCAAAGCATAACCAACATCAAGTGAGCATAAATCAGCATGTGAAAGTTATATGGACATCGAGAAAATACCCAAGCATGTCAAATGAATCTATTAGTAAGCCCGCACACCCCCTATGTAATAGGAAAAAGTGTACATAACACTGGCAAGACTTGACACAAATAGGTGGATGCTCAAGGAGTGGAAAACCCAAATTAGCCCAAGTACATCTGTGAGGACCACGACATATCAACCATGCAACATCCAAGTGAAGATCTCAGTCTCAAGTATCCAAATTCTCAAGTAGCATAAACTATATACTCAATGTTATCAAGCCTATCAAGATGCTCCCACTACCACAAAAACCATAAATATCAAGCAAAGAAGCTCAACAAGGGCACATGATAGCACGAGTGCTGCCAGAAGATCCAAATTCAAGCATCAATAAGATCTCATGAGCATATAGGTCATGTAGCATCCATACATATCATCCATAGACATCAAGTAATCCAAATTGTAACTCTTACAAGCTGAGAAATAGCCAAAGTAAGCTTCAGGAAATAAAATTTCAAGCCAAAGCAAGTCTCAGTAGCATCCAACTCCAAACAATGTAACGAGCATGTAATAGTGGCATAGGCTAAGCATGTCAAGACCAGTCAGACACATAAGCAAAGTACATGCCATAAGTACATCAAAGATGGAGATCCAAATGCTATGCAAAGCAAGATCAAGCTCAACCAATGATTCGAGAGCAAATCCAAGCTCTATGTCGATCCCCGAGAGTCACTACATCAATGTATACATCCAAGACATAGCCCAAATGCAATAGGCATATCCAAACATAAGAAAAAGAGCTTTAGCCATGAATATTCTAGCAACAAATAAACATATAGAATTGAGAAAATAGTGGCTCAACCCAAGCTCAAGACCATAGGCATACTTTCCCATATGTATAGGCACCAATTAGGCATAATCAAGCATAAAATGACTATGTAGCATGAGCATAAAGTGTAATGAGAGGGGGCTTCCGTGTTTTGGGATGTCTGTGGACTATGTAAAATAGTCAACGACTGAGCAAATTCAGCCCCAAAAGTCTCTCATATCATAGGCATACATTCCCTTAGCATTTGGGGAGCATTCGAGACCAACCAAGCAACCAATGTCAATGCCAAAGTGGTCCAGACATAAAATGATAATGTAGCACTATTGCGGGCTACCTATAAATTGTGTATAATAGTCCCAAACCTCACATCAATGCTCAATGTTGAGGCTCGAGATAAAATGCCAAGCATAAACCAAGTGTATAGTGCCCAAACGAGGCTGCTAATGACTAGAATGAGCTGGAGGAGATCAAACAACTGATCACATGTTATAAATGCACCTAGAAAAATAGTGCAAATTTCCCTAGGTTTGTTACTCATGCTTTTGAACTTGGTAGAGTGGTACAAAGCTCAAGTGGGTGCCAAAGAAGGCACACAACAAGCCTGAGGTGCCTCAATAAAGCCTATGTCAAGATATGGAGCACTGGAGCTTCAATGTGCTGCCCCCTTTCTCTTCTCAGACCTATAGACTTGTAACCAACATGTAACCCTAAAGCAAATGCATGAACACCTTTTTTGGAATGCCTTGAGGGTTCCCAAAGGGACCGGGTAGGTGCTCGGGAAGCCGGGGAGTGACGAGAGCTCAGGAGAGTCGACTATGGCTGCCGGGAAGGAGACCCAATGAGTGTCGATAATCAATAGGAAGTTGAAGGAATCACAAAACCAAGTCAGAATTCTCGAGCAACCATGCTCTGATACTAGTTGAAAGGTGAGAAGGATCGAAGCTTACTTGGAAAAGCAATGGCAAGAAAGCAAGAGCAAGAAAGAGAGAGAGACCAAATGGAAACTCCAATAGTCACAATGTGTGACTGGGCCTTCCTTGATTCAAATTGTCACTAAAAGAATAAAGAATAAAGTGATGGTGACGAGCACCCACCACCTGCACTGTGCATTGGCAGGTATTGTCAATGTAGTAATACACAAGAGGCTAGGCAAATGCGCCTTTACCCCCAACAGAAAGGGGGTGGAGAAAATTTATAAAAGGGAGTACAAGGAGAGAAGGAGGGTCATCAAATCAAGGGAGAGAGGCTAGAGGTTGAGCTTGTATTCCTCCCCTTCTGCAAAGACCGTCATCAAATTTTGGAGAGAAGGCTTCAAGATGAGGTTTAAGCCCCTCGCCTACATCAAATTTTCCATCATCGCGAGTCGCTATGAAGAGAGCTTGATGCGTCTTGCCTTCCTTAAAGATCTTTCCACAAATCATGACATCTCACTTTCTTCTTTTCTCTCTCAGTTCAAAATCTATGAACCTATATTTTGCCTATATTTTTTTAAAATCAAGAATTTGTTTTCCTCATTCAAATTTTTTTTGAATAAATTCTATTTCATTGAGTTCTTCTCTCATCTCAAAGCATCCTTGTGGCAAGCAACTTTCACGAATCCCCGCGCGAATCCCGTGCGACATGTGGTGAACCCGGCGTGAAAGTATCACTTCTGATCATCGTGGTGGGAGACTCTTCGACAAATCCACCCACTTCATCCGCTACTTCTTCCTTTTCAATTGATGGGATGAAGACTTTATTGCAAACTCTTTCTTCATCCATTATGATGCAGAATAAGCAGATGCAGTTATCTATGCAATAACAACAGCAATTACATCAACAACAATTGGATAAAAAACGAATGATGCATCAAGAACAAGAGCATACACATGGTACAACCAAAGCGATCGAGGCTGTGGTTAGTGAGTGCAATTTATTTGATGACTGGAATGTTTTAGCCTATCTTAAAGCCTTTGAAAGCCATATGTGCTTCTTCACCAATTTGAGCAACTATTTTCTATGGCTTGTCACGCATGCTTTGTGGGTTAGAGCGATAGATTTGTTTGGGCAAGACTCTAACTGGAATGTTTTCAAGAAAACACTCAAAGATGAATATTTTCTGGAAGATTCTGGTATTGCTACGTAGAAGACATTTAGAGAGTGGGTCTATTAGCCCAACAAAGGACTTGTTGCTTCTGAGTTGGAAGAGCAATATAACCAATTGGATGCATTGGAGCAAAGAGCTCTAAACTCAGAGAAAGTGGAGTTATTCTTATAGGTGGCTAATCCTACACTTTAGGATCAGTTGGGAGAGCTTATTAAAAAACATACTCAACCTATGGAATTTGCAGGTTGTAGCAAAGAAGCCAGAGTACAATCAAAATATAAGAGAATTGACAAAAAGATTAAAATACCTTTGGACAATGATGAGGATTTGCCAATGTTTATGCCATTTATGGATATGGATATGGATAATATTGGAGTCACGGGATGGTCTGATGATCAACCAGCCAAAGAAGATTTAGATGCTATGATGATCTATGACAAGCCACTAGATGCAAAGATGATCTACAAAGATATACCTACTTGGATTCATCCATATGATCCACGATGATGCTGTGTTAACTTGTGTTAACTTACCTACATGTCATATTACCCAAATGATTATCCATATGATCCTGGTGGGAACAATAAACAAGTTGGCCCATCTGGAGGATGTGCATGTTTGGAGGGAGCAGATGTTGTGATGCTATGCGTCCACCACTGCAAATTTGAGGGCACAAATTTTCACCAAAATTTTGAGCATATTAGTCAATGTCATTAGGATTTTTTTTTTCATTATGTGTGTCTCTTTGTTTGCATTTGCATGACACACGAGCACCTCTAGTTAGGCTAGGCACAATTTCTTCAATGCATTCTTTTTTTTGTGTGGAAGAATCATTTAATTGGTTGCATTGTATGGATTTTAATTTGCAAACCGCCTGAATGTTTGGGCATGAAATTCTCTTCCAAAGTATATTCTTGATAGGGCACATTGCATGGAAACACAAGTTCATATGAAGGTTTCCATTTTGAAGACTCAAGGATCGAAGGAAAATGTCATAAGTTTTACATCATCAGCGAGTATTTCTTGAAGAAAAAGAGAACATGTGTGCTGAAAGTGTGTGCAACTATAAGAAGAATAGACCAAGGAAGGTTGGTACATGAGTAGGTCTCTCTTGGATCTCAGAAGCTCCAGTTCGTGTGAACTTCAAAGCACACAAAGGAAGTAGGATTGGTTTACTAGAATAGTCTCAAATCTCTAGTATCGTGTTTAGATGACTTAATTTCCACTTTAGATGGATCCAAACATATATTGTTACTTATTTGGAAGGAAATAAGTCATCCAAGACAAAAGATGGAGAAAAATGATGCGATTTACAAAAATTGATATTTTTTCCTATTTTTGATGGATTTTTGTAACTCTACCAATGCTTGCTTGTCAACTAGTTGCATTCCGATCATTTTGAGTAGCTAGACAACTATATTCGAAGTTCATATGACGAAGTTATGATCTAAACAAGTTATAGATAGGCACATGGAAAAAAAAAAGAAAATAGTGAAAAGCAGTAAAAAAGCATAAGCTTTAAAGCTAAATTCCTTAAGCTTTTATGAGTGAAAGGGAGTGGAGAAAAACTATAAAATGGAGTACAAGGAGAGAAGAAGGGTCATCAAATCAAGGGAGAGAGGCTAGATGTTGAGCTTGTATCCCTCACCTTCTTTGAAGACTGTCATTGAATTTTGAAGAGAAGGTTTGAGGACGAGCTTTAAGCCCCTTGCCTACATCGAAGTTTCTATCATCGCGAGTCGCTATGAAGATTGGCTTGAGTCGAGCTCAATGCTCCTCGCCTTCCTTGAAGATCTTTCCACAAATCATAACATCTCACCTTCTTCTCTTCTATCTCAGTTCGAAATCTATGAACCTATATTTTGCCTATATTTTTTTAAATTAAGAATTTGTTTTCCTCATTCAGAATTCTTTTGAATAAGTTTTTGTTTGGTTGAGTTCTTCTCTCATCTCAAAGCGTCCCTGTGGCGAGCGACTTTCACAAACCCTCGCGCGAATCTCGTGTGACATCGGGAACCAAAAAGTGTATGACGGAGACCAGGTTTATAGATTTTGATGTCACAAAGTTGGCCATCTAGTACTTTCACAAATTGGAGTTTGTTTGGGCCCCTGTTCGGCAAAAAACCACTTTGCACAGCGTGAAACCAAGAGAGTGGAGCTAGTTTTCTTCAAAGTTAAAGACTTAAGCCTTATTTAAGGCTTGAGAAATGAAAATTCACCAAAAATGAAATGTTGGGGATGGGGAGGGGGGAGGGAAGGGGCACCTTTTTTTTTGCACCTCCAAATTTGATTTAAAAATGGCATTTTCAGCCTAATGGAATCATGAGGAATGAAGAGGGCACCAAGATACTGATTTTCTTCGGCATCCATTGCTCCAATCCGATCAAGAATTGATGCATTCAATCAAAATATCTTATTTTAGTCTTTCTCTCTCCTCTCTTCTCTTATTGTGTGTTTCCAGGGGTTAATGTATGAGAGAAGGGGAAGGGGGTGGGCTAAGATGAAAGATTTTGATTATTTGATTATTGTGTCGTTTAGGGAAAATGATGTGTTGTTGGGGTTTTGCCGTGTGTATAGTGTTCCTATGGGTTGAAATATGATAGAAAAATCATTCTCTATTAGACCAAATAATCTAAACCAATGAATCAAAAAATAGCAGTAATTATCTATAATTAAATAGCAAAATAAAATAAAATGTATTTTTGGCATCCAAAAAATAGAAAAAAATAAGATTTGTGTTCATGAATGTATGGTAGAGCTGAGGCATAAGGTTTAGCCTCATTTCAGCCCTATCTCTATGTTAAAGTGGATTTTATTACTTTTGTGAAATAAAAATACATTAAAAATATTCCCAAATCTACCACTGAATATGTAACTTTAAATAGTAGGGAGAAGAGGGTTGTTGAATGCTTAAAGTACGTTGAATTCTGATGTTTTATGATGCATGGTATATAGGGTACATTGTTTTTTAAAGTAAAGAGGGGCCTAGTAGTAGGAGAATGCTCCGGTTCTAGCCCTAAGCAATGCAAGAATCGCGGTTTAGAAGAAAGGCATGAAAAGAAATGTATTTGCACTTTCACAATGCTAATTGTTAATGAATAAACTTGTTTGAGCATGGTATTCTTACACAATTGCATTGCACGCACCATATGGTATCATCTTGGATGCATAACAATTGCTTTCATGGATGATGACCTATGTTGAGTGTGAGGCACCCTAAGTTATAGTGTTAGTGGTTTGTTTCCTGGGAAAATATTTAGTGAGGATTATCTATTATCTTCATGATTGATCAATTAAAAGAGTGGAGCATGTTTTCAATGTGCTTTATGTGTTCACAGTGCTATTGTCCCACTATGTGCGGACATAGTGTGAAAAACTCTAGAGTGCATCGTCATCTGTCTTTCTTATTGATCTAGAGAGTCAATGCGATATCAGTTGATTAGTTATGCTTCTTAATGATATATCTCTCTTTTAGAGGTGCCGTTCTAATGGTTGTTTTGTGTTTGTAGTGTATTATTTTTATGTGATGAGTTCGTGCTGGTTGAATAATGGATTTCTTCGAGAGCTCTCTTTTCGACTATTGACACTGATGGTCATGGTGGATGGAAAACCTATGATGCAAAGCTAAAGATCCTCTTATATCCTTTACCAATTTGTCATGACTTTCTATTGTTTATAAGATGTGTTAATGCATAACGGTGTTTTCCTTTAGTTGTATTCTTTCTTAGATATAGGTGACATAGTCGGGGTCGTGGTGAGGTGATTATTGAAGAAAGAAGATCAAATTGAGCTCTTTATTGACCTTATATTCCTATTTTCCTTAGGTCGCGATGACGCTTCCTTTCTAAGTGTGGGGATATGTTGAATGATGAAATGACTAGATATTTTGGCCGATTTTTTGTTATTTTTAAAGTTTGAATGGTTGATTCTGATGGGTTTTGAGTGATGGTTGGTTGTTTTGGAAGTGTTTGAGAGTGTTTTGGATAATATTGATTATGTTTTGGAAGCTCATGTTGATTCTTAGTAGAAATATAAAGCTCTGTGATGTTCTGGTAGAATTTGTTGAGGTTCTGATTGGTTTTGATACCTTCTATTTTGTTATGATTTTCTTTTTTATGAAGCATGGATTGATGATTGATGAAGGTTGAAATATTTTGAAAGCTTATTGAATAGTTTTCTATAGTTTGGAATGGTTTTAGTATGAGTTATGAGGTTCTACTATTCTATGTTGAACTTCTGTAACCCTTTGATGAGCTTCTGTAGAGCCTGTATTTCTGCTCTATTCCCATTCTGTAGATCTTCTGTTATACTGAAAATTACAGATCCATTGTTGAAGCCTAATGGTTCAAATCTCACTCAGGGTTGATTGCCGAAAGCTAGTTACTTAATTTGTTTTTAAAAAATCATAATAAATCAAACATGAAAAAACACATAAATAACAATAAAAATGATCATAACACCCAAATACTAATCCGAATTAACTAAACCAAATATTACCCAACTAATCCCGCCTTCATATTTCTTTTTTTAAAATGAATAAGGTGTTTCATGTTTTTTTAGTAGTAGCTTTTGCTTTTTTGTTAGACTCATTGCATCTTGGGATCCATTCGTGTGCCCTCACCCTCTTACATACACACCCCTGTCAATATTTATATTTTCTACTTTATTTATTTTTTTGTCACCCCTTAACCACGGTTAATTTTTAAAATGACCTTAAATCACCCACTTTTCCACTCTGTCGTGTCGCTACGTGCACATCATGTAAAAAAATCTAGAGTGTGGCTTCCTTTTAGATTTAGAGAGCCAATGCCATTTTAGACATTAGTGTGTCCATGGTTCAAAAATATTAGATTTTAGTCAATTTTTAATATTCTAGATATTATCTCTTGTAAAATAATCTACAAAACTATAGACAACTTCTACATTAGGATGACATGTAAAAGAAAGCATGTAGCTTTCAACTAATTTGAGAGGATTTTATGTAAAAAGAGAGATTAACGAAATCACACGATGCGCGATCGTTGTTTTCAGGCAGTGAATAACACTTCGAAAGTGGGAGATGAAGAAGGAGTGATCTGGCAGGATTCTGGCCAAGTGTCCTGGTATTCAAACTCCCTTTTTCGTAGCCATTGGAAGGATCAGATTGGAGATCTGAGCAGCATAGAGGAAGGTATTATTTTGTACACGTTTTTGTATATTAGAGTTAATTTTCTCATAATGCTGAAAGAAACTGACAGGCTTCATCTCTGTTAGTATTCTTCTATATTTTCTAATTCTTTTTGGAATTATTCTTCTACATCTTCAATCTCTTTGAACCCCTTCTCTTCCATCTACTCCTCTCCTTGAATCTACCTTCACCCTTTTGTCACTTATCTTCAAGAACTTGGCTTGAAACCTTCAACCCTTCTCTTATCTCTACCATCTCTGGAGTCTAAGCTCTTAAACCCCCATACATTCTTCTCTTGTCAAACCCCTGTGTGGAGACCTTCAACCCTACGCGCTGCGACAATGCACACTCGCGCCAAACACATATTTTTCTAAATAAATAAAATAAACCAGCCATTCACTTAGCACGCGCTTCGTGTGCTACAGACACATCTAAGTTTATTAAAAATGACCTTGTCACAAGTACACGCACTACACAAAAAGTGATAAATACACACTTAATTTTTAATTAATGAATATGCATTTAAAGACCTTAGTCTGGGTATCAGAGTTCAGGATCTGTTAACAGCACCATTACACATTAATAAATTGTAACTAAAAATTTAAAAATGAACCGTTGTTTTCTTATTAAGGTTTACAATCTAATAAAATTTCACCCATTTTTAATCATTTATTAAAATAAACCCTTCACCAAAATCATTCCCCTCATTGCACTTTTTTTCCTTTTCAATAAATGCACTTCGTGGGATGGACACATGCAGTCTTTCAAGTTTCCATTGCTTATCAAAGTCCTACTTATGTCCTGAGAGGGTTATTAACGTATTATGGTTTGATTGTATGATAGGATTACGGGTGCGGCATGCAGTTTTCTTTTCTACTTGATACGGGGTCTCAGGTGCATGTTTGTTGCATAGCATAAAGCTTTTGGTTGCATATGTGTAGAGCTCATGCTGAATGTTTTCTAGAATGTGTATTGTTTGGGGTGGTCAATTGGTTAGTCATGTTTTTGTGTGCTTATTCTGGTTGATTTCTTTTTTATGGATATTCTGTTGTTTTGCAGGCATTCCATGTGATTGTGTGTGTGTGTGTGAGTGGTGTGTGTGTAATCTATCTGAATGGTGCCTCAAGCTCCTCCTCCAGTCCAGTACGTCCCATTGGTCTCTCACGATTATTCTTTATTGTTAGAGTCTGAACTTATTGGCAAAGTAGGCTGTACAAAGTTCATCGCACTCTCATTACCACTCATTCCAGAGGATATTGATACATGTGATTAGTTTCTAGCCTCTTACAGTAAGAGGTTTGGTCCTGTAAGAGGAACTGTTGTCCAATTGACGCCTAAAAGTTTGGGCAAGGCTCTGTCGTTACCCTATCGGGGAGACTCTTTCCCTACTGCTAGACAATTGTTCTCAAATGATGATATCCTTAAATTGTTGCAGAAGTAGACCCAAGATATGTTGGCTCCCAAGAAAGTTCTTACCACTTCTGGGATCAGGGTCTCCATGATCTCCAATCCAATGTGGAAGCAGCTATGCCAGTTTTTTTAGGACAAGTTTATGCCTACCAATACACCCTCAATTGATTGGAGTTTCTACGTTCTATCCAAAATGTATCACCACTTTGGTAGAGCTACTAGGGGTAATGTAACTAATGTTACATTTGGATCCTATCTTTCTGTCTTTTTGGCATGTGCCGCCCCTTCAAAGAAAGTTCCTACCCTAATAGTTGATCCACCAGATGCTCCTCCCCCTACTAAACAATCTGATATCGTCATTGAGGATCTTGATCCTATCCCTCTTGTGGTAGTTCAAAGGAAACACTTAAAACCAGTGGGGCTGAATCAAATCCAGCTCCTCCTTTCGTCTCTATTCTTGATCAATCTAGTAGTCACCTACTAGTTTTCCTCACAACATGGAATCTTTTCAGAGCACATCACAAGGATACTCTGGCAATTTCCATCCCTTCAGTGCAATGCTTGGTAATTGTAGATGCAATTTCCTTTCTATTTCAAGATGTTCAGTGTTCTATTGAGCTCTCAGTGTGACTGCATGTATCCAGCACGTGTATTCCTCTTCTTATGATGAAGTACAATAGAACAAAGAAGAGCGAACAAAGGAAAATGCAAAGCTAGCTTCTGCTCATGAATGCTTTTTTGATCTTTGTACCCAAATGGAGCAACATACTAAGATCATTGATGCTCAGAAAATGTAAATTTTTAGTTTGCACACTCAATTGACTGACACTAACACTCAAGTGGTTAATGGAATTGAGGAATGAGATAGACTATTGAAGGAATCTCAGGAGCTTGAGGCTTCACTAGCCGCCTAGATAGAGGAGCTTAAAATAGCAAATACCACCTTAGACTAGAGCCGAAACCAAATTCAGCACCTTAACGAACAACTGGTTCAGTCACGTTCTTCTTCATAGAGCCCTATTGTGAACTAGTTCATTCTTTCATCCCTGCAGACTTGGCAGTTCTCCAGAGACATGTCACATTATGTCCGTTGTTTCAAGCTAAAAAGGAAAGATTGCAGTCCAGGATGGATTTATTATGGTCTACATTTGAGCATTTTTAGGAGTATGTTCCTCCTGACCATTCCTTTTTTATCCACTATCAGCTGCAAAAGTTGGCCTTCTATATTAAGCTCTCAATGATGGATCTATCTCTTCCAAAGGATGGTTGGAGTAGAGCCTGGTCTTCTAATTTTCCGACAGAAGTTGTCCGTATGGTCTTTCAAGATTCTGTGACTTTGGATACCATGCTGCTATCTTACATGTATCTATGAGGTGATCTATTAATTCCAGATGATATAGATCTGGCTTGGTTTGTAGGGGATGTGGTCTTACAGCTGCCTTATATGTCGACCATTTGGAGTTGAGGATGGATGAAATGTTCTAGTACTATTCTTCTAAAGTGGCTGCTTGCCCTGACACTTTATGGCATTCAATGATTGATTCTATAGTCCTGAACCAACGACAAAACATAGCCTCTACTCATGTGCAGAACACTAACCAACTGAGGGTGGATCTTTTAGTTTAACTTTCCAAGAACCATCCCTTTGATTCATCCTTCTTTGATGACTACCATCAATGATCTGTTTAGGTCCCTCTATTCCTAGCTTATTTTATTATCAACAAATGGCCCATCGCTATGATGCTTAGTTTTCCCTTTATCAATCTGACTCAGTAGCCATCTTACCTCTCCTTTTCCAACCTCAAGGTGCTCCTCAAATTCCAATCTTTACTTATTGTTCTTTCATTGAAGATTGAGTCTTCTCCCCTTCTCTACCTTGTCCTTCCCTATCTATCCATATAGCTTCTACTTTTCCTACTTATCAATGAACACATTTCTTAACTGATTCGCCTAAATTTTTAGAACTTTCCTTGGCCAAAGCTTCAAAATGTCATCAAAGGATCTCGTGTACTCTTTGAGGGAGGTATATAACTCTTGTCGAATCTATATAAGCTGTCTCAAGACTTGAGTCATGGAAACCTTCTTCTCATATTCATCCAAACATCTATCACATAATTCCTCGAATGATTTGGTTGACCCTCTTGGGAGACTCCAATACTACTTCCTGGCCTCTCCCTTTAGGATACTTGAGAACATCGGATCCTCATCTGACAGCCCATGAAACACTAAGAGATCCCTATAAGGAGAAGGAAATTTCGTCCTCTTCTTTGGGATCCCTATAAGGAGAAGGACATTATGCAGTGTTTCTCAAAGGATCTTCCATACCTTGCCCACTCAAAGGCCATTCCATAATGGATTTATTATTTAGAGCTTGAGGATCGAGTATTTTGAGCAATGGATTTCCCTTAATATAAGGCTTTCAACATGCTTGTGAAGTCTAATATTTTCGCATAGTGACCCACCACATGTGGTGTTTCATCCATAAGAAAATCCCATTATATGTCGATACTTTTCCATGGTGTTACCATTTTAGCATGATTGCTAGTCAATGCCATGACCACCACAGGTTCCAACATGCTTGTTGCATATCCTCTAGGTTGATGGATGGTCATGCACAATGTTTCTTGAATAGAGACTACACCAAGGCAACCTCGGGCCATGCCATCATACTAGAGGATAGACTAACCACTAAATGCTTACTTTCCATGTTACATAAATCATCTCTCATAGAGGATTCAATCTCTACATAATTAACTAGGTCTATTAGGAGATTTTGAATAGGGCAAGCCAAGTGTTTAAAACCTTGGAAACCCCATTTTACAAATACTTTAGCACATCCCTGATGGACAAGGTTATAAATTTTAAATCCCTTTTTTGCCAAGTTTTGGAAACTGCCACTTATTAGCAATTCTTGACAAATGCACCTCCTGTTGGGACCTAAAATGGGCCCAACACTAGCTCTAAGGCACTAACCGGCGGGTCTCTACTACTCACCTCAAACGACCCCACACCACATCGAGGCCAGGAGTGTCTAAGAATGTTACATTTGTAAGATTTTTTAGTCCAATGAATATCCTGTCCCATGCTCCTCAAAGGGAGTCCGTGAACATGTTGGTGTTATACACCATGTAAGTACACACAAAGGGAACACCCCTTAGCTGCTCACCGCGGCCCCACTACAGCTCTTCTACACCTCGAGGATTGGCCGCAATGCGCCATGAACATAGAACACATTCGAAACAAACTCCACTCTTTCAATTGAACAATCCAGGATATAATGAATAATCCTTAGTGAACACCCCCCAAGGAATCGAATATCTAACCCTACAGCTTAAGGTGCCTTGCATTCTCAACGTACGTCATCGCTCATACAAACAAGTGCTATGCATCTAGGATATGATACCAAATGGTGAGTGCAATGCAATTGTGGATGACCACTATTCTCAAAAAAATTATTCATCAACAATCAGCATCGTGAAAGTGCAAAGACTATTCTTTTCATGCTTTTCTTCTAATACGATAGTGCTTCGTTGTGCTTAGGGCTAGTAGCGAGCTTTCTCATGCTACTAAACCCTTTAAATTTTAGGCCACATCAAACCATATATGACATGCATCATGAAACATCAGAATTCATCATACTTCAACCACTCAACAACCCCCTACTCCCTATCGTTTAGAGTTATAGGGATAAAAACTCACTCTAACAAAGAGATAGGGCTGAAATAAGGCTAAACCTCATGCTTCGCTTCTATCATACATTCACAAACATATATCTTATTTATCCTTATTTTTTATGTGAAAAATCTATTTTTCTCTATTTTTATCTATTTTTTCTTATTTTTTCACTTACTTATAAAAATTACCAATAAATACTGATTTTCTAGTTTTGATTGATTGATTTTACTACTGAGAACCATTTCCATAGCATGTTTCAATCCATGGAAACAACATATGTACACTAAAATCTAAACATATTTTTCCTTAAACCGCATAGTCTTGGGTTTTACGTGTTTAGCATAAATTTATTATATGACTGATTTTTTGTGATTTCTTCAACATGACTAACAAATCTGAATATTCACATAAAACCATGAAATCGACAAGTCTAATGGCTCCTTTACCTCTCCCATAATTTCAACAATGACATTTTGACTATGTGAGCAAAAGCCTTTCTTTGCTCTTCTACTCTCAAAGAACTCCTTGGTCCATTTGTCTTTTCCTTAGTTGTGGTAGGTATAGGATTACTATGATCAAAGAGATGCTTCACCTATCACCGCAATGGCTTTTTGAGTGGCGTGATTGCAATTTGGTAGAATTTTTTCTCATCATTCGAAGATGATGCTTCCTCCTCCATGAGGGTAGGGATAGCTCCTCCTCCATTGTATGTAGCTACTCCTTGAATACCACATCATAGCTTGCTATGATCTTCTTTGCATGTTGATCATACAATTTATAAGCCTTTTGCTCATCACTATAACCCAAGAAGATGCATTTTGTGCTTTTGGATTTAACTTGTTTCTCTTATCCTTTGGAACATGTGCATAGCATTCACATTGAAAAGTTTTAAAATGTGAGATAGATGGTTTCTTACCAAAATAGGCCTCATGAGGATTTTTTCCCTTAAGAGACTTTGTATAACTCTGATTGAGAATGTAGACTATAATATTAACAGCTTCTACCCAAAACTAGTTAGCTCTTGCCCTTAAGCATGCATCTTGCCATTTTCACAATAGTGTGATTTTGACGTTCAATAATGCCATTTTGTTGAAGTGTATGAGGTGTTGTCAATTGACACTTAATCCCTTTGATCTTGTAAAAGCCTTCAAACACCTTTAAGTTGAACTCACCACCACCATTTGTACTAAACTTCTTCATACTTTGCTCTATTTCATCTCTAAATTATTTTTAGCCATTTTTTGAACTTATCAAATCTTGAGCCTTATCACACGAAGAAAGTACATCCACATCTTCTTGTTGTAGTTGTCCAATGATCAACATAAAATAAGAAGATCCTCCCAAGGCTTGTGTAGGCATGTTACTACACAAGTCAGCATGCACCAACTGTAGATGAGGCTTCGCTCTAGTCTTGCTTTCTTGTGGAAATGTCTTTCTCTATTGCTTTTCCATCATACAAGCTTCAAATGGTCCCTTCATTTCAGCTAAACTACAGGTAGGTGAGTAAGTGTACCTTGCTTATGCATCTCCTTTGACACTACAAAACTAATGTGACCAAATCTTTCATGCCAAAGTTTACTCGTGTCCACATCAATGGTCACTGTAAGAGCACACTTAGCTCTTATATATGTCATAACTCTTACTCATTTGCTAACAACTTTACCAACACTGTTGGTAATTTTTGTATCTGCCTTAGTGAACCTCACTTTATGAACAAGATCACTTATAGAAGCAATTGATAGAAAATTTCTCTTAATCTCTAGAACATTTAGCACATTTGAAATATTTTTGAGTTCACCATTTGCAAAAATAAAGAAAATAGTATCTATGCCCTCAGTATGGCATTTTGTATCATTCCCTTGGGGAGTCCACTAGGATTTACCGTATGATACCATGTGAGTGTAAGAGAGGGGGGTTATTTAAGGGAAGGAAGGTACATTTTATAAGGTAAGGTCCCATAATTAGGGGGTAGATAAGGGGTATTTTCATATATTTCTTGCATGCAAGTGACGTCTCCTTATTACTACTAGTGAATCCCCCGTGATCATTCTGAAATGGAGGCTTCATAGAACTATACATACCTTTTTTATTGGTCATGTGACAAGAGGCTCCACTATCTAATATCCATAACTCAATCGTAGATATTTATAATGCTGAGGAACACACTTCCTCAATGGTTGCCACATGAGTAACTCCAACTCTACGTCAATCATATCGGCTGTCTCCTTCCCTTTAGTCCGATGTCATTCTTTTCATTTTCTTCTTGACATGACAATCTTTGATTGCATGTCCTTTCTTCTTGCAATAGAAGTACTCTCTTTGAAAATTTTTCTTACCACCCTTCTTCTTTTTGTCACCATTGGTAGAGGAACCACCTTTGCCTTTTGCATTGATGGAGAATGGAGCTTCTCCACTATTGCTACTTTCTTGGGCTTTAAGCCGGAACTCCTTCTCCATTAGTAGTATACAAATTCCTCAAACATAAAAGCTTGGGTTCTCACTTTACAAATCCTTCAAAATTTGGTGGATAAATCCAAAGAAACCTCCAAGCTAGCTCCTCACTTTAGTATTTGCTATACCAGCACCAACTATCTGGTTGTGCAGATTCTTGATTCGAGTGATGAATGCTTCAGTTGTCTCTTCTTTAATAAAGTTATATTCTTCTAGTTAATTCTCCAAGTTCTAAATCCTTTATTGATGTCATGTTTCTACTAACTTATCCAAGCCTCTAATGCCTTGGTTGTATGTTGAATCAAGGTCGAAAAAATATCACAACAACTTGTAACTAAGACACATAATGCATCTATGTTCCTTCATTTTCAAGATTTTAGAAGATTTGCATCGGGATGAATCATAACACTTGAATTTGATGGGTCAAGGATTGGTTGTGGTTCTAAGTCAATCCCCAACAATGTCTTGAAAATCTCATAAGAATCAAGGATAGTTATGATTTTAAACTTCCACAAAATGTAGTTTGTACCATCTAACTTGCCTTCACTGAAGGTTGGTGGAAAATTTTTCAATGTTTATATTGTTGGTACATCACTATAACCACGTAATGCACCAATATTTCTACGTGATGCAACATACAAGATTTCTCCTCTTTGTTGTTGAAGCCCTTACTTCTCGCATACTTTTCACTCCTTAGAGCCCCTTGGGCTTTGATACCGTGTAGAAATTATATAGCACAATGGATATAATCTGAGCAAGGAGTAGAGAATACACAACAAATATGAGAAGAATAGAAACTTCTTTAATTTCAAATGAACTAATAAAAATATGGATCCTATCCACCTATGCACTTCCATTGTAAATCTTAGATGGCGATTGAGATAGATAATAGGCAAAGAGCTTAAGGGTAGTTGGAAGAACTCTGACGAGTTGGCAACGGCTATATAGGGGTCTTCTTTTAATAGCATGGGAAGGTAATCTCTGGTCAATATATCCAATCATATTATGAACCCCATCTAACACATAAGTCAAGACCCACCCAATATCCATGCTTAAACATGGATTCTCCTCATAATGGGGGCCTTAAAAATTAGAGCACCAAGGATCATTGGTGGCACATTATGAGGGTGGGGCATTGAGTGAACTAATGCTCCATCATACTCTCTATGTTGGATTCTTGATTTGAGGACCTCATTCCATGTTACCCCACATCCGCATTAGTTTTATAGCTATCATATTAATATGGGTTCTTATTAGACTAGGTGATGATACTACATTGGATATCGTTGGCATATGAGATGTGAGAATAAAATTTAGTACTGGTTCTTCTTTTGTGCTTCATGATGTACATCATGTCTTAGCTTTGACTAAAAGCATTATATTAATAGAACAATTAGATGATGACCTATACCATATATCCTTTGGTGATTTTTCATGGAAGATCACTTGTAGTAGTCTTGTTTTTGTGAGAGGTACCAAGGTTAGAAACCTTTATCCATGGCATGTCCCTAGGTCTATTGACCATATTTTGGCAATGACCAACCTTCCATATGTATCCCTCTATCATTGCTCTCTTGGACATATGTTCTTGAAAGGAATGAAAGTATTACTCATTGGCAATATATTCTATCTCTTGATTACTCATGTTTTGATGCATGTTATCATTGTTTTTAGGATAGGCAGAGAGATAACTTCCATAAAAAATCTAGTTCTACATGCATGGATAAGCCATTGGCTCTTGTGCATTTAGGTATTTAATGGATGATTATTTGCATAATGTTTGGGCCTATCTTATTAAGCAAAAACTAGATGTTTTGTCTATGCTTCAATGCTTTCTTACTATGATTGGAATAGGTATAGGTTGAAATGCCTAGAGTTTGAGAATGTGAGTAAATATATCTCTAAGGATTTTAAGAAGCTTTGTGATGAGAGGGGTATGAAGCGTTAGTTCACCGCCCCATATACCCCACCCTAGAATAATGTTGTAAAGTGCATGAATAGGACTATTTAGGAAAGATTCTTTAGTATACTTAATCATGCAAGATTACTAGAGTACTTTTGGAGTGAGACACTTATTACCATTATTTATCTCATTAATAGATTCCCTTTCACTATCATGGTGATAGATTTGTAGAGGATGTATGATTGGGTAAACCACCCTCATATGCATACTTTTCAAGTCTTTGGATGTAAGGCTTTATGCCATATACCTGAAGATAATTGCAATAAGTTGGATCCAAAGTCTCGTCACATTTGTCTTGAATATGGTGACTAAGGTAGATGAGATGGGCTATCTCCATAGGGATTCATAGACTTGGAAGGTTATTTGTAGCCATGATATTGTATTTTGTGAGGGAACATTGTTGAGATGACAAGCTCAACACATGCGGACATTGATGATGGAGCTCCTGGTTAGATGGGTCCACACGTCTACACTTAGCACGTCGGTGGTCATTATGGCTCTCACATGGCTGCTGACTCATCACTTATTATATTCAGGTTGTTACACCTATTTACAGCTAGCATAGTTATAGCGCCAGTCAACTAGTGTAGTCGGTTATGCATTGTTTGACTTAGTAGGCCACTTTCCTTTATATTATATCTTATCTATACTTTATGTACATTGCAAACTGTGTGGAAGAAGAAGAAAAAACCAACAAGAAAACGTTTTGGCCTCCATCTCTATTCTTATCTCTTGAGTGAGCTTCTCCTTGTTGAGATATCGAGCTCCACTCATGATATGCCAGGGTGACCATTGTGCATTTATGTCACCGACTTGTTAGCTGCAGATGGGGTTGGTACATCGCCCATGAATAATAGCTAGATGACAGCTATCCTTATCTACTCTAGTTCGTGGCTCAGTTAGTATGCCACCTTAGTTAGTTGAGTTTGGTTTGAGACCCATATATAGGGTTCTTCTATTTCTTTGTAGAAAGAGAAGTTGGATTTTGTAGAACAACAAGCTCTTGCAAGTTAGAAAATTGAATTGTTTCTACAAGTGGTAGATCTTAAGCTTCAAGAGAAGATTGATGATTTGTTAGAGGATCAAACTACAGAGACATGGCTTAAAACAGAGTGGAGACATGTTAAGGAAGCTATTGTTACTGCACTGGTGAAAAAGCATAAAAGAAGAGAAAGATTGCATGTTTCTAGCTTGCCCACTATTATGGGCAAAACAATTGATGTATCCAATAACCCACCTAGTTCTGTGGCTAAACCTTTGGTTGTACCTACTATTCCCACTAATAGAGAAGCTATATTAGATTAATTAATCAAAGGCATGCAGGAACTTCAATTGAAGGTTGCAAAATTGGATGAGAAAGGATAAGAGGAAAGGGGACGAGTATTAGCCCCTAAACCAGGGAAAAGATGTATGTGGTGTGATAGTTTACAACATGAAAGGAAGGATTGTGATGCTTATCAAGATGCCTTGGCATGACAGCTCATCTTTTGGAACAATGGCAAGATCCATGCACAAGAAATGAGATTGCCTCTTGATTTGAATTTTGAAAAGGGAGGTATGCAAAAATTGTTGGAAGACTTGGCTGTTCGAAATGCTTATGCGATTGTACATGCTTCTACTTTTGGTGTACAATTGGATAGAATGCATGGCAGGCCAAGTGATAGTTGGTCAATAGGTTGCAACATGGACACATGCTTGCATGCAGTTGAAAATAGAAAAGTTACTCATAGTGAAATGTCTCGCATAAGGTAGGACATTCGTGACATAACTGGCTCCGAACCACCAATAGATGCATATTCAGTGTATACATATTTAGCAAGGGTGCAAAACATAGATGTACTTGTGGAAGAGAGAAAAAAGAGAGATGGGGATAATGCAAGGACATTTAAGAGAGTGACAAAAAGATGTGTGGATTAGCCTAAAGCTACAAATGAGCCACCTCCAGATCATGTTTTGGAAGAGGTTGGTCAAGAACAAAAACAAGATACCAAACAAGATGCCAAAAAGAAGAGCAAGCAACCAAGATATAAGCTCCAATTTGATATTGAGATAGCCACAAATCTAAAGAAGGTTCTTGAAGAAAAAATATTAAATAGTTGAGTGGAATTCACCTTGGGAGAGGTGCTTGGTATCACCAAGTGAGAATTCATGATAAAATCATTGACATAATTAAGAGGGAGCATCAAATTTTTTGTGATACCACTAGTGCATTGCTGCAATGTGAAGAGAAACTAGTTTGTTGGGTATTTGGGGTGAATATGAGCATGATGTAAGTACTCGTTTATCTATACATGATTCTACTAATCAATAGGCAACATGTGGAAAAGAGAAGAAAGTGACTGAAAATGCATTGTCTTGTAGCAATATGCATAGTGGAGTAAGGAAAATGTACCAATATGGGGAAGAGACTCCAAGATTTATTCTTTGAAGTCATTATACAAGAAATCATTGGACTAGGGCTACCATTGAAATGATAGTGAAAATAGAGGAGCATGAAACTCCTTGTGTGGTTTTGTTTGACCACGAGGGGTTCGAGAAAAATGTCATTGAGTGTGGATTGTATGAGAATATTGCATGGCCTATGGAAATTGTTCATGTTTGGCATATGAGGTCTATGCAGCATGTCCTAATGTAAAAAGTGACAATTGGTGATATAGAAGAAGAGAAACACTTCTTTGTGCAAGATAATTCCTCATATGCAGTGATTTTGGGACAGCCCTATATTACAGGAGTACATATGGAAACAAAGGTGCTTGATGATGGTTCTGCTTATGCAAGAGTTAGTAAGGATGGGAGGAAAGTAGTCCAATTAACATCATATTGGGAAAAATGGAAA
This sequence comes from Lygodium microphyllum, assembly GCF_053477565.2. Lineage (NCBI taxonomy): Eukaryota > Viridiplantae > Streptophyta > Polypodiopsida > Schizaeales > Lygodiaceae > Lygodium > Lygodium microphyllum. The sequence goes on along the minus strand of NC_141137.1, from coordinate 93,201,442 downwards.
TTTTTCATAAGTTTGGGACGCGTGGTCAAATCTTTGGATTTGTCATAACTTGAACACTATAACTCCAAATTGAGCGCTCTACAGCTCAATAGATTCCATTTTTCAAGTGCTTTCCAATGATAGGTTACATCATATGGTTTTGAGAAACTTATGCATATGTTATCCGGGTGCCACATTTTTAGTATTCAAAAAATGGGAATTGGGAGATTCCCAAACTCACTAAGATTGTGTTAATTTCCCATTTGTGTGAATCATCCTAGGAATTCGAATACGCTTTAAGAGTCTCCTTTGCCTAAAAATGCAAGGGAATTCAAAGACCTAGATTTTCATTAGCACTACTGTAATATGCGGGGCTACAGTAGTGCTATTCAGAGGATGTACTCATCTCCTAATGGAATAAAGCATGTATTTACTATTTGTTATTCTTCTCAGTTTACAACAAATAGTCCATGTTGGTTTAAGCCTATGAAAGCTATGTGCAAGGTTGAATGGATATCTATGAAATGAGCTACTAAGGAACTGAGAGCACTAGGTTTGTTAGCTAAAAATGAAGGCATTTCACAAATCTTTTATGGGCTCAATATTAATGACACTATGGCTGAAATTTCAACAACTTTACATGCAAAAAATGAGGTTGAAAATAGTGTGTTGTCAGTATGTTCTTTGGACATGTATGATGTTATAGCATTGTTTGCTCAATTGGAAGGATTACAATGGGTTGCAGTAGTTGTGGAGACAAAGTATAAGATGGTTGACAAAAAGGTGAAACCAATTGCTTTGCCGCTTCCACCAGAAAGTGAGGGTCTATATGAAAAAGTGTCAAGGTAGCTAAGCTTACGGGATCCTAAAGATATAGGTCATCAGTTTATAGCTGAAACATTACATGAATTGAAAGTTGGTGCAGAAGGGTTTATTTTCCCAGTTAAAAGAGACTATTTTATGTAGATGTTGGCTAGGCATGGAAAAGCATTTGCATTTCAGCCAACTAAAATAATTTATGTGGATCCAAATGTTGTCTCTCCTATGGTAATATTTAATGTGTCACATGTAGCATGGAACTTGAGGCCTACTCTCGTGCCTAAATTTTACTTGTCAAAGCTAATGGATTTACTAAATGAAAAGATTTGCATGAAGATCTTGGAGCCCTCTTTAGTCATGTACTCAAATCGTTGGTTTACTGTGCCAAAAAAGAATGGGGCTTTGAGATTTATTCAAGGCATGCAAGTGATCAATAAAGTGACCATAAGAAATGTGGGTGCAGGTCCTATTGTTGGTGAATTTGTAGAGGCTTTTGCATGCAAAGCAATCTATTCTTTGGGTGATCTTCACTCGAGGTATGATCAGTTTCAACTTGTAATTGAGAGCAAGGATATCACAACCATGAAGACTCCCTTAGGGTTAGTTTGGATGTGTACTTTCCCATAGTGTGCAATGAACTTAGTGGCACATATGACTAATGCTATGAAATTGACAATGCCCTTCTTGGATGATGTTCCAATCAAAGGTTGTGCAATAGATGAAAAGAATGAAGAGATGGATGCTCATGGGTGCAGAAAGTTTGTTGCAGACCATATTGTGGATTGTGAAAGGATTTTGACGTGTTTAGAAGAGGTGCATTTAACTCTTTCTGGTCGAAAGTTATTCTTTGGAGTTGAAGAGGTTTTAATTGTTGGGAATGTGTGTGGGCCCTACGGGCAAAGACCATCACTAGAAAAAATAGATGGGATTGATAGAATGCAAGATGTATGCATGAGTGTATCAGAGAGGTGCGTAGATTCTTGGGTGCATGTGTGGTCTATTTGATATGGATCTGTCACTTTGCACATGTAGCTGATGTTTTATATCAGCTCTTGAGGAAAGGTTAGAGGTTTCACTAGGAAAGGAAGCATCAAAAAGTAATTAAGAAATTGAAGCAGCTCTTGAAATCTACTCCTACATTGAGAAAGACTGATTATTCACAAGGAAATTCTATCATTATTACTATTGATACAAGCCCAATTGGGATTGGATGGAAAAATGTGCAAGATGATGAGGAAGGGAAAATATATGCTATTCGATTTGGTGCTAAAGTATTGACTAAACAACAGAGAAGGTATCCACATGTAAAAAGAGAATTATGGGAAATTGTGACAGTCCTTAAATGTGATGAGGAGTATTTTATGGGTGCTCACATAGTCATTGAGACTGATTGTTTGCCAGTATTGGGTATGATTGCTAGTTGTGCTACCCCAAACATTGATATGCTTCAGTGGATTGCATACATAAAATCATTGAACCTTGAATTTCAACATATTGTAGGATGAGATAACCAGTGTTGGAAGACATGTTAACACTGTTTATCTCCATCACGCTTTGAGAATGATGATGGGATGATGGATGAGGACGAAGAAGATGACTTTCTTGTAGCTGAAAATGATATTGTAAGAACGAATTTAGCAACGCAAGGAGTTGCTACAACATTAACACAAGCTTGGACAATAAAGAGAAGACACTTTAGATGTTATGTATCTTGTGTAGAAGTATTTCTGGAAGACAAATATGCAAGAGAGTGGCTGAGAATTGGTCAATACCTCAGTACATTAACAAAGAGAGACCAGTGGGGTCGGATGAGGAGTTTAAGAAGATCAAGAGGAAAGCCTATGGGTTTTTCTTAAAATATAGATACTTGTGGAAACATTCTAAAAAGAAACAGGATATGCCATTGTGAGTTTTGGGTGATAGAGCTTCAAAAGTAAAGGTTATGTAAGAATTTCATGAAAGATTATGGGCTAGTCATAGAGGTGTTTGGGGTACTTTTGCAAATATCAAAGAAAGATATAGTGGCACCGCATGTATAAGGATGTTTCTCACTTTGTGAAAACATGCATGACATGTCAAATGTATTCATTTGTGAGACATTGGGATGGATTGCAGCCCACATATCCCTTGTCTTTGGCAATGTTCATACCATTTCCTTAAAGGAAGGTAGTTGCCCTATGTGACAAAAAGTAAGGCATATGACTTTTGAATTAAGGGATGGGTTGTTCGAAGAATTAACCAAACTATGGAAAGTGGCCTAATATTTTCGATACAACACACAGAGTGGTGTGCACCACTTGTTATCAGGAAGAAGAATAATAACTAGATTTGGCTTTGTATAGATTTCAAAGAGCTTAATAAGAAAATGGTTAAAGATTACTATCCATTACCATTTATAGATCGTATTCTAGATCAATTAATAGGTAGAAAAATCTATTCATTTATGGATTACTTTGTTGGATACAACCAAATGGCTATTGAGAAGGAAGATAAGCTAAAAATGATGTTTATCACTATGTTCTCTATACCTTTGCATATCATGTGGTTTAAGTTATACAATGCACCTGGTTCTTGGCAACGTATACTTGATAAGACTTTTGATGACATTTCCTTTGAGGAGTTAAAAATATTCATTGATGATCTAGGGGCAGCCACCACAACAAAAAGACAATTGATTATCTTAAGAAAATGTTTTGAGCATTGTAGACAATTCTAAATTGCTCTTAATCCACAAGAATGTGTGGGGTGCCTATTGGTTGTTATTGGGCCATGTGGTTAGTTCAATTGGTATTGCGACTAATTGAAAAAAGATAAAGATTATAGTTGCTATGAGCCCGCCATGTACTCCAAAAGAGGTTCACAACTTTCTATCATCAGTGGGATATGATCGGAGATTTACAAATGCATTGGCAGAAAGAACATTGCCATTAACAAACTTGTTATATTTTAACTATCTATTTAATTAGAGAAAATCTTGTTAAGTATCTTTTGAGGATGTGAAGCAGGAACTAGCCAAAGTGCCAATCCTAGCAAATGCACCCAGTAGAGGTGAAGTTTCCTATATATTTTCACCAACAACAATGTATAGTATTAGCTACTATCTAGCCCAAATTTGGGAAGAGAAATGGTATCATCCAAATGCCTTTTCTAGTCTAAATTAGGGATATCTAAAGTCAAATATACTTATGTCATGGAGAAATTGTGCCTTGGAATGGTTTTTGCAACAAAAAATTTTAGGCATTATTTTCTCTATGAGAAGGTGGTATTCTTTACTATGAAGGCGAAGGGACTGTTGATGAATAAGTTATAGTTGCCTAACCATTTAGCAAAGTGGTTAATCACTTTTCAGGATTTCGATTATTAGATTAAGAGTAAGCAACCAAAGTTGCAAGGCATTGTAGAATTTCTTGTGGATTTTGGGGAGCCAAAGGAAATTTTGGGTGAAGGAAGTGATATTGAAGGTCTATTCAAAACTGATACAACTTCCATCCCAACCTAGTATGTAGCTATAACGCATTATCTATCTACAGTGTCACATCTTCTCATGGAATCTTTGAGAATTAAACACAATAAAGCTACCCCATATAATCTGCAAGAAAGTGGCCAAGTTGAGAGTACAAATAAACAACTCTTATAGGGATCTTATCTAAGATAGTGTCTGAAAGTAAGCGAGATTGGGATAAGAAATTGTATGTGGCAGTTTGGGCTTACAATATGAAAATTAATAGAGCTACATGCCAAACCTCGTTCAAGCTGGTGTATGGGGGAGTGTGTTTTTCCATTGGAAATAGAGCTACTCTCTATATGATTTTGTCTCAATCATTCGTTGGGTGAGGCAGAAGCATTGAAGGAAAGATTTATTTCTCTTGCATATCTTGATGAAATTCCATTACATGATTTATTACACCAAGAAGTAGGGAAGAAGAGAATGAAAGCACTTCATGATCTTTGGGCTAAGAAATATAAATTTGTGAAGGGTCTGTTGGTGCTCTACTATGATGCTCGTCATGAGCTATACCTTAGTAAATTATATCCCAAATGAATAAGCCGTATAAAATTGTATGTATAGGAAAGAATGGCTCTACAATCCTTTTAGAAGCCTTGTAGAGGGTAGAGTTTAATAAAGCTAACGTTAATAAGTCGAACCCTTATTCTATGTAAGGGCTTACGTGGAGCTTGGTGCCTGTGCAAGTCCTTCTTTATTCAGTTTTAACTTGTAGTAGGTACCAAGATCGGGGAAGTTACTATATGTATATCCTCTACATCACAAGCATTCAAGGCCTATTTATAAATATCCTTATATGTGATTTTTCTTGAATAAAACATAACTCCTTTCGAATATTTCTATTCAATTTGTAAATAACTCCTCTATATTACACCCTTATGTATGTAAAAATATATAAAAATTATATTTTAAAAATACCTTATTTTGAACCCACGTGATGCACACATATATTCATAAGTAACTTACCTGAGGTACCAAGATGATCGGATGGGAAGAATCATTTCTTATCTCTTGAGCATCTGTATTTAGAGCAACATTAGCACCAAGGTCGAGTGATTTAGTGGAGTAAAGGTTATCAAGTTATTGAGTAGCAAGACAATTCTTTCACATAGGAGATTAAGGTCTACTACCACCATTGTTGAAATACTTTGACTAGTATTCCATCGAGTTCAACAAGGAAGGAGGGATTGTACCTGTCATACATCCTCTCTATCAGCTTGACTTTGATTATCATAAGTACCAATGAGCTAATCAATATGGCATGGCCTATCACTGAAGATTGGGCCTATACTTTGTATTTTGATAGAGCTTCTAGAGGGCCCGCTAAACATATGAGTGTTGGTATGGTCATTTAAGATCCCCGACATAGGGTTGCTATGAAAATGGGAGTATATTTAGGATATTCTTTTACTAATAATATGGCAGAATACAAGGCATTGTTTAGGAGGCTGAAGATAGCCCAATGTGGTGGTATCTGCCAATTATTGGTGAAAGGTGACTCACAATTAGTGATCAATAAGTTGAATGGGACCTATAATGTGAGGGATCCCATGTTATGGATGTACATTATACAGCCTTGGATATGTTGCATATTTTTGAGATAATGACTTGTCAGTTAGTTCCTTGATGATGGAATTGCTTCGCGGATTCCCTAGCCAATTGTGCTTTCATTGACGATGTCATTTTCAATTGTGGTCCAAGGGAGCTCTTACAATTAACTTCTAATATTATCCCAAGACTACTTTGGGATCTTCTTGCTAATAGGTTCTATTTTGGCTGCTGATGGCTAGTTTGGGTTATGAGTTAGATAGAAATGGAGCACCTTCCTATTTTGTCGTGGATGCATAGGATTTTTTATCACCATATTTGTTAGACATCCCTTACTATTTATACTAGGGGTTTAGCCAATAACTTGATGCATTTAGTATAGGACTTGAGGAGCCCTTATCCTTGGTTGGTCTTGTGATTTAGTAGAGTTATCTTAAGATCAAGGGTTTATTTTTGCATTATGATACTGAATGGTTGTTTTGTGAATTATTTCATAAGGCCAAGAAGGCTAGTTATTTTGTAAACACCATATTAGAGATTTTGGGAATTTCCCAAGTTCCACTTTGAATGAATGTCTTACTTTTGTGAATGAAAGAGAGCACTATGTTTATGTTTATCTTTAAAGGGCACTTTGTATGTTACAAATATGAGATCACACATCTTGAGAGCTTAAATGATGAATGTAAGCTGTGGCTGTTACGAGATTTGGATTTCACCTCTATCTTTCCTAGCATACTAATAAAATATGATGTTTTATGGTGGTGGAAACATCAAGGAGGCTTAACTAGTATATACCTAGGAAATTTCCAAGTTTCATGTAAGAATACAAAGGTTTGATGGAGTGGAGAGAGAATTTAGAATACAAGAGCCTTGAACATTGTATGAAAATATATTATCATGGCCAAAATTTATAATGTTATGGATTTGAAGATATTATGATACGAGTTTTTTCTTTTAGATATAGCATCATTTAAAGTGACATGTATAAGTTTCATGAACTAGGTGTGGTTTAATAACTTGATCTAATACCATATCGTAATAAGTTTGGATAACATATGACATGACGGTTCTTTTTTTGTGTAAACCAATAGACACAAGTATGTCAAATAATTGCTCACCCCATTTACATTTTTTGTATGTATATGCATGATATATAAATATCTTTTATTCAAAATTTCTATCTATCTTGACAATATATGGACAAGATGGATAATGACTTTGGCCAAAATTAACTAGCTTCACACTTTGACTAGCTAAATGAATTTTCATATCATAAAATAAAGATTTATATACCAAGCTAGAAGTTTATGATTTTTCTAAGACTAAAGATTTAACCTTTGACCAATGGTTTGTGTTTCCAAAGGAATAGACATAAATTTTATTATCAATCAAGACTTATTTGTTAGCTAAGACATAAAGTACAAAATTGTACTTAAACCAATTTATAAGAAATTTCAACACAATTAACTAATGTTATTGAAAGAGTAAAAAACATTAAGTAGATTCTCTCATTGATATTGGTGGCGTTTAAAAGCACCAAGGTAACTACACAAAACACTTTAAATTTTTAACAAGCATATATTTTATAGCCATGCAAAAGCCCTTAATGTAAGGGATATATTTACTATGGAAGTCAAAATTAGTCCATATAAAGTCACTATCTTGTTGCATCAAGTATATTGGAAAAATACAACTTTTGTAGATAACTGCACTACCATTTATGAAATGTTTGTGATATCCTAACTCATGAGCAAGTTGCATTGCTTCCATATCTTTCAAAGTAGAGACTAAAGGAGTCTGCTTCAACATGGATAATTGTGAGCTGTTCAATGTAAGTGATAGACGATGTGAGGTATTTGTTGAGTATGCTTGTATAGTAGATGGTTATAAAGTACAAAATAGGATTTAAACCACTTTATAAGAAACTTCAACACAATTAACTAATGTTATTGAAAGAATAAAAAACATCGAGTAGATTCTCTCATTGATATTTGTGGTGTTTAGAAACACAAAGGTAAGTACATAAAACACTTTAAATTTCTAACAAGCATATATTTCATAGCCATACAAAATCCTTTAATGTAAGGGATATATTTATTATGAAAGTCAAAATTAGTCCATATAGAGTCAACACCTTCTTGTTACATCATGTATATTGGAAAAATACAAATTTTGTAGATTTTGTATAAAACATTTAGCTACACTACCATTTATGAAATGTTTGTAATATCCTAACTCATGAGTAAGTTGCATTGCTTCCATATCTTTCAAAGTAGAGACTAAAGGAGTTTACTTCAACACGGATAATTGTGTGTTGTTCAATGTAAGTGATAGACGATGCGAGGCATTTGTTGAGTATGTTTGTATAGTAGACTATCATAAAGTACAAAATAGGATTTAAACCACTTTATAAGAAATTTCAACACAATTAACTAATGTTATTGAAACAATAAAAAACATCAAGTAGATTCTCTCATTGATATTGGTGGTGTTTAGAAACACCAAGGTACATAAAACACTTTAAATTTCTAACAAGCATATATTTCATAGCCATGCAAAAGCCTTTCATGTAAGAGATATATTTATTATGAAAGTCAAAATTTGTCCATATAGAGTTAGCGCCTTCTTGTTACATCATGTATATTGGAAAAATATAAATATTGTAGATTTTGTATAAAACGTTTAGCTGCACTACCATTTATGAAATGTTTGTGATATCCTAACTCATGAGCAAGTTGCATTGCTTCCATATCTTTCAAAGTAGAGACTAAAGGAGTTTGCTTCAACATGGATAATTATGAGTTGTTCAAGGTAAGAGATGGATGATGTGAGGAATTTGTTGAGGATGTTTGTATAATAGATGGTCTCTTGAAGCAAGAAGTAATTGAAGATTGAACATATATACCATCTTTATCAATCATGGTCTCGTGCGGTGCTAATGATGAAGATGAAATACCATCATTCTTTGCTCTAGTCCATTCGTCAATGACAACCTTGAATTGAGCATACAATTCATGTCCATATTGAATTGGATCCTGTCCATATCGATCAAACTTGACGACTTCACATTGTCAAAGGGCTTCGAAAGAAAAGTCGCGACCACAGAGGTTCTTGAAAAATTCCAAGATAGAAGATTCCTCAATTCCGAAGGTCTTTAAATGCAGGTGCTTACTTTCTTAGGTGTTAGAAGAGATTGGGAAGATGACAATAAAATTCATGTCACTATTATACCTATCTCAATCTGAAAAATTCCCATAGCTGAAGACTTTTCACAACTGTCAGAAATGGCATTACAGCTCAAGCAATAGTCAAAGTCACTCAGAAATAAAGCAGCTGCTTCCTCTTATAGCTTCTGATCCTCAATTACCATAACTCTTAGTTACTTTGGGTGCATTCCTAAAGAGCACAATGTCCATGTACAACTTGATGGTTATCAGCCAGAGATTCCAATATTTAGCAATCGTAAAGGGATGTATATTGAGGGTAAGATGACAGGGCGTTTATGTAGCTGGACCTCTTTATGATGACATAGAATATGCTGTTGAAGCTGCTAAGTCTGGGTACTATCTTGAAGCAACTGATGATCAGTCTTTTTTCATGTCTAATCGCAGGCAGAGTATAGTTCCTAAAACCCCCTGTTTTTCCCGTTCCCTCCTTTTTCTTTAGGATTTTTTTTTCCATACACTGCGCTCCTCCCCTTTTTCCCCCAGAAAAGTGGCCTCCTCCCACAATAGCCATCTCCCCTGTTTCATCGTTTTCAACAATTCGCCGCCCACCTCTAGTAATTCGTGTGATAAGTACATTCCATGAAACTATGTCTTGAATTGGAAGCTTGCTGAACACTTGCCATGATTTTGTAAACAAGCCACAACTGCTGTACAAAGTCACAAGTGTGTTGCCAACATGAAGCTCTTCATCCAGTCCCCTTTTGTATATCTCTACATGGAGTTCTCGGCCTATATCTAAAGCTTTTAAGGTGGCACAATCTCTCAAACAAAGAGCAAAGTAATGGCACCCACAGACACACCTTCCACTACCATTTGTTTAAAACAATCTAAAATTTCTCGTCCTTCTGCAACTGATCCACACTTCCCATACACTCGATTGAACCCCTATAATTATTACCCACATAGCCATACCTGCAGAAAATTTCTTCCAATAAGAACTTACACACTGCACTAGTGGTCTTCGTTCTCAAAGGTCTACCCTCAACATGATTGGTAAGATCCTCTCTAGCCAAAACAATATACCTCATCTGCCATAGACCCATAGGCATAGTAACCAAGTCAACTACCCACTTGTAATGAATGCATAATGGATAGGTCGGATGAAGCTCATCTCGATGACGCACTACGGAATACATCTGATAGTCTCTACAAGTCTCTACAAAGTGAGAAACATCTCTATACATGCCTTTCCACCAATATTTCTCCTTGATTTTCTCATAAGTAGCCCACACTCCTCTATGACCAGCCTAAGGACTCTCATGAAACTCTCTCATCACCTGTAACTGGGTCTCTTTATCACAGACAACCCGCAAGGGTAATCCACCTCTTTTCTTTGGGTGCTTCTGAAGAAATCCGTCATTGAGAAAATAACCATAGGCTTTTCTTCTGATCTTCTTAGACTCTTCATCTGTCCATTCATCTCTTTTGCTTAGTGTACTAAGATACTTGCCAATCGGCAACCAATCTCCAACATAGAGTTCTTTTATGAAAGCCACAATATCATAAACATGACAAACATGATCAACCATAGCAACTGAAATTTCTGCATCATCCTCTTCTGCAAGTAGTGTCTCCTCATCATCATATTTGGCTCTAGATAGCATATCCGCCACTGGATTATCCTTCCCTACTATCTGTTTAAATTCTGGATTTAATGACTTGATGTATGCAATCCATCTTAGCATAGCTATATCCGGAGTAGAGCAACTCGTAATCATACCTATCAATGGCAAGCAATCTGTCTCTACCACAACTGAGGCTCCAATAAAGTACTCCTTGTCACATTTGAGAGCCATAACAATTCCTAGTAATTCCCTCTTGATTTGCGGATACCTCCTCTGTCTCTCATTTAGGACTTTTGCCCCAAACCAAATAGCATACCTATTTCCATCTACATCATCTTGACCCACAGCCCAACCTATACCAATTGGACTAGTGTCAACTGTCAATACAATAGGCCTTCCACAATTATAATCTGCTTTCCTGAGAGTAGGAGCAATCTGCAATAACTTCTTCAATTTCTGCATGGCTCTAGTGTGGCTCTCATCCCAATAAAATTTCTGCCCCTTTTGAAGCAGCTGATATAAACAATCTGCTATGTGTGCAAAATGGGGTATCCAAATCGTGTAAAAAACACAAGATCCAATGAATCTCTATACCTCTGAAGTGGTAGAACAATACTCTGTAATCTTGCCTATAGCATCCACCTTCTCAGGTGAAGGTTTCTTGCCATAATACCCACACATATGTCCAACAATGACGACCTCATTTACTCCAAAAATAGATTTTTGCCTTGAAAGTGTCAAGTTCACTTCTTCTAACTTGGCCAAAATCTTTTCACAAGCTGAAATATGATCAGCCACAAAGTATCTACATCCCTGCTCATTTAGACTCTCATTCTTCTCTTCTTCTGCACACCCCTTAATGCGCACATCATCCAAGAAAGGCATGGTAAGCTGAGGTATGTACTCATGAAGGACCTTATGCATGGTATTCATCATATGTGCAACAGAATTAGTGGCACCTTGAGGCAAGGTACACATCCTGACAAGCCCAATAGGAGTTCTCATAGTGGTTATGTCCCTGCTTTCCAAAGCCAGCTGAAACTGATCATATCCCGAATACAAATCACCTAAAGAATAGATGGCACATCCAGCAAATGCTTCTGTAAACTCATCCACAACTGGACCTATACCAACATTCCTGATAGTAACTCTGTTTACTGGCTGCATGTCCTGTATAAATAAGAGAGTACCATTCTTCTTTGGAACCGTAAACCACCTATTTGAGTATGGTGCAGATGATGGCTCTAGGATTTCCATCCTGATTTTCTCATTCAACAAGTCAATTAACTTTGGCAGGTGTGCCTTAGGCACTGGAATAGGTCGGAGGTTCCACGGAATATGAGGAATAGTAAAGATCACCATAGGAGCAATAATATCCGGATTCACACATCCAATATCATGCGAGAAAAAAGCAAACCCCCTTCCATGTCGCTCAAGCATATCCTAAAAGCATTGCTTCTTTGTGGGTAGCAAGAAATCACCATTTACAATTTTTAATTTAGCAAGAGTCTCTGCTGAAAATTTATGGCCTATATGCTCTGGATTCCTCAAAAATTGGCTATTTGGTAGCCCTCTCTATTTGATGATCACTGTCAGGTGGAAGCAGTACAGCTATACCGGCTTCACCTTCTTATCCACAGTCTTGTATTTCGTGTCAACCCTAGCTTCATTATGATCCTCTGCATTACTCAAATCTTGCTGTAAATCAACAATTCTGCACTTTAGTGGCTGAATATCCTCAGCCCTCTGCTTTATGGACCGCATAAGAACATCCCTAAACTCGAGATGCTGAAATATTTCAGCAGTAAACTCTATTGGCTGAAAGTTTTCAGCCTTTGTATCTCTGTAGGCTAATCATAATCAGCCAGAAACTCTGTTTGTTGAATTTCTTTAGTACTCAACACTTTTTGCTGAGTCACCTCAGCCTCTGACTCTATCTATGACAAAAAATCTAAAATTTCATGAAACATGTCTAGGGACTGCACTAATACATTACTGTGACAACTCTGCATATTAGTTTTCAGCATATTTTCCATCTCTGTCATTGTATCTGCACAAACCATACTATCATACATCCCATCTATATGCTCATCATCCTCTAAAATACCTGCATTTTTCAAAATTTTCTCCTTTCTGCATATGTATTGCTTGGCAACTCTAGGCAACTTAGAAATCTTCTGATAACTCATCGAACTATTTGCTGAAATTCCAATAAAGCTGGAGGAGAAAACACTGCTGCCAGGAGGCGAGAACTCCAATCTCCTTTGCTCTATACCACCATCGTCTCGCGGAATAGTGGTACCTAATGAAAACCCAAATCCCTCACAGTGGGCAAAGGTGCATCTTGAAGAGTATCCCTGTTTCTTGCATGGTTTACACACACAGTCATACACTGAACTGCTCTCATACCATCTTTACTATGAATCCGTGCATAAGAAGATCCATCATCCATTACTTTTGTCTCCATGCGCATCTCTGTGATGAATGGATGTCCAAGAATTATGGGGTAAGAGCATGAATCCTGCACAAAGAAATGGAAATCCTCCTCTACATCTCCAATAGAAATCCTGACACTGGGACATGCAGCATACAAATCACCTACAGTGTTGTTGGCGGCTCTCATACGCCATCCATGCTCTGCATCCATAGGCCATCTATTACTTTCATAAACTCCACGAACTATGAGATTAATCTCTGAACCATGATCCACCAAAGCAACATAAGCCACCTGTTTCTCTCCAATTTTTACCATTGTTTCTGTAGTTTTCCTAGCCCAATGACTCCGCGAAAATGACTACGCGGTACCAAGATAGGCTCATCAGTTTTAGCATAATGCATAGGCTGAACCCTCTTCTCTATCTGCGGAAAAATAGAAGCATTCTCAACCATAACCTCATCCTCATCCTCATCCAACTCCCCAATCAAAACTCCTTGTGCATCAGTAGTAGGCAATGCATGTCTTTTCCTCTTCAGAACTTCTTGGAACTGATCTTGAAACTCTCTTTTCGAGATGCCCAAAACCTCAGAAATAGTAAAAGTCACCTCACTGCCAAGTATCTTATCATTAAAGATTTTCTTCATGTTCGTAGATGTCTCAATATCGGACATCAATCTAAACCCTGGCTGCTTTCTCTCTCTAGGCTCTTGCCTCTTTTCTTTCTTTTGAACATCTTCCATCTGTCGTTCTGGCCCTGGTCTCAAAGACGGTCATGTAGTAGGTGGAGTAACAAACTCACCCCCTCTAGTCTTTTTAGCTGCATTTGGATTCTCTTCATCTCTCTTATGTTTCTCCTCAACAAGTACATCTGCTCCCTGAGACTTAGCCAAGTACGCATAAATAGTGTACCTGTCAACAAGCAAATCCCGACCTATCTCGGATCTGATGCTAGAACCTACACTAGTCAAAATAGTCTGCTGAATTTTCCCTGCCATTCCAAAGTCCTCAAGAAAATACTCCTCTTTCAGGGCCTTCTTAAAATCTTGCCAACGCAAATTTTGAAGGAAAAGATCAGTCACTTTTGCCCTCAAGGCAGGTGTGACAAGGCGAAGGAAATACTTACTCATAAGTCCTGTTGGTACTCCAAAAAATCCCATCTTGATCTCATACGTCTTCAAATAAGCGGATACATTACAACCATCAAATAGCTTCTTCTCATTTTCAACTGCTTTGATCGATTTAGTCACACTGATTGCATTCTCCTGCTCCAAATATAGTTGCCTTTGCTAAGACAACTGTTGTTGATGCAACTGCTGTTGTTGCTACATATACAATTGTGTCTGCTGATTTTGAAGCTACATATACATAGACATATTCTACAAAATTTGCTTTAAATCATCCATTGAAGTACTTGAAGCAGCAGTCAATGATGGAGCTGAAGTAGAGAACAAAGCAGGAATTGTAGAAGAGGCTGAAATTGATGCTGAAGTATCTCCCATCCTGAAATTTATGCGACGCTTTCACGTCGGGTTCACCAAAGATGTCAAAGGGTTTTGGAAAGCAAAGTCCTGACCACAGAGGTTCTTGAAAATTTCCAAGATAGAAGATTCCTCAATTCCGAAGGTCTTTAAATGCAGCCACTTACTTTCTTAGGTGTTAGAAAAGATTGGGAAGATGACAATAAAATTCATGTCACTGTTATACCTATCTCAATCTGAAAAATTCCCATAGCTAAAGACTTTTCACAACTATCAGAAATGGCATTACAGCTCAAGCAACAGTCAAAGTCACTCAGAAATAACTGCTTCCTCCTATAGCTTCTGATACTCAATTACCATAACTCTCAGTTACTTTGGGTGCATTCCTAAAGAGCACAATGTCCATGTACAACTTGATGGTTATCAGCCAGAGATCCCAATATTTAGTAGTCGTAAAGGGATGTATATTGAGGGTAAGATGACAAGGCGTTTATGTAGCTGGACCTCTTTATGATGACATAGAATATGCTATTGAAGCTGCCAAGTCTGGGTACTATCTTGAAGCAACTGATGATCAGTCTTTTTTCATGTCAATAGCTCCTTTTGGATGCAAACCTTGAAGTAGTGACATTGTTCAGAGCCATCTGCCAAACATGATCAGTATAGAGTAATCTGATGTTTTTGTGGCCCATGTCACGGAGAAGTCCTTAGAGTATCTACACTGTCTCAATATATATATTTGTTTTCGTAAGGATGCATTTGATGCAGAGCTAACAGTCATGTCAAGCCATCATCGTCTACCAGCCCATGTTAACCCATTGGTTATGCAAATGATGCAATCAGTTTTCTGAAACTATTATAGGGGTTCGATCCAGTGTATGGGTTGCCTGAATTTTGCACATTGGACTAAGCCACAGGGCGTTCGGTTTCTTCCTGATGGTGGTGTGGATGGTGCTGCTGATGGCCAACTCGTTGTGTGCCTTCTTCACGGCCCTGAGTGCCGACTTCATCAATAGCTACTCGTACATCTACGCCCTTTCACATACTCCATCACATAGAATGGTGTATCAATAATTCTGCAATGTTTCAGCTATAGCAAAATATACAGCAGAAAAATCTTCAAGCTTCAGCTCCTTCCATCCTGGTTCAGTGAATATGCGCCCTTTTTCCCTTCCATGCATAGATGCAGGGTATTGAATATGCTCTGCTCTTGTGCCAATAAAGCCTCCCTCGGTTGCCTGTCTTTCTTCTTGAGTTGTCTGTCCTTTTTCTTTCTAATCGCAGGCAGAGTATAGTTCCTAAAACCCCCTGTTTTTCCCGTTTTCTCCTTTTTCTTCAGGCTTTTTTTTTCCATACACTGCGCTCCTCCCCTTTTTCCCCCAGAAAAGTGGCCTCCTCCCACAATAGCCATCTCCCATGTTTCACTGTTTTCAACAATTTGCAGCCCACCTCCAGTAATTCCTGTGATAAGTACATTCCATGAAACTATGTCTTGAATTGGAAGCTTGCTGAGCACATGCCGTGATTCTGTAAACAAGCTACAACTCTTGTATAAAGTCACAAGTGTGTTGCCAACATGAAGCTCTTCATCCACTCCCCTTTTGTATATCTCTACATGGAGTTCTCAGCCTGTATCTAAAGCTCCTAAGGTGGCACAAGCTCTCAAACAAAGAGCAAAGTAATGGCACCCACAGACACACCTTCCACTACCATTTGTTTAAAACAATCTAAAATTTCTTCACCAAGCCCATGCTGAGCATAAGATGCAACCAATGCAGCCCATGACACTGCATCTTGAACAGGCAACTGATCAAACACCTCTCGTCCTTCTGCAACAACTGATCCACACTTCCCATACATGCCAATCAATGTGTTACCAACAAAAATGTTTTTTTTTCCAGCCCTGATTTCCTCAACTCTGCATGTATTTCTCGACCTATCTCCAAGGCTTGAGTAGTATCACAAGCTTTTAACCAGAGAACAACTAGGACAGTATCCACAGATATACCCTGCTCTTTCATTTCCTCAAAACATGGTAAAGCCAAATTGCCCTCATGGTTATCAACATATGCCTTTATCATTATAGTCCATGAGAGAATGTCTTTAACAAGCAGTTTGTCAAAGACTTTCCACCCTTCTGCATACAAGCCACATCTGCCATACATGTCTATCAACGTGTTTCCTATTAAAAGATATGTTTCTAATCCTGATTTCCTGATCTCAGCATGGATCTCTCGACTTGCTTTTATGGCTTCTCTACTACCACATGCTTTCAAGTAGATAATAAATGTGACAACATCTGCAGAAATACCATCCAGTTGTAGACGTTGGAAACATTCCAGTACTTCCTCATTGAGACCATGTTCAGCATATCCTGCAATCAATGCAGACCACACAACTGCATCTCGAATAGGTAGTGCATAAAAAATTTGGCATGCCTCTGCCACAGTGATCCACAATTGATGTACATGTCTACCAATGTGCTGCCCATGTACACATCTGTTCCAAATCCCCTAGTAATTACTTCTCTATATATTTGATAACTTGTTTCTAGAGCTCCTGTGATACTAGATGCCTTCAAGATGGAAACAAATGTGATGGGATCAGGGCTACAACCTTCAAGTTGTATTTGTTGAGAACATTTCAGTGCCTCATCACCAAGGCCATGTTCCACATATGCTGCAAAATGGCCTTCACTTGATTTATACTTTCAGCATATATTTGCATTATTAACAAATTGATTGCCAATGCAGTTCATTGATCTACTAGCAAATCTGACCAGATCTATGCCCAAGGCTTTATAAATCCAAGTAATCACTATCTTGTCCGCTCCTCCTGATGCAAATCTTTTACCATCCCTTGAATAGGCCACACAATACAGGATATCTTTGTGCCCCTTAAGACTATGAACAACAACCCCTTGCAAAGTTTGAATGTACAAGCTCAGTCTTTCTTCTTCCTCTTCACTCCATTACAAGATCCAAGGTAGATGGTAATCGATCTTCTAGTGCTTCTGAAACTGAGCCAAACTTCCCAAACATCTCCACCACTATTCTTCCCACAAATATATTCACTTCCAAACCCCTCTCCACTATATTGGCTCGCAGAAAAAAATGCAAACACAACAACTAAGTATGTACAAAGTTACAAATGTCACACACACAATTTTTTTGTGGATTCCACACCTCGGATGCGCGGCAGTACGACAACGTGCATCATGGTATTTGCTTAAGTGAGTCAAGTATGGTAGAAGTCCTTTGATCAAGATAGAGTCTTCATGATCAATATCAAATGTTTTTGGATAAATGCAATTCTCAACAGGATTTGGACATCCTTTGTAAGGACTATCATCTATGAGAATAGTCTTGGTATGCTGACAAACATCTCCATATTGATCCCATACATACTTTAGAGGCTTGAACATTGCTTCTACTCCCATCTTATCTGGCCTATATATGATTTTGAGTCGATGTCTATGGCATTGTTCTTGGTCCCAAATCATGAAGAAAG
This sequence comes from Lygodium microphyllum, assembly GCF_053477565.2. NCBI lineage: Eukaryota > Viridiplantae > Streptophyta > Polypodiopsida > Schizaeales > Lygodiaceae > Lygodium > Lygodium microphyllum. The sequence goes on along the minus strand of NC_141137.1, from coordinate 93,183,374 downwards.
GGTACTTCCTTTTTGCATGGATCTCCAAGCACTTAATAACTGCCATGACATTCTTATGTAAAGCTGTTGACCAAACTCCCACTTGGAATCTTGCAAATAAGGCTTCAAGAAACTCCATACATCCTGGTCGAAGAACAAGCCATTGCTTTCCCATTTGAAAGCTTTGAAACCTTTTAGACTTAGCAAAGCATCGTTGTAAAAGAAGACCATTGAGATCAAGTATTACACATAATTGTGTTGCATTTCTTATCAAGAAAACATCAATCACATCATCGTGCTCTACTGTTGTTGAATGTGCTAGATATCCAACCATAGATGTCTTAGTTAAAGTTACAAAGAAGAAAAAGAAGCACATTAGATTCATTTACTTTCTCATCATTCTACCTAATGTTTGAGCTCTAAACTGGCATAGAACACTAAAGCAATTTAACTTCACATTGATAAATACATAAATAGGTACTACTTAAAAAATGATGTCTTAAGAAAAGAGACATTTGACCATGTGGTCAAATCTAATCAAAAGTAATATCATGAGGTGAAAAAAATATATATTACGGTTTTTTTGAAGTAAAATCTATTCTAATAAAGTCATTTTTCCATACCTACTTTTTATCGCTAGTTATAAGTATACTTGAGATACTAACAATAGATTCTTGTAATTAGTTGCACAAATTATATTATCATTATAATATTTAACATTCTCAGCTTTTAAAAAGGCCTTCAAAATGTCATGTACAAAGAAGATGTTTATTAGTCCTAATTATTAAAAGAAAATTTAAACATGATACTTTTGACCATGTGACCAAAACTATGTTGCATATAAGTGACACGTGACAATTTAATTGAGATAAGTTATACACTATTTGAATAAGTTTTCATAGTTTCTTCTTAAGGACTAACCATTCTATTTTTGAACTAGTTATATCCCATAGATATTTAAACTCACGAATTGTAACAAGGATTTTACCTTAATATTCCATATACACATCTCAAAAGATACATTGGAGAGAAATCTTTGTTGCAATATTTATTACTGAGGTAAAACTCCTTTGGGAGGTGCAATGAATCTTTTTTGGGGTGTGCAATATATTGTTGGCTTTCTTATCCTAAGGTACATGCATAGACATACACTAGTGATGTAGTAAAAGAGGCTATAGAGATAAGAGATTTGACAATGTGGACAAATCTAACCAAAACTAACATGACAAGATCATAACACAACACATATAAGAGTTTAATTGAAATAAGATCTAAAATAGACTTAAGTAAATTTTGCATAGCTAGCTCAAACTTTTCATTATGATAAGTATTCTTACACAATAGATTACAATTAAATAGTTATCCTTATAAATGATGATAAATTTTAATGAGCTCTTTAATACAGATTTGGTAAAATATTTACTTAAATAGATTCTTTAAACCAAACATGCTTGGTACCTTTTATAAAAAATTAAAAAAGCAAAGACATAGTTTCTTTAATTAATATCATCAAAGAAAGAAAATATTGCAAATGATAATGGAAGTAACTTCTCAAGAAAAAATCAAAATTACATCAATGTGTCTTCCTTGATGAAAGGAGAAGGAACGGAGTTTAAACACCTGAAGTAGCCCTTAATTTCTCTTTCATAATTAGACTTGCTATATCTTGGCTTGATTCTTCTATGCCCTCGGGTGGTACTTCAAGAACTTGAACTTCAGTAGGAGGAACCTCTTGGGAATTTGAATTTTGTTTGGCACTCTCATGGACCCTCCACAATTGTGCTTCAACCTCTCTTTGCTCTTGAGTGTTGCAAACCACTGCAATAGTCTTCATATGATTTATCAATGCCACCTTAGATGCAAGTCCACTTGCATATACATCAAATACAACCTCATGAGTATCATTGAATGCTTTGATTGTAGTTTCCATAACTTTCATTTTCTTTCTCAAAACGGCCTTTGCAATCCTTTGTTCTTCTTCAAGATCTTCATCATTGCACTCCTTGTCCACGCCTTCAAAGTCCAAAATGGAAGGCTTGTTGACATTGTTTATATATCACTCAAAATTGATGAAGCTTTTCTCCATGGTCACTAATGTCAAAACCACAAAAGAATCTATCGATCCAAAAGCAAATGTTCTATCCATTGGTAGGAAGTCAACACTGCCAACTAGCATGCAATACTTGCAAGAAATGCTTTCAAGAGCATTTTCCAAAGCTGCCATTTGCTTTCGATCAAGAAATGATAACAACATGAATTGTTTAGGTTCACATGTCATTTGTAGTAGAGTGGATACAACCTTTCCAAACTTTATAGAGTCCCATCTCATTCCCTCAACCCCATGTGCTGCATCTAGAACAACAACCCCAATGGTAATTGGATCTCTGTAAACATTATGTATAAGATCAAAGGTTTATAGATTGCATCCGACAATATATACACGCCAAGGGGAAGTAGTGGAGGATTGAAGAGGATTTTGCTTTTTTCCAATTAGGAAGTTCACAATATCTTTTGCTCCATTTGTTAGGGACCCTGCATCAGCTCCACGTGTGAGCTTCTTTGATACCCAATCATTGCAAATGCTTAAAATCTTGGTGTAGACTTCATCATTGATATCATAACCATTAACAAGCTCTTCCCAAGTCTTCATCATAGCGCTACTTTCTGGAGCTGAAGCATTGAAAAGAGTGACTAATTCCTCCTTTAGGACCCTATCTTGCTTGATTTGCTTAGCCCTTGTTTCCATGTCAATCATATCTTCCTCATCCCATTTGTTTCTAAGAAAAAGGATATGACCTTCATTGATCTCCTCTTGTGGTGTAAGGATGTCTCCATCCTTTAAACCCATAAGGCAATGAAATGCAGCAGGAGAAGGTTGCCTTCCCTTTTTTCTCAAAATCTCCTCTTGGGATATAAGTTCACCTCTAAAGTATCTCTTCATGATTTTGATCCAACTATCAAATATTTCTTGGGAGCTAACAATCATATGGCAATCTCTAGATGCACAACTTTCTCCAATGTATGCCACAAATCTTTGCAAAAAAAAGATCAAAATAGTGAGCATAGAACAAAAGAAAGAGCATCACACTAATCTTCACAAAAAAATAAGGTAAGCTTATATGTGATTACCTGCCATGGTACTCTTTGAGAGCTTGTCTTAGAAAGCCCTTGTTGGGGTTTTGGTGGAGAACCAAATGCTAGCCACTGATCTCTTAATTGTTGAAGTTGCTCAACATAAGGTTCATTCTTCATAACATTATGTGATTCCATATTTTTCAATTGTGAAAGCTCAATGCACATTTCCACAGGACAATCAACTAATATTCTAGCATTTCTTGTGGTGTATAAATGCTTGGTTGCTAGACAACGTGTAGTATTACTTTGAATATATATCTTTGATGCATGAATTGAGTGAAGCCCTGATATAATCCAATAACTATAAGTGTCCAACTTATTAGCATCCACCTCATCATGATGCATGGGTCTCTTCTCATTGTTGTCTTGTACAAAAGGCATAAGATATGCTGCTGTTGCTAGATTCATGGGAGTCTTTATGAAAGCCGTGGTTAGCTTCTCTACATAATCCCAGCATAGTGACCTATAAGCATACAAAGGAGGTGCCTCATAACACCTATCAATGAGAATAGGAAATTGTGTTGTTGGATCAAATGGTGTTGAAGTTGCTCAACATAAGGTGCATTCTTCATAACATTATGTGATTCCATATTTTTCAATTGTGAAAGCTCAATGCACATTTCCACAGGACAATCAACTAATATTCTAGCATTTCTTGTGGTGTATAAATGCTTGGTTGCTAGACAACGTGTAGTATTACTCTGAATATATATATTTGATGCATGAATTGAGTGAAGCCCTGATATAATCCAATAACTATAAGTGTCCAACTTATTAGCATCCACCTCATCACGATGCATGGGTCTCTTCTCATTGTTGTCTTGTACAAAAGGCATAAGATATGCTGCTGTTGCTAGATTCATGGGAGTCTTTATGAAAGACGTGGTTAGCTTCTCTACATAATCCCAACATAGTGACCTATAAGCATACAAAGGAGGTGCCTCATAACACCTATAAATGAGAATAGGAAATTGTGTTGTTGGACCAAATGGAAAGAATTCTTCAAACATGTGAAATCATGTTTCTTCCTTCTTTCCCTTCTTCTTAACTATTTCAGGAAAATTGAATGTTCTTTCTACTGCCTTGACCTCAAGAGAAATTATTGGCTTTGTAGGTGTAACTTCTAACATGGAAGGTAAAGTGGCATCATTCTTAGTAGTGTTAGCAGCCATACTAACAACAAGAGCTTGTGACAAGGAACTTTGTTGAGGTGATTTTGACTTTGAGCTTGTGGGATTCCATGAATTATTTTCTTCTTGAGGAGAAGGTGAAGATCTCAAGTCTATTTGTTTATCTTGGAGCTTCATTCTTTTGTTGGGGCGATCACATTTTCTTGATAGGGAAAGTAGCTCACTATTTTGAATAGCTTGGAATGCTAATATAATGTCTTATGTGCCCTTACCTCCTCAAATAAGGTCCATACCATTGTTTTCAAAGAGTATTCTTCATCCTCTTTAATATGGGCAAAGTGAAATGACAAAGGATCAAGTTTGTATACTACATTTTTCCCCTTGATCTTAACAAGATTACATGGTATTTCCTCTTTCCCAACACATCCATCTGTTATCTTCTCTATGCCACCATCTTGTTGAAAAAATGTAATATCACTCTTCAAAGTGAATAAGAGAACATTGTCAGCCCTTTTTCCTTGACTATCATAAACATCCACATACCATGGATACACAAAACCACCACTAACTCCATCAATGGTTTGGGTCTCCTTTTTGGATGTGCTATCTTTCTTTGCCATTGAATAGTTCTACAAAGAGAAAATGTTGTTAGACAAAAGTGGATTTAAAAATATTCAAATTTCACAAAACCAAAATAAATGTATAAGATTTCTAAGCTGAAAATTGAAAACACAACAACACAAGATTTTACAAAATACAAGACAAATGTACTCTAAAGGGACTCTTCCATAAAATAAAATATTAAAATTTGAGATTAAGTGTGGTATGAGATCCAACCATAAATATGTGTGCTTATGTATCAAATCTCTTGGATTATCCTGGCCCTAAGTTAGCATTAATTATGTTTCTCTTGCAAGAATCATATAGTAGAAACTTTGCCATGGACTTCGATGAGAAGATCAAATTCTATTAATAGTGAGACTTGACCATGGGCTTAACCAAATGGTCAAGTGATAATGAAATGTTGAGTGTGAGTGTGGTATGAGATATAGTGAAAAATCATTGTGGTTATGTAGAAAATGTCATGGATGATTTTGTCCCTAAGTTAATATTGGATTTCTTCTCCATGTAAGTTTCCTATGCAAGAATCATACTCTAGGAACTTTGCTAAGATTTTTGGCCATGTGGTCAAATCCTATTTAATCAAAGAATGAGATTTAGTCCCATATGAGATCCACCTATATATCAATGTGGTTATGTAGCAATCTCACAATTCCATTTGGCCCAAAGTTAACATTTTAATTACTGCACATGTAAGTTTCCCTTGAAATGAGCTATATTGTAGAAAGATTGTCATTGGTCTTAGCCATGTGGTCAAATCCTATTTAGTCATAAGACTTATCTATCAGATTAGAAACTTTGCCTTGGTTTTTTACATAGGGTTCTTAAAGGCTAGTTAAAGAGAGGATGCGGTTTATTGTGATATGAGATTCACATATAAACAAATATAGCTATGTAGCAAATCCCATAGATATCAATATAAGATAAAGTGAAAAACACTTGAAAGGTGGAGATTTGACCTCATGGCAAAACCTACAAGATAAGATGATTTCTATAAACTAGTTTTAACCATATGGCTAAATCTAGTTTCATAACCATATGAAGAAAGTAATTCATTTGTTGTAATATGCTGTGAAATTGGATTTGACTATGTAGCCAAATATTATTTTAAAATGGAATGAAAAAGCGGTCTCATGGTTTGCAAGATTTGTGAGATTAGATTTGATCATATGGCTGAACAAAACAAGAATGGGGGATTCTTGGATGCTAGCATTAATAACAAAATGAAAGATTTGACCATATGGCCAATTTTTATTTTGTAGTGGAATGGAAAAAGTGGCTAATTTGTGGCAAAATGATATGATATTTATAGGAAGTTATGAAAAATTAAAATGAAAGTAATGGTTTATGGAAACAAAGTGGTTTGTTTGTTGCACAACAAGTTTTGACCACATGGCGAGACTTCCTATAAATATAGTAGGTAATCAAGGAGTTCCAAGTAGAACATGGTCTTCCTTTTTTGGAGATAAAATAGAAGATGTTTTTCTTAGAACATTTTTCCATACAACCAAATCTAGCATACCCAAAATTTGTGTGATTGAATCCACCATAGATTTAGTCTTAATTTTTTAGGATCAAATTCCAAAAAAGTGGTTTGTTTCTTGCAAGACAAGATTTGACCACATGGCCAAATTATAGAAACTAAGGAATTGTAAGTAGAAACTAGCCTTTCCTTTTGGAAGTAAGCAAGGGTTGATAATATAAGAAAGCATTTGATCAAATGGCAAAATGTCATTCTTGTAGTAAAATGAACAAAGTGCTTGATTGGTTGCAAGATATTGTGATACTACAAGAGTCCTTATTTTGGCCAAGAGACAGCTTAAGGAGAAGATTTGGCTACATGGAAAAATCTCACAATATATTGGAAAAAAGAACATAAATTACTTCTTATATTATAAGAAAAGATTTGACCTCATGGCCAAATCTCAAATTGTATTGAATAAAATAACAAAAAGTACTTCTTATATTGCAAGAAATTTTTTTACCATATGGTCTAATCTATAAATTGATGAAAGATCATGATATGTGTTGTTAGAAAATCAAATTACATCCTATGGAAAAATCATATTGAGTATTTGAAAGTATTGTATAGCCATATGCTTATTGCAAAATTATAAAGAGTGTAACCATAAAATCTGATGGTAATGCTTTTCCTATGAAAATACAGTATAATGGAAAGTTCTATATAGTAAAGTATAATACAATGTATAAGAACTTGATAAAATGCCCTAATATTACGAAATGATACAACAAATATAAGGCTAGGTTTAGTCTTGAGGCAAAATCTTGAGGTATATAGCATCACAGAATAGAAATAAAGGCTAGTATTTTGAAAGCACTCATCATTGATAAAAGCATTGCACAAACCATTTATTCCATATTCACATCTAAGAGACTTTTTTCAACATCACACAAATCATATATTTCATATTCACAACAAAAAGAGTATTTTCAACAGTGCAAGAAGTCATGTTTTCAATATTGACATAGAGTGAAGCTATCACTTGCAAGGTAGTGGTTGGACAACAAAAAACACAAGCACTCCAGGAGATCAATCAAGCAATCGAGAAGAAGAAGAAGACATTGAATTCTCAAGAGTGAGTGCCTAATCTCATTGCTACAGAAATACATACACAGAAATACATGTTGCATTTAGTTTTCATACATGATTCTTATTTAGAAAATGCTTTTGGTGGTTTGATCTTAATATTATTCAATACTAATCATAAAAAGAGTAGTAGTGTGATTTGTAGTAATTGTATGGATTGAAATGGTCATAATCAATGTAGTTTAACTCAAAATCAGAAATGAAGGAGGGAAAAGTTGAAAACTTGTTGTAATTAGTAGGTCAGTAATGTGTGCCAACATAACAGAAATCACCGGTGAAGTAGGAGAAGGCACGGTGTGGACTGGCGAACATTCACTACCTTTTTGAATTGGTGAAGCCTTGGAGCAAGATTTCTAATTTGAAGACGCACGTAGTTTTGGTCATAATACCCTAATTCGAACCAGAAATTGCACTGCACAATCTGTTTTAGTTTGAGAAAATGAAACAGTGGAGAGTAGTCAAAGAAATACCCTGATTCGAACCAGAAATTGCACTACACAATCTGTTTCAATTTAAGAAAATGAAACAGTGGAGAGTAGTCAAAGAAGAGGAGGGGGATAGAACCGCCAAAGATTAGGACTGCAACACCTGTAGTAAGAGAGGGGCGACAGGAGCAAAGATAAAAACGCAGAGGATCAGAGATGCGAAACCTGCAACTATAAAAACACAACAGAGAAAATGCTCAGGTTAGAGAGTTGCGTGGAAGAGAGAGGGAGGGGAAGAGAAACTCATTTTGAAAAACGTCATGATTAGTTGTAAAGACCGACTCATGAAACGAATCATTTAATGTATCACGCTATTCGAATAACCATAACTTGTTATGGAATACAAGTAGATTTAGATCTTATTTTTGTGTCTATTTTTTAATTTTATTAAAGATTTCAAGTCGCGATTTTTTCAAAAGTCACGTAATGGCTATACCGTGGGCCCCCGGACCCCACCGTTGGGGGTGTTGCCCCCAAACCCCCACCGGGGGCACTGCCCCCGAACCCCTGCTAGGGGCGTTGCCCCCAAACCCCCACAGGGGGGCGCTGTCCCCCAGACCTCCCGTTGGGGGCATTGCCCCCAAACCCGCACCGGGGACGCTACCCTTGAACCCCCACTGGGGGCGTTGCCCCCAGACCCCCACATGGGGGCACTGACCCGCGGACCCCTCATTGGGAACATTGCCCCAAACCCCCACACCGGGGGCACTATCCTCTTCGAACCCCCGCTAAGGGCGTTGCCCCTAAACCCCCATCAGGGACACTACCTCCAACCCCCTACTAGGGGTGTTGCCCACATACCCCCACCAAGGGCCCTACCACTTAAACCCCCCACTGGGAGCTTTGCCCTGGAATCCCTACAACAAGCGCTATCTCGAAACCCCAACTGGGAGTATTGCTCCCAAACCTCCACCGAGGAAGACATTGCCCTCAAACTCTTACTAGGGGCGTTTCTCCTAGACCAGCTTCTTCCCCCTCGCCCCTCCTTAAGAACCTACCATTGGGATATTGCCCCTATTTCCATAGCTAGAGATTTTTCCTACATACTCTCTATCCTATCCTACTAGAGATTCTACTCTCGAACTATCACTAAGGTGGGTTCAAAATCCTCAATGATATTACACATTGCATATTAGATACATTTAATATACATAATCTTACAAAATATAATTTAATATATTTATTAAGTATTAATAAATTATATATATATATATTGGTAATATATTTCATAATATGCACATAGTACGATATACTAATATAACATGATTTAGACTAAAATAGTATAACTTAAAAATAAAATGTACTATGATATATTTTACTATTATCAACAAGTAGGTAGTATAAGATTTATAAATATTTAACCATGATAAAAATTATATTTCCTTCTCAAATAGCTTCTAATTGATGCTAAAATTTCCTCAATATTTATAACTTTGTGTCATAGTGAATGAAATCTCCTATTCTTTAGAGGTCATTGTGGTTTCAACATTTAAGCACAAGGTCAAAGTTTCTCAATAATATCTTTATCCTTGTTGTCATGTGGAATATATGAAATAAAGGTTTTGATCATTTGATAAAATATTTTCCAATGGAGATCACAGAAATTATTTATTCTTGTTGACACACAATAAAGGCTTTGAACATTTGGCTAAATCTTATTCTATGGACATCACAAAAATTTATTATTCTTGTTATCATCTAGGTTAAATACATGTTTTGACCATATGGGTAAATCTTTTTGATGCCAGGAGGCATATTTCACGGTGGATTCCGTGAGGTTTTATGGTGGATTTCGTAAACTTTATTGACTAGGGCTCATACACAAAGTGGATTTTTTGTGCGAGAAGTTGATGGGGACGCCTATCCTTTTCGGGTGTTTCATTAATTTAGTGTGTACATGGGTGATACCATAGCGGGTGATTCCACAAAATACATATTAAATTAATAAATGTTTATGAGTTTAGAGTGCACACTCGTGATAAATTAAGGTTAGGATTGATTTCTAACCAGTTGATTTATTTATGTAGCTGAAGAGACTGCTAGATATTCACTTTTGTCGGTTTAATTGTATTATTTTACTAACGATTGTAAATGCTTCAGTTGATGTGTAGAGATAGAAGCAGTGGCGGAGGAAAGCATTGGAGGATAGCGTGTATTTGAGTTATCACTTAAATTTTGATAGACGCATATCTTAGGCATGGTGCCTAGATTTTGTCGCGCCTATTTATTAAGGCGTTGGATATTTATTTATTATTTTGTATGTGCATGGGCGCACGATTATGATATTTGTATTTGAACATTGTATTGGGTATGCTTGTCTCTTTGGGCGCCCACCCATTAGCTTTATTTATATTTGGCACTAAAGAAAACTCAAAAGCCAAAAGCATGCTATTTTGTAATTTGGGCTATTATTTGAGCTAGAAGATGATTAATACAAAAAAATACATGCTTTGTGGAGTGCTCACACAAGGCATGGGGGAGATTACACCCAATTGGTTTGTCGTGCATGCTTTCTACCTTGAGTTTTTTGCAAAAAGTAGAGTTCTTTTGTTCTTGGGGACCTTCCAGCATTCACTATGCGAGCATACAGCATCCGATCTGTGCACCAGTGGTATCAGGAGGCATATTTCATGGTGGATTCTGTGAGGTTTTACGGTGGATTCCGTAAACTTTATTGATCGGGGCTCATACACAAAGTGGATTCTTTGTGAGAGAAGTTGATGGAGACGCCTATTCTTTTTGATCGTTTCATTAATTTAGTGTGTACATGGGTGATTCCATAGCGGGTGATTCCGTAAAATACATATTAAATTAATAAACGTTTATGAGTTTAGAGTGCACACTCGTGATAAATTAAGGTTAGGATTGATTTCTAACCAGTTGATTTATTTATGTAGCTGAAGACTGCTAGATATTCACTTTTGTCGGTTTAATTATATTATTTTACTAATGATTGTGAATGCTTCAGTTGATGTGTAGAGATAGCAGCAGTGGCGGAGGAAAGCATTGGAGGATAGTGTGTATTCGAGTTATCACTTATATTTTGATAGGCACATACCTTAGGCATGACGCCTATATTTTGACACGCCTATTTATTAAGGCATTGGATATTTATTTATTATTTTGTATGCGCATGGGTGCACGATTATGATATTTGTATTTAGACATTGTATTGGGTATGCCTGACTCTTTGGGCGCCCGCCCATTAGCTTTATTTCTACTTGGCACTAAAGCAAACTCAAAAGCCAAAAGCGTACTATTTTGTAATTTGGGCTATTATTTGAGCTAGAAGATGATTTATACAAAATAATACATGCTTTGTGGAGCGCTTACACAAGGCATGTGGGGAGATTGCACCCAATTGGTCTCTTGTTCATGTCGTGCATGCTTTCTACCTTGAGTTTTGTGCAAAAAGTAGAGTTCTTTTGTTCTTGGGGACCTTCTGGCGTTCACTACGCGAGCATACAGCATCCGATCTGTGCACCACTTTTCTTGTGGATATCACAAAGAATTTTAATCCTAAGTCTTATGTAAAATAGTTGCAATAGAGGTTTTGACCATCTGGCTAAATCTTTTTCCATAAAGATCACAATGAACTTTTATCCTTGTTATATGTATTTGGCTTGAGTTTTGACCATTTGGCTAAATATTTTTCTATGGATACCACAATGAGCTTTTATCCTTTTTGTCATGTGAAATACATACAACAAAGGTTTCAATCATTTGACTATGTTTTCCCCTATGGGGATCACAAATACTTTTTATAGTTGCTATGATATGGAATACATACAATAGATTTTTGACTAGGTGGCTAAATCTTTTCCTATACACATTATAAATAATTTTAATAATTGTTCTCGTGTTGAATAGATATAGTACAAGTTTTGAACATCTGCTATATCTTTTCCTAATGAGAACACACAATGAAGTTTTTGCTTACTCAAAGAGTAGCTAATAAAATAAAGAAAAATCAAGGCAACTAAAAATAATAGAAGAAACTTTTCTTATTTAATTTAGGGCAGCACAGTTCATGAGAAAGTTTGTTTTTGGCCATATGGTCAAATCTATCCCCTTCTTTCTGTATGATGTTTCCATTAATACTTTCTATTATGGAAGTTGGACTCATTCTATCTAATGTTTAAGTACGTTTTTTGTTTCAATGAAATTTGATACTTCATTGTATTTAGCAATTTCATCACTATTTTCTTCTTTCTGAGAGATGACAACATACAAATGATAAAATCTCCATTTTCTCACTTGTACAGGTATCATGAATAACGAATTTTATTTTGGAGAAACTATGAATTTGCTAGTTGATCATGAGATTGTTACAGTTGGTAGAGTGCATGCAATACATCCAAATGAAATACTTGAAGATGGATATATTTCAGTGGCTATTGATAAATGTTTAAATGTAGCAGCGTATTTGCCATTCCCAACAATTGATGCAATGAAGGTTCATGAAGCTGTAGGTGGTTTTGCAAAATGGGAAAAGAAAGATGTGGTGGTTGTTTCAAACTCAATAACAATTCATGACAGAGGAGATGATTACGAATCAGACCATGTCCTACCTTGTGAGGATATTGATGTGCTTAGCATTCGTGAAAGTTGGAGAGAACATAGAGTGATGATATGGACAGAAGGCAACACTGTGTGTGTTGGGACAGGGGTTATATTATTGGCTTTTCCATATGATGTGATAAACTTTGAATTGCTAGGAGAAGAGGATGTTGGTGTGGTGGTAGATAAAGCCCTTGATCAAACCACAGGAACATACATAGATGACAACCTCCACTGTATCACTTTGGAAAGATGGCCTATTAAACAAGTCACCTTTGATGATGGAACATCACTGCTACAACAACAATCATACATGCAATTTGTCTCTACAAGTGCTTGTGCCAAAAACATGGAAGATACCAATGAAGATTATGTTTCTATAAGAAAATAATTTTTTGTTCAGAAGAGATCATATTGTATGGTCAATAGAAAGCCTCAAATTATTGCCCCTAAAGGTGCAGACTTGAGGACTTCTATGGACTCCATTTCACAGGTTTCAATGATTGATTGTTGCCAAGAAAAGTGTTTCTAGTTTGCTGATAGAGAAGCAATGCAACAATTACATAAATACTTTTGGGGATTGCAATTTGAAGACCGCACAAACTATGTTTATGAAAAGTTTGAATCATCATGCAGGATTCATTACTTGGGAATAAGGAAGTATAGCTTTATCTTCAATGGACAAGTGGTATGTGGAAGGACATGGTATGAGATTCATGGAATCCCAAAGACATCTTTTTACAGGTACAAAACACAATTTGAGCATGGCTTGAGGAGGGCAATGCATGGAAATAAGGGGTTAATAAGAGCAGCTTGGGATCACACAGAGATGGGAAGAGCCATCCTTAGAGACTTTGTTAAGAAGAATGCAGAGCAAATGCCACACAAGAGTAGAACAATGCAAGATGGATCAAGGGAGGCACAATTGGTCATCCCAAATGTTTTTAAGCAGGTAGATATATGGGCAGAAGTAAATACAACATTGAGTGGTATTGAATGTAAGCAAATGTCCTTATCCATCTTCAATCGTATTTGGAACACATAGTCTAAGCATGTAACCTTAGCAAAGACAAGTGAGTTCTCCAAATGTAGTATTTGCTCATAGATCAAAGAGCAACTTGTAGCAACAAAGTGTCTTCAAGAGCGAAATGTGCTTCTAAAGAAGCGTCAATGTCACATGCTACAGCAACAAAGTTGTCGGAACATATACTATAGTTAGTGCTTGACCTCAGCATTAGATCCAGATAAAAACTTGTGCATCATACATGATAAAATGGACTAGCAAAAGACAGCTATCCCTAGGTTAAGGCTTCGATCAAAAGAGACTAAAATATCTACTCAACTACTAGTTTCTTTAACAGGCATGATTACACATGGACATGGAGAAGGTAGATATGGACATTTCTCACTTGATCTATGGCCTCATGATCCTAACTTCACAATTGCCTCATTGTCATTGTGATTTAGGAACTTGGAGCGACTACACAGGCATGCAAATGGTGATCTACAAGTAGATGGAATGCCAAGATCAACCTCTGTGCTACTAAATTCCCTCAACTCAAAAAAAGCACTAGACCACCATCAAGGTGTTGCACAAAATAAATCATGCATGGAAGATAATACACCACAAGATGACCATCATCATTTCAAACAATTGCCAAAGTACTTACTTCTTCAGCTTGATAATTGTGGATCAGAAAACAAAAATTGCTATCTCTTTGCATATCTATCATTGCTTGTTGCATGAGGAACATTCAAGATGATCGAGCTTGGGTTTCTCATGGTGGGTCATACACATGAAGACATCAATGCAATGTTCAGCAAATTTTCAGAGAAGCTAAGGACGAGCATGACCTTCACTTTTCCTCATCTTATGCAACATTTTCAATCATGCCAGATGACTAGTCCTACACCTTTCTTATTGACACATGTGCTTGACTTTAAGAGATACATTGAGGGATACTTGTGTGATTCAAAATATACACTTGTTGGTCACTCAAAACCTCTTCAATTTCGGTTTTATATGCAAGGCGATACACCTGTCATGCAATACAAGATGCATCCAAGGTCCCAGACTGGTTACCAAGAGAAGGTGGCATTGAATTATTGAAGAGATACCTTGCAAGAAAGCCTACTCTTCCAAAGGGTGTTCCAATGCTACTGCCCATGTTTGAGTATGTTAAGGATCATCAAGAAGTAGTAAGTGGAGTTAAATATTATTTGAAGTATTGGGAAAGATGGTCAAATGTACAAGGACCTGAAGCAGAGTTCACAAAGTTTATAACACTAATGATTGATTATTGGAAACATATGATCTACGCTCTTCAAACTCCAAATGTCCAAGAAGATTTATTTTTCATAGATTTTTGGCCAAGAACACAAAGTGATGTAACCAATATAGATGTAGATAATACAGATGACTTCATTGGATTGGAAGAGTTGAATGATCACTATTGTGGTCCTCTGAGCAAACGACCCAAACATGCATCTGATTCAATGCTTGATATTAAGAAATTAGATGACTTTGTGCTTGTTAGACCTTTAGATTCAATATACTCAATATGGCTTGGTGTTGCACAAAGTGAGGTCAATACAAATCGACATTCCAAAAACTTCAATAAGGTATGTATACAATATTAGGCACCAGTTTGTAGTCTTCAAAATACTACAGATACACAGGTATATTTTAATTGTTGGGATAAATATTGGATGTGCAACAAAAAAGATCCTGAACGATGGGAAACAATAGATAGCATTGTCTTCTCTTGGATGAAGAAAGATACAAAATCTCCCAAAAAAATTAAAATTCCCCCAAAGGTTGTATTGAAGGCTAAAGAAAGTCTACATGAATCCATCGACTGAAGATTTTCCTTGAATATTTTAAAGGATATTAAAACCAAGGTGTTTATTAACACCACCTTTTTGAGTTTTTTTCAATCTCTTGGAAACAACCATAAGTAGTAATATGTTTAATTGCACCAAGTTTCAAATTAATGAAATTCCCAAAATTCATGAAATCCATTTTGATTTGGTTTTTCCATATTGATGGGAAATTCCCAAAATCCCGAATATGGAGTTTGTAGTGAAATATCACATTTTGTTAGGCCAAGAGGGCCATGTATCTATTTAGTACGTGTGTGGTTAATGGGTTTGGTTTTGGAGCTATGCTATACAAATTTAGAGGGACTTGGAGGGAGCCTCTTACTACATAGAAGCTTCTTGTGGCCAAGTCCAGGTGATGTTCTTTCTTTATGAGTATTTTTCTTTTTTGTTACATGTATTTATGTACTTGTGGAGAATTGTTCTTTTGTTGAGGACCGATAATCATCAAGGCATGAAGTCCTAAGGTTTGGCTAGGTATATCTAAGGGAGGTTCAAGTATTTTTCTACCTCTTGTAATGACATTTTTGGGCATTGAATACATGTTTTAGAAGGCAATACTAGTGACCATCTTCTGAATATATCTAACAATAAAGATGAAACAGTGTGTAGAAAGGGGTTCTGACCCCTAAAATATAAAAGACAAGGAAAAAAATCTCAAGAGCAATTGATTATTGACTTGCAAAGGCTTGGTAGGTTCTCAAGGGGGGTGAGTCAAACCTGGACCGATGTATTGTCTTCCTTGGGGTGGAAACTAGTCAGAATAAAGGAAATAAGGTGGATTGGAGTAAAAATAAAAGTGAACAAAAGCGAAAAGGATTAAGTGCCACCTCCCAAGATCTTGGTAGGTTCTTAGGTACCGAGTCAGGACCTGAGGCTCATGCCTTGTTCTCCTTGGGTCACTACTCTCAACTCTCTCCTTTTTACACACCCCAGTATAGGAGGCTTGAAAGAAAAGTGTGTTAAAAGAACATATATGATGACCAAGCTATAGGAATCCTCGCCTAGTAGTAGGAGGTCCTAGTCCAGATGTCTTAAGTTAGGTAGGTACCACCTAGGATGACTTCTTTGGCAATCCGTTTTTTTTCGCTAGCTTATGTTGAAGCACTTAGTTAGAGACTAGCTTTGGACTTTTATCAGATTATGCTAGGCCTATCCCTTGAGGATCTTCATGCCTTGATTATGTTAGGGTGGTGTCTCTTGAGGTTCACGCAGGGATTCGTGGAAGTCGCTTGCCAGAGGACGCTTAGCAAGATGGGAGCAAAAAGATTAAGAAGAGTACTCAAGTAAAGAAAAATACATGGAGTGAAAGAATGGTTAGGATTCTCATTCAAACAATTTTATATGTCGGTATGATAAGGAGAAGTAAGAATACACATATTTCAATCTTCTCGATATGTTCTCATACATAGATTTCTTGATTGATGCACACAAGGGATAGAATAGAAGAAGTTCAATGAATCAATTCATAAGAGATCTTCAAAGTTTGATCACAAGAGAGCATAAATTTTCATGAATATGCATGAAAAGAGATGCAAGTTGAATATTTTTAATAGTTTAGATCGGGCACTTCCAAGTAATAAGGTTCCATCACCCAAACCATTTAAAGGTTTGTTTACTGCAGCAGGTTTCTCACCCCTTTCCCATGCACCATGACTAGATAGAATGCTCGTCATCAAGTGCACATTCATGTCTTTTCGGATAGTTGCCATGTATGAGTTTTTGATGTTCTATAAGAATATGATTTTTGTGACGAGTGTTGAGATTTTGAGATAAACCAACAAGCAAGAAGAGAAGATGAGGACAAATTCCAGCATTAATGCTGCAAAATCTAATCTTCTTACTAGGTTCTTCCACAATCGTATACCTGTATGAGATGTCCATTACCTCCAAATCATTCACTTCAACATCAAATCCTTCCCTTAAGCACTTTGGTGCCTCTGGTTCTTCTCAGCAAGTCTGATTAGGCACTCTGTGTCCTTGTCATCTCTCTAGGAACTATCGGAGAAGGTGATGCATCAATCACCAAAACGTCCTCCATTATTAAGCAACAATCACATTGTTATTCTACAGAGCTTGTGGATTCCTTTTCAGCAGCCCCTCCTTATTGCTTTTTTAATCATTCACCACCTTGTAAAGCTTTAGAAAAGCTCCAAAAAACAAGCATAGTTTGTAACATCAATGATGACATTGAAGGCGTCGTCAATAATATTGTTTCTCACTAGGAGAGGTGAGATGGCTACTGAGTTGGATTGATAAAGGGAAAAATAAGCATCAGAGCAATTGGATGATTTGTTGATAATAAAATAAGCTAGGAACAAAAGATCATCGATGGTAGGCATCAAAGAAGGATGAATCAAAGGGATGGTTCTTGAAAAGATAAGCTAAAAGATCCACCCTCAATTGGTTGGTGTTCTTTGTTGGTTCAGGACTATAGAATCAATCATTGAATGCCATAAAGTGTCAGAGCAAGCAACCACTTTAGAAGAATAGCATTGGAACATTTCATCCATCCTCAACTCCAAATTGTTGACATATAAGGCAGCTTGTAAGACCACATCCCCTACATACCAAGCCAAATCTACATCATCTGGAATTAATAGATCACCTCGTAGATACATATAAGACAGCAACATGGTATCCAAAGTCACAGAATCTTCAAAGACCATACGGAAAACTTCTATCAGCGAATCAAAAGACCAGGCTCCACTCCAACCATCCTCTGGAAGAGGTAGATCCATTGTTGAGAGCTTAATATAGAAGGCCAGTTTTGCAGCTGATAGTGAACAAAAAAGGAATGGTCAGGAGGAACATACTCCTAAAATACTTCAAATGTAGACCATAATAAATCCATCCTCGACTGTAATCTTTCCACTTTAGCTTGAAACAACAGACATAATGTGGCCTATCTCTGGAGAATTGCCAAGTCTGTAGAGGTTAAAGAATGAACTGGTTGCATAATACAACTATGTGAAGAAGAATGTGACTAGACCAGTTACTCGTCAAGGTGCTGAATTTGGTTTCGGCTCTAGTCTAAGGTGTTATTTGCTATTTTAAGCTCCTCTGTCTGGGCAGCTAGCAAAGCCTGAAGCTCGTGAGATTCCTTCAATAATCTATCTCGTTCCTCAGTTACATTAACCACTTGAGTTTTAGTTTCAGTCAATTGAGTGTGCAAACTAAAAATTTCCATCTTCTGAGCATCAATGATCTTAGTCTATTGCTCCATTTGGGTACAAAGATCAGAAAAGCATTCATTAGCAGAAGCTAGCTCCGCATTTTCCTTTGTCAGCTCTTCTTTGGTCTGTTGTACTTCATCATAACAAGAGGAATAGAGCTGATAGATACATGCAGTCTCACTGAGAGCTCAATAGAACGCTGAACATCTTGACATAGGAAGGGAATTGCATCTATAGTTACCAAGCGTTGCACTGAAGGGATGGAAATCGCCAGAGTACCCTCACGATGTGCTTTGAAAAGATTCCGCGTTGTGAGAAAAACTAGTAGTGACTGCTAGATTGATCAGGAATGGAGACTAGAGGAGGAGCTAGAGCTGATTCAGCCACTCATTTTTAAGTGTTTCCTCTAAACTACCACAAGAGGGATATGATCAAGATCCCCAATTATGACATCAGAGTGTTTAGCAGGGGGATGAGTATCTGGTGGATCAACTATTAGGATAGGAACTTCCTTTGAAGGGGCAGCAGATGCCAAAAAGACAAAAGGATAGGATCCAAATGTAACATTAGTTACATTACCCCTAGTAGTGTTGCCAAAGTGGTGATCCATTTTGGATAGAATGTAGGAACTCCAATAAATCATTTTGTCTTCTAGTACTATTCTAGAAGCTATAAACAACTCCTTTGAAAGGTAATTACAGGGTGTCTTGATAGGCATAAACCTGTCCTAAAGAAATTGGCATAGCTGCTTCCACATTGGATTGGAGCTCATGGAGACACCGATGCCATAAGTGGTAAGAACCTTCTTGGGAGCCAACATATCTTGGGTCTACTTCTACAACAATTTAAGGATATCCTCATTCGAGAACAATTATCTAGCATTAGGAAAAGAGTTTCCCCGATAGGGTAATGATAGAGCCTTGCCTAAACTTTTAGGCGTCAATTGGACAACGGTTCCTCTAATAGGACCATACCTCTTACTATAACAGGCTAGAAACTGATCATAAGTATCAGTATCCTCTCGAATGAGTGGTAATGAGAGTGCGATGAACTTTGTTAAGCCTGCTTTGCCAATAAGTTCAGACTCCAACAATAAAGAATAATCGTGAGAGACCAATGGGACGTACTGGATTGGAGAGGGAGCTTGAGGTGACATTCAAATAGATCACACACACACCACACACACATACAATCATAGGGAATGCTTGCAAAACAACAGAATATCCATCAAATAGAAATTAACCAGAATAAGCACACACAAACGTGACTAACCAACTGACCACCCCAAACAATCCACATTCTAGAAAAAATTCAGCATGAGCTCTACACATATGCAACCAAAAGCTTCATGCTATGCAATAAACATGCACCCAAGACCCCATATCAAGTAGAAAAACTACATACCGCATTTGTAATCGTATCATACAATGAAACCATAATACCTAAATAACCCTCTTAAGACATAACCAGAACTTTGGTAAGCAATGATAACTTAAAAGATTGCACGTGCCCATCCCATGAAGTGCATTTATTGAAAGGGGAAAAAGTGTAATGAGGGGAATGATTTTAGTGAAGGATTCGTTGTAACATATGATTAAAAATGGTTGAAATTTTATTAGGTTATAAACCTTAATAAGAAAATAGTGGTTCATTTTTAAATTATTAGTTATAATTTATTAATGTGCAACGGTGCTTTTAACAGATCTCGGACTTCGATACCCAACTTAAGGTCTCTAAATGCATATTCATTAATTAAAAATTAAGTGTGTATTTAGCACTTTTTGTATAGTGTATGCACTTGTGACGACGGGTTTATTTTTAATAAACTTATATGTGTCTGTAGTGCACAAAGCATGTGCTAAGTGAATGACTGGTTCATTTTATTTGTTTAGAAAAATGTGTATTTCGTACGAGTGTGCATGGAAAAGAGGGTGATTTAAGGTCATTTTAACAATTAACCATAGTTAAGTGGTGACAAATAAATAAATAAATAAATAAATAAAAATACATGATGGAGGTGTGTATGCAAGAGACTGAGGGCGCACAGATGGATCCCAAGATGCAATGAGTCCAACAAAAAAGCAAAAGCCACTACTAAAAAATAATGAAACACATTATTCATTAAAAAAAAGAAATATGAAGATGAGGTTAGTTGGGTCATATTTGGTTTAGTTAATTTGAATTAGTATTTGGGTATTATTATCATCTTTATTGTTATGTATGTGTTTTTTAAAAATATTTACTTTATTATGGTTTTTAAAAACAAATTTAATAACTAGCTTTTGGCAATCAACCCTGAGCGAGATTTAAACCATTAGGCTTCAACAATGGATCTGTTATTTTTTGTCATTTTATAGTCTATTTTTGGAATTAAACCAAAATTTCTATTAATTTAGGTAAAAATTTAACATTTTGATCTTAAATTAATAGGGTGATCATTTGTGGAGGCTTTTTCAGCTAATAAAAATATTCCAAAAGTAGTCAAATGCATTGATGGAATTTTCTATGATTTTTTTGAATTTAATTCTGATTTTATTGATTTTTTTGCAATTTTCAATGAATTTTGAAGGATTTAAAATTTTTACAATTAGTTCTTAGAATGAAATTTCTATGAATTCAAATAAAAATTTAACATTTTGACTTTAAAATAATGGAGTGATCATGTATCAAGGCTTTTCAGCTTATAAAAATATTTCAAAAGTAGTCAAATGCATTGATGGAATTTTCTATGATTTTTCTGAATATAATTCTAATTTTTATGGATTTTATTGTTTTTTTCTCACTTTTCAATGAATTTTGAATTATTTAATTTTTTTTGCAATTAATTCTCAGTATTATAACCAAAAAGATAACCTAAAATATTTCCCAATTTGGTAAAGAGTATTTCAACTATTTTTAAAAAAATTAAAATTGTATGAAAATTTTGTGTTTTTTAAGTTTTTTAGGTGTTTGTTTTTTCTTTTCGGGTGTTTATGGGGTTTTGATAAATAAAATTAAAAAAAATGTAGTTGGATTGTATGTGGACAATAGCATGTGCTCGGAGGGCACATACCACCGCACGAATAAGTCGAGACGTGCGTCCTCGCGCATGAACACCCGCTAAGCAGCACACAGATGCGAACACGAACACGAACACGGACATGCGATAAACACACCCCCGACGCGAGCGGGCGGGGAGGTTAATATGGGGGGGTTAAAAATAGGGGGGGCAAATTAGAGGGAGGGAGGCCAAATTAGGGGAGTGAAAGCCAAAGATAGGGGGGAAGGGGCCAAATTAGGGGGAAGACCAAATTGGGGGGGGGGGGGGGGTAGGGGTAATGGGGGGGACAGGCAGGATGGGTTGGACAGGGGGGTTGGATGGGTGGCGGGCGGGTTAGCAAGTGGGCTTGGGGGGTGAAGGGTGGGAGGGTTAGTGGGAGGGTGGGGGTGTAGATGATGGGACATGGCGAGGTGGGTGACAGCATGGATGTGGGCGGTGGCATGTGGACAACGGGCTATTGCCGTTGCAACCAGGTGGCCGAACGGCCAGGTAGCGTCGTCCGTTGTGGGTGGGGGAGGAGGTAGAGGGAGGAGGGGAAGGGAGGAAGAAAGAAAAAGAAGAGGAGGGAGAGGAAGGAGGGAGGCGAAGGGAAGAAAAAGAAGGGGAAGGAGGGAAGCGGGAGGAGAAGAAGAGGGGAGGGGGAGGAGAAGGAAGGGAAGAAGAAGATGGGGAGAAGAAGGAAGAGGAAGGAAGGAGGAGAAAGAAGAAGAAGAAGAAGAGGGCGAAGATCAGAGAAGATAGCGGGGAGAGGGAGAGAGAAAGAAGAAGAGAGAGAAGAGAAGGGTAGGGGGAGGGAAAATTGTTGGCAACGGGGAAGACACGAATGCCACGCGGGCGTCATAAGGCGCATAAAAACAAAAACACGCACGAGGCAAGGTGCGCATGGACACGATAAAACATAGAAAATTTAATAATAGGCAAATGGTGAGCCAAAACTCAATGCGGTAAAAAGGAAAACTGGGTCGAAAGGCGAGGAGGAGACTGCAGAAAAGTATAATGGGGTGTCCGGGATCAAATCAAGGCGTGCACATGGGAAAAATGCAAAAAATCAAGCCCGAGAATGCATACGACAATTAATATAAAAAAATCCATTCGCTGAAATGAAACACGAGAAAAAGAAAAATTGTGGGAAAATACATATCGGACAGGTCTATCATGGTAGAACACATTTTCGATGGAAATAAGACCCGTTCACATGGGAAAAACCAAAAAATCAACCCTAAAACAAGATGCAGAAATTAATATAAAAAGATCTAGCCATCGGAACGAAGGGTATTGAAAAGGAAAAATTTCCGTGGGAAGAGGATTCATAGGGAGAGCACAATAAAATGCATATCCAGAGGAAGAAGAAGGGGTTTGCATGCAAAAAAGGCAAAAATTGACCCATGAAAACACATACGGGAATTAATATCAAAAAATCCATTGACCGGAATGAAGTGAGGGAAGAAGGAAAAATGTGTAGAAAATTGTGCCCAACAATCCTAATGCATGAGAACATAGTGTTGAGAAAAAAAAACCCCGTTCGCATACAAAAAATCCAAAAATCGTATCCGAAACGGGACTCAAAAATTAATAGCAAATGATTTGTGTACTAGAAGGGAGGGTGGAAAAAGGAAAAAATGTCAAGAAATATAGAATCTTCAAGTCTGTCACATCAAATTGTAGTTCGGATGGTGTTAGGAGGCGTTCACATGGAAAAAACAATAAAATGGCACTCGATAACAGCAATAAAAATTAATAACAAAAAATCGAGAGGTCAAAATAGGGCGGAGGCAAAAAAAGAATGGTTTAGAAAGGGTGTATAAGTAAATCCAGTCAAAAGTGAATTCGAAGGCGAATAGGGCAGGTTCACATGGAAAAATGTAAACAATGTACGCAAAAAAGGCACGAAACCACACAAAAATTAATTACGGACAAACCATACGTCAAAATGACAGGTGATTAAAAGAGAAAATTTCCAAAGGAAATTATAGGATAGGGCTGGTATGTTAGATCACTGTTCTGAAGCGATAAGGGCACGTTCGCATGGAAATACATCCAATTGTGCAGGAAAAGCTTCACAAACTAATAACGCAAAAACGGTAAGCCGGAACAGGGAGATGTAAAAAGGAAAAGTGTGTCACTCAAAGGAATGAATAGGGATATAAGGTTAGATCAGGAGTTTGGTGAATGTAGGATATGTTCACATATTAAAGGGAAAAATTGCGCAATAAAAGCAACCATAAGGGAAACAGCCTCGATGACGGGGGTACAAGGGCAGGTGGGTGAGGAAGGGACCCCATCAGGGTAGAACTAATAGGTGGTAAACAAGCATGAGTGGGTAATGACATATGCAGGGGGTATACACATCAGACGCGTAGGGATGTGTCCCCACACTTAAGACCTTACCGGTTAGAGTAGATTGATCAACACAGCCATGGACATGTCAACCGACTGGAGTTGGCATCCCCACACTTAAGACATAACATTCACTTGCAAACAGAAAAGTAGGGTTAGGAACACTTGGCCCATTTTGTAGATGGTTGAAGGGAACCGTCGTTGTTGATGCAGAAAGATTGAAGCCGTCATCGGGCGACAAGAGGGACCAGAGCACACCACAGAACAGATCCAACATGGTCAGGACCATGCAATAGCACCCAGGGAGGTAGTTTTGCCAATAAAGTCCGTCGATTCAAGTGTCGATGACGAAGAATAGAAATCTCAGCTCACGGGCACTCAAGAGGATGATAAAATAGTCGCTCACCCCATGATGCACATTGCTCAATGAATAAGCATGAAATCCCATAACTCATGGCCAATGTAGAACTGAACAAGGGGAAAGTGATTGGGAGGGAGTATGTCAGTGTGCACAATTGATGGTGCATTCTTGCGTTCCACCCATCTAGCATAGGTGCAAGCAGGAAGGCCAGGGAGCCTTATCATGCAGTGTACAGAATAGGGTGGCATGGCTTATGATAGTGGTAGAGACCCATCCCGTGTGTGCAGAGAGAATTGGAAATGTACCTAACTCCAATTATCATAACGTCCCTCAATCTCACCTCTTACAATTGATTGAGGAGAAACACCAGTCACACTTAGCCTACCCTCTGTCTCATGCTCTATTGAAAGATGTAGAGGGCAGTCCATTCCTCAAACCCATTGATGTAATCCTGACATTCACTTGTGCAGAATTTTTGTATGCCTTGTGCACATTTGATGGTGCAACCATGCATCCCACCCTTTCCGGCATACGGTGCAAGAAGGAAGGCCAATGAGCCTTATAGTGCAGTGCACAGGAATAGATCGTGCTTTGTGCAGTGAGAGGCCCAACCCGTGCGTGCAACACTCCATTCACACATTGCACCTCTCAATTGAATTGAAGGGAAAGGACTCGTCACTCCACCCTCTGTCTCATGCTCATTGATAAATACAGATGGCAGACCATACTCACGTCCCCATCCAGTTAGGATGAAAACTCACATCACTCAGGGGGTTTTCTATGAAGATCGTTTAATGAAGAGGCATACCCAAGGAGGTAGCCAACAGATCAGAACTATGTATGGGATATAGAATATGTCATCTGCTAGAAGGCCGTCAGACACTCTGCAAAGAGGCACAGGACACAGCGCAGCCAGGGAGGCGGCTTCGAAACTGGGTCCTAGAGATGTTAATTGATGGATCACCTTTTTGGACTGGTGGGTGTTACCACCATTTCCATAGCTAGCTTCCTGCCCAAAGGTTTTTGCCACCGTTTCTTGGAAGAAGGCCTGCTATGACAAGGAATTGCTTCCTTTTCTCCCATAACAGTTTGTGTGTGTTTTTTTTTTAATCTTTTAATAAAGAGTATGGTATAAATACCATGTGGCAGGACCATCCACATTACCATTGGTGGATCAGATGAGAGAAGAACAAAGTAAGGGATGGGAGGTGTTTGGGAGGGGTTAGCAGAACAAGACTGCCTCATGAGGAAGATCATAAGGGCTATCAGAAGCACAAGGAGGAGGACAGTGTGACACCCACAAGGAAAAGGGTGCATCGACTATGATTGTTAGGATCCCCAAGGAGGGAAGTACTTCTTCAGATGATAGACATTGATCAGAAAGGGATCATTAGAGGCATCAATGGCCTGCACTTGGATGCCATTGAGATTGACAACAAGTACCTTATAGGGACCCATCCAATGTTGTTGAAGCTTGCCAAGAAACTTTCCAAATGGGGAATCATAGACCAGGACAAGATCACCTTCTTTGAGCTCCTTGTGCTTGATGAAGCTATCATGATAAGCCTTGTGTCGCACTTGAGTGGTTTCCATGCACACTGTAGGGCCATCCGTTGAATCTCATCCAAACATTCCAAATGCAGTAGGTGGCACTAGAGAGACTCATCATCTCCGAGGCATTCTTTAACTGCCACTCACAAAGAGGGAAACTCCAGCTCAACAGGGAAGACAGCTTCTGTACCATACCCCAATTGGAAAGGAGTTTGTCCTATAGTTGCCTTATAAGAGGTTCTGTATGCCCAAAGGGCCTCCGTAAGTCGATCATCCCAATCGTGACAATGTGCAGTAATTGTCCTTGTCAGGATTGAGCAAAGGTTGCGATTGGTGACTTCAACTTGGCCGTTGGCTCTGGGGTAATAGGGGGTGGACTTGCAATGGCAGATCTTATACAGTTCTGTCAACTCTTCCATGATCTTGTTAAGGAAATGAGTCTCTGTCACTTACCAGCTCGAGGGGACAACCAAAACATGTGATAATATTCTCATACATGAACAGGGATATGCTGTTACCATCATCTTACTTCAGATCTTTAGCTTCACACCACTTTGTGACATAATCCGTACATACCAAGATGTATCTGTTCTGCTTCCGTCTGGTGCGAGGACCAATGGGACCCATGAAATCAATGCTCCACTTCTCGGTTGGCTTTAGGGGAAGAATAGGTTGCAGTAGCATGGCATTTGTATTGGTGGGTTTCTCCATTCACTGATAAGCATCGCATCTCTTGTAGTAGTCATAGGCATCCTTGTGGAGGGTTGGCCACCAATATCCTACGAGTAGAGCCTTTCTAGCTGTCGCTTCTCCTGCAAAGTGTCCACAACATGGATCGTCATGACAAGCCTTAAGATTAATCCCAATCTCGTCTCCTACAATACATCTTTGCAACAATTCATCTTTGCATTTCTTATACAGTGCATCGCTTAGCAAGGTGTAGGGGGCTGATTCCAATAGAAACTTCTTCCTCTCACGGCTTGAGATGCCAGGGGGATACTGTTGAGTTGCCATGAGGTTGGCTATGTCTGTGTACCATGGAGTAACTATTTCAAATAGAAACAAGGAAGCATCAAGAAGGTCTAGATCATCCTGTTCCTCTTTTGTAGTTTGGGGGATCCGTGTGATAGATGATCAGCTAGGACATGGAAACGGCCAGGCTTAGTGACCACTTCAAAATTGAACTCCTCGAATAGGAGCAACCATCTCATTAGTCAACCTTTGACATCTTCTTTGTTCATAAGGAAGGACAGGGCTTCATGATCCACATAGAGCTTGAAATGCATTGATAGTAGATAGCATCGAAACTTCTCCAGTGCAAACATCATTGCTAAGCACTCAAGCTCTGTCACTGTGTAGTTCCGCTCTCAGTCAGTTACTTTTCGAATTGCATAATAGATTGGTTGATCTAATTTAGAGGGGCCCTTTTGACATAAGATAGCACCTAGCCCTTCAACTGATGCATCTGTGTGCACATTAAACTCCTTTGTCTGGTCAAGAGGCTACAAGATAGGTGCTTAGATTAGGCAATGTTTTAGGGTATTAAAGGCTTCTTTGCAATCATCACTCCAAAGGAAATCCGCATCTTTCCTTAGAAGCTTGTGCAAAGGGGTTTCCTTAGTCGCAAAATGTGAAACTAGTCTTCTATAGTAACCCACATGGCCAAGAAATCCTCTCAGTTGCTTGAGGTTTGTTGGTGCTGTCAAGGCAGAAATCTTCTCAATCTTTGCTAGGTCTATTGTAATCCCTTGCATAGAGATAATATGGCCCAGAAGAACTCGTGATGAGATGCCAAAGACACATTTGTTGGGGTTGAGAGAGATTCCATACTCTCGACATCGGTCAAAACATTGCTTTAGGTGTCCCCAATGCTCACGGATTAGACTATAGACACAGAAGTCATTGAGGTACACCTCAATGAAATCATGTAGATGATTTTGGAAGGTAGCCATCATTACTCGTTGGAAGGTGGCAGGAGCATTACAGAGCCCAAACGACATCACTCTATGAGCATACGTTCCCCATTCTCTGGTGAAGGTTGTTTTGGATTGGCCCTCCTCTATGATTTGGACTTGGTTATAACCAATGAATCCATCCAAAAGGGAATAGAGCTCATGGCCTGCCAGTGTGTCCAATAGTTGGTCTATGAAATGGATAGAGAAATGATCCTTCTTTGTCTTCGAGTTCAACTTTCGAAAGTCCACATATATTCAAAGTTTCCCGTTCTTCTTGGATACAACCATAATGGCGAAACCCATTCACTGTTAGCCACGTGATAAATGAACTCTGTTTCAAGAAGCTTCAATAATTTAGCCTTCACCAGTGCAGAATAATTGGGATTCATACTCCGTTGTGTTATATTTAAAAGCATCTTGATAAGAAGACGTGGCCTAAGGATGCTCCCCCAAGAACATCAAAGTCCAATACAGCCTCGGAACCTGTGAATGAAGTGGATGTGGCTAACGCCTTCCTAGATCTTGGAATCCCACAGACTAGTGTATGGATAGAAGGATGATTTATTTCAGATGCATTGATTGATAGAGGCTCATCAATAAACATAATGATAGATGTGACAATGAAGGACCTAGGTTTGCAAGGAATTCAACTTACCCAGTGGCTTATTAGATTGGCAAACCAAATCATAATTAAACCGTTGGGCATCCTCCCATACGTAAAAACAACCTTGGTAGGAAGAGACTATTGGCTAACATATTTGGTAGTCAAACCAAATTCTTATGGGACCTCGTACCCTCTACTGCTGGGAAGACCTTGGCTTTTCAAAGCAAGAGCGAGGATGGACTAGTTCAAAGAAACCCTAACCCTAGGCAGAGGACTAATAAAGTGGTGTTGAAATTGTATGAATCGCAAAAAGACAATAGATCCGCATCTATCGAAGTCATAATAGACTCCTCCAATGAAGTAACAGATGGTACATCAAGAGACGAAGAGGCTGTTAAACATATCTTTCCCAAGAAACAAAGGCACAATCCCTAACAGTGGGCATTGTAAGCCAACTACTAAAGGAAGTAAAGTCTTTGTCCATGGGGGAATACCTCCTGCCTCAACTCGAATTGACTTCTGAAATCACCTCTAGCAGCAAGATAGAAGCATGGATGTATTGTTCTCCCTATTACATGGCAGTCGCAGAGTCAGAAGCAAAGACAAAAGCAGAGATAGAGCCAGAGACAGAGGCAAAAGCAGAAGCAAACACAGAGGCGAAGGACATGCTCTTCTCCTATAGAGCTTCTACAGAAGCAGAGATAGAGCCTCCAGAGGAAGAGGATGAAAATGATGAGGAAGAAAATGAAGCAGGTTATGAAAGTGCAGATGAAGAAGTTCCTCTGATAGCGGATGATCTTGTTGATGTCCCTATAGAGACCTCAGAGGCCGAAGATCTCGGGGTATTGGATGAAATGACCATGGTTCCATTTGGGTTGACCAATGGATCACAAACATGCAGAATCTATATAAGAAATGGATCAAAGATACAAAAATTAAGTTCACCAGTGGCTCATATTGCCTTGACCATTAATTCTGGAGAAAAGATGATGATGATGCCCCTTGTCAACAGAAGCCATAGCGATCAGAGCCACGACTTATAGAAGGTTCGTGCTATGTGACATTCCTAGACGCATCCTCTGAAGATGAATCCCTAAGTCCAGAAGAAATCACCACTCACATAGAAACAAACAAAGCTCTGATACCCTTCCACTAATCTCAACAAATAAATGAGTCATCTATTCAAAAGGAGGACACTGGTTCTACTGGAACATTAGACGATGAAACTACACCCTTGAAGAAGTCAAACCTCTATGCCAAAGCAATCCATGGGACATTTATCCACGAAGTGAAAGGTGAAAGGCAAGTGACGTTCCTAGATACTGACGGTACTGAACATAACCTAAAAGTGGATCTCAATCTTCTAGAAGAAGAACTAGTGGTCCTGCGAGACTTACTAAAGGAGAACTTAGACATGTTTGCTTAGTCGTATAAAGATGTAAAGGGGATTGATCCCACAATATGCCAATATCACATTGACCTAGAGCCGGATGCCAAACCTATAAGGCCACTCCTTGACCTTATCCACTACTTCCAATTAGTGCCTCAAATCGGGATATTCTCCAACCTTAGCACTTCTCACCGCCGCCGCTGCCGCCATCGTTCGCGAAGCAAGGGGGGAGCCGCCGTCATGAAGAGGAGCTGCCAAACCCTCCTTCAAACTTTACGGTGAGTCCATTCTCTCTCTCTTTTACTTGTTTAGGGTTTAATTTGTGTATATTTAGAGAGGGAGAGGAAATGAGAGAGAAAGAGAGGGAGAGGGAGGGGGAGGGGGAGGAAATGAGAGAGGGAGAGGGAGGGAGAGAAAGAGAAAGAGAGGGAGGAAAGGGGAGAGAGAGGGGGAGGAAATGAGAAAGGGAGAGGGAGGGAGAGTGCATTCTCGCTCTCTTTTATTTTTTTAATATAATTTGTGTATATTGAGAGAGGGAGAGGAAATGAGAGAGAAAGAGAGGGAGAGGGAGAGGGAGAAAATGGGAGAGGGAGGGAGAGGGAGAGGGAGGAAATGGGAGAGGGAGAGGGAGGGAGAGAGAGAGTGGAAATGAGAGAGAGAGAGGGATGGAGAGAGAGAGAAAGAGAGGGGGAGGGACAAGGAGAGGGAGGAAATAGAAGAGGGAGGGGGATGAAATGAGAGAACAAGAGGGAGGGAGAGTGCATTCTCTCTCTCTTTTATTTATTTTTGTATAATTTGTGTATATTGAGAGAGGGAGAGGAAATGAGAGAGAAGGAGAGGGAGAGGGAGAGGGAGAAAATGAGAGAGGGAGAGGGAGGGAGAGAGAGAGAAAGAGAGGGAAAGAGAGGGAGAGGGAGGAAATGGGAAAGGAAGAGGAAGGGAGAGAGAAAGAGAGGGGGAGGGAGAGGAAATGAGAGAGGGAGACATTAAACATAATAGGGAAATGAGAGAGGGAGACATTAAACATAATAGAAAAATGAGAGAGAGGGAGAGGGAGAGGGAGGAAATGGGAGAGGGAGAGAGAGAGGGAGGGAGAGAGAGAGAAAGGGAGGGAGAGGGAGAGGGAGAGGGGCAGGAAATGGGAAAGCAAGAGGGAGGGAGAGGGGGAGGGAGAGGAAATGAGAGAGGGAGAGGGAGACATTAAACATAATAGGGAAATGAGAGAGGGAGAGGGAGAGGGAGAGAGAGGGAGGGAGGGAGACATTAAACATAATAGGAAAATGAGAGAGGGAGAGGGAGGGAGAAGAAATGAAAGAAGGAAAGAAAGAGAGCAAAAGGAAATGAGAGAGGGAGAGGAGAGAGAAAAATGAGAGAATGAGAGGAGAGAGAAAAAGAGAGAAAAGATGTTAAACGTAATAGGAAAAGAGAGAGAGAGGGTGTGGGTGAGGGTGAGGGTGAGGGAGGGAGAGGAAATGAGAGAGGGAGAGAAAGAGAGAAAAGGAAAAGAGAGAGGGAGAGAAGAGAGAAAAAAATGATGCATACTCTCAGGTCTGCATTTTCTAAAGACGACCAATTATCAAGGCTAAAATCCCATGACTGGCATAAGATATGTCAGGTTGTACTACAAATGGATTGTAATTGGCGTGTGCATTTTGCTATTTGGAGTGTAGCCATTATTCATAATGCTTTCTCATTTGTGGCAGTTTGTACTACCGATTGCGATTGCAGGATGTCTTGCTCCAGAAATATGAGGGCCATTTACAAGTTGTCCACTTTGGTACAATGGATCTCACAGAAG
The DNA here is from genome assembly GCF_053477565.2 of Lygodium microphyllum. Classification (NCBI taxonomy): domain Eukaryota; kingdom Viridiplantae; phylum Streptophyta; class Polypodiopsida; order Schizaeales; family Lygodiaceae; genus Lygodium; species Lygodium microphyllum. The sequence goes on along the minus strand of NC_141137.1, from coordinate 93,151,764 downwards.
GAGATTAAGATGTCCTCTATTGAATCCGCGAGGCAGGGATCAGTGGAGGTGGTCTGTCTCTTTGAGAAATACTTGCCCACCAGCATCCTTACGATACAAATCCACCTTCTTGTGCATCTTGTAGATGAAGTGGAGATTGCTAGACTTGTCCATACACGATGGATGTTCTTCTTGGAGTGCTTCGTGAAAACCGTGAAAGGCTTTGTGTGACAATGAGCTTGGCCAGAAGGTAGCATGGCTGAAGGTTGGTTGGTGTCTGAGGCGCTAGTGCATATTTCACAATGGCTACCAATAGTGGATCCAGACAACAAAATGCTATGGTCACTGAAGGACGATGATATACTAACTGGAGATGTGGTGGTTGGAAATGGGGTAGAAAAAAGAATGGATGCTACAATGGAGGAGAAGGTGAATCGCTTTTGTATGTTGCACCATGCCTCTATAGAGACGTGGCTCGCCAAGTACCAGATCATTAGGCAAGATCAAGAGGAAGTGTGATTTGAATTCTGACATAGTACGCATCATTGACCGATTCGATATCGCGAGGGCATGGAGGAGATGCCGCGGTTCATGTCAACGTGATGGCTGCATGGAGCTTTGACCACAGCGTCTCACAAAGGGATAGAGGTCTCAATGGAGGAGTGAGAATTCTCGAGGAGATGTAGTCCAAAGGTGATGAGGTGTTTAGGATTTATCGTATCTATATTTTATATGTGACATATAATTTGAGTGTTTCAATGTACAGTACAAAATATATAGTGCAGCAACGTGGTTACGGGAACGGCATTTTCGTGTGGAGTATATTGACAAAATGCACTCCAGAATGGACTGTGGTATCATGGCAAGGTTCAAGAAAGAGAGCTTGCAATGAGCAACGGATCCAAATACAGTTATAGATGAGATGGAGTATTTTGGGAACTTGCAAAGTATTGTTACGGTGGATTACTATAGCTTCTCCATGATACTATTCGATGTGTAGTGGTTCAAAGTGGTACTTGGAGGAGCTAGAGCAACAATTCGACGAGGTCCATCTGGTTTCTCAAAATAGATTTCGAAAAAAAACGGACGGATTTGTGCGACACCTTTGTGTTGCCAGTCCATTGTGAATAGGTGCATGGACACATTTGTTTGTTAATTGTATTACGACATGGTACATGTCACAATAGTTTAAACTCTCTTGTACGTGTTTGTGAACAGGTAATCTTCTATCCAAACCCCTGACAACCTTGATGGTGGTATGTTATACCTTCAGATCCCCGAAGTGGGAGAGTATATGATCAAAGCGATGTTCCGAGCATAGATAAAGACAATATGCAAATAGAGGGGTCGATATTGCAAGGGGTGGAGGCCACCGAAAGCTTGGAGCTAGCATTGGCTACAAGAGTCTAAGAATTCTCTGAGAATGAGGTGGACTTATCCTTTCGTGATGACATGTCTATTGACCTTCCAGTGTATGCAGAGTTGTGTCAGGAGATTGACATGGGACCATATGATACTTCATACTTGGAGCATCCACTTACTTAATTCATTGACCAATCACTTATAAGGGTACATAAGATATGCATTTTAAGTGAGATCTTTTTTTAAGGATTTATATTACTATGTTTTGTATGATTTAAATTGATTATTCTAACATCATTTTTTGTCTATGTAGGTGATATTTTCAGGATGAGTCGAGGGATGAGCGATGAGGAGTTGTAGGATATCTTCACACGCATATCTCTAGACCAGATCGTGAGATTCAGAGACATGGTAGACCAAGAGCTGTCTCGGATATCGTCAAGCCGCTCTACTAGATCTACTTCAGCGTGATCCGATGCTTCAGCTTTGAGCAAACGAGGTCGACGCTCCAGACTTGGGCCGGAGGGAGAGAGTGCTTCAGGGTCAAGAGGATGCTGCAAAGATATAGAAGCAGTGAGCCCGCGGTCGGCAGGGGATATAAGTGCCACTTCTCGCTCTCGTGGTGGTTCCAGGGAATGTGGCTCAGGCTTAGGTGGATGCTGTGGAGGTACGAATGCGGTGTCTCTGTCTTGTCATTCAGCTAGAGTTACGTCACCTCTAGGATTTGTCACACCTATGGGGACGTCTACTTCATTTACTCTGGCTTTTGCTTAGCCATTTGCAGGTGGCACCCCTATGGGTGCCACTTCGACAGATATTACCCCGGTCGGTACACCGGATGCACAGGGGTCTCGTGGATATGCCCATGAGTGTAAAAACAGATAAGAGAGGACCCATCTTAGGCATACCCCAGGGGGATATGCATATCTACTCGATGATAGGTCAGGAGCCATCATCATGAATGATGAGGGGAGGAGGGTGATGGCTCGCATGAGAGAGTTGTGCCAACAAGTTTTTCGGCACAACGTCTTAGATCATTGGAAGAACATACCGAAGGGGAGCAAGGACTATATAGTAGCATCCTTGCATGAGGAGTTTCCGGTTCCAACCTCAGTAGATAGATTTTCTATGGGCTAGATGATGGATTGCATGCATGCATATATGTCACATAGACGATCGGACTCACGCAAGGCACTCAAGAGTGGGGCTGCAAAGCCCAAGTGGTTAGACGTGGACGATTGGTGCTGACTGAGGGAGGAGGCTACAGATTCTCTAAGACGTTGGAGTCAGCAGCGCGAGGCGGCGAGGGCACGGCGCGAGGCTGGAGTGGTCCATCATCTTGGGAGTGGTGGTCACAGGACATATTTGGAGGACTTTGTAAGTTTTTCTAGTTTATTTTTTTTGCAATATCCTTTGTACTGACAATCATGTTTCTAACAGTTAGTATTTTGTTTTCTTTGCAACACTCCATTACAAATCGCGATCCGACCGGCATTGAGACTCGATATGCAGAGAGGCATGGTTTCACTTCATTGATCAACTAATTGTATAGACGCGATGGCCCTATAAGTCACTCATCTTTCTTGTCCATAGTTACCATATTTAATTAGAATGCATTATTGTATGGTGGATTGATGTGTTGTTTCCTTTTTTGCAAAGTTCGTTTGATGCTCCTTTGCAGCAGGATGAGCTTTCGGATGGCGAGGATATGTAGCTCACCCTTAGATCCCTCGAGCTCACACATCTTTATTTTTTGGTTGCCTGATATATGTCGACATTTTCTATGTATTAGTGATATCTTGTCATGATTGTACCAATCGCTTTCATTATGCGATCATGTATTTATTTCATGTATCAGTGTTATGATTTCAGTATACTTTGTTTTTGTTTGCACGAGCATTGTACACAGTGAAGAAACTATTTTGTATGGCTCAAATAAAGCGCACAGTTTTTTTTTCCCCTGTTACCATCGCTATTAGCGTCGCAAATTTACTGCTCGTGTTGCTATTGGCGTCTTTATTTTCATCGCAAACCGTCGGTATCAGCGTCGTTATTGGCGTCGGTATCAGCATCTGTTCTATGGCGTTGCCAATAACAACGCTTTTTGCGACGACGGGGGAGCTTTTTGTTATTTACATTTTTGTCGCTTTTAACGTCGGTATAAGGCCTATATCTTGTAGTGTGTGTCTCTCTCTCTATCAATAGTACATCATCTCCTCACTACAATACTTAATAATGGCTCTCAATAATCCTTCTTAGGTCATGGATGCACCTTCCAAGAGGCATGGGAGGTATGAAAGGGCACCAAAGCCACTACAACATCTCTTCATAGCTCACTTCACTCTTCTCTTCAATCTTCAGCAAGCTGCTTCTTCCATTTGTTTTAGCTCTTTTGAACTTAGATTCATCCTTTCCAAATGTTAAAAAACTTTCCCAAAGTCACACATATATTCTAGAGAACACTTACAGAAGATCTACAGAACAGAACAAAACAGGAATAGAGCAAAGACAGAGGCTCTACAAAAGCTCATCAAAGGCACTAGGGATTCACTAGTAGTAATAAGGAGACGTCGCCTACGTGCAAGAAGTATATGAAAATACCCCTTATCTACCCCCCATTTATGGGACTTTACCTTATAAAATGTACCTTTCCTTTTTTTAAATAACCCCCCTCCCTTGCACTCACGTGGTACCATACTGTAAACCCTAGTGGACCCCCTGGGATCAGAGGGTTACAGAAGGTCAACTAAGAACAACAGAACCTCATAACTCATACTAAAACCATTCCAAACTATAAAAAATTATTCAATAATATTTCAAAATATTTCAACCTTAATCAATCATCAATCCATGCTTCATACAGAAGAAAATCATAACAAAACAGAAGCTAAACAGAAGGTATTGAAACCAATCAGAACCTCAACAAAACCTACCAAAACATCACAGAGCTTCATACTTCTATTGAGAATCATCATGAGCTTCCAAAACATGATCAATATCATCCAAAAAACTCTCAAACACTTCCAAAACAACCAATCATCACTCAAAATCTATCAGAATCAACCATTCAAACTTCAAAAACAACAAAAAATCAGCCAAAAATTCTAGTCATTTTAGCATTCAACACTAATGCCTTGTCTTCCTAGGGGTAGGACTAGCAAGAAAAAGAAATAAGGAAGGTTGAAGCAAAAATAAAAGTGAGAGAAATAGAAAAGGATTAAGTTTCACCTCTCACGAGAGCTTGGTAGGTTCTGGAAACTTTGAAAAAAAAAAGTGTTAAAAGGAAATATTTGGTGATGAGGCTATAGGAGTCCTCGCCTAGTAGGAGTTCCTAGTCCACTTTTCCTTAGTTGGGTAGGTAGTTCATGCCACCTCTAGGATGACCTCTTTGATGCTTCTTTTTTCTAGTCTGTGTTGGCGCACTTGGTTAGTGACTTGCTTTGGATCTCCGTCAGATTATGCTGTGCCTATCCCTTGTGGATTTTCATGCCTTGATTTGGTCAGGGGGTAGGGTAAGAGCTACTCTTGTGTTTTGTTGTGTATTCTTTTTTGTGGCAACTTGATGCTTTTTATGGTTATTTTTATGCAAACTAGCTCATGGGATTTGACAGGCTGAGTCACCCTATCCCATGGTCCTCAATGAGAGCTGATTTGAGAGGCTATTTTTAAAAGTGAAAAAAGTCTGGGAGGCCATAAAAGACCAATTTTTCATGTGAAATGAAAAAGTTGCGGATCAATGAGCTGGAGTTTTTCTAGATGGAGTTTGATGCCAAGAACCCAATGCAAGTCTCGGTTTGTCAATTGGAGTCTGTTTGACCCCCCATTTAATCCCTGGAAGGTTTCACATTATGAAGCAACCATGTGATCTGGGAGCTGAAAACTGCATGATAGAGGCCACACTTATAGATTTTGATGCCACGGAGACATTTAGCTAGATAGGTCTCGAATCTAAGCTCATTTGCCCATTTGAAATTAAATAAACCACATTGCCAAAGTGTGAAGCCTCCAGATTGAACTATTTATTTTTGTGGTTAAGTCTTAAGCTACCTTAGTTAGTGGCTTGGGAATGAAAATTCATGAGTTTTTGAAACGTGGGGGGAGGGGGGGGGGCGCTTTTTTTTGTGCCCCAAAAAATCATTAAAAAAAGTATTTTTTCAATAGTTGATGATCATGGGAATCCTTAAGGTGGCAAGATCCTCCAATTCTTTGCCATTTATCACCAGAAATAGATTTAAATTTGATCCATTCTACGAAAAGATCTTATTTTAGTCTTTCTCTCTCCTCTCTCCTCTTATGGTTTGTTCCTATGGATCAATGTAAAAGAGAAGGGGGTGGGCTACGATGGATGTTTTTGGTCGTGCGATGATGCAAAAGTGTAAAAAGACGTGAGTTGAGATTGGATGGACAATCAACAGCTGTGGAAGAATATTAATAGGTCTCCAATGTTGAAAAACATACATCATAAATGAGCAATTTTATGAGTAAGTCATCGATTTATTGCTTTATGATAAATTTTGGTTGGAGATGGTTAGAAATGATTGTATTTGATTGCTGCCAATATTCAAGATTTGTCAGTCATGATGAAGAATTCACAAAAAATCAGTCGTATAATAATTTTATGCTAAACATGCAAAACTCGAGACTATGCAATTTATGGAAAAATATGTGATTTTTTGGGTTTTGGTATGCATATGCTGTTCTTATGGGTTGAAACATGCTAAGCAAATCATTTTCATTAAGATCAATCAATCTAAACCAAAAAATTGGTAACTACTAGAAATTTTTCTATAAAAATAAGTGGAAAAAAATAGGAAAAATGAAAAAGAATAGGTTTTTCGGAGTCCTATCTCTTTGATTGAGTGAGTTTTTACCACTTTCAATAATAAAAATACATGAAAAATACACCTTAAACCCACCAATGAATACATAACTCTAAATGGTAGGGAGTAGGGGGTTGTTGAGTGGTTGAAGTACACTAAATTCTAATGTTTCATGATGCATGTGATATAGGGTTTGATGTTGTCTAAAATTTAAAGGGTCTAGTAGCACATGAAAGCTCCATACTAGCCCTAAGCAACGAAGCACTATTGTATTAGACGAGAAGCATGAAAAGAACTATCTTTAAACTTGCTGATTGCTAAATTAAAATGAATAAATTTGTTTGAGTGCAATGGTCGTACACAATTGCATTGCATGCACCATATGGTATCATATCCCATATGCATAGCAATTGTTTGTATGAGCAATGACCTATGTTGAGAGTGCGAGGTACCCTAAGCTGTAGGGTTAGATATTCAGTTCCTTGGGGGGTGTTGAGTGAGGATTATTCATTATCTCTTAGATCGTTCAATTGAAAGAGTAGAGTTTGTTTTGAATGTGATCTATATTAATGGTGCACCTTGGGGCCAATCCCCGAGGGGTGTAGGAGAGCCATAGTGGGGCCACAATGGTCAGTCGTTGTGAGGGGTGCTCCCTTTGTTTGTACTTACGTGGTGTATAACACCAACATGTTCATGGACTCCCTTTGAGGAGCGTGGGGAAGGATATTCGTTGGACTAAAAAATCATACAAATAAAAAGTATTTAGATGCTCTTAGCCATGAGGCCATGCGGGATGGTTTGAGGTGAGTAATAGAGGCCAAGCTAGTGCCTTAGAGATATTGTTGGGTCCATTTCTTCAAGTCCTGATAGAAACATTGCTAGGTTGTGGTGATTCAATTACCTCTTGCTCTAATGAGTCAAGAATTTTGATTGTCTCCTCTTTTTCAAGCATATTATAACTATGGGTACTAGTAATTATTATTGCTAGATGCTAACTTTAGGGATTTATCATATTCAATTATAGAAATCTTATATTTAGAGATCGTAGTTAGCATTGCTTCCTTCAATTATTACTTTTCAGTATTTATTAAATGTATATGTGGTGTGACGGAGATGGTCTTGTGCAAGTGGTTTGGGTAACCTCAACCAATGAGTTCTTGCATAGTACCCTTGAGCAAGTAGGAGGGATCATGGAATCCATTGCTGTATACTAGCTCTGCATAGATGTCTTTGCCTATGAGGTTTGGGTCATTTTTGTGGTTTTCTACAAGTTGTATAGGTCCATCTCATATCCTTGGTATCGCTCTTATTGATAAGTTCTCTTTCTTTGTTGTCCACTTGAGGCAACTCCTCAAGTGTTTCCCTAGTGTAGGGATAATATATATTTCCATAAAAGTATAATAGTCTTAATTACACTTGAGAATTCTAATAGTACCATGATTTTATCCAAAAAATCAAGTCTCAAACAGGGTAAAAATTATGGACCAAGTCATGAGTTTTAAGTATATATACTTGGGCTACTTTTCCAAAATCCATAGGTCCAATCTAAAATTCTATGGGCACATCATCCTGTGACCCTTATTTAGAAATGTAGAACATGGCAAAATATTTTTCACCTCTTCATACACTAGTCTTATAAAACATTAGGGATACCTAAAACACTTCAAACTACATGAGGATCACTCATATGATGAGCATACAAATTTCTTATGTTTTCTCTACTAGTATCTTTTGTGCTTGTGGCCACTGCTAGACAAGTGGTAGATGCATATTTAGAAATAAAATACATCCCTTTTCTATCCAATCTATAAGTGACCCTTTATATGGCACCCTTAAAATATCTTTTCTTTGATAAGGTATTCATCATTAGTTGGTGGCCAATGTTGGCTACTAGATGGTGGTTAGAGAGCCAGTAGTGCTCAAATGCGCCTCGTCCCTTTCCTTTCCGTTCCATTCCTTCTAGTTATTTCCTATTACTTTCACAAAGGGCCATGTAGAAATAGGAAAATAAAGGCAACTCTCTAGTTGTGGTTTTTGGTATACATTTTAGGATTTCTTCGACAATGGTCATGTAGTGTCGAGACCTAAAATGGGCCCCACATTGGCTCTCTGGCACTAGTTGGGCCTCTACTACACATCTCAAATCACCCCACACAACCTCATTGCCAGCAGTGTCTAAGGGGTATACTACCCTAGCCTCTCTGATATATAATTTTTTTGTTTGTATAGATTGGAATCTAATGGATGACCTTCGCCCACTCCTCAAAGGGAGTCTCTAAACATATTGGTGTAAAACACTATGTAAGCACATACAAAGGGAGCACCTCTCAGCTGATTACTTGTAATGTGTCCCCCTGTCCACTTGTAGGACACGTCTTAGCATCCCATCGTCTGGAAGAGAGTGTAGAAAGTGTCGCAGGCACTCATAAGGAATGTCACGGGGTTTGCGATCTAGGTCTTCCTGAGTCTGCACGAAGCGGAAGCATTTCGGCCATTCCCACTTAGGACTGACCTGAATCAGGGTTTTCCTAATGGTCAAGTTCCTAGGAGGTAGCTAGCGTTGAGCCCCAGATGAACTACTTTGCGCAAAAACATTAGGGTTGAAGCAGATTTATACTGCACTTGGTTCAAGGAGAACGGGAAACGAGAGGGATGCGAAGCTCGACCTCTCTTCTCGTAACGCATAGTCCCATTCCGTTCCCTTAAAACAGCATAAATCAGGACTCCAGCTCTATAGATTCTAGGTCATTGTTACCTCGTTGCCAATTTCCTTTGAGAAAAGTTCCCAATCAACTGGAATCACCCTTCCGTAGGACGGACCCAAAGTGATGTCCACCGCACTTTCCTCGGGTTGCTTAGTTATCTAATTACCTACCACATTTAGTTTGACAAGCAAAAACAGCTTTCTTAATCAACCAATGAATCACTGGTTCCTTTACGTAACTTAGGCACTGACATATAAAAACAATGTCAAGTAAGTTCCTTTTTCAATATTTGATCTTTATTTATCAGTCTTTGGAATACATCAAGTAGTCTGCTTGAAGGCTATACTTGCAATCCTCAAGGATCGCTATTCAAAGTTCCGCCCATTGACTAGTATGTGGGCCTCGAGATCCCATCTGGAGTCATGTCGGCCTCTTGTGTAGGATCCAAAGGCAAGGGATTTATAGCTAGAGCCTCCCCTGGCACCGAAGCATCCTCCTGCTCCAAGTAGCATCCATGGAGAGACCTCTTGCGGCGGGTTCGGTCCACGTACCCAGCACGGCTAACAAACCCCTTGGATAGGGTCAGACAGACAGTCGGAGGTAATTGGTACTGCCTCTCCCTCCAGGTTTTTAACCTGAAGCATTAGTTTTTTTTTGAGTATTAGTTCCTTGAACAAAGAAGTACAAACAATGCTCCTAAGTGTACAATCACGAGTATTCTAGTGGTCGTTTGTACGGTCCACTACTAAGGTATGATTCCTTCTCCCCGAATGCTTCCAGCATTTGATCCTAGATCAATTGCAGCTTGGTAAGATACCAAGGGTTTCGTAAGCTAAGTTGCTTTTTTACCCTTTTCTCCTTGGGTTAAGGTTTATACCCTGTTGACCCAAATTGTCACTACCTTAGGTGTCCTTATGTCTTAGTCAATAAATCATGGGCAACCCTGTCGTCCTAACTTGGTTTGCCAATTGCTTCTTGGCAAGTCACCATTGCCCTAAACTTGGCAAAACAGTTCCCAAGAGGGAGTATTGCAGTAGAGCAACATCTCGAATATCAGAGAAGCTAATTTATAATTAAAACTTGCCAACCTTGGTCTAAGGTGTAGCGGTACTATTTTGTGATTTAGACATAAGAGCATACGACGTAGCAGCTTGTAGCACGAGATAGGTGTCAATATCTGACTTGTGGGATTATATCTTTCTTCGTACGATCTTTCTTGATCAAGAACACCTTTGATCAAGATAAGGGCTTGGGAGTCTTCTTGACCCAACCCAAACCCTCACCCTACTAGGCCAATAAACGTTTTGGGCCTAGGGTTCCTAATTTCCTTGCGGAAGTCTAGCATTTGTTCAACTGATCCTTAGGGTGAGAACCCTAGATCATTCTTGCACGGGGCGATTTGATAACCCTAACATTACGAGACTGTGGGTAGGACCTTTAAGATCGGAAGTATTAAATCAGTATCCCAAGTGCGATACTAAGCAGAATTTTATCTTAGCTTAACCCTACCTAGCACATCGGGGTGATCGTGATATGCTAATTAATTATACCTTTATGATTTTCATGTAAGTTACACAGTTACATGCAATTTACCTAATTGATCTAATTGTCTTACGATTAGAGGCGATCTTTCCCTTAGAGATGCAAATACTTTCCCTAAAAGATGTAAATAACTGCAAGATGAGTAAGATGTATCATTCCATGCAATTTCGAAACCATAGACCTTTTCGCATTTATGCAAGTAAAGGATCTATAGTGATCTTTCCTTCCATTGCCCTATATGCGATGTCGATTGACATTCAGAGCTATTCTTATAAACCCTACGTTGATGCATCGAATTTAAGCTTTAGCATTTTAATGAAGATGCATCTTTTCCCAAATTCAAACTTCGATAAAAGAACTCCATGCATGAGCAAATGCCATGAGTCCATCATTGATTTAATCCTTCCTTTATGACTTAACCCAACCTATAATGTAACTATCATCGCATGCAATTTGCAAGATTCATAAATCTTCTCCATACATTGCAACTATTCAGACATCATTTAATGGCCGTCTACGATTATCTTACAACCAGGAAATTATTACATAAGTGCATTGTGTGTTATATGCCCTATTCTTTGCGTGATGCAACAAGGACATAGTCTTGGCACAAATTTTATATTTTAACTTATGCATCCTACGTTCAAAAATGCGACTACCCTTGACCATGGAAGTGCAAGAAAATGCAAATACTCGTCATGCAACTAAACTAATTAGTAGATCGAATGGGTATATAAATTTTCCTACGAGAATTAAAACATGCTTAATTAAACCTTTCCATGCAAGGTTGATTTTCGGAACCTCAGCATTCAATATCGGGGCATTGTCCACTCCGTACTTTGGGTGGAAGCTCCCGCGTGCGCTCCTCTCAACTTTTGCTTAGGAGCCATTGACGCAGTGGATTTCGTCTTAGTAACTCTCCCTTGGTCCCCTTTTTCAATTTCTAAAATTTCCTCCAGTCCGGGATCTCCCTCGCGTCATGGGAAATAGACCTTGGGGAACACGGATTAAAAATCCAGGAGGCACGGGTGAACAAGGCCTAGAGAAGCTTCAATAGAAGCTTCTCAAGATTCTGGATTACAGGGATGATGTGGAAAAAAAGATTGGAAATCATGATGATATTGAAGATGACGATGAGGGAGATGACGACAACGATGACGACGATGACGACAACGACGACGACGATGATGATGATGATGAAGGCGACGACAATGGTAGCCTGGCGGTGGCATCTCTTTGGCGGCAGGAAGTTTGTCACTGCGGCAGCAGCGGGAAGCACACACCATGCCCCTCCCAAGCGTGGTAGGGGGGTTTATATTGGGTGAAGGGGGGGGGGGGGGGGGGAGTGGCCACACAAGTGGCAATTGCATGCCTCCCTCCCCCATGCCCCTCCATGACACATACTCATACTCCCCCTCTCCGCCATGCAACGGCTGAAGGGGCAGGAGTTTTTTAAAAAAAATTGCAAATAATCCTTTATCCTTTTTCCCTTAGAGGGGTGTTCCCGCGATGAACTACGGATTTTTAGCCACGGCTTCCTATACACGACGCGGGGTTGATAATTTTATTGTTTTTCTATTGCGGAAAGTTACTTTGAATCACTTTTGCACGAGATCTAGGGTCTTCAATATTTCGTTGTAGAAATATTACATTACTGCAGCTCCACTACAGCTCTCCTATACCTCGGGGATTGGCCCCAAGATGTGTCGTGAACACATAAAGAACATTGCAAACACGCTCCACTCTTTTAATTGATCAATCCAAAAGATAATAGATAATCCTCACTAAATATTTCACCAAGAAACAAACCACTAACCATATAGTTTAGGGTACCTCATACTCAACGTAGGTCATCATCCATGAAAACAATTGCTATGCATCTAAGATGATACCATATGGTGCGTGCAATGCAATTGTGTATGACTACCATGCTCAAATAAGTTTATTCATTAACAATTAGCATTGTGAAAGTGCAAAAAGAGTTATTTTCATGTCTTTCTTCTAAAGTGCTTAGGGCTAGCACCGAGCATTCTTGTGCTACTAGACCCTCTTAACTTTAGAAAACAATGTACTCTATATGCCATGCATCATAAAAAATCAAAATTCAATGTACTTTGAGCACTAAACAACTCCCTTCTACCCACTCTTTAAAGTTATGCATTCGGTGGTAGGTTTAGGAATATTTTTCATGTATTTTTCTTCACGAAAGCAATAAAAACCCAATTTAACATAGAGATAGGGCTGAAATAAGGCTAAACCTCATGCCTCAGCTCTACCATACATTCACGAATACAAATCTTAATTTTTTCTATTTTTAATGCAAAAAATCCATTTTTCTCAATTTTTCTTTTTTTTTTGCTATTTATTTATAGATAATTACAAATATTTTTTATTTACTAGTTTAGATTGGATGGTCTTACTAAGAATGAATTTTCTATCATGTTTCAACCCATAGGAACATTATACACACAAGAAAACCCCAACAATGCATAATTTTCCTTAAACCGCAATGTTGCGGGTTTTGCTCTTTAGTATAACATTATTAGATGACTGATTTTTCTTGACTACTTTAACATTTTTTATCAATCAGAGAATTTGCAACTATATACAATCATTTCCAACCATTTCCTATGAAAATTATCATAAAACAATAAAATCTATGTCTTACTCATGAAATCGTGCCTTATGGCGTACGTATCTCGTAATTGGAGGCCCATTGATGCTTCCCAATAGCCTGCTAATGATCCTTCCAACCTCAATCTATGCTCTGGCATCATCGCATGATCAAAATCTTTCATCTCATCCCACCCCCTTCTCTCATACATTAATCCATGGAAATACACAAGAGGAGAGAGGAGAGAGAGACTAAAATTTGATCTTTTGATTGAATGCATCAATTCCTTATCAGATTGGAGTGATGGATGTCAAAGTAAATCAATATCTTGCTGCCCTCTTTGTTCCTCATGATTCCACCGGGTTGAAAATGCCATTTTTAAATCAAATTTGGAGGCACAAAAAAGAACAGTGCTCTCCCCCTCCATGTTTCATTTTTTGTAACTTTTCATTCCTCAAGCCTTAAACAAGGCTTAAAGCTTTAACTTTCAAGAAAACTACTTTCACCCTCTTGTTTCATACTACACAAGGTGTTTTGAACTCTGATTTGCGAAAGGACTGGACGGCCAACTTCACAACGTCAAAATCTATAAAGTTGGCCTCCGTTATACACTTTTTGGCTCTCGGATTACATAGCTGCTTTATAATGCCAAACCTTGTGAGGATTAAATGGGGGTCAAATGGACTCTGATTGACAAATCAAAATTTTCATTGGGTTTCTGACGTCAAAATCCATCTAGAAAAACTCTAGCTCACTGATATGCAAGTGTTTCATTGTGCATGAAAAATGGGTCCTTTACGCCTCTTGAACCACTTTTTTGCTTCAAAAATAGGCTTTAAAATATGCTCTCATTGGGAACCATGGGATAGGGTGACTCAGCCCATTGAATCCCACGAGCTGATCTACACAGATAACAACCATAAAAAGCATCAAACTACCACAAAATATACTCAACAAAGCTCAAGAATAGCTCTCACCCTACCCCGCTGTCGTGACGCTCAGTGTTCACCACTACAAATCTGAGGGCGGAGTTTTTCGCCATGAATTTGAACACATTAGTCAGTGTCACTAGGAATTTATTTTCTGTTGTGTGTGTCTCTTTGTTTGCATGATGCATGAGCACCTGTAGTTAGCTAGCCTCAATTTCTTCAATGCATTCATATTATTTTGTGTGGAAGCATTGCTCGATTGATTTCATATCATGGATTTTAATTTGCTAACCACATGAGTGATTGGGCATGAAATTCTCTTCCAAAGCATATTCTTAGGGCTCACTTGCCCAAATTGGTAGAGCTTTTGAATGAGTGGATTAGCATGGGAATTCTAGAACCATCTTCAGCTCCATATTCTAATATATAGTTCATAGTTCCTAAGAAGAATGGGACACTCAAATTCATACAGGACTTACAGCTAGTGAACACAGTCACTATTTGAAATGTTGGTGCACAACCTATTGTGGATGAGTTTGCCAAAGTTTTTTCTAGACATGCTATCTATTCACTTGGTGATATTTATTCCGGATATTACCAATTCCATCTTGCCCTTGAGAGTAGAGATTTGACTACGATGAAGACACTTTTAGGCCTTGTTCGAATGTGTATGCTTCCAAAGGAGCTACTAATTTGGTTGCCCATATGATGAATGGGATGACAAGGTTCTAAGATGTATTATTCTAGAGCTTACCATGCCTTTCATTGACGATCTTCCTATTAAAGGTTGTTTGGAAAAAGAGAAGGATGAGACTTTAGATGATCATGGATGCAGGTTCTTTGTGGCTTCACATATTAGAGATGTTGAGAGGATTTTTTGTAGGCTAGAGGAAGTGAATTTGACCTTATCAAGTTTGAAATCTATTTTTGGAGCCATAGTAGTTTTGATTGTTAGACATATGTGTGGATATTATGGCACAAAGCCTTCCCTAACGAAGGTTGATGCCATAGAGAAGATTGTGGAGACTTACTCTTCTACTTCGAAGGTTCGCAAGTTTCTTGGAGCTTGTGTGTTTTATCTTATTTGGATTCCTCATTTTTCTCATATTGTAGATGATCTCTACCAGTTGTTGAGGAAAGGGTTGCGTTTTTCTTGGGAGATGAGACATACTAGAGCTATGTAGAAACTGAAGAAATTATTGAGAGTTGCTCCGACTTTTCGAAAGGCAGATTATGAGTGTGGGAGACCTATTGTTCTTACTGTTGTTACTAGTCCTATCAGCATTGTATGGGTTGTTGGCCAAGATGATGTAGATGGGAATAGGTATGCTATTTGGTTTGGGGCGAAAGTCCTAGACAAGCGACAACATAGGTATTCACAGATTAAGAGGGACCTCTTGGTAGTTGTCATGGCTCTCAAGGATGACAAAGAGTACTTCATTGGAGCTATTGTGGTGGTCAAGACTGATTGTTTGTCTCTTCAAGGTATGATCACGAGTTGTTCTACTTCAGATATTGCCATGCATAGGTGGATTGGGTACATAAAATCCATGAATGTCGAGTTTAGGCACATAGTAGGTAAAAACAACCCAGTAGCCGATATGCTTTCATGAGCGAGGTATAATTACATGGATTTTTCTTGCATTGATGATGATGGGGCTGAACTTTCCGCCATGCATGCTAATCATATTTTGTCATGTGTCTACTTTGGAAATATTTGATGAGTCTTTGTATATAGGAGAGTATTTACAGATTGGTCGTTATTTGAGTAACATGTCTAGATAGGAAGGGTGGACTGATGCAGATTTCAAGAAGATCAAGAGAAAAGTTTATGGTTTCAAACAATTCCTTATTTTCAATTATATTTATCATCATTGATTATGTCATTGTTGTGAGACATGCTTTCTATAATGGCTCTCATGTGCTCATCATTCACCTCAATAATTGATGCCAGGAGGCATATTCCACGGTGGATTCCATGAGGTTTTGCGGTGGATTCCATAAAATTTTATTTATTGCCGGGGATCATACACACGGTGGATTCCTTGTGTGAAAAGTTGATGGGGACGCCTGTCCTTTTCGGGCGTCTTGTTAATTTCATATGTAAGTGGGTGATTCCATAGCGAGTGATTCTGCAAAATACATATTTAAATTAATAGAGGTTTATGAGTTTAGAGTGCGCACTCGTAATAAATTAAGGTTAGGATTGAGTTCTAACTAATTTATTTATTTTGTAGCTGAAGACTGCTAGGTATTCACTTTTGTTGGTTTAATTTTATTATTTTCTAACAATTGTGAATGCTTCAGTTGATGTGTAGAGTAGGCAGCGGTGGCATTGGGAAGCACTGGAGGATAGCATGTATTCAAATTATTATCATTTTTTATGGGCACGCATCTTAGGCATGGCACCAATATTTTGATGAGCTTATTTATTGAAACGCTTGACATTTATTTATTATTTTAGTATGCACATGGACGCATGATTTAAATATTTGTATTGGACATTGTATTTGGGTACCACCTAACTCCTTGGGCACCCAATAGCTTTAATTCCTTAGTGGGACAAAAGCAAACACAAAAGTTAAAGCATGCTAATTGTAAATTGAGCTATTTTTTGAGCTTGAAGATGAATAATATATCAAATACATGCTTTGTGGAGAGCTCATACAAGGCATGGGGGGAAATTGTACTCAATTAGTCTATTGATTCATGTCATGCAAGCTTTCTTCCTTGTTCTTTGTGCAAAAGTAGAGTTCTTTTGTTCTTGGGACCTTTTGATGCTCACTATGCGTGCATATAACGTCTGATCTATGCACCAATAACAACTTTCTCAATGGGTTCAAGTGTATTCACACATACGATGTGACTTTATTGGCATTCCTTGTATTAAAATATGACTATTGCTTGCTTGGACTCCAAACTTGTTAAGGCCTGGGAAGATAACTTTGGTGTTGAGTGCCATACTAAGGAGAAGCACATACTGAATACACAATGTTTAATCAAGAGCTAAGATCTACTTTCTTCTCGAACGTGTTACTATAACCAAAAAGTGATATATAAAAAGGAACAACAGTAACTAACGAGCTTCTAGTTTGCATAATGCTTTAGCTCCAAGATTTACATAAATGTAGCATTTGTGATAAGCCTTTTTGATTGTAGGAACACAAAGTTTGTTATTTGAATGTAGCTTGTTCTAGCCATGAGCTTTTAACAATCTCAAAGGATTCGTGAAGGTACATACTTACGTGTTAGTGTTGAGATATCGAGCTCCACTCGTGATACGCCAGGGTGACCGTTGTGCATTTATGTCACCGACGTGTCAGTTGCAGATGCGGTTGGTACACCGCCCATGAATAATAGCTACATGATAGCTATCCTTATCTACTCTAGTTCGTGGCTCAGTTAGTATGCCACCTTAGTTAGTTGAGTTTGGTTTGAGACCCATATCTAGGGTTCTTCTATTTCTTTGTACGTGAGTTCTTTTGGCTTACACAACTAAGAAGAGGAAAACTGTTTTCAGCCTCCACCCTTGTGTGTATTCCCCCATTGTGCAAGCAAGAAAGCTACAAGTGAGACTCCTTCCTTCTCTCCCACAATCTTGACATGGTATCAGAGCCTTGTTCGTGGTAAGGAGCTCAAGAAAGCAAGCCAAGCTTGCGGTGTTCTGGTAAGAGGAGCAGTGTTGCTTTCATTTTCTGTTTTGGGAGCAGATCTTTGCAGGTAGCACAGCCGGAAAGTGCAGGAGTGCATTGTCTCAGGTTGAGACGCCTTCGCGGTGAAGCAAAGGGGCAGTATATGCTGCGGGTGAGGGCTTTAGCCCTCGGCGACGTTGTTTTTTTGATTTGAGGCCATTTCGGGGCCTGTTTTGGAGGCGGAAGTTTTCTGCACGCACTCAGAAAAAAGCCCAGTTTTATGTTGTGCAGCCACTGTTCTACAGGTCGGTGAAAAGTTACTGTAGAAATTGCATCGTATGCTTATGTGCAGAGACATTGGGAGTTACAGAATCATCCCTGTTGCCTGTTGATGCAAAATCGTCACTAGGAAGTGACTGTGTGGTCAAATACCACTTTCGCCAGTTTTGCAGATTTTCCCTTGTGAGGGTGAAGCTGTGGTTTTTGCAGTGACAGAATTTTTTGCAGTCTTCTGTAATGGCATCTGATTCTCTTTCACAGATTGTCACTGAAAAGCTTGACAAGAACAACTTCCAAGCATGGAAGTTTAGAATGACAAAATTTCTTATGGGAAAAGGATATTGGGAATTTGTTGCAGGAAATGAAGAAGAACCAGTTCTTCCTGATGTTCCCAATCAACAGCAAATGCAGGCATTCAAAACATGGCATGAGAGAGCCAGGAAAGTTATGTATTGGCTATCTATCAGTATTTCAGACTCTATGATTGTGCATATTCAGGATGCAAGTACGCCAAAGGAGGCATGGGATACTTTGTCAAAAATGTATAGCACAAATACGCAAGCCAGGAAAATGCAGCTCAAGCAAGAGTTGCATAATGTGCAAAGAGAAAATATGAGCATCAACGACTACCACATGAAGGTGAAGAAGATTGCAGATGCACTTGCTTCCATTGGGTCGCCAGTGGAAGATGATGATTTAGTTTCCGTGACCTTGAATGGTCTAGGAAAGGATTATGCACAGTTCCGAACATCCATTTCCGTCCGTGAAAGATTTCCTGATTTTGAGGAGTTGATTGCTCTTCTAATTTCTGAGGAGCAGAGAAATGGTGGTGCATCTTCTTCAGGAGGAACTTCAAAAGAAGCTGTCTTCTACTCAAATGCTGGAAGAGGTAGAGGCAGAGGTAGAGGAGGCCGATTTGGAGGCCGTGGTAGAAATCAGAATATGCAGTAAACTCAAGAAAACCAGTCCTATGGAGGAGGACGTGGTAACTCTAGAGGCAGGGGGAGCCAAAGAGGTCGTGGTGGATGGCAAAGAGGTCAAAATGCAAACAGTAATGTTGAATGCTACTACTGTGGTAAAATGGGTCATATGGCTAAAGACTGCTATAAAAAGTAGAATGACATCATGAATGGAAAACTGCAACAAGGGAATTATGCATCTTCTAGCAGACAGGGTGATGACAGAAATGAGCATTTGTTCATGGTGCAGCACATGAACAATTCTGTGACAAGTGTAGAAGAAAGCAATGATGTATGGTATGTTGACTCAGGTGCATCAAACCACATGACAGGTCATGCAGAATGGATGGAGGATGCAAGGAAAATGGAAAAACCAGGATTTGTGGAGACTGGTGATGATACTGCACATCCTATTGTGCAGATTGGAAAAATTCCCTTGTCTATGCAGGATGGGAAAAAGAAATACCTGTCCGATGTATTTCATGTCCCGAATATCACCAAGAATCTGGTTTCTGTCGGTCAAATGGTTGAGCAGGGTTTGCAGGTCAGATTTAATCCTCATGGATGCTTTGTTGAGGATATGAAAAATAAAGGTCGCTTGATAGCAAAAGGAAAGAAGAAGGGCAGAATGTTTACGTTGGATGCAGACATGTCTGAATTGAGTGCAGCAATGTTTGCACATGGGACCGGTGTAGTTGCAGATATTGATATCTGGCATAAACGCATTGGTCATGTTAATGTACAGCGACTTAAATCAATGCAGGCCCAAAATATTGTTGCAGGATTGCCAAAATTCAAGGTTGCAGAAATGCATAAGGTATGTGAAGCCTGTCAGTTTGGAAAACAGGCAAGGAAACCATTTCCTAGACATGTTCAAGAGAGTGAGAAGCCATTGGAATTAATCCACTCTGATGTGTGGACTACTAAAGCTGCATCTCTTGGAGGCTGTCATTATTTTGTCACTTTTATTGATGACTATAGCAGAAAAGTTTGGGTGTATTTTATGAAAAAGAAAAGTGAAGTTTTTGGGCATTTCAAAACCCTTAAAGCTATGGCTGAAAAAGAAACAGGTCTGCAAATAAAATGCCTGAGGTCAGATGGAGGGGGAGAGGACCTCTCAAATGAGTTTGCAAAGTTCTTGCAGGAGCATGGCATAAAGCAGCAATATTCATGCAGTTATACCCCACAACAAAATGGAATTGCAGAAAGGAAAAACAGGCATATTGGAGAGGTATCTCGTGCCATGCTCAATGAAAAAGACTTGCCAGATTTTTATTGGGCTGAAGCAGTTGCTACAGCAGTCTACATAATGAACAGGACTCCCACTGCAGCAATACATGGAATGACTCCAGAGGAGAGGTATACTGGTAGGAAACCAGATATTTCTCATTTGAAAATTTTTGGTTGCATTGCCTATGTACATGTGCCAGATGAGCTGAGATCCAAGTTGGATCCAAAAGCTGAGAAGTGCATCTTTATTGGTTACTCTCTGCAGCAAAAAGGGTATAGATGCTATAACCCTTCTACTCGTAAGTTTACAGTGAGCAGAGATGTTGTTTTTGATGAGATGAGTAGCTGGTATAAACCAGTAAATGTGATTGATGATGTAGATGCACAAAATGGTAATGCTGCACAGAATTCACAGCAGCAGTCACAAAATATTAGTGGACCTGGAGCGTCCTCTAGCAGTGGTTCACATTCTTCGCCATGGACAGGCAGATTGAGATCAGGAGAATCTTCTCAAAGTAATACAGATAGTGGTATGCAAGTATCACGAAAAGGAAAAGAGAAGGTAGATCAGCCCATGTTTGATATGAATGCAGGTCACTCTTATGTGGATGGTGAATCCAGTGGCTCAG
Organism: Lygodium microphyllum; assembly: GCF_053477565.2. Taxonomy (NCBI): domain Eukaryota; kingdom Viridiplantae; phylum Streptophyta; class Polypodiopsida; order Schizaeales; family Lygodiaceae; genus Lygodium; species Lygodium microphyllum. The sequence goes on along the minus strand of NC_141137.1, from coordinate 93,131,084 downwards.
AACAGAGCATTGATGATGAGTTGGGTATTCCTTCTATTGTTACACCTTGAGTAAGGAAGACCAGGGATGTTTTGAGAGCACCTGGGAGTGAACCCACTTTGCGTAGGTCTACCAGAGTTAGGTATCCTGTGGATAGGCTGAAATATGATGGATTTACAACCATTCACTATGCATATATGGTCAAGGTGATACAGGAACCAGAACCCACTTCTTTTGAGCAAGCCATGGGAAAAGAAAAATGGGAGAAAGCCATGGATGAAGAAATGGATGCCTTGGAAGCAAACGCTACATGGGAATTGGTACCTTTTTCTAAAGGTAAGAATGCAATTGGCTGTAAGTGGGTTTATAAGGTGAAGCACAATGCTGATGGTTCTGTGAACAGATACAAGGCAAGATTAGTAGTCAAGGGGTATGCACAAACATATGGCATTGACTATGAAGAAACATTCAGTCCGGTTGCAAGGATGGCAACCGTAAGAGCAGTCATTGCTATGGCTGCATCAAAGGGATGGTCTTTACATCAGATGGATGTAAAGAATGCCTTCTTGCATGGTGATTTGCAAGAAGAGGTCTATATGGAGCAGCCACCAGGTTATGTGCATGCTGTTCATCCTGAGTTTGTTTGCAGGTTGAAGAAAGCTTTGTATAGCTTGAAGCAAGCACCTAGAGCATGGTCTGACAAGATAGGACAGTATCTTGTCACTATTGGCTTTCAGATTTCCAAGGCAAATTTCTCACTTTATGTGAGAAAAACAGAGAAAGGTATTATGCTACTTGTCATTTATGTTGATGATTTGATTATGACAGGTGACAGTGATGAAGATATCCTTCATGTGAAAATGCTATTGAAGCAGAAGTTTGAGATGAAGGATTTGGGAGAGCTGCGTTATTTCTTGGGCATTGAGGTGATTAGATCACCAAGTGGGATACAGCTCTTGCAGAGGCAGTATGGATTGGACATGCTGTCCAAATATGGAATGACAGGCTGTAAGCCTATTTCAGTTCCTTTGGAGCAGAATGTGAAGCTGAGCACAGATGCAGTTGAGCTTCTAGAAGACCCTACTATGTACAGACGCATAGTAGGAAGTTTGATTTATATGACTATTACCAGGCCAGATTTGAGCTATGTTGTTGGATTGCTAAGTCAGTTTATGCAGGCTCCAAGGAAACCACATTTGGATGCGGCTAGACGCATACTCAGGTATGTGAAGTCCACATTGCAGTATGGACTATTTTATGAGACTGGGGTTCAGATACAGTTGCATGGATACACTGATGCTGATTGGGCTGGTAGCATTTCTGATAGACGATCTACCAGTGGATATGTGTTCTCTTTTGGGAGTGCTGCAGTCACTTGGAGCAGCAAGAAACAGCCTACAGTTGCCTTGTCGAGCACAGAGGCCGAGTACAGGGGTGCAGCAATGGCTGCATGTGAGGTAGCTTGGTTGCATAAGCTACTTTATGATATGCATCAGTCTACAGATGGGCCAGTTGTCATTTATTGTGACAACATGAGTAGTATACACTTGGCAAATAACCCAGTCTATCATGCTAGAACAAAGCACATTGAGGTGCATTATCACTATGTGCGGGAGAGGGTTTTACTAGGTCTTATTGATCTAGTTTATGTCAGCACAGAGGATCAGGTAGCTGACATATTTACGAAGGCATTGGGCGCAGAGAAGCTGCGTAAGTTCAGAGACCTGCTTGGTGTGCAGGAATTGGGATTGAGCTCGAGGGGGAGTGTTGAGATATCGAGCTCCACTCGTGATATGCCAGGGTGACCGTTGTGCATTTATGTCACCGACGTGTCAGTTGCAGATGCGGTTGGTACACCGCCCATGAATAATAGCTACATGATAGCTATCCTTATCTACTCTAGTTCGTGGCTCAGTTAGTATGCCACCTTAGTTAGTTGAGTTTGGTTTGAGACCCATATCTAGGGTTCTTCTATTTCTTTGTACGTGAGTTCTTTTGGCTTACACAACTAAGAAGAGGAAAACTGTTTTCAGCCTCCACCCTTGTGTGTATTCCCCCATTGTGCAAGCAAGAAAGCTACAAGTGAGACTCCTTCCTTCTCTCCCACAATCTTGACAGTTAGTAGCCATTTTGTGTGATTGGCATGTAAGTATATTCACCAGGGAATTGATCACATTAGTAAGCATAATTAGGAATTTAATTTACCATTGTGTGTATCCTTTGTGTTTGCATGACGCATGAGCACTTGTAGTTAGGCTAGGCACAATTTCTTCAATGCATCATTTTTTTTTTGTAAGCATTGCTCAATTGATTGCATAGCATGGATTCTAAATTGCAAACTGCATGAATGATTGAGCATGAAGCTCTATTCCAAAGCATATTTTTTCTAGGGCACATTGCATACTTGAGTTTGTTATTTGAATGTAGCTCGTTCTCGCCATGATCTTTTAATAGTCTCAAAAGATTCATGAAGGTACATACTGGTAGTGTCACGACAACGAAAAGGCTACTAGCTGTTTGATATGGGAGACATTCTCACAGGTGAAAAGACAACATGTATTAGTGCTAATGACAGTGCTGCAATTGCTGATTTTGGAACATATTTGATGGCTAGCCAATGGGAATCATAATAGCTCTAAATGAGGCCACCGGAGCATTTGGTGTCATGAATCAACAATGCAAGGCCATGGTGTCTCAATATGGTGACATGATTATTGAAATGGTTAAGCAATAGATCAATCCAGAAAAGAGATGTGCACATATTGGCATGTGCTCCCAAAGTGCAAAGGATTTCAGCCCAGATATTGCTTGTTGTTACTTGGACAAGGGGTCCAACTACCCACGCATTGAGGAAATCCTTGAGGACCATGCCTACAATTCAATCTGATTAAGGAGATTACGACAATGGCATGACAACATAATCTCTGATGTCAATCAGAGACAAAATATAGAATGCTTTTTGTAAAGCTTTTAATTATGCCTCAAATAGAAGTGAGAAACAATATTATTGACGACGCCTTCAATGTCATCATTCATGTTAAAAACTATGCTTGTTTTTTGGAGCTTTTCTAAAGCTTTATGAGGTGGTGAATGATTAAAAAAGCAATCAGGAGGCTGCTGAAAAGGAATCCACAAGCTCTGTAGAATAACAATGTGATTGTTGCTTAATATTGGAGGACATTTTGGTGATTGATGCATCACCTTCTCCGATAGTTCCTAGAGAGATGACAAGGACACAGAGTGCCTAATCAAACTTGGTGAGAAGAACCAGAGGTACCAAAGTGCTTAAGGGAAGGATTTGATGTTGAAGCGAATGATTTGGAGGTAATGGACATCTCATACAGGTATACGATTGTGGAAGAACCTAGTAAGAAGATTAGATTTTACAGCATTAATGCTGGAATTTGTCCTCATCTTCTCTTCCTTGCTTGCTGGTTTATCTCAAAATCTCAACACTCATCACAAAAATCATATTCTTATAGAACATCAGAAACTCATACATGGCAACTATCCAAAAAGACATGAATGTGCACTTGATGTGACGAGCATTCTGTCTAGTCATGGTGCATGGGAAAGGGGTGAGAAACCTGCTGCACTAAACAAACCTTTAAATGGTTTGGGTGATGGAACCTTATTACTTGGAAGTGCCCGATCTAAACTATTAAAAATATTCAACTTGCGTCTCTTTTCATGCATATTCATGAAAATTTATGCTCTCTTGTGATCAAACTTTGAAGATCTCTTATGAATTGATTCATTGAACTTCTTCTATTCTATCCCTTGTGTGCATCAATCAAGAAATCTATGTATGAGAACATATCGAGAAGATTGAAATATATGTATTCTTACTTCTCCTTATCATGCCGACATATAAAATTGTTTGAATGAGAATCCTAACCATTCTTTCACTCCATGTATTTTTCTTTACTTGAGTACTCTTCTTAATCTTTTTGCTCCCATCTTGCTAAGCGTCCTTTGGCAAGCGACTTCCACGAACCCCCGCATGAACCTCAAGCGACACCACCCTAACACAATCAAGGCATGAAGATCCTCAAGGGATAGGCCTAGCATAATCTGATAAAAGTCCAAAGCTAGTCTCTAACTAAGTGCTTCAACATAAGCTAGCAAAAAAAAACGGATTGCCAAAGAAGTCATCCTAGGTGGTCTGAACTACCTACATAACTTAAGACATCTGGACTAGGACCTCCTACTAGTAGGCGAGGATTCCTATAGCTTGGTCATCATATATGTTCTTTTAACACACTTTTCTTTCAAGCCTCCTATACTCGGGTGTGTAAAAAGGAGAGAGTTGAGAGTAGTGACCCAAGGAGAACAAGGCATGAGCCTCAGGTCCTGACTCGGTACCTAAGAACCTACCAAGCTCTTGGGAGGTGACACTTAATCCTTTTCTCTTTTGTTCACTTTTATTTTTACTCTAATCCACCTTATTTCCTTTATTCTTACTAGTTTTCACCCCAAGGAAGACAATGCATCGGTCCAGGTTTGACTCACCCCCCTTGAGAACCTACCAAGCCTTTGCAAGTCGATAATCAATTGCTCTTGAGATTTTTTTCCTTGTCTTTTATATTTTAGGGGTCAGAACCCCTTTCTACACACTTTTTCATCTTTATTGTTAGATATATTCAGAAGATGGTCACTAGTATTGCCTTCTAAAACATGTATTCAAGGCCCAAAAATGTCATTACAAGAGGTAGAAAAATACTTGAACCTCCCTTAGATATACCTAGCCAAACCTTAGGACTTCATGCCTTGATGATTGTCGGTCCCCAACAAAAGAACAATTCTCCACAAGTACATAAATACATGTAACAAAAAAGAAAAATACTCATAAAGGAAGAACATCACCTGGACTTGGCCACAAGAAGCTTCTATGTAGCAAGAGGCTCCCTCCAAGTCCCTCTAAATTTGTATAGCATAGCTCCAAAACCAAACCCATTAACCACACACGTACTAAATAGACACATGGCCCTCTTGGCCTAACAAAATGTGATATTTCACTACAAACTCCATATTCGGGATTTTGGGAATTTCCCATCAATATGGGAAAACCAAATCAAAATGGATTTCATGAATTTTGGGAATTTCATTAATTTGAAACTTGGTGCAATTAAACATATTACTGCTTATGGTTGTTTCCAAGAGATTGAAAAAAACTCAAAAAGGTGGTGTTAATAAACACCTTAGTTTTAATATCCTTGAAATATTCAAGGAAAATCTTCAGTCGATGGATTCATGTAGACTTTCTTTAGCCTTCAATACAACCTTTGGGGGAATTTTAATTTTTTTGGGAGATTTTGTACCTTTCTTCATCCAAGAGAAGACAATGCTATCTATTGTTTCCCATCGTTCAGGATCTTTTTTGTTGCACATCCAATATTTATCCCAACAATTAAAATACACCTCTGCATCTGTAGTATTTTGAAGACTACAAACTAGTGCCCAATATTGTATACGTACCTTATTGAAGTTTTTGGAATGTCTATTTGTATTGACCTCACTTTGTGCAACACCAAGCCATATTGAATATATTGGATCTAAAGGTCTAACAAGCACAAAGTCATCTTATTTCTTAACATCAAGCATTGAATCAGATGCATGTTTGGGTCGTTTGCTCAGAGGACCACAATAGTGATCATTCAACTCTTCCAATCCAATGAAGTCATTTGCATTATCTACATCTATATTGGTTACATCACTTTGTGTTCTTGGCCAAAAATCTATGAAAAATAAATCTTCTTGGACATTTGGAGTTTGAAGAGTGTAGATCATATGTTTCCAATAATCAATCATTAGTGTTATAAACTTTGTGAACTCTGCTTCAGGTCCTTGTACATTTGACCATCTTTCCCAATACTTCAAATAATATTTAACTCCACTTACTACTTCTTGATGATCCTTAACATACCCAAACATGGGCAGTAGCATTGGAACACCCTTTGGAAGAGTAGGCTTTCTTGCAAGGTCTCTCTTCCAGAATTCAGTGCCACCTTCTCTTGGTAACCAGTCTGGGGACTTTGGATGCATCTTGTATTGCATGACAGGTGTATCTCCTTGCATATAAAACCGAAATTGAAGAGGTTTTGAGTGACTAACAAGTGTATCTTTTGAATCACACAAGTATCCCTCAATGTATCTCTTAAAGTCAGGCACATGTGTCAATAAGAAAGGTGTAGGACTAGTCATCTAGCATGATTGAAAATGTTGCATAAGATGAGGAAAAGTGAAGGTCATGCTCGTCCTTAGCTTCTCTGAAAATTTCCTGAACATTGCATCGATGTCTTCATGTGTATGACCCACCGTGAGAAACCCAAGCTGGATCATCTTGAATGTTCCTCGTGCAACAAGCAATGATAGATATGCAAAGCGATAGCAATTTTTGTTTTCTGACCCACAATTATCAAGCTGAAGAAGTAAGTTCTTTGACAATTGTTTGAAATGATGATGGTCATCTTGTGGTGTATTATCTTCCATGCATGATTTATTTTGTGCAACACCTTGATGGTGGTCTAGTGCTTTTTTCGAGTTGAGGGAATTTAGTAGCATAGAGGTTGATCTTGGCATTCCATCTACTTGTAGATCACCATTTGCATGCCTGTGTAGTCGCTCCAAGTTCCTAAAGCACAATGACAATGAGGCAATTGTGAAGTTAGGATCATGAGGCCATAGATCGAGTGAGAAATGTCCATATCTACCTTCTCCATGTCCATGTGTAATCATGCCTGTTAAAGAAACTAGTAGTTGAGTAGATATTTTAGTCTCTTTTGATCGAAGCCTTAACCTAGGGATAACTGTCTTTTGCTAGTCCATTTTATCATGTATGATGCACAAGTTTTTATATGGATCTAATGCTGAGGTCAAGCACTAACTATACTATATGTTCCGACAACTTTGTTGCTATAGCATGTGACATTGACGCTTCTTTAGAAGCACATTTCGCTCTTGAAGACACTTTGTTGTTGCAAGTTGCTCTTTGATCTCTGAGCAAATACTACATTTGGAGAACTCACTTGTCTTTGCTAAGGTTACATGCTTAAACTCTGTGTTCCAAATACGATTGAAGATGGATAAGGACATTTGCTTACATCCAATACCACTCAATGTTGTATTTACTTCTGCCCATATATCTACCTGCTTATAAACATCTGGGATGACCAATTGTGTCTCCCTTGATCCATCTTGCATTGTTCTACTCTTGTGTGGCATTTGCTCTGCATTCTTCTTAACAAAGTCTCTAAGGATGGCTCTTCCCATCTTTGTGTGATCCCAAGCTGCTCTTATTAACCCCTTATTTCCATGCATTGCCCTCCTCACACCATGCTCAAATTGTGTTTTGTACCTGTAAAAAGATGTATTTGGGATTCCATGAATCTCATACCATGTCCTTCCACATACCACTTGTCCATTGAAGATAAAGCTATACTTCCTTGTTCCCAAGTAATGAATCCTGCATGATGATTCAAACTTTTCATAAACATAGTTTGTGCGGTCTTCAAATTGCAATCCCCAAAAGTATTTACGTAATTATTGCATTGCTTCTCTATCAACAAACTGGCAACACTTTTCTTGGCAACAATCAATCATTGAAACCTGTGAAATGGAGTCCATAGAAGTCCTCAAGTTTGCACCTTTAGGGGCAATAATTCGAGGCTTTCTATTGACCATACAATATGATCTCTTCTGAACAAAAATTTATTTTCTTGCAGAAACATAATCTTCATTGGTATCTTCCATGTTTTTGGCACAAGCACTTGTAGAGACAAATTGCATGTATGATTGTTGTTGTAGCAGTGATATTCCATCATTAAAGGTGACTTGTTTAATAGGCCATCTTTCCAAAGTGACACAGTGGAGGTTGTCATCTATGTATGTTCTTGTGGTTTGATCAAGGGCTTTATCTACCATCACACCAACATGCTCTTCTCCTAGCAATTCAAAGTTTATCACATCATATGGAAAAGCCAATAATATAACCCCTGTCCCAACACACACAGTGTTGCCTTCTATCCATAGCATCACTCTACGTTCTCTCCAACTTTCACGAATGCTAAGCACATCAATATCCTCAGAAGGTAGGACATGGTCTGATTCGTAATCATCTCCTCTGTCATGAATTGTTATTGAGTTTGAAACAACCACCACATCTTTCTTTTCCCATTTTGCAAAACCACCTACAGCTTCATGAACCTTCATTGCATCAATTGTTGGGAATGGCAAATACGCTACTACATTTAAACATTTATCAATAGCCACTGAAATATATCTATCTTCAAGTGTTTCTCCATGGCATGTCTCATTTGGATGTATTGCATGCACTCTACCAAGTGTAACAATCTCATGATCAACTAGCAAATTCACAGTTTCTCCAAAATAAAATTTGTTATTCATGATACCTGTACAAGTGAGAAAATGGAGATTTTATCATTTGTATGTTGTCATCTCTCAGAAAGAAGAAAATAGTGATGAAATTGCTAAATACAATGAAGTATCAAATTTCATTGAAACAAAAAAAGTACTTAAACATTAGATAGAATGAGTCCAACTTCCATAATAGAAAGTATTAATGGAAACATCATACAGAAAGAAGGGGATAGATTTGACCATATGGCCAAAAACAAACTTTCTCATGAACTGTGTCGCCCTAAAGTAAATAAGAAAAGTTTCTTCTATTATTTTTACTTGCCTTGATTTTACTTTATTTTATTAGCTACTCTTTGAGTAAGCAAAAACTTCCTTGTGTGTTCTCACTGGGAAAAGATATAGCAGATGTTCAAAACTTGTACTATATCTATTCAACACGAGAAGAATTATTAAAATTATTTATAATGTGTATAGGAAAAGATTTAGCCACCTGGTCAAAAATCTATTGTATGTATTCCATACCATAGCAAATATAAAAAGTATTTGTGATCCCCATAGGGGAAAACATAGTCAAATGATTGAAACCTTTGTTGTATGTATTTCACATGACAAAAAGGATAAAAGCTCATTGTGGTATCCATAGAAAAATATTTAGCCAAATGGTCAAAACTCAAGCCAAATACATATAACAAGGATAAAAGTTCATTGTGATCTTTATGGAAAAATATTTAGCCAAATGGTCAAAACCTCTATTGCAACTATTTTACATAAGACATAGGATTAAATTTCTTTGTGATATCCACAAGAAAAGTGGTGCACAGATCGGATGCTGTATGCTCACGTAGTGAACGCTAGAAGGTCCCCAATAACAAAAGAACTCTACTTTTTGCACAAAACTCAAGGTAGAAAGCATGCACGACATGAACAAGAGACCAATTGGGTGCAATCTCCCCCCATGCCTTGTGTAAGCATGTATTATTTTGTATAAATCATCTTCTAGCTCAAATAATAGCCCAAATTACAAAATAGCAGGCTTTTGACTTTTAAGTTTGCTTTAGTACCGAATAGAAATAAAGCTAATGGGCGGGCGCCCAAAGAGTCAGGCATACCCAATACAATGTCTAAATACAAATATCATAATCGTGCGCCCATGCACATACAAAATAATAATTAAATATCCAATGCCTTAATTAATAGGCACGATAAAATATAGGCGCCATGCCTAAGGTATGTGCCTATCAAAATATAAGTGATAACTCGAATACACGCTATCCTCCAATGCTTTCCTCTGCCACTATTGCTATCTCTCCACATCAACTGAAGCATTTACAATCATTAGTAAAATAATATAATTAAACCGACAAAAGTGAATATCTAGCAGTCTTCAGCTACATAAATAAATCAACTGGTTAGAAATCAATCCTAACATTAATTTATCACAAATGTGCACTCTAAACTCATAAACGTTTATTAATTTAATATGTATTTTACGGAATCACCCGCTACGATATCACCCATGTACACACTAAATTAATGAAACGCCTGAAAAGGATAGGCGTCTCCAGCAACTTCTCGCACAAAGAATCCACTTTGTGTATGAGCCCCGATCAATAAAGTTTACGGAATCCACCGTAAAACCTCACAGAATCCACCTTGAAATATGCCTCTTGATACCATTGGTGCACATGTCGGATGCTGTATGCTCGCATAGTGAACGCCGGAAGGTCCCCAAGAACAAAAGAACTCTACTTTTTGCAAAAAACTCAAGGTAGAAAGCATACACGACATGAACAAGAGACCAATTGGGTGCAATCTCTCCCCATGCCTTGTGTGAGTGCTCCAAAAAGCATGTATTTTTTTATTAATCATCTTCTAGCTCAAATAATAGCCCAAATAACAAAATAGCATGCTTTTGGCTTTTGAGTTTTCTTTAGTGCCAAATAGAAATAAAGCTAATGGGCAGGCACCCAAAGAGTCAAGCATACCCAATACAATGTTCAAATACAAATATCATAATCGTGCGCCTATGCGCATACAAAATAATAAATAAATATCCAATGCCTTAATAAATAGGCGCGACAAAATCTAGGCGCCATTCCTAAGGTATGCGTCTATCAAAATATAGGTGATAACTCAAATACACGCTATCCTCCAATGCTTTCCTCCGCCACTACTGCTATCTCTACACATCAACTGAAGCATTTACAATCGTTAGTAAAATAATACAATTAAACCGACAAAAGTGAATACCTAGTAGTCTTCAGCTACATAAATAAATCAACTAGTTAGAAATCAATCCTAACCTTAATTTATCACGAGTGTGCACTCTTAACTCATAAACATTTATTAATTTAATATGTATTTTGTGGAATCACCCGCTAACCCATGTACACACTAAATTAATGAAACACCCAAAAAGGATAGGCGTCTCCATCAACTTCTCGCACAAAGAATCCACTTTGTGTATGAGCCCCGATCAATAAAGTTTACGGAATCCACCGTAAAACCTCACAGAATCCATCGTGAAATATGCCTCCTGATACCACTGGTGCACAGATCGGATGCTGTATGCTTGCATAGTGAACGCCGGAAGGTCCCCAAGAACAAAAGAACTCTACTTTTTGCAAAAAACTCAAGGTAGAAAGCATGCACGACATGAACAAGAGACCAATTGGGTGCAATCTCCCCCCATGCCTTGTGTGAGCGCTCCACAAAGCATGTATTTTTTTGTATTAATCATCGTCTAGCTCAAATAATAGCCCAAATTACAAAATAGCATGCTTTTGGCTTTTGAGTTTTCTTTAGTGCCAAATAGAAATAAAGCTAATGGGCAGGCGCCCAAAGAGTCAAGCATACCCAATACAATGTTCAAATACAAATATCATAATCTTGCGCCCATGCGCATACAAAATAATAAATAAATATCAAATGCCTTAATAAATAGGCGCGACAAAATCTAGGCGCCATGCCTAAGGTATGCATCTATAAAAATATAAGTGATAACTCAAATACACACTATCCTCCAATGCTTTCCTCCGCCACTACTGCTATCTCTACACATCAACTGAAGCATTTACAATCGTTAGTAAAATAATACAATTAAATCGAAAAAAGTGAATACCTAGTTTGTGGAATCACCCGCTATGGTATCACCCGTGTACACACTAAATTAATGAAACGCCCGAAAAGGATAGGCGTCCCCATCAACTTCTCGCACAAAGAATCCACTTTATGTATGAGCCCTGGTCAATAAAGTTTACGGAATCCACCGTAAAACCTTACGGAATCCACCGTGAAATATGCCTCCTGGCATCAAAAAGATTTAGCCATATGGTCAAAACATGTATTTAACCTAGATGATAGCAAGAATAATAATTTTTTGTGATGTCCATAGAACAAGATTTAGCCAAATGTTCAAAGCCTTTATTGTGTGTCAACAAGAATAAATAATTTCTGTGATCTCCATTGGAAAATATTTTATCAAATGATAAAAACCTTTATTTCATATATTCCACATGACAACAAGGATAAAGATATTTTTGAGAAACTTTGACCTTGTGCCTAAATGTTGAAACCACAATGACCTCTAAAGAATAGAAGATTTCATTCACTATGACAAAAAGTTATAAATATTGAGAAAATTTTAGCATCAATTAGAAGCTATTTGAGAAGGAAAGATAATTTTTATCATGGTTAAATATTTATAAATCTTATACTATCTACTTGTTGATAATAGTAAAATATATCATAGTACATTTTATTTTTAAGTTATACTATTTTAGTCTAAATCATGTTATATTAGTATATGGTACTATGTACATATTATGGAATATATTACCAAAATATTATATATATATATATATATATATAAATTTATTAATAATTAATAAATATATAAAATTATATTTTGTAAGATTATGTATATTAAATATATCTAATATGTAATGTGTAATATCATTGAGGATTTTGAACCCACCTTAGTGATAGTTCGAGAGTAGAATCTCTAGTAGGGTAGGATAGAGAGTATGTAGGAAAAATCTCTAGCTGAGGGGGAAGGAGCTGGTCTAGGAGAAATGCCCCTAGTAAGAGTTTGAGGGCAATGTCTTCCTCGGTGGAGGTTTGGGAGCAATGCTCCCGGTTGGGGTTTCGAGATAGCGCTTATTGTAGGGGTTTGGGGGCAAAGCTCCCAGTGGGGGGTTTAAGCGGTAGGGCCCTTGGTGGGGGTATGTGGGCAACACCCTTAGTAGGGGGTTGGAGGTAGTGTCCCTGATGGGGGTTTAGGCGCAACGCCCCTAGCAGGGGTTCGAGGAGGGTAGTGCCCCCGGTGTGGGGGTTTAGGGGTCTGCGGGGTAGCGCCCCCTTGTGGGGGTCTAGGGGCAATGCCCCCAGCGGGGGTTCAAGGGCAGCGTCCCCGGTGGGGGTTTGGGGGCAATGCCCCCAACGGGGGATCCAGGGGGCAGCGCCCCCCCTGTGGGGCTTTGGGGGCAACGCCCCTAGTAGGGGTTGGGGGGCAGTGCCCACGGTGGGGGTTTGGGGGCAACGCCCCCAATGGCGGGGTCCGGGGGCCCACGATATAGCCATTACGTGATTTTTGAAACAATCACGACTTGAAATCTTTAATAAAATTAAAAAATAGACACAAAAATAAGATCTAAATCTACTCGTATTCCGTAACAAGTTATGGTTATTCGAATAGCATGATACATTAAATGATTCGTTTCATGAGTCGGTCTTTACAACTAATCATGACTTTTTCCAAAATGAGTTTCTCTTCCCCTCCCTCTCTCTTCCACACAACTCTCTAACCTGAGCATTTTCTCTGTTGTGTTTTTATAGTTGCAGGTTTCGCATCTCTGATCCTCTGCGTTTTTATCTTTGCTCCTGTTACCCCTCTCTTACTACAGGTGTTGCAGTCCTAATCTTTGGTGGTTCTATCCCCCTCCTCTTCATTGACTACTCTCCACTGTTTCATTTTCTCAAACTGAAAGAGATTGTGCAGTGCAATTTCTGGTTCGAATCAGGGTATTTCTTTGACTACTCTCCACTGTTTTATTTTCTCAAACTGAAACAGTTTGTGCAGTGCAATTTCTGGTTCGAATCTGGGTATTTCTTTGACTACTCTCCACTGTTTCATTTTCTCAAACTGAAACAGATTGTGCAGTGCAATTTCTGGTTCGAATCAGGGTATTATGACCAAAACTATGTGCGACTTCAAATTAGAAATCTTGCTCCAAGGCTTCACCAATTCAACAAGGTAGTGAATGTTCGCCAGTCCACACCGTGCCTTCTCCTACTTCACTGGTTATTTCAGTTATGTTGGCACACATTACTGACCTACTAATTACAACAGGTTTTCAACTTTTCCCTACTTCATTTCTGATTTTGAGTTAAACTACATTGATTATGACCATTTCAATCCATACAATTACTACAAATCACACTACTACTCTTTTGTATGATTAGTATTGAATAATATTAAGATCAAACCACCAAAAGCATTTTCTAAATAAGAATCATGTATGAAAACTAAATGCAACATGTATTTCTGTATATGTATTTTTGTAGCAATGAGATTAGGCACTCACTCTTGAGAATTCAATGTCTTCTTCTTCTTCTCGATTGCTTGATTGATCTCCTGGAGCGCTTGTGTTTTTTGTTGTCCAACCATTACCTTGCAAGTGATAGCTTCACTCTACGTCAATATTGAAAATATGACTTCTTGCACTGTTGAAAATACTCTTTTTGTTGTGAATATGAAATATATGATTTGTGTAATGTTGAAAAAAGTCTCTTAGATGTGAATATGGAATAAATGGTTTGTGCAATGCTTTTATCAATGATGAGTGCTTTCAAAATACTAGCCTTTCTTTCTATTCTGTGATGCTATATACCACAAGATTTTGCCTCAAGGCTAAACCTAGCCTTATATTTGTTCTATCATTTCGCAATATTAGAGCATTTTATCAAGTTCTTATACATTGTATTATATTTTACTATATAGAACTTTCCATTATATTGTATTTTCATAGGAAAAGCATTACCATCAGATTTTATGGTTACACTCTTTATAATTTTGCAATAAGCATATGGCTATACAATACTTACAAATACTCAATATGATTTTGCCATAGGATGTAATTTGATTTTCTAACAACACATATCATGATCTTTCATCAATTTATAGATTAGACCATATGGTCAGAAAATTTCTTGCAATATAAGAAGTACTTTTTGTTATTTTATTCAATACAATTTGAGATTTGGCCATGAGGTCAAATCTTTTCTTATAATATAAGAAGTAATTTATGTTCTTTTTTCCAATATACTGTGAGATTTTGCCATGTAGCCAAATATTCTCCTTAAGCTATCTCTTGGCCAAAATAAGGACTCTTGTAGTATCACAATATGTTGCAACCAATCAAGCACTTTGTTCATTTTACTACAAGAATGACATTTTGCCATTTGATCAAATGTTTTCTTATATTATCAACCCTTTCTTACTTCCAAAAGGAAAGGCTAGTTTCTACTTAGAATTCCTTACTTTCTATAATTTGGCCATGTGGTCAAATCTTGTCTTGCAAAAAACAAACCACCTTTTTTGAATTTGATCCTAAAAAATTAAGACTAAATCTATGGTGGATTCAATCACACAAATTTTGGGTATGCTAGATTTGGTTGTATGGAAAAATGTTCTAAGAAAAACATCTTCTATTTTATCTCCAAAAAAGGAAGACCATGTTCTACTTGGAACTCCTTGATTACCTACTATATTTATAGAAAGTCTCGCCATGTGGTCAAAACTTGTTGTGCAACAAACAAACCACTTTGTTTCCATAAACCATTACTTTCATTTTAATTTTTCATAACTTCCTATAAATATCATATCATTTTGCCACAAATTAGCCACTTTTTCCATTCCACTACAAAATAAAAATTGGCCATATGGTCAAATCTTTCATTTTGTTATTAATGCTAGCATCCAAGAATCCCCCATTCTTGTTTTGTTCAGCCATATGATCAAACCTAATCTCACAAATCTTGCAAACCATGAGACCGCTTTTTCATTCCATTATAAAATAATATTTGGCTATATAGTCAAATCCAATTTCACAACATATTACAACAAATGAATTACTTTCTTCATATGGTTATGAAACTAGATTTGGCCATATGGTTAAAACCAGTTTATAGAAATCATCTTATCTTGTAGGTTTTTCCATGAGGTCAAATCTCCACCTTTCAAGTGTTTTTCACTTTATCTTATATTGATATCTATGGGATTTGCTACATAGCTATATTTGTTTATATGTGAATCTCATATCACAATAAACTGCATCCTCTCTTTAACTAGCCTTTAAGAACCCTATGTAAAAAACCATAGCAAAGTTTCTAATCTGATAGATAAGTCTTATGACTAAATAGGATTTGACCACATGGCTAAAACCAATGACAATCTTTCTACAATATAGCTCATTTCAAGGGAAACTTACATGTGGAGTAATTAAAATGTTAACTTTGGGCCAAATGGAATTGTGAGATTGCTACATAACTACATTGATATATAGGTGAATCTCATATGGGACTAAATCTCATTCTTTGATTAAATAGGATTTGAACACATGGCCAAAAATCTTAGCAAAGTTCCTAGAGTATGATTCTTACATAGGAAACTTACATGGAGAAGAAATCCAATATTAACTTAGGGTCAAAATCATCCATGACATTTTCTACATAACCACAATGATTTTTCACTATATCTCATACCACACTCACACTCAACATTTCATTATCACTTGACCATTTGGTTAAGCCCATGGTCAAGTCTCACTATTAATAGAATTTGATCTTCTCATCAAAGTCCATGGCAAAGTTTTTACTATATGATTCTTGCAAGAGAAACATAATTAATGCTAACTTAGGGCCAGGATAATCCAAGAGATTTGATACATAAGCACACATATTTATGGTTGGATCTCATACCACACTTAATCTCAAATTTCAATATTTCATTTTATGGAAGAGTCCCTTTAGAGTACATTTGTCTTGTATTTTGTAAAATCTTGTGTTGTTGTGTTTTCAATTTTCAGCTTAGAAATCTTATATATTTATTTTGGTTTTGTGAAATTTGAATATTTTTAAATCCACTTTTGTCTAACAACGTTTTCTCTTTGTAGAACTATTCAATGGCAAAGAAAGATAGCACATCCAAAAGGGAGACCCAAACCATTGATGGAGTTAGTGGTGGTTTTGTGTATCCATGGTATGTGGATGTTTATGATAGTCAAGGAAAAAGGGCTGACAATGTTCTCTTATTCACTTTGAAGAGTGATATTACATTTTTTCAACAAGATGGTGGCATAGAGAATATAACAGATGGATGTGCTGGGAAAGAGGAAATACCATGTAATCTTGTTAAGATCAAGGGGAAAAATGTAGTATACAAACTTGATCCTTTGTCATTTCACTTTGCCCGTATTAAAGAGGATGAAGAATACTCTTTGAAAACAATGGGATGGACCTTATTTGAGGAGGTAAGGGCACAGAAGACATTATATTAGCATTCCAAGCTATTCAAAATAGTGAGCTACTTTCCCTATCACGGAAATGTGATCGCCCCAACAAAAGAATGAAGCTCCAAGATAAACAAATAGACTTGAGATCTTCACCTTCTCCTCAAGAAGAAAATAATTCATGGAATCCCACAAGCTCAAAGTCAAAATCACCTCAACAAAGTTCCTTGTCACAAGCTCTTGTTGTTAGTATGGTTGCTAACACTATTAAGAGTGATGCCACTTTACCTTCCATGTTAGAAGTTACACCTACAAAGCCAATAATTTCTCTTGAGGTCAAGGCAGTAGAAAGAACATTCAATTTTCCTGAAATAGTTAAGAAGAAGGGAAAGAAGGAAGAAACAGGATTTCACATGTTTGAAAAATTCTTTCCATTTGGTCCAACAACACAATTTCCTATTCTCATTGATAGGTGTTATGAGGCACCTCCTTTGTATGCTTATAGGTCACTATGTTGGGATTATGTAGAGAAGCTAACCACGTTTTTCATAAAGACTCCCATGAATCTAGCAACAACAACATATCTTATGCCTTTTGTACAAGACAACAATGAGAAGAGACCCATGCATCGTGATGAGGTGGATGCTTATCGTTATTGGATTATATCAGGGCTTCACTCAATTCATGCATCAAAGTTATATATTCAGAGTAATACTACATGTTGTCTAGCAACCAAGCATTTATACACCACAAGAAATGCTAGAATATTAGTTGATTGTCCTGTGGAAATGTGCATTGAGCTTTCACAATTGAAAAATATGGAATCACATAATGTTATGAAGAATGCACCTTATGTTGAGCAACTTCAACACCATTTGATCCAACAACACAATTTCCTATTCTCATTGATAGGTGTTATGAGGCACCTCCTTTGTATGATTATAGGTCACTATGTTGAGATTATGTAGAGAAGCTAACCACGTCTTTCATAAAGACTCCCATGAATCTAGCAA
This sequence comes from Lygodium microphyllum, assembly GCF_053477565.2. Taxonomy (NCBI): domain Eukaryota; kingdom Viridiplantae; phylum Streptophyta; class Polypodiopsida; order Schizaeales; family Lygodiaceae; genus Lygodium; species Lygodium microphyllum. Next base: position 93,113,203 of record NC_141137.1, on the reverse strand, counting down.
TAGCAGTATATCTTATGCCTTTTGTACAAGATAACAATGAGAAGAGACCCATGCATCGTGATGAGGTGGATGCTAAGTTGGACACTTATAGTTATTGGATTATATCAGGGCTTCACTCAATTCATGCATCAAATATATATATTCAAAGTAATACTACATGTTGTCTAGCAACCAAGCATTTATACACCACAAGAAATTTTAGAATATTAGTTGATTGTCCTGTGGAAATGTGCATTGAGCTTTCACAATTGAAAAATATGGAATCACATAATGTTATGAAGAATGCACCTTATGTTGAGCAACTTCAACACCATTTGATCCAACAACACAATTTCCTATTCTCATTGATAGGTGTTATGAGGCACCTCCTTTGTATGCTTATAGGTCACTATGTTGGGATTATGTAGAGAAGCTAACCACGTCTTTCATAAAGACTCCCATGAATCTAGCAACAGCAGCATATCTTATGCCTTTTGTACAAGACAACAATGAGAAGAGACCCATGCATCGTGATGAGGTGGATGCTAATAAGTTGGACACTTATAGTTATTGGATTATATCAGGGCTTCACTCAATTCATGCATTAAATATATATATTCAAAGTAATACTACACGTTGTCTAGCAACCAAGCATTTATACACCACAAGAAATTCTAGAATATTAGTTGATTGTCCTGTGGAAATGTGCATTGAGCTTTCACAATTGAAAAATATGGAATCACATAATGTTATGAAGAATGAACCTTATGTTGAGCAACTTCAACAATTAAGAGATCAGTGGTGGCTAGCATTTGGTTCTCCACCAAAACCCTAACAAGGGCTTTCTAAGACAAGCTCTCAAAGAGTACCATGGCAGGTAATCACATATAAGCTTACCTTATTTTTTTGTGAAGATTAGTGTGATGCTCTTTCTTTTGTTCTATACTCACTATTTTGATCTTTTTTTTGCAGAGATTTGTGGCATACATTGGAGAAAGTTATGCATCTAGAGATTGCCATATGATTGTTAGCTCCCAATAAATATTTGATAGTTGGATCAAAATCATGAAGAGATACTCTAGAGGTGAACTTATATCCCAAGAGGAGAGTTTGAGAAAAAAGGGAAGGCAACCTTCTCCTGCTGCATTTCGTTGCCTTATGGGTTTAAAGGATGGAGACATCCTTACACTACAAGAGGATATCAATGAAGGTCATATCCTTTTTCTTAGAAACAAATGGGATGAGGAAGATATGATTGACATGGAAACAAGGGCTAAGCAAATCAAGCAAGATAAGGTCCTAAAGGAGGAATTAGTCACTCTTTTCAATGCTTTAGTTCCGGAAAGTAGCGCTGTGATGAATACTTCGGAAGAGCTTGTTGATGATTATGATATCAATGATGAAGTCTACACAAAGATTTTAAGCATTTGCAATGATTGGGTATCAAAGAAGCTCACACGTGGAGTTGATGCAGGGTCCCTAACAAATGGAGCAAAAGATATTGTGAGCTTCCTAATTGGAAAAAAGCAAAATCCTCTTCAATCCTCCACTACTTCCCCTTGGCGTGTATATGTTGTCGGATGCACTCTAGAAACCTTTGATCTTATACATAATGTTTACAAAGATCCAATTACCATTGGGGTTGTTGTTCTAGATGCAGCACATGGGGTTGAGGGAATGAGATGGGACTCTATAAAGTTTGGAAAGGTTGTATCCACTCTACTACAAATGACATGTGGACCTAAACAATTCATGTTGCTATCATTTCTTGATCGAAAGCAAATGGCAGCTTTGGAAAATGCTCTTGAAAGCATTTCTTGCAAGTATCGCATGCTAGTTGGCAGTGTTGACTTTCTACCAATGGATAGAATGTTTTCTTTTGGATCGATAGATTCTTTTGTGGTTTTGACATTAGTGACCATGGAGAAAAGCTTCATCAATTTTGAGCGATATATAAATAATGTCAACAAGCCTTCCATTTTGGACTTTGAAGGCTTGGACAAGGAGTGCAATGATGAAGATCTTGAAGAAGAACAAAGGATTGCAAAGGCCGTTTTGAGAAAGAAAATGAAAGTTATGGAAACTACAATCAAAGCATTCAATGATGCTCATGAGGTTGTATTTGATGTATATGCAAGTGGACTTGCATCTAAGGTGGCATTGATAAATCATATGAAGACTATTGCAGTGGTTTGCAACACTCAAGAGCAAAGAGAGGTTGAAGCACAATTGTGGAGGGTCCATGAGAGTGCCAAACAAAATTCAAACTCCCAAGAGGTTCCTCCTACTGAAGTTCAAGTTCTTGAAGTACGACCCGAGGGCATAGAAGAATCAAGCCAAGATATAGCAAGTCTAATTATGAAAGAGAAATTAAGGGCTACTTCAGGTGTTTAAACTCCGTTTCTTCTCCTTTCATCAAGGGAGACACATTGATTTAATTTTGATTTTTTTCTTGAGAAGTAACTTCCATTAGCATTTGCAATATTTTCTTTCTTTGATGATATTAATTAAAGAAACTATGTCTTTGGTTTTTTAAATTTTTATAAAAGGTACCAAGCATGTTTGGTTTAAAGAATCTATTTAAGTAAATATTTTACCAAATCGGTATTAAAGAGCTCATTAAAATTTATCATCCTTTGTAAGGATAACTATTTAATTGTAATCTATTGTGTAAGAATACTTATCATAATGAAAATTTTGAGCTAGCTATGCAAAATTTACTTAAGTCTATTTTAGATCTTATTTCAATTAAACTCTTATATGTGTTGTGTTATGATCTTGTCATGTTAGTTTTGGTTAGATTTGTCCACATGGTCAAATCTCTTATCTTTATAGTCTCTTTTACTACATCACTAGTGTATGTCTATGCATGTACCTTAGGATAAGAAAGCCAACAATATATTGCACACCCCAAAAAATATTCATTGCACCTCCCAAAGGAGTTTTACCTCAGTAATAAATATTGCAACAAAGATTTCTCTCCAATGTATCTTTTGAGATGTGTATATGGAATATTAAGGTAAAATCCTTGTTACAATTCGTGAGTTTAAATATATATGGGATATAACTAGTTCAAAAATAGAATGGTTAGTCCTTAAGAAGAAACTATGAAAACTTATTCAAATAGTGTATAACTTATCTCAATTAAATTGTCACGTGCCACTTATATGTGACATAGTTTTGGTCACATGGTCAAAAGTATCATGTTTAAATTTTCTTTTAATAATTAAGACTAATAAACATCTTCTTTGTACATGCCATTTTGAAGGCCTTTTTAAAAGCTGAGTATGTTAAATATTATAATGATAATATAATTTGTGCAACTAATTACAAGAATCTATTGTTAGTATCTTAAGTATACTTATAACTAGCGATAAAAAATAGGTATGGAAAAATGACTTTATTAGAATAGATTTTACTTTAAAAAACCGTGATATATATTTTTTTCGCCTCATGATATTACTTTTGATTAGATTTGACCACATGGTCAAATGTCTCTTTTCTTAAGACATCATTTTTTAAGTAGTACCTATTTATGTATTTATCAATGTGAAGTTAAATTGCTTTAGTGTTCTATGCCAGTTTAGAGCTCAAACATTAGGTAGAATGATGAGAAAGTAAATGAATCTAATGTGCTTCTTTTTCTTCTTTGTAACTTTAACTAAGACATCTATGGTTGGATATCTAGCAGATTCAACAACAGTAGAGTACGATGATGTGATTGATGTTTCCTTGATAAGAAATGCAACACAATTATGTGTAATACTTGATCTCAATGGTCTTATTTTACAACAATGCTTTGCTAAGTCTAAAAGGTTTCAAAGCTTTCAAATGGGAAAGCAATGGCTTGTTCTTCGACCAGGATGTATGGAGTTTCTTGAAGCCTTATTTGCAAGATTCCAAGTGGGAGTTTGGTCAACAGCTTTACATAAGAATGTCATGGCAGTTATTAAGTGCTTGGAGATCCACGCAAAAAGGAAGTATCCTTTCTTCACGATTTGGGGCCAAGAACAATGTCATAGACATCGACTCAAAATCATATATAGGCCAGATAAGATGGGAGTAGAAGCAATGTTCAAGCCTCTGAAGTATGTATGGGATCAATATGGAGATGTTTGTCAGCATACCAAGACTATTCTCATAGATGATAGTCCTTACAAAGGATGTCCAAATTCTGTTGAGAATTGCATTTATCCAAAAACATTTGATATTGATCGTGAAGACTCTATCTTGATCAAAGGACTTATACCATACTTGACTCACTTAAGCAAATACCATGATGCACGTTGTCGTATTGCCGCGCATCCGAGGTGTGGAATCCACTAAAAAGTTGTGTGTGTGACATTTGTAACTTTGTACATACTTAGTTGTTGTGTTTGCATTTTTTTTCTACGTGCCAATATAGTAGAGAGGGGTTGAATATATTTGTGGGAAGCATAGTGGTGGAGATGTTTGGGAAGATTTGCTTAGTTTCAGAAGCACTAGAAGATCGATTACCATCTACCTTGGATCTTGTAATGGAGATGAAGAGGAAGAAGAAAGACTGAGCTTGTACATTCAAACTTTGCAAGGGGTTGTTGTTCATAGTCTTAAGGGGCACAAAGATATTGTGTATTATGTGGCCTATTCAAGGGATGGTAAAAGATTTGCATCAGGAGGAGCGGACAAGACAGTGATTACCTAGATTTATAAAGCCTCGGGCATAGACCTGGTCAGATTTGCTAGTAGATCAATGAACTGCATTGGCAATCAATTTGTTAATAATGCAAATATATGCTGAAAGTATAAATCAAGTGAAGGCCATTTTGCAGCATATGTGGAACATGGCCTTGGTGATGAGGCACTGAAATGTTCTCAACAAATACAACTTGAAGGTTGCAGCCCTGATCCCATCACATTTGTTTCCATCTTGAAGGCATCTAGTATCATAGGAGCTCTAGAAACAGGTTATCAAATATATAGAGAAGTAATTACTAGGGGGTTTGGAACATATGTGTACATGGGCAGCACACTGGTAGACATGTACATCAATTGTGGATCACTGGCAGAGGCATGCCAAATTTTTTATGCACTACCTATTCGAGATGTAGTTGTGTGGTCTGCATTGATTGTAGGATATGCTCAACATGGTCTCAATGAGGAAGTACTGGAATGTTTCCAACGTCTACAACTGGATGGTATTTCTGCAGATGCTGTCACATTTATTATCTACTTGAAAGCATGTGGCAGTAGAGAAGCCATAAAAGCAAGTCGAGAGATCCATGCTGAGATCAGGAAATCGGGATTAGAAACATATCTTTTAATAGAAAACACGTTGATAGACATGTATGGCAGATGTGGCTTGTATGCAGAAGGGCGGAAAGTCTTTGACAAACTGCTTATTAAAGACATTGTCTCATGGACTGTAATGAGAAAGGCATATGTTGATAACCATGAGGGCAATTTGGCTTTACAATGTTTTGAGGAAATGAAAGAGCAGGGTATATCTATGGATACTGTCTTAGTTGTTCTCTGGTTAAAAGCTTGTGATACTACTCAAGCCTTGGAGACAGGTCAAGAAATACATGTAGAGTTGAGGAAATCAGGGCTAGAAAAAAAACATTTTTGTTGGTAACACATTGATTGGCATGTATGGGAAGTGTGGATGAGTTGCAGAAGGACGAGAGGTGTCTGATCAGTTGCCTGTTCAAGATGCAGTGTCATGGGCTGCATTGGTTGCATCTTATGCTCAGCATGGGCTTGGTGAAGAAATTTTAGATTGTTTTAAACAAATGGTAAGGGAAGGTGTGTCTGTGGGTGCCATTACTTTGCTCTTTGTTTGAGAGATTATGCCACCTTAGGAGCTTTAGATATGGTCCGAGAACTCCATGTAGAGATATACAAAAGGGGACTGGATGAAGAGCTTCATGTTGGCAACACACTTGTGACTTTGTACAGCAGTTGTGGCTTGTTTACAAAATCATGGCAGGTGTTCAGCAAGCTTCCACTTCAAGACATAGTTTCATGGAATGTACTTATCACAGGAATTACTGGAGGTGGGTGGAGAATTGTTGAAAATGGTGAAACAGGGGAGATGGCTATTGTGAAAGGAGGCCACTTTTCTCGGGGAAAAAGGGGAGGAGCGCAGTGTATGGAAAAAAAAATCCTGAAGAAAAAGGAGGGAATGGGAAAAACAGGGGGTTTTAGGAACTGTACTCTACCTACGATTAGAAAGAAAAAGGACAGACAACTCAAGAAGAAAGATAGGCAACCAAGGGAGGCTTTATTGGCACAAGAGCAGAGCATATTCAGTACCCTGCATCTATGCATGGAAGGGAAAAAGGGTGCATATTACTGAACCAAGATGGAAGGATCTGAAGCCTAAAGATTTTTCTGCTGTATATTCTGATATAGCTGAAACACTTGCAGAATTATTGATACACCATTCTATGTGATGGAGTATGTGAAAGGGCGCAGATGTACGAGTAGCTGTTGATGAAGTCGACACTTAGGGCCGTGAAGAAGGCGCACGACGAGTTGGCCATCAGCAGCACCATCCACACCACCATCAGGAGGAAACCGAACGCCCTGTGGCTTAGCCTAATGTGCAGAATTCAGGCAACCCATACACTGGATCGAACCCCTATAATAGTTTCAGAAAACTGATTGCGTCATTTGCATAACCAATGGGTTAACATGGGCTGGCAGACGATGATGGCTTGACATGACTGTTAGCTCTACATCAAATGCATCCTTATGAAAACAAATATATATATTGAGACAGTGTAGACACTCTAAGGACTTCTCCGTGACATGAGCCACAAAAACATCAGATCACTCTATACTGATCATGTCTGGCAGATGGCTCTGAACAATGTCACTACTTCAAGGTTTGCATCCAAAAGGAACTATTGACATGAAAAAATACTAATCATCAGTTGCTTCAAGATACTACCCAGACTTGGCAGCTTCAATAGCATATTCTAGGTTATCATAAAGAGGTCCAGCTACATAAACACCCTGTCATCTTACCCTCAATATACATCCCTTTACGACTGCTAAATATTGGAATCTCTAGCTGATAACCATCAAGTTGTACATGGACATTGTGCTCTTTAGGAATGCACCCAAAGTAATTGAGAGTTATGGTAATTGAGGATCAGAAGCTATAGGAGGAAGTAGTTGCTATATTTCTGAGTGACTTTGATTGTTGCTTGAGCTGTAATGCCATTTCTGACAGTTGTGAAAAGTCTTTAGCTATGGGAAATTTTTAGATTGAGATAGGTGTAACAGTGACATGAATTTTATTGTCATCTTCCCAATCTTTTCTAACACCTAAGAAAGGAAGTGCCTGCATTCAAAGACCTTCGGAATTGAGAAATCTTCTATCTTGGAATTTTTCAAGAACCTCTGTGGTCACGACTTTGCTTTCAAAACCCTTTGACATCTTTGGTGAACCCGACGTGAAAGCATCGCATAAATTTCAAGATGGGAGATACTTCAGTATCAATTTCAGCCTCTTCTACAATTCCTGCTTTGTCCTCTACTTCTGCTCCATCATTGACTGCTGCTTCAAGTACTTCAACGGATGATTTAAAGCAGATTTTGTAGAATATGTCTATGTATATGCAGCTTCAAAATCAGCAGACACAATTGTATATGTAGCAGCAACAGTAGTTGCATCAACAATAGTTGTCTTAGCAAAGGCAACTATATTCGGAGCAAGAGAATGCAATTAGTGCGACTAAGGCGATCGAAGCAGTTGAAAATGAGAAGAAGCTATTTGATGGCTGTAATGTATCAGCTTATTTGAAGACGTATGAGATCAAGATGGGATTTTTTAGAGTACCAATAGGACTTATGAGTAAGTATTTCCTTCACCTTGTCACACTTGCCTTGAGGGCAAAAATGACTGATCTTTTCCTTCAAAATTTGCATTGGCAAGATTTTAAGAAGGCCCTGAAAGAGGAGTATTTTCTTGAGGACTTTGGGATGGCTATACGGCGATCATTTCGAGAATGGGTCTACATGCTAGCTGCTTCAAAATTGATACGAGAATTTGAAGAGAGGTATAGTCAGTTTGATACTATTGAACAAAGAGCATTGGATGTTGAGAAAGTTGAGCTTTTCTTGCAAGCTACAAATCCTACTCTTTAGGAAGAATTAGGAGAGCTTCTTGAGGATCGCATGAAGCCTATGGGTCTTAAAATGGATTGGCAAGATGCCTAGGATGCAGTCTCGACGTTGACCAAGAGGAGGATATGGAAGACCCACCTACAGAATGGATCTATGACACTGACACCATCTTCTGCTCCTATGCCTGCTTCTATCCCTGTTATTTCTTCTCTTCCTCAGCCAGTTACTTGGCCTATGCCAGTGCCTACTGTTTCTACTCCTCTTGTTCCTCCTATTCCAAGACCGATGTCGGTCGGCTCCTTCTGCTCCAAAACCATCCACTCCGTCGGTGCATTCCTCTCTTGATGACATAATCAAAGGCATAACGGATTTGACAGTGGAGTCAGTTAAAGCAGAATTGGTGGGAAAATTGAAAGAGCAGTTTGCTTTGAGTGCGCCTACTATTTCTTCTAGTGATCCTACTGCACTTAAGAGTGCTCCTAGTGCACCTAGGAGAGATCGAAGATGTATTTGGTGTGATAGTACGGACCATCAGCATTGCAGGGATTGTGAATCTTTTCAGTATGCAAGGAGGAAGAATTTAGTATTTTGGGGACAAGATGGCAAGATCTAGTTGACTAAAACAGGAGCTCCACTTGCTACCAATTTTGGGAAAGGCGGAATGAAGAAATTAGTGGATGATATGGCTGCGCGTACTTCTTATGTGGCAGCTAGAGGAGATGCCTCTGCATATGGAGTCCAGGTTAAGAAAGAATCAAAGAACTAGTCAGCATTATGGACTTATGCTATGGAGATGGCAAACAAAGGGAAAATTCACCAGACTATTTTGACTAGTGTAGGTTCTAGCATCAGATCCGAGATAGGTCGGGATTCGCCTATTGACAGGTACACTATTTATGCGTACTTGGCCAAGTTTCAAGGAGCAGATGTACTTGTTGAGGAGAAGCGTAAGAGGGATGAAGAGAATCCAAATGCAGCTAAAAAGACTAGAGGGGGTGAGTTTGTTACTCCACCTACTGCGTGACCGTCTTTGAGACCAGGGCTAGAACGACAGATGGAAGATGCTCAAAAGAAAGAAAAGAGGCAAGAGCCTAGAGAGAGAAAGCAGCTAGGGTTTAGATTGATGTCCGATATTGAGACATCTACGAACATGAAGAAAATCTTTAATGATAAGATACTTGGCAGTGAGGTGACTTTTACTATTTCTGAGGTTTTGGGCATCTCGAAAAGAGAGTTTCAAGATCAGTTCCAAGAAGCTTTGAAGAGGAAAAGACATGCATTGCCTACTACTGATTCACAAGGAGTTTTGATTGGGGAGTTGGATGAGGATGAGGATGAGGTTATGGTTGAGAATGCTTCTATTTTTCCGCAGACAGAGAAGAGGGTTCAGCCTATGCATTATGCTAAAACTGATGAGCCTATCTTGGTACCGCATAGTCATTTTTCGCGGAGTCATTGGGCTAGGAAAACTACAGAAATAATGGTAAAAATTGGATAGAAATAGGTGCCTTATGTTGCTTTGGTGGATCATGGTTCAGAGATTAATCTCATAGTTCGTGGAGTTTATGAAAGTAATAGATGGCCTATGGATGCAGAGCATGGATGGCATATGAGAGCCGCCAACAACACTGTAGGTGATTTATATGCTGCGTGTCCCAGTGTCAGGATTTCTATTGGAGATGTAGAGGAGGATTTCCATTTCTTTGTGCAGGATTCATGCTCTTACCCCATAATTCTTGGACAGCCATTCATCACTGAGATGCGCATGGAGACAAAAGTAATGGATGATGGATCTGCTTATGTACGGATTCGTAGTAAAGATGGTATGAGAGCAGTTCAGTTTATGACTATGTGTGTAAACCATGCAAGAAATAGGAGTACTCTTCGAGATGCACCTTTGCCCACTGTGAGCGATTTGGGTTTTCATTAGGTACCACTATTCCGCGAGACGATGGTGGTATAGAGCAAAGGAGATTGGAGTTCTTGCCTCCTGGCAGCAGTGTTTTCTCCTCCAGCTTTATTGGAATTTCAGCAAATAGTTCGATGAGTTATCAGAAGATTTCTAAGTTGCCTAGAGTTGCCAGGAAATACATATGCAGATAGGAGAAAATTTTGAAAAATGCAGGTATTTTAGAGGATGATGAGCATATAGATGGGATGTATGATAGTATGGTTTGTGCAGATACAATGACAGAGATGGAAAATATGCTGAAAACTAATATGCAGAGTTGTCACAGTAATGTATTAGTGCAGTCCCTAGATATGTTTCATGAAATTTCAGATTTTGTGTCACAGATAGAGTCAGAGGCTGAGGTGACTCAGCAAAATGTGTTGAGTACTAAATAAATTCAGCAAACAGAGTTTCTGGCTGATTATGATCAGCCTATAGAGATGCAGAGGGCTGAAAACTTTCAGCCAACAGAGTTTACTGCTGAAATATTTCAGCATCTCGAGTTTAGGGTTGTTCTTATGCGGTCAATAAAGCAGAGGGCTAAGGATATTCAGCCACTAAAGTGCAGATACAGCAAGATTTGAGTAATGCAAAGGATCATAATGAAGTCAGGGTTGACACGAAATACAAGACTGTAGATAAGAAGGTGAAGCCGGTAGCTGTACCGCTTCCACTTGACAGTGATCATCAAATAGAGAGGGCTACCAAACAACCAATTTTTGAGGAATCCAGAGCATATAGGCCATACATTTTCAGCTAGAGACTCTTGCTAAATTAAAAATTATAAATGGTGATTTCTTGCTACCCACAGAGAAGCAATGCTTTCAAGATATGCTTGAGCGACATGGAAGGGGGTTTGCTTTTTTCTCGCATGATATTGGATGTGTGAATCCGGATATTATTGCTCCTATGGTGATCTTTACTATTCCTCATATTCCATGGAACCTCCGACCTATTCCACTGCCTAACGCACACCTGCCAAAGTTAATTGACTTGTTGAATGAGAAAATCAGGATGGGAATCCTAGAGCCATCATCTGCACCATACTCAAACATGTGGTTTACGGTTCCAAAGAAGAATGGTACTCTTTGATTTATACAGGACATGCAGCCAGTAAACAGAGTTACTATCAGGAATGTTGGTATAGGTCTAGTTGTGGATGAGTTTGCAGAAGCATTTGCTAGATGTGCCATCTATTCTTTAGGTGATTTGTATTTGAGATATGATCAGTTTCAGCTGGCTTTGGAAAGCAGGGACATAACCACTATGAGAACTCCTATTGGGCTTGTCAGGATGTGTACCTTGCCTCAAGGTGCCACTAATTCTGTTGCGCATATGATGAATGCCATGCATAAGGTCCTTTGTGAGTACATACCTCAGCTTACCATGCCTTTCTTGGATGATGTGCGCATTAAGGGGTGTGCAGAAGAAGAGAAGAATGAGAGTCTAAATGAGCAGGGATGCAGATACTTTGTGGCTCATCATATTTCATCTTGTGAAAAGATTTTGGCCAGGTTAGAAGAAGTGAACTTGACACTATCAAGGCAAAAATCTATTTTTGGAGTAAATGAGGTCGTCATTGTTGGACATATGTGTGGGTATTATGGCAGGAAACCTTCAACTGAGAAGGTGAATGCTATAGGCAAGATTACGGAGTATTGTTCTACCACCTCAGAGGTATAGAGATTCATTGGAGCTATGTGTTTTACATGATTTGGATACCCCATTTTGCACACATAGCAGATTGTTTATATCAGCTGCTTTGAAAGGGGCAGAAATTTTATTGGGATGAGAGCCACACTAGAGCCATGCAGAAATTGAAGAAGTTATTGCAGATTGCTCCTACTCTCAGGAAAGCAGATTATAATTGCGAAAGGCCTATTGTATTGACAGTTGACACTAGTCCAATTGGTATAGGTTGGGCTGTGGGTCAAGATGATGCAAATGGAAATAGGTATACTATTCGGTTTAGGGCAAAAGTCCTAAATGAGAGACAGAGGAGGTATCCGCAAATCAAGAGGGAATTACTGGGAATTGTTATGACTCTCAAATGTGACAAGGAGTACTTTATTGGAGCCTCAGTTGTGGTAGAGACAGATTGCTTGCCATTGATAGGTATGATTACGAGTTGCTCTACTTCGGATATAGCTATGCTAAGATGGATTGCATACATCAAGTCATTAAATCCAGAATTTAAACACATAGCAGGGAAGGATAATCCAGTGGTAGATATGCTGTCTAGAGCCAAATATGATGATGAGGAGACACTACTTGCAGAAGAGGATGATGCAGAAATTTCAGCTGCTATGGTTGATCATGTTTGTCATGTCTATGATATTGTGACTTTCATAGAAGAATCTATGTTGGAGATTGGTTGCAAATTGGTAAGTATCTTAGTACACTAATCAAAAGAGATAAATGGATAGATGAAGAGTTCAAGAAGATCAAAAGAAAAGCCTATGGTTATTTTCTTAAGGACGGATTTCTTCGGAAGCACCCAAAGAAAAGAGGTGGATTACCCTTGCGGGTTGTCTGCGATAAAGAGACCCAATTACATGTGATGAGAGAGTTTCATGAGAGTCCTTGGGCTGTTCATAGAGGAGTGTGGGCTACTTATGAGAAAATCAAGGAGAAATATTGGTGGAAAGGCATGTGCTGTTTCTCACTTTGTAGAGACTATCAGATGTATTGCGTAGTGCGTGATCGAGATGAGCTTCATCCGACCTATCCATTATGCATTCATTACAAGTGGGTAGTTGACTTGGTTACTATGCCTATGGGTCTATGGCAGATGAGGTATATTGTTTTGGCTAGAGAGGATCTTACCAATCATATTGAGGGTAGACCTTTGAGAACGAAGACCACTAGTGCAGTGTGTAAGTTCTTATTGGAAGAAATTTTCTGCAGGTATGGCCGTGTGGGTAAGATCATTGCAGATCGTGGTGAATTGAATGCAGATGAAGCTAGGGAGTTTTTCTCTCAACTAGGAATCAAGTTGGCTCTAACCACAGCATATAATCCAAAGGGAAATGGAAAGAGTGAAAGAGGGCATCCGCTGATAGTGAAAGCATTAGCCAAAGCATGTAGAGGACAGATTGGAGAATGGCCGAGACTTCTACCATTTGCTTTGTGGGCTGATCGTACGACTCACAGTGTTACCACAGGATATATGCCCGCAAAGTTGATGTATGGTCAAAAACCGGTTATGCCGAGTGAGACTTGTGCTTTGACTTGGTCAGTTTTACCTTGGTAGGAGGATTTGATGACAGAGGAGCTTTTAGCTCTTTGGATTCAGCAGTTGGAGAGAAGACCAGAGGATATTCAGCTAGCTATTGACAAATTGAAGGTTGCTAGACTAAGAAATAAGGACAGGTTTGACAACAGGCATCAATTGCGGCCTAGAGCAATAGAAGAGGGAGACTGGGTATTATTCTTTGATAGCAGCCTTGAAAATGAGCATACTCCACTTCGAAAGATGGTTAAAAGATGGTTTGGGCCATATAGACATGTCTTTGATAATGCAACATATGAGCTGACAGAATTGGATGGGACAATGCTTAGAGTGCCTATTGCAGGAAAAAGAATCAAGATTTTCAAGAAAAGAGATCATGAGGATTATGCATTGGAAGAATTTGCAAGAGAAGAGCAATGAGAAGAAAATCCAATAGAAGAGACAAATGATATGACAGATAATCTTACCGATATACTGGAAATACACAATGAAGAGATTGATATGTTCCTGGATCTTGATGATAATGATCATGGATAGTTGGCCCATCTAGAGGATGCGCAGGATCAAAGGGGGTGGATGTCGTACTGCTGCGCATTCGAGGTGTGGAATCCACCAAAAAGTTGTGCGTGTGACATTTGTTACTTTGTACATAATTAGTTGTTGTGTTTGCATTTTTGTTCTGCATGCCAGTATAGTGGAGAGGGGTTTGAAAGTGAATATATTTGTGGGAAGCATAGTGGTGGAGATGTTTTGGAAGTTTGGCTTAGTTTCAGAAGAACTAGAAGATCGATTACCATCTACCTTGGATCTTGCAATGGAGGTGAAGAGGAAGAAGAAAGACTGAGCTTGTACATTCAAACTTTGCAAGGGGTTGTTGTTCATAGTCTTAAGGGGCACAAAGATATCCTGTATTGTGTGGCCTATTCAAGGGATGGTAAAAGATTTGCATCAGGAGGAGCCGACAAGACAGTGATTACCTAGATTTATAAAGCCTTGGGCATAGATTTGGTCAGATTTTCTACTAGATCAGTGAACTGCATTTGCAATCAATTTGTTAATAATGCAAATATATGCTGAAAGTATAAATCAAGTGAAGGCCATTTTGCAGCATATGTGGAACATGGCCTTGGTGATGAGGCACTAAAATGTTCTCAACAAATACAACTTGAAGGTTGCAGCCCTGATCCCATCACATTCGTTTCCATCTTGAAGGCATCTAGTATCATAGGAGCTCCAGAAACAGGTTATCAAATATATAGAGAAGTAATTACTAGGGGATTTGGAATAGATGTATACATGGGCTACACACTGGTAGACATGTACATCAATTGTGGATCACTGGCAGAGACATGCCAAAATTTTTATGCACTACTTGTTCGAGATGCATTTGTGTGGTCTGCATTGATTGCAGGATATGCTGAACATGGTCTCAATGAGAAAGTACTGGAATGTTTCCAACGTCTACAACTGGATGGTATTTCTGCAAATGTTGTCTTATTTATTATCTGCTTGAAAGCATGTGGCAGTAGAGGAGCCATAAAAGCAGGTCGAGAGATCCATGCTGAGATTAGGAAATCGGGATTACAAACATATCTTTTAATAGGAAACACGTTGATAGACATGTATGACAGATGTGGCTTGTATGCAGAGGGGCGGAAAGTGTTTGACAAACTATTAAAGACTTTGTCTCATGGACTGTAATGATAAAGGCATATGTTGATAACCATGAGGGCAATTTGGCTTTATAATGTTTTGAGGAAATGAAAGAGCAGGGTATATCTGTGGATACTATTCTAGTTGTTCTTTGGTTAAAAGCTTGTGATACTACTCAAGCCTTGGAGACAGGTCGAGAAATACATGCAGAGTTGAGGAAATCAAGGCTGGAAAAAAAACATTCTGGTTGGTAACACATTGATTGGTATGTATGGGAAGTGTGGATCAATTGTTGCGGAAGGACGAGAGGTGTATAGGTGTCTGAAACTATTATAGGGGTTCGATCCAGTGTATGGGAAGTGTGGATCAGTTGCAGAAGGACGAGAAATTTTAGATTGTTTTAAACAAATGTGGTGTGTCTGTGGGTGCCATTACTTTGCTCTTTTTTTGAGAGATTATGCCACCTTAGGAGCTTTAGATATAGGCCGAGAACTCCATGTAGAGATATACAAAAGGGGACTGGATGAAGAGCTTCATGTTGGCAATACACTTGTGACTTTGTACAGCAGTTGTGGCTTGTTAACAAAATCAAGGGAGGTGTTCAACAAGCTTCCACTTCAAGACATAGTTTCATGGAATGTACTTATCACAGGAATTACTGGAGGTGGGCGGCGAATTGTTGAAAATGGTGAAACAGGGGAGATGGCTATTGTGGGAGGAGGCCACTTTTCTGGGGGGAAAAAGGGGAGGAGTGCAGTTACGGAAAAAAAAATCCTGAAGAAAAAGGAGGGAACGGGAAAAACAGGGGGTTTTAGTAACTGTACTCTGTCTGCGATTAGACATGAAAAAAGACTGATCATCAGTTGCTTCAAGATAGTACCCAGACTTGGCAGCTTCAACAGCATATTCTATGTCATCATAAAGAGGTCTCACTACATAAACCCCCTGTCACCTTACCCTCAATATACATCCCTTTACGATTGCTAAATATTGGAATCTCTGGCTGACAACCATCAAGTTGTACATGGACATTGTGCTCTTTAGGAATGCACCCAAAGTAACTGAGAGTTATGGTAATTGAGGATCAGAAGCTATAAGAGGAAGCAGCTGCTGTATTTCTGAGTGACTTTGACTGTTGCTTGAGCTGTAATGCCATTTCTGACAGTTGTGAAAAGTCTTCAACTATGGGAATTTTTCAGATTGAGATAGGTATAATAGTGACATGAATTTTATTGTCAACTTCCCAATCTCTTCTAACACCTAAGAAAGTAAGCACCTGCATTTAAAGACCTTCGGAATTGAGGAATCTTCTATCTTGGAATTTTTCAAGAACCTCTGTGGTCGCGACTTTGCTTTGGAAACCCTTCGACAACGTGAAGTCATCAAGTTTGATCGATATGGAGAGGATCCAATTCAATATGGACATGAATTGTATGCTCAATTCAAGGTTGTCATTGACGAATGGACTAGAGCAGAGAATGATGGTATTTCATCTTCATCATTAGCCCCGCAGGAGACCATGATTGATAAAGATGGTATATATGTTCCACCTTCAATTACTTCTTGCTTCAAGAGACCATCTATTATACAAACATCCTCAACAAATGCCTCACATCATCCATCTCTTACATTGAATAGCTCACAATTATCCATGTTGAAGCAGACTCCTTTAGTCTCTACTTTGAAAGATATGGAAGCAATGCAACTTGCTCATGAGTTAGGATATCACAAACATTTGATAAATGGTAGTGCAGCTAAACGTTTTATACAAAATCTACAAAATTTATATTTTTCCAATATACATGATGTAACAAGAAGGCGTTGACTCTATATGGACAAATTTTGACTTTCATAATAGATATATCTCTTACATTAAAGGCTTTTGCATGGCTATGGAATATATGCTTGTTAGAAATTTAAAGTGTTTTATGTAATTACCTTGGTGTTTCTAAACACCACCAATATCAATGAGAGAATCTACTTGATGTTTTTTATTGTTTCAATAATATTAGTTAATTGTGTTGAAATTTCTTATAAAGTGGTTTAAATCCTATTTTGTACTTTATGATAGTCTACTATACAAACATACTCAACAAATGTGGAAGCAATGCAACTTGCTCATGAGTTAGGATATTACAAACATTTCATAAATGGTAGTGTAGCTAAATGTTTTATACAAAATCTACAAAATTTGTATTTTTCCAATATACATGATGTAACAAGAAGGTGCTGACTCTATACGGACTAATTTTGACTTTCATAATAAATATATCCCTTACATTAAAGGATTTTGTATGGCTATGAAATATATGCTTGTTAGAAATTTAAAGTGTTTCATGTACTTACCTTTGTGTTTCTAAACACCACAAATATCAATGAGAGAATCTACTTGATGTTTTTTATTCTTTCAATAACATTAGTTAATTGTGTTGAAGTTTCTTATAAAGTGGTTTAAATCCTATTTTGTACTTTATAACCATCTACTATACAAGCATACTCAACAAATGCCTCCCATCGTCTATCACTTACATTGAACAGCTCACAATTATCCATGTTGAAGCAGACTCCTTTAGTCTCTACTTTGAAAGATATGGAAGCAATGCAACTTGCTCATGAGTTAGGATATCACAAACATTTCATAAATGGTAGTGCAGTTATGTACAAAAGTTGTATTTTTCCAATATACATGATGCAACAAGACAGTGACTTTATATGGACTAATTTTGACTTCCATAGTAAATATATCCCTTACATTAAGGGCTTTTGCATGGCTATAAAATATATGCTTGTTAAAAATTTAAAGTGTTTTGTGTAGTTACCTTGGTGTTTTTAAACGCCACCAATATGAATGAGAGAATCTACTTAATGTTTTTTATTCTTTTAATAACATTAGTTAATTGTGTTGAAATTTCTTAAAAAGTGGTTTAAGTACAATTTTGTACTTTATGTCTTAGCTAACAAATAAGTCTTGATTGATTGTCTATTCCTTTGGAAACACAAACCATTGGTCAAAGGTTAAATCTTTAGTCTTAGAAAAATCATAAACTTCTAGCTTGGTATATAAATCTTTATTTTATGATATGAAAATTCATTTAGCTAGTCAAAGTGTGAGGCTAGTTAATTTTGGCCAAAGTCAATATCCATCTTGTCCATATATTGTCAAGATAGATAGAAATTTTGAATAAAAGATATTTATATATCATGCATATACATACAAAAAATGTAAATGGGGTGAGCAATTATTTGACATACTTGTGTCTATTGGTTTACACAAAAAAAGAACCGTCACATCATAGGTTATCCAAACTTATTACAATATGGTATTAGATCAAGTTATTAAACCACACCTAGTTCATGAAACTTATACATGTCACTTTAAATGATGCTATATCTAAAAGAAAAAACTCGTATCATAATATCTTCAAATCCATAAAATTATAAATTTTGGCCATGATAACATATTTTCATACAATGTTTAAGGCTCTTGTATTCTAAATTCTCTCTCCACTCCATCAAACCTTTGTATTCTTATATTAAACTTGGAAATTTCCTAGGTATATACTAGTTAAGCCTCCTTGATGTTTCCACCACCATACAACATCATATTTTTTTAGTATGCTAGGAAAGATAGAGGTGAAATCCAAATCTCGTAACAACCACATAGCTTACATTCATAATTTAAGCTCTCAAGATGTGTGATCTCATATTTGTAACATACAAAGTGCCCTTTAAAGATAAACATAAACATAGTGCTCTCTTTCATTCACAAAAGTAAGACATTCATTCAAAGTGGAACTTGGGAAATTCCCAAAATCTCTAATATGGTGTTTACAAAATAACTAGCCTTCTTGGCCTTACGAAATAATTCACAAAACAACCATTCAGTAGCATAATGCAAAAATAAACCCTTGATCTTAAGATAACTCTACTAAATCACAAGACCAACCAAGGATAAGGGCTCCTCAAGTCCTATACTAAATGCATCAAGTTATTGGCTAAACCCCTAGCATAAATAGTAAGGGATGTCTAACAAATATGGCGATAAAAAATCCTATGCATCCACGACAAAATAGGAAGGTGCTCCATTTCTATCTAACTCATAACCCAAACTAGCCATCAGCAGCCAAAATAGAACCTATTAGCAAGAAGATCCCAAAGTAGTCCTGGGATAATATTAGAAGTTAATTGTAAGAGCTCCCTTGGACCACAATTGAAAATGACATTGTCAATGAAAGCACAATTGGCTAGGGAATCCACAAAGCAATTCCATCATCAAGGAACTAATTGATAAGTCATCATCTCAAAAATATGCAACATATCCAAGGCTGTATAATGTACATCCATAACATGGGATCCCTCACACTATAGGTCCCATTCAACTGATTGATCACTAATTGTGAGTCACCTTTCACCAATAATTGGCAGATACCACCACATTGGGCTATCTTCAACCCCCTAAACAATGCCTTGTATTCTGCCATATTATTAGTAAAAGAATATCCTAAATATACTCCCATTTTCATAGCAACCCTATGTCGGGGATCTTAAATGACCACACCAACACTCACATGTTTAGCGGGCCCTCTAGAAGCTCTGTCAAAATACAAAGTATAGGCTCAATCTTCAGTGTGATAGGCCACGCCATATTGATTAGCTCATTGGTACTTATGATAATCAAAGTCAAGCTGATAGAGAGGATGTATGCCAGGTACAATCCCTCCTTCCTTGTTAAACTCGATGGAATACTAGTCAAAGTATTTCAATAATGGTGGTAGTAGACCTTAATCTCCTATGTGAAAGAATTGTCTTGCTACTCAATAACTTGATAACCTTTACTCCACCAAATCACTCGACCTTGGTGCTAATGTTGCTCTAGAGCTTGCTCAGGCCCCTCGCCATGCAAGCGGACAATTCAAGGGGGGAAGGATTCCCTCCCCTTCCCTATTTAAAGAGGGAAGGCCGCAGGGTTGAAGGAGAGGAAGGACGGAAGGAGATACGCCGCCGCCCTGCTTCGAGTGGTGCTGCCACATGATGCTGTCGCCATCACCGCCGCTTGCACTCCATTTTCCCCCCATTTCGATGCCGCCAAGATTCTTCCCTCCCCCCACGTGGCTCCTAAAACCCCCACAGAAGCTTCAAGAAGCTTCTTGAAGCTTCTAAGGGGGACCACCTCAAGCCCCCCTTCCTGTGCTTTTTCCCTTTCACCCCCCCTCCTCGGTTTTCTTAAAACCCTTTTCACCCCCCTCATATCCCTTCTACTCCATAAATTCCCCCCCCCCTCCCCCGGGTTTTTAAAACCCTCAAGTTCCCCTTCCTATACCCTTCCTTACCCTTTTATCCCCTCCCGGTTCTAACCTTTAGAAACCCTTTGCCCCCCTAGCATCCCTCGAAAGCCACCTTAGCCCATTTCCCTTGACCTCAAAACCCCTTAATCCCCCGTGCCTAAATCCATAAGTCCCATCTTGTGTTGAAACCCCATGTTTTTCCCCTCATATTTCTTTTTTTAAATACACTCTAAGCCTTTCTAAACGCGGTGTTCCCTTTTACTTACATGCCTTTTTCCCCATACTATAAACCCTTGTGTTATCTTTCAAAATTTCCCCCTAGGTTTGAAAAACCCCTAAGTCCTTTCACTCCAGTGCCCAAAAGATCTCCCAAGGGCTTTCATAGATGTTTGTGAAATCACACTCACACATAACCTTTCACCATGATTATATCCTATAGACCCTTTTTCTCTAAAGCTTTATAAACCCTTTCCCTCTCTGAAGAAGCTAAGATTTTAGAGGTTTTATTATCCCTCCTCGTGGTCAACCTTTTGGAACGACTCCTTGCCTTGAAAGAGAGACGGTGGAAATTTGAAAGAAAGAGTAAAAGCTGCCTTCACATTCGAACTGCGATGCCGCCTAAGAAAGTCCAAGGAGTAGCTGCGGGAGGGTCATCTCCCGGTATCCATGTGGATATCTCACCCAAAAACCAGGTTTTTTTTCTTCTTGGTTTTATATCGGTTTTAAGACAATCATGCAAAAGATGAATTGTTAGGGATAAGATATATTTTTTCGAGTTGTTTATGATGAAGGAGTTTAGTTTAATTGAAAAAATGATATTGTATAGAACATAGTTTCCTTCGAGTAGCATCATGCATCACAACGAATTACAAGCAAGATTATCTACTTACTATAATAGTATTTTTCGGTTAAGTCTTAAAGGTATAAAAACTGCATGTTACACCATTAAACCCTATTCTTTTTTGCAACGAATCATCATAGAAGATGAAATTCATGAAAGGATTCGTACGTTGCTTGAAATTCTAGGAAGTTATCATTGCTAACTGCATATCTTAGCAAGGAATAGATTGTTATTTGGCATGAGTTTTGTTTGCAAGGAAAAAGGAGGATTAATTGAATTTACCTAACCTCAAAGCATTAAATTTTAGGACTGACAAATCAATTGTCACAAGGATAACAACTCATGTCAAGGTGATCTCAATATTACCTCCTAAAAGATAAACGAATTAATGTAAACTTAGAAATACTTATGCTGCGAAATATGCCTTGGGAATGACTTAAAGACCAAGAAATGTTTATACCTTAAACATTTGACTATCTTCCTGATTGTAGGGTCAATAAATTCGTAAATGTAAAAGAACTAGGGTTTGTCCTTGAGGTTCTTAAAAAGAGACCCTAGGTCCGACAAATGTCAGCTTAAAGAAACTAAAATGGATTATTTCATCGTATATTACGATGCAGGACTTGCGCAGCAAGTACGAAGTCATATAGTCTTGTGATTGATTCACAAGAAGGAAGGTTAAATACCCTCAACAAGGATGGCGGATCCTTACGCAAGTTATCTTGCAAAAGGATGTATTCTTTGATATCCTTCTAAATAAGGAAAGTTAAAAAACCAGAAACCAAAGTATCCAATGAACTTTAGGGTTGACTAAGTTGGGTTAATAAGATACGCCCTAACCCAGAATATAAGGGATCTTGCCAAGTTGCAAGACACCTTGGAACGAGTGCTGATGCATTCGAAAGGGAAAGAATCATTCCTTAGCAGTTTGCCAAACAACAAGGTCGATTAATGGAAATGTTTGTGCTTGCTAGAGATTTTAGAGCACTGTTTGATTTATGATTTACAAATTAAAAGAATACCTATACTTCAGGTTGAAGGCCTGAAGGGAGAGGCAGTTTCAGTTACCCCCAGTGCCTCCCTAACCCTAACCAAGGGGGTTGTTGACCGCGCTGGGAATGTGGATCGAACCCGCCACAAGAGGTCTCTCCGTTGAGCTCTACTTGGAGCAGGAGGACGCTTGGGTGCTAGGGGGGCTCAAGCCGTAAATCCCTTGCCTTTCGGGTCCTGCACAAGAGGCTAACGTGACCGGGATTGGATCTCGAGGCCCGCATACTAGTCTACAGGCGCAAGCTTGGAATAGTGATTAGTGTGGATTACTGGATAGCCTTCGGGCGGATTATGGACAAGCCTACAGGCGGAACTCCTTGTATTTCAAAGATAAAAATGATGATATGTTAATAAAGAACTTGTTTGATATTGTTTTTCTATGTCACGTGATAAGATTACGTGAAGGAACCAGTGCTTAACGGATTAATTAAAGAAGCTGATTGTTACATGTCAAATTAATGTGTTAGATAATTACATAACTAAAACAAATTGAGGAAAGTGCAGAGGATGGGCCATAGGTCGGTCCTATGGTTGGGTGGTCCTGGTTAGCTGGGAACTTTTCTCAAAGAACAGCGGGATGATTGTCTAAGGACACGAACAACAAAAGCGTTGACCTAGAGTGATAACTTAACCAATTTATGCTGTTTTAGGGGAACGGAATGGGACTATGCCTTATCGTAGAGAGGTTGAGCTTTGCATCCCTCTCATTTCCCATTCTCCTTGAACCAAGTGCAATGTGAATCCGCTTCGGACCTGGCGTTTTTGCATAAAATAGTTTGCTTGGGTCTGACGCTAGTTGCTGTTAGGTAATGACCAATCAAGAAAACCCTAATTCCGGTCGATCCTAAGTGGGAACGGCTAGGATACTTCCGCTACGTGGCAGACGTGGAAAGACCTAGATCGCAAATCCCGTAACATTCCATGGGAGTGCCGGGCGGAGCTTTCTAGACATTCTTTTCGATGGACTGCTAAGACGTGTCCTGGATGATACTAGTGGACACGTTACATCTTGAGAGGGTTGGATTTTATGATCCAAGTACACTTGAGTAAGACTGCACTGAATGATCTAGATGTAGCTATGTCAACAATAGAGGGAGTCAAGTCAAGAATTTAGGCTACCTTTGTAGCAAGAGAGAAAGTCCTCTCAATTATTGGGATAGCGCCAAATGTGATGCTTAAAGGCTACAATCCATTACTAGCATTACCTAGTAGTATTATGAGTCAAAATCAAGGGGCCCTATATCAAGGGTTGCCTCAATTACCCACTCCTAGGTGGCCAAATGTTGTCCAACTAAGGCCCATGACATCAATGAGCAACGGATAGGCCCCTATCATAAACCTTTGCAAATTTTGAAACCTAGTATGGGGTAGTTGCTAAGGCCATTGGCTATGAGTCTTCTACACCCAATGTTATAGAAGTAAAAAACATGATGAAACATTATACTGACATAATGACGAATAAATATCGTCAAATCATAGTGGAGGTCAATTTCTTAAAGAGACAATAAAATTTTATGAGCACTAGGAAGCTTGATGATGCATCTCCATCAAGGCTTAGTTATAAGTGGTGTGGTTGTGAACACCTTCCATGAAACTCCTCATGCAAACTGTGATGTATATGGGAAGTCAAGACATATGGCCAACACATGCTAAAGTAGAATCCATTTACTCCAACAAGGTATTCAACAACTTGGGTCATTTAATCATCATTAAAATGATGGAAATACCTGAGAGGGTAGGGCCATAAGCATATTTTGTAGAGGGAAAAAGCCAACATAGAGAAAATGCCCAGTGGGGTCAACTTGGTAGAGACACTTCCAATTACTGAGGATGTAGCATCTAACAATGTTAGAGCAGTTATTAGGTGTCAAAAAATGAAAGATGATCAAAAGGATGATCACAATATAAGCAATGCTAACCTTGAGCCTAGTGTGGTTGACAAGAAGGTTGTGTGGATGCTAATACCCATGCAAGTCCTCTTAAATATGATGGTGCCTTAGAGGAGCCTATGGTTGGGAGAAATTGCAAATCAAAAACCAAGGAGGGGGCTAAGGCTATTAGGAAAGCAAAGAGAGGATGGTATTGAAAGAAAAGAAAGCATTAGCATTAGCAAACTTATGGGAGCTCGATCTAGCAAATGTTCTATGTGAAGTCAATCTACATCTTTGAATTTGCTACAATTAATTTGGTTGTGACCAAATATTCGTATAAGGAGTTTAAGAAAATCCTATAAACAAGTTATTTTGTAGAGCCTGTTGGTGTCACTTGTGTGGACGGTGAATGGTAGGAGCATGTGGAGAAACACTGCCCTAGGGTGCAAGATTATAGGGACCACATTTTGATGGAAAGTTCAATGGCAAATCCGTGCTCATCTATAAACATTGTGAGCATGGATTTATTGGAGAGGCTAGGTCTGCCTATTCAAAAGGATGTTATAGCTACTCTAAAAATGGCTGATGTCAATCTAAGACAACAGGGAGGAATGGTATCTTAGGTGCATGTGATAGCAACTCACATTGAGTGCATTCTTGACTTTCATGTCATCCGATTTTCTTAGCGGCCACTTGGACAATCATGCATCCTATGCTCTTATTGTTTGGTGAACATCCCAGCTGATCAATTAATCTTTTGGCATTTAATAAAAATGATGATTTTGGATGCTTACCTAGAATGCCCATTGAATTAAAGGGCATTACCTCCCATGACTGAATGGGAGATGCTTGAGGGAACCTCCACAATTAGAACCTCAAGCTTGAGTGACTCTAATAATGGTTTCACCATGGAGGAAGTCTATCAAGTATGTTTGAATTAGCTCATAGGGGCAAAAGATAAGATTCATGACAATGATGTTATAGAGTTGATCTTGGGACTCTTAATGATCCGTGCCCCAATTAAACTAGGCACTATCTTATTGGATGATAATCATAAGGATTTTGTGGAACTCCTATATGAGTTCAGGGATGCATTTGAATGGAACTGTGATGAATTGAAGGGGATTCCCACTATTGTTGATATGCATACAATCCCATTGAAAGAGGACAACAATCCTGGTAAGGCACAAGCAAATACCTTTTAAGTTGAGAGAGCCTCTTTTTGAAGAGTTGATGTGTCTAATAAAGGCAACATTGAATGGTGCTCATCCGATTGTAATTAGAAAGAATAAGAATAACCAAATCCACATTTGCGTGGATTTTAAGAAGACAAACAAGAAGAAAATGAAGGACTGCTATCCTCTCCCCTTTATCGATTAGATCCTAGATTAGTTGGTAGGGTGAGAGATGTATTTCTTCATGGACTATTTTGCGGGTGATAACCAAATGGCCATAGCTGAAGAGGATAAGCTAAAAATGACATTTACTACAGTCCTTGGCACTTTCACATACCATGTCATGGCTTTTAGTTTATGTATTGCACCTAGCTCTTTGCAAAGGACGGATGACAAGACATTTTCTTATATCTCCCTTGAAGAGCTTAAGGTTTTTATATATGATTTGGGAGTTGCCACAATCCGCAATAGATGGCTCATTGTTCTACATAAGTGTTTTGAGCACTGCCACAAGTATTGTAGAGTGTTAAACCCTCAAAGTTGTGTATTCAGGGTTCCTTTTGTAACAAATGATTTTTGATGTTGAGAAGTGCTTAAATATAGCTAAAAATTCTAAATTTCAAGGGAAAAATAGAGTTCGTCGAAGGTGGGAGTTGCAATCAGTATGATTTCAAGTGGTAAAGCCCCAAAAGTGCTTTGAAAAAAGACCCACCAAGCAACACTTGGGGAATTTTCATAATTTTTTCGACTTCCAGATTTGATCCTAGGAGATGCTTGGAAGTGGGAACTTCGAGATGGTCGAGTAGAAATTTTCAGACCTTGATTCGGACGTTGGACATGGAAATGGGGCTACCTGGGAGGCCAAGGACCAAAGGTCATGTGGAAATAGACTTTAGAAAGGGCCAAAGGGTGTGACCCGTGGGAGAATCCCTTTGGGAGACCCCTAAAAATCTTGATTTTGGGGGGGGGGTCCATTTTTTTCGTGTGGGCAACAGGAAGACGCCATGGCGATGATTTTGGTGGAGGGGAGGCATACGCCATCTCCCACCTCCATATACCCATACTAACCGATCTTACCAGCCTAATACACTTTGTCTTTGCTCTCTATTTCTTGGCTCCATGCGTCAAATGGCTGCCTGGATATGGAGATAAAAAATCAATATTTCTCTCTCTTTCCTCTGTCTCCCCTTAAGGGGTAGTTCATGCCCATGAAGAAGACTAAAGATCGATTGAAGGATGCTTGCCCGACATGAACCAGATTGCTCCAAGATCAAGAGAAGGCTGAGGGGAGATGTTCAGCGTTGAATATTTTCTGCTAGTAGGTCCATTGGCAACCCGAAAATTGGATTACAAAACCCGCAACACGCAAATAAGCGGTATGCCTCATTTTTACAAAGTAAATTTACTTCTTGTTGATGTTTGATGATTGAAATGGAATTCATAAGGAAAGAAAATTTGTTTTAAACTTTTTTGCATTATGATTGAGGGCTATGCATAAAAAAATTGGAGACCGGTAATGATAATTAGTCATAATAATTAAATTATGGTCCGAAAAGCACATTTTAGTGTAAAAATGAAGGTTTTATTGGTTTTGGATGGGAAAAAGAGATGCGCATGGGATGAAATTTTGAGACAAAAGATCTTTTAGCTTTCATGATCAATCCATAATCATAAAGCAAAAAATAATCTATTTTTATGCACAAATAAATAGAGAAAAAAAGCTAAAAATGGGGAAAATAGGATTTTCATATTATTAAAATTTGGAAAATTATGATTCGTGGTTGTGGCTGTATAACAAAGCTGAGGCATGAATTTTGGCTTCAGTTCAACTTTTTTTATGCATTATAGTTCATGGTTTTTCCATTTTATGGGAAAAATACATACAAAATAATACCCTACACCTATGCAATGCAGCATAACCTAAACGTTAGAGGGAAAGGGTGAGTTTAGGAGATTAAGAGGGCTGAGAGGGTTTGATATTTTGAAAAATTTGATTGTGCATTCCATTTGGAATTGTGATAATTCAATTTAAGGGGCTAGTAGCACGAGAAATCGGTGCTAGTCTCTATACATCAAAGCATACGTTTAGTGAAAATCATGAAAGGGTTGCTTTGTCCACATCACAAAATGGTGATTTGATAAATATTGTTTGTGCACTAGGATCATATGCACTATGCATGAGGCATGGCATGGTATCAATCTTGGATTGCATAAAAATTGTCTTCCTATGATATGACTTATACGCTGAGTGGAACAGAGCCTTTACTATAGGTCAGTTGTACACTTTCCTTGGGATTGTTTGGTGAGGATTTATACATTCCTGGATCGTAGAAAACAAGAAAAGAGTGGAGTTTGTGAATTATGTTTTATATATTGGAGCGACACATCTTGGGGCCAATCCTTGAGGCGTAAGAGAGTTGTAGTGGAGCTGTGGCAATCAGCAGAGGGGAGCTTCCTGATGTTTGTGTGACGAGGAACAATGCCTACATATTATGGGATCTCCCTTTGAGGAGAAGGGAAGGTAAATGTTGGACTACATATCAGCTACAAATGCATAATTAAGTCTATCAATGTATTACAGACGCTCTTAGACTGCGAGACCATGTGGTGGGGTTGTCTATTGTGTGCATGAGGTTCAACTAGTGCCATAGCCAGTGCCAATCCATTTTAGGTCCCATCAATGGTGCGTTTCCTGGGAGCCACCAACAAGTGGTGGTTCCGAATCTAGGGTTTCTAGGGACCAAATAGTTAGTTTATGTTCTTTGATAAGAGCCGTCAAGCTGAAATACAAAAAGTAAAATGTGCTAAGAGGGCTAGATGGTGGTTGGAGATTGTAAGGCATTATTTCCCTCAAAGAAGTAGCCCACTACACATAAATGAAAGTGGTTCTAATAACCTAAGTATCATAAGTAATCCTTTGAGTGCAAGTGGAAGTCTTAGCACTTCCTCGATTCTAGCCAATCAACCCACTTCAAGTGGGGTGTAAATTTACCTACGCAAACTCATGTTGTCAATCTGGTTGTAGCCATGGCACAACCCATCGCAATTCCAACAGGTACATTGGATTTACCGGCATCAGGAGCACCTTTGCCCATCTTCCATGGGCTGGCAGAAGAATATGGGGAACTCCATCTTAAGGAGACTAAAATGCTCATGTTCAACTATCAAATCCAAGACGAAGGACACCTAATGATGTTCTTCAATATGACATTAAAAGGAAGGGTAGCAGTATGGTATCACGGTGTCGGAGGGGTTTTTGTCAAAAGGTCGAATCCACCGAGGATCAAAGGTAGAAGGAAGTAGAGATAGGAGATGGAAGACAAGAGGTAAACATGACAAAGACAAAGCACAATGAACTAAATCAATATGTATTGAAAGAACTTGGAATCTTTGCACTACTCAGAAGCAATCTCCAGGGATTAGATCTCCTGGAGCTTCTTTGTGGAACAAAACGTGCATCAAAATTACAGCTTCTTCTCTGCTACTCGAAACCTAAATCTAATGGCTCCGTTGGCTCTGAAAGGGGGGTAAAACTACAGGACACCTGCTGGAGGATCTCTCAGATCACTCCTTCTTTCAGTTCAAATTGTAGTTTTCAACCTGTTTACGGTGATCGCGACGTGTGTGATTTCATCAATTTGTCTTTTTTATGAAAATCCCATAACTAGCTGAAAAAGTAACTTGCTTTTTGCATGCCATCCTAAGCTAGAAGCTTTTCTAACTTTTTTGAATTTTTTAACAATAAATAATATAAAAATAGGCTAAAATAATCCAAAAATCTAGTATTTTTGGATAATCCATGCAACTCACACTAATACTAGTGACTTAGATCACATTGACTTTCTACATTAATAAGAAAGTCAGATGATGATGCGTTCCATGCTTTTTCACACTGTTCCGCATAGCATCATGATATCCATCCCCTTTAAATGTGCACATCCTCTGGTATGGGCCAAAATCCTAGTTGTCACGGGATTGTGAGTTCTCCTCATCCTCTCTAAGCATATCCTTTGCTTCTTCATCTTCCATATCTTCCTGGCTATCCTCTGTATCATGGCCACCATTTTCTTCCAATTTTGGCAACTCATAGGTAGTAGATTCCCGCCTCTTGAACAATTTGATTATTTTCCCTACTACTGGAAGTTTTATGGCTATCCCATCCAGCTCATTTAATGCATAAGTAGCATTGTCAAATACTTGTCTTACCACATAGGGCCCAAACCATCTTCTGGAAAATTTATGCATGGCACTATGTTGGTTGTCTAAACTGCTATCATAAACCAATACCCAATCCCCATCTTGTATGGTTCTTGGTCTCAGTCTATGTCTTTTGTCAAACCGTTTCTTATTCTATATCCTTGCTACCCTTAACTTTGCAATTTCTGCCTCTATGTCTTCTAACTTCCTTTCCAACTGTCTAATGCGCAAGCCCAACAACTCCTCTCAATTCAACTCCTCCTCCCAAGGTAGCACACTCCATGTGACTATCATTTCTTCTATCAGCATGATAGGTTTTTGACCATACATCAATTCTGTAGGTATATATCCTGTAACGGCACTATGAGTTGTTCTGTCAGCCCACAAAGCATAAGGGAGCAATCATGGCCACTCTTTTACCTTCTCTCCACATGCTTTTGCCAATGCCTTTACAATAGGTGGATGATCTCTTTCACTTTTTCCATTTCCTTCAGGGTTATAGGTTGAAGTTAAAGAAAGCTTTATCCCCAACCATGTGAAGAAATCATGAGTTTCATCTGCATCTAGCTCACCCCTATCTACTGTAATTTTTTCCACATAGCCATACCTACAAAAGATATCTTCTAAGAGAAAAGTACACAAAGCATTTGTTGTCTTAGTATGTAAAGCTCTCCCTTCTACTTTATTAGTCAAGTCTTCATGGGCAAGCATAAGATACCTCATTTGCCAAAGACATGTGGGCATTGTGACCAAATCCACCACCCAATTAAAATGAAGAGACAATGGATATGTGGACTGCAATCCATCCCAATGTCTTAGAGATGAATACATTTGACATGTCGTACATGTTTCCACAAACTGAGCAACATCCTTATACATACCCTACCACCAATATCTTTCTTTGATCTTTGCAAAAGTACCCCAAACACCTCTATGACTAGTCCACAAGCTTTCATGAAATTCTTGCATAACATTTACTTGTGAAGTTATGTCACCCAAAACTCGCAATGGTATACCCTATTTCCTTTTAGCATGTTTCCATAAGTATCCATCTTTTAAGAAAAACCCATATGGTTTCCTCTTGATTTTCTTAAACTCCTCATCTAGCCATTCATCTCTCTTTGTTAATGTACTGAGGTATTGACCAATTCTCAGCCACTCTCTTGCATATTTGTCTTCTAGAAACACTTCTACACAAGATGCAAGACATCTAAAGTGTCTTCTCTTTGTTGTCCAAGCTTCTGTTAATGATGTAGAAACACCTTGCATTGCTAAATTCACTCTTGCAACATCATTTTCAGCCGCGAGAAAGTCATCTTCTTCCTCCTCGTCCATCATCCCATCTTCATTCTCATAGCATGCTCGAGATAACATGTCTGCCACAACTAGGTTATCTCTTTCTACAATATGTTGAGTTTTAGGGTTCAAAGATTTGATGTATGCAATCCACTGGAGCATAGCAATGTCCAGAGTAGCACAACAAGTAATCGTACCCAATACTGGAAAACAATCAGTCTCAATGACTACATGAGCACCCATAAAATACTCCTTATCACATTTAAGGGCTGTCACAATTCCCCATAATTCTCTTTTAATATGTGGATATCTTCTCTGTCGTTCAATCAATATGTTAGGACCAAAGAGTATTGCATATCTTTTCCCTTCCTCATCATCTTGCCCAATTGCCCATCCAATCCTGATTGGGCTTGTATCAACAGTAATAATGATAGGCTTTTCATGTGAATAGTTAGTCTTTCTCAATGTAGGAGCAGATTTTAAGAGTTGCTTCAATTTCTTCATTGCTTTCTAATGCTTCCTTTCCCAATGAAATCTATGGCCTTTCCTTAGGAGAGCTGATAAAGAGCATTGGCTACATGTGCAAAGTGAGGAATCCATATCAAATAGAACACACATGCACCCAAGAATCTATGCACCTGTGATACATTCATGCATATATCTTGCATTCTATCAATCCCATCTATTTTTGCTGGTGATGGTCTTCGCCCATAAGGCCCACACATATGCCCAACAATCAAAACCTCTTCAACTCCAAAGAGAGACTTTTGTCCAGAAAGAGTTAAATGCACCTCTTCTAAACACGTCAAAATCCTCTCACAATCCACAATATGGTCCGAAACAAATTGTCTACATCTATGAGCATCCATCTCTTCATTCTTTTCATCCACCACTACACACCCTTTTATTGGAACATCATCCAAGAAGGGCATAGTCAATTGTGGTATGAAATCCCTGAGTACCCTATTCATAGCATTTGTCATGTGTGCCACTGTGTTTGTTGCACCCTGTGGGAGAGTACACATTCGTACTAACCCCAAGGGAGTCTTCATGATTGTAATATCCCTGCTTTCAATTGCAAGTTGAAACTGATCATAACCCGAGTAAAGATCACCCAAAGAATAGATCACTCTGCCTGCAAAATCCTCTGCAAATTCATCAACCACAAGACCTGCACCCACATTTCTTATGGTCACTTTATTGATCGGTTGCATGTCTTGAATAAATCTTAAAACCCCATTCTTTTTGGGCACAGTAAACCAAAAATTTGAGTACAGGGCTGAAGAAGGCTCCAAGATCTTCATGCGAATCTTTTCATTTAGCAAATCCATCAGCTTTGGCAAGTAAGCTTTAGGCACTGGAATAGGCCTCAATTTCCATGGTACATGTGGCATAGTAAATATGACCATAGGAGAGACAAAATTTGGATCCACACAACCTATTTCACTTGGCTAAAATGCAAGTGCCTTTCCATGCCTAGCCAGCATCTACATAAAACAGTCTCTCTCAGTAGGCAAAAGAAACCCTTCTGTACCAACCTTCAATTCCTGTAATGTTTCAGATGTAAACTGATGACCTATATCTTTAGGATCCCATAAGATTGGTTGCCTTGACACTTTTTCATACAAACCCTAACTCTCTGGTGGAAGTGGCAAAGTAATTGGCTTCATCTTTTTGTCAACTATATTATACTTTGTCTCCACAAGTGCTTTAGCCCATTGTAATCCTGTCTACTGAGCAAACAATGCTATAACATTATACATATCCAAAGAACATACTGCCAACATTTTGTTTTCAGTCTCATTTTGTGCATGTATAGTTGTTTTTCATTAATATTTAGCCCATAAAATATGCCTGAAATGCTATCATTTTCACCTAACAACCCCAATTCTCTTAGTTTCTTAGTAGCCCGTTTCATAGATATTCATTCAGCCTTGCACATAGCTTCCATAGGCTTAAATCAACATGAACTGTTTGTTGTAAACAGAGAATAAATAATAAGAAATACATCCTTCATTTCATCAAGAGGCGAGTACATCCTTTGAACAACACTAATATAGCCCCGCATTACATCAGTGCTTAATGAAAATCCAAGTCTTTGAATTCCCTTGCATTTGGAGCCAAAGGAGGCTCTCAAAGGGTATCTTGATTTCTAGGATGATTAACACAAATAGTAAGAAATTGGACTACTTTCTTTCTATCCTTGCTTCTGATTCTTGCATAAGCAGAACCATCATCAAGCACCTTTGTTTCCATACGTACTCCTGTAATATAGGGTTGTCCCAAAATCACTGCATATGAGGAATTATCATGCACAAAGAAGTGTTGCTCTTCTTGTACATCACCAACTGTCACTTTTACATTAGGACATGTAGCATAAAGCTCTCCCGAATAATTATTTGCAACCCTCATATGCCAACCATGATTAGTATCTATAGGCCATGTGTTAGAAATGCGGGATCTAGAGCATGGCAGAAGCTATGGAGGTTGGAAGGTAGAGATAAACCTCATGATGACATAGACAAAGAAGACAACTGTTACACAAGTGAATTAGGTTTCAAGATTGAGACTTGAACTCATAAACACAATCTTGTGTAGGACTGACAATGACACAGAGACTTGACACAAAGAGACAAGTACTATTGCATTATCATCATATGAAAGTGATAGTCAAGTACATCATTATATAGGATTGCTTGATAGCACATTTCATCCACTGTGCATATGGGATTCTGTCTCTCTTCCTAGAATAAACTGCATCTTCCTAACCTAGCTGTTCCATACAAAGGGGCATACACAAGGTGTGATTGACAGATTCTCAACACCCCTCCTCAATCACAACCTGAAAGTACAAAGTGTGTAGAGGCTTTAGTGAGAGCAGTACCTGCAAAGTGTGGGCATACCACAAACATGGCAAAACACCAGAGGCTGTCGCAGAAAAGGCTAAGTGTGGGTACCATGAACATGGTGGACATCCAGAGGCTGTAACAGGGGCCTCACAAAGTGTACTGAGGCTGTAGTACAAGGCTACATGAGGAGTTTACAAAGCTTATGAAAGGAACATTAAGGCAGGTACAATGGTTTTAAAACAGAAAATGAGAGACAAGGACCGATAAGCCCTTGTGGTCTTTTTCAGCATATGCTTTTTCTTTGTCAGCATCATGGAAAATCTTCTTATCTTTCTTCTCTTCTTCATGATCTTCTTGGTCTGCTCCTTTATTGACTTTGCTTGTAGCATTTTTGAGTTTGCTCTTCCAGTTGTCCCCCTCAAGCAAAGAATTTCTTATTTTCCCCAAAGCAATAGGCATGTCTTCTAGTTCTTCAAATAAACACAAGGATGAAACTTGAATCAAGGCTTGAATCTTCCCTGCAAGTAGAATAGGCACATCTTCTATGTAGTGTAGATAAACAACACAAGTCATGTTGCTCTTCATGGAGTGTATCCACATAGCAATCTTTTTGTTCGTCATTTCCATGACCAAGGATGAGCAGCAAATCAACTCCAGATTCTCAGATTTATCAGTGGAAGGGCAGATTGCAGTGTGTCAAGAGACACAAGTAATATTAGTGTGAAAACACACTATGTAGTTTGATTCTTGATGCTTGTTGATGTTGTCTCGTTGAACTTGACCTTCACTTTGAATCTTCTGCTTGCTAGCTTGGAAGGCAAATCTTACTGGGAACTTCAGTGACACAGTGGATCAGAGTGGCAGGGCCTTCAGTGAGCTTGGAGGAGTGAGAAATTGAAAAAAAATGAAGCTTTCAAGGTTTTGGCTATGGCTGACTTTTAGGGTTTCTGAGGCAGCCCTGGTTTTTTACAGATTGTGGGAGCTGTGGTTGACCATTTTCAAAACTTTTTTTATGAAAATGTAGCTCTCATGATGCTCTACCAAAGCCCCATAGCAATCGACCAGATCACGTCGCGTGCAGGCGGGCAGAATCGAAAATCAGAGACGGGCGCAGATTTCGGCCAGATCTGTCGATTTCTTCAATGCCGTCGTGTATGGACTCCAATGTCGTCGTGTATGGTGCCACGCTGCAGCGCCTTGAGGTGTAGAGCAATCCCCCAGAAGGAATCGAAAGCTGATTCAGCTTCTATGATGAGATTGGAGTGCTCAAAGGTGGGCAGGTCAAATCTGGCTATGGTGGACCAAAAAACAGAGATTAAGAATTTGAGCAATGCTGAGCTGTGGTTAGGGCAATGTTGAGTTCTGAGTTGACACAGAGGAGCTATGGAAGCATAGGAATACTTTCCCAGAAGGAGTCACAGCAAGATATGACCTGTGGACAGAGATCCAGGAGCTTGAAGCAGGCAGGGTGCAGGGTGGCTATGGCTGCCAAGCAGTCCAAGATGAGAATGAAGTTGAAGATGAAGTCATGTACCCAAGCTGAGCTACCTAGAGTTGAAGAGGGTTGAGAGAGAGCAGAGGAGAGCTTAGCCATGCTCAACCCGCTCTGATACCATGTTAGAAATGCGGGATCTAGAGCATGGTAGAAGCTATGGAGGTTAGAAGGTAGAGATAAACCTCATGATGACATAGACAAAGAAGACAACTGTTACACAAGTGAATTAGGTTTCAAGATTGAGACTTGAACTCATAAACACAATCTTGTGTAGGACTGACAATGACACAGAGACTTGACACAAAGAGACAAGTACTATTGCATTATCATCATATGAAAGTGATAGTCAAGTACATCATTATATAGGATTGCTTGGTAGCACATTTCATCCACTGTGCATATGGGATTCTGTCTCTCTTCCTAGAATAAACTGCATCTTCCTAACCTAGCTGTTCCATACAAAGGGGCATACACAAGGTGTGATTGACAGATTCTCAACACCATGCACCATTTTCATACAATCCATGCTCAATGACATTTATCTTAGACCCATGGTCAAGTAAAGAAACACAAGGAGTTTCACGTTATCCTATTTTCACTACCATTTCAGTGGTAGCCCTAGCCCAATGATTTCTTGTGTAGTGACTTCGAGGAATAAATCCTAGAGTCTCTTCCCATATTGTTGCATCTACCTTATACCACCATGCATATTGCTACAAGACAACTCATATTTAGTCTGAATACCTAACAAACTAGTTTCCTCTTCAAATTGTAGCAATGCACTAGTGGTATCACCAAGAAACTGACACTTCCTCTTAATTATGTCAATGATCCCATCATGAAATTC
Organism: Lygodium microphyllum; assembly: GCF_053477565.2. Lineage (NCBI taxonomy): Eukaryota > Viridiplantae > Streptophyta > Polypodiopsida > Schizaeales > Lygodiaceae > Lygodium > Lygodium microphyllum. The sequence continues at coordinate 93,077,367 of NC_141137.1, read as the reverse complement.
TCGCTTGGCAATGCCAAGCACCTCTCCCAAGGTGAATTCCACCCGATTGTTTAGGATCCGTTCTTCAAGAACCTTCTTAAGATTTGTGGCTATCTCAATGTCTGTCTGCAACTTATATCCTAATTTCTTGCTCTTCTTTTTGCCCTCTTGTTTGTTATCTTGTTTTTGCTCCTGATTGACCTCTTCCATAACATGCTCGAGAGGTGGCTGATTTGCAGCTTTAGGCTTATCTACACTTCTTCTTGTCATTCTTTTAGATGTCCATGCAATATCTTCATCTCTTTTTCATTTTTCTTTCACAAGTACATTAGTGTTTTGTACCTTTGCTAAATATGGATACACTGAATATGCATCTACCAGTGATTCCCAACCAGGTATGCCACGAATGTCTTGCCCTACATGAGACATTTCACAATCAGTAACCTTTCTCTTTTCAGCTGTATGCAAAGCATGTGTCCATATTTCAGCCTTTGGAACAACCATCACTTGGCAATGCATTATATCCAACTATAGACCAAAAGTAGAAGCATGCACCGCTGCATAAGTATTTCAGACAGCCAAGTCTTCCAACAACTTCTGCATACCTCCCTTTCCAAAATTCAAAGCAAGAGGCAATCCCATTTCTTGTGCATGGATCTTGCCATCTTTCCAAAAGATGAGTTGTCATGCCAAGGCCTTATGATAGGCAGCACAATCCTTTCTCTCATGCTACAAACTGTCGCACCACATACATCTTTTTCCTGGCTTAGGGGCTGCTGCTGCCCGTCCCCTTTCCTCTTGTCCTTTTTCATCCAATTTTGCAACCTTCAATTTAAGATCCCGCATCCCTTTAACCAATTCATCTAAGACATCTTTGCTAAAACAAAGAGAACAATATCAAGTACATCCATAGGGTTAGCCACATAAGTAGGTGGCTTATTGGATACATCAGCTGTCTTGCTCGTAACAGTGGGCAAGCTAGAGACATCAATCTTTCTCTTCTTCTATGCTTCTTCACAAGTGCAGTAATAGCTTCCTTGACATGTCTCCACTCTGTTTTCAAACCTATCTCTGTAGTCTAATCCTCCAACAAATCATCAAGCTTCTCTTGAAGCTCAGGATCAACTGCATGTAGAAATAATTCAATTTTATTACTTGCAAGAGCTTGCTGTTCTGCAAGATCCAACTGCTCAAATTGACTTTCGAATTCTCTTAGCAATTTTGTAGCCACAAGACCCTTATTGGGTTGTAAAACCCACTCATGAAAAGTCTTATGCGTAAAAAAACTGGTGTCTTTAATGTAAAATTCTTCTCTAAGTGTCTTCTTGAAGGCTACCTAGTTAGCATCCTACAAGTATAATTCAATAATCTGTGCTTTGAGTTCATGAACAGTAACACGTACAAAATACGAGCTCCATGCAGATTGAGCCACCCCAAATAATTCCATCCATTGAATAACTTTACCTCACGCTCAACTGCTTGCAAAGCATTCATCACAACACTTTCTATTTGAGCAGAAGGTTGCATCACCTATTGTTGTTGTACCTGCATAAGTATATTTATATTTTGCATCAACTGCTGCAAAACGTCATTAGAGATTGTATTCAAGGATTCTCTCATCTTGTCTTTCCTTCTTCTCATGACCTTTCATGTCGATTTCACTAATGTCGGAGGGGTTTTTGTCGAAAGGTCCAATCCACCAGGGATCAGAGGTAGAAGGAAGTAGAGATAGGAGATGGAAGACAAGAAAGAGAATAGATAAGAGGTAGACACGACAAAGACAAAGCATAATGAACTGAATCAATATGTATTGAAAGAACTTGGAATCTTTGCACTACTCAGAAGCAATCTCTAGGCACTAGATCTCTTGGAGCTTCTTCATAGAATAAAACATGTATCAAAATTATAGCTTCTTCTCTATTGCTCGAAACCCAAATCTAATGGCTCCGTTTGCTCTGAAAGGGGGGTAAAAACCCAGGACACCTGATCAGGGATCTCCCAGATCACTCCTTCTTTCAGTCCAAATTGCAGTTTTCAACTTGTTTACAGCGATCGCGATGCACACGATTTTGTCAATCTATCTTTTTATGAAAATCTCATGACTGACTGAAAAAGCAACTTGCTTTTTGTATGCCATCCTAATCTTGAAGCTTTTCTAACTTTTTTTTTAAAAATTACAATAAATAATATAAAAATAGGCTAAAATTATCCAAAAATCTAGTATTTTTGGATAATTCATGCAACTCACACTAATACTAATGACTCAGATCACATTGACTCTCTACATTAATAAGAAAGTTAGATGATGATGCATTCCATGCTTTTTCACACTATGTCTGCATAGCATCACGATAACGGTCTAGAGGCCAGAACCATAACTAGCACACTGACCAATTCTTCACGGCCTTCCGTAGAGAGTTTGCTCTTGAGAGAGGTAGACACTATTCGTTGCGTGTCTTGAATGTAACACGCAAAGAGCCAAATGAGAATGTTCAAGCCTATGCCAAGAAATGAAAGCAAGTTCTTCGCAAACTTAATACTTATATTCCCATTCCACCGGCTGCATAGTTGCAATATTTCCTACATGGATTGAATTTCAATATCCAGGTGTAGCTCAATAGTGTCGCTGTGGCTGACATTGACATTGCTATCACCAAAGCAGAAGGAGTAGAGTCGCGCTTGCAAGCGGCTTATGCAGCAAGGATAAATTGGAATGGTAATAATTTGGAATTGACCAACAGGAGTCAAGGGGACCCCATGTTAAATGTAAATGCCAAACTATAAATCCAAATATTGTCCGAGTAGGTCAGCGGCCAATTCCTAATCAAATGGTTAGGCCCATGGGATGATAGACATACGATTGTGGCTATGATTCAAGTGCCTCTAATGTCCTTGGCGAAGTCAAGGACATGATGAAGCACTACACCGATATGATTTTTGAACAATACAAAAAAATAAATGTGGATGTCAATTTTCTTAAGTAGCAACAGAATTTGGTAGGGAGTTGATGCCTTGAAGAGGGTGCCCCCTCAAGATTCAGATGTAAGTGGTGTGGTGGCCAATATTTCCCTAGGAATTTTTCGAATGTCAAATGCGATATTTGCGGGAAGTCTGGCCACTTAGCTGCTACTTGTTGGAGTAAGATTAGTTCTCTCCAACAAGGGAGTAAACTACCACATCCAGTTAACCATCGCACGCAAGGGAATAATCTCCAGCAAGATGAGGGACCAAGACAAATACTACAATAAGGAAAGGCTATTGTAGAGGAGTTGCCTCATGGCAGTGGAGTCAGCCTTATTGAGGCTGTATGTGTCAATTACACTGAAACTTCTAATCTACAAGCCGTAACAAGAGGTCAAAAGATTAAAGAGGGTGACAAAGGAACTATAAAACCTGTTGAGGGAAACCATAAGCAAGAGGCTAGGGTAAAGCAAGTTCTAAATCCTGATATGGAAGGTGGACCTTTAAGGCTTGTTGATAGTAAAGTTGATCCTGAGAAGGATAAGGGATTACCGAGAAAGAAGGTAAAAGTTAAAAAAGAGGCATTAAAGCTGGTCCAAAGACCAAAGGAGAGAATGGTTTAGCATGAGAAGAGAACTTTGGCTAACTACCATGACTTTGATCTAGCAAGTTCCCTTTGTGAAGTTAAACCAGACGTGAAACTCCTGTAGTTGATTAAACTTTCTCCAAGAGTATGTAAGGGATTCAAGAAAATCCTGCGTATCGTAGAACCTTTGAGCATAGCAAGAGTGGGAGAAGATTGGTTCAATCATGCTAAAAAGCATTGCCCTAGGGTTCCAGCATATGTGGATGGAATATTAGTAGAGCATGCTATCGTGGACATTGGATCCTTTGTCAATATCATGAGTTCAGACTTGATGGAGAGGCTAGGTCTCAAAATTTAAAAAGACAGCTCCACACTTCTTAGGATGGTGGATGAAAGTCTGATACAACCAGAAGGTTGCATCACTAAAGTTCACATTACACTTGTGAGAGTGGAATGCTATCTAGACTTTAGGGTGATAAGGTTTGCAAGACATCCTAGCTATTGAGTTTTGCTAGGTTGGCGATGGATCTTACAAACATACTTCCAAGTCAATATACATGTTGGTCGAGTAATTCTAGGTAGAGGTGCCAATCGTGTAATAGTGGATGCTTACCCTGAGTCTCCTCAGAGTGAGAGAGCTCCTTTATTTTCCACTGAACTAGAAATAGTAGATGATACATTTGGTAGTGAGACGTCATCGAGTGATGGATCTAAAGAAGGCTCCACTACAGAGGACATTTATCAGATAACATTGAATGAGCTGATAGAGTCTCAAGATCGAATAAGAGGCGCATACGTTATTGAGTTGGACCTTGGTACACCTAATGATTCATGGCTAATTAAATTAGGTTCCATGCTTAGTTTGAAAGAGAGAGAGGACTATGTGTCCCTCATTCAGGAGTTCTGTGAAATTTTTGCTTGAAGCTATGACTAACTTAGGGGCATTCCCCCTAGTCTAGCTGTGCATACTATTCCTGTAAAGGAAGGTATCTGTCGTGTATGTCAGAAAGTAAGACATATGCCTTTTGAATTCAAGGACCGGTTATTTGAGGAGTTATAGAAGTTGCGGGAAGCGGGCCAAGAGAAGATACGGCCAGTGAGGAGGAGCAAAGACTTTTTAATATGGTAGCCAAAATTCAAAGTCAAAATTTGACAAAATAGAAGGTGGATGTGCACAACAAGAGAGGAGGGACTCACAAAGGCTATCCATGCATCACTAGAGGCCTCCATTTGAGAACAAGGCATGATTATGATAGCTCTTGAGAAGGGAGAATCTAGTTCCAAGAAGGGCAAGGGGAGGGTGGATAAAGAATCTATTTCTTCATCCCTCTTGCTCAACATGAAAAGAAAGATGGATCAGTTACAAGCATGGGTATCTCAATTGGCTATAGGAGACCACTACAAAAAAATAGTAAGAAAAGTAGCAACATGCAGAGTCTACAAAAGGTGCCCACAACCATTCTGAATGGCATGGGAAAGGAGGAGGAATAGGGACCTTAGAGAGGATGTGCAAAGACCTCAAGAGGAAAAAGACTAACATGCTTTAAAAAAAGTAGGATTTGCAGGAAGAGCTAGATGAGTTGTAGTAAAACTATAGGATCTTCATTATAAAAAATGAGAAATAGGCAACAAAACTATAAGAACAACTTGAGAAGAAGAAAGCATAACTCAAAGTAAAAAGGGAGGAACTCGACATGGCTAGGATTGCATGGGGCGAAGACATCCAAAAGGCATTACAAGAAAAGGAGTCCCTACAAGAATAATTTCAAAAAGTTTGGATAGAAAAAGAAAACCTCCTAAAGGAACAATTCCTGAAGGAAATGGAGAAGAGGGAGAGTGCCTTGAAGATGGAAAGCCAAAATGCCATTTGAAGGGAAGCCTTGCATTGGTAGGATTTAATGTAGGTTGCCCTAGGTTCTTCCAATATTAGTATGCTAAGGTATTATAATCAGATCTCTCATCAATGAGAGCATCAACTATCATTGACTGGGTGGCAATGAGAAAATTCCAAAGATATGTAGTAGTGACTCAATGCTGCTAATGTTCATAGCTCTTATATTCACAATTGTTGCCATAGGTGAAGTCACGTGTTGACTTTTCTTATACTATTCAGAAGACGTTTATTGTATGCATAGCACAATAATATTTTTATTTTCCATTGGTGGTTCATGCAAAGGGTGTCCATGCAGGTTATACTTTCAGATTCTGCTACCATTGAAGTGGCAAATGGCTAACTATCTAGAGTATCTAACTCTATACTCACAGTTCTATTGATCACAAAAACAACAAATGGTTTGAGGCTTGGTAATTTGAGTTTCTTCTTATTTTCTTTCATTTAATAAATTAGGACAAGGTCCCTCTTATCAAAAGAGCATTGCTTGACATGCTTGTCAAACCAAGCTTTTCGTTTGGCATTCTCAGCAAGAGTAGGACAAGAGTGGCTATGTTTCAATCTATCATTCTAACTCAAGCAATTGGTTTGCCATGCTTTATTACCTTACCAACGTTCTTGAAGAGTGATCATAGACCAAGGATCCACAATGCTATAGGAATGAGGGGATTGGTGCCATACATTAAACAAAATGGGGTTTGAATGGTGGTAGTCTTATAAGCTGTGCAATAAGCCCAAAGAGCTACCATGAGCTTATGATCCCAATCAAAGTATGAAGCCGAAATTATCTTGGTCAAGGAAATCATAAGAACTTAATTGGTAACTTCTACCTAGCCATATTCTTGAGGATATACTATGGGCTAGATTTAATTGATATACCTAGCCATCTAGCAATATGTTTGGTAGCATAAGACTTGTTTATGAGATATAACAAGGATTGATGGTCCAGAAAAAAGGTGAAGGACTCACATAGCTAATAAATAATGGCAAAATTACTTAAGAGTGTATACCAAAGCTAAAAATTCATGTTTAGTAGTAGAATAATTCATTTTGGCTTCAATGAGCTATCAACTACTACCAAAGCTTACATGGAAGCCCATGTTGTATTTGCCAAGTTGACACAATACCACCCCAATTGCAATTTTGGAGCCATCTATAAGCACATAAAAAATAATCAACCAGTTTGGGGCTCGTAGGATAGGTGTTGTCATAAGAGACTTTTTCAATGCATCATAGGAGGCTTCACACTCCTCATCACACTCCTAGGAAACGAGTACCTTGTACAAAGGTCAAGAAATGGCTACATAATTAACTGAGGGGCTGAAATGATGAAGGGGTTGCATCTTACCCATCCAACCTCCAATCCTCACTAAGAGAACTAAAGAGGGGCACCACCTAGCCAAAGGGAGGATAGGCTAGGACATCCCTTTTCTCAAAGAGAATCAAGAGAATCAAGATACAAATTTACAAGAGAGATTATATGTACTAGACACCATATTGGAATATGAGACGAGAGAGATGAGAAGAGAGGGAGACAAGAGGAGAAGAAGTAGAGGAAGCTTGCCATTATGCTACATGGAATGAGAAGATGAGAAGAGAGGAAGATAATAGGAGAAGAGGTAGAGAAAGCTTGCCATTATACTACATAATAAAAGAACTTACTCATAGCTTATCTCAAAGAGATGAGGGTATTCTAGAGTGCTCTCATGGGCATGTCATTGTCCCTCCCTCCTTCTCTTCATTCTCCATGGGCTCTTTATATAGCCTCCATGAGGGATTAGATTAAGCTAATCTTCCTGATTAACATAATCCTAGATGATGTATGGCATCTTTGAACATATGGAGAGTAGTGGATGGGACAAGTCCCCACCTTGGTCATCATGCAAGAAGCCAAGGGTGGTGGTAGGCAAAATAGAGAAATGGAGCTAGATTACAAAGGTGGGTGTCCAAAGCACATTATTATAATATATTTACAAGAAGGATTGAGTGGAAAGTTGGTGTGGTGAAAGAGAGAATAAAATTGCATGTAGCTAGCAGTCTGCGCCTTCCTAACTTCAAATCTATGAGGAATTTGAAAAAATTTTCTTTTGCAACTTTGTAGACCAAGTTGAAACCGATTGGGCCTTGAAATTTACTTTTTCTTGGGAGTTATTGAGATGATAAAAAACGGCTTACAAAAACTGCTTTGACTTTAGTCCCCCATATATATATAAATACATATAAGCATGTGACAAAAGGGGTCCATGCTTGTAAGCTTTTGTGCAAGATCCAAGTGACACCATGATATGGATATTGACTTGTGTGCTAGGGTGAGGCATCCTCAAATGATAGTGATAGATTCCAAATCTAGTGATGCAGATGGAGCCCATGTGTAGTTGGAGGCTAGTCCTTTGAAAAATCTATGCACTCACTCAACTTCTAGGTGTAATCCATTTTCATCTTCACTAAGATAACCATTCCTTTTACCCTTTACATTGACATGCCTCCTAAGAACTTGTTCCCCCCATTTGCTAGAATTATCATAATCGAGAAGCAATGTAGCATACCTAGTGCTTGAAGAGTAAACCCAAAGTGATATGGTAAGCTCTTGATAGGGGTTTTGGCCAAATTTTGTGGTAGTAATCCGGGTTGTAAAAAACCCGGATCATTAGCCCTCCCCTTAGGCTAGAGGCATTCATGCCTCTAGCTTGCTAATGATGGTCCAATAGAGCAAGGTGGACTGCACCTCCTCATTTGTGGCTCTTCATTGAATGACTGCTCCAAAGTGTTCATATTTCTTTGAAAATAAGGCTTCAATCTCGCCATCCATTTACCCTTGACTTGTGAATCTTTCCATCCATATCACCTAGCTTATAGCTGTCATTTGGATATCTCCTTATGACCATGAATGGCCCTTCCCACTTGAACACAAGTTTAGCACCCTTTCTGTTATCAAAGCGGTTATCATAGCGTAGCACAAGTGATCCTTCCCTTATGTGTTTGCTAGCCAACTTCTTATTGAATGTCTTCCTCCTCTCTTCAGCCTACATGGAATAGTGTTGGACTGCTGCTTCTCTATCTAACTCCAGCCTCTCTAGATCCAAGATCCTTTCCTCTAACTTCTTATCTTGATTCTTCTCTTGACGGGCTACTAAAACACGCAAATTGGCGAGTTCCACCTCTATAGGAAGCAAAGCCTCTTGGCCATAGATGAGGTGAAATGGAGTATAGCCAAGTGAGGTTCTAAATGAAGTCCTGTAAGCCCAAAGAGCTGCGCTCAATTTTTTATCCTAGTGCTTGGGGTGCATGTGTATTTTCTTGGTAATTATCTTACAAATCAGCCCATTTACTTGTTCGACCAAACCATTACACTGTGGGTAGTAGGGAGTAGAATGTAAAATATTACACGGCGCAGCGAACAGAATCTGAGAAAGAGATAGAGAGTACACAGCAGATAAGAGGAGAATCAGTAAATTCTTTAACTCCAAACAACTGATACAAAGATGGCTCTGTCCACCCGTGCGCTTCCACTGTGTGAAGCTTAGATGGCGATCTAGACAGAAGATAGGTGAAGAGTTTAAGGCTAGCTGGAACAACAACTCTGACTGGGTGAAAGTTGAGTGAGTGATGGCTGCGAAGGGGTTTAGCTTTTATAGCCCGCGAAGGTCGTTAGGTCGGCCTACTGACCGACCTACCATATGAGCCTCCACTAGTCGGCCAGGGAATATTCTAGGGAATATTCCCTTTACCATCGGGCCGAGGGCGCTGCCCCCGGACCCCCGCCAGGGGGGCCGCTGGCCCCCCTGGGACCCCCCCAGCCAGGGGCCGCTTTCGCAGCCCCCGGACCCCACAATAGGGGCCCCTTTTAACTCCCTTACCACGCAACTCAATGCAATGTGCCTCGAGTTGCTACTAGCTTAACCACTCCGTCTAACCCAAAGATTAGACCCACAACAGTCACCTTTTTGCCATCCGGTCACATAGACCTCATCTGATATACAAGTTAGGACTCAACCAATGTTCGGGCTCACATTTGGCTTCTCCTCATAATGGGGGCCTTACAACTTTGAGCACCATGGATCATTGGTAGCACCTAATGAGGGTGGGGCATTGATCATATCTAACACCCCCCCTCAATGTCCACTCATAGGTGAACTATCTCCTCGGCCCAATGCCGAGTCTCTGAAGATGAACTTGAAGCAGATCCTTCGTAAGTGCTTTGGTGAAGATATCTGCTCCATTCTCCTCTGTTGGACAGTAGACCAATTCCACTATCCCATCCTCCATCAAATCACGCACATAGTGATACTGGATCTCTATATGTTTGGTGCGTGCATGAAACACTGGATTTTTGGCAATAGCGATGCAACTCTGATTGTCACATCTCAGCACAGTTGGTTCTTCATCCTGCACTCCCATATGCCATAGAATCCTTCTCAACCATACGGCCTCACATGCAGCAAAACAAGCTACCTTGTACTCTGCTTCGGTAGAAGACAATGCCACTGTTGGTTGCTTCTTACTAATCCAAGAGAAAATTCCTGAACCCAAAGAGAAACAATAACCAGAAGCTGACTTCCTAGAATCAATGTCTCCTGCCCAATCTGAGTCACAGTTCCCCACAAGAGAAGTTCCGAAAGTGTATGTGATACCATAGTCAAGAGTTTTCTTCAAGTATCTGAGCACCCGCATCCCAGCCTTCCAATGACTCTCATGAGGTTTGTTTGAGAACCTGCTCAAAACACCAACAGCAAAACTGATATCTGGTCTGGTGTTACACAAGTAGATCAGACTGCCGACCAACCTCCTATACCTCCCAATGTCTGCTAATGCTGATGTATCCTCGATGGATAACTTTGCATTCACCTCCATAGGTGTAGCTATCTCCTTGCACTCGGTCATGCCAAATGCCTTCAAGATCTCCCATGCATACTTCTTCTGAGAGATGAAGATCTTTCCTGGCTCTTGCCAGACTTCAATCCCCAAACAATAGTGCAGCAAGCCCAAGTCTGTCATTTCAAACTCAGAACTCAAAGCCTTTCGAGTTTGATTGATCATATCTTCATAGTCACCTATAATAAGAAGGTCGTCCACATATAGGACAATCACTACAGACTTTTCACCATCCCTCTAAACATACAAGTTAGCATCTGAGGCACATCTTTTGAAGTTTAGGTTTAAAAAGAACCTATCTATCCGCTGGTACCATGCTCTAGGGGCTTGTTTCAGCCCATACAATGCCTTCTTCAGTTTACACACTTTGTTCTCAGAATGGGGGGCCTCAAACCCTGGTGGCTGAGCCACGTACACCTCCTCCTTGAGGTCACCATTTAAGAACGCTGACTTAACATCCATTTGGTACACTGGCCACTTCTTGTGGGCAGCCACTGCAAGTACTGTGCGAATAGTGGTCATTCTGGCAGTTGGGGCAAATGACTCTTGAAAATCAAACCCTTCAACTTGTGAAAATCCTTGGGCAATCAGTCTAGCTTTGTACTTTTCTAAGGTACCATCAGCCTTGTACTTTACCTTCCAGATCCACTTGGTGCCAATAACCTTCCGCTTTGTTGGTCGATCCACTAACTCCCAAGTGTCATTCTTCATTATGCTGTCATACTCCGTCTGCATAGCATCCTTCCATGATGGATTTGCAAGTGCTTCTTCTAAGTCAGTTGGCTCCTTTACTTCTCTCATAATCTCGACCATCAAGGCCATATTAACTATGTGAGCAGAAGCCCTCCTTTGCTCCTCTATTCTCTGAGACCTCCTTGGTCCGTCTCCCTTCTCCTCAACAGATGCAGGCATAGGATTATTGTGGTCATAGAGCTGCTTCACCCAGCGCGGCAATGGCTTTTTCGGTGGGGTGATGTCAGGTTGGTGAACTTTTTCCTCATCATCTGAAGATGATGCTTCCTCCTCCTTAAGGATAGGGATAGGTCTCGAGACAGGTTCATAATGGACTACTTCTTCGCTTGATGATAAAGTGGAAGAACTTGCCTTCTCCTCCTCCACTGTATGCGGCTCCTCCTTGAACACCACATCACGACTCGCGATGATCTTCTTTGCCTCTTGGTCATATAACTTGTAAGCCTTCTGCTCATCACTATAACCCAAGAAGATACATTTTCTGCTTTTTGGTTGTAACTTGTTTCTCTTCTCATCTGGAACATGTGCATAACATTCACATCCAAAAATTCTGAAATGTGAAACAGATGGTTTCTTACCAGTGTAAGCCTCATGAGGTGTTTTTCCCTTGAGAGCCTTTGTATAGCTCCGATTTAGAATGTAGACTGCAGTATTAACAACTTCAGCCCAAAAATGGTTAGGCAATCCCTTTCCCTTTAGCATGCATCTTGCCATCTCCACAATGGTGCGATTCCTGCGTTCCACAACACCGTTCTGCTGAGGTGTGTGAGGCGTCGTCAATTGACGCTTGATCCCTTTGCTCTTGCAAAAGCCTTCAAACTCCTTTGAGTTGAACTCACCACCACCATCTGTTCTAAATTTCTTCACACTTTTCTCTGTTTCATTCTCAACAAGTATTAGCCATTCTTTAAACTTACCAAAAGCTTGAGCCTTATCACGAACGAAGTACACCCACATCTTCCTACTGTAGTCGTCGACAATCAACATAAAATAAGAAGATCCTCCCAAGGCCTGTGTAGGCATCTTACCACACAAGTCAGCAGGCACCAACTCTAGAGAAGCCTGTGCTCTATTCTTGCTTTCTTGTGGAAATGCCTTTCTTTGTTGCTTGCCCATCATACAAGCTTCACATGGTTCCTTCAATTCAGTTATTGTAGGTAGGTGAGCAACCATACCTTGCTTTTGCATCTCCTTCAATACTGCAAATCCGATGTGTCCAAACCTTTCATGCCAAAGCTTACTTGTGCCCACTCCAGCGGTGGCTGTAAGAGCACTTAGCTCATACAAGTTGTTCCTTCTTTCTCCTTTGCCAACAATTGTGCCAGCACTATCAATAATTTATGCACCTGTCTTCTTGAACCTCACTTCATGACCAAGATCAGCTATGGCAGCAACTGATAAGAGATTTCTCCTGATTTCGGGAACATACAACACATTTGAAAGCTTTTTGACTTCACCATTTGCAGCAACAAAAGAAATAGTGCCTGTGCCCACAGCAGGGCATTTAGCATCATTTCCAACCGTCACAGTGATGGATTCTTGTAGAGGCTGCATAGAACTGTATAGACCTTTCTTGTTGGTCATGTGATGGGAGGCCCCACTATCCAACACCCAAGAGTCAATGGTAGATTCTTCTTGCGCCGAGGAGCACACTTCCTCAATGGTCGCCATGAATAATTCCAACTCTGCTTTAGCCGTATTGGCTGTCTCTTTCCCTTTACTTTTAAGGGTATCATTCTTTTCATCTGCCTTCTTGACACGACAATCTGCAATTGCATGTCCTTTTTTCTTACAATAGAAGCACTCTCCTTGAAACTTCTTCTTGCCGCCCTTCTTCTTTTTGTCACCATCATTTTTGGTGGAGGAAACACCTTTGCCTTTTGCATTGGCAGAGAATGCAGCATCTCCATTGTTGCTTCCTTCTCCGGCTTTCAGCCTCAACTCCTCCTCCATTAATAATGCACAAAACTCCTCAAAAGTCAAAGCTTGAGGTCTCACCTGAGTATTAAGGGCAGTTACTAGTCCATCAAACTTTTGTGGACAAATCCGAAGACACCTCCGAGCTAGCTCTTCGTTAGTCTTTTGTATCCCAGCGCCAGCCATCTGGTCGCGTAGATTCTTAATCCGAGTGATGAATGCTTCAACCGTCTCTCCTTCAGCAAACTTCTCCGCTGCTAGTTGATTCTCCAAGTTTTGAATCCTTGTTTGGTTTCGTGTTTCATACTGACTCCTTAGTACATTCCAAGCCTCTGACGCTTTGGTTGTATGCTGAATCAGAGTCAAAACACTGTCAGAACAGCTTGTAACTAAGGCACACAATGCATCTGCATTCCTTCGTTTCCAAGCTCGTAGAAGATCTGCATTCGGAGGAATCATCACACTAGGATTTGATGGGTCGGGGGTAGGCTGTGGTTCTGCGTCAGTCCCCAGCACAGTCTCCAAAAGCTCATAAGAATCAAGGATAGTTGTAATTTTGAACTTCCACAAGGTGTAGTTTGTACCATCTAACTTGCCTTCGCTGAAGGTTGGTGGACGAATCCTCAGTTTTTGAATAGCCGGTACAGCAGCACCACCTCCTGCACCACTTCCTGATGCGCCAGAACTGCTTCCCGGAGTCGACATCGTTTCTCTTTGCTGTTGAAGCCTTTGCCTCTTGCACGCTCTCCGATCTCTAGAGCCCCCTGGGCTCTGATACCATGTAAAATATCACACGGCGTAGCGAACAGAATCTGAGAAAGAGATAGAGAGTACACAACAGATAAGAGGAGAATCAGTAAATTCTTTAACTCCAAACAACTGATACAAAGATGGCTCTGTCCACCCGTGCGCTTCCACTGTGTGAAGCTTAGATGGCGATCTAGACAGAAGATAGGTGAAGAGTTTAAGGCTAGCTGGAACAACAACTCTGACTGGGTGAAAGATGAGTGAGTGATGGCTGCGAAGGGGTTTAGCTTTTATAGCCCGCGAAGGTCGTTAGGTCGGCTTGCTGACCAACCTACCATATGAGCCTCCACTAGTCGGCCAGGGAATATTCCAAGGAATATTCCCTTTACCATCGGGCCGGGGACGCTGCCCCCGGACCCCCACCAGGGGGGCCATTGGCCTCCCTGGGACCCCCCAGCCAGGGGCCCCTTCCGCGGCCCCTGGACCCCACAATAGGGGCCCCTTTTAACTCCCTTACCACGCAACTCAATGCAATGTGCCTCGAGTTGCTACTAGCTTAACCACTCTGTCTAACCCAAAGATTAGACCCACAACAGTCACCTTTTTGCCATCCGGTCACATAGACCTCATCTGATATACAAGTCAGGACTCAACCAATGTTCGGGCTCACATTTGGCTTCTCCTCATAATGGGGGCCTTACAACTTTGAGCACCATGGATCATTGGTAGCACCTAATGAGGGTGGGGCATTGATCATATCTAACATAGAATGCCTGTGCTTGATTTTTAGCCTTTCCATTAGCTCCCCTACTAGGTTCGCCCTAAAACCAGGACCCCGATCAGAGATAATTTCCAAAGGTGTGCCAAACCTGCAACAAATATTTTCAAACACAAATTTTCCCACTTCTTGGGTTGTGATCCTACTAGTTGCTGACGCCTCTGCCCACCTCGTCATGTAGTCCACACCCATTATGATGTATTCCTTGCCAGATTGAGTTCGTGGGAGTGGCCCTATTGCATCAATCCCCCATTTCTCAAATGGGCCATATGTAGTTATGGGATTTTGTTCCTCATGCACTAGCTTCCTTGGTCTGGCCTTTTGGCAATCGTCACAAGTGCGGCACCAATGTTGCACATCTCGATGTAGACTAGGCCACACAAAATGGCTTGGAAAATCTTCCTGCTGGTTATTTCTTGAGCAAAATGTCTGTCACAAACCCCTTCATGGCAGCTCTTAATCACATCTATAATCTCCTTTGCTGTTGGCACCCTTCTAAGCACTGCATCCTTTCCTTTGCAATACAACACATCATTTATCAAGCGGTATTTAGTGGCCTTAGTAGCCAGCCACCTTTCCTCACTTTTACTCATATGTGTAGGTGCCTCACCATGCTCAAGAAAATAAAGCACATCTTGTAGTTGAAACTTACCCTGAAACAAGGGAAGCTTTACTATAATGATGCCCACCATTACCTCTTTCAACTTTTCAGCTGCTAGAGCATCTGCGTCGCCATTTGTGCGCCTTGGCACAAAATAGATTTGGGCTTTCTGTAGCTTTCTCATGAGAGTTTTAGCTTCTCTCATTTTCACTGCTAAGTTATCATTTTTACAAGCCCAGATTCCTTTCATTTGCTTAACAATTAATATAGAATCCCCAAAAACATTAAGTCGAGTGACATCATGTGAGAGACACCACCTCAAACTTAAAAGCAAGGCTTGATATTATGCCTCATTGTTAGAATGGACATCCTCCAAGCTAATACCTTCTCCATAAATTTTGTCACCTTCGGGACTGAACACCACTATTCCTGCTACCGCTCTGCCTTTAATACGCTTGTAGGCCCCATCAAAGTAGAGGGCATGGGCATTCTCCACCCGTGGCGGCTCCTCAAGAGGAGGTATCTCCTCTTTTACCTTTCCCTTCTTCTTTTCCTTCTTTTGATGGCATCTATGGGTCAACAAATCAGCTAGGCAAGCTCGAGTAGAATCCTCCACCTTGAAGGTGTAGTCAAACTCTTGGAGTTGTATCACCCGCTTAGCGATTCTAGCTGAAACATCCATGTGCTGTAAGGCATAGGGAAAATGCTCTTCTGTCGTGATCACTATGAATGGCCTAGGGAGAAGATAAGGACGAAACTTTCTTATAACAAACATTAGAGACAAAACCATCACCTCGACCATCTTGTACCCTCGTTTTGATGCTGTCATTACTCTACTAGAAAAGTAGACCGGTCTCATTAGGCCAGTTTTAGCATCCTTTTGTATTAGTGCTGCCCCTAGAGCATGTTCCCCAAAACTCGGATTGACAAAAAACTCCTGATCCCAACAAGGCTGTAAAATTATAGGAAGGGTGCTAAGAGCCTTTTTCACCTCGTGAAAGCACCTTTCGCTTTCGTCATTCCACAGGAGCTCCTCGGAGTGGGTTAACTGTTGTAGTGGAAATATTAATTGGTAGAGGAGATGAATGAACCACCCAATATATCACACCTTCTGAATGAAAGAGGTTAGTTGCTTCACAGAAGATGGTGATGGCACCGCCAATAAGGCCTTAACTTTGTTTGGATCTGCTTCAATGCCCTCTCACTTACGACATGCCCTAACAAACTTACACTGCTTTCGCCAATGCGATACTTCTCATGATTTAATTGCCCCCCCATTTGTGCAAGGCGGTTGAAAGCTTCATCCACCTTTCCTAGATGTAAAGCCTTAGAACTATAAATACAAAAATCATCAATAAAGACCCTGATGGATTTCCCAAAATATGGTTGGAAGACATAATTCATGAATCGTTGGAAGGTAGTTGGGGCATTTTTTAATCCAAATGGCATTACTTTATAAGAAAAACAACCCCAAGATGTAATGAAGGTGGTCTTGTGTTGATCCTCCTCAGCTATTCGGATCTGGAAATAACCTGAATACCCATCACAAACAGTGTATCTCTCATGCTCGGCCACGTTGTTGAGTATTTCATCCTGAAAGGGAAGAGGAAAGTGATCTCTCTTTGTTGCAGCATTTAGCGGCTTATAATCCACACAAATCCTCCATTTTCCATTCTTCTTGGGTATCAACACCACAGGTGAAACCCACTCTGAGTCCCCTATTGGATAGATGAAGCGTGCCTTCAAAAGTCGTTGCACCTCAGTGAGTAGAGCATTTTGTTGAACTACTCCCAATCATCATAGTCGCTGCACCACTAGCCGTGCTCCCTCTTTTAGATTAATGTGATGTTGTACTGCTGTCACACCGGTGATGTGTTCATAATCAAAAATAAAAAGTGCAGAGTGTTTTATCACCACTTCCATGTAGGCTGCCTTCTCCTCAACTGATAGATCCTTAGCCAACATTTTTTCTAACCCCTCCTTCTCGACCTTTGGAAGCTGCTGCAGAATTGCACTACTAGAAGGCCCTTTTAATGTAATCCCCATCACTTCTAGGGAGATTTCTTCCTTCTCATTAGAAGACTCTCCCTTTGTCATAGATGACCAACCCTCGCTGGAACTCCATTCATCAGCAGTGGTCTCTAACACAAGATCCTCCTGTCGGCCTTCCTTCATGTTGTAGATAGTGCTCTTCCATTTTTTCTGCAGCCCCTTTTGTGACCTTAGCTCTAAAGCCCCTGTCTCCCAATCTTGTCTGGCTTTCATTCCCATTAGCCATGGTCGCCCAAGAATGAGCAGATAGCTGTCCCCCTTCACTGACATCACATACATGTCAAGCTCCAATTGCACTCCACACACCTTTACCTTGACTTTCTTTATGACTCCCAAACAATTTACTACTACATTGTTACCCATTTTGGCCCCAAATTTAGTAGTTTCATTTCCCTCTAATCCCAAATGATGCATCAACTTTTTCGTCATGACACAAATCTCTGCACCTCCATCCACATATGTCTTTGACACTCTCTGCCCATTGATTTCGGCTTCCACTAGAGGCACAATATCTTTCATCTTTCTAGCCTGGATTGCATTCACATGTCTATTCTTCATGGGTCTAATGCTTATCATCTTTGACCATTGTCATCGCACTGTTGGAGATAGATGTAGTAATTGTGGCCATGAAATTTTTGGCCCTTGATTCCTCACATCAGCAAGCAAATCATAAGCTCTAGTACCTTTACCCAGGGAAAAATCATCTCGCTCAATTTGTCGGCATGAGCGAGCCCTCCTCTTTTTACTGTTGCGTGTATTTGCAGCCATTGATGACTCTGCCTCCTCTTCCATATTTTCAACCTCCTTTGGTGGTGTAGGCTCCATTCTCTCAATTCTACGGGCTTTCTTCACCGACATTGCTTCAACCTCTACTACTTTGGCCTTCCCTTTGACATCACTCTCATCTAAACTAATTATCCTGACATCATGATTCTCTGGTGGTTGGACAGGCAAGGGCGGCACCTCTGCAAGTGGTCGAGGATGCTGGAGAGCTTGAACCGGTGGTGGAGGCCCTGGATTCGGTGGAACAAACCTTTCCCTAGGTGGTGCCACTTGTTGTCCTCTCCTTCTTGGTTGGAACCCATTTCCTAGAAAATGCCTAAGATGAGGGCAAAAGTACATACCATGGCCAGTCTCCCCACAATTATAGCAAACATACTCTCTTTCTTGTCTCCTTGGACCTCGATTGCCTTCATTTATGAGGGTAGGGGGCCATACTCCTTGCACCAAATTTAATGAAAGGCTTTCAAGTTGATTAGTAATGCATTGTAGGAGCTCTTGCTATGGTATCTCCGGTTCAGGTGGGGCCTCTGCTATTTCTTTAGGCCTTGGCATGGTTGGTAAAACCTGCATGGGCTCAACTCCCCCCTTCCACTGGACTTGATACTTCAATTTTCTATCTTTCTCCCTGGCATAAGTGACTGATTCTTCATAGGATGTGGGAAACTTTCCTTTGACCTCCCTTAGTAGAGGATGAAGTCCGGCTAGAAAACAATATTTCTAAAGGTAATGAGGTACTCTTTCTCCCTCGGCTAAGGAGGTTGTCCATTTATCCCACAATTTTATAAACATGCATTCATAGGCTTGGTACTCCCCTGCTACGGTTTGGCGAAGATCTAAGAGCTGTCTCCAAATATCTTCAGGTGGCTCTATATCTTGGTACTTGTGCATGAATGCGGTCTTGAGATCCTCCCAATTACCCCTTGTAGCCTCCGAGAGAGCTTGATATCACACTCGAGCATCACCCTTTAGAACTAAAGGGAAGGCTCGTACTTTGGTTGCTTCATCATCCCAGCCTGTGACTAGGAAGGCCATTTCTAAGTCATCCAAAAAGTCCATAGATTTCTCCCCTTTATGCCTAAAAAAACTTGGAAAAGCCATGATAGAAAGATGTTGATCTAGTTCAATACAAAATAAAGATGAACACGTCTAGGCCCAAGTCATATCTTATTAAGGGTAGAATAAATGGATTTACAGATGCATTAATCTCAGCAAGACAACGAGGGCCCAATAAGCCCCTTATCATATTTTGAAACCTGAGCTTTATGCTAATGATTATATGCACGATTTGTCTAGCAAGTGGACGGATAGGTCTGTACAAATCCCTATGGTTCATGGGATACACTTAGAGTAGAATGAATATGTGCACATTAAAGGAGATGTTATAATCCAAAATAGGGATCAGGGGACAACAAGATCTCTCTCAACCTCTCAGCTCCAAAATAGAAGACTAACATTTGCTGAAAATGTATCTTTCTACTAATGCAAACATTCACCCAAATGTTTTGAACCGATTGAAAGTTGTAGAAAGTAGGAGTAGTCATTTATGCATTAACTACAAATTTTCACTACAAACTTTCATGAAGCGTGTTGTTGAAGCTATGGCCTCTTAGATCCCACCATTCGAGAGATGCGAAGGATTTGCTCACCACTGATTTAGCGTAGCTTTTGTGTGACCATCATCAGCCTTGTAAACTTCATAGGTTTCGATAGCTATCTTCTCAATTACTTTGAGTCTTCTTGCTAGTAGTAGTTGAAGCACATCACCATATGTAGCCTCTCGCCAATACCGCACACCATTGATGTGTAGCTCACCCTCCAAAAACTTGTTAATCCCCGAATTTGAAAGCGCCCTCACCACTTGAAGACGAAGCTCCTTAGGTAGTGTCTTTACACTAGACACCAAGCACTCAACACAATGCCTTGACGTAGAGACTTGATGAGAGCAAGATTTCTCATGAAGCAAAGAAGGATGTGTGTAATTTACTTGCTTTACCTGCATACGTGCCGTTTGTCGATAAAGATCCTTCTTCTCTTGAGCTTCTTTTGGAGACCATAGCGATACTCTTGAGCGATGAATCCCTTGAATAGGGTTTAATGAAGATTCCTCCTTAGTGATTTCTTGACGAACACTCGTTGAAGAAGAGGACAACTCCTTAGATGTTTCTTTCTTCATAGAAGTTGTAGAGCGTAGCTTGAGAACTCCTCAGCAGGGGCACAAAAAATGAGGGCTGAAATGATGAATGGGTTGCCTCTTACCCATCCAACCTCCAATCCTCACTAAGAGAACTAAAGAGGGGCACCACCTAGCCAAAGGGAGGATGGGCTAGGACATCCCTTTTCTCAAAGAGAATCAAGATACAAATTTACAAGAGAGATTATATATACTATACACCATATTGGAATATGAGATGAGAGAGATGAGAGGAGAGGGAGACAAGAGGAGAAAAAGTAGAGGAAGCTTGCCATTATGCTACATGGAATGAGAAGATGAGAAGAGAGGGAGATAATAGGAGAAGAGGTAGAGGAAGCTTGCCATTATACTACATAATAAAAGTACTTACTCATAGCTTATCTCAAAGAGATGAGGGTATTCTAGAGTGCTCTCATGGGCTTGTCATTGTCCCTCCCTCCTTCTCTTCATTCTCCATGGGCTCTTTATATAGCCTCCATAAGGGATTAGATTAAGCTAATCTTCCTGATTAACATAATCCTAGATGATGTATGGTATCTTTGAACATATGGAGAGTAGTGGATGGGACAAGTCCCCACCTTGGTCATCATGCAAGAAGCCAAGGGTGGTGATAGACAAAATAGAGAAATGGAGCTAGATTACAAGAGGTGGGTGTCCAAAGTACATTATTATAATATATTTACAAGAAGGATAGAGTGGAAAGTTGGTGTGGTGAAAGAGAGAATAAAATTGCATGTAGCCAACAGTCTGCGCCTTCGTAACTTCAAATCCGTGAGGAATTTGAAAAACGTTTCTTCTGCAACTTTGTAGACCAGGTCGAAACCAATTGGGCATTGAGCGAATTTTCTTGAAATTTGCTTTTTCTTGGGAGTTACTGAGATGATAAAAAAAGGCTTCCAAAAAGTGCTTTGACTTTAGTCTCCCATATATATATAAATACATATAAGCATGTGACAAAAGGGGTCTATGCTTGTAAGCTTTTGTGCAAGATCCAAGTGACACCATGATGTGGATATTGACTTGTGTGCTAGGGTGAGGTGTCCTCAAATGATAGTGATAGATTCCAAATCTAGTGATGCAGATGGAGTCCATGTGTAGTTGGAGGCTAGTCCTTTGAAAAATCTATGCACTCACTCAACTCCTAGGTGTAATCCATTTTCATCTTCACTAAGATAACCTTTCCTTTTACCCTTTACATTGGCATGCCTCCTAAGAACTTGTTCTCCCCATTTGCTAGAGTTATCATAATCGAGAAGCAATGTAGCATACCTAGTGCTTGAAGAGTAAACCCAAAGTGATATGGTAAGCTCTTGATAGGGGTTTTGGCCAAATTTTGTGGTAGTAATCCGGGTTGTAAAAAACCCGGATCAGCACAAAGCCATGATAGTACCCAATGTACCTAAGGAAGCAATGGAGGTGGTAGAATGATGATTACCTAACCTTAGTAGTGTCTATTGCAATGCCATTTTTGGATATGATATGGCCCAATCTAATGCCATGCTTTACCCAAAATTGACACTCGAGAGGGTTCACGGACAACCTTATCTATCGATATTATTCAAAGATAAGTCAGCATTTCTCAAGGTCATCCTCCCAACTAGAATGATACACCTAAGCATTTTCTAAGCATGTCTTTGAAAATGGTACACCTAAGTCTTTGGAATGTCCCAAGTACATTTGTTAATTCAAATGGCATGATTATATAGGCAAAGACTCTATATTCTATTGCAAAAGTTGTTGTAGGTCAATCGTCCAAGTGGACTTGACTTGATTGTACCTTCCTAGCTTGAGAAATGCTTACTCCTTTGACTTTGGTTGGTCCTTCAATAGGTTCATTTGATGCGACTTCTTGCTTGGCTCCAAGAAAAACAATGAATTTATTACTTTTCTTGAGCTATGTTATCAAGGTGGTAAATCTTGTGACTTTTTTTGGTTGTGAGAGTTTAACTCAGCATAGCAAGCATCTTTTCTTTTAATGCTTCTTCCTTAAATGGATCAGAAGTTTAACTTTAGTACTCTTGGACTGCAATGATTGAGCTATTTTAGGAGATTTGAATCCCTATTCCAATTTGATTTTGAATTCAAGCTCATTGTGGCACCCTAGTGGTTATGTTGGGCCGCAAGTAATTTAGGATTAGGACCTAGATCTCATCATTTGGAGGTCCAAGTTTTTTTTGATTCAAAACCTAGAGATAGTCCAATTTTCTAATTCAGAAGTATTGTTTATAATTGTAGCATTAATGTGCAATGGTTTGTGTTGATATGGTTTAGGGTCTAATTGAAGACAACTAGGCATATACTAGTGTATGTTGTCAAGTGCAATTGACTACACATAATCTGAAGCCAACCACACATAGCATGTAGCCAACCACACATAGGAAGCACCCATCTCATCAAAATTCACATAGTGCATCCATATCCATTTAACCCTTTCACCTCCACACACATTTATATTGAGCATCCACTTTAAGTGTGCTTCTAGTGAAGTGCATCTTCTATTGTGCATACATCACCATGCATCCATCCTTGCTATGCTATAATGTGCTACCACCAAATGATGAGAACCCAATAACCCTTAGTCTACTATAAGCAATGACAGTCCATTCATTCATTCTGTTCACCCACACATGTGGATCAACTCAAAAATTATGTAGAGTAATTGACTACATTCACCCGAGTAGAAGTAGCCTTAAATACATTGAGTGCATCAAACCATTTGGATGCACATTAGAATACAAGGAGACATGAGCTACCAAATTTATGTAGCCATAAGCATGTGTAAATTTCACCACATCCTAGACTACATAATACACTAGAGAATCCATGATAGGCATTCACTATAACTTAGGCCTCTTGCACCCTTAGGAGACCCTATACTTTGCAAATTGTATATAAGTTTCCATAATAGAAGCATGCCTCTCAAGCACATTAGGAACCTTGCACGTCATAATTGGATATTAAATAACTTGTGCACTAGATAACAACTAGACATAAGGCCCAAGAACCCACAACAACATGAGAGAAACAGAGCAAGAAAGAACCAAAATCACATAGATATTGATCAACCCTTGTCTTAGCTCTAGGGTCTAAGCCTAAGTTTCATGCACCGAAGCAATGGTCGAAAGCTTCATAGTCCAACCACCAAAAGAAACATGAGCCCCACCCATAGTTTTGAGCCCAAAACTACATTCGTACATGATCTTACTGACTTTCTTATTGATCTATTTGATCAAAAAACCCTAGAAATCATGAATAATATGATGGATCGGTTAAGGAATTTGGACTACTTCCATGCCATAGTAGAAACTTTTCAGCAAGCCACAAGCTTCAATATTTTGAATATGACTCTTGAGGCCATGCAATAGGAACAAGTGGAGTTGAGAGGTGAAGGAAAAATTTCCCTCAACCACTTAGTAGACCATAACAATGACACCAAGATGCAGCTTGCCACCATGCATGCAAGAATGGATGACATACACAAAATGCTCTTCAATGCAGGAGCAACAAGCTCTTTGTAAGACTCACTTTCAGATATTGTGCAACATTAGTTAATTCACCAAACTAACATCCTTCACATAGGAACACACATTGCACAAACCATCTTCATAGAGATGGGGAAAAATCCAGCCTAGAGAGAAATTAAAAATTCTTTTAGTACCTAGATAGCTAGATAAGTATAGCGTTGGTGATGATGTCTACACTTTATTATAGAAATTCAAGCAAGTCTATGGTGCAAACAATCTCACAAGTGATGCAACGCGGGTATAAGATTTTGGGCTTTTCCTAGGTGAGAAAGGGCATACCTAGTTTGTTGGCTTAGGTGCCACGGAAAAGACTTCTTTCATTCTATTAAAAGGGTTTTCATCAAATGCATTGCCCAAGCTAGCTATGGGGACAATCTTATTGTTTGAAAAATGAATATAGTCTAATAACAAGACCAAGTGAGCATGAGTGATAACATCTCCAAAGTCAAAAGTTTTTTTAACCACATGCTGATTGTTGCTAGAAGACCTATGCAAAAAGTAGTCATGAAGGCCTTGATCAAGAGTATTTTCAATGACAGGATATATGAGCTTTGGGTGGAAACTTTGAATTGAATTGCTCTATTATAAAAGATGACTTAGACAACGCTATCTGTGTGGATGACCTCCACAAGGAGCGTTGTAGAGACAAGTACCCTATAGGCTCCCAACAAGAGAGCCACATAGAACATTCCTCTATAAAAAATAAGGAGACTCTCAAACTACTTGTTGATGTTAAGAAGCAACATCAAGAATTTCTTAAGATGGTCAAGTCCCTTGAAGTTTCACGACCTTATTTCTAGAATATGCAATGCATATAGTTTGGAGGAGATCACTCTCCTTCGGAATCTTTGAGGCCACCATGGGTGTGCAACAATTGTGGATGTCTTGGCCATGAGGCAACTTGTTATAGAGCTCTTCGAAGGCTCTTTGGACTAAAATTTTCCCAAAACCCACAATATAATCAAGGCATTAGGTACCCAAGACCACCTTCACTTAGACAACCATTGGCACTTCCAACTCCATCAAAACCATTGAACAACCACTCAACAAGAAAAGAATAATCCTTCATGGATAGCCAAATCCTGGATTATTACACACCTAGTGATTCTCTAGTCCACTTCATAAAGGAACCCACCAAAGAAGAGGAATATATAAAATCCCTTTGTTTGTTATGACAACGAAGGTATCCAATCCTTATGGATTATTGATTGATTCTCATTATGATCCTAGGACAAGGCCATGAGTGAGGGATAATCTCCATTAGAGATTCTATTACATGTTGGACTTGCAGGCAACTAGGCCATGTGTCAACACGATGCCCACAAAGACAAGAGCAAGCAAAAGAGAATGAGGTAGACCAATGCTACATAAAATGTGAAGTTTCACATGTGTATTTTGACTATCCAAAACACAAGGCTAGCAACAACAAGGCCATTATGCCCTTTGTCCCCCTTAGCTTATTCACTGTGGAGATGATTAAGGATGAAGACTCTATTTCCATTGCTATCCATGCCATCACTTGTGCTCAAAGCAATGCAAGAGGAATAAATCTTAAAGGGCCAACAACCTTGAATGGATTAGCTATTTGCAAATGAAGTGCCAAGAAATGGAGAAGATGAGCTGAACTCAAATTAAAAAGTGAAGGCTTCTCCTCACTACCACACCGACTGTTGCTATCCCAAGTGCTGAAAGTGCCACTGTGGCACTAACTACTAAAAAAGAGACACTAGCAAAAGACCATGCTCATTCAGACGTTGCTAGTGAAAAAATTAAGGAGTGGATAAAGAATGTACAAAATGAGTTGAAGGAAGCACATGTTGACGAGAAAATTAACCTCCCTAGCTTGTCTCCTATATCTCACACATCCAACCAAGTAGAAATACAACAACTCAATGAGCTCCCCACTAGACCATTCAGTGAGCCACTACCCTTGGATCAAGAGCTCTCCTCTCATGCAAGTTGATTACAATATGTCTACGAGCACATCGAGCCTACAATAATTACCTCACTTGCATCAACACTAACAGATAGCCCAATTATTTGGCAAAGATTAAAGGTTTGGGTAAAGGGTTTTGATCCTAGCCGATCATACCATGGCGCAAACTCCACTTATAACCCACTTCCAACCTTGAGTACTCTCAAAATCAACATGTTCTGGGAGGGAACCAAACAACATGTAGTACTTTGTGTAGAAACCCTAGGAGATACTATGTATCATAGGATTGTGGATACTAGAGTTGGTGTGAGTATAGTTAACCACAACGTTCTCCAAGCATGGGGGTGGTCCACCCATAGAGTGACTTTATTTCAATATAATTATTGTAGATGGATTTAAGGTTCAATCATTGGGAGTCCTACGTGACTATCCAATCAAAATTATTAGAGTCATATTCAAGGTTAACTTTCTTGTCATGTAGACTACGACTTGTTGGTCCTTAAATGCACCACACCCATTTGAAGCCTATCTAACCCTAGAAGGTAGGTTGGAATTAAGAAAAATCCTAAGTTAGTGGATGCCATGCTTTTGTGAACATCCAGATGTAAATCTGACAATCTTCGAGGAATTATTGACTAGCCCCACCTAGCAATGGACAAACTTGCATGGAGCCTTATTCAACTTTCATGAAAACCTCTTTATCTCACTAATGCATAAGCAAGGTATAGATGCTGAAGAGATTACTGACTCCGAGAAAGATCACTATGAAGAAGATTCCAATTCAAACTCGGTACATTATGACACTAATATAGCTCACACTAACTAGACTAGGCCTCACCTATATATATATATATACAGATTGTGATCAATATGATATAGTCTTGGGAGTGTACATGGTGTATCTCTTCTCTCTCTCTCTCTCTCTCACGTTGTCATGATGTTATGAGGACACAGTGTGAAAAAGTATGGAATGCATCATCATCCGACTTCTTTATTGATTTAGAGATTCAATGTGATCTGAGCCATTAGTACTAGTGTGAGTTGCATGGATTATCCAAAAATACTAGATTTTGGGATAATTTTAGCCTATTTTTGATATTATTTATTGTAAAAATCCAAAAAATTTAGAAAAAGCTTCTAGATTAGGATGGCATGCAAAAAGCTAGTTGCTTTTTCAGCCAAATAGGGGATTTTCACAAGAAGGACAAATTGATGAAATCGCATGTGTCGTAATCACTGTAAACAGGCTGAAAATTGTAGATTGAACTGAAAGAAGGAGTGATCTGGGAGATCCATGAGCAGGTGTCTTGCAGTTTTACCCCCCTTTCGGAGCCAACGGAGTCATCAAATTTGGGTCCCAGGTAGCAAAGAAAGAGCTAATTTTTCTAATCCACATTTTTGGTCTACGAATGAGCTCCAGGAGAACTAATGCCTCGAGATTGCTTCTGAGTAGTGCAAAGATTCCAAGTTCTTTCAATACATATTGTTTCAATTCATTGTGATTTGTTTTTGTAGTGTTTACCACTTGGATATTCTCTATCTTCTCTTCCATCTCCTATCTCTACTTCCTTCTACTTTTAATCCTCGGTGGATTCGACCCTTCGACAAAAACCCCTCCGACATTGGTGAACCCAATGTGAAAGGTCATCATAGAAGAAGGAAAGATAAGATGGGAGAACCTTGGAATACAATCTCCAATGATGTTTTGCAGCAATTGGTTCAAAATATGAATATGCTTATGTAGGTATAACAACAACAATAGGTGATGCAAGCTTCAGCTCAAACAAAAAGTGTTGTGATGAATGATTTGCAAGCAGTTGAGCATGAGGTGAAGTTATTCAATGGCAAGAATGTATCTGCATATGTACATACCTATGCTCAGAAGATGGAATTCTTTGGAGTGGCTCAATCTTCATGGAGTAGGTACTTTGTATGTGTTACTGTTCATGAATTGAAAGCACGGATTACTGAATTACACTTGCAGGATGCAGACTGCGTAGCCTTCAAGAAGACACTCAGGGAAGATTTTTACATTGAGGACACCAGTTTGATTACACTCAAGACTTTTAAGGAGTGGGTTATACAACCCAATAAGGGTCTTGTGGCTACAAAATTGTTAAGAGAATCTGAAAGTCGATTTGAGCAGTTGGATCTTGCAGAAGAACAAGCTCTTGCAAGTCAAAAAATTGAATTGTTTCTACATGCGACTGATATTGAGCTTCAAGAGAAGCTTAATGATTTACTAGAGGATCAGACAACAGAGACAGGTTTGAAAATAGAGTGGAGACATGTCAAGGAAGTTGTTACTGCACTTGTGAAGAAGCATAGAAGAAGAGAAAGATTCCATGTCTCTAGCTTGCCCACTGTTATGGGCAAGACAGTTGATATATCTAGTAAGCCACCTACTTCTGTGGATAACCCTATGGATGTACTTGCTATCGTTCTCTATGTTAGGGAAGATGTCTTAGATGGATTGGTCAAAGACATGCGGAATCTTCAATTGAAGGTTACAAAATTTGATGAAAAAGGACAAGAGGAAAGGGAACTGGCAGCAGCCGCTAAGCCTGGAAAAAGATGTATGTGGTCTGATAGTTTGTAGCATGAGAGAAAGGATTGTGTTGCCTATCAGGAGGCCTTAGCAAGATAGCTTATCTTTTGAAAATGTGGCAAGATCCATGCACAAGAAACAGGATTGCCTCTTGCTTTGAATTTTGGAAAGGGAGGTATGCAAAAGTTGTTGGAAGACTTGGCTGTCTGAAATGCTTATGTAGCGGTACATGCTTCTACTTTTGGTCTACAGTTTGATAGAATGCATGGCCAAGTGAGTGTTGGTCCAAAGGCTAAAATATGGATACATGCTTTACATGCAGCTGAAAAGAGAAAGGTCACTGATAGTGAAATGTCTTATGTAGGGCAAGACATTCGTGTCATAACTAGTTGGGAATCACCAGTAGATGCATATTGAGTGTATGCATATTTAGCAAACGTACAGAATACGGATGTACTTGAGGAAGAAAAATGAAAAAGAGATTAAGATATTTCCGGGACATCTAAAAGAATGATAAGAAGAAGTATGGATTAGCCTAAAGCTGCAAATCAGCTACCTCCTGAGCATGTTATGAAAGAGGTTAGTTAGGAGCAGAAACAAGATAACAAGCAAGAGGGAAAAAATATGGGCAAGTAGCCAGGATATAAGTTGCAATCTAACATTGAGACAGCCACAGATATTAAGAAGGTTCTTGAAGAATGGATCTTAAACAATCGGGTGAAATTTACCTTGGGAGAGGTGCTTGGCATTTCCAAGCGAGAATTTCATGATGAGATCATTAAAATAATTAAAAGGAAGCATTAGTTTCTTGGTGATACCACTAGTGCATTGCTGCAATTTGAAGAGGAAACTGGTTTGTTGGGTATTCGGGCTGAATATGAGCATGAAGTAAGTACAGGATTGTCTATGCAGGATGCTTCCAAGCAATGGACATCATGTGCAAAAGAGAAGAAAGTGGTTGAAAATGCATTGTCTTATAGCAATATGCATGGTGGAGTAACGCAAATGCAACAATATGGAGAAGAGACTCTAGGATTTATTCATCGTAGTCACTACACAAGAAATCATTGGGTTAGAGCTACCACTGAAACGGTAGTGAAAATAGGGAAACGTGAAACTCCTTGTGTTGCTTTACTTGACCATGAGTTTGAGATAAATGTCATTGAGCGGGGATTGTATGAAAATGGTGCATGGCTTGTGGACACTGATTATGGTTGGCGTATGAGGGCTGCAAATAATTCTTTAGGGGAGCTCTATATTGCATGTCCTAATGTAAAAGTGACGATTGGTAATGTATAGGAAGAGCAACACTTCTTTGTGCAAGATACTTCCTCATATGCATTCATTTTGGGATAGCCCTATATTACAGGTGTGCATATGGAAACAAAGGTGCTTGATGATGGTTCTGCTTATGCAAGAGTTAGAAGTAAGGATGGGAGAAAAGCAGTCCAATTTCTTACTGTTTGTGTTAATCATCCTAGAAATCGTGATACGATTCAAGAGTCTCCTTTGGTTCCAAATGCAAGGGAATTCAAAGACCTAGATTTTCATTAAGTACTACTGTAATGCAGGGCTACAGTAGTGCTATTCAGAGGGTGTACTCGCCTCTTGATGAAATGAAGCAAGTATTTACTATTGGTAATTCTCAGTTTACAGCAAACAGTTCTTGTTGGTTTAAGCCTATGGAAGCAATGTGTAGGGCTAAACACATATCTATGAAACAGGCTATTAAGAAACTCAGAGCATTGGGGTTCTTAGCTAAAAATGATGGCATTTCAGGCATCTTTTATGGGCTGAATATTACTGACACTATGGCTGAAATTTCAGTAACTATACATGCAGAAAATGAGGCTCAAAACAAAGTGTTGTCAATATATTCTTTGGATATGTATGATGTTATAGCATTGTTTGCTTAGCAGGAAGGATTACAATGGGCTGAGCACTTGTGGAGACAAAGTATAAGACAGTTGAAAAAAAGTGAAACCAATTGCTTTATCACTTCCACCAGAGAGTGAGGGTATGTATGAAAAAGTGTCAAGGCAGCCAATCTTACGAGATCCTAAAGATATAGGCCGTCAGTTTACATCTGAAACATTACATGAATTGAAAGTTGGTGCAGAAGGGTTTCTTTTGCCTGCTGAGAGAAACTGTTTTATGTGGATGTTGGCTAGGCATGGAAATGCATTTGCATTTTAGCTAAGTAAAATAGGTTGTGTGGATCCAAATGTTGTCTCTCCTATGGTCATATTTACTATGCCACATGTACCATGGAACTTGAGGCCTATTCTAGTGCCTAAAGCTTACTTGCCAAAGCTGATGGATTTGCTAAATGAAAAGATTTGCATGAAGATTTTGGAGCCTTCTTCAGCCACGTACTCAAATCGTTGGTTTACTGTGCCCAAAAAGAATGTGGCTTTGAGATTTATTCAAGACATGCAACCGGTCAATAAAGTGACCATAAGAAATGTGGGTGCAGGTCTTGTGGTTGATGAATTTGCAGAGGCTTTTGTAGGCAAAGCGATCTATTCTTTGGGTGATCTTTACTTGGGTTATGATTAGTTTTAGCTTGCAATTGAAAGCAGGGATATCACAACCATGAAGACTCCTTTGGTGTTAGTACGGATGTGTACTCTCCCACACGGTCCAACAAACTCAGTGGCACACATGACAAATGCTATGAATAGGATACTTAGGGATTTTATACCACAATTGACTATGCCCCTCTTGGATGATGTTCCAATCAAAGGGTGTGTAGTGGATGAAAAGAATGAGGAGATGGATGCTCATGGATGCAGACAGTTTGTTGCAAACCATATTGTGGATTGTGAGAGAATTTTGACACGTCTAGAAGAGGTGTATTTAATTCTTTCTGGACAAAATTCAATCTTTGGAGTTGAAGAGGTTTTGATTGTTGGGCATATGTGTGGGCCTTATGGGCAAAGGCCATCACCAACAAAAATAGACGGGATTGATATAATGTGAGATGTATGCCCGAATGTATCAAATATGCGTAGATTCTTGGATGCATGTGTGTTCTATTTGATATGGATTCCTCACTTTGCACATGTAGCCAATGCTCTTTATCAACTTCTAAGGAAAGGTCAAAAATTTCATTGGGAAAGGAAGCATAAAAAAGTAATGAAGAATTGAAGCAACTCTTAAAATCTACTCCTCCATTGAGAAAGGCTAACTATTCACATGGAAAGCCTATCATTATTACTGTTGATACAAGCCCAATCAGGATTGGATGGGCAATTGGGCAAGGTGATGAGGAAGGGAAAAGATATGCAATATGTTTTGGTGAAAAAGTATTGATTGAACGATAGAGAAGATATCCACAGGTTAAAAGAGAATTGTGGGGAATTGTGCCAGCCCTTAAATGTGATAAGGAGTATTTTATGGGTGCTCATGTAGTCATTGAGACCGATTGTTTTCTGGTATTGGGTATGATTAGTAGTTGTGCTACTCCGGACATTGCTATGCTCCAGTGGATTGCATACATCAAATCTTTGAACCCTGAATTTCAGCATATTGCAGGAAGAAATAACCCAATGGCAAACATGTTATCACGAGCACGCTATGAGAATGAAGATGAGATGATGGATGAGGAGGAAGAATATGACTTTCTTGTGGCTGAAAATGATGTTGCAAGAGTGAATTTAGCAATGCAAGGTGTTGCTACAGCATTAACAGAAGCTTGGACAACAAAGAGAAGACGCTTTAGGTATTTTGCATATTGTGTAGAAGTGTTTCTGGAAGACAAATATGCAAGAGAGTGGCTAAGAATTGGTTAATATCTTAGTACTTTAACAAAGAGAGACGAATGGTCAAAGACAAGGCAAATGGCTACGCAACAAAAGGAAATCCTCGACTTGAAATGGGAACTAAAAACCAAAGAAGAAAAATAAAGAGGAAATTCTATGGATTTTTCTTAAAAGATGGATACTTATGGAAACATGGTATGCCATTGTGAGTTTTGGATATTAGAGCTTCACAAGTAACTGTTATGCAAGAATTTCATGAAAGCTTGTGGGTTGGTCATAGAGGTGTTTGGGGTACTTTTACAAAGATCAAAGAAAGATATTGGTGGTAGGGTATGTATAAGGATGTTGCTCACTTTGTGGAAACATATACGACATGTTAAATGTATTCAACTGTGAGACATTGGAATGGATTGCAACCCACATATCCATTGTCTCTTCATTTTAAGTGGGTAGTGGATTTAGTCAAAATTCCTATAGATCTTTGCCAAATGAGATATCTTGTGCTTGCTCATGAAGACTTGACTAATCAAGTGGAAGGGAGAGCTCTGCGTACTAAGACGACAAATGCCGTATGTACTTTTCTCTTAGAAAAGATTTTTTGTCGATATGGCTGTATGGGAAAAATTACAACAGATAGGGGTGAGTTGGATGCAGATGAAGCTCATGATTTCTTTGCATGGTTGGGGATAAGCTTGCTTTAACTTCATCCTATAACCCTGAAGGAAATGGAAAAAGTGAAAGAGGTCATCCACCTATTGTGAAGGCATTGGCAAAAGCATGTGGAGAGAAGGTAAAAGAGTGGCCACGATTGCTCCCTTATGCTTTGTAGGCTAACAGAACAACTCATAGTGATGTTACAGGATATATGCCTACAAAATTGATGTATGGTCAAAAACCTATCATGCCGCTAGAAGAGATGACAATCACAGGGAGTGTGTTACCTTTGGAGAAGGAGTTAAATCAAGAGGAGTTGTTGGCCTTACGCATTAGACAGTTGGAAGGAAAGTCAGAAGACATAGGTGCAGCAACTACAAAGTTAAGGGCAGCAAGGATACAGAACAAGAAACGGTTTGACAAAAGGCATAGACTAAGACCAAAAACCATACCAGATGGAGATTGGGTATTGGTTTATGATAGCAGTTTAGATAACCAGCATAGTGCCATGCATAAAGTTTCCAAAAGATGGTTTGGACCCTATGTGGTAAGACATGTGTTTGATAATGCTACATATGCATTAACTGAGTTGGATGGAACAACCATAAAACTTTCGGTAGTAGGGAAAAGAATCAAATTATTCAAAACATGGGAATCTACTGCCTATGAGTTGCCAGAATTGGAAGAAAATAGTGGCCATGATATAGGGGCTAGCTAGGAAGATATAGAAGATGAAGAAGCAAAGGATATGGTTGCATAGGATGAGGACTCAAAATCTGGTGACAACTAGGATTTTGGCACATACCGGAGGATGTGCAGGTTTAGAGGGGGTGGATGCCGTGATATTATGAGGACACAATGTGAAAAAGTATGGAATACATCATCACTCGACTTGTTTATTGATCTAGAGAGTCAATGTGATCTGAGCCATTAGTACTAGTGTGAGTTGCATGGATTATCTGAAAATACTAGATTTTTGGATAAGTTTAGCTTATTTTTTATATTATTTATTGTAAAAATCTGAAAAAGTTGAAAATTTTTCTAGATTAGGATGCCATGCAAAAAGCTGGTTGTTTTTTCAGCCAATTAGGGGATTTTCATAAGAAGGACAGATTGACGAAATCCCACGTGTCCGGATCACTGTAAACAGGCTGAAAACTATAGATTGAACTAAAAGAAGAAGAAGGAGTGATCTAGGAGATTCCTGATCAGGTGTGCTGGAGTTTTACCCCTCTTTCGGAGCCAACGGAGCCATCAAATTTGGGTTCCGCGCAGCAGAGAAAGAGTTGATTTTTCTGATCCACGTTTTTGGTCTAGAAAGGAGCTCCAGGAGAACTAATGCCTAGAGATTACTTCTGAATAGTGCAAAGATTCCAGGTTCTTTCAATACATATTGTTTCAATTCATTGTGATTTGTTTTTGTAGTGTTTACCACTTGGATATTCTCTATCTTCTCTTCCATCTCCTATCTCTATTTCCTTCTACTTCTGATCCCTGGTGGATTCGACCTTTCGACAAAAACCCCTGCAACGTCTTTACATATATTCTCTCTTTACATCTCAACATGGTATCAGAGTAATCATCATTGACTGTAACCAATTCCTTGAAGAAGACAATCAGGAACTACCTATGTAGTATCTCTTCAATTCTTGATTCATGTTCTTTTCATACTTTAATTTGATGTATTATGTATGTTATGAGCATCTTATCTTATGAATTTTAAGCATAGAAGAAGTTCATTCAATCATCATCGATCATCATTTAGATTGCAGATATGTTAAATTGTAGACACATCTTGCTTGGACACACTAAAAGTTTTTTGGGAACCTCCTAACGAAATGCCTTTCTCAAGAAAACCAGTTTTTGTGATGTGCTAGGACTCACAAGTTTTCTTCCTAACAAATCCGTGCTAAATTTGGAGTTCTGTGTCAAAAGTTATGTCAGTTCAGGTAAACTTGACTTAAAACAAGAAAATAAATAGGACAATAGCTTTTCGTGTAGACTTCTATAACAAAGATTTCGTCACGATTACTTACTCTTGAGTTTTTCCATAAATTAGCCATCTCATCATCTATTCTTGGCCAAAAAGTAAAGTGATAATGTTTTGATCATGGTTCATATTTCTCATCTATGTTGGGCCAATTTATTCTTGCACATATTTCGTCTATTTTGGGTCAATTTATTCTTGCCCAGGTTTTGTTTATCTTGGGTCTCTTTCTTTTGGAGTATGATTTTTGAATTAAATTATGTCTTTCTTTCAAGCATAGCTTCTATGTACAACTTGTTATACTACACTTACGTCGTCATTTTATATATGGTATGCAGATTCTGTGATCTTAGATTGTGCATATTATCTTAGCTTTCTACAAGTGGAAATTGTTTCTTAATGAATGGTTGTCTTGTTCCTTGGACTAACAAGAAACTACGCCAACAAAAGTGTAGTGTTTCTTTATCGTCTCGATATTCACAACGAGTGCTGGATGACATGATACTCTATCTTGACGATGGTATTGATGCACCAAAATTATTCTATTTTCTAATGATGACTTTGTATCCAAGGATTGATTGCTGTGATCATCCCCCTGTGATGATGACGACGATTTGGGGGAGTCGATCATGCTATTAATGTGGGGGGTAATGTTGGGGTTAGAGATGACGAAGTTGCTGGGCGTGTTGGGACCAGAGCTCGGGCCGCCCCTCAGGATTGTATTATAACGATAGTGAGCATCAGTTTTGAAGAACATCAGTGTATTGCTGAGCTGTGTTTCGTCGATCTGATCATTATCACAGCCGATCAACGGCGACCGCCCTGCAGCTGCAATTAGACGATCATGATGTTGATTATGGTGATGATCTCGAAAATGAGGAGGACGATCAGCACGATGCCGACGAACAAGCTCAAGTCGATGATTATTATTGTCCGATCCTGCATCATTTGCAGCTGGGAGATAACCGTCATCATGCTGCCTGACTAGTGCTGAGGGAGAGGAGGACGATGGTGGGAGGAAGCGCGCAGCTTGGATGCAGGGCTGTGTATTTAGCAGCAATGCAACATTCAGGGCGAATAATATGGAGAGATAAACACTGAAGGTCGTAACGGCGAGAAGGATAGCGACCTATAGTACAATACAATATCAGAATTGCAACTGATTAGATATATTACAGTAGCTGCCTTTTATGCTGTCGTTCTCTTATCGATTCTCCTAATTTATATTATCGCAGATGATATTCGCTCACTCCTATATTGTTTCAAAGCCTTAGCCTTGGAAGTATCTTTACTATATATTAACGAGAGGTCGAGGGCTGCTGCCACGTGGCAGTCCCCAGCCTCCCCACAAAGATGGCGAGGGCAGGTGCCACGACAACACCTGCCCGCCTCGAGCTGCTCGCCTCGACGTCACTGCAGTCTGCGGCTCCTCGACCTTCTCGGCCTGCGGCTCCTGGAACTGCTCGCCTGCGGCCTCGATCCTCGACCTGCACCCTTTGCCCTCCTCCTCGAGCCTCGACCCTCCTCTATATAAGGAGGTCCATCAGAGCATGCCTGACGGAGGTCCGTACTATCCCTCTCTCTCTCTCTCTCTCTCTCTCTCTCTCTCCCTCCCCAACTACGATGTGGGCGTAGACAGCATGGTGATGGTGGTGGGGACCGTCCTGGCGGGCGCCGCCACAAATTAGACGGGCTACTTTGAAGGGGAGGCGTCCGTGCCTCTGGAGGCGGCCACCGCATGTGCTGGCACATTTGGGGCGGGCGCCTACCCGGGGTACCGCGGCCAACTCCTGGTGGACGAGAAGGCGAAGGCCAGCTTCAATGCCTATGGCGTCGACCATGTAGAAGACGGCCGACGTGCTGCAGCAGTAGCGTTGCCACATGCCGCGGTAGCGGGGCTAGGCGCCGAGGTCCCACATGTGCATGGTGAGGCGACCACGGGTGAGGTTGCGGATGTTAAGGCCGACAGTGGGGATGCGGTCCTCCAGGAAGGGCCCGTGGTCCCTGGCGATGGCGGCCACCAGCAACGTCTTGCCCGCCCCCTCCAACCCCATGCACGCCACCTCCATCTCCTTCCTACCCTAGCCGAAGAACAGCAGTACCCTCCTCAGCCAAGCAAGAACCGCCTGCCAGAGCCACCCGGCCATCCTAATATATATTGCAGCTGCGTTATTTGACGACGTGCACAGAATTGATATTGATGAGGAGGACGAAGAAGAAGATCTTTTGCTCGCATCGACAACCTAACTGACTCCACGTCTTGGGAATTTCGACTGCCCGATACCAATTTGGTCGTCCCCGCCCCGGCGCGAAGCGCCGCGGCGAGTTTAGGCGCAGAGCGCCTAGTATTAGTGATTGAGGAGTACTGCAGATCTAAGCCTGTTATCGGATTGAAGAAACGCTTTGTCTTCCACGTGCTTTTATAGCTTACGTTCCCTGGACAAGGGCATTGTATAATCGCCGGTCCGAACTGTCGCCACCTTCTTGCGCTGATCGAGTAAATATTTGTAATATCGTCTGCCTAGTTTGATGTTTAGTCGCGTACGCGTGAAGTCCTTTGAATCCGTGATCCATTCAAGGTTGATTATATGGACTACTACTACTCTGACCATTGAAGCCCGGAACTAAGGTAGTATTAACTAACAACTACGTATATGCATGCATCCCTTGTGCAAGACGCATACATGCAACTCTTGTGTAACTACTAAGACGCGTGCAGTCAAGCTTTTAGGAAATTTTGAGTTTATGAAACATTCGTGTTCACGTAATTGCAATCCAACGCTTGAAGACAAGCAAGTCACATAAAATTTAATTGTTTTAATATGTGCAGTTAAAATATAGCGTTGGATATTAAGTTCAAAACTTAAACTTTCTAAAAGACCATCCAACCTTGAGATTGAAGTAAGGTTATGAAGATTGTATTCATCCTTTGCTAATCACTAGCTTGTTTTTCTACATTTTGTTTAGAGACAAAAGTCCTATCTAGCAAATATATAGCAACTTTGTAGTAAAACTAGTAAGAATACTATGTATCTTGTAAATATGAGGTTTATCCAAGTACATCTAGTTCTATATACGTAATAAAGATAGCAACTCAATAACCTAACTAGTAGTAATAGTATCTATGTAGGAAATGCAAGGTTTATGAACACACTGAGAAAAGGGAGTTAGACTTGACCCACGTGTATTGCTTGTAAGTGCAAGAGTATATTATGATCAAGAAAGCTATTTCGTTGCCTAGTTGTATATTGTTTTGCTATAAGCACTTGAAATAAAAAAAATACAAGGTGGATGAAGTGCAATTTTCATTCACTTAAATTATGTATCAATTTTATGGTATAACTAGTATGAACTTTGTGCAACATGTAAGAATGGTATACTCACTAACATACCCAACATGCCAAGCCATGTTGTCTTTGTATAGGTGGTGTTTCTAGTCTTGCATTCCAATTTGGATATATATAGATGGGAAACACCTCTACAACAAATAAAAACTATAAGAAGTTTGGCTTCATCTAGCTCTTCTCAAAAATGCCAATTTTGTTAACTATAACTAACATAAAATTAGCAATAGTTTATTGATTATGAATGACAATCAGGTTATATTAAACAAATAGACCTTTATTGCACTAGATGTAGCAAAAAGTAATAAAGATTCAAATGCAAAATATGCTAGATAATCCACTCTATATTAAATCAAGAAGGCCAAAGGTTGATGCATGTCTTATGGACCACTCACATTATATCTTATATGTTCTATAAGGTGGACTCCCCAGGAATTTCGGACAGAGCAATGGAAGGAAAATTGGATGGAAAGAAACCACTTATTAGTACTTTTCATTGTCTAATTGTGGTAGTTGATAAATATATAAAAATGCTACAAATAGAGATTCTATGAAACAAGATATATCTCAATTTAGTCCTATAACCACTATCAAATTGCTTGCAAAGCAGACCAAAGATATTGAGAAGATTGATATAGCTAGCAGGGTTAAAAATTAATATTCTATAATTAAAGATAATGTATATAATCAATTTAAAA
Source organism: Lygodium microphyllum (assembly GCF_053477565.2). NCBI lineage: Eukaryota > Viridiplantae > Streptophyta > Polypodiopsida > Schizaeales > Lygodiaceae > Lygodium > Lygodium microphyllum. The sequence goes on along the minus strand of NC_141137.1, from coordinate 93,038,801 downwards.
AATTGTGCATTAAGTATGATGCCAAAAGGCATATTCCACGGTGGATTCCGTGAGACCACGCTTGATTTCGTAAAATTATATTAATTTGTCGGGGCTCGTACACAAAGTGGATTCTTTATGCGAAAACTTAACGGGGACGCTTGTCCTTTTCGGGCATCACGTTAATTTAATCCACTATCAAATTGCTTGCAAAGTGGACCAAAGATATTGAGAAGATTGATATAGCTAGCAGGGTGAAAAATTGATATTCTATAATTGAAGATAATGTATATAATCAATTTAAAAAATTGTGCATTAAGTATGATGCCAAGAGGCATATTCCACGATGGATTCCGTGAGACCACGGTGGATTTCATAAAATTATATTTATTTACCGGGGCTCGTACACAAAGTGGATTCTTTATGCGAAAAAACTTGACAGGGACGCTTGTCCTTTTTGGACATCACGTTAATTTAATGTGCAAGTGAGTGATTCCATAGCGGGTGATTCCACAAAATACATATTTAAATTAATGGATGTTTATGAGTTTAGAGTGTGCACTCGTATTAAATCAATGTTAACAATTTTGAATGCTTTAGTTGATGTGTAGAGCAGGCGGCGTTGGCGTTGGGAAGCATTTCGCAATAGTGTGTATTGAAGCTACCTAGAATAAATTATAATGGGCGCGCATCTTATCTTTAAAGACATGGGGCTAATATTTATTTTTGCACGCTTATTTTTTGAAGCGCTTGGCATATATCTATTATTTTGTATGCGCATGGGTGCACGGTTTAAATATTCATTATTGGATATTTATTTGGGCATTGCTTGACTCTTGGGCCACCCAACCACTTTATTTTTTATTTCGACAAAAGCAAATACAAAAGCTAAAGCATGCTAATTGTAAAATTGGGCTATTTTTTAGCTTTGAGATGAATAAATTTATAAATACATGCTTTGTGGAGTGCTCACATAAGGCATGGGGGGAGATTGTACCCAATTTTTCTTTTTGCCTCATGTCATGCAAGTCTATTCTCTTGATTTTTGAGCTTAAAGTAGAGTTCTTTGTTCTTGGGGACCTTTCGGCGCTCGCTACGTACGCATACGACATCCAATTTGCGCATCAGTGGTATCAGAGTGAAGCTCAGATCAAGGGCTTTCAATCGCTTACCATCTTACGCGAAGGTGAAGCTCCTAGAACGAATGGGCTCTATAGTCAGTCTTGCGATAACCATGAATACCAGGGTATTCCTGGCGGTGAAGAACCCCTTGCTATGCTCTCAAATCGCGAAGGACCTCACCTGGGAGGTGGAGAACCATCTATGAAGATCCTTTGTAAGTCTTTTGTAGACACAAAGAAGCAAGGAAGTAGTTCATTAAGTTTGAACTTAAAAAGCTTAAAAAGCTTAAAAGAGCTTAAGCTCTCGTGAATTTGACGATCGACGGCGGCAACATGTACTCATGGTCACCGATTCTGACAACGACATGCCACTGTCTTGCAACAAATTGGTAAGATTCTTAAGCTTTTTAAAAGATGAAAGTTTTAAGCCTTCCAAAGGTTACAAATTGAATTTTCAACTTCCTCCATAGAGGTTGTTCACATCGAATTACTTCTGAATCAGTTTCATAGTCACTGTAAGTCTTTGTTCACACCTATGCTATGACAGAATAATTTCCAACAAGCTGATTGCTATAGGTAGTCTACACAAGCAAAGTACTCGTTGAAGAAGCACTACAAGATATAGGCCTTATATCGATGTTAAAAGCAACGAAAATATAAATAACAAAATTTTCCCATGTTGTTGTAAAAAGCATCGTTATTGGCGATGCCATAGAACAGTCGGTATCATAGCGATGCTGATAACAACGCAAATAACGACGCGCGCAGGTAAATTTGTGATACTAATAGCGATGATAACAGGGGGAAAAAAAATTTGTGGCAAGGCAGCAAGCTACCCTGCAAATATAGCATTGTGTGCTTTTTTTGGGCCATATAAAATAGTTTTTGCACTGTGTAAAATACTCGTGTAAACAAAAATAAAGTGTACTGAAATCATAACACTGATACATGAAATAAAATACATGATCGTATAATAAAAGCTACTGGTACAATCATGACCGTCATCCAAAAGCTCGTCCCGCCGCAAAGAAGCATCGAACGGACTCTGCAATAAAAGAAATAACAACACATCAATCCACCATACAATAATGCATTCTAATTAAACATGGTAACTACGGACAAGAAAGATGAGTGACTTACAGGGCCGCCGCGTCTATACAATCGATCAATCAATGCAATGAGACTTTGCCTCTCTACATATCGAGTCTCAAGGCCGATCGGATCACGATTTGTAATGGAGTGATGCAAAGAAAACAAAATACTAATTGTTAGAAATATGATTGTCAATACAAAGGATATTGCAAAAAAATAAGCAAGCAAAACAAAAGAAAAACTTGCAAAGTCCTCCAGATATGTCCTATGGCCACCACTCCCAAGATGATGGACCACTCCAGCCTTTAGTCATGCCCTTGCCACCTCGCATTGTTGACTCCAACGTCCTGGAGAATCTGCAACCTCCTCTCTTAGTCTGCGCTAGTTGTCCGCGTCTAGCCACTCAGGCTTTGCAACCCCACTCTTGAGTGTCTTGCGTGCGTCCGATCGTCTGTATGACGTATATGCATCCATGCAGTCCATCATCCAGCCCGTAGAAAATCTATATGCTATGGTTGGAACGAAAAAATCCTCATGCAAGGATGCTACTATGTAATCCTTGCTCCCCTCCGGTATATTTTTCCAATGATCTTAGACGTTGTGCCGAAAAATTTGTTGGCACAACTCTCTCATGCGAGCCATCACCCTCCTCCTCTCATCATTCATGATGATGGCTCATGACCTATCATCGACAAGATAGGCATATCCCTCTAGGGTATGCCTAAGATGGGTCCTCTGTTACCTGCATCCACGCTCCTAGGCATATCCAAGAGACCCCTGTACATCCGATGTACCGACCGGGGTAGTATCTATTGGAGTAGAACCCATAGGGGTGCCACCTGCAAATGGTTGAGCAAAAGCCGGAGTAACTGGAGTAGACATCCCCACAAGTGTGACAAATCTTGGAGGTGACGCAACTCCACCAGAATGACGAGAAAGAAACACAACCTCCATTCCTCCACAGCATCCACCTGAGCCACGCTTCTTGGAACTGCCACAAGAGCGAGGAGTCGCACCTGTATCCCGTGCTAACCGCGGGCTCACTACCTCCTTATCTCTACAGCATCCCCCTAACCTTGAAGCACTCCCTCCCTCTGGCCCAAGTCTGGAGCGTCAACCTCGTCTACTCGAAGCTGAAGCATCCCCCTGACCCTAAAGCAGTCCCTCCCTTTGGCCCAAGTCTGGAGCGTCAACCTTGTCTACTCTAAACTGAAGCATCTGATCGCGTCGAAGTAGATCTAGTAGAGCAGCCTGACGATGTCCAAGAGTACAACTCCTAGTCTGCCATGTCTCTGAACTTGCCATCTGATATGGAGACATGCGCGTAAAGATATCCTGCAACTCCTCATCGCTCATTATACACCCTTATAAGAGATTGGTCAACGAATTGAGTAAGTGGATGCTCCAAGTATGAGGTATTCTATGGTCCGATGTCAATCTCTTGATATAACTCCACATAGACTGGAAGGTCAATAGACATATCACCACAAAAGGATGAGTCCACCTCGTTCTCTTGTATTTCCATCATTGTTAGCCGATGCTAGCTCCTCTACATGCTCCAAGCTTTCAACGGACTCCACCCCTTGTAATATCGACCCCTCTAGTTGCATATTGTCCTTATCTATGCTCGGAACATCTCTTTGATCATATACTCTTGCACTTTGGGGAGCTAAAGATATAACATACCACCATCGAGGTTGTCGAGGGTTTGGATAGAAGATTACCTATTCACAAACACGTACAAGAGAGATTAAACTATTGTGACATATACCATGTCGTAATACAATTAACAAAAGAATGAGTTCATGCACCTGTTCACAATGGGCCAGCAACACAAAGGTGTCACACAAATCTGTCCATTTTTTTTCGAAATCTATTTTGAGAAACCTGGATGGACCTCGTTGAACTGTTGCTCCAATTCCTTCAAGTACCACTTTGAACCACTGCACATTGAATAGTATCATGAAGAAGCTACTATAATCCACCGTAACAATACTTTGCAAGTTCCCAAAATACTCCATCTCATCTATAACAGTGTTTGGATCCATTGCTCGTCGTCGGCTCTCTTGCTCAAATCTTGCCATGATACCACAATCCATTGTGGAGCGCATTTTGTCAATACGCTCTACGCGAAAATATCGTCTGCACAACCATGCTGCACAATATATTCTGTAGTGTACATTGAAACACTCAAATTAGTTGTCGCATATAAAATATAGATATGACAAATCCTAAATACGTCATCACCTAGGGACTACATCCCCTCAAGAACTCCCACTTCTCCATTGAGACCTCCGCCCCTTTGTGAGACGCTGCGGTCAAAGATCCATGGAACCATCGCATTGACATGAACCGCGGAATCTCCTCTATGCCCTTGGGATATCGAATCGGTCGATGGCACATACTACATCAAAATTCAGATCGCGCTTCCTCTCGATTTTGCCTAGCGATCTGGTACTTGGAGAGCCACTCTCCATAGAGGCATGGTGCAACATACAAAATCGATTCACATTCTCCTCCATTTTAGCATCCATTCTTTTTTTTACCCCATTTCCAACCACCACATCTCTGGTCAGTCTATCATCATCCTTCAACGACCATAGCAGTTTGTTGTTTGGATCCATCATTGGTAGCCATTATGAAATATGCACTAGCACCTCAGACACCAACCAATCTTCAGCCATGCTACCTTCTAGCCGAGCTCGTTGTCACACAAAGCCTTTCAGGGTTTTCATGAAGCGCTCCAAGAAGAACATCCATCGCATATGGACAAGTCCAACAATCTCCACTTCATCTACAAGGTACACAAGAAGGTGGATTTGTATCATGAGCATGCTAGTAGACAGGTATTTCTCAAAGAGACAGACCATCTCCACTGCTCCCCACCTCACAGATTCAATAGAGGATGTCTTAATCTCCTTCTATGAGATCCATTGTACCAAAGTTGACAACCTGTCAATGGCCCCGCATATTTTTGGAGTAAGACATCTTGCGATTGTGATCGGTAGTATAAACTCCAACAAATGAGAAAGCATTATGAATAATGACTACACTCCAAATAGAAAAATGTGCACGCCAATTACAATCCATTCGTAGTACAAACCTGACATATCTTATGCCAGTCATGGGATTTTATCCCTGATAATTGATCGTCTTTAGAAAATACAGACCTAAGAGAACACATCATACCCGTCAAAGTACCGATAGACTTGACTATTTGCTTTACAATGCACTCTTCTTTAGTGGACAAAACCCAAGGAGCATGAGGTAGCTGCACGTGACCATCAGCACTCGATTGCGGCCAAAGCACCTCTATCTTGCTTACCTCCTTCAAATCCATTCGTGCCTCTATAGTGTCTCTCTTTCTTGTGATTTGGTCCCATAGCAAGCTGCCTACATTCTTGAAAATATGCATGGGATCCAACAAGTGGTTCATCTGTAAGTGGGTCCAATATGGAAACTCTTAGAAAACTGAGAATCGCCACATTCCGTTTGGATGTGATTCCGCGTGAACCATTTTCAGCTCGTACGAGCTTGCAGCATTCATATGTGTTGGAGGTCGTCCAAGAAAACCATACCTGAGTTCATGACCCTCTGGAAAGAAAGCGGCATGTCCTTGATATACCATCTTCTTCATGGTTTGTGACCTTTGGGAGTCTAATTGTGGCTGCCACAATGAACATGCATGATAACCTGAGGTAACCAGACTTGTTCCAACACCTCTATCCAGTGAATACAAACTTGAAAGAGATAAAAGATAGATATTGCCAAATGAGAATGATAACCTAAGGTAACCTGACATGTTCCAACACCTCTATCCAGTGAATACAAACTTGAATGAGATAAAATATAGATATTTCCAAAAGAGAATGGAAGCCTATTTACCTGAGCACTCTCCGAATCCCGGAAAGTCATGCATCGTCCACATGAGAATGGCTTGAATATTGGCGGACGGTCGACCATCGCGCTTGCTCATATCTTGCACGGTAACCCCCTCCTCCCACAAAATCTTAAGCTCATCGACTAATGGATGAAGATACACGTCCATATTTTTTACTTTGTAGCGGTCGAGGATGAGTAAGCTAAGGATGAGATGTCCTTTCTTTGTAGAAAGCCATGGAGGGATATTGTAGTTGACAAGGACTATAGGCCACACACTGTAAGAAGTTCAGCGCAGACCAAATGGGTTCACACCATCCATTGCAAGACTGAGCCGAAGATTCCTTGGCTCTCAAGCAAAGCCTAGGAAGGTAGAGTCAATGTGGCCCTATGTGCATGAATCCACTAATATTCCTTGAACTCCATCTGTGGACCTATTCTGTGCATGCCACGTTGTTAAGCTCGCCATGCTGAATGTACAAAACATGTGGTTTTGATGCCAGGAGGCATATTCCACAGTGGATTCCATAAGGTTTTACTGTGGATTCCGTAAGATTTTATTACCGGGGCTCATACACAAAGTGGATTCTTTGTGCGAGAAGTCGATGGGGATGCCTATCTTTTTCAGGCGTTTTGTTAATTTTATGTATACATGGGTGATTCCATAGTGGGCGATTTCGCTAAATACATATTTAAATTAATAAAAGTTTATGAGTTTAGAGTGCACACTCGTGATAAATTAAGGTTAGGATTGATTTCTAACCAATTTATTTATGTAGCTGAAGACTGCTAGGTATTCACTTTTATCGGTTTAGTTGTATTATTTTACTAACGAATATTGTGAATGCTTCAGTTGATGTGTAGAGATAGCAGCGGTGGCAGTGGAAAGCATTGGAGGATAGCGTGTATTCAAGTTATCGTCAATATTTTAATGGACGCATACCTTAGGCATGGCGCCTATATTTTGTCGTGCTTATTTATCAAAGCGCATGATATTTATTTATTATTTTTGTATGCGCATAGACGCACGATTTAGATATTTGTATTGGACATTGTATTTGGGTACGCCTGACTTCTTGGGTGCCCATTAGCCTTTAATTCTTTATTGGCACAAAAGCAAGCTCAAAAGCTAAAGCGTGCTATTTTGTAATTTGGGCTATTATTTGAGCTTGAAGATGATTAATATATGAAATACATGCTTTGTGAAGCGCTCACACAAGGCATGGGGGGAGAATGCACCCAATTCGTCTCTTGTTCATGTCGTGCAAGCTTTCTACATTGATTTCTGAGAAAAAAGTCAAGTTATTTTGTTCTTGGGGATCTTCTGACGCTCACTATGCACGTATAGGGCGACCGATCTATGCACTAGTGGTATCAGAGCAAAGCTGAGATCGAGAGCTTCCAATCGCTCACCATCTTGCACGAAGGCGGAGCTCCTAGAATGAATGAGATCTATAGTCAGTTTCATCGCGAACGGTCGATACCAATGTGTTCCTGGCAATCAAGAACCGCCATCTGCACTCTTTGATCGCGAAGGACCAGCATGTGGAGGCGGAGGACCACGTGGATATCTCCTACATCAAGTCGTCTGTATACAGTAAGCTCCATAGCTAAAAAGCTTAAAAGCTTTATGTCAAAGGTTAAAAAGCTTAATAGTAAGCTTAACAAAAAGCTTAGCTCCACGATTTTTTTGTCAGCGATGTCAGTATGAACTGATGGCCACCGATTCCATTGACGACGTCCTCAGATACACGAAATTCAGCTTGGCTACCTAAGTCTTAAAACTCCAAGTTCTACAAGTTCTGCAAGTCACCCAAGCTACAAAAGTCATCTCCAATAACTTCCATAAAGGCAATTCCCACGTAGAAGCTTACGAACTAGTCAATTGCTCTCTAGTAGACTCTGTTCATACCTACAGACTTGCTGAACCAGTTTCAGCAAGCGTAGAAGGCCATACACAGTTTCTATGAAGAGAACGAATACCGCAATCGCAAAAGAGAAAAACTACAAAAGCTAAACAAAATTTACAAGCCTTGTATACCCGCCTTTAAGCTACGCTCATCCCGCTAATCAGATTTCGAGAGTGTGAGGTCTTTCGGATTTTATAGGATGACTGAATAAAACATGGACGATCTTATGTGGCTGAAGGTGATTTACCCGAACCAACGATGGAACAAAAGTTGGATTTGATTATGATGCAGCTTGATGAAGAACAAAGAGCTCGAGAAACTTTGCAAGTTCAATTGGACAATTTACAACGATCTACCACCGACCAAGATGGACCGCAACCTGAAGATCTTATACGACGTACCATCAATACGACACTTGAAATCCAATCCATCCGCAAAGAAACAAAGATAAGTAAAAGAAACTTCTAATTTCGTACTTTCAATGAATCACGAGATGGAAAGATTGTACTTGCATTTATCAATCAATTTGATGATTACTTCCATGAAGAAACATATACTGAGAAAGACAAAATTAAATGTGTCACTAACCATTTAGTTGATCGAGCATCCTTATGGGGGACTGTGGTCAGCAAGAGCATTGATTGCCCCACTACATGGGAGACTTTCCAAAAGAAGTTTTTGCAGAATTTCCTTCCTCCTCAGTTCCATGAAAAAGCCATTAAGCAATGGGATCTTCTACAGCAAAGAGATCGCGAACCTATTCCCCAATACATTGAACGTTTTTGGAATGCCCTACTGCAATTATGCATGCTCGAAGATGTACCTGAAGTGACTCACAAATGCAAGTTTATGTCTGGCCTACTTGGACATTTCTATGCTGAAGTCAATATGTTCAAGTCAACAACTCTTGAAGATGCAATTTCCTTGGCTCATGACACTGAAGACAAGATTTGCGGAAGAGACAAGCGACCACAACAATTTCCAACTAATGGTAACTATGGTTCCAAACAATTCAATTCAAATTTTCAAAGATTCAATCAAAGTCGATTTCTTCCATCTTCATTCTGTAAGTCTTGGATACGACCACCTGCTTTGCCATCAAACACCAATCCAAACCCTAAGCCATCCTCACAGCCAAATCCTAACATTCCTAAACTTCCTACCATTACCAATAATATATCTAAAGCCAAACCCATAGTTTGTTACAAACGCCATCAACCTGGACATCTAGCAGCCAATTGCTAAACCAAAAAGCAACCTATCCATATCAATTATCTTGGAGCAATCAAAGAAGAAAAACATGAGAAAATGCCTGACTTTACGAAAGATGATGACGACATTGGTACTACTTCGGATACTTTGCCAGGTATGCCAACTCCTCATTCTTTGTTAACAATGAAATGTTTTGTACATGGTAAAGAAAAGATTATTTTACATGATGATGGGAGCACACATGACTTTATTTCTGCAAAGTTAGTGAAATAATTAAATTTAAAACTGTTTCTACACATTATCGCATTAAAGCTGCATTCCTAGGCACAAGATATAATGGAACACAAGAGGTGCATAATTTAGAAATTAAAATTGGTGAATATACTAAACGAAGAAATTTCTTAGTTGTACCTTTGCAGTTAAGTGACATTATCTTAGGAATGCCTTGGTATCATCAATATAATCCTGACATAGATTATTCTACGCATTCAAGTAAAATTTATTTTCAAGGAAAACAAATCACATTGCATGGTATGCCCACTTCTAATAATTTTCCACTACTTACTCATACTCAGGCTAAACGTGCATTACGTTAAAGTAGCAAATCTTATTTAATATGGGTAAATGAACTTCAAGCTAAAGAAACACAAATGCATCCTAGGCATACACAATTTCTTGCTCAATTTCAAGATTGTTTTGCTGCTGACTTAGCACCTGGACTACCACCATCACATCCTGAAGATCATAGAATAGATTTAATTTCTGGTACACAACCACCATGTAAAGCACCATATAGACAAAATCAAATTGAATAGAAAGAAATTTAAAATCAAATAGAAGAATTGCTTAATAGAGGATTAATTAAACCTACTAGTTCTCCATTTGGCTCACCTATTTTATTAATGAAAAATAAGAATAATACTTATCACATGTACATTGATTATCGTGCCCTAAATTAAATTACTGTTAAGAATAGATATCCAATTCCTAGGGTAGATGATCTTATGGATAAGCTACAAGGATCTATCATATTCAGTAAGATAGATATTAAATTTGGTTATCATCAAGTAAGATTGGATAAATCTGATATATTCAAAATAGCATTTAGAACACAATTTGGACACTATGAATTTCTAGTGATGCCTTTTGGTCTAACTAATGCACCAGCTACATTTAGTCGAATGATGAATCGCATATTTTTGAAACATCAACATTGTGTCATAGTATTCTTTGATGATATATTGGTATATAGTAAAAATGAGAATGAGCATTATGAACATTTGTCTTTAGTTTTTAAGTTGTTAAAAGACAATCAATTATATGCTAATCCAAAAAAGAGTGAATTCTTTCAAACAGAAATTGAATATCTAGGACATATTGTTTCATCAGAAGATATTAAAGTTGACCCTAAAAAGATAGAAGCAATTTTAAATTGGCCCATACCCAAAAATGTGCATGAGTTATCTTCTTTTCTAGGTCTTGCTAGTTTTTACAGAAAGTTTGTGTGGAATTTCTCATTACTTGCATTACCTTTGACTAAACTTTTAAAGAAGGGTATTGTGTATAACTGGTCTGATAATCAACAAAAATCCTTTGATTTGTTGAAACATGCATTAACCCATGCTCCTGTATTACAACTACCTGACTTCAATAGACCATTCTTTTTAGTAGTTACTGACGCTAGTGGATCTGGAATAGGAGACGTCCTTATGCAAGATAATCATCCCATAGCCTACTCTAGCTGTAAACTCAAACCATCTGAACTTAAATATTCTACATATGATAAAGAATTGCTAGCTGTAGTACAAGCCTTACGTCAATGGAAACATTATTTAATGGGATCTGAATTTATGATCAAAACTGACCAACAAAGCATTAGACATATCCTTAGTCAACCACAAATATCTGATCGACACATTAAATGGGTAGCTTTTATTCAAAGTTTTCATCCCCTTATACAATATCAACCATGAAAAGAGAATGTTGTAGCTGACGCTTTAAGTAGAAGACCGACAATTCATAATATTTCTGTGATATCATTTGATTCTCTTAACCCTATGAAGATACTTATCATTAGGATCTTACTTTTCAAGCTGATTGGAATAAATTAGTTGCAAATAATTGGATTCCTATTGATTCACTGTCTTACAATATTGGATTTATGTTTTATGAAAAAAGATTATGTGTGACAGTTCCATTTCGATCATTTGTTTTGAATGAGATTCATTGTCCTCCATATCAAGGTCATAGAGGAATTATATCTAGTTTGCATACATTGACTGAAGATTTTTATTGGCCACATATGGACACTGATGTATCTAACTTTGTATCTGAATGTTTAGTTTGTCAACGAGTTAAAAGAAACCATGGTAAACAATATGGTTTACTAATGCCATTATCTATTCCATCACGACCATGGGAACAGATTTCAATGGATTTTATCACTGGTTTACCTAACGCTAAAGCTAACCATGATATGATTTGGACTGTTGTCGACAGGTTTAGCAAACAAGCATATTTCATTCCATGCAACAAAACTTTAATTGCATCTTAAGCTGCTCAATTGTTTTTGAAAAGTGTGTTTACTAATCATGGTTTACCAAAAGTTATTATTTCTGATCGTGATTCTAGATTTTGTAATAATTTTTGGATTACTTTGTTTGCTAACTTAGGAACAAATATTTATTTTTCATCTGCATTTCATCCTGAAACAAACGGTCAAACAGAAGCCACTAACATTACTATTTTAGATCTTTTACGTGCTTACACTATTCAAAACCACATACATGGGATACACATCTACATTTACTTTAGTTTGCATATAATAATATACCACATACAGCTACAAAGAAAGCACAATTTGAAGTTATTTATGGATATAGATTGCCTACACCTGTTGCATCATTATCGAACAAAATTCAAACTGTTGATGATATTGCTAACATGCATGTCACTATTTTTTTTTGAAGTTAAAGATATGATTGCCAAAGCCCAGCAATCATATACAAAACAAGCAAATAAGAAAAGACAGGCTATGAATTTTAAAGTTGATGATTATGTTTGGTTACGCATAGAAAAATGAAGATTACAAAGTGTAGATAAACACCTAGTTGTGAAATTAGCACCTAGATTCTATGGACCATTCAAGATCATCACAAAATCAATGACAATGCATTTAAACTAGAACTACCACAACATTGGAAAATCCACAAAACCTTTCATATCAGTTTATTACAACCTTTTAGAGACCAATTACCTATACACCCTGTCTATAAAAACCCTCCTTTATTAGATGATGAAAATGAAATCCTTGAGCCTGAAACTATTATAGATATTGACTTCATGACCACTAGAACTGGCCATAGATATTCTAGATATTTAGTCAAGTTTAAAAACCATCCTGTTGAAGAGGCCCAATGGATGCACGCTAGAGACTTAAATGCTTTTCCCACTCTGTTAGCTCCACATTGAGCTAATAGTAATTGAGGACAATTACTATCCCACCCCGGGGGTATGATGCCAGGAGGCATATTCCACGGTGGATTCTGTGAGGCTTTACGTTGGGTTCCGTAAGATTTTATTACTGGGGCTCATACACAAAGTGGATTCTTTGTGCGAGAAGTCGATGGGGACGCCTATCCTTTTCGGATGTTTTGTTAATTTTATGTGTATATGGGTGATTCCATAGCGGGTGATTCCGCAAAATACATATTTAAATTAATAAATGTTTATGAGTTTAGAGTGTGCACTCGTGATAAATTAAGGTTAGGATTGATTTCTAACCAATTTATTTATGTAGTTAAAGACTACTAGGTATTGACTTTTGTCGATTTAATTGTATTATTTTACTAATGATTGTGAATGCTTCAATTGATGTGTAGAGATAGCAACGGTGGCAGTGGAAAGCATTGGAGGATAGCGTTTATTCAAGTTATCGTCAATATTTTGATGGGCGCATACCTTAGGCATGGCGCTTATATTTTGTTGCGCTTATTTATCAAAGCGCTTAAAATTTATTTATTATTTTTTATGCGCATGGGCGCATGATTTAGATATTTGTATTGGACATTGTATTTGGGTGCGCCCATTAGCTTTAATTCTTTATTAGCACAAAAGCAAAATCAAAAGCTAAAGCATGCTATTCTGTAATTTGGGCTATTATTTGAGCTTGAAGATGATTAATATATGAAATACATGCTTTGTAGAGCGCTCACACAAGGTATGGAGGGAGATTGCACCCAATTGGTCTCTTGTTCATGTCGTGCAAGCTTTATACATTGATTTTTGTGCAAAAAGTAGAGTTCTTTTGTTCTTGGGGACCTTCTGGCGCTCACTACGCGCGCATACGGTGACTGATCTATGCACTAGGTTTATGCGGGGGATAAGCGAAAATGTCTAAGAACTTTTTGAGGGATGGTTTACCCTTGCAAGTCATGTCGATACCTGTGAGCACCACACTTTGTACATGTCTCCATAGTCCTGTATTCTCCTCGAAACAGTATGCAATCGTTGATACATGCATGGATGCTGTTGTAGTCCATGCCAAGCTTTTGTAAAACATGTCGTGTATCATCACGAGACTCATGCATGGTATTTGTAGGTGGTAATATATGATATTTCAATAACCTTTAAAAAATCATAAAACACCTTGAAAAAGCACAAATTTTTTTAATAATAGTGCCAAAAAGAAATCAATGAAGCGTACGTACAAGGTACCTAAACAACTCGGTCACACTCGCATCGCACCACCCGTATTTTGCTTGCACACTTAGGAGTGTAAGAGCAGTGTCTTCAGGCGAGATACTTGGCACACATTATATAATGGTATGGATGCTTGCTCTCTAAGCGGATCAGAAGTCTCGAAATCCATGGGAATCAATGCGTCGATCATTACCTCCATCTCAAGCTCCAAGATTGTAGGTAGGTCTGGAACGCTACCTGTCTCCTCTAATATTGACGGTATAGATTGGATAGTGCCTTGCAAGTGGTGGATTGGCTCATGCACTCCATCCATCACATGCCCATGAACTCTTCTAATTGGCCGTAAAGGGTGCACTCCTCCTTGGGACGAGATGTCACCTCCCTGGATAGAAAAGTTGCCAACCACACCCAATCACTACAACAGAAACGAGGCATAGACGCGCATGTTAGACGCGCAATGTCGGGCGCGTCTATCAGAGCATCTATAAGTGTGTATAAACGTGCATGTAAATAGACGCGAATTTTGCGTCTATATACCCGCACAAATAGACGTTAATATAGACGCGCCAGCAGACGCACAATTATTTAACCACCTAAAATTAGCAATTCACATAATTTAAAAAAATAAAGTTAATAATTATTTAACCACCTGAAATTGATTCTTGAGCATGCACATGTGCGCATGATAAAAACCATAGAATTAAGAATACACATTGAATCATTGAATTAAAAAAATAGAGTTAATAATTACTTTTTCATTGCTCTCTAATGAATGGCAGTTCCTCCAGTTGACAAGCCTGATATAAGTAATTAGCGGCAAGCGACAGAAACCTTACAATTAGTAGCAAGCATTGCAATATGTATCTCGTAATTTCTCTACGTACTTGAAGATGATAAAAGATACTTCCTTTTTATTATGAAAAATTCAATTTAGCTTTAAAATTGACTATTGATTCTTGAGTATGCACGTGTGTGCATGATAAAAAGCATAGAATTAGGAATACACATTGAATCAATAAGCAAATTAAGTATGTTACAGTGAATGATCCATCTCATCTTCAATGAGATCAGCCCTTGCTAAACTATCTACTTCTAGGTCTATGAAACAAATAAGTCTATCCCACTATCAGATGTGTTGCTCAATAACTTCATCAATATCATCGACAATCACATTATTATCTTCTTCTGAGTTTCCTTGAACATCCTCGCGAGGTTCATCTTGTACTATATCACGCATATCATCCATTATGGTGTCATCATGCACATCATCATTAATTGTTGGATTGTCATCTGCTATCTCCATGTCGGTAATATTACCATATATTGGTTTTGAATGATTAGATATAGGGATGACATACCACCATCGGATATTTTTTACCATTGGATGATACACAACTTGTATTTGAAAAACAAAAGCAAAAAACTTAAGTACTTATTATATTGTGTATGTGTATCACATGTATACATATATAAAAAATAGCCTTTGCATATATACATACTCGCATTGTTGAGGTAGTACTAATGTGTCATTCTTGTTTTGGTGAAATTTTGTAGAGTCAATGATTACAAAACCACTTGGATGACGTCTGATTGTGCAATGCTCACCATTTGTTACCACTTCTTTAAACCACTTCACATCCAGTACATATATAAAGAATCGTTTGAAGTCAAGCTTCAGAATATCTTGGATCAAGCCACAATAACCTTCCATGGTACCATTGGCATCCTCGAAGTGAGCAATGACACCACAATCTTGGGTATTTCTCTTTTCATCTATACGTTGAGTTTGAAGATGTTTACCCTCACACCAAACTGCATTGAATAATGTGCACTAGTAGTAAAAGATAAAAGATAAAACATGTCAATTATTTATATAAAATAAAACTTATAGAAACAAATTAATTGATAGTATGTCTCACCTTTGATAAGCAACCTCATGCGTATTCCCATTCTTCTTGAGATATATTAATTTCTTCCTCTTTTTTCATTCTCTCTATTTCCTCATGTAACCAATCTATATCAATATGACCTGGGAGCGCATTTAGATGATCTGAAAATGAGACATTACGTCCATATCTAGTGTGAAATTCTTATCTTTTGCTTTTTCTTCTTGCCCTTGCTTCATTATATAGTGTCACCCATTTGCTCATTATATCACTATTGAGCACACAAAAACTATTTAACTTACGAAGTTCTTCTTTTGTTAGCACTTTACTCATTCCTTTTCCTTGAGGTACTATAGAGGTCATCCTCAAGTCTTCATAATCTTTCCATAGTTGTGGTTGAGAGGGATCCACTTCAGCAAGATATTCAGAGATATAAACAAGGGATAATTGCACTAACCAACCCTCAGCCATGCTTCCCTCAGGCCATGCTTTTTGCCTCACAAAATCTTTCAAGGTTTTTATGAAATGCTCAAGAAAAAACATCCACCTTACATGAACTGCCCCACAAAGTGCGATCTTACTTGCTCTCTCTTAGTTGGCAATTTGTTTCCTTTTGGAAGCATTTGTGATAATAACCTACATACATTTTTAAAAGTGAGTTAAAAAACCATCAACATATATTTTTGTCTGATTTGAAAATAGAGTAATTAATATTATGATTCATAAGCTAAACTGAATTGATACCTACTTCAATAACGCATCCAAACTGACATTACTCCATCCATAAATTGTTTGCAAGTTAAGTGTCTTGAGGGATGCACGAAGAACAGAGTACGTACAACCTTCATACAACGGAGTAGATGATGCTACATATAGTGGATCATCTGGCTTCGTAGAGTGACCTTCTCCCTGAACTAGTTGCGAAAATAGATGGTGTACTATGTTGTCCAAAATCTCATCCTCTACGACTTGATGGGGCATTGCATGAGGGCTACTATCATGGTCATCAGTCTCTACTCTTCTTTAAGACTCTGCCTCCTCGCGTCGACGTTTTGCAGCCTCTTGACGCCCGGGAGGGAGCATCTGAGGATGTGGCACCGCATCCTGCTCAACCAAAAAAGGGAGTTTCTTGTACGTTGATATATAATTCTTGTAACATAGACATGCAATCTTAGTGGTAAAAAAAACAATGAATACTGGTGATTTTTCTTGGTCCCATTCTCCATACAAGCTGAGGTGTGACATTGCAATTCGACGTGCTCGAAAAATACACCCTCGACAACGATCACACATGCATTTAATTTTTCGTCATAGCCATACATCTCGATTATGAAGACGCAATGTTTCATCCTCACTTGAGGATGTGCTCATTGACTCACCAGCTTGCACCGCACTAGGTGATGACGACGTCGACACGATTAAACCTAATTCATGACAACATCAAAATATTTATCATTCATATGTTTACATAAGATCTCAATTTTAAATACGCAAAAATCATCATAAATACATTAAAACTTATGATAAAAATTCACTATCAAAACTTATCTTTAAAAAATTTTTTTTTGATAAAGTCCAAATGCGCGTCTATATCCGCGTTTAACTATGCATCTATATTGGCGTCTATTTTCGCATCTATACTTGCGTCTATGTGAACAATAGATGCACATATACATGCGAAAATAGACGCACACGTCAAAATTCAAACCATACTTAAATAATTTCTTTTCAAACTGCGCCTTTCCTTTCCTGCGTTTTTTGTGGTTCTGAAGCTTGAGTTTAGCCGACATGCAGTCTCTTCATGCCTCACCTCCTCATGACTCACCTCTTCTTTCATTTCAAACACACAAGAAGGGAAAAAGGAAAGCCAAGGAGAGAAAGAAAGAGAGAACAAAAAAGAGGAGAACAAGAAAAAGCAGCAAGCAAGCATCAAGGGAGGTTAACTTACCAAGGAGAGGAAGAAGGAGAAGGAAGAAGCGCCACCACCCGCCACACCGAACACCCAAGGTGAGTCTCTCTCTCTCTCTCTCTCTCTCTCTCTCTCTCTGTGCTTCTCTCTTCCTCTCTCTGCTCTGTCTATGTATTTAGGATTTGTGATTCCATTATGTATTGCATTTTGTAAATCATCAATGGCGGTCGTCGGCCTAAAATCGACCGACCGAGCGCATCTGATAGCACATCTACATCTCAGTGTAGACGCAGACATAGACGCGAAAAATGTTTCCTCTCAGAGCATCTGAGGGCGCGTCTTAGAGTGCGCGTGCTCTACAGTGTACATGCGATGATGCACGCACTGCACAGAAGGTTGACATGCAGTCTACACGCGATTATACACGTGCATTGACTTGGGATGCGCATTTGACTGCGCGTGTGTGCTGCATCTTAGATGCGCAGATAGACGCGCTAGACAGAAGGTTCACTCTGGAGCGCATCTGAGGGCGTGTCTAACCTGCAATGTAGACGCGGGGATACACGTGCCAGGTTTCCCAATTCTGATAGTAAACAATATATTTTTACAATGATGAATGTGACCAATCCCATGTTTGTGTTTATCATTTTTCTTGTTTAAGAGAAGCATTAGTACTTAAGTAATATGCTCAATGTCTAAAGAAAGCTCTTTGAAAATGTAGGTAATATATGATTTTTTGTATGCAAATAAATTTGTCTTTTTTCTGTGTTTTTTTTGCAGATGTCGTAACCTGGTTCATCTAGCAATGGCCTAGATGTGGATCACATGAATGATACATTGGCCTCCTTTGGCAGGGGGGTCAATGCATTTTTTGGAGGTTTTCCTAGTAGGGAAGACTTCATGGGAGAGATGACCAGACACCTTGGCCGCTCTCCCACAGCGGACGAGGTGTTCAGTGTCATGTCTAGGACGCCTCTTGCGCCTTTGCCTGGCACTACTTCCCAGACTCCACATACAGGTACTCCATATACAAGTACTCCATATGCAGGTACTCCACGTGCTCCAAGTGCATCGGCTGAAGCACAAGCATCTGCAGAAGCACGTTCATCTGCAGAAGCTTGCGCGTCCAGCGAGGCAGAGGGTAGTCGACACAGAGGGAGGAGGGAGAGTCGAGGGGGAGGACGAGGCTTGTGTGCGGGCTGCCTAGGAGGTGGTGAGCGATCACCCTCACCAGTAGATCACATAGAGGAGGTTGTACGTTAGTACTATAGAGTTACAGATGTTGGTGGCATCTTTCATGATAATGAGGGAAGGGATGTAATGGCATACATGAGGAGCGTTGTGCATGCGACGTATAAAGATTGTTTCATTGCCTTCAAAAATCAGAAAAGTGGCTTGTGGCAGGAGGTGTTGAGGGTAGTCCATAGGAGGTACCCAAATCCTGAGGGTCAGTGATTTTCAGATGATTGGGGATGTACAAAAGTGAGGGATATGCTTCACAGCAAAAGATCCCACCTCATGACACGGGCCAGGGACTCACTGCGGAGGCTGGAGGAGGGGTGTGGAGCCTATAGCCAACCACCTATGTGCCACCGCATAGAGTGGAAAAAAGCCAAGAAGAAAGCACCTGAGAAAGTGAAGAGTCGCTAGCACGCAGAGGCACGACGGATCCAAATGGAAACAATGGAATGGTCGCATTACGGATCGGACGGTAGAGAGTTGTGGGAGGTAGAATTTGTAAGTATATTTTGATTTCTAGTTTTTTTAAATTTATATTTCTTTCAATCCTTTATATATTTTAGTCTAATATATTGTGACTCATAATTGTTTCTATATCTCTAAATGTTTTGCAGACTACCATCGTTGGTAGGACACCTAGTCCTAGAGAGGTAGGTTACCATCGAGGCCATAACCGCGTAGCGACATATCTCACTTTTATGAGGAGGGTCTCATCACTTAGGACCAATACAATCGGGCCATGAGGATTTTACAGCCAGAGAATGTATGTTTTTCTTACTTTCCTATTAAAAATATAGCTAATTATAACTTTTTCTCCACCTTGTCTATGTAAGCGACCCTGATCTTTTGTGTGTGTAGGCGAACCCGGATGTGGAGCATAGCGAGGAGGGGGATAGCGACGCTAGCAGCCATGGTGGTATTAGCGAAGATGTTTCCTCTTTAGATTCGTAGAGGAGCACCATACCTCCTCATGAGGTCTTCTTTTCTTGTATATGTATGATATCTCTTTGAGCCTACTCCTTGTGGCCACGCTTTAGGTCGCAAGCACTTAAACTTCCCTTGTAAATGCTTTTGATATATAATGAATACATGGACTTTTATTTTCAATTCTTGTGTCCGTAAGATACATTGTCTTTTTTCCAAATACACAATCTGATGTATGGGAGGGGGTTTTTTTCCAGTTCTGTTTTGCGCGTCTATCAGCACGTCTAAATTGCAAATAATTCGCGTTTATACGCGCGTCTATAATGCACATTACATGCACTTATACACGCGCATCATAATTCAAATTTAAAAAAGAAATTAAATATCTTTTTTTAAAAAATATTTTTTGTTTTCCGTTTGCGTCTATCAATGCTTATAAAAGCGCGTCTACCACCGTGTTTATATGTACATGTATATGTGCGTCTATTGCGCGTCTATTTGTGCGTGTAAATTCGTTGATACATGTGATTATAGATGCAAAATGGTAGACGTGCAAATAGACGGGCAGATAGACGCGCACGTAAGAATTTCTCTATATTCAAAAATCACGTCTAAATGTGCGTTTATGAGACCTTTTTGTTGTAGTGAATCTTCTTGTATATGGTATTCAATTAGCTTGCGAGTACAATGCATGATTGATATTAGCTTTTCTTACCGTTTTCTGAAAATCCGCAATTGCCTAATCAATGATCTCAGATTGAAACTTGCCGAACTGTCATACGTGTTTTATAGACAATCGACATTTTTGTCTAATTGCCAGCTTGCATTGAGAGCAAGGACATGGGACACACTGATTAATATACGCCTCACGATCTTGAACAATAAGACCTTCATTGTTTTCCATTTTGTCTACATTATGACAAACAATTTGTTTTTGTTATCATTCTTTTTTTCTGTCTTAAATTGTTCTCCTCTCCTTCTATCTCTCTCTCTTTTTCTCTTTCTTTATTACGGTGTATGTATTTCCTCTCCCTCTCTCTTGTTCCTTCTTCTTTTTTCTCTTCCTCCCCCTCTCTCATTTTCTTTAACGATCATGACTATGACTACGATAAAGACCACAACCATGACCACAACCACGACTACAACCACGACTACGACTACGACCATGACCGCGACCACGACCACGACCATGACCACGACCACGACCACGACCACAACCATGACTAAGACCAAGACCATGACCATGACCATGACCATGACCACGACCACGACCACGACCACGACCACGACCACGACCACAACCATGACCACAACCACGACCACGACTACGACTACGACCACGACCACGACTACGACCACGACTACGACCACGACTATGACGACGACCACGACCATGACCACGGCCACGAACACGGCCACGACCATGACCACGACCACAACCACGACCACGACTACGACTACGACGACCACGACCACAACTACAACCATGACCATGGCCATGACCATGACCATGACCATGACCACGACCATGACCACGACCATGACCACAACCATGACAATGACGACCATGACTATGACCATGACCACAACCACGACATGACCACCACGACCACAACTACGACTACGACTACAACTACAACTACAACTACGACCACGACCATGACCACGACCAAGACTACAACTACGACTACGACCACGACCATGACCACGACCACGACCACGACTACGACTACGACTACTTATATAGAGATGAAGAGAGAGACAAGAGTTAGGGAGAGGGTAAAGTTAGAGAAGAAGAGGAGAGAAGTGAGAGAGGTAGAAATAGAAAGAGAGATAGAGAGAGAAAAGAGATAGGGGGGGAGAGAGAAGGATTTAGGGAGAGTATAGGAAGAGAGAAAGAGGGAAGATGGAGGGAGAGAGAAGGGTTGAGAGAAGAGAGAGGAGAAAGAGAGAGAGATCCGACTAGACCATTTGACACCCATAGCCAAGATACCGTGGAGAACACAAGAAAAAATTGACATTGAATTATGGCAAGAAAATCCACCACAAAACAATAGTTATAATACTCGAGGTAGGATTTCAAAGTCTTACTGATTTCAATCGGTTATTGATGCCATACTATGGGTAGGTTGCACTTACTAAGAATAGAATTGGCCATTCACCTCATCTTCTCTCCATCATCAATAGAATTCCCCTTTACCATTTACAACTCTCCCACCTTCTCTCCACACTATTGCACACTACAATCTCTATGAGGGCATAAGATTGGGATCTCCACATATACCAAAGCATGATCTCTAGATTGATGGTTGCATATATATTATTGCTACTCATAGAAGAAACCTTAAAATAGTTATTATGCTCAAATATATGCTTGTTAGAGCAAAAATTTGTTCCTAAGACTATTCTAAGGATGAAAGAGGGTTAATGATAAAAGATTATCCTTCCTTGCAAGTGATTTTATATTGTATTCTTTAATTAAAATTGATAGTTGAAGATGAGTTTCCTAAGAGATCTTGTGGTGATGTTGTTTTAGTTTTTGCGAAGCATATGAACGATGTTGTTTTAGTTTTTTGTATTTTTCTTTTTAAGAAGAGATTGATTTTTATGGAATATCCAAAGTTATATTTTGATTTACGTTATGAAAAATGAATGTTTTTCTAACTAATAGGCTAATTTCCTTCATTGTATACTTCTACAAAAGTTCATGTGCCCTCATGGGTAGATATTTGGTTACACACTAAACCTCCCCCAAGGTTAGTGACTAGATCCCTTCACTAAGGGGATAGTTTGAGCATAGTGGAGGCTAGGACAAGCCCCATGTATGAGAGGTCTCTTTGTACGAAGAACATTATGCTAGGAGGTGCAAGTGTGCTAGGGTTCTCTAGCCATATATCCCTTAGGTTTGTTGAGGATCGGCCTAACCCCTATGAGCCTAGGATGAGCTTATTGTAAGATCTTATTTCATTTTCTCTCTTTCACTCCCTCCCTCATCCTCATCCTCTCTTTCTCTCTTTTCCTATTAGGTTTAATTATTTTTCTCTCTTTTTCTCTCTCCTCTCCCTCTCTCATTTCCTTTTCTCTCTTTCTCTCCCTCTCTCATTTCCTCTCCCTCCCTCACCCTCACCCTCTCTTTCTCTCTTTCTCTATTAGGGTTAATGTTTTTCTCTCTCCTCTCCCTCTCTCATTTCCTTTTCTCTCTTCCTCTCCCACTCTCATTTCCTCTCCCTCCCTCACTCTCACTCTCTCACTCTCTTTCTCTCTTTCCCTATTATGTTTAACATCTTTTCTCTCTTTTTCTCTCTCCTCTCATTCTCTCATTTTTTTCTCTCTCCTCTCCCTCTCTCATTTCTTCTCCCTCCCTCACCCTCACCCTCACCCTCTCTTTCTCTCTTTCCCTATTATGTATAACATCTGTTCTCTCTCTTTTTCTCTCTCCTCTTCTTCTCTCATTTTTTTCTCTCTCCTCTCCCTCTCTCATTTCCTTTTGCTCTCTTCCTCTCCCTCCCTCACCCTCTCCCTCTCTTTCTCTCTTCCCCTATTATATTTAATGTTTTTCTCTCTTTTTCTCTCTCCTCTCCCTCTCCCTCTCCCTCTCTCATTTATTTTTCTCTCTCCTCTCACTCTCTCATTTCCTTTTCTCTCTTTCTCTTCCTCTCTCATTTCCTCTCCCTCCCTCACCCTCACCCTCACCCTCTCTTTCTCTCTTTCCCTGTTAAGTTTAACATCTTTTCTCTCTTTTTCTCTCTCCTCTCATTCTCTTATTTTTTTAATCTCTCCTCTCCCTCTCTCATTTCCTTTTTCTCTCTTTCTCTCCCTCTCTTATTTCTTCTCCCTCCCTCACCCTCTCCCTCTCTTTCTCTCTTTCCCTATTATGTTTAATGTTTTTTCTCTCTTCTCCTCTCCCTCCCCCTCTCTTTCTCTCTCTCTCCCTCTCCCTCCCTCCCTGTCCCTCTCCCTGTCCCTCTCTCATTTCCCTATTATGTTTAATGTCTCCCTCCCTCATTTCCTCTCCCTCTCTCATTTCTCTATTATCTTTAATGTCTCGTCCCTGTCCGTGTCCCTGTCTCTCCCCCTCTCTTTCTCTGTCCCTCCCTCTTCCTTTCCCATTTCCTCCCTCTCTCATTTCCTCTCCCTCCCTCTCCCATTTCCTCCATCTCTCATTTTCTCTCCCTCCCTCTCCCTCTCCCTCTCCCTCTCCCTCTCCCTCTCTTTCTCTCTCATTTCCTCTCCCTCTCTCAATATACACGAATTATACCAAAAACAAGTAAAAGAGAGAGAGAGAAAACTCCCTCTCCCTCTCTCATTTTCTCTCCCTCCCCCTCCCCCTCTCCCTCTCTTTCTCTCTCCCTCCCTCTACCTCTCTCATTTTCTATTCCTCCCTCTCCCTCTCTTTCTCTCTCGTTTCCTCTCTCTCTCTCTCAATACACACGAATTATACCTCATTTCCTCTCTGTAACATGTCCACCTATCCCCTTGCAGGACACGTCTTAGTAGCCCATCCAGAAGAGGGTCTAGAAAGCTCCACCCGGCACTCCCATGGAATGTTACGGGGTTTGTGATCTAGGTCTTTCCAAGTCTGCCACGTAGTGGAAGTATTCCGGCCATTCCCACTTAGGACCAACCTAAATCAGGGATTCCCCTAGTAGTCAAATTCCTAGAGAGTGACTAGCATCAAACCCCAGGTAAACTACTTTATGCAGAAACGTCAGGGTCGAAGCGGATTCATGCTGCACTTGGTTCAAGGAGAATGGGAAACGAGAGGGATGCAAAGCTCAACCTCTGTACCCATAAGGCATAGCCCCATTCCGTTCCCCTAGAATAGCGTAAATCGGGGTTCTAGTATCCTAGAATCTAGGTCAACTTCCTTGATGTTCATTTCCTTTGCGAAAATTTCCCTACTGTTGATTTAGTTTGAGAAAAGTTCTCGGCCAACTGGGACCACCCATCCATAGGACAGACCCATGGCCACATCCACCGCACTTTCCTCGGGGTTGCTTTAGTTGTCTAATTACCTACCACATTTAGTTGGACATGCATAGAACAACTTCCTTAATTAGCCTTTTAGTCTGGTTCCTTCACGTAATCTTAGCACCTGACATAGAAAAACAATGTCAAACAAGTTCCTTTTCAACAAGTTATCTTATTTAAGGCATCATATAATCCAACCCATAGACTAATCCATAAATCCGCCCGGAGGCAATCCATAATTTGCCCAAAGGCTATCTAGAAATCCACAGGGATTACTAATCCAAGATTCCACCCAAAGACTAGTATGCGGCCCTCAAGATCCAATCTTGAGTCGCGTTGGCCTATTCTGGAGGGCCAAGGCAAGGGATTTATGGCCAGAGCCCCCCCGGCATCCAAGCGTCCTCCTGCTCCAAGTAGTGCCCAATGGAGAGACCTCTCACGATGGGTTCGATCCACATTTCCAGTGCGGCTAACAACCCCCTTGGTTAGGAGGGAGATAGTCGGGGGTAACTGATGCTGCCTCTCCCTTCAGGCCTTCAACTTGAAGAATTAATTATCTTTCCATCTTTAGTTCCTTGAGCAAACAATGCAAACAACGCTCCTAAACTGTTACAAACACAATCAATCTAGTGGTCATTTATTTGGCCCACTGCTAAGGAGTGAATTCTTCTCTCCAAATGCATCTAGCACTCGATCCGGATCAATTGTGACTTGGCAAGATTCCCAAGGGTTTATTTGTTCACCCTTTTGTCCTTGGATTAGGGTCATATTCTGTTAACCCAAATTAACCAACACCTTAGGTTTCATAAATTAAGACAGTGAATCCTGGCGACCATGTCGCTTTAACCTAATTGATCCTTTGCTTACTGAGTAATACATAACTTCCCTTAACTTGGAAAATCAGCCCAAGAAAGGTGATGTAACAGGATGTCTACTCATCCTCTTGCAAGTTAGACTTGCGCTAGAACCTGCCAATCTCATTCCAAGAAATGTCAAATCTCTCTTCTGATTAAACCACAAGGCCATGCGACATTGCAACTTGTTGCACAAGAGTCGCATCTATCTCATGGGATCATTTCACCCATTGAATGGCATTTCCTGGTCAAGGAATTTTGTTTAGACAAGATTCAGGGTTTAGGGTGTCTTCTCACCCAACCCAACCCTAATTGTACTAGGCCGACAATGTTTGGTCCTAGGGTTTCCAAACTCAATCTGAGTTTTACATTAGGTTGGTTGATCCTTAGGGTAGAAACCCTAGATTTTATTTGCATGGGCGTCCAATTGTCCCAAGCATTCTGTGAATGTGGGTAGGACCTTTGGGTTTGAGGATTTCAACTTGGCATCCAAGTACGATACTAGGCTGCATTTCTAACGTGCCAAGCCCTGGCTAGTACTTGAGGTGTTTATCGTATTGACTAGTTATGCCTATACGAATCCCTAACTATTATAATATTACAAGTGATTTAGCTAAATTGATCTACTTGTCTTACGACAAGGACGATCCTCTCTTAGAGGTGCTAAACTTGTTTTAAAGGTGTGAATAATTGCAAGACGTCACAATACATGTAAACTTGCGATTCATTACTTCTATGCACCAAAAGGTTTGCAATAACCCTATCTTTTCTTGCTAAAGTCATTACGCATGATAAATTGGAGAATAACTTACATAGGAACTACTAGGATTTACATCAAGGAATTCTGCCTACAACCTTTTGTCTAAGCTTTAGACTTTCATGCTTTGATAAGCCATGCAACCTTTCCTAAATGCAACTCTTGATGAATGAATTTTTTGCATGACGAATATGTAACATGCAACCTTAATCCATTCCACAAGCGTCCTCGCATGCAACATGCAATGTCCATGGTTTCATTTTCATGCCGTGCAACGGACGTTAACAATTCTTTCCATGCAAGACAGAACAAGGAAGTTATTGACTAAATGCAAGATACGCTTATTCTTCCCACAGCCACTCAGGCTGCACTTAACAATTTTATCTTTTAACGCTAGGCAATATGTGTTTTAGGCTTGTCACTTTGAAATTCACGACAAGGCAACATGCTACTTACATTCATAACATTGGAAATGCAAATAACCCAATTGCACGTCATGCATTAATTCTAGTAAATCATTCGAGTAGGCAATTTTTCCCAAATGCATTTTTAACTAAGCTAGGTGAATCAGAAACATGCATAAGTGCTTCCTTTCCATGAAAGTTATCGTTCTTAACACATTTCTTTTACATGGAATTAAAATCGTAGAACCTGGGCTTGTGGACTCGTGGGGATATCCACGTGTATGTTTGGGGAAGAACCTCCCGCGGGTGCGCCTTGCGTATTCTTGGGAGCCATCTTTGATGACTTGAACTCCGTAGATTTCTCCTAGCCTTTATTCGCGCTCTCCGAGGCTGCCTATAGATCGATACCTTCTCCCTTGCGTAGGAATTTGAGCTTTACGAGCCCAATTTTAAAATCGGGAAGGGCACATAGGAACCATGCTTATGGGCCTTATCCTTAGAAGCTTCTGAAGATCAACAGAGTCATCATGGAAGGGGCCAATGATTGGAAGGAGGGAAAGGATCATTGACGGGGGGTGATTAGGACGATGGCAGGGGGGAGAAATGGCGGCAGCAGCAGTACTATAGGCGGCGGAATTTCTCACGGCGGCGACGGCAGCCCGTCCTCCTCTCTCCACGATCGTGCAGCCCTGGCAATCTCCTTCCCTCCTCTCTCTGTTCGTACCTCCCCCCAATGCCTAAGGGGGAGGTTATATAGTGCTAAGGGGGGGGGGCGCAGAGACTCCACACACGTGGAGTTCTCATGCTCCTCTCTTCTCCCCATGCACTCCACCTCTACACCTCCCTCTCCCACTCCCTCTCCTCTAGCCATGCACTAGTTGGGGAAAGGGATAATTAATTAAAAATTTTGGCTAATTTTTACCCACTATCCCATTTGCCCTTTTTCCCATAAGGGTATTCTCACGCTGCTTTGCGGTTTTGAACCCCGGTCTTGATTGCATCTCATGGATGAGATTTTTATCGCACGCGCGGGGTAACTACTTGGCCACCATGGCATTAGTCGACACGGGAGATGATTTTGCATAGTTTTGTCACGGCGTGTGGTGATCAAAGCTCCTTAATATTTCGAGCGGAAATATTACACTCTCGCTCCCTCTCCCTCTCCCTCTCTTTCTCTCTCATTTCCTCTCCCTCTCTCAATATACACAAATTATATCAAAAACAAGTAAAAGAGAGAGAAAAATCCCTCTCCCTCTCTCATTTTCTCTCCCTCCCCCTCTCCCTCTCCCTCTCTCATTTCATCTCCCTCTCTCAATACACAAATTATACCAAAAACAAGTAAAAGAGAGAGAGAAAACTCCCTCTCCCTCTCTCATTTTATTTCCCTCCCCCTCTCCCTCTCCCTCTCTTTCTCTCTCCTTCCCTCTCCCATTTCCTTGCTCTCCCTCTCCCTCTCTCATTTCCTCTCCCTCCCTCTCCCTCTCTCATTTCCTCTCCCTCTCTCAATATACGTGATTTATATAAAAAACAAGTAAAAGAGAGAGAGAAAACACAAAAGCAAAGCAATAATGGACAATGCACTCACCGTAAAGACTCAAAGAAGGGTTTGGCAACTCCTCTTCGCGAGGGCAGCTCCTCTTCGCCCTCTATACACCTCCTCCTCTTCTTCGCAAATGGCGGTGGCGGCGGTGGCAGTGGTGACAGTGAGAAGCCTTCTTTCTCTCTTTCTCTCCCTCTCAACAAGATGGTCGCTCTCCCTCTCTCTCTCTCTTTTGTGAATGCGCGAAAAATGACGCGCTCGGGTTTTGGCCCGCATTTTTTTGCTCTGGGTACTGTCGCTATTTGTGTCATATTTGCAATGCTAGTAGTGACACCGCTATTTGTCGTCACTAACGCCCATCGTTATAGTCTCATATCCTTGTAGTGAAGGATTTCATCAACTTCTGTATATGCAAAGAAGAAATATCACAAAAAGCCATTAAAAAAAAGAAGAGCAAGCCTTGTAAATCCGACTTTGAGCTACGCTCATCCCGCTAACAAGATTTTGAGTGTGTGAGGTTGTTTGAAATTTTGCAGGATAACTGATCAAAATATGGAATTTTTTTGACTGAAGGTGATTCATCGAAACCAACAATGGAGCAAAATTTGGACCTAATTATGATACAACTTCAAGAGAAATGAAGAGCACATGAAACTTTTTAAGCTCAATTGGCCACTCTTCAATGATGTACTACTGATCAAGATGGATGGCAACCCAAAGATGTTATACGATGCACGATCGATGCGACACTTGAAGGACAATCTATCCAAAAAGAAGCCAAGATAAGTAAAAGAAATTTTAAATTTTGTACTTTTAATGGGTTACGCAATAAAAAGATTGTTCTCACTTTTATCAGTCATTTTGATGATTATTTTTGTGAAGAATAGTATGCCAAAAAAGACAAAATCAAGTGTGTCACTAATCATTTAGTGGACAGAGTATCGCTATGGTGGACTATGGTCCACAAAAGCATTGATTGTCCTACTACTTGGGAGACTTTTCAACGAAATTTTCTACACAATTTTATTCCAGCTCAATTCCACGAAAAAGTAATTAAACAGTGGGATCTTTTGCAACAAAGAGAATGAGAGCCTATTTCACAATATACCGAGCGTTTCATGAATGCCTTATAATTGCAACTTTGAATGCTCAAAGATGTACCTGAGGCGACCCATAAGCGCAAGTTTATGTCTAGTTTTCTTAATCACTTCTATGCGGAAGTGAACATGTTCAAGCAAACGACTCTCGAGGATGCGATTTCCTTGGCCCATGATGCTGAAGACAAAATTCAAGGGCGAGAGAATCGACCACAACAATTCCCAACTAATTATAACTTCAGTGGAAAGCAATTCAATTCTAACTTTCGAAGATTCAATCAAAACCGCTTTGTTCCATCTTCATTCTGTAAATCTTGGACACGACTCCCTACTTTACCAACAAACACAAATCCAAATCCTAAGCCATATTTCCAACCAAATCCCAACATTCCTAAAGTCCCCGCTATTACCAATAATGTTTCCAAAGCCAAATCCATAGTCTACTATAAGTGCCATCAGCCTGGACATCTAGCGGTGAATTGTCAATCCAAAAAGCCAACTATTCATATCAACTTCTTGGGAGTGACTGAAGATGAAGATCATGAAGAGATGCCAGATTTCACAGAAGACGATGACATTATCGGTATTACTTTAGATACTTTACCAAGTATGCCAAATCCCCATTCTTTATTAATGATGGAATGCTTTGTGCATGGTAGAGCAAAGATTGTTTTACATGATGACGGGAGCACACATGATTTTATTTCTACAAAATTGGTCAAAGAATTGAATTTACATACTATTTTGACTCATTATCGCATCAAGGCTGCATTCTTAGACACTAGATACAATGAAACACAAGAAGTGCATGACTTAGAAATTAAAATTGGTGATTATGTTGAGCGCATAATTTTTTTAGTTGTGCATTTGTAATATAGTGACATTATCTTAGCAATGCCTTGGCATTATCAATATAATCCCAATATAGATTATTCCATGCATTCAATGAAGTTTCATTCTAACGGAAAAAAAATCACATTGCATGGTATGCACACCCTTGATAATTTTCCATTGCTTAGTTATACACAGGCTAAACGTACATTTAGAAAAGGTAGAAAATCCTACTTAATATGGGTGAATGAAATTGAAGCTAAGGAAAATTACATGCATCCTAGGTACGCACTATTTCTTTCACAATTTAAAGATTGTTTTGTTGCTGACTTACCACGTGCCTTACTACCTACACCTCCTAAGATCACAAAATAAACTTAATTCTAGGTTCTCAACCACCATGTAAAGCACCTTATTGACATAATCAAATTCAACAGAAAGAAATTCAAACCCAAGTTGAAGAATTTTTAACCTGAGGACTCATTAGGCCCAGTAGTTCTCCTTTTGGTTTCACCTATCCTATTAGTTAAAAAGAAAAACAACACCTATAGGATGTGCATTGATTATCATGCCCTAAATAAGATCACTAGTAAGAATAGATATGCGATCCCTAGGGTAGATGACCTCATGGACTACAATATTTAGAAAAATAGATATTAAATTTGGATACCATCAAGTACAACTGGACACGTTTGATATTTTCAAAACTACATTTAGGACTCAATTTGGACATTATGAATTCCTTGTTATGCCTTTTCGTTTAACTAATGCACCAGCCACATTTAGTCATATGATGAATCACATATTTTTGAAGCATCAGCATTGTGTCATTGTTTTCTTTGATGACGTATTGGTTTTTAGTAAAAATGAGAACGAGAATTATGAGCATTTATCCTTGGTTTTCAAATTATTGAAAGAGAATCAATTATATGCTAATCCTGAAAAGAGTGAAATTTTCCAAACCCACATTGAATATTTAGGACATATTGTTTCATCTGAAGGTATTAAAGTTCATCCTAAAAAGATAGAAGCAATTTTGAGTTGGTCTATAACTAAAAATGTGCATGAATTATGTTCTTTCTTAGGTCTCTCTAGCTGTTATAAAAAAATTGTGAGAATTTTTTCATTACTTGCATTACCTTTGACAAATTTATTAAAGAAAGGTATTGTGTATCATTGGTCTAAAAATTAGCAAAAGTTTTTTGATTTACTGAAACATGCTTTAACACATGCTCGTGTATTGCAACTACCTAACTTTAATCGACCATTCTTCCTAGTTGTCACTGACGCTAGTGGATCTGGAATAGGAGTTGTCCTTATGCAAGATTCACCACTACAACAGAAACGAGGCATAGACTTGCAAAGTCGAGCGCGTCTATCATTGCGTCTATATGTGCGTGTAAAAGTGCGTGTAAACAGACGCGAATTTTGCGTCTATATATCCGCACAAATAGATGCCAATATAGATGCGCCAATAGACGCACAATTATTTAACCATCTAAAATTGAATTCACATAATTAAAAAACCAAAGTTGATCATTATTTAACCACCTGTAATTGATTCTTGAGCATGCACGTGTGCGCATGATAAAAACCATAGAATTAAGAATACACATTGAGTCATTGAATTAAAAAAATAGAGTTAATAATTACTTTTTCATTGCTTTCTAATGAATGGTAGTTCCTCCAGTTGACAAGCCTGATATAAGTAATTAGCAACAAGCGATAGAAACCTTACAATTAGTAGCAAGCATTGCAATATGTATCTCGTAAATTCTCTACTTCAAGATGATAAAAAATACTTCCTTTTTATTATGGAAAATTCAATTTAGCTTTAAACTTGACTATTGATTCTTGAGTATGCGCGTGTGCACATGATAAAAAGCATAGAATTAGGAATACACATTGAATCATTAAGCAAATTAAGTATGTTACAATGAATGATCCATCTCATCTTCAATGAGATTAGCCCTTGCTAAACTATCTACTTCTAGGTCTATGTTACCAAGAGGTAACGAAACAAATAAGTCTATCCCACTATCAGATGTGTTACTCAATAACTTCATCAATATCATCGACAATCACATTATTATCTTCTTCTGCGTTTCCTTGAACATCCTCGCGAGGTTCATCTTGTACTATATCACGCATATCATCCATTATGGTGTCATCATGCACATCATCATTAATTGCTGGATTGTCATCTGCTATCTCCATGTCGGTAATATTACCATATATTGGTTTTGAACGATTAGATATAGGGATGACATACCACCATCGGTTATTGTTTACCATTGGATGATACACAACCTGTATTTAAAAAACAAAAGGAAGAAAATTAAATACTTACTATATTGTGTATATGTATCACATGTATACATATTAAAAAATAATCCTTTGCATATATACCTACTCGCATTGTTGAGGTAGTACTAATGTGTCATTCTTGTTTTGGTGAAATTTTATAAAGTCAATGATTACAAAACCACTTGGATGATGTCTGATTTTGCATTGCTCACCATTTGTTACCACTTCTTTAAACCACTTCACATCCAGTACATATATAAAGAATCGTCTGAAGTCAAGCTTCAGAGAATATCTTGGATCAAGCCACAATAACCTTCCATGGTACCATTGGCATCCTCGAAGTGAGCAAGGACACCACAATCTTGGGTATTTCTCTTTTCATCTATACGTTGAGTTCGAAGATGTTTACCCTCACACCAAAGTGCATTGAATAATGTGCACTAGTAGTAAAAGATAAAAGATCAAACATGTCAATTATTTATATAAAATAAAACTTATAGAAATTAATTAATTGATAGTATATCTCACATTTGATAAGCAACCTTGTGCATATTTCCACTCTTCTTGAGATATATTAATTTCCTCCTCTTTTTCCATTCTCTCCATTTCCTCATGTAACCAATCTATATCAATATGATGTGGAAGCGCATTTAGATGATCTGGAAATGAGACATTACGTCCATATCTAGTGTGAAATTCTTGTCTTTCACTTTTTCTTCTTGCCCTTGCTTCATTATATAGTGTCACCCATTTGCTCATTACATCACTATTGAGCACACAAAAACTATTTAACTTACGAAGTTCTTCTTTTGTTAGCACTTTACTCATTCCTTTTCCTTGAGATACTATAGAGGTCATCCTCAAGTCTTCATCATCTTTCCATAGTCGTGGTTGAGAGGGATCCACTTCAGCAAGATATTCAGAGATATAAACAAGGGATGATTGCACTAACCAACCCTCAACCATACTTCCCTCAGGCCGTGCTTTTTGCCTCACAAAATCTTTCAAGGTTTTCATGAAGGGCTCAATAAAAAACATCCACTTTACATGAACTACCCCACAAAGTGCGATCTCATCAATCAAATGTACGAGTAAATGTAATTGAGTAGTCAAAATGGATCGAGGAAAATTTTCCTCCACCAAACAAACCACCTCAATAGATAATACTCGAGCATCTTGCAATGTGTTTGGATCAATTTCCTTCGAGCTCATGTATCTGTCAGGATGTATTTGAGAATTGTTTATTTTTGTGTAGAAATTCAAATATATATAATGAAAAAATACAATGTATACACACCTCACAAGCTCTCCCATCTTGTGAATGATATCATGTACATCTTTGGATACACAATGGGATATGCTAGTAGGAAGTATGAATTGAATGTAAACAATATTCATAGATCAAATGATTAGTTGAGGAAAAAGTCATCATACCCCAAAGTTTACACATAGTTATTCCACTAATTACGATATTCATGGTTAGAGATACCCTTACTTGAATCATTTTGTGCCAAGTGTTGGACTTCAAACCAGATAGTTGCTCCACACCTCTTTTCTTTTTCTTTATGAAGGCTCCCTTGAGACATCTCATACATCCTGTGGGTGTTCGAAAGCTATATATTTGTTCCTTCACTATTTTTTCCTCATTCTTTGACAACATCCAAGGTGCATGGGGTAGATAATCTTTCCTCTAGGTCTAATGCGTGGCCAGGCTCATCTCATGTGACCAATGTTACGTATCCTCACTTACATTAATTGAATCACGAGCCCCTATCAAGTGATCCCATAATGTAGATAAAGCTTTTTTGAATATGTGCATGGGGTCCAACAGGTGATTGTTCTTGAGTTCAGTCCAATACGAAAGATGAAAATATATAGAGAACCTAACAAACAAATAATATATTATGTAAACAATTCATCATGCTAAATACTCTAAAGTCAATCGAGAGAAATGCACTTCTTACCGACTCATGCAAGTGGAGGGTGGCTGTCGACATTAATCCATCTCTCCTTCCAATCTCGAATGGTTAGAGATTGTGGAGTCATTCAATAAGTAGGGAGAACATATTTGGGATGGTCAATAGAAAGAAATCAATGATGATTGTCGTAGATAACCTTCTTTAAATGTGCCGGCCTAGAGGAAACTAGAGAGGGACCGCAAATAGGATATGCATGATATCCTGATGTGGTTAAACCTGAAAAAACAAGTGAATTAATAAAATGAAATTGATTCAAGTCTTGAATTTCAAATATAGAGTTATATACATGTACCTGAACACTCTCTGTATCCTGGAAAGTCCTGCATGGTCCACAACAACATGGCCTTCAATGTGAAATCTCTAGAGGATGCAGATGCACTTGTATCTTGCACCTCAATACCTTCCCATAACATTTCTAACTCTTCAATCAAAGGCTCTAAGTAAATGTCCATATTTTTAATTACATGTCCCTTTTTAATTGCCATGGATGGAGGAATATTATAGTTCACCAATACCATTGGCCATACACTGTATGATGTGCTTTTGATGCCAAATGGATTGATTCCATCCATACCTAAACCAAATCTCAAATTTCTTGGCTCTTCTTTGAAAACGGGCCACAAATTATCTATATGTTGCCATGCTGGTGTGTCTGCAAGGATCCTTCATTTTCCATCACTTGAATGATGACTAACATGCCATGACATGAGCTTTCCAATAGACTTACACTTGAACATAAGTTTTATATGTGGAACAATCGAAAAATATCGCAAAACCTTACGAGGCACATCCATTGACTTCATCTCCACTTCGTATCTTAATTCGCCACAAACAGGACACTCTCGTGCGAACTCATGAATCCCATGAAATAAGACACAATCATTGACACATGCATGGATCTTGACATAATCGAGGCCTCCCAAAGATGTCAAGTAGTGTCTTGCTTATTCTCTCTTAGTTAGCAATTTGTTTCCTTTTGGAAGCATTGGTGATAATAACCTACATATATTTTAAAAAGTGAGTTAAAAAACCACCAACATATATTTTTGTCTGATTTCAAAATAGAACTATTAATATTATGATTCATAAGCCAAACTGAATTGATACCTACTTCAATAACACATCCAAACTGACATTACTCCATCCATAAATTGTTTGCAAGTTAAGTATCTCGAGGGACGCATGAAGAATAGAGTACATACAACCTTCATACAACGGAGTAGATGATGCTACATATAGTGGATCATCTAGCTTCGTAGAGTGACCTTCTCCCTGAACCAGTTGCGAAAATAAATGGTGTACCATGCTGTCCAAAATCTCATCCTCTACGACTTGATGGGGCATTTCATGAGGGCTACTATCATGGTCGTCAGTCTCTAATCTTCTTGAAGACTTTGCCTCCTTGTGTCGACATTTTGTAGCCTCTCAACGCCCGGGAGGGAGCATCTGAGGATGTGGCACCGCATCCTGCTCAACCATAAAAGGGAGTTTCATATACGTTGATATATAATTCTCGTAACATAGACTAGCAATCTTAGTGGTAAAAAAAAACAATGAATACCGGTGGTTTTTCTCTGTCCCATTCTCCATACAAGCTGAGGTGTGACATTGCAATTCGACGTGCTCAAAAAATACACCCTCGACAATGATCACAGATGCATTTAAATTTTCATCGTAGCCATGCATCTCGATTATGAAGACGCAATGTTTCATCCTCACTTGAGGATGTGCTCATTGACTCATCAGCATACACCGCACTGGGTAATGATGATGACATGATTAAACCTAATTCATGACAACATCAAAATATGTGTCATTCATATGTTTACATAAAAACTTAAAGCTAGCGTATTAATTATTCTAAGATCTCAATTTTAAATACACAAAAATCATCATAAATACATTAAACCTTATGATAAGAATTCACTATCAAAACTTATCTTAAAAACAAAAAATTATGATAAATCCTAAATGTGCGTCTATATCCGCATTTATGTATGCGTCTATATTAGCGTCTATTTTCGCGCCTATGTTCGCGTCTATACTCGCATCTACCTAAACAATAGACGCGCATATACACGCAAAAATAGACGCACATGTCAAAATTCAAACCATACTTAAATCATTTCTTTTCAAAGTGCGCATTTCCTTTCCTGCGTTATTTGCGGTTCTGAAGCTTGAGTTTAACTGACATGCAGTCTCTTCATGCCTCACCTCCTCATGACTCACCTCTTCTTTCATTTCAAACACACAAGAAGGAAAAAAGGAAAGCCAAGGAGAGGAAGAAAGAGAGAACAAGAGAGAGGAGAACAAGAAGAAGCAGCAAGCAAGCATCAAGGGAGAGTAACTTACCACGGAGAGGAAGAAGGAGAAGGAAGAAGCGCCACCACCCACCACACCAAACACCCAAGGTGACTCTCTCTCTCTCTCTCTCTCTCTCTCTCTCTCTCTCTCTCTC
This sequence comes from Lygodium microphyllum, assembly GCF_053477565.2. NCBI lineage: Eukaryota > Viridiplantae > Streptophyta > Polypodiopsida > Schizaeales > Lygodiaceae > Lygodium > Lygodium microphyllum. The sequence continues at coordinate 93,001,751 of NC_141137.1, read as the reverse complement.
TCTTTGTTTCTCTCTTTCTCTCTCTACTCTATTTGTATATTTAGGATTTCTGATTCCATTATGTATTGCATTTTGTAAATAATCAATGGCGATCGTCAAGTTAAAATGAGCCGACTGAGCGCGTCTGATAGCGCGTCTACATTTCAGTGTAGACACAGGTATAGAGGTGAAAAAATTTCCTCTCATTACATCTGAGGGCGCATCTTAGAGTGCGTATACTGGCGCGTGTGCAGGTCAATCTACACGCGATGATACACGTGCGCGCAGATTGACCTGGAATTTGTGTCTGATAGCGCGTATGTACTGCATCTTAGATGCGAACATAGATGCGCTGAATAGAAGGTTGACTTTAGAATCGCGTCTGAGGATGCGTCTAACCTGCAATTTAGACGCGGTTATATACACTCCAGCTCTTCTAGCTCTGATAAAAAACAATATATTTTTACAATGATGAATGTGACCAATCCCATATTTGTGTTTATCAGTTTTCTTGTTTATAAGAAGCATTAGCACTTAAGTTTTATGCTCAATGTCTAAAGAAAGCTCTTTGAAAATGTAGGTACTATATGATTTTTTGTATGCAAACAAACTTGTTTTTCTCCTGTGTTTTTTTTTGCAAATGTCGTATCCTAGTTCATCTAGCAATGACCCAGATTTGGATCGCATGAATGATACATTGGCCTCGTTTGGTAGGGGGGTCAATGCATTTTTTGGAGGTTTTCCTAGTAGGGAAGACTTCATGGGAGAGATGACCAGACACCTTGGCCACTCTCCCACAGTGGACGAGGTGTTCAGTGTCATGTCTGGAACGCCTCTGACGTCTTTGCCTGGCACTACTTCCCAAACTCCAATTGTAGGTACTCCACATGCAGGTACTCCACATGCAAGTACTCCATATGCAGGTACTCCACGTGCAACACCTGTAGTGTATCAGTTGAAGTACAAGCATCTGCAGAAGCACGTGCATCTAGTGAGGCAGAGGGTAGTTGACAGAGAGGGAGGAGGGAGAGTCAAGGGGGAGGACGAGGCTTGTGTGGGGGTTGCCTAGGAGGTGGCCAGCGATCACCCTCACTAGTAGATCACGTAGCGGAGGTTGTACGCCAGTACTATAGAGTTACAGATGCTGGTGGCATCTTCCATGATGATGAAGGAAGGGATGTAATGGCGTATATGAGGAGTGTCGTGCATGCGACGTATAAATATTGTTTCATTGCCTTCAAAAATTAGAAAAGTGGCTTGTGGCAGGAGGTGTTGAGGGCAGTCTATAGGAGATACCCAAATCCTGAGGGTTAGCGATTCTCGGATGATTGGGGATACACAAAAGTGAGGGATATGCTTCACAACAAAAGATCCCACCTCATGACACGCGCCAGGGACTCACTGCGGAGGTAGGAGGAGGGGCGTGGAGCCTATAGCCAACCACCTATGTGCCACTGCATAGAGTGGAAGAAAGCCAAGAAGAAAGCACTAGAGAAAGTGAAGAGTCGCCAGCATGCAGAGGCCCGACGGATCCAAATGGAAACAATGGGATCGTCGCATTACTGATCGGGCGGCAAAGAGTTGTGGGAGGCAGAGTTTGTAAGTATATTTTGATTTCTAGTTTTTTAAAATTTATATTTCTTTTAATTCTTTATATAATTTGTTCTAATATATTGTGTCTGGTAATTGTTTGTATATATCATAATTGTTTTGCAGAATACTATCGTTGGTAGGATACCTACTCCTATAGAGGTAGGTTACCATCGAGGCCATAACTGCGTAGCCACATGGCTTCACTTCTATGAGGAGGGTCTCATCACTGAGGACCAATACAACTGGGCTATGAGGATTCGATAACCAGAGGAGGTATGTTTTTCTTACTTTCCTATTAAAAGTATAGCTAATTATAAATTTTTCTCCAGCATGTCTACGTAAGAAACCTTGATCTTTTGTGTATGTAGGCGAACCCGGATGTGGAGCATAGCAAGGAGGGGGATAGCGACGCTAGTAGCCATGGTGGTACTAGCGAAGATGTTTCTTCTTCAGATTCGTAGAGGAGCACCATACCTCCTCATGAGGCCGTGTTTTCTTGTAAATGTATGATCCATCTTTGGGCCTACTACTTGTAGCCACGCTTTAGGTCGCAAGCACTTAAACTTCCCATATAAATGCTTTTGATCCATAATGAATACGTGGACTTTTATTTATCATGCCCGTAAGATACATTGTCTTTTTCCCAAATACACAATCTAATGTATGGGAGAGGGAAAAAAAAACCAGAGAGCATGTGGTTGCACATGCTCTCTGGTTTTTTTTTTCCAGTTCTGTTTTGCGTGTCTATCCGTGCGTCTAAATTGCACAAAATGCGCATTTATACGCATGTCTACAGTGCAGAGTATACGCGCTTATACACGCGCTAGATAATTCAATTTTTTTTAAAAAATAAATATATTTTTTTAAAATGAGATTTTTTATTTTCCGTTCGTGTCTACCGGTGCTTGTAAAAGTGTGTCTATAAGCGTGTCTATATGCCCGTCTAACTGCAAAATAGACATGCTAATAGACACAAAAAATAAATTAAATAAATAGCAATTTTGGTTTATTATGCGCATGTATTCAGGCATGTATATGTACGTCTATTGCACGTATATTTTTATGTGTAAATTCGTTTATACATGCGATTATAGACGAGACACGGTAGACGCGCAAATAGAAGAGCGGATAGACGCGCCCGTAAGATTTTCTCTATATTCAAAAATCGCGTCTAAAAGTGTGTCTATGAGGCCTTTTTGTTGTAGTGCACACCCCATAGCCTACTCTAGCTGCAAACTTAAACTACCCTCTGAACTCAAGTATTCTACCTATGATAAGGAATTGCTAGCTGTAGTACAAGCTTTACGACAATGGAAAAACTATTTAATGGGATCTGAATTCATGATTAAAATTGACCAATAACATATCAAACATCTCCTTAGTCAGTCACAAATCTCTGACCATCATATTAAATGGACCGCTTTTATTCAAAGTTTCCACCCACTTATCCAATATCAACCCGAAAAAGAGAATGTTGTTGTCGATGCCTTGAGTAGAAGACCAACTATCCATAATATCTTTGTGATATCTTTTGATTTCCTTATCCCTATGAAAGATACTCATGATTAAGATCCTAATTTTCAAGCTAATTGGAATAAATTAATTGCAAATAACTGGATTCCAATTTATTCATTGTCTTATGCTGATGGATTTATATTTTATGAGAAAAGGTTATGTGTAATTATTTCATTTAGATCATTTGCATTGCACGAAATTCATTGTCCCCCATATCAAGGCCATAGAGGTATTATTTCCACTTTACGTACATTGATTAAAGATTTTTACTAGACATAGATTGAATTTGATGTTTGTAACTTTGTATTTGAATGTTTAATTTGTGAAAGAGTTAAGCGACACTATGGTAAGCAATATGGTTTGTTAATGCCTTTACCAATTCTAGAATGACCATGGGAACATATTTCAATGGATTTTATTACTAGTTTGCCTAACACACAAGCTAATCATGATATGATTTGGACTATTGTAGATCAGTTTAGCAAACAAGCATATTTCATTCTATGTAAGAAAATGTTAACTGCATCTCAAGCTACTCAATTATTCTTGAAAAAATATTTTTACTAACCATGGTTTGCCAAAAGTTATTATTTCTGACCTTGATTCTAGATTCTACAATAATTTTTAGACTACTTTGTTTGCTAATTTAGGTACAAAGATTGATTTTTCATTTGCATTTCATCCTAAAACAAATGGGCAAACAGAAGCTACAAACAGTACAATTTTGGATCTTTTGCGTGCGTACAAAATTTTAAAACCACAAAGATGGGATACACACTTGCATTTACTTTAGTTTGAATACAATAACACCCCACATACAATTGCATAGAAAGCACCTTTTGAAATAATTTATGGATATAGATTGCCTACACCTTTTACCTCATTGTCAAACAAAGTTAAAGCTGTTGATGATATTACCAATATGTATGCTACTATTTTTGCTAAAGTTAAAGACATGATTGCGAAAGCCCCACAATCATACACAAAACGAGCTAGAAAGAAAATAAAAGCTATGAGTTTCACAGTTGATGATTATGTTTGGTTACGCATTGAAAAGAGAAGATTACAAAGTGTTGAGAAAAACCCTATTGTAAAGTTAGCTCCTAGATTTTATGGACCTTTCAAAATCATTCATAAAATCAATGACAATGCATTTAAATTAGAATTACCCCAACACTAGAAAATTCATAGTACGTTTCATATCAGTTTGTTACGACCTTTTAAAGTCCAATTACATGTCTACCATGTCTATGAAAACCCTCCTTTGTTAGAAGAAGAAATTCAAATCTTTGAACCTGAAACTATTCTAGACACTGATTATATGACCACTAGAACTGGTCGTAGATATTCTAGATATTTGGTAAAGTTTAAAAATCATCATGTTGAAGAGGCCCAATGGATGCACGCTCATGACCTAAGTGCTTAACCCTCACTGCTTGCTCCACATTGAGCTAATAGCAATTGAGGACAATTGCTATCCCACCCCGAGGGTATAATGCCAGGAGGCATATTCCACGGTGAATTTTGTGAGACCACGGTGGATTCTATGAGGTTTTGTGGTGGATTTTGTAAAACTATATTTATTTGCTGGGGCTTGTACACAAAGTGGATTCTTTGTGTGAAAAGTTGATGAGGACGCTTGCCCTTTTCAGATGTCACATTAAATTAATGTGCAAGTGGGCGATTCCATAGCAAGTGATCTCACAAAATAAATATTAAAATTAATGGAAGTTTATGAGTTTAGAGTGTGCACTTATATTAAATCAAGGGTAGGATAGAGTTCCAACTTATTTACTTATTTTGTAGCTGAAGACTGCTAGGTATTCACTTTTGTCAGTTTAATTTTATTATTTTCTAACAATTGTAAATGCTTCAGTTGATGTGTCAAGCAGGCGGCATTGGCATTGGGAAGCACTGGGTGATAGCGTGTATTCAAGTCACCTAGAAGAAATTATCATGGGCACGCATCTTATCATTAAAGGCATGGCCCTAATGTTTATTTATTTGCACTTATTTATTGAAGCGCTTGACATATATCTATTATTTTGTATGCACATAGATGCATGATGGGACCTAAAATGAGCCGGCCTGGCTATAGCACTAGCCGGACCTCATGCTCATGACACACAAACACCCTCATGGTCTCGCGGACCAAGAGCATCAATATAAGGCTGAAGGACAAACCGCCCTAAAGCTTAATTCCTGCGTTTATAGTTTATAGTCCAACATTTTCCTTAAACTCCTCAGAGGGAGATCCCAAAGTACTTAGGCATAACACCTCAAACACACACACATAGGAGGCACTCCACCGACTAATAGTCGGAGCCCCACGGCCCTTTGCTGCGCTACTAAACATATAACATATACGAGCACAACCTCCTCTCTTTTATATTTCTTGTATTTCCAGGAGATATACCATGCTTCCTCACTTCACAGTCCCTTAGGAAACCGACCCCCTTCCCTACGACAAGGGTTATATAACCTCACACTCTCAATCATGGATCAAAGTCCTAAGAAAACAATTGCTATGCAATCCAGGAAATTTTTCCTTCCGATACCATGAACAATGCATACTGCATAATATGAATGGTTTAGTGCACAAACAATAGAAAATCAGCATTGTGTATCGTACGAAACCAATCTTTTCATGATTTCCATGCTAACGTTTATGTGTGAAATGAGGAGAGACACTTAGCCTTACGCTCATGCTCCCTTTTTCTTTATTTTAAAATAACGCCCTACAACCATGATGCAACACATAAATCAGATTTAAGATTGTACTTTAATACTCAAACTCCCCTCTCACTCTACCGTTTAATGTTTTGCAATCATTGATAGGTGTAAAAGTCGTTTTATGTGTATTTCTTTGTAGAGAAAGCAATAGATACGAACAAAAACATAGAAATGAGGATAAACTAAGGCTAACCTCTTGCTCTACCTTCATTATACATTGCACAAACACTTATGTTATTTTTTGGAATTTTCTTTTTATTGTTTCCTAGTTTTCTCCCATTTAAAACTCATTTTCCACCATTTTTTGGTATTTTTCCTCTATTATTTTCAATAAAAAATAACTAGAAATTGAAATTTATTATGGGTTGTGGCCCTTAGGTTCTTTGACATCAAAATTTCAGGTTTTATTGATGTTATATCTCATGTTTCCCCTTTATTTTGCAAAAAAATCCCATTTTGCCTCTTAAACGCGTGTTTTATGGGTTTTGTACCATGAATTTCAGTCATAACACTTATGATTTTCTGATTTTCTGAGCATAAACTGATCAAACTCATAGCAAACAACAACATTATGCATAATCAGCCCATGGGAACAAACATTCATGAAGCAAATTGCATAAAACATCAATTCCCTTTGTAAAAATAAAATTACCGTTCTTTGCGGGTTGCGGGTTTTTATTTGCCATGTTTTGGGACTGATTTCCAGCATCCATTAATGTCTATGACAGTCAGCAATCTACACTCCTCTTGCATCACGGAGCAATCCCATCTCGGTTGGATAAGCATCCGTCGATCCTTCTTCTTCGCACATGAATCTGCCTCTAGAAGAGAGAGACGGAGGAGAGAGAAAGACTAATTTCTGATATTTCCATTGGGGCCACCATTTGAGGAGCGAAGACAGGTGATAGAGTCAGTAGGGAAGGAGTAATTCGGGGGTAATGTCAATTGTATGGGTTGTGTACAGGCCGCCATCTCCATCCCCAAGGATAGAGCGCATTTTTCGGTGCTGATGTGCCCACGCTATCCTCCTCTCTCTCTCCTCACTTTTTTTGCCAAAAGTTTCATGTTATGTTTCCTTTTTGGGCTCCCAAGGGTCACTTACCCATTTTGGCCAAATTTTGTCTACCCCTTCGTATCTTGCCCGGTTTCATGGCCATTTCACCGTCCGGACTTGGAATTGAGCTCTGAAAAATCGTGGGCATCTAGCTTGACATCCCACATTGGCCGGTAACTCTTGACAACCCGCACGGCAGTCTAAAAAATTATCAAAAATTAACAAATGTCGCTCGGGCGCCTTTAAAGCACTTTGACGCTTAAAATCGTCCTAGGCCGAGTTGCCGCCTTCGACGTGAATATTTTTTCCTTGATATTCGTAATTTTTAGCTATTTTTAAGCACTTCTCGGCATCCAAATTCCGCTCTCGTTGGCAACCACGGGATAGGGCAACTCAACCCGTCTAATCGTACAATAGATCTGCACAAAACAACCAAAGGAAGCATCAAGCTGTTACAAAATAGACACATACTAAACATAGTACAACACGCACCCTACCCCCTGGCAGAACCAAGGCATGACATCCACAAGGAATAGGCCTAGCATAATCTGATAGAAGATCCGAAGCTAGTCACTAACCAATTGTTCCAACACGGCCAAACTAAAAAGAACTATCAAAGAGGTTGCCCCAAATGGTGGTCTGAACTACCTACCGAGCTAAGGACACCACAACTAGGAGCTCCTACTAGGCGAGGACTCCTATAGCATGATCAAGAAGTATTGTCGTGTAGCACATTTCTTCTTTTAGGATTTTTATTTTGTTGACATGGGCATGTAAAAAGGAGGGAGCTGAGCGTAGTGACCCAAGGAGAACAGGGCATCAGCCTCAGGTCATGTTTGGGTACCCAAGAACCTACCAAGCCCTCGCAAGGCGACACTTAATCCTTTTCTGACGCTCACTTTTATTTTTGCTCCAACCTTCCTTAATTTCTTCTTTTCCAGCAAGATGCCACCCCTAGGAGGACAAGGCATGGGCCCCGAGTCTGACTCGTCCCCAGGAACCTACCAGGCCTTCCGCTAGGCGATGATCAACTGCTTATAGATTTTCCTTTCTTTTCTTTGCTTTGATAGGGGTTAGAACCCCTTTTTACACACCTTTGTATATATTTATTATCTTTAAGATATTCAGGGTTTCTTTTCCTTTATCATCATCTTTTCCTTCTAGTAGGCTTCTCTAATTGCCTCACAACTAACAAGAACTCTTAGAACGGCTGCCTAGCAGGATAGCAGAACAGGGTCACTAGGACTACTTCTAAAACAGGGCTTTCAATGCCTGGCAATGTCTTTACAAGAGGCAACGACTACTCAGACCTCCCTCAAACATACTAAACCGAAACCTTGGGACTTTATGCCTTGGGACTCTGGTCCCCAACAAGAAAAGAAAATCCCCTTACAAGCACACAAACACATATAGCACAAAAACCACAGTACTCATAAAGGAGAGATATCACCTGGGTAGGGCCACAAGAAGCTTCTGTGCAACAAAGGCTCCTTCCAAGCTCTTCTTCAAACCTGTCTAGCACAAAACTAAAACAAGAAACCATTAACCGCACCTGCACTAAACATACAACTGGCCCTCTTGGCCTAATGACATAAAGCACTTCACTACAAAACTTGATCGGCCCTCTTGGCCTAACAAAATAAAACAATAACACCTCGCAAAATAGGCCCTCTTGGCCTAATGAAATAAGACAAAGTAGCACCTACACATCCCTCCCTAAAAGAGCAGAGATATACAATAATAGGCTCCTTTTCAAGGAGGAAAAACAGGCTCATAGCCCTAAACTAAATGCATAAGGTTATGACCCATCCCTCCTGCATATATAGCAAGAGACGTACGCAGAACATGTTGTCTAATCAGCCTATGGGTCCAAGACAATAACGGTAGATTGGTCTCGACTACTCTTTGCATCACCCATATCAACCATCGTCTGCCATATGTTGCATGCTCTAATAACATACCCCACAAGCGATCGGGTCATGTTTCATCATTGATCACAATATCTAAACTAGGACCACAATTAAAGAAGAGGTCTTCCTCATAAGCAAGATTTGCTACTGAATCCGCAAACTGATTCCAGTAACGTGGAATCAGCTGAAAAGACACTCTCTCAAACTCCTCAACTAGGGTCATGGCAGTTCGATGATACATACAAAGAATGGGATTCCGCATTGTGTACATCCCATCTAGCTGATTCAGGATCAATTGCGAATCCCCTTTTACTAACAATTGACGAATACCACCTTGTTTGGCAATATGGAGTCCCATAATCAAGGCTTTATACTCCATCATATTGTTAGTGAATCCTACCTCGAGATAAGCAGCTAACTTCATCATAACACTATGTCAGAGATCTCGGATTACTACTCCAACACTCCCTTTTTTATTAGTGCCCCTCGACGCTCTGTCAAAATATAATGTATATGTCCACAATGGGTTTACACAGCCTGCCATCGTGGACTCCTCTATTCGTAATTATGGTAATCAAAGTTTAGCATGTTGAGAGGATGAACTGATGGCTCCATCCCACCTTCTTCATTGAACTCAACAGGGATACTTGTCAACAGTCGTAAGTAGTGATGGCAGAAGACTTTAATCTCCCACACAAAATTTCCGTCTTCTTGCTCAATCACTTTGTATCCTTTGCTCCACCAGATAAGCTTCCCCTGATGGTATCTCTGCTCCAGATATGGGTGCTCCAAATAAGGAATTAACCGCCCCATCAACTAGCTTTAAGCTCTTTTGCAGGTCTCAAATCATCCCCAACATGGACCTGCAATGCATTTCTCTATATTAGCATACTTAGAAATAATAAGGTTTAATCTTATTAAGATTAACCTTCTTTTTAAACTCTACTCCCTGTAGATCAGCTAATAGAGCCGTAGACCTATTTTTCCCTAACCTAACAATCTTGCAGGGGCCATCCCATTTAGGTTCCAGCTTCCCTGGAAACAGCTCCCTATGTGCATCATAATAGAGGACGAATTGCCCTTTTTGAAAGGTATATTTCTTTGCTTTAAGGTCATGCAACTGCTTCATCCAACGCTTGGCTACCTGCTGGTGTAATAAGCTCTGCAACTTCAGCTCATCCAGGAGGGCTATAGTCGTGAAACGTTCAAAAAGGGAATCCTCATCCCCTAAAGAATGGTTAATTGCAAACCATATGGTCGGCAATTCGATTTCAAGGGGTAACATACACTCTTCCCCATAAACCAATTTGAATGGAGTATGGCCGGTAACGCGCTTGAACGTGGTATTATACGCCCATACTGCCACATACAACTTCTTGTCCCAGTCTCGTTTCTTCTCAGAGACTATCTTAGACAAGATCCCCACAAGCTATTTATTAGTACTTTCCACTTGCCCATTTGCTTGCGGATTATAAGGAGTCGTTTTATTATACTTGATTTTCCAAGCCTCAGTCAAGCTTTTGATCATCTTATTCAAAAAATGGGTTCCACGGTCCGACACTAATTCTTTTGGTGGACCAAAGCGGCAGATAATCTGCTCTAAAAGGAAACTTGCAGTCTCTTTTGCGTTGTCCTGCCTCGTGACCCGCGCTTCTGACCATTTTGTAAAATAATCAGTGGCCACTATAATATACCTCTTTTGGGTAGTAGACGACGGAGTAATATGACCCACAAAATCAATGCCCCACTTCTCAAATGGAAGGATAGCCATGATAGGTGTAAGTGGGCATTTCCTATTCTCTCTATTGTCATGCCTTTGACATGTTACAACTATATATATCATCTCTCACTTGACTTGGGTCTCACCTATATATACTAACTCTACATCAATATGAATCATTCTTTGGGAGCATGTCTTGTGTATCTCTCTCGTACTCTCTCTCTCTCTCAACATGATATCAGAGCTATGGATGTGTAGCAACAACAAGGAAGATAAGTTGTCTCATTGTTTATACTTGATTGAATTCTTTGCACAGGTGATGATTTGATACATGAACTTGTTCAAATTAGAAGTATTAGTTAATTTTGTGCTCTCGAATCCTGTCAAAACCGCTTGTCAATCGGAGTTCTAGATCAAAAGTTATGACAGTTCAGGATTCAAGACAACAATTCTGCTCAAATCTGCAATTCTTTTTTTAAAACTGTATTTCTAATTACCATTCGTTAATTGCCAATTACAATTTATTAATCGCTCGTCTTCGTTAATGATGTTGATTACGACAAGCAAACATCTTGCTATTTTTAGCGATGTTTTATTATCGTTCACGTTCTTTGCTCGACCGAAATAGCACTTTTCTTATATGCATCATCTCGTCTTGCACGTTACGCCTCTCTATTTCGGGCTTTCTTTTTAGTCACTCAATACTTTTCGTCGTTCTTATGTGCATATCCTTATTTTGATTGTCATGCGTCTCAACTACACTCGTCTTGATCATGGTTTGCAGATTTTGCGATCTCATCTTATTTGTTTTCTCTCGACATACAGGCATGGCCAATTGCGTAATTGTTAACGGATATCCGTCTGGCCAACATTCGGTTCCCTTCTTCCAAGGACAAGACTTTCTTGGGTGGAAAGCAAAGATGATGCTAATTCTTGAAGGTGACTAATTATTTGATATTGTTTTGGGCGACCTGTCTTGCCCAGTTCAACCTATTGATGTGATGAATAACAATTCTATGATTATTGATGGTCCATTATTTGAACAATGGAAAATTGATCATACTGATTGGATTCGTCGTGACAAAGCGGCTCGTCGTTATATATTGTCTGCACTTCCTAACTCACTTATGTTGGATGTCTTTCATCTGGAAACCTCTCATGCTATTTGGGAGTATCTTATCTCAACGTTTGAGAAGAAATCGGTCACCGAAATTTTATATCTCCAAACTTGTTTGAAGAATCTTCAATATAAGGTTGGTACTTCTATGCACTCTCATATCGAGGCTTTTAAAGACATTATCAACCAGCTTGGTGCTGTCGGCACTCCTGTTGTTAAAAATCAGATTGTTACTCAACTTCTTCATACCATCAAAGATCCTTTATATGACAATATCATCACTATTTTGTCTAACAAGGATGATATCCACTTTGACAAAGCATGTATATCTCTTATTGAATATTCTCAACGTCATGAGCATCATTGGAAAAATCTGATGCTGTTTTGGTCACTCGCGAACAAAGGGATTTTGATGCTGCTTTTGTTGCTCGCAAGCGTCCTGCTTCACGTTTTCAGCAGGGTGGACGCCCTAATCTAGGTAGTAGATCTTCTCGTCTTGCTTATCCTAACAAACATTGTTCTTATTGTGATAAGAAAGGTCATGTGGCTTTTGATTGCTGGGCACGTCAATATGATGAGGAGCATGGAGTTACTACAAAGCAACCTCGCTCGTCCAAAAGTTTTCCTCGTGATTATTGTGCACATATAGATCATCCATCTCGCCGTTGTTATAAACGCAGATATGATGAAGAACGTTCTCAAACTTATATTGTTCAACAAATTTTAACTGATGATGATCATACTCATCAGGAGCTCAATTTCATCCATTATGATATCTCTCCAGAAAAGGTACTTCATGTTCATGATGGTTCTCTATTCATCGTTGATTCAGGTGCCACTGGAAACATGACATACCAATCACAGTGGCTTCACAATTATCATTCTCTTCCTGTCAAGAAGTTTGTTTACCTTGCCGATGATACGACTTGTCAAGTCAAAGGAGTGGGTGATTTATATCTGGGGACTATTTCATCCACTAGAATATTAAGAGGAGTTCTTCATGTTCCAGATTTGCAAAGAAATATTCTTTCTGTTGCTCGTCTAGTTGATCTTGGTTTGTTTGTTGGCTTTGATCATAATCAATGTCGTATAGAGAAAGATGGGCATACTATAGCAGTGGCTCCTCGACATGGTAATCTATTTGAGCTATCATTGAACGATACAGTTGCAAATGTTGTTACTGCCCCTAGAGATGCAGATTGCAAATTATGGCATCAACGATTTGCACACTCCAATTTTGCCAAAATTCTTGATCTTCATCGTCATGGTCTTGTGCAAGGTATGGATCTTAAATCTCATCCACGTATGGGAATATGTGAGTATTGTGCACTTGGAAAATGCCATCATTCGCCTTTCCACACTTCTACTTCATCACATTCCTGTGCTCTCTTGGATTTGGTTCAAACCGATATTTGTGGTCCTTTTCCTGCCTCAAAGTCTCAATATCGATATTTTATAACTTTCATTGATGATTTCTCACGGTACACACATGTCTATCTTCTTCGACATAAGTCTGAGGCTTTACCTATATTTAAACAATACAAGATAAGTGTGGAGCTTCAAACTGGATTCTCTATAAAGACGCTTCGCAGTGACAATGGCGGTGAATATGTATCCAATCTATTTGATGACTTCTATAAGGATCAAGGTATTCATCATGAGTTTACAGTTCCTTATTCTCCTCAGCAAAATGGTGTTTCTGAGTGCAAAAATCGCACAATTCTTAATGCTATACGTTGCATGCTTATACACTCTGGTTTGTCTCGAAAGTTTTGGACTGAAGCACTTCTAACAACTGTTTTTATTCAAAATTATCTTCCAACTACTGCACCTGCTGGTAAAATTCCTATAACAATTTGGACAGGGAAGACACCTTCAATCTGCCACTTTCGCACATTTGGCTGCATTGCTTATATTCATGTGCCCAAGGACACTCGACAATCCTCTAGGTTTGAAGGTTATTTTTCTTGGTTATTCAGATAATTCCAAAGGTTACAAATTTTATGATCCTTCTTCTCAAAAGGTTATCATTAGTCGTGATGCTATATTTGATGAGAAGACTATGGGTGGCACATGGTCATCAGATGTTTCAGATGATACACAGTCTTTGCTTAGTGCATTTCCTTATTTGCTTTGTGATTCTACTAATTCTGATGATCATAAACCTCCTTCACCTCCAAAGAAGATTGATGAAAATTTGGAGATCTATGTTGATCTTCCTATTGAGATAGAGCATGGATTCTATTCTATTGAATATGATGTCTTTGATGATGCTATGTCTGTCCAAGAGGATCCAATATCTTATATGGAAGCTATCAATTCGTCTCAAAGGGATCAATGGCAAGAAGCTATGCAAGCTGAGTACGATTCTTTAATCTCCAAAGGTACATGGATTCTTACTTAACTCCCCCCAAATCGTGTTCCTATCAAATGTAAATGGGTTTATAAAACCAAGACCAAAGCTGATGGCTCGTTTGATAAGTTCAAAGCACGACTTGTTGCAAAAGGTTACTCACAGGTTGTAGGAGTAGATTATCAAGAAACATTTTCTCCCGTTGTGCGCTCCACAACTGTTCTTATGATTTTGGCTTTTGCAACACTATTTGATCTAGAAATTCACCAAATGGATGTTAAAACGGCTTTTCTCAATGGAGATCTTGAATAAGAAATCTATATGGAGCAACCTGAAGGTTTTATGATTGCAGGAAAGGAGCATCTTGTATGTCAGCTTCATCGTGCATTATATGGATTGAAGCAAGTCTCTCGTGCTTGGTATATTAAGATTGATCAGTTCCTCACATCTAAAGGTTTTGTTGCATGTTTTTCTGACCCAAATCTTTACATCAAAAGGGAGGATAAATATTTTATTATTCTTGCTCTATATATTGATGATACTATTCTTGTGTTAAATAATATTACTTTTTTGGATGCTATGAAGAAGCTTTTATTGACTGCATTTGAAATGGTGGATCTTGGTGAGATACATTCTTGTTTGGGTATTCAAGTTCAACGACACCAACAACAAGGCATTCTTCTTCTTCGCCAGACAGATTTTATTAATGATATTGTTAAGAAGTTTGGGTTGACGAATGCGCACTCTGCCAACACTCCCATTCTTTCAAGCTCTACCAAGGGTACATCTACAACACGCAATGAAGAATCAGCCATTCATCAACCTTTTGCTAATCTTGTTGGTAGTCTTCAATTTATTGGTTTAAACACAAGACCAGATATTTTATTTACATCTAATTTTTTGGGACAGTATCTTTCTTCCCCTTCCACTATTCATTGGAGTGCTGCAAAACGTATTCTTAAGTACCTCAAGGGTACTAAGGAATTTGGTCTTATTTATCGTTGTCGAGAGGATTCTTCTTTATCTTCTTCAACTTCTCTTGATCTTATTGGATATACAAACGCTGATTGGGCAAGTTCACACTTATCCATGCGATCTACAAGTGGGAATTGTTTCTTTGTAAATGGATGTTTGGTTTCTTGGTCCAGCAAGAAACAACGATGTGTTGCGGTTTCTACAACTGAAGCCGAATATGTTGCTGCATCATTAGCAGCTCGTGAGCTAGTTTGGCTTCGACAACTACTTGCAGATTTGGGACATCCTTCATCATCTAGTACACCTGTTCGATGCGATAACCAAAGTGCTATTAGTCTTACCAAAGACTATATACAACATAGTAAATCAAAGAATATTGCTATTCATTATCATTATGTTTGACATGAAGTCAAGAAAGGTTCCATTATGGTGGATCATTGTCCCAGTGATCAAATGGTTGCAGACATCTTCACAAAATCTCTTAGTGAAGCTCGCTTTAGCTCATTAAGACATGCACTTGGTATTGTTCCAAGTTCTTGTCTCACTGATTGAGGCATGTATCATTGTATTCAAGAAAACTTTATAGTAAATCATTTTTGTATCGTAGGTATGTGTAGGGGCTCGGGTTTTTCCCTTGTTCTCCCCAAGGGTTTTTTCACTCGCAGCTAGAGACCTTTGTTTGAGTGGGGATGTTACAACTATATATATCATCTCTCACTTGACTTGGGTCTCACCTATATATACTAACTCTACATCAATATGAATCATTCTTTGGGAGCATGTCTTGTGTATCTCTCTCGTACTCTCTCTCTCTCTCAACATGATAGGTATCACATCTCTTCACATACTCAAAAGAATCTTGGAAGATGGACGGCCACCAATATCCAGCTCTTAAAGCTTTCTGCGCTGTCAACCGTCCCGCGAAGTGCCCTCCATATGCAGAGTCATGACACTCCTCCAAGATAAAAGGAACCTCATCAAGCATCACACATCGGCAATAGATATCATCGACACCTTGCCGATATAGCGTCCTTGCGATCAAGGAAAACTTCAATTCCTGTTGTTTAATTTTCCTCTTTTTAGACTTTGACAAACCAACTCCCATCTCTCCTGTTGATAGATAGTGTGTAATGGCAGCATACCAAGATGGGATAGAAGCTGTATCAATTTTAAACATTTCTTCAATATCACTTCCTTCAACCAAAGTCTCTTTCAGCTCCCCAAAATCCACAAGGCATTCCACAATACCCTGCAACCTCGCTGGCTTACTCTTAATCTCATAATCAAACTCTTGCAAAGTGATTAATCACTTTGGCAAACGATCAGGCGGCTGTAGCTTATTCATAAGCAATCTAAGCCCTTTTGCCTTTGTATAGAATACTACCTTTTCATAGAGGATGTAGTGCCTGAATTTCTTAGTCCCAAAGACCATCACAAGACACAACTTCTCCATGTAGGTATAGTTAATCTCTGAAATGCCCAATTTCCGACTAGCAAAAGCTATCAAATGATACCACTTTTCCTCAAATTTGGGCTAAACAGCAATAGTTGATACTATGCATAGTGGCTGCTGAAAATATATAGAATACCTCACCTCTTTTAGGTGCTTTTAAAACGGGTGCTTTTACTAGCTCCTGTTTTACATCCTCAAAAGCTACCTTACAAGGGTCGCTCCATTCAAATGAACAACTAAAGGATAATAAATTTGTTAATGGCAACGTTCTTTCTACCAAGGCATTGATAAACCTTCGATAGTACCCTATCGACGACAAAAAGCTACAAACCTCGTTCGGAGTGCGTGATGGATTCATAGCAACTATAACCTTGATCTTTTCAGGGTCAGTTGCTATCCCTACTGAACTGACCACATGGCCTAGCAATAGCCCATAAGGTACTCCAAAGACACACTTCCGTGGGTTAAGAGCGATACAAAATTGTCTGCACCGCTCAAAGCACTTTCTCAAAATAATCAATATCCTTTCCCTTATAGCGGCTGCCCCTAGGTCATCAATAAATACTTTCAACTCATCTGGGGAGATGTCACCAAAGGTCTTGTCTGTTGTTCGCTGCCACGATCCAGGTGCATTGCACAAACCAAAGGCCATCACATGGTATGCAAAAGTACGAAAGACAGTAATAAAAGTCGTTTTCAACTTGTCCTCTTCTGCAATTGCCATCTGGTTATATCCCGCAAAGCAATCCATGAATGAATATATTTCCCTACCCGCTAATTGATCCCAAAACTGGTCAATAAACGGCATCGGGTAGTAATTCTTAACCATCTGCTTATTCAGCTCTCTAAAATCTACACATAATCAGATCTGGTTATTTTTCTTCTTCCTGATAACAATTGGTGAACACCATTCTGTGTGATGTATAGGGAAGATTAACCCAGCTTTCCTTGACTTCTGCAACTCCTCAGACAACCCGTCCCTCAATTCAAAAGGCATACGCCTTACCTTCTGACGCACAGGACGACTACCTTCTTTTACAGGAATAGTATGAACAGCCAGATTGGGAGGGATACCTCTCAGCTCATCATAACTCCAAGCAAAAATATCGTGGAATTCTTGAATCAGGGACACATAGTCCTCCCTTTCTGCTGAACTGAGCATAGAACCTAATTTAATCGGCCACGAATCATTCGACGTGCCAAGGTCTAACTCAATCACATCTGCATCTCTTATCCTATTTTGAGGCTCTATCGGCTCATTCAGAGTTATCTGATAGATATCCTCTATAGTGGATCCCTCTTTAGATTCGTCACTGGATGATGTCTCACTACCAGATGGATCTTGAGCTGTCTCTAATTCAGTAGAAGATAAAGGAGCTCTCTCACTTTGAGGAGACTCAGGATAAGCATCGACTATTACTTGATTAGCACCTCTACCTAAAACCACTCGACTGGCGGGTATATCGACTTGACAGTCTGTTCGTAAGATCTAAGGCCTACCTAGCAAAACCCGATAGCTAGGACGTCCTGCAAATCTTATCACCCTAAAGTCCAAGAAACATTCTACACTCGCAACTGTAACATGGACTCTAATAACGCAACCTTCTGGTTGTCTTAGACTATCATCGGCCATTGTCAGAAGGGTGGAGCTGTCTTTCTGGATGTCTAGACCCAACCTCTCCATCAATTCTAAACTCATGATGTTGACAGAGGATCCAGTGTCTACAATGGCATGTTCTACTAATATCCCATCCACATAAGCTGGAACCCTAGGGCAATTCTTTTCAGCATGGTCAAACCAATCTTCCCCTACTCGTGCTATGCCCAGAGGTCCCATAATATACCCGATACGCAGAATCTTCTTAAATTCCTTGCATACTCTTGGAGATACTTTGATCAATTGCAAGAGGTTCACATATGGTTTAACTTCACAAAGAGAACTTGCTAAATCAAAGTCATGATAAGTAGCCAAAGCTCTCTTTTCTCGCCAAACCATCCTCTCTTTTGGTCTTGGGACCGGTTTGGACGCTTCTTTCTTAGTTCTTGCCTTCTTTCTTGGCACTGCCTCCCCTTATCCCCTTGTTTAGGGTTTGCCTCAACCAGGTTTTTCTTATCTTTGTCAACCTCTTTAGCCTTTTGGCCTCTTGTCATAGCTCTTAAGTTAGAGGTTTCAGCATCATGGACTTGTACAGCCTCAATAAGGCTGACCCCGTTGCCTTGTGGCAACTCTTCTATATTTGTTTTTCCCCTCTGCAATATTTGCCTAGGTGCATCATTCTGCTCTGCAAGTTATTTCCTTGCGCTCTATGATTCATTGGGCCCGGCTGTTTACTCCCTTGTTGGAGGGAACTAATCTTACTCCAATAGGTAGCAGCTAGATAGCACGACTTCCCACAAATGTCACATTTCACAATTGGACAATTTCTGGGGAAGTGCTGTCCACCACACCATTTAGAACTGAATCTAGAGGGTCCACCCTCTTCAGGGCATCGACTCCCTATCAAATTTTGTTGCTTCTTCAAGAAATTAACATGGATGGCTATTTGTCGATATTGTTCAGAAATCATATTGGTATAATGCTTCATCATGTCCTTAACTTCGCCAAGGATATTAGATGCACTCGAATCATAGCCTCGATCGTCAACCCATCATTCCATTGGCCTAACAATCTGATTTGGCATTGGTTGTTGACCCATAGGAACAATATTCGAATTTGAAACTTGGTCTCCAACATTTGGTGAAGCCAACTGACTTGCCATGGGCATAGTCACACTGGGAGGAGCTGGCAATAAAGGTACATTCTGAACCACACTCCCTCTCCCAATAGGGTTAGTCATAGGCATCCCTTGACTTCCATTCGTCAATGATGGATTGCCGCTAGATACTAAATCCCCATTAACATTCATTCGAGAGGAGTAGGCCGTTTGTAATCGTGCTTCCACTCCCTCTGCCCATGTAATAGTGGCGTCTATATCTGCCAAGGCCACACTGCTCAATTGTACTTGGATATTAAAATCCAACCCATGCAAAAAGTATTGCAATTGGGCAGCTGCTGGAATGGGAATGTAAGTTTGCAACTTACGGAATACTTCCTTCAACTTCTTGGCATATGCTTTTACATTCTCGTGAGGGTCTTGACGTTTACATTCAAGACCCGCAACCAATATTGGCAACCTCTTTCAGGGGCATATTCTGCTCGGAAAGCTGTATAGAATTGATCAATGGTGGTTATGGTTCCAGACTCTATGCTGTGATACCATACCGCAACCCTTCCTTTTAACGTCATGTTGAAGAACGTCATGAGATGTCCCTCGTCTTGGATGCGATAATTGAACATCAATCTCTAAAATTCACAAATGTGAAATTCTGCATCCTCTTCTGCTAACCCATTAAAAATGGGCAAGGGAACTCCTAAGGCTGGTAACTCTAGCGTCCATGCAGGAATTGCAATAGGCTATGCCATGGTGACAATCGGATTAGCAATAGGAGCTTAAAGTGACGGATTCACACCCCCACTTGAAGTGGGTAAACTTGGTGGAGGAGAAGAAGATCTTACACTTCCTCCTACACCTAATGGAATAGGTGGAGTAGTTAAATGACTAAGACCACTACTTTGTATACTTACTGGGCTACTCCTTTGAGGAGAATAACAGCTTACAATCTCTAACTATCGCCTAGCCCTCTCAGCACGTTCTGCTCTTTGGATTTCGGCTTGACGGTCCTTGTCAGAGGACATAAACCAACTTCCTTTTAGTCCCTAGAAACCCTAGATCAAAAAACCACCACTTATAAGTGGCTCTCGGCAGACGCACCACTGATGGGATCTCAAATAGGCCGGCACGGCTATAGCACTAGCCGGACCTCATGCTCATGACACACAAACACCCTCACGGTCTCGCGGACCAGGAGTATCAATATAAGGCTGAAGGACCAACCGCCCTAAAGCTTAATTCCTGCATTTATAGTTTATAGTCCAACATTTCCCTTAAACTCCTCAGAGGGAGATCCCAAAGTACTTAGGCATAACGCCTCGAACACACACGCATAGGAGGCACTCCACTGCCTAATAGTCGAAGCCCCACTGTAGCTCTCCTACATCTCAGGGATTGGCCCTTTGATGCGCTGCTAGACATATAACACATACAAGCACAACCTCCTCTCTTTTATATTTCTCGTATTTCCAGGAGATATACCATGCTTCCTCACTTCACAGTCCCTTAGAATATTGACCCTCTTCCCTACAGCAAGGGATAACCTCACACTCTCAATCATGGGTCAAAGTCCTAAGAAAACAATTGCTATGCAGTCCAGGAGATTTTTCCTTCCGATACCATGAACCATGCATAGTGCATAATGTGAATGGTTTAGTGCACAAACAATAGAAAATCAACATTGTGTATCATGCGAAACCAATCTTTTCATGATTTCCATGCTAACGTTTATGTATTGAAACGAGGAGAGACACCGAGCCTTACGCTCATGCTGCCTTTTCCTTTATTTTAAAATAACATCCTACAGCCATGATGCAACATATAAATCAGATTTAAGATTGCACTTTAACGCTCAAACTCCCCTCTCACTCTACCGTTTAATGTTTTGCAATCATTGATAGATGTAAAGGTTGTTTTATGTGTATTTCTTTGTAGAGAAAGCAATAAATACGGACAAAAACATAGAAATGAGGGTAAAACCAGGCTAACCTCGTGTCTACCTTCATTATACATTGCACAAACACTTATGTAATTTTTTGGAATTTTCTTTTTATCATTTCCTAATTTTCTCCCATTTAAAATCCATTTTTCACCATTTTTTGGTATTTTTCTCTATTATTTTTTTAAAAAAATAACCAAAATTTGAAATTTATTATGGGTTGTGGCCCTTAGGTTCTTTGACAGCAAAATTTTAGGTTTTATTGATGTTATATCTCATGTTTCCCCTTTATTTTGCAAAAAACCCCCATTTTGCCTCTTAAACGCATGTTTTACGGGTTTTGTACCATTAATTTCAGTCATAACACTTATGATTTTCTGATTTTCTGAGCATAAATTGATCAAACTCATAGCAAACAACAACATAATGCATAATCAGCCCATGGGAACAAACATTCATGAAGCAAATTGCATAAAATATAAATTCCCTTTGTAAAAATAAAATTACCGTTCTTTGCGGGTTGCGGGTTTTTATTTGCCATGTTTTGGGACTGATTTGCAGCAGCCATTTATGTCCATGACAGTCTAGAATCAACAATCTACCCTCCTCTTGCATCATGGAGCAATCCCATCTCGGTTGGACAAGCATCCGTCGATCCTTCTTCTTCCCACATGAATCTGCCTCTAGAAGAGAGAGAGGGAGGAGAGAGAAAGACTGATTTCTCATATTTCCATTGGGGCCACCATTTGAGGAGCGAAGACATGCGATAGAGTCAGCAGGGAAGGAGTAATTTGGGGGTAATGTCAATTGTATGGGTTGTGTGCAAGCTGCCATCTCCATCCCCAAGGATGGAGCGTATTTTTCGGCACTGATATGCCCACGCCATCCTCCTCTCTCTCTCTCCTCACGTTTTTTGCCAAAAGTTTCATGTTACATTTCCTTTTTGGGCTCCCAAGGGTCACTTACCCATTTTGGCTAAATTTTTGTCCACCCCTTCGTATCTTGCCCGGTTTCTTGGCCATTTCCCCGTCCGGACTCCGAATTGAGCTCTAAAAAATCCTGGGCATTCAGCTTGACATCCCGCATTGGCCTGTTACTCTTAACAACCCACACGGCAGTCTGAAAAATTATCAAAAATTAACAAATGTCGCTCAGGCGCCTTTAAAGCACTTTGACGCTTAAAATCAGAGCCGCCGCCTTCGACGTTGAATATTTTTCCCTTGATATTCGTACTTTTTAGCTATTTTTAAGCACTTCTTGGCATCAAAATTCCACTCTCAATACACAGTTTGAATATTCATTATTGGACATTGTATTTGGGCAGTGCCCGACGACTCTTGGACCGCCCAACCGCTTTATTCTTTATTTGGACAAAAGGAAACACAAAAGCTAAAGCATGCTAATTGTAAAATTGGGCTATTTTTTAGCTTTGAGATGAATAAATTTATAAATACATGCTTTGTAGAGTGCTCACACAAGGCATGGGGGGAGATTGTATCCAATTGGTCTTTTTGTGTCATGCCATGCAAGTCTATTATCTTGATTTTTGAGCTTAAAGTAGAGTTCTTTGTTCTTGGGGACCTTCGAATGCTCGCTACGTATGCATATAGCATCCAATTTGCACACCAAAGTAGCTCAAATCAAAGATTTAAGTTGGAAGATCACATATGTGAAGTGGTATTAGATCAAGTAGAGGCAATCAAACATTCAAAACAAGACCTAAATTGGCAAGTATGCATAGCAAGTATTAAAATTGAAGGTTATTTCTATTTACAATATAATTATGAAAGGAGATCTATAATAGATGAAGACACAAGTGATTCATACATGCATCAATAAAATTTTCAAGATTAGGGACTACATCATGGATGCTTTCTATGATGGATATTATCTTTGAAATATCTATCATAGAAAGCATCCATGATGTAGTCCCTAATCTTGAAACAACACAAATGCATTATATGTTTGGTTGAAACAACACAACTCCATGAGGAGCTACATTTAACATTAATGAGATGGGAAATTACTCTCATGCAAATGTTAGAGTTTAGGTGGATATATTAGAGAAGGTGCAAGTTGAGGATCATAGTACAAGTAGTAAAGGAGATATAAGTGACAAAGATAAACAAATTCAAGAATTAGAACTTTTAGAATATCCAAAATCTATATTTTTATTATGATAGTGCAAAATTTTATATCCACTTGATATAAAATCTAAGCTGCTAAAATAAGTGGTTTTCTTCCTCTTTTTGATGTGTTTCCATTTTCAATCTCAATTAGATAGT
This sequence comes from Lygodium microphyllum, assembly GCF_053477565.2. NCBI lineage: Eukaryota > Viridiplantae > Streptophyta > Polypodiopsida > Schizaeales > Lygodiaceae > Lygodium > Lygodium microphyllum. Next base: position 92,978,414 of record NC_141137.1, on the reverse strand, counting down.
ATTTGTTCCTGTTAAAAATCATGCTGATTATTTTTATGCATTAGAAATGGTCCTTATTAAATCATGAATAGTTTTTCTAGCTTAAAACTTATGATGCACATGAAAGTTATATAAAGAAAAAATTATTTGGACTATTAACATAGTCTATATGTGTAGTCTTAGATTCAAATTATAATCTTGTGCATAGGGACAAGCTCAAAATAAGGGGATCTCAAAGGGATTGTTGAAACTATCTTGCTCTGCTCGAGCACATAGCCAAGCTTTATTGTAAGAAAATTTCCAAGATAGAGTTGAAACTAATTTCCCTATATGGCTAGACTATGTATGGCCAAGATTTTCCTCTAAAGAAATATTGTAGAGAGATTTGAATTATCTTACTCATAGATCTAGGCTCAAGAAGATCCCAAAGAGAGAATTGAAACCATCTTGCCCCTAGAACTAGGCTTGAATACATGGCTAAGATCTTCCATCATAGATAGAGTTGCACTATATTGCTCTCAAGGTAAAGCTTGAACCATAGCCAAGGTGTACATCAAGGAGATATCTGAAAGAGAGTTGAAACTATCTTGCCCTTAGGGCCAACTTGAGTATTGAGATATTGAGCTCCCATGTGGTGGTATCCACTACAACCTGCCTTGGTAATGTGGGAGGAATTTACTTACTAGCATGTTAGATAACCGATATGGATGATATGCCAGTGATTCTACAACTAGACTACACCCACATAGTTCACTCTTGGTTATGGTATATTTGTTGTGCCATCTTATCTATTCTTAGTAAATTCACACTTAATGACTAAATGTACATATGTTCTAGTACTTTCATGTTATGTTAGCTCTTTATTGCTTCACCTCTCTCTCCTCTTGTCTACTTACATGGTATTTTAGTAGTTACATAACTATGGGAAGCTCAATTGAAGGCTGAGGTGAAGGTGATGGAGTGCCAAAGTAAGCAAACAAGCGACGATTAAGAAGCTCTTCCATCTTGTTCCATTTGCCTTGGACTATAGGCGTAGGAGGCTCCTAAGGCTAGCACGGTTAAAATCTTTGATTGCAATGAAATTATTGAGATTGAAGAGTAGTATGTATATTGTAGGGAAAATTAAATTTTTAATATACTATAGATTTAGGTATATTTGTGATTTTTATAAGTGCAACAATTACAAATTTTGAATCTATAAGGTTTCAAGTATTCTCTAGGTTGTAGACACAAAAGACGATCTAATACAAATTGCAGATTGTAATTACCATTATACAGTATGTGAAAAAGGCTATGGTTTTTTGTGGTAGTGCAGCTAGTAATGGCTTAGCTGTAGATTATAAGTTTTTCAAAGGAACTTATCTTGTCAAAACATTTGACCATTTTAACAATATTTTCAGTAAGGATCTTGAGAAGAATATTTATTCAGCATGAAAGTTTAGGATAACAAATTTCTTGAAGGGAAAATGCATTTGGAACTACATTGAAAGATACATGGTAGTGGCATCTGAACTCCCTTAATAGAATGCTACTACATAACAATGTAATAATTCCACTTAAAAATATTACTAGATCGACTTCCCACACACCACGTGAAACTCATGCAAAGGTTATTCTTAGTATTGGAATTACCAACAGTGTAACCTATAAATCGCACGAAGAATCAAGGCCTCCGCATTGGCAAAAAAAAAAAACGGGGACCGGGGTTCAAACCCGCATAAACCGCAGGGAAACTCCTTCTTGGGAGGAGGTTAAGAGGATAAGGTGCAAATAATTGCAAATCTATTTTACTAAATTTCCCCCAGTCGATGCCTGGCTGAGGGAAGGAGATGGCTAGGTGGGAGAGGTGGTAACAAGGGGGAGTCGTGGGCTCCATGCACAGTCCACGTGGGGGAGGTCCCCTCTCCCCCCCTTGGCTTATAAAAACCCACCCCCTTACTGGGTGGAAGAGAGGAAGGAGAGCGGTTGCAGGAGTCATACGTGAAGGTGGAAGGCTGGTGCTATGTGGGAGGAGAGGGAAGCTGAGCCACCGCCACACTACAGAAGGAGCCGCCACCATGCTGCAAAAGGAGCCGCCGCCAGTCATGAAGGGCCGCCACCTATGGCTTGACAGCCGCCATCATTCCTCTCCTACGATTTGGCCCTCCCTCTTTCCACGTGGTGTCCTGCACACCCCAGAAGCTTCTTAGAAGCTTCTCTAAGAAGCTTCTAAGGGGGCTTCCCTAAGCCCCCTTCCCACCAATCACCCACAAGCCTAGTCCTAGCCCGGGATTTAAAGTCCCCATTCCTACAAGGCCCTTCACAAGAACCCTTTCACGAACCCCCTCTTTTTTTGAAAAAAGAAGGCCCAAGCTCCAAACCCTAAGGCCTTCCATAAGCCAAATTGCACAAGCCGGTACTTCTTTCAAGGATCCATATTTGAAAGGGGATCTCCGCATACGAGGGAGATGGGCAAAGATCTTAAGGCTATGCACCAAGGCGAGTAATTCATAGAGCGCGAAGCCATACCAAAAGCCGAAATTACGTCTACGATGGCCCCTAAAAAGTCACAAGGCGCGCCTGCAGGAGGATCATCTCCTAGTATTCATGTAGCCCTCAAGTCCAGGTTTTCTTCCTATTTTTTATTTCACGTAGAAGTATTGTAATTATGTAGGGTTATTTCATGGACTAGGATACACTTATGCTTGTCAAATCCACCTAGCTAAATGCGATTGAAATAAATTGGCTATTTGAAATTTACTTGAAGTAACTCACGATACGAAGTTTCTATGCATTTTAGTACCTTATTAGCAAGTTGTCTTTTGTGCATTGCAAAAGACAACTTGCTAAATGCATAAAAACATAAGGTTTCTATGCATTTTAGTACCTTATTAGCAAGTTGTCTTTTGTGCATTGCAAAGTGACAAGTCTAGAACAACTAATGACTATCATTACAAAGTCGAAATTATTGTAGTACACCTTTGATTAGACATGGAAAGATTAAATCGCATGTCGCATTTTTAGATAAATTTTCTTCGTAATGATTCATTAAGGAAGTCATTATCAACCGTAGGAAATAGCAAAGCATGGAAAAGATTTTAAGGGTTGCATGAAATAGGTTAACTCTAGCTTCAATTGGCATGAATCTCATTTAACTACGTAGTAGTTAGGAAAGGTTGCATAATGTACATTCATCGTACGAAGAACTTCATTCATCAAGAGATGTAGTTAGGGAAAGGCTACATGGTTCATTTAAGCGAAAAATATTGAAAGCCTAGTGGCATGATTCGTGAATGCAAGTCCTAGTAGGATGAATGGAAATTATGCCATAATTTAACATGTGCTTTGGTCTTAACAAGACCAGTTAGGGACTATGAATCTAGTCGTATGTAGAGGCAATGAATCACGTGCTTACGTGAATTGTGACATAATGCAACTAGTTTTCCCCTTTTAGATCAAATTAACATCCCTAGGATTGGTTTGTCCTTGTGGCAAAACAAGTAAACTAGATTACCTAAAACACCTAAAACGCAAAGGATTCGCATAGGATGGTTCAATCGATACAATAAATACTCCAAGTGCTAACTAGGGTTTAGGATGTTAAGGACTTGACCTAGTTTCACCCTTGTTGCCAAGTCAAAACCCTCATACCCAAAGGTCCTACCCACATTCATGAAATGTAGGGACAATTGGTTGCACTTGCAAGAAACGATCTAAGGTTTCTACCCTAAGGATCACTCATTCAAATGATTAAACTCGGATTGAGTTGGAATTCCTAGGACCGTTTTGTCGGCCTAGTGCAATTAGGAATGGGTTGGGCAAGAAGACACCCAAAACCATGCTTCTTATCTAATCATGATTCCGTGACCAGAAGATACAGTTTGATGGGTGAAATGATCCCATGGAATAGATGCAACACTTGTGCAACAAGTTGCAACGTCGCATAATCTTGTGGTTTGATCACAAGAGAGTTGCCGATTCCTTGGAATGAGATTGGCATATTCTTGTGCAAGTTTAACTCGCAAGAGGATGAGTAGCCATCCTGCTATAGTACCTTTCTTGGGGAGAAATTGCCAAGATAAGGGAATTAGGTATTTTCCTTGGAAGAAAAGGACCAATCAATAATTTGGAGTGACATGGTCGCCATGATTTACTGTTAATAAAACCTAAAGGTATTGGTTAAGTTCGGTTAATAGGGTATGGCCCTAACCCAAGGACAAAAGGGAGAACAAACAAACCCTTGGATATCTTGCCAAGTCGCAATTGATCCCGGATCGAATGTTGGACGCATTGGGAGAGAAGGATTCATTCCTTAGCAGTTGGCTAAATAAACAACCAATGGAAATGACTGTGCTTGTAACAGTTTAGGAGCACTGTTTGCATTGTTTGCTCAAGGAACTAAAGGATGGAAATATATTTAATGCTTCAGGTTGAAGGCCTGAAGGGAGAGGCAGCTTTAGTTACGCTCGACTATCTACCTGAACCTAACGAAGGGAGTTGTTAGCCGCACCGGGAATGTGGACCAAACCCGCCGTGTGAGGTCTCTCCGTTGAGCGCTACTTGGAGCAAGAGGACGCTTGGGTACTAGGGAGCTCTGGCTATAAATCCCTTGCCTTCTGGGCCCTACAAAAGAGACCAACGTGACTTGGGATTGGATCCCGAGGCCCGTATACTAGTCTATAGGCGGAATCTTGGATTAGTAATCCATGTGGATTGCTAGATAGCCTTCGGGCGGATTATGAATTGCCTTCGGGTGGATTATGCATAAGCCTGTGGACTGGACTTTATGAATGTATTCCAAAGATAAATATGATAACCTGTGGAAAAGGAACTTGTTTGACCCTGCTTTTCTATGTCAAGTGCTAAGATTACGTGAAGGAACCGGTGTCTAATGGGCTAATTAAGGAAGCTGCTTGATGCATGTCCAACTAAATGTAACGTTTCTCAATCGTAATGGACAGGAAGGAGCTCTTCTCAAAGGAAATGAACAGCAAGGGCGCTGACCTAGAGTTTGGAAATCCCGATTTATGTTGTTTTAGGGGAACAGAATTGGACTATGCCTTATGGGTAGAGAGGTCGAGCCTTGCATCCCTCTTGTTTCACATTCTCCTTGAACCAAGTGCAGCATGAATTTGCTTCCCCCTTGGCATTTTTGCATAAAGTAGTTTGCTTGGGGTTCGACGCTAGTTGCCGTTTAGGAAAATGACCATTAGGGAAAACCATGATTGAGGTCGGTCCTAAGTGGGAACGGCCGGAATACTACCGCTACGTAGTAGATGCGGAAAGTCCTTGATTGGAAACCTTGTAACATTCCATGGGAGTGCCGGGCGGAGCTTTCTAGACTCTCTTTCTGATGGACTGCTAAGACGTGTCCTGAAGGGGAGCAGGTGGACACGTTACAATTGGTATCAGAGCGAACCAGCAAAGAATTTGTTTTTATAAGAAATCTTAATAAGAAGAAGTAAAGCAAATGTTGTTTTTAAGAACATTTCCTTACTTTCGATGCTGTCTTGTAGAATTATGAAGCATGGAACAGGTTCTTAGTGTTCCAAGTCATGTTTATGACTGCAATGCATTGCTCAAATCATCGACAAAGGATCGATATGATGAAAGTCCTAGACCGTATTTATAATCCATCGCCTTTGTATGTGGAATGGAGGTGGACGGGTGACTTAGGAATCTACTACATAGTTGCCACTAGTTTTTGTACCTTCCAACCAACCTAAAGAGGATCAAGTGGTTAGAGGACTTGAAGATCGTGAAGGTATTCATTTTTGTTAAAGCTCACGTAAACACAACTTTACATATCGAAGGTCGGAGGGTTGAGCTGAACTCATATGTATACGAGGAGGTGACCCGCATAATCCCCGCCGAGACAGGATCAAGGTGTTGGGGCACTATGAGAAGAATGGGTTCCAAAGGAAAGGATACCCTAACCTTCCGATGACTTATTGATTCCTGAAGATCCATGACCCAAAACCATACTATTATCCAGTTCCCGTAGCTAAATGTAACACAACATTATTCTTCCTGAACTAATGTAAGAGTTGCTCTATCATCCCAAGAAACATTGTACTCCGAAAGGGTTATGCCCATATAAATAAAATAAGAATTCTTTTTATGAATGTTGTCTTGTCTATGAGAATGGATAAAAAGTTAAGTGGCTTGGTTTCTTGGCTGAAATATGAATTGGGTATAAGATATAATCATAATGATTAGTGAGTTGTAACGTTAAGAATCCTCTATCCAAGCACAACCCTAGGTACAGATTCCCAGTCGGCCCCCTACATCAAGTACGGCTGTGATCCAGGAGAAGAAGTTTCTTCTCAAGCAGATCAAGCCGTCAGAATTTTAAGGAAAATGTAGGACTGTCCAAGCGGATGCTGAGATTTGGATAGAGTCCATGGAAGATTACTTTGAAGCGGCCGGTACTACACCCACCAACCAGGCTATGCTCGCCAAGCTGAAGCTCACCGGTGAAGCTAGGCTTTGGTGGAAGCAATGGTGTAGAGATCAAGGGATCTTGGAAAGATCCGTTACCTAGGAAAGCTGAAGAAAGCTGTGCAAGGGAGATACTTACCACCTGTGTATCGCACGTAGAAAATGAATGAGTTCTACGAGCTGAAATAGATGGGTCTCCCTCTTGATGCATACTACTCAAAATTAGTCTCACTTCTGAAGTATGTGCCACAGATGGATATAACACAACAGGTGTCGAAATTTTGTGCCGATTTAAATCCAATAGTGAATACTCGCCTCGAATCTATGCACCCAACAGATCTATAGGATGCAGTCATTCGAGTGGCACCCATAATTTAGGAGGTGCAGGCTAGGCCAAGAAGTAACAAGACTTGGTCTTATAATGATCAGAACAGAGGAGCATATAGGCCCCAAGCCAAGAGAGTTCAAGGTCAAAACCGGGGACAAAGAAAGAAAGCAAGGACCAATAATGTCAATAACTTTGTCCCTACCCAAAGCAATGGTCGAAATCTCCATTGTTTCCACTACAATGAGCCCGGTCATTTCAAAAGGCAATGTCCCAAGCTTGGTGGAGGACATCGTCAAGCTCCTTTCCAAGGAACTTGCCATGGCCAAGGAGCCGCCACCTGAGGCAGAGGGAGAACCACCGGTGTTTCCAACAGAGAAATAGGCGAAAATGAAGACCCGACCATGGAAGCAGAGTTTGAGAGGGCAACAGTCCATGCTGCCCTTCACAAGAAAGGCCCGAATTGTCAGTTTTTGGTGATTCGGACACCATTGGACTATCAAGGTAAAGGTTTCAAAACCTTGATTCATTGTGGCAGTACACATTTCTTTATCTCACTAACTTGTGCAAGAAGATTAGGAATAGCCACAGTAGAAGCACCTACCTTGCTTGTTGAATTAGCAAATGGTCGTGAGGTCACTTGTACCAGGCAAACTGCTAAGGTGGAATTCTTTCTGGGAGGAAAGTCGACTTCGGTCAGATTCCGGGTCATGAACCTAGGTATCCATGAGTGTTTACTCAGAATGGATTGGCTTAAACCTAAGGATGTCCACATTCATTGTGGAAAGGGCCAAGTTTCCTTTTGAAAATCTGAAGGGGAATTGGTCACAACTCAAGGAGAGACTGGAAAGCCAAAAATTCAATTGGCTAAAGCATCTCGGATTATAAAGGGAGTTAGAAAGGGACTACCAATCTACTTGATTAAGCTTAATAAGCTAGATCAGAAGCAGGAGTCTAGTGAAGGACCTTCATGGCTAAAGGAGTACGTGGACATATTTCCTAAAGAGCTAACATAACTCCCACCTCGAAGAGAAGTGGATCATGAGATCAAGCTAGCACTAGGAGCTATGCCAATTGCAAAAATGCCTTATAGAATGTCCATCCCGGAAGCAATTGAGCTAAAGGAGCAACTCAACCAACTATTAGATCGGGGCTATATTCATCCAAGAAATTCACCATGGGGAGCTCCACTGATGTTCCAGAAGAAGAAAGATGGAACGCTTCGACTGTGCATTAATTACAAAGGGTTGAATCAATCAACCATTAAGAACAAGTACCCTATTCCTAGAACAGACGAGCTTCTTGACCATCTTCAGGGTGCAAGATCTTCTCCATAATTGATCTCAGGTCTAGATACTATCAGATTAGGATCAAGGAAGAGGATATCCCAAAGACAGCCTTCAACACAAGATATGGACACTTTGAGTTCCTAGTCATGTCATTCGAGCTAATGAATGCACCTGCGACCTTCAATAGGTTAATGCAGGATATCTTTAGGCCATATCTTGATGACTTCGTACTTGTCTTCTTCGACGACACCTTATTCTATTCTAAACAGGAAGAAGATCATTAACCCCAGCTTCAGATTGTCCTTGAGACAATGAGGGCACACAAGCCCTATGCTAAGATGAAGAAGTGTGCATTCCTCAAACGTTAGATTGAATATCTGGGATTCATCGTATCAACAGAAGGAATCTCAGTGGATCCGTCCAAAGTTAGAGATGTTCTAGAATGGCCGATACCAACAACTGTCAAAGAAATACGTAGTATTCTTGGATTGACAGGATGGTAGAGGGTCTTTATCAAAGACTATGCTTTGATTGCAGCACCTCTGACGGATTTACTGAAGAAGCAAACATCCATTGCATGGTCAACCGGTGAACAATCTAGCTTTGATAGATTAAAGCAAAGTTTGGTATCAGCACCTATCCTGAAACTTGCGGACCTCAGTAAGGAGTTCGAAGTAGTAACTGATGCTAGCACGCTTGCCTTAGGATGTGTGCTCATGCAAGAAGGTCATCCTGTAGCATACTCTTCAGGGAAACTGAAGAGCCATGAGAAGAATTATGCTACCCATGATCTAGAATTATTAGCTGTCATCCATGCTCTAAAGCTTTGGAGACACTACTTGTTGGGTAACAAGTTTACTCTAGTAACGGATCATAAAAGTCTCAAGTGGATCTTTACCCAGAACGAGCTCAACATGAGGCAACGTCGATGGATTGAAGTGCTGGAGGAGTATGATTTTGAAATCAAATACCGACCTGGAAAGAAGAATGTAGTTGCTGATACACTCAGTCTCGCAAGGCATTCCTTAATTCTCTAATCTTGCAAAATCCATCAAAAGCTAGATCTCTAGCCACAAAGGTATCCATGCCAAAAAACCCAATACTTGAGCTAGCTAGAGAAGAAGCATGCCATGATCCAACCTATCAAAAGATGCTAAGGGAGATCCCTATCAAGGAACAGGACCAGAAGCTACAAGCTAAGTATCATGAATTCTCTATCAATAGTGGACTTGTCTACTATAGAAGGAGATTATGTATACCGGCAAGCGAATCACTCAAGCAGAAGATACTATGGGAAGCTCATGATTCCCCTTTCTCAAGACATCCTGGCTATGCCAAGACTCTCAATGCAATAAGGAAGAGCTACTATTGGGAGAGGCTTAAAGGTAACGTCCTCAAATATGTCACCGAGTGTTTGTCTTGTCAACGTATTAAGGCCAAACATGTCAAAATGCCAGGAAAGTTGCAACCACTTGACATTCCCCAAATGAAATGGGAATTCATTAGTATGGACTTTGTTGTTGGCCTACCCCAAGTTCAGGGAGGATACAACTCCATCATGTTCGTGGTCAATATGCTTACTAAGGTTGCACACCTTATTCCAGTTAAGAAAAATTATAAAGCCTCAAACATTGCAAGGTTGTTTATCAAGGAGATATTCAAGCTACATGGATTGCCCAAAAGAATCATTAGTGATCGTGATTCCCTCTTCACATCACACTTCTAGAGAGCTATCTTTGAAGCCATTGGGACTCAACTATGTTTTAGCACAGTCTACCATTCCCAAACTGATGGCCAAACGAAGCGAGTCAATCAAGTCATCGAAGATATGCTAAGGGAACACTACTACCGTGAACCAAAAAGGTGGATTCAATACTTGCCACTAGTTAAGTTTGCCTACAATGCTTCTTACCAACAAAGCATTCAGATGACCCCTTTTCAAGCATTGTATGGGCATGACTATCGAAGTCCCCTAAACTTCTCAGATCCAACCTTGAGGGTTGAAGCTTCAAGGCAGATGCTGGAAGAGATGGATGACCAAATGAAGTCAATTAGACAGGACATCCAAGCCGCCAAGGATAGACAGAAGGCATACGCGGATTTGAAGCATCAAGATAGAACCTTTGAGGAAGGAGACATGGTCTTCATTCGCGTATGGCCGAACAAGAGTTCCCTATCCTTAGGAGATTGCAAGAAGCTAAGTCCAAGGTATTGTGGGCCATACAAGATCCTCAAGTGCCTAGGACACAATGCTTAAAAATTGCAACTCCTTGAGAACCTAAAGGTTCATAATATATTCCATATCAGCCTATTGAAGAAGTATGTATCTAATCCTAGCCATGTACTTGATGACCAACAAGTTGTAATGCTTAGCTAAGGAGTCCTTGAGCTACGGCCTGACAGGATCTTAGATGTTAGTGAGAGACAACTGAGATCCAGAACCTTGAGAGAATGCCTCGTCTAGTGGAAAGATTATCCCGAGGAGGATCCCACTTGGATGGATGAAAGCACTCTCATCCAACAATATCCCTAGTTTATCTCGAGATGAGGACATCTCGATTCCTCCAAGGGAGAGACAATGTAATATTTCCACTTAAAAATATTACTAGACCGACTTCCTGCACACTGCGTGAAACTCATGCAAAGGTTATTCTCAGTATTGGAATTACCAACAGTGTAACCTATAAACCGCACACGAGAATCAAGGCCTCCGCATTGGCCAAAAAAAAAAACCGGGACCGGAGTTCAAAACCGCATAAATCATGGGGAAACTCCTTCTTGGAAGGAGGTTAAGAGGATAAGGTGCAAATAATTGCAAAAAAAATTTTACTAAAATTCCCCCGCACCGATGCGTGGTTGAGGGAAGGGGATGGCTAGGTGGGAGAGGTGGTAACAAGGGGGAGTCGTGGACTGCATGCACAGCCCACCTGAGGGAGGTTCCCTCTGCCCCCCTTGGCCTATAAAAACCCACCCCCTTAGTGGCTGGAAGAGAGGAAGGAGAGAGGCTGTAGGAGTCGTACGTGAAGGTGGAAGGCTAGTGCTACATGGGAGAAGAGGGAAGCTAAGCCGCCGCCATGCTGCAGAAGGAGCCGCCGCCAGTCGTGAAGGGCCGTCGCCTGTGGCTTGACAGCCACCATCATTCCTCTCCCACGATTGGTCCTCCCCCTTTCCACGTGGTGTTCTGCACACCCCATAAACTTCTTAGAAGCTTCTAAGGGGGCTTCCCTAAGCCCCCTTCCCACCAATCACCCACAAGCCCACCCCTAGCCCAGGATTTAAAGTCCCCATTCCCGCAAGGCCCTTCACAAGAACCCTTTCACAAACCCCCTCTTTTTTCCGAAAAAAGAAGGCCCAAGATCCAAACCCTAAGGCCTTCCATAAGCCCAATTCTACAAGCCAGTACTTCTTTCAAGGATCATACTTGAAAGGGGATCTCTGCGTACGAGGGAGATGGGCAAAGATCTTAAGGCTACGAACCAAGGTGAGTAATTCGTACATTGCAAAGGCATACCAGAAGTCAAACTCACATCTACGATGGCCCCTAAAAAGTCACAAGGTTCCCCTGTAGGAGGATCATCTCCCACTATTCATGTAGCTCTCAAGTCGAGGTTTTCTTCCTATTTTTGATTTCATGTAGAAGTATTGCAATTATACACAGTTATTTCATGGACTAGGATGCACTTATGCTTGTCAAATCCACCTAGCTAAATGCGATTGAAATAAATTGGCTATTTGAAATTTACTTGAAGTAACTCATGATACGAAGTTGATCATTTGTACTTCCAATGGAATGAACGAAAAAAAAAAAGGTGTCTATGCATTTTAGTACCTTATTAGCAAGTTTCCTTTTGTGCATTGCAAAGTGATGAGTCTAGAACAACTAATGACTATCATTACAAAGTCAAAATTATTGTAGTACACCTTTGATTAGCAATGGAAAGATCAAATCACATGTCGCATTTTTAGACAAAATTTCTTCGTAATGATTCATTAAGGAAGTCGTTATCAACCGTAGGAAATAGCAAAGCATGGAAAATATTTTAAGGGTTGCATGAAATATGTTAACTCTAGCTTCAATTGGCATGAATCTCATTTAACTATGTAGTAGTTAGGAAAGGTTGCATAATGCACATTCATCGTACGAAGAACTTCATTCATCAAGAGATGTAGTTAGGGAAAGGTTGTATGGTTCATTTAAGCAAAAAATCTTAAAAGCCTAGTGGCATGATTCGTGAATGCAAGTCCTAGTAGGATTAATGGAAATTATGTCGTAATTTTGATGCCAGGAGGCATATTCCACGGTGGATTCCGTGAGGTTTTACGGTGGATTCCGTAAACTTAGATGACCGGGGCTCATACGCAAAGAGGATTCTTTGTGCGAGAAGTTGATGGGGACGCCTGTCCTTTTCGGGCGTTTCATTAATTTAGTGTGTACATGGGTGATTCCATAGCGGGTGATTCCATAAAATGCATATTAAATTAATAAACGTTTATGAGTTTAGAGTGCGCACTTGTAATAAATTAAGGTTAGGATTTATTTCTAACCAGTTGATTTATTTATGTAGCTGAAGACTGCTAGGTATTCACTTTTGTCGGTTTAATTGTGTTATTTTACTAACGATTGTGAATGCTTCAGTTGATGTGTAGAGATAGCAGTAGTGGCGGAGGAAAGCATTGGAGTCTAGCGGGTTTTCGATCTTTGGACTATATTTTGATTATGTCTATAGAGACATCGACTATTTATTATTATTTTGTATGCGCTTATGCGCCTGGATATGTTATTTTTATTTGGACATTGAGATTGGGCGTGCCAGACTCTTTGGGCACCGTCCATTAGCTTTATTTTCCTATTTTTGGTAGAAAGCAAACTCAAAAGCTAAAAGCTTGTCATATTTTTGTAATTGGGCTATTTTTGAGCAAAAAGATTGAAAATATATATTAAATACATGCTTTGTGAAGCGCTCACACAAGGCATGGGGGAGATTCAACCCAATTTGTCTCTTGTCTCATGTCGTGCTTGTTTTTACATTGGTCTTTGTGCTAAAAAGTAGAGTGCTTTGTTCTTGGGGACCTTTGGGAATTCACTACGTGAGCTACCTGCGTCCGATCTGCGCACCAAATTTAACATGTGCTTTGGTCTTAACAAGACAAGTTAGGGATTGTGAATCTAGTCGTACGTAGAGGCAATGAATCACGTGCGTATATGAATGGTGACGTAATGCAACTAGTTTTCCCCTTTTAGATCAAATTAACATCCCTAGGATTGGTTCATCCTTGTCGCAAAACAAGTAAACTGGATTACCTAAGACACCTAGACCGCAAAGAATTTGCATAGGATTATTCAATCAATACAATAAATACTCCAAGTGCTAACTAGGGTTTAGCATGTTAAGGACTTAACCTAGTTTTGCACTGTTGCTAAGTCGAAACCGTCATACCCAAAGGTCCTACCCACATTCACGAAATATTGGACAATTGGATGCGCTTGCAAGAAAAGACCTAAGATTTCTACCCTAAGGATCGCTCATTCAAATGATTAAACTCGGATTGAGTTGGAATTCCTAGGACGGCCTAGTGCAATTAGGAATGGGTTGGATAAGAAGACACCCTAAACCGTGCTTCTTATCTAACAATGATTCTGTGATCAGAAGACAATGTTGGATGGGTGAAATGATCCCATGGAATAGATGCAACACTTGTGCAACAAGTTGCAACATCGCATGATCTTGTGGTTTGATATCACAAGAGAGTTTCCAATTCCTTGGAATAAGATTGGCAGATTCTTGCGCAAGTTTAACTTGCAAGAAGATGAGTAGCCATGCCGCTACAATACCTTTCTTGGGGAAAATTTTCCAAGATAAGGGAATTAGGTATTTTCTTGGAAGCAAAGGACCAATCAATAATTTGGAGCGACATGGTCGCCATGATTTACTGTTAATAAAACCTAAAGATATTGGTTAAGTTGGGTTAATAGGGTACGGCCCTAACCCAAGGACAAAAGGGAGAACAGACAAACCCTTGGGGATCTTGCCAAGTCGCAATTGACCCCGAATCGAATGCTGGATGCATTCAAAGAGAAGGATTCACTCCTTAGTAGTTGGCCAAATAAATGACCACTAGAAATGACTGTGCTTGTAATAGTTTAGGAGCACTATTTGCATTGTTTGCTCAAGGAACTAAAGGATGGAAAGATATTTAATGCTTCAAGGTGAAGGCCTGAAGGGAGAGGCAGCTTCAGTTACCCCCCACTGTCTGCCTCACCCTAACCAAGGGGGTTGTTAGCCGTGCTAGGAATGTGGACCGAACCCGTTGTGCGAGGTCTCTTCGTTGAGTGCTATTTGGAGTAGGAGGACGCTTCGGTGCCAGGGGGCTCTGGCCATAAATCCCTTGCCTTTCAGGCACTACACAAGAGGCCAACGTGACTCGGGATTGGATACTAAGGCCCGCATACTAGTCTTCGGGTGGAATCTTGGATTAGTAATCCCTGTGGATTTCTCAATAGCCTTCGAACGGATTATGGATTGCCTTCAGGCGGATTATGGATAAGCCTGCGGGCTGGAGTTTATGAATGTATTCCAAAGATAAATATGATAACCTGTGGAAAATGAACTTTCTTGACACTTATTTTCTTTGTCAAGTGCTAAGATTACATGAAGGAACCGGTGTCTAACGGGCTAATTAAGGAAGCTACTTGATGCATGTCCAACTAAATGTGGTAGGTAATTAGGCAACTAAAGCAACCTTGAGGAAAGTGCAGTGGATGTGGCCATGGTTCCATCCTACAAATGGGTGGTCCCGGTTGGCCGGGAAATTTTTTTAATCGTAATGGACAACAAGGAGCTCTTCTCGAATGAAATGAACAGAAAGGTCGCTAACCTAGAGTTTAGAAATCCCAATTTATAAGGGGAATGGAATGGGACTATGCCTTATGGACAGAGAGGTCGAGCCTTGCATCCCTCTCATTTCCCATTCTCTTTGAACCAAGTGCAACATGAATCTGCTTTGTCCCTGGCGTTTCTGCGTAAAGTAGTTTGCTTAGGGTTCGACGCTAGTTGCCGTTTAGGAAAATGACCATTAGGGGAGAGCTTGATTCAGGTCGATCCTAAGTGGGAATGGCCGGAATATTTCCACTATGTAGCAGACATGGAAAGTCCTAGATTGCAAACCCTGTAACATTCCATGGGAGTGCCAGGCAGAGCTTTCTAGACTCTCTTTCCAATGGACAGCTAAGACGTGTCCTGAAGGAGAACAGGTGGACATGTTACAAATATATAAAGGTTAAGAAGAATTACAAGTAGACATAGAGTAAAGTGATGTATTGGCTATTTGTGAGTGTCATAGATAGTATGATAGCCTATTTTTAGGAATCTAAAACTCTCACTATTACTTGAAAGAATCCCACAAGGTTTTTTGAGGTAAATACAATTGCCAAAAAGCTAAAGCTCAAGTCATATCAAAATCAAGTTAAATGAGGTAATTTGTCCATCAATCACCATGCATTAAAGATCAAGAGCATTATGAAAGATCTTAGATCCTATCACTACAGTAGTTGATGATGATGTTGTTATGGGAGTATGCTTAGATGGACCTAGAGATGAGTATGAGAGCTTTGAGTCGTCTATGAATACCAAGGATCATATCCCTAGCTTTGTAGATTTGATTTCTCTACTGATACTTGAGAAGAAGAACCTTGTATTGGATTCCTCTTCTTCTCAAATTAAGAGCGAATCTAAATAGTTTTTACTCTACTAGTAGTAGAGATAAAGGTTTTAGCCAAGGACAATGTGGTGGTCATGGTCAAAGTTATAGTGCACGACAGAATAGAGGTCACATCAAGGTGGTGGTCATGGTCATGGCTAAGGCTAAGATGGTGATTGTGATGAAAGTTATGGTGCAAAGGAAGAGGTCATGAATAAGGCCAAGGTGGTGGTTATGATCAAAGTTTTGGTATATAGCAAAATAAGGAAGGATAGTAGCCTTGAGAAAGGGGGAGTCAAACAAGATGAGTTTCAAATTTTAACCAACACCAACAAAATTCTAGTGATAATACAGAATGCTAGCATTGTTGTATATCTTTTAGCCAATTCAAGAAGGCTTTTGAGCCATTATATCAACAGAAAAGCTAGGCTATAGCCCCCCATAAATGTACTTGTGTAATTCTGCATCATCACTAATACTCTCAACATACATGGTCAAGATCATAGGCCAATTTGTATACTCTTGCCGCACTATGAGTTTATGTCAGTCAAGTTGATACCATCCTTTTGCAAACCAATTTATTTCTAGTGGAGATACAAAGACTTGAACTATATGCATCTTAAAGTCTTCCCAGTCAATAAATTGATGATTCTCATGGATGATGTAGCACCACCAAGTGTGGGCGAATTGCTCTAGATGGAGAGAGACAAAGTGATTTTTTTGATCATCAATGCTTGGGTAAATATTAAAGTATGACTCCAATTTGTAGATCCATTCTTTAAAGTTCAATGGGGATAGTGATTGCCCATTATACTTTGTAAGATTAATCTTGTCACGGAGCTCATTTGGTGCATTACTGACCATGATAGCCTTGCTATCCATGTACCCATACATATCGTGTTTTCCATACATGCCATGTTGTCCATATAAATCGTGTTGCCTCTAATAACCATGTTTCCCAGTATTGCCATTTTGGCCATTAATAACATGCTATCCACTATGGGGCTTGTCAAGATTGTGGGAGAGAAGGAAGGAGTCTCGCTTGAAGCTTTCTTGCTTGCACAATGGGGGAAGACACACAAGGGTGGAGGCTGAAAACAGTTTTCCTCTTCTTAGTTGTGTAAGCCAAAAGAACTCTAGTACAAAGAAAAATAGAAGAACCCTCTATATGGGTCTCAAACCAAACTCAACTAACTAAGGTGGCATACTAACTGAGCCACGAACTAGAGTAGATAAGGATAGCTATCATGTGGCTATTATTCATGGGCGGTGTACCAACCGCATCTGCAACTGACAAGTCGGTGACATAAATACACAATGGTCACCCTGGCGTATCACGAGTGGAGCTCGATATCTCAACACTCCCCCTCGAGCTCAATCCCAATTCCTGCACACCAAGCAGGTCTCTGAACTTGCGCAGCTTCTCTGCGCCCAATGCCTTCGTGAATATGTCAGCTACCTGATCCTCTGTGCTGACATAAACTAGATCAATAAGACCTAGTAAAACCCTCTCTCGCACATAGTGATAATGCACCTCAATGTGCTTTGTTCTAGCATGATAGACTGGGTTATTTGCCAAGTGTATACTACTCATGTTGTCACAATAAATGACAACTGGCCCATCTGTAGACTGATGCATATCATAAAGTAGCTTATGCAACCAAGCTACCTCACATGCAGCCATTGCTGCACCCCTGTACTCAGCCTCTGTGCTCGACAAGGCAACTGTAGGCTGTTTCTTGCTGCTCCAAGTGACTGCAGCACTCCCAAAAGAGAATACATATCCACTGGTAGATCGTCTATCAGAAATACTACCAGCCCAATCAGCATCAGTGTATCCATGCAACTGTATCTGAACCCCAGTCTCATAAAATAGTCCATACTGCAATGTGGACTTCACATACCTAAGTATGCGTCTAGCCGCATCCAAATGTGGTTTCCTTGGAGCCTGCATAAACTGACTTACCAATCCAACAGCATAGCTCAAATCTGGCCTGGTAATAGTCATATAAATCAAACTTCCTACTATGCGTCTGTACATAGTAGGGTCTTCTAGAAGCTCACCTGCATCTGTGCTCAGCTTCACATTTTGCTCCAAAGGAACTGAAATAGGCTTACAGCCTGTCATCCCATATTTGGACAGCATGTCCAATCCATACTGCCTCTGCAAGAGCTGTATCCCACTTGGTGATCTAATCACCTCAATGCCCAAGAAATAACGCAGCTCTCCCAAATCCTTCATCTCAAACTTCTGCTTCAATAGCATTTTCACATGAAGGATATCTTCATCACTGTCACCTGTCATAATCAAATCATCAACATAAATGACAAGTAGCATAATACCTTTCTCTGTTTTTCTCACATAAAGTGAGAAATCTGCCTTGGAAATCTGAAAGCCAATAGTGACAAGATACTGTCCTATCTTGTCAGACCATGCTCTAGGTGCTTGCTTCAAGCCATACAAGGCTTTCTTCAACCTGCAAACAAACTCAGGATGAACAGCATGCACATAACCTGGTGGTTGCTCCATATAGACCTCTTCTTGCAAATCACCATGCAAGAAGGCATTCTTTACATCCATCTGATGTAAAGACCATCCCTTTGATGCAGCCATAGCAATGACTGCTCTTACGGTTGCCATCCTTGCAACCGGACTAAATGTTTCTTCATAGTCAATGCCATATGTTTGTGCATACCCCTTGACTACTAATCTTGCCTTGTATCTGTTCACAGAACCATCTGCATTGTGCTTCACCTTATAAACCCACTTACAGCCAATTGCATTCTTACCTTTAGGCAAAGGTACTAACTCCCATGTAGCATTTGCTTCCAAGGCATCCATTTCTTCATCCATGGCTTTCTCCCATTTTTCTTTTCCCATGGCTTGCTCAAAAGAAGTGGGTTCTGGTTCCTGTATCACCTTCACCATATATGCATAGTGAGTGGCTGTAAATCCATCATATTTCAGCCTATCCACAGGATACCTAGTTCTCGTAGACCTGCGCAAAGTAGGTTCACTCCCAGGTGCTCTCAAAACATCCCTAGTCTTCCTTACTCCAGGTGTAACAATAGAAGGAATACCCAACTCATCATCAATGCTGTGTTCTGAGCCACTGGATTCACCATCCACATAAGAGTGACCTGCATTCACATCAAACATGGGCTGATCAACCTTCTCTTTTCCTTTTCGTGATACCTGCATACCACTATCTGCATTACTTTGAGAAGATTCTCTTGATATCAATCTGCCTGTCCATGGCGAAGAATGTGAACCAATACTAGAGGACGCTCCAGGTCCACTAATATTTTGTGACTGCTGCTGTGAATTTTGTGCAGCATTACCATTTTGTGCATCTACATCATCAATCACATTTACTGGTTTATACCAGCTACTCATCTCATCAAAAACAACATCTCTGCTCACTGTAAACTTACGAGTAGAAGGGTTATAGCATCTATACCCTTTTTGCTGCAGAGAGTAACCAATAAAGATGCACTTCTCAGCTTTTGGATCCAACTTGGATCTCAACTCATCTGGCACATGTACATAGGCAATGCAACCAAAAATTTTCAAATGAGAAATATCTGGTTTCCTACCAGTATACCTCTCCTCTGGAGTCATCCCATGTATTGCTGCAGTGGGAGTCCTGTTCATTATATAGACTGCTGTAGCAACTGCTTCAGCCCAATAAAAATCTGGCAAGTCTTTTTCATTGAGCATGGCACGAGATACCTCTCCAATATGCCTGTTTTTCCTTTCTGCAATTCCATTTTGTTGTGGGGTATAACTGCATGAATATTGCTGCTTTATGCCATGCTCCTGCAAGAACTTTGCAAACTCATTTGAGAGGTACTCTCCCCCTCCATCTGACCTTAGGCATTTTATTTGCAGACCTGTTTCTTTTTCAGCCATAGCTTTAAGGGTTTTGAAATACCCAAACACTTCACTTTTCTTTTTCATAAAATACACCCAAACTTTTCTGCTATAGTCATCAATAAACGTGACAAAATAATGACAGCCTCCAAGAGATGCAGCTTTCGTAGTCCACACATCAGAGTGGATTAATTCCAATGGCTTCTTACTCTCTTGAACATGTCTAGGAAATGGTTTCCTTGCCTGTTTTCCAAACTGACAGGCTTCACATACCTTATGCATTTCTGCAACCTTGAATTTTGGCAAACCTGCAACAATATTTTGGGCCTGCATTGATTTAAGTCGCTGTACATTAACATGACCAATGCGTTTATGCCAGATATCAATATCTGCAACTACACCGGTCCCATGTGCAAACATTGCTGCACTCAATTCAGACATGTCTGCATCCAGTGTAAACATTCTGCCCTTCTTCTTTCCTTTTGCTATCAAGCGACCTTTATTTTTCATATCCTCAACAAAGCATCCATGAGGATTAAATCTGACCTGCAAGCCCTGCTCAACCATTTGACCGACAGAAACCAGATTCTTGGTGATATTCGGGACATGAAATACATCGGACAAGTATTTCTTTTTTCCATCCTGCATAGACAATGGAATTTTTCCAATCTGCACAATAGGATGTGCAGTATCATCACCAGTCTCCACAAATCCTGGTTTTTCCATTTCCCTTGCATCCTCCATCCATTCTGCATGACCTGTCATGTGGTTTGATGCACCTGAGTCAACATACCATACATCATTTCTTTCTTTTGCACTTGTCACAGAATTGTTCATGTGCTGCACCATGAACAAATGCTCATTTCTGTCATCACCCTGTCTGCTAGAAGATGCATAATTCCCTTGTTGCAGTTTTCCATTCATGATGTCATTCTGCTTTTTATAGCAGTCTTTAGCCATATGACCCATTTTACCACAATAGTAGCATTCAACATTACTGTTTGCATTTTGGCCTCTTTGCCATCCACCACGACCTCTTTGGCTCCCCCTGCCTCTAGAGTTACCACGTCCTCCTCCATAGGACTGGTTTTCTTGAGTTTGCTGCATACTCTGATTTCTACCACGGCCTCCAAATCGGCCTCCTCTACCTCTGCCTCTACCTCTTCCAGCATTTGAGTAGAAGACAGCTTCTTTTGAAGTTCCTCCTGAAGAAGATGCACCACCATTTCTCTGCTCCTCAGAAATTAGAAGAGCAATCAACTCCTCAAAATCAGGAAATCTTTCACGAACTGAAATGGATGTCCGAAACTGTGCATAATCCTTTCCTAGACCATTCAAGGTCACGGAAACTAAATCATCATCTTCCACTGGCGACCCAATGGAAGCAAGTGCATCTGCAATCTTCTTCACCTTCATGTGGTAGTCGTTGATGCTCATACTTTCTCTCTGCACATTATGCAACTCTTGCTTGAGCTGCATTTTCCTGGCTTGCGTATTTGTGCTATACATTTTTGACAAAGTATCCCATGCCTCCTTTGGCGTACTTGCATCCTGAATATGCACAATCATAGAGTCCGAAATACTGATAGACAGCCAGTACATAACTTTCCTGGCTCTCTCATGCCATGCTTTGAATGCCTGCATTTGCTGTTGATTGGGAACATCAGGAAGAATTGGTTCTTCTTCATTTCCTGCAACAAATTCCCAATATCCTTTTCCCATAAGGAAATTCGTCATTCTAAACTTCCATGCTTGGAAGTTGTTCTTGTCAAGTTTTTCAGTGACAATCTGGGAAAGAGAATCAGATGCCATTACAGAAGACTGCAAAAAATTCTGTCACTGCAAAAACCACAGCTTCACCCTCACAAGGGAAAAACTGTAAAACTGGCGAAAGTGGTATTTGACCACACAGTCACTTCCTAGTGACGATTTTGCATAAACAGGAACCAAGGATGATTCTGTAACCCAATGTCTTTGCACACAAGCATACGATGCAATTTCTGTGGTAACTTTTCACCAACCTGTAGAGCAGTGGTTGCAAAGCATAAAACAGGGCTTTCTTCTGAGTGCGTGCAGAAAACTTCCGCCTCCAAAACAGGCCCCGAAATGGCCTCAAATAAAAAAAACAGGGTCGCCAAGGGCTAAAGCCCTCTCCCGCAGTATATACTACCCTCTTGCTTCACCGCGAAGGGCGTCTCAACCTGAGACAATGCACTCCTGCAATTTCCGGTTGTGCTGCCTGCACAGATCTGCTCCCAAAACAGAAAATGAAAGCAACACTGCTCCTCTTACCAGAACACCGCGAGCTTGGCTTGCTTTCTTGAGCTCCTTACCACGAACAAGGCTCTGATACCATGTCAAGATTGTGGGAGAGAAGGAAGGAGTCTCGCTTGAAGCTTTCTTGCTTGCACAATGGGGGAAGACACACAAGGGTGGAGGCTGAAAACAGTTTTCCTCTTCTTAGTTGTGTAAGCCAAAAGAACTCTAGTACAAAGAAAAATAGAAGAACCCTCTATATGGGTCTCAAACCAAACTCAACTAACTAAGGTGGCATACTAACTGAGCCACGAACTAGAGTAGATAAGGATAGCTATCATGTGGCTATTATTCATGGGCGGTGTACCAACCGCATCTGCAACTGACAAGTCGGTGACATAAATACACAATGGTCACCCTGGCGTATCACGAGTGGAGCTCGATATCTCAACAGGGCTGAGACAAATAAGTGCTATTAGGGATCCTAGGGAGAGTGGGGGAGCTTCTGCTAGTGTGGGATAGGGATCTTAGGGGGGGCTTAGCAACATAGATGATAGGAGAGCTCAAGAGAGGCTTGTCATGACTGTGGGAGGACTCATCAATCTCAAATATGGAAGGAGAGGGAATGCCTTTGGCTCCAAGTATACCCTATGGGCCATGAAGTGGGTCCAATGGTGGAGGCCATCATGATTTGCACTTGGACTTGTTTGCCTTAAGGCAGTGGCTAACTAGGCTACAAGACTAATGAGGCATTCCAAGGTCTATTGCATCCAAGAGTTGAATAGGGCCTTTTTCTCAATCAAAATATCTATTTTTGAGAGAATCTAATGATGATTGGAAAACAACCACATCATTATGTCTTTCCATGTGATAGATGTCATGTTGCTGACAAAGTTTGTTGATTGAGCATACTATTAGGGTCCATATCAAGCACTTCCTCTTGAATCTCACCATTAATTGGCAAGCCCAGCATTCGAGTATTATTGTGGCACAATGGGTTCAATCTTGTGTCAAGTTGGGTTCTTCATTCATTGAGGCCATGCAGTCTCTAATCTCCCTATTGACCTCCTCATGGGCCTTGCCTTTGCCTTTTGGTCCTGCCATCTAAGTGGAATCCATAGGACCCAGTGTGAGTAAACTGGGTGTAACTTCTAGTAGAAAACTCCCATCAAGGAGATTTTTGATTCAAATCAAAGGGGGAAAATACCTCCTCAGGATGAGCTATGAAACTTTGCAACAAAGAATGATCAGGGAATTCTATAATTGAATCTATGTGCCTATCCTATTGCGGTCTATGCCTTGTCCACAATGATTTTAGTGCACAAAAATGGCCATATATTTTAGAACATATATTTGATTGGGGAGATTTTTAATTCAAATAAAAGGGAAATTTTCTCTCTTTGAGATAAGCTATAGGGTTTTTTCCCAAATATAATATAGAATCTACTACAATACACTTTTTTGACTATCCTTGAATGTCTACAACTAAGACACTACCTGTCCCATTCAAATACACACTGTATGAGTGGATCATGGACTGAGGAGCCTAAGCATCATAGTAACCAACCTCTATTGCATATCGTGCATGGTCCCAATTATTTATTTTGCTTTGCCATTATTGCATAGGAAAGCCTCAATGTCATATATCTCCCACTGATTGTAGACGTGTTAAGTGCCATACATTGATATCTTGATTAATGAAAGTGCCTCATGTCAAGGGGTATCACTTTGAGAATGGGGTGATGAGGGAGTATAACTACACTTTCATACAAGTATTGGGCTTTGGATCACCAGGATGTAAGTAAATCTCCCTCTGGGGGCCGGTCAGTTGTGCATCCCTTCAAGGTTGTAAGTGGTAAGGGAGGGTCAGATCTCTTTTGGCTTACTACCTTGCTTGGCATTGGCATTTTTCCTTAGCTAGAGTATATATGGAAATTTTTTTAAATTATTCAACCACCATGAAATGTATTGGGAGAATAAAAATTGGACCTTTTCATGAGATACAAGAATTGAACAAGAGCTTGGGTGGGGGAACTTACCTTGGTAGTTCAGTGACTCATTGGCTACCACTTACCCTTTTACAATGGCTTGTTTCTGCCTTGGGATCAATTCAAAACACACATGATAAGATATGTGTTAGGGTAAGCAATAAATAATTGGCTAGAGTTGACATGGTATATTGAAATGTAAATGGGAAGCAAGCAAGCTATGTGTTAGGGTGAGCAATAACCAATCGACTAGAGTTGACATGGTATATTGAAATGCAAAAGGGAAGCAATCAAGTTATGGATTCAATATGGGTAGTATACATTCAGTAAAGGACTCTACTTGCAAGGTATAATGTACAATTAATCTCTCCAACAAAATTATTGATCTCTAGAAGTGGATTAAAATAAGATGTTAAGGTTGAATTAACATACCTCTTCAATGCTTGAAGTAGATGGATGAAGCATGATCCAACAATGGCTCAATTTCTCCATTAAGTTATCCAGAGGAGATAAAACACCTTCAATGGGGTACAATCTTCAAGATTTTGATGCTTGATCTAATGGTGAGGGCTCTCATACTTGATCCCAAGCTTTCTCTTCAAGAGTTGAAAGCTCCAAGTGGAGCTTTCATGGCTACCCATAACAAATATTTGCATGTTGAGCTCCATGTCTTCAATTCGGGTGAATGTGGCCAAGAATGGCTAAATGAGGCTCTAGAAGGCTAAGATTGAAGACGTTTGAACTAATTTGAGAGATTGGGCTAAGCTTTAATGGAAGTCCAAAACAATTCACTATTGTGCACTATGGTTTTTTAGCTTGTGGGAGCTACAATGTTGGAGGAGGGAGCTTTAATGGCGGTCCAAAACAATTCATTGTTGTTTCCTATGGTTTTTAAGCTTGTGGGAACTCAAATGTTGGAGGAGAGAGTTGAAGTCCCTAAGAAAGTGTCCCAATCCACTATTTGAAGTTTGAGAGAGCTAAGAGAGAGGTTGGTTACAATTGAGAAGAGGTATGAGAGGAGTAGAACATCCAATGTAAATTACGCCAAAAAGTACAAGGGGCTGCTTGGAGGCCTTTAAGAAAGTCGCCACTAACTATAGTCCTCCTTGTTGTATCTATACCTGTTGCCTAAGTAAGGAGGGTTTTCACATTTAAAAGGGAGCTAAATAGAGAAGAAAGAAAGGGGAAAAGGACCAAAGCCTAAAATTTAGATGCCACTCAAATGAATGAGGCTAGAAGGAGAGAGAAATGAGTAGAAGAGAGAGAAAGAGAGAAAGAAGAAGAGAGAGAAATATATGAAAGAAGGGAGAGAGAGAAAGGAGCCATGGAAGCTAAAGGAAAAAATGAAGAGTTAGTTCTTAATTATACATGGATGCCCTAAATTGGGTTTCTTACACCTTTTATACCCCAATCAATGTGATTGGGTATCTAACCCCTAGTTCTCGTGTAATGAATGGGGTTGGGAGGAGAGAGAGGAATGAGCAGCAGAGAGAAAGAGTGGAAGAAGAGAGAGAAATACAAGAAATAAGGAAAAAGGAGAAACAAATTCATGAAAGCTAAAGGAGAACATGAAGAGTTAGTTCTTGATTATGCATGGATGCCCTAAAAAAGTGTCTCTTATACCTTTTATACCCTGCTTAGCATGACAAGGTAACTAACCCCTAGTTCCCATGTAAGAAAAGAAATATGAAAGAAATTCCCTTTGATCATAAGTAGAGAATGCGAGAATTAGAGCACCAAATCCAATTCTAAAGATTTATTTCAATCAACCTTGCCACCAAGTACAAATCACCTTCCAGGCTCTAGATCTTTGACTTTGTCCAAATGTGTTGACCAAGAGGAAAAGACATGAGACTTGCTAATCATCTCTTCCTCTCTTCTCCTCTCTTAAATACATATGAAAGTCTTCAAATTTTTAGTTTTTTTTTCTTCCCAAGCCATGATATGTTTAAAATAACAAATTCTCTTGCATTTTCCTTTTTTTCCTAATTTATAGGGCTACTTATCAAATCCCTTTCACTTTGAGGTAGCAAAGATGCCATTGATCACTGAAGAATCCACTCATTGTTAGCATAAACCCTTGGACATGTACCCAAAATCCAAGTGGAAAAACCATGCGGCAAACATATATGCTACCCTTTAAAAACCCATTCCCCAATACACTTTTTTCTATGGGGGACAAACATTGAAGAGTAAAACCAATGACATTTATATTTCCTTTCCAACCTATTCACACTTAGTGGCATGTCCTATCTAGCCTATCCACACTTAGTCACAGGTCCTATCTAGCATATCCACGCTTAGCACATGTCCTATTTTAAAACTTTTTATCCACCAATGTCACCAATCCCCCTTATTTCTTTTGAATGATGATACATGATATTATTACAATATCTCACAATTTTAAGTTGTATACAATGTGCTACTTTTTATTAGACTCTTTACTAATTTGGGTTCTTTTATTGTAAAGTTAACAATTTACCATATCATCATAAACTTGTTTAAGAAACAATGATAAGATTTATGTGCAATACAACTAGGATATTGAAAGATGCAAATATATACACTACTAGGTACCTTAGGAGATACATAATTTTCCTTAAAATCACAACGAGGAAAAACCTTGGAATTCTTCCCGGGAGGTTAGTCATAAATATATATATGTATCATGTGGTTCAATATAAGGGATTTTTTAAATACCATTTTTACACACTTTTTATATACAGAAGGGTCCCATATAAAGGGGTTACTTATAGATTGAATAGAAAAGAGCTATGTTTTATTAAGGTAAAATTCACAGATAAGGATATTGATAAATAGGCTTTGAATGCACGTGATATAGAGGTTATACATATAGTGAATTACCTGAGGAATTGTGTAAGGTAAGACCAATCTAAGGGCAAGTTTTTCAAGTTGACTTAGGTTGATGAACTTCTAGCCTTGTTAGGAAAGTGGATTGTTCATAGGGATACCATAGAAGATGGATTATGAAGTATCATAAAATTTTCCCCAAGTTGATGAGGATTATTTGAACAAAAAGAGTGCTTATATCATTATCTTCTTGAATAGTACCTTGTTTGATTATATTTACTACTATCATAAGGATCATGCAATGGTTTGGATAGTTGATACAAGAACATCTAGAAAAGATATAATACTTTCTTGAGATGTACATTATGCATGCATGGACGTATTGTTATCAAAGATAGAGATCGTGCAATTATTTCATGTTGAGAATTTTATGAATACAAGTGAGTTTCTTAAGATGGATCCATGTCTAGTAGAAATGCTTGTTCTTTGGTATAGTTGTTGGTGGATGTGATTGAAGAGAACTATCATGTATTTGGAATGTGTAAATCAAGAGGAAGTTTTACTAGCATTATACTATTCTTGAGAGTTTTGCCAAGTTTGCTTATCACCTAGCTAGAATTATTATTGCCTAAGGTGAGAGATCCACATCTAGGATGAGGAGGTTAAATATTACCTCTTATCACAATGTGGGGCTAGATGGGGCCAGGGTTATGTTAACATTAACAACATGCTTACCTATGATGAGGAAATGAATCCTCAATACGAATGGTGTACAAAATAAAGAGACTTGTGCCAACTCTTTGCCATACTATTGTACTCTTATGAAGTTGCAAATTCAGGATTATATTTACTACTTTTCTCTTGTAAAGTTACAATGTAATTATTTTGTAATAATATGATTCAACAGATCCCCTTGTCCCTATCATTATACAAAGAATGGCTGACCACATCTCATTCAATCCCTTTGTCAATGGAGCCATTAGGGTTTCCTAAAGGGATTTGATTTGGATGTGCAACCGAAGGGAGATATCACAAAATATGGAGCCTCAATCAATCTTCTTCTTTTTCATCTCCATTCTTATATTTTTCTTCCATTCAATAATCTAGACACAAAGTATCTCACTTAAGTGATAGATACCTTTTCACTCCAAAGTCTCTTTACACATCTCTCTTTTATTTAGTGCATACATAGGATATAGACTTAGCCTATGTTACATTTCTCAATACCTCCTCCCAAGATGATCCCTTGGTCACCTTCACTAACTCATTCACTAAAGGGACAAATACAAAACTTACAACAATGTATGTTTAGAGGATTTAGTTTTGTTCACATCAACATTCTCTATGATTTTGCTCCTACTATCCTAGATTGACCTCTTATTCCCTTGCACCCAACCAAACCCTTGCTCTCATACCCACCATCAACACCATGGCTTAGCAACCAAGCATAAACTATGAAACCTTGAGTATTCTTTGTATTATGATTCTTTAGCATCAAGCTCACTCTTGTATAGGTTGTAAAATTAAAAATATATTCACATAAAAGCATAAGATTTGTGTGAGTCAATGAGATTTAACGTAGATAAATTGGGCATCCATTGCCCTACACTTGTGTATAATAGTGTGGCAAGTTGTAATAGTGACCAAGAGTAAGCAGCTCTATCCACATGTAAATTAATACCAATCCATCTTTAAGGTGGAAAAAGAGTCATTTTCGTGGTTTCAAAATCAAGGTAGCTTATCTTTTCTCTACCTTCTACCATATCATAGCATGAGGAAGACTGTTGGGTCATGAGGTCACCATCCTACATAATTATCAATCACAGGTTTCTTCAATCAACTTAGATACTCTTGAGATTTAAGACACACCTCAAGTCCCATACCTCTACTTTAGCGCTATTATATTTATATGTAAGTATCATTTTCAACTTCAACTTTCATGTTTGCTAAAAATTTCAAATAGATTGGATGTAGGTTGATTTGATGTAGGTAGGCACAACAACTAGTTGAGTTATATTCGGTGCATACAACATGTGGTTTACTAATAATGTTTTAAGTTTTGGTGAAACATGTTGAGAATATACATTTAACATAGCATATATGTTTGTGTGTTTTGTGCTAAAATGGGTATATGAAGGGATAATTGATTTAACATTTTCACAGTTTTGATGTTTCTTAAAATGTGTTTAAGAAATGTGTATTGTTTACAGCATAAATATTATTGTGAATGCATTTATTTTCCTAAAAGAACGATGTCAATACCAATAATGTATTGTGTGGTTATGTCTTCTTGTCTATAGGGGGCCATGAAGATACATAGTATTTTGTTGATGCCTAATCCAACAAGAGGGCCAGTTGCTTTAAGGTTTTAATTTCTTATTTCTTTAGGCCAAGAGGGCCAATTAGTTTTGCAGTGAAATGTGCTATTTCTTTAGGCAAAGAGGGCCCTATGTCTGTTTGTTGCAGGTACGTTTAATGGTTTGTTGTTTTAGTGATTGCATTATATAGGTTGATGAAGTCGTTGGAGGGAGCCTTTGCTGCGTAGATGCTTCTTGAGGCCATTCCAAATGGTTTCGTCCCCTTTCCGAGTCTTTCTCCCTTAAGCAAATAATGATACATGTGTATGTATGGGTGCTTTCTTTATGTTTGTTGGGGACCGTCAATTAAGGCATGAAGTCCTAGGTTTAGGTTATGTATGTCTGTGGGAGGTTTGGGTGGTCATTGCCTCCTGCAAAGGCATTGTCAAGCACTAAAAGACATGTGTTAGAAGTGAGTTCTAGTGACCCTGTTTTGTTGACCTAGTAGGTGGCTTTTCTAGGAGGTCTTGTTAGTGTGAGGCAATTAAAAAAGTTTGATAGATAAAAATGATGTTATAAATGGAAAAAAACCCTAAATATCCAAAATAAAATCTATGAAATACAAAGGTGTGTAAAAAGGGGTTCTAACCCCTATAAAAATAGAGAAGAAAGAAAAATCTTTAGGCAGTCGTTTTATCGCCTTGCGAAGGCCTGGTAGGTTCCTGGGGACGAGACAAGCCCGAGGATGATGCCTTGTCTTCCTAGGGGTGGTAAATAGCTAAAAAGCAAAGAATAAAAGAAGGTTGGAGAGCGAAAATAAAAGTGAGTGTTAGAAAAGGATTAAGTGTTGCCTTGCGAGGGTGTGGTAGGTTCTTGGGTACCAAGAGAGGACTTGAGGCCGATGCCTTGTTATCCTTGAGTCACTACACTCAGCTCCCGCCTTTTACATGCTCGCATATGGACAATCAGAAGCTAAAAGGAAAATGTACTACAAAATGCCATCTATTGATCAGACTATAGTTGTCCTTAGTTAGGTAGGTAGTTCAAACCACCACTTAGGATGACCTCTTTGATAGTTCTTTTTAGCTTAGCCATGTTGGAGCAGTTGGTTAGTGACTAGCTTTAGGCTTTCTGTCCGATTATGCTAGGCCTACTCCTTGTGGATTTCATGCCTAGGTTTTATCAGGGGGTTGGGTGAGAGCTGTGATGTGTTTTGTTGTGTACTTATTTTGTATCAGCTTGATGCTCTTTGTGGTTGTGTGTATGTGCATATTTGTTCGTGGGATTCGACAGGCTAAGTCACCCTATCCCGTGGTCGCCAATGATAGATGATTTTTGACATCAAGAAGTACTTTTAAATAGCCAAAAAATCCAAATTTCAGGGTGAAAATAGACTTCCTCGAAGGCGGCAGGTGCAATCAATATGATTTTAAGCGGCAAAGCCCCAAAAGTGCTTTAAAGACCCACTGAGCGACAGTTGGGGAATTTCCATAACTTTTTTAACTACGGGATTGGATCCTCAGAGATACCGATAGTGGAGAACTTCGAGATAGTCGAGTAGAAATTTTCAGTCCTTGATTCGAATGCCAGACGTGGAAATGGGGGTGCCCAGAAGGCCAAGGGCCAGAGGTCAAGTGGAAATGGACTTTAGAAAGGGCCAAAGGGTGTGACCCTTGGGGGCTCCCTTTGGGGGGCCACTAACAATCTTGATTTTGTGGGGGGGCATCCGTTTTTTTCGCACGAGCAGCAGAAAGATGCCATGGCGACAATTTTGGTGGAGAGGAGGCATAGGCTATCTCCCACCTCTATATACCCATACTAACCGATCTTACCAGCATGATACACTCTCTCTTTGCTCTCTATCCCTTGGCTCCATGTGTTAAATGGCTACCTGGACATGGAGATCAAAAAGCTGTCTTTCTCTCTCCTCCCTTTCTCTCCCCTTAAGGGGCAATTCATGCCCATGAAGAAGAATGAAGACCGATTGAAGGATGCTTGCCGGATTGCTCCAAGATCAAGAGGAGGCTAAGGGGAGATGTTCAGCATTGAATATTTGCTGCTGATAGGTCCATTGGCTGCCCAAAAAATTTGATTACAAAACCCACAACACGCAAATAAGCGGTATGCCTCATTTTTACAAAGGAAATTTGCTTCTTGTCGATGTTTGATTGTTGAAATGAAATTCATATGGAAAAAAATTGGTTTGGATCTTTTTTGCATCATGATTGAGGGTTGTTCATTAAAAGATTACAGACCTATAATGATAAATAGTCATAATAATTAAATTATGGCTCGAAAAGTGCATTTTTAGTGTAAAAATGAAGGTTTTATTGGTTTCGAGTGGAAAAAATAGATATGAATGGGATAAAATTCTCAGAAAAAACAACTTTTAGCTTTCATGATCAATCCATAATCATAAATTAGAAAATAATCTATTTTTATGCACAAATAAATAGAGAAAATAGCTAAAATGGAAAAAAATAGGTTTTTTATGTTATAAAAATCTGGAAAATTATGATTCATGGTTGTGGCTGTATAACAAAGATGAGGCATGAATTTTGGCTTCAGTTCAACTTTTTTTATGCATTATAGTTCATGGGTTTTCCATTTTATGCAAAAAATACATACAAAATAATACCCTACACCTATGCAACGTAGCATAACCTAAACGTTAGAGGGAAAGGGTGAGGTCAAGAGATTAAGAGGTTTGAGAGGGTTTGATTTTTTGAAACATTTGATTGTGCATTACATTTAGAATTGCAATAATTCAATTTAACGGGCTAGTAGCATGAGAGATCGATGCTAGTCTCCATACATCAAAGCATACGTTTAGTGAAAATCATGAAAGGGCTACTTTGTCCACATCACAAAATGCTCATTTGATAAATATTGTTTGTGCACTAGGATCATATGCACTATGCATGAGGCATGGCATGGTATCAATCCTAGATTGCATAGCAATTGTCTTCCTACAATATGACTTATACGTTGTGAGTGGAACGGAGCCTTTGCTATAGGTTAGTTGTATGCTTTCCTTGGGATTGTTTGGTGAGGATTTATATATTACTGGATCGTACAAAACAAGAAAAGAGTAGATTTTGTGCATTATGTTTTATATGTTGGAGCAATGCATCTTGGGGCCAATCCTCGAGGTGTAGGAGAATCACAGTGGAGCCGGGGTAATCAGCCGAGGGGAGCTTCCTAATGTTTGTGTGACGAGGCACTATGCCTACATGTTATGGGATCTCCTTCTCTAAGGAGAAGGAAAGGTAGATGTTGGACTACATATAAGCTACAAACGCATAATTAAGTCTATCGATATATTACAGATGCTCCTAGACAATGAGGCCATGTGGTGGGGCTGTCTCTTGTGTGCATGTGGTCCGGTTAGTGCCATAGCCAGTGCCAGTCGATTTTAGATCCCATCATTATGGTTTGTTTTTGGGTCATGTGGTGAGTGCGGTCAAAGTCAGTATTGACCCTGAAAGGTAGCTATCAATGTTTCCATGAGCCCACCCACCAATACTAGGGCGGTACACAGCTTTATTTCATCCACTATTATTGTAGGTTCATTAATACATTGACTGAGCATTCACTAACCTTGATGAACCTCTTGTTTCATAACCCTCTTTTCAAGTGGACTGAACCATGAAAGGTACCATTTGAGGATGTTAAGATGGAACTCTAAAAAACATTAGTGCTAAAAGCTCCCCAAAGGGGAGAATTTTTTATATCTTTACAATTCCAACAAAGCATAGTATCAGCTGGGTATCATTTGATTGCATTTGCAAGCCAAAATTTGGAAGTTTCAGAGCCTCGTTATATTTATTTAGGGAAAGTTTGGTTGGCTATGGTGTCCACCAACAAGAAGTTTAAACACTATATTCTTTATAAGTGTAATACTATCGTGCCTCCGATAAATGTTAGTTAGTTTATAAGGTTAGTTTATACATAAGTTAGTAAGTTAGTTCATAAGTTACTGAAGTCAATTAGTAAGTTAGTAAGTTAGTTCATAAGTTAGTAAAGTCAATTAGTAAGTTAGTAAGTTAGTCATAAGGTTAGTAAGGTTAGTATTTACATCATCATCAGTGTCACACAAGAGCCTCAGAACCCCCTTTTTTTTACAAAAATAAAGAGAAAATAAAATAATTAAAATGAAAAAATCTCCCACTCTAAGTGCAGGAGCTTTTTTAACATAACGAGAGGAGAAAGAGAGGGGAAGGGAGAGGCAGCATGCATCCCCTTCTTCCTATATAAAGGCACGCTCTCCTCAACCCCCCCTTTCTTGATCTTCAACTAGGCAATCTTTCCTCACACTCTCCCATCTCAAATTCATCCCTCCTTTATCTCTCAAATCCACTCGTGAATGATGGATCCAAAGCAACAAGGTGCAAAGACCATGAGATCCACCACAACCAATCAAACAATGTGTATTGCCAGAGATATGGAAGTGCCCAAGGTTGTTGGAGTTTCCACTACCAATGGAACATTGGGTGTGGCAAACGTGAGTGCAAGCAAAGATGAAATTTCCAATGTCATCGTGCCAAACCAGGTTATTTATGACTCAAAAATAGGCTATTATTTTCATATTGCCATATAAAATAATAAGATTTTTTTCCAAAATTTTACATAAAATGTTAGCTTTTGCATTAAATGGTACAAGAGCTACTTGTTAGATTGCATGGACACCATCCATATAAAAATTAAGTACATAAATTATTAGCTTCCATGTTTACACTTACACCAAATGACAACTTTAATACATGCATGAACTGTTAACTGCTACCTATGATTTGTAGTTAGATTAATTGAGATTATAATCTGTAGAACTATGATGGAAATAATTGTAGGTGGATGTTGCACAAAATAAATAAAGGAATATATACACATGCAAGATTAGTAAAATAATATAACTCGATATATCTACTATCAAGTGAGGTAAGATTAAGTATTGATTAACACTCACGAAAGTCTATTTAAAAGCCATCTAGATCATCTCGTCATCGTATTTTTACTAGAAAATTTGCTATTTCTTAGAAAAAATCAATGCTAAGAAGATATTGGATGGAATCTAAAAATGTGAAGAACAACTTAGACCCTCCCATTCTATCATATTACCTACAAACTCCCGAAAATTGAAATAGAAGGATATTGCATATTCTTCATGAATAGTTTGTGCACTGGTATTACTTATGTTGGGTAAGTTAGCCCTAATAAATGGAAAATTCATGTCTTGCTTAACAAAGTTGAAAGAAATGTACTCAACACTTATTTATGGGGAGGAGAATCCTCATTAGATTGTAAGGTCGCCTTAGGCTAAGGTCTATCTTGGCAATGTAAAGTTGTGAGCTACATGATGGTGTGATTGTGATTGCATCATTATATGTTTGAAAGGATTGTTTGTGTTTGCTAGAATATAGATCTCTAATTAAAAACATTGGCAAACATGATAAAAGAAAAGATCGCACTAAGCTATCTCCAAGCTAGTTGCATGACCCTACCCAATGAAATCATGGTTATCACTTCGAGAGGATTAGATCGGCTCTGTAGCGAAAAGGTCTATCCGTAGGGATAGTCTGGAGTAGTAGGATGTTGATGCTAGGGGGCTTTGGCCATAAATTCTACATTACTCCTAGAATCTAAGGAGCCTCTTCATGACCTAGGATGGGATCCTAGAACCCTAATACTAGTTACAAGGGTGGAACCCCCTCATGGAATTTTATATATCTTCCGTAGGAGATTGGAAATATGAAAATTGTGATAAACTTCTAATATAATAAAGGAATTTGTTTTATTCAAGGTTTGTTTGAATTGTATGTGTGTTTGTGAGATAAATTACATGACGAAACATATGATTTAACGGACTAATTGAGGAAGTTGGTTGTATATGTTTCAATAAATGTACTATAGGTAATTAAAAAAATATAGATGATACCATCATCAAAGGAAAGTGGGTGGGTGTGACCCTCGATGGATCCTTCCAATGGTAAGGTGCTCCCAGTTAGCTGGGAGCTTTTCTAAATCGACGATAAAAATAGGAGAACGATAAATTGACCAACTAGCCGCTAGTAGGTAGAACCAACTTGCATTGTTTTAAGGGGCCGAAATGGGATTTTTCCTTATGGGCAGGAGGGTTGATGTACCGCACTCCCCTTCATCTCCCATTCTCTTTGAACCAAGTTCAATGGCAAGGTCGCTTCAATTTTAGTAATCCTGTAAGAAGTGGAAACTCAAAATTATTGACGCTAGCTGGCTATTAGGAGACCCGACTGATTTTAGGAACCCAAAAATTGAGGTCGCTCCTAGTTGGTTTGGTTAGAAGTCTTCCGTAGAAATATAGACTCAGTAGGGTCTAAGTGACAAAACCCCATGATACTCCAAGGGAGCACAGGTGGGCGACGTCATTTAGAATACCTACTAATGGACTGCAAAAAGGTGCACCTTGGAATGAGCCTGGCAGATACCTCACAGTTGGTATTAGAGTGCACATTAGTATAGGATACGACATAAGCTTTTTTTTAAAAAAAATCTTGGATTGTAAATGCAGGCTAGGACATGTTTTCTTCTCTTTGTTAATGTATATTTTTGAATTATGGTAGAGTAACGAATCTTGGAAACGATTCTTGATCTTCCAAGTAATGTTTACGTCAACAATGCATTCATCTAGTCTTGCCTAAAGGAATCAGATGATGCAGATATTAGATCAATTGTGCAACCCCTGACCTCTATATCGTGAAAGACGATGGATGATTAAGAGAGGATACTACTATATCGATGTAAGCCATCTAGCTTATCTTAAAGTTGTCAAGATCTATCTGTTTTATGAAGCCAGTGTAAACTCAACCATGTATATTAGGGGCAAGAAGATCAAACTAAACCGGTATATCTATGAGAAAGCTACAAATATCCTTCCAACCAATAGAGTAAAAGTTGTAGATCACTCTAGCCACCGCAACTACAAAAATGACGAATTTTTTTATCTTTCTCAAAAATATAGATTCCTAGATATCTACTCTCAGATCAATCCAAGTTATTTCATAAAGGGTATGTCAAAGTTTCATGCTTAGATTGTAGTAGGGAATCCTTTTTTGAAAAATAATAAGAATGAACATGTTAACTATTTGAATAATGTATTTTTTCCCATTTGATTGCCTTATACATCTATTGTAATAAATATTGACTGATATTTTATCAATCAAAGAAATAATGGAGCCCTACTTTTCCCTTGGAACCTCTGAAATTGCAATTTAACTTTAGCAATGGGAAAGTAGTTTTATTTCAAATTGTTTTAATAAATTAAGTAAGAAATAATTTGAGTATCAAACTCTAATATTAACTCTATATAAATTTCGTAAAGTTTAACTTGGAAATTATTGAAAATTTCTCAGAATCTCATGCCCACAATAATTCCCAACAAATCCCAAGAAAAAAGGAATCTTTTAAAGCAAGTCAAACCTCTGAAATTTGATGGGAGAGGCAAGAATGTGGAAGCTGATGCAAAAATTTGGATTGAGTCCATGGAAGATTATTTTACTGCGATTGTGGACTGTCCCAACCAACCAAACCATGATAGCTAAGCTAAAATTAATTGGCAAAGCTCGACTACTCTAGTGGAAGCAGTGGTGTACCAAGGTGTCCCCCTAAAAATACCATTACTTGGGATTTTTTGAAAGAAGCTGTAAGAGGAAGGTATTTACCTCTAGCTTATCGCACCCAAAAGATGAATGAGTTCTTTAATTTGAAGCAAATGGGATTGACCCTGGAAGCATATTAGTCCAAGTTTGTTTCACTTCTTAAATATGCACCCTCCATGGATACTACTCAACAAGTGTCCAAGTTCTACAATGGACTAAATTCTCCTCTAAACACTTGTTTGGAATCAATGTGCCCAACAGACCTTCAAGATGCTTTGATTTGAGCTACTCCTATTATGTGGGAAGTACAATAAAAGCTTAAAAATAATAAGTTATTGAGCTACAATAACCAAAACAAAGGAGGATTCAAAGGTCAAGCAAAAAGAATCCAAGGTCAATTTCACCAAGGTCTGAAGAAAAATGTAAAATCTAATGCAGTTGGAAATTTTGTTCCTACTACCCAGGGAAGCATGGATGGTCTTAGGTGCTTTCACTGTAATGAGTTAGGACATTTCAAGAGAGATTGCCCAAAGCTTGGTGAAAACTATCGCTAAGGCAAATTTCAAGGTCAAGGCAGAGCTGCCCAAGGCCATGCTCAAATAGCTATGGCAAGAGGAAGAATGTCAAATATTACCCTTAAAGAAATTAATAAGGAGAATGACCCTACTATGGAAGAAGATATTAAAAAATCAATTGTTCATGCTGCATTCCACAAGAAGGGTCCAAATCGTCAATATTCAATAATACAAACACCAACTAGTCATCATGGAAAATCATTTAAAGTGTTGATTGACTATGGAAGTACACACTTATTTATTTTTCCCAAGTGCGCTGAGAAGTTAGGAATAGATATAGCAAATGTATCGAAATTTCTTGTGGAACTAGTAAATGAAAAAGAAGTACTTTCTACACAGTAAATTGCCAAGGTAGAGTTTAATCTCGGAGAAAAACTTTCAAGTATGAGATTCAAGGTAATGAACCTAGGAGATATGAGTGTTTACTAGGAATGCATTGGTTGACTCCCAATGATTCTCATATCCATTGTGGGAACGTCAAGTCACATTTCAGGATTTGAATGGTGAAATAGCGACTACACAAGGTGAAACAGGGAAACCTAAGGTTCAATTAGCAAAATCTTCTCGAATTGTGAAAGGCATGAATAAAGGATTACATGTTTACTTGATCAATTTTAACAAGGCAAATCAAGATGGTCAGACAGAAGAAGAACCATCCTCATTAAAAGAATACACCGATGTATTTCCTAAAGAGCTAACTGAGTTCCCTCTCGAAAGAGAAGTCGATCGTGAGATCAAACTTCTTCCAAGAGCCGCTTCAGTTTGCAAAAGGACCTTACAAAATGTCTATTCCTAAAGCCATCAAAATAAAAGAGCAACTCAAAAAACTGCTAAAGAAAGGGTATATTTGGCCAAGTAGTTTACTATGGGGAGCCCCAGTATTATTTCAAAAGATGAAAGATGTAACTCTTCATCTTTGTATCGACTACCGAGGGCTCAACCAAGTAATAGTGAAGAATAAGTACCCAATCTCGAGGATAGAGAACTTCTTGAATGTCTACAAGGAGCAAGGATATTATATCGGAATCAAGGATGAAGATATTCCTTAAACCGCCTTCAACAAAAGATACGGTCATTTCAAATTCAACAACTTAATGCAGGGCATTTTCAGAACTCATCTCGATGATTTTATTCTTGTATTCTTTAATGAAGTCATAACTTATTCTAAGAAGGAAGAAGATCATGAACCACATCTTCGCATTGTCCTAGAGACAATGAGAACACACAAGTTGTATGCCAAGAAGAAGAAGTGTGCCTTCTTCAAAAGGAAGATTGAATACCTTGGATTCATAGTGTCTACCGAAAGTATATTAGTAGAGTTCCTGCCAAGGTCAAGGATGTTCAAGATTGGCCACCCCAAACCACTATCAAGGAAGTGAGAAGTTTTCTAGATCTAACAGGATGGTATAGGATATTCATCAGAAACTATGCCCAAATTGTAGCACCTCTTACAGACCTACTCAAAAAGCAAGTTGCTATTATCTAGATGCCAATTGAACAATCTAGCTTTGAGCAACTAAAGCATAGTTTGATAATTTCTTCTATCTTAAGGAAACCTGACTTAAGCAAGGAATTTGAGGTTGTCACAGATGTGAGCGCTCTTGCATTGGGATGCATACTAATGCAAGAAAGTCATCCCATAGCTTACTCTTCAAGAAGTTTGAAAGTTCATGAAAAGAGTTAGGCTACTTATGACCTGGAGTTGTTAGTTGTGATTCACGCTCTCAAATTATGGAGACATTACTTACTTGGAAATCAATTTTCCTTAGTCATAGATCATAAAAGCCTTAAGTAGATTTTTACTCAGCCTGATCTTAAAATGAGGCAACGACGATGGATCCAAATTTTGTAGGAGTATGACTTTGAAACTAAATTTAGACCTGGTAAAGAAAATGTAGTAGCAGTTGCTCTTAGTCATAAAGCATTCCTTAATTCTCTTAAGAATGAGACTATGTGTTCCTTCAAGTCAAACTCTCAAGAGAAGAATACTTTGGAAAGCACATGACTCTCCTTTTTCAGGATACCCAAGTTATGCAAAAACTCTTAATGTTGTCAGGAAAAGCTATTACTAGCAAAGACTCGAGGGTGATGTACTTAAGTACATTATTGAATGTCTAAATTGCCAAAGGGTAAAATTTGAACGTGTCAAGTTACCAGGAAAACTCCAACCACTTGACATTCCCCAAATGAAATGGGAGTTTATTAGCATGGACTTTGTAATTGGGTTACCTTCTATGGAAGGAGGATATAACTCAATGATGGTGATAGTAGACATGCTAACAAAGTTTTCTCATCTTATTCCAACAAAAACCAATGACAAAGCTGCAAATATTGCAAGAAGCTTTGTAAAAGAGATTTTTAGGCTACATGGGTTACCTAAAAGGATCATCAGTGATCATGATTCTATTTTCACATCATATTTCCGAAAAAGTTTATTTGAAGCCATTGGAACCCAACTTTGTTTCCAGCTCATCCATAAACTGATGGGGCTGACACAATGAGTAAACTAGGTGATTGAGGATATTATGTGCATATTGTAGCAAGAAACCTAAAAGGTGGATTCAATATCTACCCTTGGTGGAATTTTCTTATAATGCCTCCTATCATCGAAGTATTATGATGACTCCATTTCAAGCACTATATGGTCAAGATTGTCGTATGCTACTTATTTTTTATGATCCTACTCTAAGGGTAGAAGCTTTGAAAAAAATGTTAGAAGAAATGGCTGATCAAATCAAGATTATCAAACAAGATATTCAAGCTCCCAAGGACCAACAAAAGGCGTATGTTGATCTGGAAAGGCAAGAATGAATCTTCAAAGAAGGAGATATTATATTTGTCCATGCCCATCCAAAGAAGAGCTCCCTGTCTTTAGGAGAATATAAGAAGTTAAGTCCAAGATACGGTGGACCCTACAAGGTTCTCAAGTATTTAGGACTAAGCGCTTTCAAGAAACAACTCCCTGAGAATTTCAAAATCCACAATGTACTTCATTTTAGCTTATTGAAAGCATATGTAGCTAACCTTAACCATATCCTTGATGATCAACAAGTCGTAATACCTAGCCAAGGAGTCCATGAGCTATAACTTGACAAAGAAATTGATGTAAGAGAGAGAAAATTGAGGAGTAGAACCCTTAGAGAATACCTTGTCCAATGGAAAGATTATCATGAAGAATATGCTACATGGATAGATGAGAATGTTCTTTATTAACAATACCCATGGTTTCTCTCAAGATGAGGACATATCGATTCCTCTAAGGGGAGGAGGATGTAATACTCACGTGCCTCCAATAAATGTTAGTTACTTTATAATGTTAGTTTATACATAAGTTAGTAAGTTAGTTCATAAGTTAGTGAAGTTCATTAGTAAGTTAGTAAGTTAGTTTATAAGTTAGTAAAGTCAATTAGTAAGTGAGTTATAAGTTAGTAAGTTAGTCACAAGGTTAGTAAGGATAGTATTTAACTTATTAACCCTTATAACAATTAGACTAAAGAAAAAAAAGAGATGTCAATCTGATCATACGTCATCGAAAAGAGGGCCACCTCAGTGAACAAGCCACAGGTCTTACTGTCATCATCATCATCATTATAATCATTGTCGTATTCTTTATCATTATCATAATCATCATCATCTTCTTTATCACATCATTAGTGTCAATAGCCTCACCAAACCCTACATCTTGACCAAGGTATCCTTGACTAAGGAATACCAAGCGATAGGAGAAACGATCCCACAAGTTAGATGCAACACTTGTCTTGTATAACAAGTTGCAACGTCGCATGGCTTTGTGTTTAAGTCACAAGATAGATTTGCCACTCTTTAGAACAAGGGTTGGTAGGATCTAAGTACAAGTTAATTTGCAAGAGGATGAGTAGTCATCCTGCTACATCACCTTTTGTG
This sequence comes from Lygodium microphyllum, assembly GCF_053477565.2. Taxonomy (NCBI): domain Eukaryota; kingdom Viridiplantae; phylum Streptophyta; class Polypodiopsida; order Schizaeales; family Lygodiaceae; genus Lygodium; species Lygodium microphyllum. The sequence goes on along the minus strand of NC_141137.1, from coordinate 92,937,365 downwards.
AGACTGAGTTGCCAAGTTAGGGTAACTATGAATTGCCTAGCAAGCAATTGACAAATCAAGTTAGAGAGACAAAGTCACCAGGATTTACTGTCTTAATTTGAGGAACCTAAGGTGTTTGTTAATTTGGGTTAATAGGGTATAAACCATAACCCAAGGATAAAAGTGTAAACAAGCAACGAAACCCTTGGGATCTTGCCAAGTCTCAATTGATCCCAGATTGAATGCTAGATGCATTCGGAGAAGAGGATTCACACCTTAGCAGTTGGCCAAATAAACCACCACTAGATTGATTGCATTTGTACAGTTAGGAGCACTGTTTGTACTTCTTTGCTCAATGAACTAAAGATAGAAAAATAAATAATGCTTCAGGTTGAAGGCCTGGAGGAAGAGGCAACATCAATTACCCTTGACTGTCTACCTGACACTAACCAAGGGGGTTGTTAGCCGTGCCGGGTACGTGGACCAAACCCGCCACGAGAGGTCTCTCTGTTGGGTGCTACTTAGAGCACAAGGACACTTGGGTGCCAGGGGGTGATCTGGCCATAAATCCCTTGCCTTTCGGGTCCTACACAAGAGGCCGATGTGACTCGGGATTGGATCTCGAGGCCCGCATACTAGTCTACGGGGGGCGGAAACTTGGAATAGTAATCCCTATGGATTGCTGGATTGCCTTCGAGCGGATTATGGATTAGTCTTTGGGTGGATTATGGATTGCCTTTGGGCGGAGTATGGAATAGCCTTCAAGTTGGATTATAAGATGTATTCCAAAGACTGATAAATAAGATCAAGTGTTGAAAAGGAACTTGTTTGACATTGTATTTTTATGTCAGTGCTAAGATTACGTGAAGGAGCTGGTGAATAATTGGATAATTAAGGAAGCTGATTTTTCGTGTCAAACAAAGTGTGATAAGTAATTAGATGACTAAAGCAACCCTGAGGAAAGTGCAGTGGATGTGGCCATAGGTCCGTTCTACGAATGGGTGGTCCCGATTGGCCGAGAACTTTTCTCGAAGGATTTTGGCAGCGAAATGGGACTATACCTTATGGGTAGAGAGGTCGAGCTTTGCATCCCTCTCGTTTTCCATTCTCCTTGAACCAAGTGCAGCATGAATTCGCTTCGACCCTAAAGTTTCTACATAAAGTAGTTTGCCTGGGGTTCGACGCTAGTTACCGTTCTAGGAACTTGACCACTAGCAAAATCCCTGATTCAGGTCGGGCCTAAGTGGGAATGGTCGGAATGCTTCCGCTTCGTGGCACACTCGGGAAGACCTAGATCACAAACCCCGTGACATTCCATGGGAGTTCCAGGCAGCGCTTTCTAGACTCTCCTTCTAATGGGCTACTAAGACGTGTCCTACGAGTGAACATGTGGACACATTACAACCAGGTTATTCACAACTTTGAAATAGGCTATTATTTTCATATCACCACATAAAATAATAAGATTTTTTGCCAAATTTTTACATTAAATGTTAGCTTTTGCATTAAATGTTATAAGAGCTACTTGTTAGATTACATGGATAGTATCCATATAATAAAATATTAGCTTCCATATTTACAATTATACGAAATGACAACTTTCATCTAGAGAGCATATTAATCCATGCATAAACTGCTGTCTATGATTTGTAGTTAGATTAATCGAGATTATAATCCAAAGAATTATGATGGAAATAATTATAGGTAGATGTTCCATGAAATAAGTAAAGGATTATATGCACATGCAAGATTAGTTAAATAAAATAACTCGATATATCTACTATCAAACATGGCAAGGTTAAGTATAGATTAATGCTTACGAATGTCTATTTAAAATCCCTGTAAATCATCTCATCACCGTATTTTTACTAGGAAATTTTCTATTTCTTAGGACAGATCAATGCTAAGAATATATTGCATGGAATCTAAAAATGTGAAGAATATCTTAGACCCTCTAAGTCTATTATATTACCTACAAAATCCCAAAAATTGAAATAGAAGGATTATTGCATATTCTTCATAAATAGTTTGTGCAATGATATCACTTATGTCAGGTAAGTTATCCATAAACGGGAAATTCATGTCTTGCTTAACAAAGTTGAAAAAAATGCACTCAACACTTCTTTATGGGGAGGAGAATCCTCATTGGATTGTAAGGTTACATTAGGCTAAGGTCTACCTTTGCTATGTAAAGCTGTGAGCTACAAGCGATAGTGTGATTGTCATTGCATCATTATATGTTTGAAATTATTATTTGTGTTTACTAGAATCTAGATCTCTAATTAAAAACATTGACAAATAGGATAAAAGGAAAGATCGCACAAAGCTACCCTGAAGCTAGCTGCGAGACCCCACTCCAAGGGGGTCATGGTTATCACTTCAAGAGGCTTAGATAATCTATGTAGTAGAAAGGTATGTCCGTAGGGATAGTCTCGAGTAGTAGGAAATGTGGATGCTAGGGGGGGTTCTGGCCGTAAATTTCACATTACTCCTAGAATCTGACAAGCCCCTTCATGACCTAGGATGGGATCCTAAAAACCTAATACTAGTTACAAGGGTGGAATCTTGGTGGATAGAATACCCTCGTGGAATTATGTATATCTTTCACACAATTGGAAAGATGAAAATTGTGATAAATTTTCAATATAATAAATGAATTTTTTTTACTCAACGTTTATTTGAATTATATGCATGTCCATGAGATAAATTACGTGAAGGAACCTATGATTTAACGGTGGGATTTTTCCTTATGGGCAAGAGGGTTGAAGTATCAGACTCCCCTTCATCTCCCATTCTCTTTGAACCAAGTGCAATGGCAAGTCCGCTTCAGTTTGAGTAATCTTGTAGGAAGTGGAAACTCGGAATTACTAATGCTAGCTGGTTGTTAGGAGACTCAATTGATTTTAGGAACCTGAAAATTCAGGTCGACCCTAGTTGGTTTAACCAAAACTCTACTGTAGCATTGTAGACTTAGTAGGGTCTAAGTGATCTCGTGATACTCCAAGGGAGCACCCTTAGCCCTATTGATGGACTCCAAAAAGGTGCACCTTAGAATGAGCTTGGCAGACACCTCACAATAAGAAGATGGGTTTTTCACCAAGGTTGAGAGGTTACACATTGTTGAGCAAGCTTTAACCTCTTGATCACCTAGCCAAGTGGTTAATAACCTTATTGTGAAAATGCATGGATCTAGAGCATGGTTATGGCAGATGGAACACAAAGATAATGTTCATGATGACATAGATTAGATAGACCAACTATCACTCAAGTGAATTAGGTTCCAAGATGGAAGCTTGGACTCATAAACACAATTTTGAGTATGACACTAACTATGACTGAAAGGACAAAGTATAGTTGTATTCAATCCTTGAATGATAAGAAGATACATCACTTTATAGACTCATGATGGTTTCCTTCTTCTCCACTGTGCATATGGGATTCAAGACATCTCTTCTTGGAGCATACATCATTTTTCATTTCTCAAAACCCCCCTCAAATGATGAGTTTCTACACTTGCTGGCTTTCCCCCCCCTACATGATGACATGGCCCGAGACACTAGCTCATAGGCAACCTAGTCAAGTTAAAGCTTTAAACTTTACATCTTTGACAAGGGTTTCTTTTGCAAAGCAAATCCACTGAGGGAAAAAAATCCACTATGGGAAAGCATAAGATCTTCAAAACAATCTATCAAAGTTGTTGTTGATGGTGGAAGCATCTTCTTCATCTTCTCTTTCATTCATAAACTAATTCTACTGGTTACCGTTCTGCACCTATTGTGCTCTTTTATGGTGAAAACATTCACTGGCTATATGGCCAATCTTACCACAATAATAACATGTCATATGATCTTTGTTGTCGGAGCAGCTCCTTTGGTGTAAAAGAGATTTTCCCTAGATGATGGGACACCATCTTTTGCATTCTTGTTCTTCTATTTATTCTCTTCATCAAGAAGAGATTACTCAATATCTTTCTGTGAAAAATTTGGTACATTGCTAAGAGTGGAGACAAGATTTTTATAAGGAACCTAGTTTACACTAGCAAGGAGTACAACAACGGCTTCAACTTCATCTATTGTTTTCTTCAAACTACAAAATTGAGTTTTTAGAATTTTGAATTTATTAATATGCATAGTCATTGAAGTGCTAATTTTTATGTCAAGCTTATAGAATTGCATTAACAACTTGATCTTAGAGTTTTTTTCCAAAGATCCTGTCAAGCTCATGCCAAGCCTTTTCAGCATCTCTAATGCCAAAGGTATGGTGCAATACATCATCAAATAGTCCCTAGGCAATGATGCCTAGAGCCTTGTTGTTCATATTTTTCCACTCCTTTGTCTTGAACTTGTCTTCTTCAATGACCCGACTTCATCATCTCCCTTCTTGCTATTTGCATCATCCTCAAGCAGGTCCCACAAGTCTTTTCGCATAAGGTGGTACATGGTCTTCTCTTTCCAAACATGAAAGCGTTCTCCATTGAACTTGGCTATTTGTTCGAGTTCTGCCATGTTGATCAGCAAGTGAGTTGCCCAAGAAAACAAGTAGATTAGTGCCAAATAACACTAGTTGAGTATGGTGCGCCTTGACCTGCAAAGGAAGTCTCTATAAGGATGCAAAGTCTAAAATGACCTGGTTTGCTCACACTACCTCCTCTAAGGTCAATAGGTATGATAGTCTACAGGCTCACACAAGGACAACAAGTAATAATTTGTGCAATGCTGGGTAGTAGAGACCCCAATGCTCTACTATAAAGTGACAAAGAGATCCTTATTGAGTCAGAGAACACTTCTTCAGGAGGATTTTTAATGATATTTGGCTTGTGGAGGAAGATTCAAGAGCTCAAAGCAGGGTAGGTGTAGTCTAGCTATGGCAGTCATGAAGGTCAATGAAGTTTTTAAAAAATGGAGTCATTGGCTACAACAACGATTATCAAAGCTGAAGAGAGATTAGGGAAGCAATGTATGGAGCTTTTCCATGCTCAGTTGGGCTCTGATACCATGTGAAAATGCATAGATCTAGAGCATGGCTACTATGGCAAATGGAACACAAAGACAATGTTCATGATTACATAAATTATATAGACCAACTATTACTCAAGTGAATTAGGTTCCAAGATGGAAGCTTGGACTCATAAACACAATCTTGAGTATGACACTAACTATGACTGAAAGGACAAAGTACAGTTGTATTCAATCCTTGAATGATAAGAAGTACATCACTTTATAGACTCATGATGATTCCCTTTTTCTCTAGTGTGCATATGGGATTCAAGACATCTCTTCTTGGATCATACATCATTTGTCATTTCTCAACACTTATAAGAGTTTGACTATGAGATTTGGAGCAAGACACCAAAATTAGAAGGTATTGTGGAATATTTAATAGATTTTGGTGAGGCTAAAGAAGAATGTGTTTACATCACCAATTACGAGGATCTATGTAAGATTGATGCAACCTCAATTCCATCATAATATGCATCTATTATGCATTATTTGCCCACAAGAAACCCAACCAAAACTCTTTCCAAATCCAAAAAGAGAAACATTAAGCAATAAGTACTTTTCTTTTCAATAATATTGGGTGTCTTGTATAGAAAAGGCATGGATGTTTATGGATGTTGTGTTTGCCTCATGGGGAGCCATTCATTTTAAAGGAATGCCACAATTTAGCATGTGGGGGTCACTTTTTTGAATGGCGTACTGCCTAGAAAACTTTATGTGCTGGATATTGGTGGCCAAAAACTCTCTAAGATGCTTAATCGAAGCTCTGAAAACTAAGCACAACAAAGCCACCCCATATAACCCCAAGTAAATGAGCAAATAGAGAGTACCAATAAGCAACTTGTGGGGATTCTATTTAAGATTATATCAGAGGGTAAGCATGATTGGGAGAAGAGACTATATGCGGCTATTTAGGTTTATAACACAACATTCAAAAGAGCAATAGGGAACACCCCATTCAAGTTAGTATATGGAAAAGAATACATCTTGCCCTCGAAGATTGAATTACCTACCATGATATTTTCTTTAAATCACTCTTTAGGTGAAGAGAAAGCATTGTGAGAATGGTTGACTTCCTTAGCACATTTGATGAGATGCAATTGCAAACCTTGTTGCATGAAGAGGTAGGGAAGATATGGATGAAAGTGCTTCACGACCTTTGATCCAAAAAATAAAGGTGAATACCTTCTAATTTTGATCCACAATACCTTCTAATTTTGGTGTCTTGCTCCGAATTAGACCTTTGTCAGTTGATTTTCCATTAGTGTAACTGCTTTGCAGATTCCTTGGCTAATTATGCTTTTGTTGAAGATGTATTTCTCAACTATGGTCCTCATGGGTTTCTAGAATTATTTGATGATATTAGCCCATGGCTACTTTGGGGACTACTTGTTTTACTAACATGTCTTGCTTTGGTTTTGCCAATGGTTAGTATGGGTAATCACTCAAGTAGTGATGAATCACCTTCCAACCCTTTCATGGATGCATCAAATCATTCAATGCTAGATTTTGCAAATGCTCCTTGTTATTTATGTAAAAGCGTTAGCCAATAATTTGATGCATCTAGTGCAGGGCTTAAATGGCCCATCCCTTGGTCTAGGTTTTATGCTTTATAAGAGTTTTGTGGGGATCAAGGATTTAGATCAATATTGTTTGTCTTCATATATCTGATTAGGCCAAGAGGTCCAAATCATTTTCTTCCTTTGGTAGGGCTAAACGGAAGAATTTTTCATAGCAAACAAGAAAATTTGTGTGCAAGTGCTTTTAGCCTATGTGCTATTACTTGAGATGTGTTGTATAGGTTAGTCCATCTTCAGTCAAGGGAGGTTTTAGCATGTACCTTCTTCACTACCAAGTGTGTCTCTATCACCTCATTTCTTTTTTATTACTAATTTATGTTTTGAGAGGAGGGATAGGGATCACTTGTGTATCATCTTCCATGGGTCTAGGTCCAAGACTTAGGCTAGGGTTTGAGGGACCTTGCTAAGCAGGATGCCTAGATTACTAGTTTCTAGCTTAAGGATGTCTCTCGGGGAGTCCATCTTGAGTTAACCCTCTATATAACAAGCATTCAAATAGTATTTTTAAATTTTCTTTTTAAAATTTTTGCACCATTTTATATACTCCTTTTGTGAATTTTGAAGACAATATTTATGTTCCTTTTGTAAATCTAAGATGAGGTTCATTTTTATAACCCTTTCTATACAATTCAAATAAAAATACAATGATACACTACTTTACAAGTAATGTTTTCATGATGATCCAAGTTGACTATCCAAACATAATATCAATATTTTAAATGTTATTAGGAGTTGATAGAGTGAAGAACTAGACCTTTATAGCTACTCATCTACACAAGGGAATAAAGAACCACAAAAACCAAAGCTCATAATATACTAGAAACTTGAGAATCTGCACAAAGGATCGTGAGACCCTCTTTAAATTTCCTTATTCTTCCATTGATGCACACATAAACACTAGAGTGTGTAGTCTTGTACACTTTTACAACCTTGCACAAAGAGCCACCTAGAGGGTGAACTCCTCTATGGGAACCATGCATGATAACCATAGATAATCATGGCCACAATTGTGGGTGCAAGAGGAAAGATAAGATACAAGGTCATGAGCTTGATTAGTAGATACAACAAAATATACAAGGGATATATTTTAGACTAGCTTAAGATAGGAGATGATGTCAAGTACACCTTTAGGGAGTTTTGAAGAGATTTTCATGCGAGTAAAAGTTTCTATATTTGAAAAGGTGAATAGATTCCATATAAGAAACACCCATTACATGGATTTTTTAGACCCATGTGTTGAGAAATTAGATGATATATGCTTCAAGAAGAGCTATCCTAAATCCCATATGCACAGTGAGGAAAGTGGAACAACCCAAACTCTATAAAGCATTGTACTTGAATATGAAATGCATGATGCTTTGTACTTTCAATTAAGTGTATTTTCATTGTCAATCCTACACAAGATTGTGTTTATGAGTCCAACCTAATCTATCTTGGAACCTAATTCACTTGTGTAACAGTTTGTCTCTACTTGTCCATGTCATTATGAGTTTGATCTTCATCTTTCATCCACGATAGTTGTGTCATGCTCTAGATGTGCATCTTTTAACATGGTATCAGATCCAAGTCATGCATGGCTTAGATCATCTCCATCTCTTCCCAGCTCAGGTTAAGTGTTGGATCTCATCTCCAACTTCATTTGCAATTCTATGTTCAATAAAGCTTTCATGGCAGCCATAGCCAATAGTACCCTATCAGCTTGAAGCTTTTATATCTCTCTCCACAAAATTTCTCTGGACTTCCTTCTGGAGAAGTGTTTCCTTGCTTCTAGAGCTCCTCGTTGCACCTCAATCATTGACATTGGGTCACTATTGCCTCAGCATTGCCTGTTTTTGAAGTTGCTGCCATATCTGTATCTGTGGACAGCAGCACCCACCTGGCTTGGAGGAGTTGTATCTTCACATAGAGGGAATATCTCTCCAAGTTCTCTTCTAGGAAAACTTTGTGAACTCCACGTGCTTCTATTAGGCACATGACAATAAGACATTGACCCCCCAGCTGCTCAACATTGTGAAAATTGGACGACGTTGGCTCATCTGCGCCTAGTTTTGTTCGAGCAATCTATTCTCCTTCACGCAGTGAGATTTCCATCGACATCATATGGCTTCTATAGATATTGAAGAGATCTACATTTCCATTGAAAAATATTTGGAAATGATCCACTGTAGCTCATGAAATCAGTAAAAAATGAGACCTGTGTCTAAACCCTAATCCAGGAAGCCATAGCCAAAGTTTCAAAATTTGACATTCTTGATAGTTTCTTCTCACTGAAGTCATCGAAAATGATTTTAATCACTGAGCCATACTCTCTAAATCTCATTACTATTTTGGAAGTGCCTGAGGAAGCTCAGAAGCCATCCACGAAGTTTGTGAGAGAAAGCAGATCAAGTACCGACTAGTATCCATTAACACTCAATTAGTGTCAATTTGACACTGATTCTCTTATGTCTCTTGACACATTAAAATAAAAACTTTTGTTGGTTAACTGAAGTTTAGTAACCTGGAATATCTTGAGAAAATAGCTAAATTCAATGGTGAAGAATTTCATGCTTAGAAGGAGAAGACCCTATATCACCTAATGCAAAAGGACTTGTGGAACCTGTTTGAAGATTATGCAGATAGCAAGGGGGAAGATGATGAAGACAGGTTCATTGAAGAAGACCAACTCAAAACCAAAGAATGGAAGAAAATGAATAACAAGGCACTAGGCCTCATTGCTTGGGGACTAAGTGATGATGTACTACATCATATATCTGACATTAGAAATGCTAGAACCGCTTGGGAGGAACTTGACAGAATGTTTGGTACCCAAGCAAAGAACTCAAAGGTAAAACTACTCATGCAAGTTTATAAACTAGATATCAAAGACAGTGCTTCTATGACCACACACATTAACAAGTTCAAGAGTCTAAAAACCTAGCTTGCAACTCTTAAGAAGACTATTGATGAAGATGAAGCAATAGCCGCACTACTTGCAAGTGTAAATAAGGATCCATATGAGAACCTTGTGTCCACTCTAAGTAATGTTCCCAGTCTCTCACTCGAAGATATATAGCACTCACTACTTGATGGAGAAAGAAAATTTAAAAGCAAAGATGTAAAAGGGACTAGCTCAAGGGAAAATCTCTTATACACCAGAGGAGCTACTAGACCCAAAGGAAGAGGTCGAGGATTCAACACCGACAATAGAAGTTGGATGCAATATCATTATTGTGGTAAGATTGGCCATATTGCAAGTGAGTGTTTTCACAAAAAAAGAGCACAACATATGCAGAATAACCACCACCAAGGTCAATTCATGAATGAAGAAGAAAAAAAAGATAATTCCACTACCATCAACAACTCTGACATTTTTTTCTAAGGAATTTGGTTCCCATAGTGGATGTAAAAACCCTACCAAGATGTAAAGTTTCAAGCCTTAACTTAACTAGGCTACCAAAGATCTAGTCTCCTAGTCCATGTATACATGTAGAGGGGGGGCGCAAAAGCCATCAAGGGTAGAGACTCATCATTTGAGGGGAGGGTGTTGAGAAATAGACAAATGATGTATGCTCCAACAAGAGCTGTCCTGAATCCCATATGCACAGTGAGGAAACTGGAACAACCCAAATTCTATAAAGCATTGTACTTGAATATGAAATGAATAAAATGTCATGATGCTTTGTACTTTCAGTTAAGTGTCTTATCATTGTCAATCCTACACAATATTGTGTTTATGAGTCCAAGATAATCTATCTTGGAACCTAATTCACTTGTGTAATAGTTTGTCTCTACTTGTCCATGTATTTATGAGTTTGGTCTTCATCTTTCATCCAGCATAGCTTATGTCATGCTCTAGATCCACATCTTTTAATACCATGGATCTAGTTACACAATATAAAACATAGATTTTCCTTTGAAGACCAAGACCATGCCTCGAGATTAGCTTTTAAAAAGTTTTGTGATGGCGTAAGAGCCTCCCCTTTAAGAAAGGGTCACTAGAAACCAATGGATTTTTGAAGCTTTAGGTGTAGCTTCAATCTTGATCTTCACCTTAAAAACAAGTGATGAAATAAAACATCAAGAATCCATACGAATTTTCAAGATGGCCCAACAAAAGCTTTTGACTATAATCTCCAATCCGTGCTTGCAGTTCTTCTATATGATTGAAGACCCCATCTCTAGTGTACTTGCCCATGTCAAAGGGCCCAAAAAGATCTATGTTTTCAAAGGTTTAATAAGAAGGTTAATAGATATGTAAGGGAGGAGGTCTAGATTGACGATCAAGAAAGGATGATAGAAATGCATAACATCATCACGATGGCCTATTAGCATATCTCACAATTAATCAAATGATGCAGTTCTGTATATTCTATCATTGTTTAGCCATAGAAGTGCTTGGTATGGGAACACCATTCTACATTCATGCAAGGACTCCATATCACCATTGAGTTTTCAATTCTCCTCATACTCATCTTGTCTAACTTTACTAGCAAGCCAAAGGGATAATCTCGCTATTTAAATGAAAACTAGTGATGATTTGATTCATTTTAAATCCTCCTCTCCATGTCACATAACTGGACAGCTTGTTTTTTCCCCCATAGAGCCCTTACTAAGGATTAAAATAAAAAATATCCAAAACTTTCACATTCATTTACATAATACATAAGCCCATAATAGTCAATATATCTCCTTGTAATGGATGTAACCTCCTCCCTCCCCTCCCAATAGATACAACTTCATAACATATATAGATGGCATTGCATTCACCATACTAAGATCATGTTTTTTCTAGTTTTCTTTGATGCTTCTCTTCAAAAATATTCCTATTCACTCAAGGTCTCATTACATCATTAAAAAATAAATTGAAGCTTTCATCATCTCCGGAGATATTAGTCTTGATTGCAAGACATTTGAACGCAAAAACCAATATGAGAATTGACACCACATGCTAACTAGTGCTACAAGCATTCTAAATTTTCATATTATATCTTTAAAAAACTCAATACTTTACAATATGTGCATGAATATTTTCTATGCTTTGCGAAAAGGATGTACAACATTTTACAATAGTAGTATACCATAAAACTATATACAGAAATCTCCAAGCCCACATGTCCAAAGTATATCCTATACGTTTGGACTCTACAGTGTAAGAAGATATATACACATTGATCCAAGTTTTTTACAAATTGGATTTCTAGCTCAAAATTTGGCCTAAAACCCTATCAGGAGCCTTACCCATAGCTTAAACCCTACATCTTATCACTTTGGGTTTACTCTTCAAGCACTAGGTATGCTACATTGCTTCTCAGTTATGATAACTCTAGCAAGTGGGAAAACAAGTTCTTAGGAGGGATGTCAATGTAAAAGGTAAAAGGGATGGGTTATCTTAGTGAAGATGAAAATGGATTACACCTACAGTTGAGTGATTGCATAGATTTTTTCAAAGGACTAACCTCCAACTACACTTGGGTTCTACCTGCATCACTAAGATTTGGGATCTATCACCATCATTAGAGGACATCTCACCCTTGTACACAAGTCAATGTCCACATCATAGTGTCATTTGGATCTTACACAAAAGCTTACAAGCATAGACCCCCTCTGTCATATGGTTATATGTATATAAGGAATTAAAGTCAAAGTAGCTTTTGGAAGTCTTTTTTAATAATTTTAAAAAATTCTAGGAAAAATAAAATTTTAAAAAAATTCCCGTGCAACTCATCGACCGGTTTCGACCTGAAGTTGCAAAAGAAACTTTTTCAAATTCTTCACCAATTTGAAGTTACGAAGGCACAAACTGCTTGCTCCAAGTAATTTTGTTCTCTCTTTCACCCTTATCACATCAACTTTCCATTTTATCCTTCTTGTAAATATATTATAATAATGTGCTTTGGGCATCCTTCTCTTGTAATCTAGCTCCCTTTCTCTAGCTTTTCTACCACCACCCTTGGCTTGCATGATGACCAAGGTGGAGTCTTGTCCCATCCACTATTCTCCATATTATCAAAGATGCCATACATAATCTAGGATTATGTTAATCAAGAAGATTAACTTAATATAATCCATCATGGAGGTTATATAAGGTTCCCATGGAGATGTAAAGAATGACACAATCATAAGCACATGAGAGCACTCTAGATCACCAAGCCCAAGGCGGAGCCACTAAGAGCACATTATGCAACACCCTCATGCTAGTCCATCTCTTTGATGTAAGAGATGAGTGAGTCGCTTTTTTATGTAACGTTCCATGAATACATAATGGCAAGCTTCATCTACCTCTTCTCCTCTTGTTTTCCTCTCTTCTTATCTATCTCCCTCTCTCTCATATTCTAATATGATGTCTAGATCATATGGTGTCTAGATCATATGTACTCTCTTCTGATTCTCCTTCTACATTCATACTTTAACTTATTAAGTAAGACTTTCTATATGCTCTATTGGTGGGGAATCTTTATTTTTTCATGTTATATATATGTTCATGGGAGAAGTTAGGAGCCATCACCTCTCTTAACCTTCCATCATCTTCATTTCCCTTAAGATGGGCTAAAATTCTCCCTTGTGAAGTTGTGTTTTGGTTCTTTTCGCTCACTCAAGAAAGGGATTTTCTAGCCCATCCTCCCTTTGGCTAGGTGGTTCCCTTCTTTAGCTCTCTTAGTGAGGATTGAAGGCTGGGTGGGTATGGCAACCATGTTATCTTTGCATCTCTCATTTTGGTGCCCCCGCTGAGGATTTCTCAAGCTACACTCTACAATTTCTATGAAAGAAGAAACATCTAAGAAGTTGTCATCTTTTTCAATAAGTGTTTGTCAAGGGTTATCTAAGGAGGAATCTTTATGAAACCTTATTCAAGGGATTTATTGCTCAAAAGTACCACCGTGGTCTCCAAAAGAAGCTCAAGAGAAGAAAAATCTTTATCGGCAAATTGCACGTATGTGAGTGCTTTCAAATTCAATGATTAACAAGTTTTTGGAGGGGGAGTTACACATCAATGGTGAGAGACTATATATGGTGATGCGATTCAACTACTACTAGCAAGAATGCTCAAATTAATTGAGAAGGTAGATATCAAAGCCTATGAACTTTACAAGGCTAATGATGGTCACACCAAAGCTAGGATAATTACTCGTGAGTAAGTCCTTTGCATCTCTCAAATGGTAGGATCTAAGAGGCCAGAGCTTCAGCAACACGCTTCATGAAAGTTTGTAGTGGAAATTTTTAGTTAATGCATAAATGAATAATCCTATTTTCTACAACTTTCAATTGGTTCAAAATATTAGGGTGTATTTGTGCATTAGTAGGAAGATACATTTTTAGCAAAAATTGGTCTTCTATTTTGGAGCTAAGAGATTGAGAGAGATCTTGTTGTTCCCTAATCCCATAATATTTTCTATTTTGAATTATAACATCTCCTTTAATGTGCACATATTCATTCTACTCTAAGTTCATCCTATGAACCATAGGGTTTTGTATGGACCTATCCGTCCTCTTGCTAGGCAAAGTGTGCACATAATAGCTAGCACAAAACTGAGGTTCCAAAATATCATAAGGAACTTATTGGGTCCTCGTTGTCTTGCTGAGATTAATGCATCTATAAATCCATTTATTCTACCCTTAATAAGATATGTCTTGGGCCTAGACATGTTCATCTTTGTTTTTTATTAGATAGATCAACATCTTTCTATCATGGCTTTTCCAAGATTTTTTGGGCACAAAGGGGAGAAAGCTCTAGACTTTCTAGATGACTTAGAAATGGCCTTCTTAGTCACAAGCTGAGATGATGAAGCAACCAAAGTATAGGCCTTCTCTTTAGTTCTAAAGGGTGATGCTTGAGTGTGGTATCAAGCTCTCCCGGAGGCTACAAGGGGTAATTGGGAGGATCTCAAGACCCCATTCTTGCATGAGTACCAAGATACAGAGCCTCTTGAAGATCTTTGGAGACAACTCCTAGATCCTCGCCAAACCTTACTAAGGGAGTACCAAGCATATGAAGGCATATTTATTAAATTGTAGGATAAATGGACTGTCAGAGAGAGAACTAGGGAGAGAAGAAGAGGAGAGAGAAAGACTGCAGGAAGAGAGAGAAATAGAGTGATGAGGAGAGAGAAAGACTAGAATTGGAGAGAGAAAGATAGGAAAGATGAAGAAGCCATGGAAGCTTGGAGCAAGAAGGGAGAGAAAGATTGTAAATGTATTGAATGTCAAAAAGATATGAAAAATTACAACTTATCTCCTTATATACCAATGTCAGTGTGACATGGCATATTATTAACATTTCTTACACTAATTCCTTATTCTTAGCTTCTTACAATCCATCCCTTCCCAAAAGTTTTTGTCCTCAAAAACAAACCTGAAAGACTAGAAAAGGATAGATGAAACAGAGTACTACTCTGATACAAGGCTACAAAAATAGAAAAAGCACTAGTTTGTACTAGGTAATGGAGAGGATCGTAAGTGGGAAATGAAGGTGCAAAATCCTACTCAAAACCTCCTGGATCAAAAGGTATTCCATCATAATGATTGTCCAAGAGAATAGAATGCCTCTCAACCACATACTCCAATCCACCCGGATCAAATGGATACAATGAAGTATCCCCATAATCAAATCCATGATCACATCCATAATCCCCTGGATCATAGGGAAGCACAATGCCATCTTCATATTCATGTATGCCCAAATCATATATTATATCATCATCAAACATGTGTCGGTCATCATAACCATGATCAAGGTACTCATTATCAAATGCGTTCAATGGCTGTTGTAGACCTTGATTAAGTGTAAACTAATGCCCAAAAATATCATCATGAGATTTCTTTAAGAGTCTAAAACCGTCAACATGACCATCTACATCTGCAAGTGTTTCATGTGATTCATCAACGAAGATGCCATCAGCTTGTACATCTTGCTCATCTGCAAGTGCCTCATGTAATTCATCAACGAAGATACCATCAGCTTGTACATCCTGCTCTTCATTGTTCACTTCTTGTACATCTTCTTGGACTCGTACATCTTCTTGGTCTTCTTCTTGCTCATCCTCTTGTTGATCATGTTGTTCATTATCCAAATCTTGTTGTTGAAGAGATGGATGCTCATAAGCATAAGCATGTTGACCATAGTAACCATTCTGCTGCCAAGGTTCAATGGGATGATACTCTGCATTATGATATGGTATATCATATTTATAAGCATTAACATGCTGTCCAGATGTACTTGCATACTGCTCATATTCATTTGCATATTGTTGCTGTTCATATTCATAAGATGCATGTGGATCATAGTGTGTACCATCAGCATATAAATGCTGTCCATAAGCATAAGCATTTGATCCAAGTGTACCATCAGCATATAGATGCTGGCCATGAACATAAGCATTTGATTCAGGTCCTGATATTTTTTCCATAAGTGCAATACACTGTTGAATCAAAACTACAAGTTTGTCAATATTAGCTTTTGTTTGAAGCTGATCTTGTACAAGTTTGTCCATTTTAGCATGTGTTTGAAGCCAACCTTGTCCAATTTTGTCCATTTTAGCCTGTGTTTGAAGCCAACCTTGTCCAAGTTTGTCCATTTTAGCATGTATTTGAAGCCAACGTTGTTCACTAGAGCTGGAACTATTGTTCTCAGCTGCTGCTATTGTAGTCAAGTTGCTTTGAAAATATTCCAAATCATGAGAAAAATCAGCTACAGCCATATCATGAATCATAAGTCCTCAAGAATGCAAAGATATCTCGTGGTTCTTGTACCAAACTTAACTAACAAGAGATATGTTGTTCCTGTCCTTGCCTGTGTTGGTGAATTTTAGGACAATCATAGCTTGCATTCACTTGCCCATTGCTACATACATATGCATCAAAAACTGCTGCTTCTCTGACTGTATTTAGAATCTGCTTCTTCTAGCCCATATTTCTCTGACTGAAATGGTTCAGCACCAAACCTCAGAGGTTTTCGATGATGCCAAGTTCTGCAAGACTGCTGCTATAACTGATGTGTCTATAACTGATGCATGTATTGCTTCAAGCTATGATGATATGGTTGGCCAACATAAGCACAACAAAGAAGTCAATGATAATACAATCTTCTAGTTGCTATGTATTGATGCCACAGTTTCAAACAGCAATATCTGGACTTAAGTGTCCATACATCACAAAGAGATAGCATTAGTCACTATGGAGACTCGGCATTCATCATTGCTAACCAGACAATTTTAGTTAAGGCTGAGCAGTAACATTTCTCAGTCAATATCCTGGTACCTCATAAGCCCACATCAACACCTTTGTAGTCCAGAATCCTGGTGCATATGTTCACAGTCTTTATGACCTTGCTTGAACAATATAAGAATGCCATTTAACATCCTGTAGCATTGCATACCAATACATTCAGTGGTATGCCAGATCTTTTGAAATTGGCAACCGTGTGACCACGATCATCAAGATACTTTCAGCAAACTGGAGAGTGATATCCCTAGCCACAAATGTACTACCCTTTGCTTTTGATCTGAATTTATAACGATCAGACATAGATTTTCTTCTGCTAAGACTAAAATAAATGCCTCTCTAGCATAATAACACTCTGAATCTACTTTGTTTAATGGATGCTGGTGAAAGGAGTATGCGCTAGGTGCGCTGGGATAGTGATGAGAGCTCTTGAGGGATGGAGCTCTTTGAGGTTCTCATAGGAGAGCTGCACCTTAGCAATCAAATGCTAGCAAAGTGCCAGATGTCTCTAGTCAGCCCGGTATTTATCCCTAGCTTGGTGGTACCTTGCTGATCTACAGCCCATAATTTGCTTCTTTTCATGTGTGTCCAGCACCTGCAACTATCTCTGTAGTTGTGCTTCTGAAACTAGGTACGGGCTTTAGATAATGCTTATTTCATTCTTGCTCAGTAATAACAATTCCAAGAACTTCATGCACTGAAATGATAGGATACATGTTGCCTCAGTAGTACATGTGTTTTTAGAAAGCTGTCATGCAAGCTGGAGTCATAGCTGAATGTAGACATAGACACTGCCATGAAGTGCTGCAGGAGATTGCAAAGCATAGTGCAGGAGCCATCTGATGGACATTTGGATCTTTCTATGCCTGTACCTCAACATCTTCACAAGCAAGTGGCTTAGCAATACCACCCAAACTCATTGGCTTTTCTTCAGCAGCAGCAACAGCAGCATCATCAAATGGTGTAGCAGCTGCAGCAACAGGTAACAGAGGCTGTGTTACAGCAGCTCCAACCATAGCTGATTAAGCAACACCAGCAGCACCAACAACTGCAGTCTCAGATTTCTCTGGCCTTCAGCAGGTTGCCATCAGTTAAGTTAAGTGCTCTAGTCAGCAGCAACAATCAGGATTGGCTCAGCTTTTTCAGATACAACACGCACCACAGAATGCTTCCTTTCTGGTTCAGCTACCCTTTGGGCTGCAAACTAGCTGACTGATGGACTTCGGATTTGCCAATGGTCCCCATAAAACCAGAGGAGGAGCATTCAACTGCAAAGGTGTATAAGCACTTCCGTTTGGATCAAGCTAGTTCTGTGGATCCACGAAAGTTACTGGAGAAAATAACAGGAGGTGGCATCTCTCAATCTGCATGCATCAATGATTTTTGCAATCGAGCTGTTGGTGTGAAGCCTTGCGTCTCCCAGATAACCATCAACAATCAGATTGTTGATAAAGAAAATGAAGTGCTACTGAATCTGGTTGTGAAGACGTTCAAGACGATGTTGATGCAAAAGAATAGACTGTGAGATCTCAAATCCGCAAGAGAGGCTGTCGAAAGTGGAAGTTAAAGCTGCTGCCCTGACCGTGGAGCTCTCCTTGGTAACATGCCTAGAGTGGAAACAACCAGATATCTCTTGCCAACCTTTTGGCTCACAATTCTGGTGTTCCCCACTGTGGAGAAGGGTCTATTTGGAACTTAGAGCTTTACTTTCACCCGTACCAGGAATAATTGCAACACGCATCTCTTCCTCAGCCTTAGCGATGATAAACTTGGGCCTCACAGCCTCCTGCTGTGCAACTTGCTTCTGTTCACAGCCTTTGAGAACTGAGCATAAAAAAGAAGGTGTGTAACTGCAACATCATCAGCGATAGCCTTCAAATGGCCCCTCTAATGGAAGGTTCAATTTATTGCGATCTCGATCGATCCCTCGCTCGACAGCAAATTGTGCATAAGGTATGAGACTGCACCTAAGGATGCGGAAGCTTACTACGAGTCTGAAAGTGCTTGTGACTTGCACCTGGTAGATGGTACTATGTCACAGGTCATTGAGGCCGATCTTCTTGTAGAGAACCCTGAATCAGTGATGGATAATGAGGATCTTTGCTGAGAAGGAAAGGCTGACGTGCAGCAGGAAAGAAGCCATGTGCTCCCAAGGGCTCCTCCAAGCCTGCTGTAACAAAGGCGGGCGATGCTAAGCCAAAGAAGTCTGCACGTACCAATGCTGCGGTGGCAAAGCCAAAGCCAAGGCCCAAGGACTGCAAGCAAGTCTCCAAAAGAAGGTGAAGGTCTTGAAGGTATCGAAGCTGCCTGTCAACAAGGGTTTCAGAAGAGCTGTGAGGATTGCTATTACCCTGCAATATCTCTGTCCAATTTCTCTGTCAGACAAACACATATGCATCCTCAAGTCTGGATAGGCAGCAGCACTCAGTTCCCTGCAATCACATTCATAATTGCAGCTGCATTTGGCCAAGAGAAGGTGCATATCAAGAGGCTGGATGGGCAGGCCAAGGTATTGGGCACTGTTCTATGTGTGATTGGGGCCACTGTCATGGTGTTTTACAAAGGACCAGCAGTCATCAAAGTGGAGCAGGATAGCACTCTGAATGATCCGAGCTCGAAGATGCAAGACAGCCCTCGCCCTCTGTCAAATCTGTTACGGCTCCTCGTTATGTTCAGTCGAGGCAGAAAGACTTTTGCCACACCGAAAAGCCCATTCTTCTCCATACACATTCTGAAACAAGGTCAGGCTACAGTACTTCTCGTAGCATCAAAGGCACACAATCAGAATCTCCAAGAAGCAAACCTTCGTCTTCTTCAGGAAGCCTATTCTGCTTGAGATCTAGATCAAGTCCTAATCAGACGGAGATAAACCTGAATACTCAACGAGAAGAGGACTTTGCAAGGCTGGATGCCCATCCAGCCTTGTCTTCTCAGGCAGTATTGTGCGCATCACTCATCCCAAGCCCGAACTTGGCCTTGTCTTCTCAGGTGCGGTGATGACTCAAGCTCCGCCTCCTTCTGCTCGCTTGGCCAAGCCTCACCCGGGCTACCAGACGCCGAGAGACCGCAGAATGTCTACTGATCTTCTCAAGTGAAAAGACTTACACATCGAGAAACTAGAGGATGACCATACCCTGGCAGGTTACATCATCCAGAAGGAGAGCACTCTCATGGCAGCTTGAGGTTCCTGAGAGAAAGAAGGGGGAAAACTCACTTTCCTAAAAGATAGTCACGATTAGTCTTTTCCCCAAGTCAAGAGAGGTCTTCTTGGAAATGGCACCCCTGAAATTGCTCTGTGAAGTAAAAACGAGCTGTCATTCTTGTCTCCTTGCCTCTAGATTTGGCCAATCCTCTTACCATAGCTCCTGTGTGTCTTCCAAGAAAGCTGTCATCTCTACTTGTGTACTTGAAAAGTAGGGTTTATTGTTGGAAAATGAGACTAGATTTGAGGGAAAGGAGAGAGAAAGGAAGGACCTAAAAACTAAGCTCTGATACCACTTGTCAGAGAGAGAACTAGGGAGAGAAGAAGAGGAGAGAGAAAGACTGCAGAGGAGAGAGAAAAACTGCAGGAAGAGAGAGAAATAGAGTGACGAGGAGAGAGAAAGACTAGATTTGGAGAGAGAAAGACAGGAAAGATGAAGAAGCCATGGAAGCTTGGAGCAAGAAGGGAGAGAAAGATTGTAAATGTATTGATATGTCAAAAAGATATGAAAAATTACAACTTATCTCCTTATATACCAATGTCAGTGTGACATGGCATATTATCAATATTTCTTACACTAATTCCTTATTCTCAACTTCTTACATGGACAGCCTCCTTAGCTGAGGGAGAGAGAGTACATGATTGCCTTAAGAAATATTGTTTTCTGGCCAGAGTCTACCCTCTACTAAGGGAGAAGGTCAAGGGAAAGTTTCCCACATCCTATGAAGAATCAGTCACTTATGCTAGTGAAAAATATAGGAAATCGAAGTATCAAGCCCAATTGAAGGGGAGATTTGAGCCCACGTAGGTTTTACCAACCATGCCAAGAGAAATAGTAAAGGCCCCACTGAAACCGGAAATGCCATAGCAAGAGCTCCTACAATGCATTACTAATCAACTTGAAAGCCTTTCATTGAATTTAGTGTAAGGAGTACAGGCCCTTCCCCTTGCAAATGAAGACAATCGAAGCCCAAGGAGACAAGAAAGAGAGTATGTTTACTATAATTGTGGAGAGATTGGCCCTGGTACATACTTTTTCTCTCATCCTAGGTGTCTGCCAGCAAATGGGTTCCAACCAAGGAGGGGACAACAAGTGACACCACCTAGGGAGAGACTTGTTCCACCGAATCTAGGGCCTCCACCGTTGGTTCAAGTTCTCCAACATCCCCAACCACTTGTAGAGGTGCCACCCTTGCCTATCTAGCCACTGCTAGAGAATCGTGACATCAAGATGATCAGTTTGGATAAGAGTGATGTCAAAGGGAAGGTCAAAGTAGCAGAGGTTGAAGCAATGCCGATGAAGAAAGCCCGTGGAATTAAGAGGATGGAGCCTACACCACCAGAGGAGATTGAAAATATGGGAGAAGAGTCAGAGTCTTCTAAGGCTTCAAACACATGCAACAATAAAAAGAGGAGGGCTCGCTCACGCTGACGCATTGAGCTAAATGATTTTTCCTTGGGTAAAGGTACTAGAGCTTATGATTTGCTTGCTGATGTGAGGGATCAAGGGCCAAAATTTTCATAGCCATAATTACTACATATCTCCAACAGTGTGGCAACAATGGTCAAAGATGGTAAGCATTAGACCCATGAAGAATAGACACATGAATGCAATCATCAAGGCTAGAAAGACGAAAGATATTGTGCCTCTAGTGGAAACTGAAATCAATGGGCAGAGAGTATCAAAGACATACGTGGATGGAGGTGCAAACATTTGTGTCATGTGATGAAAAATTTGATGCATTTTTTGGGATTAGAGGTAAGTGAAACTACTGAATTTGGGGCCAAAATGGCTAACAATGTAGTAGTAAATTGTTTGGGAGTTATAAAGAAAGTCAAGCTAAAGGTGTATGGAGTGCAATTGGAGCTTGACATGTAGGTGATGCCAATGAAGGGGAACGACTATTCACTCATTCTTGGGAAACCATGGCTAATGGGAATGAAAGCTAGACAAGATTAGGAGACAAGGGTTTTAGAGCTAAGGTCATAGAAGGGGCTACAGAAAAAATAGAAGAGCATTATCTACAACATGAAGGAGGGCCGACAGGAGGATCTTGTATTGGAGACCACCACTGATGAATGGAGTTTCAGAGAGGATTGGTAATCTACAATAGAGGGGGTGAGTCTTCTAATGAGAAGGAAGAAATATCTCTAGAAGTGATGGGGATTACATTGAAAGGGCCTTCTAGTAGTGAAATTTGACAATAGCTTCCAAAGGTCGAGACGGAGGGGTTAGAAAAAATGTTGGCCAAGGATCTATCAGCTGAGGAGAAGACAGTCTACATGGAAGTGGTGATAGAACACTTTTCACTTTTTATTTTTGATTATGAACACATCATAGGTGTGACAACAATACAACATCACATTAATCTAAAAGATGGAGCAAGGCTAGTGATGCAACGGCTACGACGATTGGGAGTAGTTCAACAAAACGCTCTACTCATTGAGGTGTAGCAACTTTTGAAGGAAGGCTTCATCTATCCAGTAGGGGACTCAGAGTGGGTTTCACCTATATTGGTGATACCCAAGAAGAATGGCAAATGGCAGATTTGTGTGGACTACAAGCCACTAAATGCTGCAACAAAGAGAGATCGCTTCCCTCTTCCCTTTTAGGATGAAATACTCAACAAGGTGGCCGGGCATGAGAGATACGCTGTTTGTGAAGGGTATTCAGGTTATTTCCAAATCCAAATAGCTGAGGAGGATCAACATAAGACCACCTTCATCATGCCTTGGGGGCATTTTGCTTACAAAGTAATGCCATTTGGATCAACAAAATCCCAAACTACCTTCCAACGATTCATGATTTATGTCTTCCACTCATATTTTGGTAAGTCCATTAGGGTCTTTATTGATGATTTTTGTATTTATAGTTATAAGGCTCTACATCTAGGGAAGGTGGATGAATGTTTCAACTACCTCACACAAATGGGGAGGTAGCTAAACCATGAGAAGTGTCAGATTGGTGAAAGTAGTGTAGTTTGTTAGGGCATGTCATAAGTGAGAGGGGCATTGAAGCGGATCCAAACAAAGTTAAGGCCCTATTGGCAATGCCATCGCCATCTTTTGTGAAGCAACTAATCTCTTTCATTCAGAAGGTGTGATATATGGGGTGTAACGTGTCCACCTGTTCCCTTTGCAGGACACGCCTTAGCAGTCCATCGGCGGGAAGAGAGTCTAGAAAGTGCCGTCTGGCACTCCCACGGAATGTTACGGGATTTACAATCTAGGTCTTCCCAAGTCTACCACGTAGCGGAAGCATTCCAACCGTTCCCACTTAGAACCGACCTAAATTAGGGTTTCCCCTAGTGGTCAAATTCCTAGAATGGTAGCTATCGTTGAGCCCCCCAGGTGAACTACTTTACACAGAAACATCAGGGTCAAAGCAGATTCATGCTGCACTTGGTTCAAGGAGAATGGGAAACGAGAGGGATGCAAAGCTTGACCTCTCTACCCATAAGACATAGTCCCATTTCGTTCCCCTAAAATAGCATGAATTGGGGTTCTAGTATCCTAGACTCTAGGTCAACGTTCCTTGTTGTTCATTTTCTTTGTGAAAAATTCCCTACTGTCGATCTCGTTTGAGAAAAGTTCTCGGCCAACTGGGACCACCCATCCGTAGGATGAACCCATGGCCACATCCACCGCACTTTCCTCAGGCTTACTTTAGTTGTCTAATTAAGTACCACATTTAGTTGGACACCCAAAACTAACTTCTTTAATTAGCAAATTAGTCACTAGTTCCTTCACGTAATCTTAGCACTTGACATAGAAAAATAGTTTCAAACAAGTTCCTTTACATCAATTGATCTTACTTATCTTTGGAATACATCCAGCCCGAAGGCTAATCCATAATCCGCCCAAAGGTAATTCGTAATCCGCTCGAAGGCTATCCATAATCCTCAGGGATTACTAATCCAAGATTTCGCCCATAGACTAGTATGCGGGCCTCGAGATCCAATCCCGAGTCACACCGGCCTCTTGTGCAGGGCTCGAAAGGCAAGGGATTTACGGCTAGAGCCCCCCTTGGCACCCAAGTGTCCTCCTACTCCAAGTAGCGCTCAATGGAGAGACCTCTCGCGGTGGGTTCAGTCCACGTTCCCGGCGTGGCTAACAACCCCCTTGGTTAGGGTCAGGTAGACAGCCGAGGGTAACTGATGCTGCCTCTCCCTTCAAGCCTTCAACCTAAAGCATTAATTATCTTTCCATCCTTAGTTTCTTGAGCAAAAAATGCAAATAGTGCTCCTAAAGTGTTACAAACACAATCAATCTAGTGGTCGTTTATTTGGCCAATTGCTAAGGAGTGAATCATTCTCTCTGAATGCATCCAACATTCAATTCGGGATCAATTGCGACTTGGCAAGATTCTCAAGGGTTTGTTTGTTTACCCTTTTGTCCTTGGGTTAGGGTCATACCCTGTCAACCCAAATTAAACAACACCTTAGGTTTCTTAAGTTAAGATAATAAATCCTGGCGATCATGTCGCTCTAACTTGATTGATCCTTTGCTTACTAGGCAAAACATAACTTCCCTTAACTTGGCAAATCATCCCAAGAAGGGTGATGTAGCAGGATGTCTACTCATCCTCTTGCAAGTTAGATTTGCGCTAGAACATGCCAACCTTATTCCAAAGAGTGGCAAATTTATCTTGTGGATAAACCACAAAGCCATGCGACATTGCAACTCGTTGCACAAGTGTCGCATCTATCTCATGGGATCATTTCACCCATCAATGATGTTTCTTGTCAAGGAGTATGTTTAGTCAAGATGTAGAGTTTGGGGAGTCTTCTTTCCTAACCCAACGCTAACCTTGCTAGGCCAATGGGCCTAGGGTTTCCAAACTCAATCGGATGTCATTCGATCCTCAGGGTAAAACCCCGTTATTGCACGAGTGTCCAATTAGCCCAAACATTCCATGAATGTGGGTAGGACCTTTGGGGTTTGAGGGTCTTGACTCGGTGACCAAGTGCGATACTAGGTAGAATTTCTAACGTGCTGATCCCTAGCTAGCACTTTGAGGTGTTCGTTGTACTAACTAGATATGCTTATACGAATCCCTAGCGGGATATAACATTACAAGTAATTTAGCTAAATTGGTCTACTTGTCTTGCGACAAGGAATGATCCTTTCCTAGAGATGCTAAACTTGCTCTAAAGGTGTAAAGGACGAATATGTAACATGCATCCCTAGGAAAGGATCGTTCCTTGTCGCAAGACAAGTATACCAATTTAGCTAAATCACTTGTAATGTTATAACCCTCTAGGGATTTGTATAAGCATATCTAGTTAGTACAACAAACACCTCAAAGTGCGAGCTAGGGTTTAGCATGTTAGAAATTCTGCCTAGTATCGCACTTGGACGCCAAGTCGAGACCCTCAAACCCAAAGGTCCTACCCACATTCACGGAATATTTGGGATTAATCGGACGCCCATGTACTAATGATCTAGGGTTTTACCCTAAGGATTGAACGACATCCGATTGAGTTAGAAACCCTAGGCCCAAACGTTATTGGCCTAGCAAGGTTAGCGTTGGGTTGGGTAAGAAGACACCCCAAACCCTACATCCTGACTAATCAAATTCCTTGACCAAAAAACACAGTTTGATGGGTGAAATGATCCCATGAGTTATGTGCAACACTTACGCAACAAGTTGTAACATCGCATGGTTGTGTTAAATCACAAAATAGAGTTTCCACTCCTTGGAACAAGGCTCGCAGGTTCTAGCGCAAGTCTAACTTGCAAGAGGATGAGTAGACATCCCACTACATCACCCTTCTTGGGCTAAATTTCCAAGTTAAGGGAAGTTATGTTTTGCCTAGTAAGCAAAGGATCAATCAAGTTAGAGCGACATGGTCACCAGGATTTACTAACTTAATTTAAGAAACTTAAGGTGTTGGTTAATTTGGGTTGATAGGGTATGACCCTAACCCAAGGACAAGAGGATAAACAAACAAACCCTTGGGGATCTTGCCAAGTTGCAATTGAACCCGGATCAAATGTTGGATGCATTCGAAGAGAAGGATTCACTCCTTAGTAGTTGGCCAATTAAACTACCACTGGATTGATTGTGTTTGTAACAGTTTAGGAGCATTGTTTGCATTGCTTGCTCAAGGACCTAAAGGATGGAAAGATAATTAATGCTTCAAGTTGAAGGCTTGAAGGGAGAGGCAGCATCAGTTACCCCTGACTGTCTGCCTGACCCTAACTAAGGGGGTTGTTAGCCGAGCCGAGAACATGGATTGAACCCTCCACGAGAGGTCTCTCCATTGGGCACTACTTGGAGCAGAAGGATGCTTGGGTGCTAGGGGGGCTTTAGCCGTAAATCCCTTGCCTTCCGGGCCCTGCACAAGAGGCTGACGTGACTCAGGATTGGATCTCGAGGCCCGCATACTAGTCTACAGGCGAAATCTTGGATTAGTAATCCCTGTGGATTGTTGGCTTGCCTTCCGGTGGATTATGGATAGCCTTCTTCGAGTGGATTAAGACCTTCGAGCAGATTATGGATAGCCTTCGGGCGGATTATGGATTAGCCTTCCAGTTGGATATATTCCAAAGATAAATAAGATCAATTGATGTAAAGGAACTTGTTTGAAACTCATACCAGGAGGCATATTTCACGGTGGATTCTGTGCCACAATGGATTCCATGAGGTTTTACGATGGATTCCATAAACTTTGTTTACTGGGGCTCATACACAAAGTGGATTCTTTGTGGGAGAAGTCGATGGGGATGCCTATCCTTTTCAGGCGTTTCGTTAATTTAGTGTGTACATGGGTGATTCCATAGCGGGTGATTCCGCAAAATACATATTAAATTAATAAACATTTATGAGTTTAGAGTGCGCACTCATGATAAATTAAGGTTATGATTGATTTATAACCAATTGATTTATTTATCTAGCTGAAGACTTCTAGGTATTCACTTATGTTGGTTTAATTGTATTATTTTACTAATGATTGTGAATGCTTCAGTTGATGTGTAGAGATAGCAACAGTGGCAGAGGAAAGCATTGGAGGATAGCGTATATTCGAGTTATCACCTATATTTTGATGGGCGCATATCTTAGGCATGGCGCCTATATTTTTTTGCGCCTATTTATTAAGGCATTGGATATTTATTTATTATTTTTGTATGCGCACGGGTGCACAATTATAATATTTGTATTTGGACATTGTATGGGGTATGCCTGACTCTTTGGGCGCCCGTCCATTAGCTTTATTTCTATTTAGCACTAAAGCAAACTCAAAAGCCAAAAGCGTGCTATTCTGTAATTTGGGCTATTATTTGAGCTTGAAGATGATAAATACAAAAAAAAACATGCTTAGTGGAGCACTCACACAAGGCATGGGGGGAGATTACACCCAATTGGTCTCTTGTTCATGTCGTGCATGCTTTCTACCTTGAGTTTTTTGCAAAAAGTAGAGTTCTTTTGTTCTTAGGGACCTTCCAACGCTCACTACACACGCTTACGGCATCCGATTTGTGCACTAGTGGTATCAGAGCGAAGCTAAGATCGAGAGCTTCCAATCGCTGCCCATCTTGTGTGAAGGCGGAGCTCCTGGAACGATCGAGCTCTGCAGTCAGTTTCATCGCGAATGGTCGATACAGGTGGATTCTTGGCAGTCAAGAACCTCTGTCTAGAGCCTCTGATCGTGAAGGACCGGCCTGAGGAAGTGGAGGACCACTCCTACATCTCCTTCATCAAGTCGTTTCTCCAGAGTCAATAGAATAGATAAACTTCATATCTAAAAACTTCATAAGCTTAAGCTAAATCTTACAACTAAGCTTTTAAAAAGCTTAGTTACTTCAATTTCAAAATTGGCGGCAACAGCAGCTCCTTTTCGTGATTTTCGGCGCAGCAAAACGGCCCCCCTCTAAAATTTGTCGTCAGTTTTAGATTAGTTATAAGCTTAATCAACTAAGCCACAAGTCACTAATCTATAAAGTCTGTCAAGTTCTGCAAGTTCACCAAGCCAACAGAGATCAAAATTGACTTACCTCAATAACTCCTATAAGGATTGTTCCTATGCAGAAGCATAAAACTACAAAGTTGTTCCCTGGAAAACTCTCTTCGCATACGCAGACTTGCTAAACCAGTTTCAGCACATGCAAAAGGTCATACACAGATTTTACGAAGACTACAAATTTCATAACCGTAAAAGACGAAGACCGTGAAAGCCAAACAAAAATCTATAAGCCTTGTATACTCGACTTTGAGCTACGCTCATTCCGCTAATTGAATTTTGAGAGTGTGAGGTCTTTTGGATTTTACAAGATGACGGAAAAAAATACGGACGATTTAATGGCTGAAGGTGATCTTTCCGAACCTACGATGGAATAAAAATTGGATTTAATTATGATGCAGCTCGATGAAGAACGAAGAGCCTAACAAGCTTTACAAACTCAATTGGCAAACTCAATTGGCCAATTTGACCACCAACAAAGATGGACCACAACTCAAAGATCTTATCCGATGAACCATCGATGTCTCTCAAAGCTCAATCCATTCACAAAGAAACAAAGATAAGTAAAAGAAATTTCAAATTCCGTACTTTCAATGGAACTCGAGATGGAAAGACTATACTTGCATTTATCAGTCGGTTTGATGATTACTTTCATGAAGAGACATATGGTGAAAAAGACAAAATTAAATGTGTCACTAATCATTTAGTCGATTGAGCATCTCTATGGTGGATTGTGGTTCGCAAGAGCATTGATTGTCCCACTACCTGGGAGAGTTTCAAAAAGAAGTTTTTGCAGAATTTTCTTCATCCTCAATTGCATGAAAAATCCATAAAGCAATGGGATCTTCTACAGCAAAGAGAACGTGAACCTATTTCCCAATACACTAAACGTTTTTGGAATGTCCTACTGCAACTCTGAATTCTTGAAGACGTACCTGAAGCGACTCACAAGCGCAAATTTATGTCTGGCTTACTTGGACATTACTATGCTGAAGTCAATATGTTCGAGCCAACAACCCTTGAAGATGCAATTTCTTTGGCTCATGACACTAAAGACAAGATTCGAGGAAGAGACAAGCGTCCACAACAATTTCAAGCAAATGGTAACTATGGTTCCAAGCAATTCAATTCAAATTTTAGAAGATTCAATCAAAGTCATTTTCTTCCATCTTCATTCTGTAAGTCTTGGACACGACCACCTGCTTTGCCATCAAATACCAATCCAAACCCTAAGCCATCCTCACAGCCAAATCCCAATATTCTTAGACTTGCTGCCATTGCCAACAATGTATCTAAAGCCAAACCTATAGTTTGTTACAAATGCCATCAACCTGAACATCTAGCAAGCCAATTGCCAATTGAAGAAGCCACCTATCCATACCAATTATCTTGGAGCAATGGAAGATGAAGAATGTGAGGAAATGCCTGGCTTTACGGAAGATGAGGACGATATTGCTACTCCTTCAGATATTTTACCAGGTATGCCAATTCCACATTCTTTGTTGACAATGAAATATTTAGTGCATGGAAAAGAAAATATTATTTTGCATGATGATGGACACATGATTTTATTTTTGTAAAGTTAGTGAAAGAATTGAAATTAAAAATTATTTCTACGCATTATCGCATTAAAGCAGCATTCTTAGGCACAAGATATAATGGAAGACAAGAGGTCATGACTTAGAAATTAAAATTGGTGAATATACTAAAAGAAGGAATTTCCTAGTTGTACCTTTACAATCCAGTGATATTATCCTAGGTATGCCTTAGCATCATCAGCATAATCCTAGCATAGATCATTCCATGCATTCAATTAAAATTTATTTTCAAGGAAAACACATTACATTGCATGGTATGCACGCATCTAATAATTTTCCACTACTTAATCATACTCAAGCTAAACGTGCATTACGTAAAAGTAGTAAATCTTATATAATTTGGGTCAATGAACTTCAAGCTAAAGAAAAACATATGCACCCTAGGCATAAAGAATTCCTTGCATAATTTAAAGATTGTTTTGCTGAAGATTTACCACCTGGACTACCTCCTTCACATCCTGAAGACCACAAAATAGATTTAATTCCTGGTACACAACCACCATGTAAAGCACCATATAGGCATAACCAGATTGAACACAAAGAAATTCAAAATCAAGTAGAGGAATTATTAAACGAAGGATTAATTAGACCTAGTAGTTCTCCATTTGGCACACCTATTTTATTGGTAAAGAAGAATAATAATACTTATCGCAAGTGCATTGATTATTGTGCCCTAAATAAAATTACTGTTAAGAATAGATATCCAATTCCTAGGATAGATGATCTTATGGATAAACTATAAGGTTCTGCCATATTCAGTAAAATAGATATTAAATCTTGTTATCATCAAGTGAGATTAGATAAATCTGATATATTCAAAACTGCATTTAGAACACAATTTGGGCATTACGAATTTTTAGTGATGCCTTTTGGATTGACTAATGCACCTACTACATTTAGTCGAATGATGAATCGCATATTTTTGAAATATCAGCATTGTGTTATAGTATTCTTTGATGATATCTTGGTATTCAGTAAAAATGAGAAAGAGCATTATGAATATCTGTCTTTGATTTTCAAGTTGTTGAAAGATAATCAATTGTATGCTAATCCAAAAAAGAGTGAATTCTTTCAAACATAAATTGAATATCTAGGTCATATTGTGTCATCAGAAGGTATTAAGGTTGACCCTAAGAAGATAGAAGCAATATTAAACTGGCCCATACCTAAAAATGTGCATGAGTTATGTTCTTTTCTAGGTCTTGCTAGTTTTTACAAGAAGTTTGTGTGAAATTTTTCATTACTTGCTTTGCCTTTGACTAAACTTTTAAAGAAAGGTATTGTTTATCATTGGTTTGATAATCAACAAAAATCTTTGGATTTATTAAAACATGCATTAACCCATGCTCCTGTATTAAATCTACCTGATTTCAATAGACCATTCTTTTTAGTAGTTACTGATGCTAGCAGATCTGGAATAGGAGCTGTACTTATGCAAGATAATCATCCCATAGCCTACTCTAGCTGTAAATTGAAACCATCAGAACTTAAATATTCTACATATGATAATGAATTACTAGCTGTAGTATAAGCTTTAAGACAATGGAAACATTACTTAATGGGTTCTGAGTTTATGATTAAGACTGACCAACAAAGTATTAGACATCTCCTTAGTCAACCCCAAATATCTGACCGACATATCAAATGGGCAGCTTTCATTCAGATTTTTCATCCCCTTATCCAATATCAACCAGGTAAAGAGAATGTAGTAGCCGATGCTTTAAGTAGAGGACCAACAATTCATAATATCTCTGTCATATCATTTAATTCTCTAACCCCTATGAAAGATACTTATCATCAGGATATTACTTTTCAAGCTGGTTGGAATAAATTAGTTGGAAATAATTGGATTCCTATTGATTCACTATCTTACAATGATGGATTCATGTTTTATGAAAAGAGATTATGTGTTATAGTTCCATTTAGATCTTTTGTTTTGAATAAGATTCATTGTCCTTCATATCAAGGTCATAGAGGTATTATATCTACTTTGCGTACATTGATTGAAGATTTTTATTGGCCACATATGGATATTAATGTATCTAACTTTGTTTCTGAATGTTTAGTTTGTCAAAGAGTTAAGAGACATCATGGTAAACAGTATGGTTTACTAATGCCTTTATCTATTCCATCAAGACCATGGGAACAGATTTCTATGGATTTTATTACTGGTTCACCTAACACTAAAGCTAATCATGTTATGATTTGGATTGTTGTAGACAAGTTTAGTAAACAAGCATATTTCATTCCATGCAAGAAAACTTTAACAACATCTTAGGCAGCACAATTGTTTTTTAAAATAGTTTTCAGTAATCATGGCTTACCAAAAGTTATTATTTTTTACCGTGATTCCAGATTTTGTAATAATTTTTGGATTACTTTGTTTGCTAACTTAGGAACAAAGATTGATTTTTCATCTGCATTTCATCTTGAAACTAATGGTCAAACAGAAGCTACTAACATTACTATTTTAAATCTTTTACGTGCTTACACTATTTCAAAACCACATACATGGGATACACATCTATATTTATTTTATTTTGCAATAACAATACTCCACACATAGCTACAAAGAAAGCACCGTTTGAAGTGATTTATGGTTATAGATTGTCTACACCTGTTGCATCTTTATCAAATAAGATTCAGAGTGCTGATGATATTGCTAACATGCATGCTACTATTTTTTATGAGGTTAAAGACATGATTGCCAAAGCCCAGCAATCATATACAAAACAAGCCAATAAGAAAAGACAAGTAATGAATTTCAAAGTTGATGACTATGTTTGGTTAAGAATAGAAAAACGTAGATTACAAAGTGTAGATAAACACCCAGTTATGAAATTAGCACCTAGATTCTATGGACCATTTAAGATCATTCACAAAATCAATGACAATGCATTTAAGTTAGAACTACCACCACATTGGAAAATTCGCAACACCTTTCACATTAGTTTATTACGACCCTTTAGAGGCCAATTACCTGTACACCCTGTTTATGAAAATCCACCTTTGCTAGATGAAGAGACTAAAATCCTTGAGCCTGAAGCTATCATTGATACTGACTTTATGACCACTAGAACCGGTCGTAGATATTCTAGATATTTGGTCAAGTTTAAAAACCATCCTGTTGAAGAGGCCCAATGGATGCACACTAGAGACTTAAATGCTTTCCCCACTTTGTTGGCTCCACATTGAGCTAATAAAAATTGAGGACAATTGCTATCCCACCCCGGTGGTATGATGCCAGGAGGTATATTTCATGGTAGATTCCATGCTATGGTGGATTCCGTGAGATTTTACGGCGGATTCTGTAAACTTTGTTTACCGGGGCTCATACGCAAAGTGGATTCTTTGTGCGAGAAGTTGATGGGGACGCCTATCCTTTTCGGGCGTTTCGTTAATTTAGTGTGTACATGGGTAATTTCATAGTGGGTGATTCTACAAAATACATATTAAATTAATAAACGTTTATGATTTTAGAGTGCGCACTCGTGATAAATTAAGGTTATGATTGATTTCTAACCAATTGATTTATTTATGTAGCTGAAGACTGCTAGGTATACACTTTTGTCAGTTTAATTGTATTATTTTACTAACGATTGTAAATGCTTCAGTTGATGTGTAGAGATAGCAATAGTGGCGGAGGAAAGCATTGGAGGATAGCATGTATTCGAGTTATCACCTATATTTTGATGGTCACATATCTTAGGCATGGCGTCTATATTTTGTCGTGCCTATTTTTTAAGGCATTGGATATTTATTTATTATTTTTGTATGCGCATGGATGCACGATTATGATATTTGTATTTGGACATTGTATGGTGTATGCCTGACTCTTTGGGCGCCCGCCCATTAGCTTTATTTCTATTTAGCACTAAAGCAAACTCAAAAGCCAAAAGCGTGCTATTTTGTAATTTGGGCTATTATTTGAGCTTGAAGATGATTAATACAAAAAAAAACATGCTTTGTGGAGTGCTCACACAAGGCATGGGGGGAGATTGCACCCAATTGGTCTCTTGTTCATGTCGTGCATGCTTTCTACCTTGAGTTTTGTGCAAAAAGTAGAGCTCTTTTGTTCTTGGGGACTTTCCAACGCTCACTACGCGTGCTTACGGCATCCGATCTGTGCACCAAAAACTGTTTTTCTATGTCAAGTGCTAAGATTACGTAAAAAAAATCGGTGTCTAATTGGCTAATTAAGGAAGCTGTTTTTGTGTGTCCAACTAAATGTGGTAGGTAATTAGACAACTAAAGCAACCCTGAGGAAAGTACGGTGGATGTGGCCATGGGTCCGTCCTATGGAAGGGTGGTCCCAGTTGACCGAGAACTTTTCTCAAACGAAATCGACAAAAAGTAGGGAACTTTTCTCGAAGGAAATGAACAGCAATGAACGTTGACCTAGAGTCTAGGATACTAGGACCCTAATTTATGTTGTTTTAGGGGAACGGAATGGGACTATGCCTTATGGGCAGAGAGGTCGAGATTTGCATCCCTCTCATTTCCCATTCTTCTTGAACCAAGTGCAGCATGAATCCACTTCGACCCTGATATTTTTGCATAAAGTAGTTTGCCTGGGGTTCGACGCTAGCTACCATTCTAGGATTTTGACCACTAGGGGAAACCCTAATTCAGGTCAGTCCTAAGTGGGAATGGCCAAAATGCTTTTGCTATGTGGCAGACTCGGGAAGACCTAGATCGCAAACCCTGTAACATTTCGTGGGAGTGTCGAGCGGCACTTTCTAGACTCTCTTCCCGATGGGCTGCTAAGACATGTCCTGCAAGGGAATAGGTGGACAAGTTACACTATTACAGGATGTACATCATGTACATGTGCTTACAC
The DNA here is from genome assembly GCF_053477565.2 of Lygodium microphyllum. Lineage (NCBI taxonomy): Eukaryota > Viridiplantae > Streptophyta > Polypodiopsida > Schizaeales > Lygodiaceae > Lygodium > Lygodium microphyllum. The sequence goes on along the minus strand of NC_141137.1, from coordinate 92,903,005 downwards.
GCAGTCTTATGTCTACAGGAGGGCAGCTTGATGATGTTGGGTTTCATGTTTTATTTAGGTATTCTTCCTGGAAGACCACCCGTGGCAAACTTGTGCTTGCTAAAGGTGCCAAAGCTTGTAGCCTCTATCCTCTTGTAGTTGATGGGTCCTCTATTGACCATGTTTTGTCAATGGATTCAATCCCACATGTATCTCTTTGGCATGCCCGTTTGGGCCATATGTCCTTGAAGGGAATGAAAATGCTTTCTAGTTTGCAGTACTTACGGCCCCTTGACTACACATGTTTTGATTCATGTGAGCATTGTCTTTATAGCAGACAGACTAGGAATGTGCATAAGTATGATAGGACACACATGAGTGAGCCCCGAGCATTGGTACATTTGGATGTCTGTGGGCCCATGCCCTATCAGTCTATGGGTGGTGCAAAGTATTTTGTGACATTCATTGACTATTTTTCGTGTAAAGTCTGGGCTTACCTCATTAAGCTTAAGTCCAAAGTCTTGGTTGTGTTTCAGATATGGCTTGCATTGGTTGAGAACAAGACTGCAGCCTATGCTGAATGCCTTAGGATTGACAATGGGGGAGAATATGTGTCACGTGCTTTTGGGCAACTATGTGATGAGAGGGGTATTACATGTCAGTTGACCGTCCCCTATACCCCACCCCAAAATGGTTTGGGTGAGCAGATGAATAGAACCATCCAAGAGTGTGTACGTAGTATACTTAGCCATGCAAGCTTACCACAGAGCTTTTGGGCTAAGGCAGTCAGTACAGCTATGCATTGCATAAATAGATCACCTTCTAATGGCTTGGATTTCCAAGTTGTAGAGGAGATATGGACTGGGAAACCTCCATCTTATGTGCATCTACATGTCTTTGGATGTGAGGCATTGTGCCATGTGCCCAAGGATAAGCGTACCACAATAATAACCCCCCTCCCTTACACTCACATGGTACAGTACAGTAAACCCTAGTGGACCCCTCGGGAGCCATGCAAGCCTACCACAAAGCTTTTGGGCTGAGGTAGTCGATACAGTTGTGTATGTCATCAATAGATCACCTTCCAGTGGTTTGGATTTCCAGGTTGTAGAGGAGGTATAGACTGGGAAAACTCCATCTTATGCGTATCTATGTGTCTTTGGACGTGAGTCATTCTGCTGTGGGGTCGTGGAGGACAAGTCTATTGACCTTGTCAATATCTTCACTGACAAAAATCCTACAGATCTGCTCACAAAAATCCTCACTACTGAGTGCTTTGCCTTCCTAAGGAGATTAATGGGCGTTGGATGAGATGATGTTTTTTTTCCTCATTCTGTTGTACATGTGTACATTGTACTATCTTTTCTTTTTTCTTTTCACCTCTCATTGGGGCAATTTCGCCTTTAATTGGGAGGTTGTTGGGGGTAAAGGCACCTTTGCCTAGCCACCCTTGTATTACTACACTGACAATACTTGCCGCTACACACTGCAGGTGGCGGGCACCCATCACCGTCACTTTATTCTTGATTCTTTTAGTGACAGTTTGAATAAAGAAAGGCCCAGTCACACATTGTGACTGTTGGAGTTCCCATTTGTGTCTCTCTCTCTCTCTTCTTGCTTTTGCTCTCTACCGTAGCTCACTTCCAAGCAAGGTTGGATCCTTCTCATCTTTCAAAAGTAAAGGAGAAGAAGCAAGGATTCGAACAAGCAAAGAAATAGGTAAGAAGCTCTCCCATTATTTCGCTCTTTCTCTTGGATAGTGTTTGTGGAGATATCGAAAGCATGTTAGAGTGGAAATCTCATATTTCTAAGAGATTTGGTGTGCAAGCAAAGCACTGCATATTTTACACACAACCTTTAGGACTTCCTAGTTGGTTTTTAGCCCCATCAGAGGTTGTTTTGGGCCCCCTTTTAAACTTGCACAATTGTAGATAGCAGTTTTAGGGTATAGTACATTTGCAGTTGTGTTGACTAAAAGTTGTCCCACAAGTTACAAATTTTAAATCTATAAGTTTTAAGGTGTTTTCTAGGAAGTAAATACAAGTTTAATCTATAAATTTTTTTAAAATTATATATCTTATTGAGCAATCAATAAAAAGGGTTACTTGGTGTACTGTTGTGCACTTGTTGTAAAAAAATATAGAAGACTTGCTTGCTGTTTTGTATCAATTTTGTAATAAAGCAAAGAACAGTGTGTAAACCCCATTATTGAGAAGCTAGACAAGAATAACTACCCGTCATGGAAGTTCTGTCTGGAGAGATATAAAATTTACAAAATCCAAGTTATGTGCAAATGGGTGATGACTCATGCTACCCAATTTTACACATTGGAAAGGTTCCCTTGTCCTTGCATGATGGTTAGACAAAAAATCCGTCAAATCTATTACATGTGCCATCTATTATAAAGAATTCAGCATCTATTGGTCAAGTGGTAGAGCAAGGATTGTAGATTCAATTTAATACAAAATGGTGCTTTGTGGAAGATTTTAATAATAACTATAGATTGGTTGCAAAAGGAAATAGGATTTGGCCGCATGTTCACTTTAGATGTTGAAATTTCTACTATGAATGGTGCTATGTATGCTAAAAGAAAAGAAGTGATTGCAAACATTGAAATATAGCATAAACATGTTGGATATGTAAATGTGCAAAGGCTGAAATAAATGTAGTTTAGAAGGTTAGTTATAAGGTTTTTTGCCTTTTAGAATTGCAAAATTTCATAAAGTGTGTGAAGCATGTTAGTTTGGTAAGTTACCTTTTTTCACATGATATAGAGATATGAGAGAAAATACACTTGATGTTTTTGCATACATATATTTTTAGGCCTACACAAAACATATATCTTGGTGGCAACAAATACTTTGTCATGTTTATTGATGATTGTTCAAGAAAGCTATGAATGCATTTCATGAAGGAAAAGAGTGATATATTTGAGCATTTCAAAACTTTAAAGGCTGCTTTTGAAATAGAGACTTGAAAGTGAAGTGCTTAAGGTAAGAAGGTGGGGGAGAGTACCTCTCAAATGAGTTCAGTGACTTTTTGAGGTCTCATGGGATAAAAGAGACAGTTTACTTACAAGTATATCCCACAACAAAATGGGGTTGCAAAAAGGAAAAGTAGACATATTGCAAAAGTTGCATGGCTATTGGCCAAAAAGAATATGCCAAAATACTTTTGGTCCAATGTTATTCATGCTAGTGTCTATATTATGAACAAAACGATGACCACTCTAGTTCATGGAATGACTCTCAAAGAATGATTTATAGGCAAGAAGACCTATGTGTCACACTTGAAAGTGTTTGGTTGTATTACATATGTTTATGTGCTACATGAGCTATGAAATAAGCTTGATCCAAAGGTTGAAATTTTTATGTTTATTAGATATAACACCATATTAGAGAATTTGGAAATCTTCCAAGTCCTTTCAAATAAGGGGTAAAGATTTGGCCATGTGGCTAAATCTTAACCCATGCTTCAAAGTGGGACTTACAAAGACAACCTAAATAGTAATTAGGGTAGACTCCACTTTCAAGTAAGGAGACAAGATTTGATCATGTGGCCAAATATTAACTATATTGGAAATCTCTAAACTATATGAGAATTTCCAAATTCTCTAATATAGTGTTATATTCTTTAGAGCAGAAAGGAAATACTCCCTACGTTTAAAGAACTCAATATGTTTTCCGACCCATTGGAATCCTTAGAGATGTCCCAACCATCTCATTTAATGCATTGGTAGCATTGTCAAAAACAAACCTTACCACATATGGACCAAACCACAACTTTGCCATCTTCGGTCTAGCACTATGCTGATTTTTGAAGCTGTTGCCAGATAAACCAACACCCAGTCCCCTTCTTGTATAGCTCATGGTCGAAGTCTATGTTGCTTGTCAAACCTCTTCTCATTCTTGATCCTTGTAGTCTTTAGCTTTTTCATGATTGTCTTAATGTCTTCAGGCCTTCTTTCTAACTATCTAATGCGTAGGACCAACAACTCTTCTCTATTCAAACCCTCTTCCCATGTAGAACACTCCAAGTAGCAATATATCCTCAATAGTCATGATTAGCTATTGTCCATACATTGATTCAGCAAGCACATACCCTATAATTGCACTATGAGTGGTCCTATCAGCCCATAAAGTAAAGGGTAACATTATTGGCCACCCTTTCATCCTGCCATTGCATGACTTTGCTAATGCCTTAATGATAGGCTGATGACAGTCAGCTTGATACCCAATCGTGAAAGGAAGTCACAAGCCTCATCCGCATCCAATTCTCCTCTATCTACAACCACTTTACCAACACAACCATCACTTTACCTACAAAAGACTTTTTCCAATAAGAACCTGCAAACTACCTGAGTAGTCTTTGTACTAATAGCTCAACCTTTCACTTGATTTTTTAAGTTTTCTCATGCAAGCACAAGATATCTCATATTCCATAAACTTGTAGGCATGGTAACCAAATCAACTACCCATTTTTAATGCATAGGCAATGGATAGGTCGGTTGCAACTCATCTCTATGCTTTATCATGGAATATATCTAACAATCACTGCATGATTCCACATAATGCTCCATATCTTTATACATGTTCTGCCGCCAATACTTCTCTTTGATCTTGGAAAATGTGCCCCAAACTCCTCTATATCCTCCCCATAAACTTTCATGAAACTCCTGCATCACATGTTGTTGAGAAGCCCCATCTCCCAATATACGTATTGGAGCTCCTCTCTTTTTCTTTGCACACTTCCATAAATATCTATCTTTCAAGAAAAACCCATAAGATTTTCTTTTAATCCTTTTGAATTCAGTTTTAGACCACTTAGCCTTCTTTGTTATGAGGCTAAGATATTGGCCTATTTTTAGCCAATCATCCTCATGCAACTCTTCCGAAAATTGTGTTCTCACTGAAGCATAACACATGATGCTTTCTCTCTACTGCCCATCTCTTCTCCATGGTTGTAAGTTTTTTTCTTACTACTAAAATCCCTGTTACAATAGTTGTACTTGCTATATTTGTTGTTATCACAGTTGTACCTGCATTAATGACAATTGTACTTGTTGTTTTCATATCTGTACATATAGTAACATCAGCTGCATGCTCATTCCCTATTGTCATAAAGTCGTTTTCAGCACCTATCACATTGTCCTCTTCATCTTCAATTAGCTCCTCTTCATCTTCAAACCTTTCTCGTGAAAGCATGTCAACCCACAGGGTTTTCTCTACTACCTGCAATATGCTAAAAATCAGGGGTAAGTGACTTTATATATGCAATGCATCATAACATGGAAATAACGAGAGTTGAGAAATTTACTATCATGCCTAATAGAGGTAGACAATCAATCTCTACCACTACATGAGCCCCCATAAAATACTCCCTATTACACTTAAGGGTTGTCACTATATCCCAAAGCTCTCTTTTGACTTGAGAATACCGTTGTTGCCATTCATTTAGGACCTTTGCTCCAAACCGAATGGCAAATCTATTCCCATCAGCATCATCCTCACCCACTGCCCAATCAATGCTAATTGGGCTTGTATCCACAGTGAGAATAATAGGCTTCCCATTCTCATTATTTGCTCTCTTTAGTGTAGGGGCTGAAATCAATAAGCTCTTTAACTTCTAAACTGCCTTCATATGTTGTTTACCCAACCAAAACTTTTGCCCCTTTCTCAAGAGCCGATATAAACTTTTACCCACATGAGCAAAATGTGGAATCCATATCAAGAAAAAGACATATGCACCCAAAAATCTTCTCACCTCAAATACATTCGAACATGTCTCCCGTATCCTGCTTATGGCATCAATCTTTACTAGTGAGGGCTTTATCCCGTATGGTCCACACATGTGCCCAACAACTAATACTTCCTCCACTCAAAAAACTGAATTTTCTCCTGACAGAGTCAAATGCAGTTCTTCAAGATGGCTCAAAATCCTATCACAAATCAACAATATGATCAACCATAAATCTTCTACATCCATGCTCATTCAACTCTTCATTCTTCTCATAGATATCACATCCTTTGATTAGCACATCATCAAGAAAGGGTAAGGTCAACTGAGGAATATACTCCCTCAAAACTTTATGCATAGCATTCATCATATGCGCCACTAAATTGGTTGCTCCCTATGGAAGCGTACACATCCTAAAAACCAATCCAAGCAGTGTCTTCATTGTAGTGATATCCCGACTTTCCAATGCAAGCTAGAACTAATCATATCCAGAATATAAATAACCCATAGGGTAAAACCAGAATATAAATCACCCACAAAATATAAATCACCCATAGAATTGATCATATTCATCCACTATCGGGCATGATCCAACATTCCTTATGGTGACTTTATTAACTGGTTGTAAATCCTATATAAACCTCAAAGCACTATTCTTCTTTGGAACAGTAGACCACCAATTTGAATATGGAGCTGAAGAAGGCTCCAAAATCCACATTCTAATCTTCTTGCTCAAAAGCTCCAATAGCTTAGGCAAATATGCCTGAGGCACCAGAATAGGCTTTAAATTCCATGGCACATGAGGTACGGCAAATATCACCATAGGTACAACTATCAACACATCCAATTTCATATGGCTGAAATGCAAAGGCTTTCCCATGCCTTGCCAACATTTGCAAGAAACAAGCTCTTTCTGCAGAAAAAAGGAAGCTTTTATCACCAATTTTTAGCTCTTATAAAGTTTCAACTTCAAATTTATGTCCTACTTCATGTGGATCTTGTAAACTATGCTATTGACTCCCTTTTTCAGCCAACCCATCACTTTCAAGTGGTAAAGGCAAAGCCACAGGCTTAACCTTCTTTGCAACTATTTTATACTTTGTATCCACCCTTGCTTCAATCCTGTTTTGCAGCCCATATTGCACCCCATAACATTCATGCTCGGCAAACTCTTGAATGACTTCATACATCTCTAAAGTAACAACATAAATAACCTCTATTTCTACCCTATTTTTAGTATTAATTATTGCAAAACTTTTAGCCACTGTATCAATATCAACCAGCCGTGAAAGACCTTCATTTGTAGCCATCAAACCATATATCTTCAGCTCTTTTTCAACCCATCCTATATATTTCTTTTCAACCTGCACATGGTTGAAATATTCTTAAAACTACCAAGACTACATGCTATCCATTCCTGCAATCCAAACACAAACACATTTTCCCCCTTTCTTGGAGGCATAGTTATCTTCCTAGAGGCACTACCATAGTCTCTACTTACATCAGTGCTGTCTAAAAACCCTTAAACTCTAGTGTATTAGGTGGCATGGGATTATCCCACAACCTATCCCGATTGTGGGGATGATTCACACAAATAGTGAGAAATTATACCACCTTTGTATTGTCTTTACTCCGAACCCAAGCATATGAAGAACCATCATCCAAGGCTTTGGTTTCTAGCCTTGATTCTAAAATATAGGGCTACCTCAAAATCACCAGATAATTACATGCATCATGCATTAAAAAATAATATACATCCCTAACAATAGTCATGGGTACATTATTCGAACAACCCCCATAAAGATCCTATGATGAATTGTTTGCTGCTTGCATGCGCCATCCGGGGTCTACATCAATCAACCAACCTCCATTCTCACACAAGCTATGTTCCATAACATTGATTTCAGAACCATGATCCAAGAGAGCTATGTAAGGCATCTCTCTTTCTCCCACTTCAACAATTGTCTCTATTGTAGCATGAGCCCAATGCATTCGTGAATAATGACTGCTTGGAATAGAATGAGCATCTTCTTCTTCATGTACTTATTGATGGACATCTCCATTATACATAGCCTTCTTTCTATTCTTACTACTACCCATAAGACCAATTCCAGCCAAAAGCTTGCTATCTACACTCCCATTTAACCCATTTTCAACATCAACCTACTCCAAATCAACATTACATGCATCATCATATTCCCTTTGAAGTTATTTCTCTATGTCTTTGTCAACCTTCATCAATTCTTTCAAAACTTCACCATCAAACTGTCTTTTTCACTTCAGCATATCAATGATTGCATCATGAATTTCAGACTTCACGATTCCAAGAACTTTTCCAAGTGTGAATTCCACTCTATTGCCAAGTATGCAATCTTCCAGGACCTTTTAAGGTTTGTGGTAGTCTCAAATCCGATTATAACCTGTAACCGGGCTACTTTCCCCTTTTCTTCCCTTTTTGTTTCTTCTCTTGAGATACATCTCCATAACATGCTTAGGTATGGCCTTTTCAACCTCTTTCTGATGTTTCTCCATTTTACTTTGTGTTATGCATTTAGATAGGCTTGAAGAGGAAGGACTAGTAGTGTCCTCATCTCTTCTTCTCTTTTCTTCCACAAGAGCTTCTTGATTATGAACCTTTGTCAAATAAGCATAGGCAAAAAATCAATCCACTGGAGCACTCCATCATATTCTCCCTCGTATACTTTGACTTGCATTAGCCAATTCAAACTTTGTTGTTTTGCCTTTTTCCATGCAATCTAATGCCTACATCCAAACTCAATATTTTGTTTCAGCCATGCCTCCTTTACGAGCTTTTTCGGTCCTTTCAATTTTCAACCCATATGTAGCTACATCTATGTCAACAAATACTATCCTTGCTACTATCTCTTCTAATCTCTTCTACATGCCACCATTTCCAAACTTTGGGTCTATTGGAAGACCAATTTCTGTTGCATGTATTTTGCCATCTTTACAAAAGACTAACCTTTTTGCTTCCACTTCATGCTTCATGGTAGGCTGTACAGTCTTGCTTTTCATGCTATAAACTATCACACCAAATGCATTTCCTTTTGTGTCCTTCTTTGTACGGTCTTTGGGCTTTTTTCGACCCCTTCTCTTCTACCTTAACATCCAACTTTTCGACCTTTGCATAAAATTCTGTCAAATTGAGTCTCAAATCACGCATGCCTTTGATTAATTTATCCACAGTATCACCTTTAAGAGCCGAACCAACAGGTATAATTGGTTGTTTAGCCATAGCCACAGGCGCCTTGGTTGCAATTTCAGCCCCCTTATGAGCACTGGCAAGTGTGGTGCATGTACCCCATCTTAATTTCCTCTCTCTCTTTACCAATATATGCACCGCCTTAGTTACATTAGCCCAATCTGATTTCAGCCCCGTTTCAGAAGAGGCATATTCTAAACTATCAGTCAACTTCTCCTACAACATAGGATCAGCAGCCTTCAAAAAGAAATCAATTTTTGGACTCTCCAATGATTGTTGCTCATCGGCATCCAACTGCACATACTGACTTTCAAATTCACGGAGCAAAGCTATAGCAGCCAATCCTTTATTGGGCTTTTTAATCCAATCTCTAAATGTATTTTTAGTTACCAATCATGTATCTTCCAAGAAAACTCTTCTCTCAAAGCTTTCTTAAAACTTGCCCAATCAGCATCTCTTCTATGTAACTCATCAATTCAATCATACAATGTATGCATTGCCAAACGAGAGAAATACCGACTCCATGCATACTACGGTATCCCATTAAAAAACATATTTTCTTCATACAAATGAATGAAGGACGAAACATTTTGACCCTTAAACTACTTCACTTATTGTCCCACTGCCTACAATGCGTTCAAAGCTAAGGAATCAATTCTTTCTGCTTCATGTCAAGTTTGCATCTGTTGTTTTAACAACAACTGATGTTGTAACAACAATTAATGTTTTTTTCTTTGTTGCAATAAAGCAATCATTTGGTATAATAAAGCATCACCTCCACTTGAACGTGTAGAATCCCCCATCTTTACACACCTACTGTGGACTTTCACATCGGGTTCACCACTATCGGAGTGTTTGGGATCGAAAGTCTACCATGAGGGTAAGAGACAGTAGGGTGAAGGGATATTTAGGGAGAGCAATTGATGAAAGATAAGGGGTTCAAAGAAATAGAAGATGTAGAAGAATACTCATAGAGGTTAATCCTGTCAATTTATTTCTACATCCTGAGAAGATAAATTCCTTATAGATAAAAAACATACATCAAATAGTAGCTTCTTCTCTGCTCCCCAGATTGCCAATCTGATGCTTTTGTTGGCTCTGAAAGGGGGGTAAAATACCAGGACACCTACTCAAAACTCTCCCAAATCACTCCTTCTCCCAGTCCTTTGTAGTGTTGTTTGCTGCTTGTAAACTGTGATCGCACATCGCACGATTTCGCCAATCCTTCTTTTTGCATAAAATCTCCCAAAAATGGCTAAAAGACACTTGCTTTTTTTACATGTCATTTTATTCTAGAAGTTGTCTACAACTTTTGGATATTTACAAGAAATAATATCCAAAATATCAAAAATAGGCTAAATTTGTCTACAAATCTAGTATTTTTGAACTATCCACACTACGGAAACTGACACCAATAACGAATATAGCATTAACTCTCTAGATCAATAAGAAAGCCGAATGACGATGCACTCTAGAGTTTTTCACACTGTGTCCGCATAGCGGCACGATGATGTAAAGAAATAGGAAAGAAGAAAGTGTCAAATGGCAATGATACATCTACTAGCTATTTGGAATTTAATGGAGATTCCAATGGTTCAAAGAGTTTGGATGATGAGCGTGGTATTGCTTTAGTCATTCAACACACTAGGTATACAGAGAGCACATGGTTATGTAAAGGCTCCATGAAGTAATCCAATGGTACACAGGTCTAGTAAAAGATTTGGTTTTAAAGGTTATGCAGCTCACTATTATGCTTATATGGTAAAGGTGGTTAAGGATATTGAGTCCACTTGTTTTGAGGATACTATTGGTCATGCTCATTTGGATGCAGCAATGGATGAGGAGATGGTTGCATTAGAAGGAGCCAATAAGACTTGGAATCTAGTGCCATTGCCAAAAGGAAAAGAAACTATTGATTGTAAGTGGGTTTACAAAATCAAGCATAATGTGGATGGTTCCCTTAGCAAGTATAAGGCTAGGTTGGCTACAAAAGGCTATTCTCAAACATATGGCATAGACTATGAAGAGCTAGAATGGAAACAATTAGATATGTGATTGCTTTAGTAGCAACCAAAGGTTGGAGTTTTTAGCAAATGGATATCAAGGATGCCTTCTTGCATGGTGAATTACAAGAAGAGGTGTATATGGAGCTGTTAGCAGTAGGTTATTAATATTTACAGTCTCCTACTCATGTGTGCACATTAAAGAAGGCATGTTATGAGCTAAAGCAAGCACCTAGAGCATGGTATGACAAGATCGGAGAGTATCTTGTCAACATTGACTTTTATGTTTCTTATGATACTGATCACTCACTTTATGTGAGAAAGAGAGATGTAGGCTTGGTCATCATAGTCATCTATGTGTATGACTTAATTATTACAAGTGATAACAATGGTTTTGCTAAAGATAAGGACTTTTTGAATGAGAAGTTTGAGATGAAGGATTTAGGTGAGCTAAGGTACATTCTTGGTAGTAAGGTCATCGGGATGTAATGATGGTATATGGCTATCCCAAAGGCAGTATGGCTTGGATATATTAAGTATGCTATGATAGGATGTAAGCCTATTTTATTGCCATTGGAGCAAAATGTGAAGTTGAGTGTTATTGTTGGGGATGAGATAGAAGACCCTACTATATTCAAGAGGATAGTACGGAGTCCTATTTACATGGCTATTACAAGGTGAGACTTGAGTTATGCAATTATTGTCAGTTAGTGTATACATATGCCTAGAAAGCCTCATTTGGATGCAATTAGACACATATCAAGGTATGTGAAGTCCACTTTTTTATGAGGCAAGTAAGGATATACATGTGTTTGGATATACAGATGTAGATTGGACTCTAACAGAAGATCTACTAGTAGATTCATGTTTTTTCTTGGTAGTTCAGTAGGTATATGTAGTAAAAAGCAACCTGTAGTTGCCTCATCAAGTATAGAGGTTGAGTACATAGGTGCTACTATAGCACCATGTGAGGTGATATGGCTACAAAAGTTATTGGGTAATTTAGATGTGCATGGAGATGGTCTAGTTGTCACTGATTGTGACAATATGAGCAACATATAGCTAGCTAGGAGCCCAATGTTCCATACTAGGATAAAACACATTGAAGTGCATTACCATATTATGAGAGAGAAGGTACTTGCAGGAGAGGTTGACTTGGTATATGTCAGCACATAGGATCAAACAGCTAACATTTTCACCAAGGCATTGGATACATAGAAGCTTCAAAAATTTTTAAGCTTACTAAGAGTTGTAGAGATACAGTTGAGCTTGAGGGGGAGTATTGAGATGGCAAGCTCAACATGTGTAGACATTGATAATGGACCGCTTAGCTAGATGGGTCCGCACATGTACATTTACCACATTGGTGGGCATTATGATCCTCACATGGCCACTGACTTATCAGGTATTATATTTAGTTTGTTGTACCTACCTACAACTAATATACTTATAGCACTAGTTGATTAGTATAGTTAGTTATACAATATTTAACTTAGTAGGTCACTTTTCTTTATGTTGTATCTTATCTATACTTTGTGTACATTGAATTGTGTGAGAAAGAAGAAAAAGAAACCAACAAGAAGACGTTCTAGCCTCCATCTCTCTTCTTGTGTTCTTAAATAAGCTATATCTTGTGTATATATTGTGTGTTTGGCATAACAGCTCAACTTGCCCTACCACACGATTTGTAACAATTGATATGCACACGAGGCAACAAGTGCATCATTATATATATGCAATTTTTGAGTGAATTCATTAATTTTCACAAAAAAATGGAATGGAAATGGGATTGAAAAATCATTTTACAAAGAGAAAAAGAGATCTGAATACTTAATTTTTAGCACATTTTGTTTGATATTTTTAGTTTTTTTGCATTGCTATGAAATAAATGGCCAATAATTAAGAATAATTAAAGAATAAAAAATATATCAATAAATAGAAAAATTATACAAATGAATTATAAAACTAAAAAATATCATTTTTATTTCAAATGTAATTTCAAAAATCATAAAAACAAGCATCTCTATATTTAAAATAAGGTGTTTCAGTAGCATATGAGTAGTTCAGGTGCTATTCGTGGTATATCAAAGGAATTTTAGTGTTAAAAATAAGAGAATGATTACCGAAAGCATTGATTCTTTGTTGTGTATCATGAATAGATCAATCTTATATCATCTATGTTGCCAAAGGTGTGAGTAGCAATGTCGCAATGAGTAGAAAATTCATGAAAGACATAAGGGAATGTTTAATGCACATACACATCTTTTTTACTCATTAAATATAGTTGTATACATTCATTCATACTTTATATTTGAGCATGTACTACATAGACCAATGCATAGCACCTAATTTTCCCATGATTGAGTGTGTAAGGCAGCCCTAGTAGCTATTTAGTTACGTGGGCTTTAACTAGGTCAATAGGCTCGTTCTAGAGGCCTAGACACTCAATCAAGGAGGAGCCTTTGTTACATATATGTGGTGTGCTAGACACCTTATATTGGACACTCCTGATTGGATTTTAAGGTAGACAATTAGATAAGTAGACTACATAACATAGCATTTTAGAGTTTAGAGAGGTGTTCTAGCTTATAGTCAATCGCTCATGGCTGCAGGGCTGTGGGAGTTGATTATGTGAGGTCCAATAGTGAGGTTTGGGTGAGAGAGCCATTGGGCCCAATTTAGGTCCTAACAAGTGGTGCATTTTTTAGGAATCCTAGGATCCCTGGTAGGGCCTAAAACTTGGTTCTAGAGTATATGCCTCTTTGCTCAAAAGCAAAGATAAAATTATCAAGGAAATAAAGAGAAAGAAGGCTAGAAATCTCTCGATGTATCCAATGAGAGGAGCGGTTGAGGAAACATACATAAGTATTTTACAAGTATAGCCTTGAAAACACTAGTCTTGTATCCATTAAAATTATGGGTCTTATAGCCTCTTATAGTAACAGTGGAGCCCCAAAAGGAACACCAAGGAAATAGGGTTTCTACTACAAGAAAAAATATCTTGTAACATCAACAACCATCTTTTTCATCTTTTATATGATCAAATAAAGAAAACAATGCCATGAACAAGAAATATTTATGTAGCTTCATAAAAACAATTCTTCCATGGCTTTATCTTTAACCAAATCCATCATTCTCTTCATGTTCTTCATATTATTCTTTGATAGAAATAGGAAAAACAAAAGAATACTCAACTTTGAATGGAAAAATATCACATATGATTCATCTTCAAAGTTTTCATAGCTTTCTCTCATAATCTCTTATATGTAGATACATTATTTTTCATAGAATTGGCTATCTCTAACACACACACACACACACACTCTCTCTCTCTCTCTCTCTCTCTCTCTCAATCAATAGTACATTGTCTTCTCACTAAAATACTCAATAATCACCCATAATAACCCTTGTTTGGTCGTGGATACCTCTTCCAAGAGGTGTGTTTGATATGAAAGGTCACCAGAGCCACTACAGTTACTCCTCACAACTCACTACTGTTACTTCACTCCAGTCTTCTCTTGAGTCTTCAGAAGCTACTTCTTCCACTTCCTTGAGCTCTTTTGAACTTTCATTCACCTCTTTTCAAGGCTAGAAAATTTTTCCAAAGTCTCATATACATTCCATAGAACACTTACAGAGGCATACATAACAGAACAGAACATGAGCAAAGGCTTTACAAAAGCTTAACAAAGGGTTTACAGAAAGTCAATAGAAAACATCAAAACCACATAACTCATAATAAAACCATTCCAAACTATCAAAAACCATTCAATGAGCTTTCAAACAACCTCAAACTTCATCAATCATTACTCCATGCTTCATACAAAAGATAAACAGAACAAAACAGAAGCTATCAAAACATCAACAGAACCTATCAGAACATCACAGAGCCTCATATCTCTACAGAAAATCATCGTGAGCTTTCAGCACATAATCAACCTCATCTAAAGCACTCTCAAACACTTCCAAAACAATCAATCATCATTCAAAATCCATTACAAATCAACCATTCAGTCCTTAGAAACAACAAAAATCAATTTAAAAAACAAGTGATTTCAAAATTTAACATATCCCCACACTTAATAAGGAAGAGTCCTCGCAACTTAAGAAAAAAGGAATACAAGTTCATCAAAGAGCTACACTTGATCTTCTTTAGCATCTTCAAGAAACCACCCAACCACAACCCTAACTTATAGCCTACATCTAATAAAGAATACAACCAAAGGAAACCCATTTATTCATTAATATATCTTATAAGCAACATCAAATCATGAGAAATTTATAAAGGATATAAGAGGTTCTTCCATCCATCAATCAAATAGAATCACAAACCACCATCCATTAGCTTTTCAATCAAGTCCATCTTCATCTTCAACTCCAGATAAGAGGATAATACACCACACCACATACATCATAGAACATACACAAAACTCACATAGACACAATACCAGGTAGTCTGAATGGCACATGCCCCCAAAAAATGGAGAGCAAAGAAAAAAAAATTCCATTAAGAAAAGATGATGCTCTAAGAAAAGGCTTCACTTCGAATCAGGACAAATATATTTCTTTTTAAACTTTATGCTAAGCTTGAGACGCTCGAGAGCTTTACTCTCTTCTACAAAATATTGAGGTACATTTTGTAGGAACTGTAAACAACACATCCTTTCTAGCAAAACAAGGAACCTAGTAGGAAAAACCTATGCAAAGTAATATAAGAAAACCATTTGAGAAACAGTCACGTCCACATTTGGATTTATGATCAGTTGCGGGTTACTCTTTCAAGTATTCAAACGAGACTGTTGATGCATGAAAGCAAGAAACCAACAAAAGTGAGCAACAAGTCATACAAAAGTATACTCAGATTGAGCATGCACCCAAGAAAAATGAAGATAATAAGTTGAACATGTATCAAATGTCTCCCAAGACCCTGGAATAAGAGGTCGGTCCTATCAAAGAATCATGCAACATCCATTGCTTTGATGAAGGATATCACTGTCATATCCAGGTGTATCCAGCACTAATTGGGGAGGAAGGTTAATAGAATCAAATGGAGATATAATGGAATAAGAGGGAAACATTGATGCCAGGAGGCATATTCCACGGTGGATTCCATGCCACGGTGGATTCCGTGAGGTTTTACGGTGGATTCCGTAAACTTAGATGACTGGGGCTCATACACAAAGAGGATTCTTTGTGCGAGAAGTTGATGGGGACGCCTGTCCTTTTCGGGCGTTTCATTAATTTAATGTGTACATGGGTGATTCCATAGCGGGTGATTCCGCAAAATGCATATTAAATTAATAAACATTTATGAGTTTAGAGTGCGCACTCGTAATAAATTAAGGTTAGGATTTTATTTCTAACCAGTTGATTTATTTATGTAGCTGAAGACTGCTAGGTATTCACTTTTGTCGGTTTAATTGTATTATTTTACTAACGATTGTGAATGCTTCAGTTGATGTGTAGAGATAGCAGCAGTGGCGGAGGAAAGCATTGGAGTTTAGCGAGTATTCGACCTATGGATTATATTTTGATAGGCGCCACGCCTATATTTTGTTATGTCTATTGAGACATCGATTATTGATTATTATTTTGTATGCGCCTATGCGCACGGATATGTTATTTCTATTTTGGACATTGAGATTGGGCGTGCCAGACTCTATGGGCACCGTCCATTAGCTTTATTTTCTTATTTTTGTAGAAAGAAAACTCAAAAGCTAAAAGCTTGTCATATTTTTGTAAATTGGGCTATTATTGAGCATGAAGATGGAAATATACATAAAATACATGCTTTGTGAAGCGCTTACACAAGGCATGGGGGGAGATTGAACCCAATTGGTCTCTTGCTTCTTGTCGTTCATGCTTTTACATTTTTTTTGTGCAAAAAGGTAGAGTTCATTGTTCTTTGGGACCTTCCGGGATTCACTACGTGAGCATTCTGCGACCGATCTGCGCACCAGTAGTATCAGAGCGGAGCAGAGATCAAGAGCTTCCAATCGCTACCAATCTCGAGCGAAGGCGGAGCTCCAGGAACGATCGGGCTCTACAGTCAATCTCATCGCGAACCGTCGATACAGGCAGACTTCTGGCGATCAAGAACCCCTGTTTCTACTGTCAGATCGCGAAGGACCAGGCTGTGCATGCAGAGGACCACGCATCCATCTCCTTCATCAAGTCGTGGATACACAGTAAGAAGTTCATATCTAATTGCTTCAAAAGCTTAGTCATAAAGCTTAAAAGCTTAAGGAAATTCCATAAATTCTCATCGAGCTGCAAGAAGGCCTCCGAAAATCACGCGTCGTGGAGAAAAAACGGCCCCCCCCCGCACATGGTCAAATCTCTTATCTCTATAGTCTCTTTTACTACATCACTAGTGTATGTCTATGCATGTACCTTAGGATAAGAAAGCCAACAATATATTGCACACCCCAAAAAAGATTCATTGCACCTCCCAAAGGAGTTTTACCTCAGTAATAAATATTGCAACAAAGATTTCTCTCCAATGTATCTTTTGAGATGTGTATATGGAATATTAAGGTAAAATCCTTGTTACAATTCGTGAGTTTAAATATCTATGGGATATAACTAGTTCAAAAATAGAATGGTTAGTCCTTAAGAAGAAACTATGAAAACTTATTCAAATAGTGTATAACTTATCTCAATTAAATTGTCACGTGCCACTTATATGTGACATAGTTTTGGTCACATGGTCAAAAGTATCATGTTTAAATTTTCTTTTAATAATTAAGACTAATAAACATCTTCTTTGTACATGCCATTTTGAAGGCCTTTTTAAAAGCTGAGTATGTTAAATATTATAATGATAATATAATTTGTGCAACTAATTACAAGAATCTATTGTTAGTATCTCAAGTATACTTATAACTAGTGATAAAAAATAGGTATGGAAAAATGACTTTATTAGAATAGATTTTACTTTAAAAAACCGTGATATATATTTTTTTCGCCTCATGATATTACTTTTGATTAGATTTGACTACATGGTCAAATGTCTCTTTTCTTAAGACATCATTTTTTAAGTAGTACCTATTTATGTATTTATCAATGTGAAGTTAAATTGCTTTAGTGTTCTATACCAGTTTAGAGCTCAAACATTAGGTAGAATGATGAGAAAGTAAATGAATCTAATGTGCTTCTTTTTCTTATTTGTAACTTTAACTAAGACATCTATGGTTGGATATCTAGCAGATTCAACAACAGTAGAGCACGATGATGTGATTGATGTTTCCTTGATAAGAAATGCAACACAATTATGTGTAATACTTGATCTCAATGGTCTTCTTTTACAACAATGCTTTGCTAAGTCTAAAAGGTTTCAAAGCTTTCAAATGGGAAAGCCATGGCTTGTTCTTCGACCAGGATGTATGGAGTTTCTTGAAGCCTTATTTGCAAGATTCCAAGTGGGAGTTTGGTCAACAGCTTTACATAAGAATGTCATGGCAGTTATTAAGTGCTTGGAGATCCATGCAAAAAGGAAGTATCCTTTCTTCATGATTTGGGGCCAAGAACAATGTCATAGACATCGACTCAAAATCATATATAGGCCAGATAAGATGGGAGTAGAAGCAATGTTCAAGCCTCTGAAGTATGTATGGGATCAATATGGAGATGTTTGTCAGCATACCAAGACTATTCTCATAGATGATAGTCCTTACAAAGGATGTCCAAATCCTGTTGAGAATTGCATTTATCCAAAAACATTTGATATTGATCGTGAAGACTCTATCTTGATCAAAGGAGTTATACCATACTTGACTCACTTAAGCAAATACCATGATGCACGTTGTCGTATTGCCGCACATCTGAGGTGTGGAATCCACCAAAAAGTTGTGTGTGTGACATTTGTAACTTTGTACATACTTAGTTGTTGTGTTTGCATTTTTTTTCTACGTGCCAATATAGTAGAGAGGGGTTGAATATATTTGTGGGAAGCATAGTGGTGGAGATGTTTGGGAAGATTCGCTTAGTTTCAGAAGCACTAGAAGATCAATTACCATCTACCTTGGATCTTGTAATGGAGGTGAAGAGGAAGAAGAAAGACTGAGCTTGTACATTCAAACTTTGCAAGGAGTTGTTGTTCATAGTCTTAAGGGGCACAAAGATATTGTGTATTGTGTGGCCTATTCAAGGGATGGTAAAAGATTTGCATCAGGAGGAGCAGAGAAGACAGTGATTACCTGGATTTATAAAGCCTCGGGCATAGATCTGGTCAGATTTGCTAGTAGATCAATGAACTGCATTGGCAATCAATTTGTTAATAATGCAAATATATGCTGAAAGTATAAATCAAGTGAAGGCCATTTTGCAGCATATGTGGAACATGGCCTTGGTGATGAGGCACTGAAATGTTCTCAACAAATACAACTTGAAAGTTGCAGCCCTGATCCCATCACATTTGTTTCCATCTTGAAGGCATCTAGTATCATAGGATCTCTAGAAATAGGTTATCAAATATATAGAGAAGTAATTACTAGGGGATTTGGAACAGATGTGTACATGGGCAGCACACTGGTAGACATGTACATCAATTGTGGATCACTGGCAGAGGCATGCCAAATTTTTTATGCACTACCTATTCGAGATGTAGTTGTGTGGTTTGCATTGATTGTAGGATATGCTCAACATGGTCTCAATGAGGAAGTACTGGAATGTTTCCAATGTCTACAACTGGATGGTATTTCTGCAGATGCTGTCACATTTATTATCTACTTGAAAGCATGTGGCAGTAGAGAAGCCATAAAAGCAAGTCGAGAGATCCATGCTGAGATCAGGAAATCGGGATTAGAAACATATCTTTTAATAGGAAACATGTTGATAGACATGTATGGCAGATGTGGCTTGTATGCAGAAGGGCGGAAAGTCTTTGACAAACTGCTTATTAAAGACATTGTCTCATGGACTGTAATGATAAAGGCATATGTTGATAACCATGAGGGCAATTTGGCTTTACAATGTTTTGAGGAAATGAAAGAGCAGGGTATATCTATGGATACTGTCCTAGTTGTTCTTTGGTTAAAAGCTTGTGATACTACTCAAGCCTTGGAGACAGGTCAAGAAATACATGCAGAGTTGAGGAAATCAGGGCTAGAAAAAAAAACATTTTTGTTGGTAACACATTGATTGGCATGTATGGGAAGTGTGGATGAGTTGCAGAAGGACGAGAGGTGTTTGATCAGTTGCCTGTTCAAGATGCAGTGTCATGGGCTGCATTGGTTGCATCTTATGCTCAGCATGGGCTTGGTGAAGAAATTTTAGATTGTTTTAAACAAATGGTAGTGGAAGGTGTGTCTGTGGGTGCCATTACTTTGCTCTTTGTTTGAGAGATTATGCCACCTTAGGAGCTTTAGATATAGTCCGAGAACTCCATGTAGAGATATACAAAAGGGGACTGGATGAAGAGCTTCATGTTGGCAACACACTTGTGACTTTGTAGAGCAGTTGTGGCTTGTTTACAAAATCATGGCAGGTGTTCAGCAAGCTTCCACTTCAAGACATAGTTTCATGGAATGTACTTATCACAGGAATTACTGGAGGTGGGCGGAGAATTGTTGAAAATGGTGAAATAGGGGAGATGGCTATTGTGGAAGGAGGCCACTTTTCTCGGGGAAAAAGGGGAGGAGCACAGTGTATGGAAAAAGAAATCCTGAAGAAAAATGAGGGAATGGGAAAAACAAGGGGTTTTAGGAACTGTACTCTACCTACGATTAGAAAGAAAAAGGACAGACAACTCAAGAAGAAAGATAGGCAACCAAGGGAGGCTTTATTGGCACAAGAGCAGAGCATATTCAGTACCCTGCATCTATGCATGGAAGGGAAAAAGGGTGCATATTACTGAACCAAGATGGAAGGATCTGAATCCTAAAGATTTTTCTGCTGTATATTCTGATATAGCTGAAACACTTGCAGAATTATTGATACACCATTCTATGTGATGGAGTATGTGAAAGGGTGCAGATGTACGAGTAGCTGTTGATGAAGTCGACACTTAGGGCCGTGAAGAAGGCGCACAACGAGTTGGCCATCAGCAGCACCATCCACACCACCATCAGGAGGAAACCGAACGCCCTGTGGCTTAGCCTAATGTGCAGAATTCAGGCAACCCATACATTGGATCGAACCCCTATAATAGTTTCAGAAAACTAATTGCGTCATTTGCATAACCAATGGGTTAACATGGGCTGGTAGACGATGATGGCTTGACATGACTGTTAGCTCTACATCAAATGCATCCTTACGAAAACAAATATATATATTGAGACAGTGTAGATACTCTAAGGACTTCTCCATGACATGGGCCACAAAAACATCAGATCACTCTATACTGATCATGTCTGGCAGATGGCTCTGAACAATGTCACTGCTTTAAGGTTTGCATCCAAAAGGAGCTATTGACATGAAAAAATACTAATCATCAGTTGCTTCAAGATACTACCCAGACTTGGCAGCTTCAATAGCATATTCTAGGTCATCATAAAGAGGTCCAGCTACATAAACACCCTGTCATCTTACCCTCAATATACATCCCTTTACGACTGCTAAATATTGGAATCTCTGGCTGATAACCATCAAGTTGTACATGGACATTGTGCTCTTTAGGAATGCACCCAAAGTAACTGAGAGTTATGGTAATTGAGGATCAGAAGCTATAGGAGGAAGTAGTTGCTATATTTCTGAGTGACTTTGACTGTTGCTTGAGCTGTAATGCCATTTCTGACAGTTGTGAAAAGTCTTTAGCTATGGGAAATTTTTAGATTGAGATAGGTGTAATAGTGACATGAATTTTATTGTCATCTTCCCAATATTTTCTAACACCTAAGAAAGTAAGTGCCTGCATTTAAAGACCTTCGGAATTGAGAAATCTTCTATCTTGGAATTTTTCAAGAACCTCTGTGGTCACAACTTTGCTTTCAAAACCCGTTGACATCTTTGGTGAACCCGACGTGAAAGCATCGCATAAATTTCAGGATGGGAGATACTTCAGCGTCAATTTCAGCCTCTTCTACAATTCCTGCTTTGTCCTCTACTTCTGCTCCATCATTGACTGCTGCTTCAAGTACTTCAACGGATGATTTAAAGCATATTTTGTAGAATATGTCTATGTATATGCAGCTTCAAAATTAGCAGACACAATTGTATATGTAGCAGCAACAGCAGTTGCATCAATAATAGTTGTCTTAGCAAAGGCAACTATATTCGGAGCAAGAGAATGCAATCAGTGCGACTAAGGCGATCGAAGCAATTGAAAATGAGAAGAAGCTATTTGATGGCTGTAATGTATCAGCTTATTTGAAGACGTATGAGATCAAGATGGGATTTTTTGGAGTACCAATAGGACTTATGAGTAAGTATTTCCTTCACCTTGTCACACCTGCCTTGAGGGCAAAAATGATTGATCTTTTCCTTCAAAATTTGCATTGGCAAGATTTTAAGAAGGCCCTGAAAGAGGAGTATTTTCTTGAGGACTTTGGGATGGCTATACGGCGATCATTCCGAGAATGGGTCTACATGCTAGCTGCTTCAAAATTGATACGAGAATTTGAAGAGAGGTATAGTCAGTTTGATGCTATTGAACAAAGAGCATTGGATGTTGAGAAAGTTGAGCTTTTCTTGCAAGCTGCAAATCCTACTCTTTAGGAAGAATTAGGAGAGCTTCTTGAGGATCGCATGAAGCCTATGGGTCTTAAAATGGATTGGCAAGATGCCTAGGATGCAATCTCGATGTTGACCAAGAGGAGGATATGGAAGACCCACCTACAGAATGGATCTATGACACTGACACCATCTTCTGCTCCTATGCCTGCTTCTATCCCTGTTATTTCTTCTCTTCCTCAGCCAGTTACTTGGCCTATGCCAGTGCCTACTATTTCTACTCCTCTTGTTCCTCCTATTCCAAGACCGATGTTGATTGGCTCCTTCTGCTCCAAAACCATCCACTCCGTCGGTGTCTTCCTCTCTTGATGACATAATCAAAGGCATAACGGATTTGACACTGGAGTCAGCTAAAGCAGAATTGGTGGGAAAATTGAAAGAGCAGTTTGCTTTGAGTGCGCCTACTATTTCTTCTAGTGATCCTACTACACTTAAGAGTGCTCCTAGTGCACCTAGGAGAGATCAAAGATGTATTTGGTGTGATAGTACGGACCATCAACATTGTAGGGATTGTGAATCTTTTCAGTATGCAAGGATGAAGAATTTAGTATTTTGGGGACAAGATGGCAAGATCTGGTTGACTAAAACAGGAGCTCCACTTGCTACCAATTTTGGGAAAGGCGGAATGAAGAAATTAGTGGATGATATGGCTGCGCGTACTTCTTATGTGGCAGCTAGAGGAGATGCCTCTGCATATGGAGTCCAAATTAAGAAAGAATCAAAGAACCAGTCAGCATTATGGACTTATGCTATGGAGACAGCAAACAAAGGGAAAATTCAGCAGACTATTTTGACTAGTGTAGGTTCTAGCATCAGATCCGAGATAGGTCGGGATTCGCCTGTTGACAGGTACACTATTTATGTGTACTTGGCTAAGTTTCAGGGAGCAGATGTACTTGTTGAGGAGAAGCGTAAGAGGGATGAAGAGAATCCAAATGCAGCTAAAAAGACTAGAGGGGGTGAGTTTGTTACTCCACCTACTACGTGACCGTCTTTGAGACCAGGGCCAGAACGACAGATAGAAGATGCTCAAAAGAAAGAAAAGAGGCAAGAGCCTAGAGAGAGAAAGTAGCTAGGGTTTAGATTGATGTCCGATATTGAGACATCTATGAACATGAAGAAAATCTTTAATGATAAGATACTTGGCAGTGAGGTGACTTTTACTATTTCTGAGGTTTTGGGCATCTCGAAAAGAGAGTTTCAAGATCAGTTCCAAGAAGTTTTGAAGAGGAAAAGACATGCATTGCCTACTACTAATGCACAAGGAGTTTTGATTGGGGAGTTGGATGAGGATGAGGATGAGGTTATGGTTGAGAATGCTTCTATTTTTTCGCAGACAGAGAAGAGGGTTCAGCCTATGCATTATGCTAAAACTGATGAGCCTATCTTGGTACCGCGTAGTCATTTTTCACGGAGTCATTGGGCTAGGAAAACTACAGAAATAATGGTAAAAATTGGAGAGAAATAGGTGCCTTATGTTGCTTTGGTGGATCATGGTTCAGAGATTAATCTCATAGTTCATGGAGTTTATGAAAGTAATAGATGGCCTATGGATGCAGAGCATGGATGGCGTATGAGAGCCGCCAACAACACTGTAGGTGATTTGTATGCTGCGTGTCCCAGTGTCAGGATTTCTATTGGAGATGTAGAGGAGGATTTCCATTTCTTTGTGCAGGATTCATGCTCTTACCCCATAATTCTTGGACAGCCATTCATCATAGAGATGCGCATGGAGACAAAAGTAATGGATGATGGATCTGCTTATGCACGGATTCGTAGTAAAGATGGTATGAGAGCAGTTCAGTTTATGACTGTGTGTATAAACCATGCAAGAAATAGGAGTACTCTTCGAGATGCACCTTTGCCCACTGTGAGGGATTCGGGTTTTCATTAGGTACCACTGTTCCGCGAGACGATGCTGGTATAGAGCAAAGGAGATTGGAGTTCTCGCCTCCTGGCAGCAGTG
The DNA here is from genome assembly GCF_053477565.2 of Lygodium microphyllum. NCBI lineage: Eukaryota > Viridiplantae > Streptophyta > Polypodiopsida > Schizaeales > Lygodiaceae > Lygodium > Lygodium microphyllum. Next base: position 92,878,428 of record NC_141137.1, on the reverse strand, counting down.
TTTTCTCCTCCAGCTTTATTGGAATTTCAGCAAATAGTTCGATGAGTTATCAGAAGATTTCTAAGTTGCCTAGAGTTGCCAGGAAATACATATGCAGAAAGGAGAAAATTTTGAAAAATGCAGGTATTTTAGAGGATGATGAGCATATAGATGGGATGTATGATAGTATGGTTTGTGCAGATACAATGATAGAGATGGAAAATATGCTGAAAACTAATATGCAGAGTTGTCACAGTAATGTATTAGTGCAGTCCCTAGACATGTTTCATGAAATTTTAGATTTTGTGTCACAGATAGAGTCAGAGGCTGAGGTGACTCAGCAAAAAGTGTTGAGTACTAAATAAATTCAGCAAACAGAGTTTCTGGCTGATTATGATCAGCCTATAGAGATGCAGAGGGCTGAAAACTTTCAGCCAACAGAGTTTATTGCTGAAATATTTCAGCATCTCGAGTTTAGGGTTGTTCTTATGCGGTCCATAAAGCAGAGGGCTAAGGATATTCAGCCACTAAAGTGCAGAATTGCTGATTTACAGCAAGATTTGAGTAATGCAAAGGATCATAATGAAGCCAGGGTTGACACAAAATACAAGACTGTAGATAAGAAGGTGAAGCCGGTAGCTGTACCCCTTCCACTTGATAGTGATCATCAAATAGAGAGGGCTACCAAACAGCCAATTTTTGAGGAATCCAGAGCATATAGGCCATAAATTTTCAGCCATAGACTCTTGCTAAATTAAAAATTATAAATGGTGATTTCTTGCTACCCACACAAAGAAGCAATGCTTTCAGGATATGCTTGAGCGACATGGAAGGGGGTTTGCTTTTTTCTCGCATGATATTGGATGTGTGAATCCGGATATTATTGCTCCTATGGTGATCTTTACTATTCCTCATATTCCATGGAACCTCCGACCTATTCCAGTGCCTAACGCGCACCTGCCAAAGTTAATTGACTTGTTGAATGAGAAAATCAGGATGGGAATCCTAGAGCCATCATCTGCACCATACTCAAACAGGTGGTTTACGGTTCCAAAGAAGAATGGTACTCTCTGATTTATACAGGACATGCAGCCAGTAAACAGAGTTACTATCAAGAATGTTGGTATAGGTCTAGTTGTGGATGAGTTTGCAGAAGCATTTGCTGGATGTGCCATCTATTCTTTAGGTGATTTGTATTCGAGATATGATCAGTTTCAGCTGGCTTTGGAAAGAAGGGACATAACCACTATGAGAACTCCTATTGGGCTTGTCAGGATGTGTACCTTGCCTCAAGGTGCCACTAATTCTGTTGCGCATATGATAAATGCCATGCATAAGGTCCTTCGTGAGTACATACCTCAGCTTACCATGCCTTTCTTGGATGATGTGTGCATTAAGGGGTGTGCAGAAGAAGAGAAGAATGAGAGTCTAAATGAGCAGGGATGCAGATACTTTGTGGCTGATCATATTTCATCTTGTGAAAAGATTTTGGCCAGGTTAGAAGAAGTGAACTTGACACTATCAAGGCAAAAATCTGTTTTTGGAGTAAATGAGGTCGTCATTGTTGGACATATGTGTGGGTATTATGGCAGGAAACCTTCACCTGAGAAGGTGAATGCTATAGGCAAGATTACGGAGTATTGTTCTACCACCTCAGAGGTATAGAGATTCATTGGAGCTTATGTGTTTTACATGATTTGGATACCCCATTTTGCACACATAGCAGATTGTTTATATCAGCTGCTTTGAAAGGGGCAGAAATTTTATTGGGATGAGAGCCACACTAGAACCATGCAGAAATTGAAGAAGTTATTGCAGATTGCTCCTACTCTCAGGAAAGCAGATTATAATTGCGAAAGGCCTATTGTATTGACAGTTGACACTAGTCCAATTGGTATAGGTTGGGCTGTGGGTCAAGATGATGCAGATGGAAATAGGTATACTATTCGGTTTAGGGCAAAAGTCCTAAATGAGAGACAGAGGAGGTATCCGCAAATCAAGAGGGAATTACTGGGAATTGTTATGACTCTCAAATGTGACAAGGAGTACTTTATTAGAGCCTCAGTTGTGGTAGAGACAGATTGCTTGCCATTGATAGGTATGATTACGAGTTGCTCTACTCCGGATATAGCTATGCTAAGATGGATTGCATACATCAAGTCATTAAATCCAGAATTTAAACACATAGCAGGGAAGGATAATCCAGTGGTAGATATGCTATCTAGAGCCAAATATGATGATGAGGAGACACTACTTGCAGAAGAGGATGATGCAGAAGTTTCAGCTGCTATGGTTGATCATGTTTGTCATGTCTATGATATTGTGGCTTTCATAGAAGAACTCTATGTTGGAGATTGGTTGCAGATTGGTAAGTATCTTAGTACACTAATCAAAAGAGATGAATGGACAGATGAAGAGTTCAAGAAGATCAGAAGAAAAGCCTATGGTTATTTTCTTAAGGACGGATTTCTTCGGAAGCACCCAAAGAAAAGAGGTGGATTACCCTTGCGGGTTGTCTGCGATAAAGAGACCCAATTACATGTGATGAGAGAGTTTCATGAGAGTCCTTGGGCTGGTCATAGAGGAGTGTGGGCTACTTATGAGAAAATCAAGGAGAAATATTGGTGGAAAGGCATGTGCTGTTTCTCACTTTGTAGAGACTTGTAGAGACTATCAAATGTATTGTGTAGTGCGTGATCGAGATGAGCTTCATCCGACCTATCCATTATGCATTCATTACAAGTGGGTAGTTGACTTGGTTACTATGCCTATGGGTCTATGGCAGATGAGGTATATTGTTTTGGCTAGAGAGGATCTTACCAATCATGTTGAGGGTAGACCTTTGAGAACGAAGACCACTAGTGCAGTGTGTAAGTTCTTATTGGAAGAAATTTTCTGCAGGTATGGCTGTGTGGGTAAGATCATTGCAGATCGTGGTGAATTGAACGCAGATGAAGCTAGGGAGCTTTTCTCTCAACTAGGAATCAAGTTGGCTCTAACCACAGCATATAATCCAAAGGGAAATGGAAAGAGTGAAAGAGGGCATCCGCTGATACTGAAAGCATTAGCCAAAGCATGTAGAGGACAGATTGGAGAATGGCCGAGACTTCTACCATTTGCTTTGTGGGCTGATCGTACGACTCACAGTGTTACCACAGGATATATGCCCGCAAAGTTGATGTATGGTCAAAAACCGGTTATGCCGAGTGAGACTTGTGCTTTGACTTGGTCAATTTTACCTTGGTAGGAGGATTTGATGACATAGGAGCTTTTAGCTCTTTGGATTCAGCAGTTGGAGAGAAGACCAGAGGATATTCAGCTAGCTATTGACAAATTGAAGGTTGCTAGACTAAGAAATAAGGACAGGTTTGACAACAGGCATCGATTGCAGCCTAGAGCAATAGAAGAGGGAGACTGGGTATTATTCTTTGATAGTAGCCTTGAAAATGAGCATACTCCACTTTGAAAGATGGTTAAAAGATGGTTTGGGCCGTACAGACATGTCTTTGATAATGCAACATATGAGCTGACAGAATTGGATGGGACAATGCTTAGAGTGCCTATTGTAGGAAAAAGAATCAAGATTTTGAAGAAAAGAGATCATGAGGATTATGCATTGGAAGAATTTGCAAGAGAAGAGCAACGAGAAGAAAATCCAATAGAAGAGACAAATGATATGACAGATAATCTTACCGATATACCGGAAATACACAATGAAGAGATTGATATGTTCGTGGATCTTGATGATAATGATGATGGATAGTTGGCCCATCCAGAGGATGCGCAGGATCAAAGGGGGTGGATGTCATACTGCTGCGCATCCGAGGTGTGGAATCCACCAAAAAGTTGTGTGTGTGACATTTGTTACTTTGTACATACTTAGTTGTTGTGTTTGCATTTTTGTTCTGCGTGCCAGTATAGTGGAGAGGGGTTTGAAAGTGAATATATTTGTGGGAAGCATAGTGGTGGAGATGTTTTGGAAGTTTGGCTTAGTTTCAAAAGCACTAGAAGATCGATTACCATCTACCTTGGATCTTGCAATGGAGGTGAAGAGGAAGAAGAAAGACTGAGCTTGTACATTCAAACTTTGCAAGGAGTTGTTGTTCATAGTCTTAAGGGGCACAAAGATATCCTGTATTGTGTGGCCTATTCAAGGGATGGTAAAAGATTTGCATCAGGAGGAGCCGACAAGGCAGTGATTACCTAGATTTATAAAGCCTTGGGCATAGATTTGGTCAGATTTGCTAGTAGATCAGTGAACTGCATTTGCAATCAATTTGTTAATAATGCAAATATATGCTGAAAGTATAAATCAAGTGAAGGCCATTTTGTAGCATATGTGGAACATGGCCTTGGTGATGAGGCACTGAAATGTTCTCAACAAATACAACTTGAAGGTTGCAGCCCTGATCCCATCACATTCGTTTCCATCTTGAAGGCATCTAGTATCATAGGAGCTCCAGAAACAGGTTATCAAATATATAGAGAAGTAATTACTAGGGGATTTGGAATAGATGTATACATGGGCTACACACTGGTAGACATGTACATCAATTGTGGATCATTGGCAGAGACATGCCAAATTTTTTATGCACTACCTGTTCGAGATGCATTTGTGTGGTCTGCATTGATTGCAGGATATGCTGAACATGGTCTCAATGAGAAAGTACTGGAATGTTTCCAACGTCTACAACTGCATGGTATTTCTGCAAAGGCTGTGTTATTTATTATCTGCTTGAAAGCATGTGGCAGTAGAGGAGCCATAAAAGCAGGTCGAGAGATCCATGCTGAGATCAGGAAATCGGGATTACAAACATATCTTTTAATAGGAAACACGTTGATAGACATGTATGACAGATGTGGCTTGTATGCAGAAGGGCGGAAAGTGTTTGACAAACTGTTAAAGACTTTATCTCATGGACTGTAATGATAAAGGCATATGTTGATAACCATGAGGGCAATTTGTCTTTATAATGTTTTGAGGAAATGAAAGAGCAGGGTATATCTGTGGATACTATCCTAGTTGTTCTTTGGTTAAAAGCTTGTGATACTACTCAAGCCTTGGAGACATGTCGAGAAATACATGCAGAGTTGAGGAAATCAGGGCTGGAAAAAAAAAATTCTGGTTGGTAACACATTGATTGGTATGTATGGGAAGTGTGGATCAGTTGTTGCAGAAGGACGAGAGGTGTATAGGTCTCTGAAACTATTATAGGGGTTCGATCCAGTGTATGGGAAGTGTGGATCAGTTGCAGAAGGATGAGAACTTTTAGATTGTTTTAAACAAATGTGGTGTGTCTGTGGGTGCCATTACTTTGCTCTTTTTTTGAGAGATTATGCCACCTTAGGAGCTTTAGATATAGGCCGAGAACTCCATGTAGAGATATACAAAAGGGGACTGGATGAAGAGCTTCATGTTGGCAACACATTTGTGACTTTGTACAGCAGTTGTGGCTTGTTTACAAAATCATGGCAAGTGTTCAACAAGCTTCCACTTCAAGACATAGTTTCATGGAATGTACTTATCACAGGAATTACTGGAGGTGGGCGGCGAATTGTTGAAAACGGTGAAACAGGGGAGATGGCTATTGTGGGAGGAGGCCACTTTTCTGGGGGAAAAAGGGGAGGAGTGCAGTTATGGAAAAAAAAATCTTGAAGAAAAAGGAGGGAATGGGAAAAACAGGGGGTTTTAGTAACTGTACTCTGTCTGTGATTAGACATGAAAAGAGACTGATCATCAGTTGCTTCAAGATAGTGCCCAGACTTGGCAGCTTCAACAGCATATTCTATGTCATCATAAAGAGGTCCCGCTACATAAATGCCCTGTCACCTTACCCTCAATATACATCCCTTTACGATTGCTAAATATTGGAATCTCTAGCTGACAACCATCAAGTTGTACATGGACATTGTGCTCTTTAGGAATGCACCCAAAGTAACTGAGAGTTATGGTAATTGAGGATCAGAAGCTATAAGAGGAAGCAGCTGCTATATTTCTGAGTGACTTTGACTGTTGCTTGAGCTGTAATGCCATTTCTGACAGTTGTGAAAAGTCTTCAGCTATGGGAATTTTTCAGATTGAGATAGGTATAATAGTGACATGAATTTTATTGTCATCTTCCCAATCTCTTCTAACACCTAAGAAAGTAAGCACTTGCATTTAAAGACCTTCGGAATTGAGGAATCTTCTATCTTGGAATTTTTCAAGAACCTCTGTGGTCGCGACTTTGCTTTGGAAACCCTTCGACAACGTGAAGTCATCAAGTTTGATCGATATGGAGAGGATCCAATTCAATATGGACATGAATTGTATGCTCAATTCAAGGTTGTCATTGACGAATGGACTAGAGCAGAGAATGATGGTATTTCATCTTCATCATTAGCCCCGTAGGAGACCATGATTGATAAAGATGGTATATATGTTCAACCTTCAATTACTTCTTGCTTCAAGAGACCATCTATTATACAAACATCCTCAACAAATGCCTCACATCATCCATCTCTTACATTGAATAGCTCACAATTATCCATGTTGAAGCAGACTCCTTTAGTCTCTACTTTGAAAGATATGGAAGCAATGCAACTTGCTCATGAGTTAGGATATCACAAACATTTCATAAATGGTAGTGCAGCTAAACGTTTTATACAAAATCTACAAAATTTATATTTTTCCAATATACATGATGTAACAAGAAGGCGCTGACTCTATATGGACAAATTTTGACTTTCATAATAGATATATCTCTTACATTAAAGGCTTTTGCATGGCTATGGAATATATGCTTGTTAGAAATTTAAAGTGTTTTATGTAATTACCTTGGTGTTTCTAAACACCACCAATATCAATGAGAGAATCTACTTGATGTTTTTTATTGTTTCAATAATATTAGTTAATTGTGTTGAAATTTCTTATAAAGTGGTTTAAATCCTATTTTGTACTTTATGATAGTCTACTATACAAACATACTCAACAAATGTGGAAGCAATGCAACTTGCTCATGAGTTAGGATATTACAAACATTTCATAAATGGTAGTGTAGCTAAATGTTTTATACAAAATCTACAAAATTTGTATTTTTCCAATATACATGATGTAACAAGAAGGTGCTGACTCTATATGGACTAATTTTGACTTTCATAATAAATATATCCCTTACATTAAAGGATTTTTTATGGCTATGAAATATATGCTTGTTAGAAATTTAAAGTGTTTTATGTACTTACCTTTGTGTTTCTAAACACCACAAATATCAATGAGAGAATCTACTTGATGTTTTTTATTCTTTCAATAACATTAGTTAATTGTGTTGAAGTTTCTTATAAAGTGGTTTAAATCCTATTTTGTACTTTATAACCATCTACTATACAAGCATACTCAACAAATGCCTCCCATCGTCTATCACTTACATTGAACAGCTCACAATTATCCATGTTGAAGCAGACTCCTTTAGTCTCTACTTTGAAAGATATGGAAGCAATGCAACTTGCTCATGAGTTAGGATATCACAAACATTTCATAAATGGTAGTGCAGTTATCTACAAAAGTTGTATTTTTTCAATATACATGATGCAACAAGACAGTGACTTTATATGGACTAATTTTGACTTCCATAGTAAATATATCCCTTACATTAAGGGCTTTTGCATGGCTATAAAATATATGCTTGTAAAAAATTTAAAGTGTTTTGTGTAGTTACCTTGGTGTTTTTAAACGCCACCAATATGAATGAGAGAATCTAGTTAATGTTTTTTATTCTTTCAATAACATTAGTTAATTGTGTTGAAATTTCTTAAAAAGTGGTTTAAGTACAAATTTGTACTTTATGTCTTAGCTAACAAATAAGTCTTGATTGATTGTCTATTCCTTTGGAAACACAAACATTGGTCAAAGGTTAAATCTTTAGTCTTAGAAAAATCATAAACTTCTAGCTTGGTATATAAATCTTTATTTTATGATATGAAAATTCATTTAGCTAGTCAAAGTGTGAGGCTAGTTAATTTTGGCCAAAGTCAATATCCATCTTGTCCATATATTGTCAAGATAGATAGAAATTTTGAATAAAAGATATTTATATATCATGCATATACATACAAAAAATGTAAATGGGGTGAGCAATTATTTGACATACTTGTGTCTATTGGTTTACACAAAAAAAGAACCATCACATCATAGGTTATCCAAACTTATTACGATATGGTATTAGATCAAGTTATTAAACCACACCTAGTTCATGAAACTTATACATGTCACTTTAAATGATGCTATATCTAAAAGAAAAAACTCGTATCATAATATCTTCAAATCCATAAAATTATAAATTTTGGCCATGATAACATATTTTCATACAATGTTTAAGGCTCTTGTATTCTAAATTCTCTCTCCACTCCATCAAACCTTTGTATTCTTATATTAAACTTGGAAATTTCCTAGGTATATACTAGTTAAGCCTCCTTGATGTTTCCACCACCATACAACATCATATATTTTTAGTATGCTAGGAAAGATAGAGGTGAAATCCAAATCTCGTAACAGCCACATAGCTTACATTCATCATTTAAGCTCTCAAGATGTGTCATCTCATATTTGTAACATACAAAGTGCCCTTTAAAGATAAACATAAACATAGTGCTCTCTTTCATTCACAAAAGTAAGACATTCATTCAAAGTGGAACTTGGGAAATTTCCAAAATCTCTAATATGGTGTTTACAAAATAACTAGCCTTCTTGGCCTTACGAAATAATTCACAAAACAACCATTTAGTAGCATAATGCAAAAATAAACCCTTGATCTTAAGATAACTCTACTAAATCACAAGACCAACCAAGGATAAGGGCTCCTCAAGTCCTATACTAAATGCATCAAGTTATTGGCTAAACCCCTAGCATAAATAGTAAGGGATGTCTAACAAATATGGCGATAAAAAATCCTATGCATCCACGACAAAATAGGAAGGTGCTCCATTTCTATCTAACTCATAACCCAAACTAGCCATCATCAGCCAAAATAGAATCTATTAGCAAGAAGATCCCAAAGTAGTCCTGGGATAATATTAGAAGTTAATTGTAAGAGCTCCCTTGGACCACAATTGAAAATGACATTGTCAATGAAAGCACAATTGGCTAGGGAATCCGCGAAGCAATTCCATTATCAAGGAACTAATTGACAAGTCATCATCTCAAAAATATGCAACATATCCAAGGCTGTATAATGTACATCCATAACATGGGATCCCTCACACTATAGGTCCCATTCAACTAATTGATCACTAATTGTGAGTCACCATTCACCAATAATTGGCAGATACCACCACATTGGGCTATCTTCAGCCCCCTAAACAATGCCTTTTATTCTGCCATATTATTAGTAAAAGAATATCCTAAATATACTCCCATTTTCATAGCAACCCTATGTCGGGATCTTAAATGACCACACCAACACTCACATGTTTAGCGGGCCCTCTAGAAGCTCTGTCAAAATACAAAGTATAGGCCCAATCTTCAGTGTGATAGGCCACGCCATATTGATTAGCTCATTGGTACTTATGATAATCAAAGTCAAGCTGATAGAGAGGATGTATGCCAGGTACAATCCCTCCTTCCTTGTTGAACTCGATGGAATACTAGTCAAAGTATTTCAACAATGGTGGTAGTAGACCTTAATCTCCTATGTGAAAGAATTGTCTTGCTACTCAATAACTTGATAACCTTTACTCCACCAAATCACTCGACCTTGGTGCTAATGTTGCTCTAGAGCTTGCTCAGGCCCCTCGCCATGCAAGCGGACAATTCAAGGGATTCCCTCCCCTTCCCTATTTAAAGAGGGAAGGCCGCAGGGTTGAAGGAGAGGAAGGACGGAAGGAGATACGCCGCCGCCCTGCTTCGAGTGGTGCTGCCGCATGATGCTGTCGCCATCACCGCCGCTTGCAGTCCATTTTCCCCCCATTTCGATGCCGCCAAGATTCTTCCCTCCCCCCAAGAGGCTCCTAAAACCCCCACAGAAGCTTTAAGAAGCTTCTTGAAGCTTCTAAGGGGGACCACCTCAAGCCCCCCTTCCTGTGCTTTTTCCCTTTCACCCCCCCTCCTTGGTTTTCTTAAAACCCTTTTCACCCCCCTCATATCCCTTCTACTCCATAAATTCCCCCCCCCCCCTCCCCCGGGTTTTTAAAACCCTCAAGTTCCCCTTCCTATACCCTTCCTTACCCTTTTATCCCCTCCCGGTTCTAACCTTTAGAAACCCTTTGCCCCCCTAGCATCCCTCGAAAGCCATCTTAGCCCATTTCCCTTGACCTCAAAACCCCTTAATCCCCGTGCCTAAATCCATAAGTCCCATCTTGTGTTGAAACCCCGTGTTTTTCCCCTCATATTTCTTTTTTTTAATACACCCTAAGCCTTTCTAAACCCGGTGTTCCCTTTTACTTACATGCCTTTTTCCCCATACTATAAACCCTTGTGTTATCTTTTAAAATTTTCCCCTAGGTTTGAAAAACCCCTAAGTCCTTTCACTCCAGTTCCCAAAAGATCTCCCAAGGGCTTTCATAGATGTTTGTGAAACCACACTCACACATAACCTTTCACCATGATTATATCCTATAGACCCTTTTTCTCTAAAGCTTTATAAACCCTTTCCCTCTCTGAAGAAGCTAAGATTTTAGAGGTTTTATTATCCCTCCTTGTGGTCAACCTTTTGGAACGACTCCTTGCCTCGAAAGAGAGACGGTGGAAATTTGAAAGAAAGAGTAAAAGCTGCCTTCACATTCGAACTGTGATGCCGCCTAAGAAAGTCCAAGGAGTAGCTGCGGGAGGGTCATCTCCCGGTATCCATGTGGATATCTCACCCAAAAACCAGGTTTTTTTTCTTCTTGGTTTTATATCGGTTTTAAGACAATCATGCAAAAGATGAATTGTTAGGGATAAGATATATTTTTTCAAGTTATTTATGATGAAGGAGTTTAGTTTAATTGAAAAAATGATATTTTATAGAACATAGTTTCCTTCGAGTAGCATCATGCATCACAACGAATTACAAGCAAGATTATCTACTTACTATAATAGTATTTTTCGGTTAAATCTTAAAGGTATAAAAACTGCATGTTACACCATTAAACCCTATTCTTTTTTGCAACGAATCATCATAGAAGATGAAATTCATGAAAGGATTCGTACGTTACTTGAAATTCTAGGAAGTTATCATTGCTAACTGCATATCTTAGCAAGGAATAGATTGTTATTTGGCATGAGTTTCGTTTGCAAGGAAAAAGGAGGATTAATTGAATTTACCTAACCTCAAAGCATTAAATTTTAGGACTGAAAAATCAATTGTCACAAGGATAACAACTCGTGTCAAGGTGATCTCAATATTACCTCCTAAAAGATAAACGAATTAATGTAAACTTAGAAATACCTATGCTGCGAAATATGCCTTGGGAATGACTTAAAGACCAAGAAATGTTTATACCTTAAACATTTGACTATCTTCCTGATTGTAGGGTCAATAAATTCGTAAATGTAAAAGAACTAGGATTTGTCCTTGAGGTTCTTAAAAAGAGACCCTAGGTCCGACAAATGTCAGCTTAAAGAAACTAAAACGGATTATTTCATCATATATTACGATGCAGGACTTGCGCAGCAAGTACGAAGTCATATAGTCTTGTGATTGATTCACAAGAAGGAAGGTTAAATACCCTCAACAAGGATGGCGGATCCTTACGCAAGTTATCTTGCAAAAGGATGTATTCTTTGATATCCTTCAAAATAAGGAAAGTTAAAAAACCAGAAACCAAAGTATCCAATGAACTTTAGGGTTGACTAAGTTGGGTTAATAAGATACGCCCTAACCCAGAATATAAGGGATCTTGCCAAGTTGCAAGACACCTTGGAACGAGTGCTGATGAATTCGAAAGGGAAAGAATCATTCCTTAGCAGTTTGCCAAACAACAAGGTCGATTAATGGAAATGTTTGTGCTTGCTAGAGATTTTAGAGCACTGTTTGATTTATGATTTACAAATTAAAAGAATACCTATACTTCAGGTTGAAGGCCTGAAGGGAGAGGCAGTTTCAGTTACCCCCCATTGCCTCCCGACCCTAACCAAGGGGGTTGTTGACCGCGCCGGGAACGTGGATCGAACCCGCCACAAGAGGTCTCTCCGTTGAGCTCTACTTGGAGCAGGAGGATGCTTGGGTGCTAGGGGGGCTCAAGCCATAAATCCCTTGCCTTTCGGGTCCTGCACAAGAGGCTAACGTGACTCGGGATTGGATCTTGAGGCCCGCATACTAGTCTACGGGCGCAAGCTTGGAATAGTGATCAGTGTGGATTACTGGATAGCCTTCGGGCGGATTATGGACAAGCCTACAGACGGAACTCCTTGTATTTCAAAGATAAAAATGATGATATGTTAATAAAGAACTTGTTTGATATTGTTTTTCTATGTCACGTGATAAGATTACGTGAAGGAACCAGTGCTTAACGGATTAATTAAAGAAGCTGGTTGTTACATGTCAAATTAATGTGTTAGATAATTACATAACTAAAACAAATTGAGGAAAGTGCAGAGGATGGGCCATAGGTCCGTCCTATGGTTGGGTGGTCTCGGTTAGCTGGGAACTTTTCTCAAAGAACAGTGGGTTGATTGTCTAAGGACATGAACAACAAAAGCATTGACCTAGAGTGATAACTTAACCGATTTATGCTGTTTTAGGGGAATGGAATGGGACTATGCCTTATCGTAGAGAGGTTGAGCTTTGCATCCCTTTCGTTTCCCATTCTCCTTGAACCAAGTGCAATGTGAATCTGCTTCGGACCTGGCATTTTTGTGTAAAATAGTTTGCTTGGGTCCGACGCTAGTTGCTGTTAGGTAATGACCAATCAAGAAAACCCTAATTCCGGTCGATCCTAAGTGGGAACGGACAGGATACTTCCGCTACGTGGCAGACGTGGAAAGACCTAGATCGCAAATCCCGTAACATTCCATGGGAGTGCCGGGCGGAGCTTTCTAGACATTCTTTTCGATGGACTGCTAAGACGTGTCCTGGATGATACTAGTGGACACGTTACATCTTGAGAGGGTTGGATTTTATGATCCAAGTACACTTGAGTAAGATTGCACTGAATGATCTAGATGTAGCTATGTCAACAATAGAGGGAGTCAAGTCAAGAATTTAGGCTACCTTTGTAGCAAGAGAGAAAGTCCTCTCAATTATTGGGATAGTGCCAAATGTGATGCTTAAAGGCTACAATCCATTACTAGCATTACCTAGTAGTATTATGAGTCAAAATCAAGGGGCCCTATATCAAGGGTTCCCTCAATTACCCACTCCTAGGTGGCCAAATGTTGTCCAACTAAGGCCCACGACATCAATGAGCAACGGATAGGCCCCTATCATAAACCTTTGCAAATTTTGAAACCTAGTATGGGGTAGTTGCCAAGGCCATTGGCTATGAGTCTTCTACACCCAATGTTATAGAAGTTAAAAACATGATGAAACATTATACTGACATAATGACGAATAAATATCGTCAAATCATAGTGGAGGTCAATTTCTTAAAGAGAATAAAATTTTATGAGCACTAGGAAGCTTGATGATGCATCTCCATCAAGGTTTAGTTATAAGTGGTGTGGTTGTGAACACCTTCCATGAAACTCCTCATGCAAACTGTGATGTATATGGGAAGTCAAGACATATGGCCAACACATGCTAAAGTAGAATCCATTTACTCCAACAAGGTATTCAACAACTTGGGTCATTTAATCATCATTAAAATGATGGAAATACCTGAGAGGGTAGGGCCATAAGCATATTTTGCAGAGGGAAAAAGCCAACATAGAGAAAATGCCCAGTGGGGTCAACTTGGTAGAGACACTTCCAATTACTGAGGATGTAGCATCTAACAATGTTAGAGCAGTTATTAGGTGTCAAAAAATGAAAGATGATCAAAAGGATGATCACAATATAAGCAATGCTAACCTTGAGCCTAGTGTGGTTGACAAGAAGGTTGTGTGGATGCTAATACCCATGCAAGTCCTCTTAAATATGATGGTGCCTTAGAGGAGCCTATGGTTGGGAGAAATTGCAAATCAAAAACCAAGGAAGGAGCTAAGGCTATTAGGAAAGCAAAGAGAGGATGGTATTGAAAGAAAAGAAAGCATTAGCATTAGCAAACTTATGGGAGCTCGATCTAGCAAATGCTCTATGTGAAGTCAATCTACATCTCTGAATTTGCTACAATTAATTTGGTTGTGACCAAATATTCGTATAAGGAGTTCAAGAAAATCATATAAACAAGTTATTTTGTAGAGCCTGTTGGTGTCACTTGTGTGGACGGTGAATGGTAGGAGCATATGGAGAAACACTGCCCTAGGGTGCAAGATTATAGGGACCACATTTTGATGGAAAGTTCAATGGCAAATCCATGCTCATCTATAAACATTGTGAGCATGGATTTATTGGAGAGGCTAGGTCTGCCTATTCAAAAGGATGTTATAGCTACTCTAAAAATGGCTGATGTCAATCTAAGACAACAGGGAGGAATGGTATCTTAGGTGCATGTGATAGCAACTCACATTGAGTGCATTCTTGACTTTCATGTCATCCGATTTTCTTAGCGGCCACTTGGACAATCATGCATCCTATGCTCTAATTGTTTGGTGAACATCCCAGCTGATCAATTAATCTTTTGGCATTTAATAAAAATGATGATTTTGGATGCTTACCTAGAATGCCCATTGAATTAAAGGGAATTACATCCCATGACTGAATGGGAGATGCTTGAGGGAACCTCCACAATTAGAACCTCAAGCTTGAGTGACTCTAATAAGGGTTTCACCATGGAGGAAGTCTATCAAGTATGTTTGAATTAGCTGATAGGGGCAAAAGATAAGATTCATGACAATGATGTTATAGAGTTGATCTTGGGACTCTTAATGATCCGTGCCCCAATTAAACTAGGCACTATCTTATTGGATGATAATCATAAGGATTTTGTGGAACTCCTATATGAGTTCAGGGATGCATTTGAATGGAACTGTGATGAATTGAAGGGGATTCCCACTATTGTTGATATGTATACAATCCCATTGAAAGAGGACAACAATCCTGGTAAGGCACAAGCAAATACCTTTTGAGTTGAGAGAGCCTCTTTTTGAAGAGTTGATGTGTCTAATAAAGGCAACATTGAATGGTGCTCATCCGATTGTGATTAGAAAGAATAAGAATAACCAAATCCACATTTGCGTGGATTTTAAGAAGACAAACAAGAAGAAAATGAAGGACTACTATCCTCTCCCCTTTATCGATTAGATCCTAGATTAGTTGGTAGGGTGAGAGATGTATTTCTTCATGGACTATTTTGCGGGTGATAACCAAATGGCCATAGCTGAAGAGGATAAGCTAAATATGACATTTACTACAGTCCCTGGCACTTTCACATACCATGTCATGGCTTTTAGTTTATGTATTGCACCTAGCTCTTTGCAAAGGACGGATGACAAGACGTTTGCTTATATCTCCCTTGAAGAGCTTAAGGTTTTTATATATGATTTGGGAGTTGCCACAATCCGCAATAGATGGCTCATTGTTCTACATAAGTGTTTTGAGCACTGCCACAAGTATTGTAGAGTGTTAAACCCTCAAAGTTGTGTATTCAGGGTTCCTTTTGTAACAAATGATTTTTGATGTCGAGAAGTGCTTAAATATAGCTAAAAATTCTAAATTTCAAGGGAAAAATAGACTTCGTCGAAGGTGGGAGTTGCAATCAGTATGATTTCAAGTGGTAAAGCCCCAAAAGTGCTTTGAAAAAAGACCCACCAAGCAACACTTGGGGAATTTTCATAATTTCTTCGACTTCCAGATTTGATCCTAGGAGATGCTTGGAAGTGAGGAACTTTGAGATGGTCGAGTAGAAATTTTCAGACCTTGATTCGGACGTTGGACATGGAAATGGGGCTACCTGGGAGGCCAAGGACCAAAGGTCATGTGGAAATAGACTTTAGAAAGGGCCAAAGGGTGTGACCCGTGGGAGAATCCCTTTGGGAGACCCCTAAAAATCTTGATTTTGGGGGGGGGGGGGTCCATTTTTTTCGTGTGGGCAACAGGAAGACGCCATGGCGATGATTTTGGTGGAGGGGAGGCATACGCCATCTCCCACCTCCATATACCCATACTAACCGATCTTACCAGCCTAATACACATGGGATGAAATTTTGAGACAATATACGCCCGACATGAACCAGATTGCTCCAAGAGATGGTATGTCGGGCGATGATTTTGGTGGAGGGGAGGCATACGCCATCTCCCACCTCCATATACCCATACTAACCGATCTTACCAGCCTAATACACATGGGATGAAATTTTGAGACAATATACGCCCGACATGAACCAGATTGCTCCAAGAGATGGGATAACCAGTTTTTGTAAAGATCTTATCCATATACGCCCGACATGAACCAGATTGCTCCAAGATCAAGAGAAGGCTGAGGGGAGATGTTCAGCGTTGAATATTTTCTGCTAGTAGGTCCATTGGCAACCCGAAAATTTGATTACAAAACCCGCAACACGCAAATAAGCGGTATGCCTCATTTTTACAAAGTAAATTTACTTCTTGTTGATGTTTGATGATTGAAATGGAATTCATAAGGAAAGAAAATTAGTTTGAAACTTTTTTGCATTATGATTGAGGGCTGTGCATAAAAAAATTGGAGACCGGTAATGATAATTAGTCATAATAATTAAATTATGGTCCGAAAAGCGCATTTTAGTGTAAAAATGAAGGTTTTATTGGTTTTGGATGGGAAAAAGAGATGCGCATGGGATGAAATTTTGAGACAAAAGATCTTTTAGCTTTCATGATCAATCCATAATCATAAAGCAAAAAATAATTTATTTTTATGCACAAATAAATAGAGAAAAAAAGCTAAAAATGGGGAAAATAGGATTTTCATATTATAAAAATTTGGAAAATTATGATTCGTGGTTGTGGCTGTATAACAAAGCTGAGGCATGAATTTTGGCTTTAGTTCAACTTTTTTTATGCATTATAGTTCATGGTTTTTCCATTTTATGGGAAAAATACATACAAAATAATACCCTACACCTATGCAATGCAGCATAACCTAAACCTTAGAGGGAAAGGGTGAGTTTAGGAGATTAAGAGGACTGAGAGGGTTTGATATTTTGAAAAATTTGATTGTGCATTCCATTTGGAATTGTGATAATTCAATTTAAGGGGCTAGTAGCACGAGAAATCGGTGCTAGTCTCTATACATCGAAGCATATGTTTAGTGAAAATCATGAAAGGGTTGCTTTGTCCACATCACAAAATGGTGATTTGATAAATATTGTTTGTGCACTAGGATCATATGCACTATGCATGAGGCATGGCATGGTATCAATCTTGGATTGCATAAAAATTGTCTTCCTATGATATGACTTATACGCTGAGTGGAATAGAGCCTTTGCTGTAGGTCAGTTGTACACTTTCCTTGGGATTGTTTGGTGAGGATTTATATATTCCTGGATCGTAAAAAACAAGAAAAGAGTGGAGTTTGTGAATTATGTTTTATATATTGGAGCGACACATCTTGGGGCCAATCCTTGAGGCATAAGAGAGTTGTAGTGGAGCCGTGGCAATCAGCAGAGGGGAGCTTCCTGATGTTTGTGTGACGAGGCACAATGCCTACATATTATGGGATCTCCCTTTGAGGAGAAGGGAAGGTAAATGTTGGACTACATATCAGCTACAAACGCATAATTAAGTCTATCAATGTATTACATATGCTCTTAGACTGCGAGACCATGTGGTGGGGTTGTCTATTGTGTGCATGAGGTTCGACTAGTGCCATAGCCAGTGCCAATCCATTTTAGGTCCCATCAATGGTGCGTTTCCTGGGAGCCGCCAACAAGTGGTGGTTCCGAATCTAGGGTTTCTAGGGACCAAATAGTTAGTTTATGTCCTTTGATAAGAACCGTCAAGCTGAAATACAAAAAGTAAAATGTGCTAAGAGGGCTAGATGGTGGTTGGAGATTGTAAGGCATTATTCCCCTCAAAGAAGTAGCCCACTACGCATAAATGGAAGTGGTTCTAATAACCTAAGTATCATAAGTAATCCTTTGAGTGCAAGTGGAAGTCTTAGCACTTCCTCACTTCTAGCCAATCAACCCACTTCAAGTGGGGTGTAATTTTACCTACGCAAACTCATGTTGTCAATCTGGTTGTAGCCATGGCACAACCCATCGCAATTCCAACAGGTACACTGGATTTAGCGGCATCAGGAGCACCTTTGCCCATCTTCCATGGGTTAGCAGAAGAATATGGGGAACTCCATCTTAAGGAGACTAAAATGCTCATGTTCAACTATCAAATCCAAGACGAAGGACACCTAATGATGTTCTTCAATATGACATTAAAAGGAAGGGTAGCAGTATGGTATCACTGATGCCAGGAGGCATATTCCACGGTGGATTCCGTGAGGTTTTACGGTGGATTCCGTAAACTTAGATGACCGGGGCTCATACGCAAAGAGGATTCTTTGTGCGAGAAGTTGATGGGGACGCCTGTCCTTTTCGGGCGTTTCATTAATTTAGTGTGTACATGGGTGATTCCATAGCGGGTGATTCCGCAAAATGCATATTAAATTAATAAACGTTTATGAGTTTAGAGTGCGCACTCGTAATAAATTAAGGTTAGGATTTATTTCTAACCAGTTGATTTATTTATGTAGCTGAAGACTGCTAGGTATTCACTTTTGTCGGTTTAATTGTGTTATTTTACTAACGATTGTGAATGCTTCAGTTGATGTGTAGAGATAGCAGCAGTGGCGGAGGAAAGCATTGGAGTCTAGCGGGTTTTCGACCTTTGGACTATATTTTGATAGGCGCCACGCCTATATTTTGATTATGTCTATAGAGACATCGACTATTTATTATTATTTTGTATGCGCTTATGCGCCTGGATATGTTATTTTTTATTTGGACATTGAGATTGGGCGTGCCAAACTCTTTGGGCACCGTCCATTAGCTTTATTTTCCTATTTTTGGTAGAAAGCAAACTCAAAAGCTAAAAGCTTGTCATATTTTTGTAATTGGGCTATTTTTGAGCAAAAAGATTGGAAATATATATTAAATACATGCTTTGTGAAGCGCTCACACAAGGCATGGGGGAGATTCAACCCAATTTGTCTCTTGTCTCATGTCGTGCTTGCTTTCACATTGGTTTTTGTGTTAAAAAGTAGAGTGCTTTGTTCTTGGGGACCTTTGGGAATTCACTACGTGAGCTACCTGCGTCCGATCTGCGCACCAGTGGTATCAGAGCGGAGCAGAGATCAAGGGCTTCCAATCGCTACCAATCTCGGGCGAAGGCGGAGCTCCAGGAACAAACGACCTCTACAGTCAATCTCGTTGCGAACCGTCGATACAGGCAGACTTCTGGCGATCAAGAACCCCTATTTCCACTGTCAGATCGCGAAGGACCACTCTCTGTCGGCGGAGGACCACTCATCCATTCTCTTTATGAAGTCGTGGAGTTACAGATAAGCTTGCCTAATTTTCTCATTCTTTCATTAAAAAAAAGGCTTAAGACAAAGCTTAAGAAGCTTTAAAAGCTTCTAATCTTCAAATCGACCTACAAGAGGAGGCGCCCGAAATTTTCGGCGGAAAAAACGGACCCCCCCCCTCACGATTGAAAAACGGCGGCCTATTTCTCCATTACTTAAGCTTATTAAGCTTAAGCTTAACTAATTAAGCTTAAGTTACCTCTATACTCTGCAAGTCAGTGAAGACAGATAAGTCTGCAAACTCTCGGTCACGCATTCCAGAAGACAAGTTTCGCAAGTCGACACTAATCAAGTACTGCAAGTCCTGCAAGACAGCTAAGTTCAGCAAGTTCACAACCCTGCAAGTCTGTTAAGTCTGCAACTCTGCAAGTCAGACTAAATCAGAACTGACTAACGCTCGAAACTCCTAGAAGACTTGTTCGTTTGCAAAAACTCAGAACTGGAAAGTTGTTCGCAGCAAGCTGTTTTACCTATCTACAAGTTCGTTGAAGTACTTTCAGCAAACAGAGACAGAAATATTTCAGAATTTCTGAAAATTGAAGAAGAAATACCCAAAAATACATAGCCTTGTAACCCCAAATTTGAGCTACGCTCATCCCGCTAACTGATTTTGAGTGAGAAAGGTTTGTTGAGTTTTACAGGATGACTACCCCACATATGGATGATCCTATGGCTGAAGACGACCTACCCGAGCCTACCATGGAGCAAAAGCTGGATCTTATCATGTTACAATTAGACGAAGAGCGAAGAGCTAGGCAAGCCTTGCAAGCGCAATTGACAAAGCTACAAGGAGCGTCCACTGATAAAGAAGAACCTCAAGCTGAAGATTTGATACGCCGTACCATCGACGCCACTCTTGAAGCACAAACCATTCGCAAGGAATCCAAGATAAGTAAACGAAGTTTCAAGTTTCGCACTTTCAATGGCATAAGAGAAGGAAAGACTGTTTTATCATTCATTAGCCAGTTTGATGACTATTTCCATGAGGAAACTTATCCTGAGAAAGATAAAATCAAGTGTGTTACTAATCATCTGATAGATAGAGCATCACTTTGGTGGACTGTCGTCCGCAAGAGCATAGAATGTCCTGCTACATGGGAAGATTTCAAGAAGAAGTTCATGCAAAATTTCCTTCCACCGCAATTTCATGAGAAGGCAATCAAGCAATGGGATTTACTTCAACAACGCGATCGTGAGCCTATTCCACAGTATACAGAGCGTTTTTGGAATGCACTTTTACAGCTACGCATGCTTGAAGACGTACCAGAGACGACCCATAAGCGGAAGTACATGTCTGGACTTCTTGGACATTACTACGCTGAGGTGAATATGTTCAAGCCTGCTACCCTTGAAGATGCTATCTCCTTAGCTCACGACACTGAAGATAAGTTACGTGGAAGAGATCGACGACCACAGCCATTCCAAGCAAACGGTAATTATGGATCTAAACAATTCAATTCCAATTTCAGAAGGTTTAATCCAGGTCGTTTTTCATCACCATCTTTCCGCAAGAATTGGCCTAAACCACCTGCATTACCATCCACTGTCAATCCAAATCCTAAGCCTATCCAACAAGCAAATCCAAATATACCCAGACTCCCAGCCATTGCAAATAATGTGACCAAAGCCAAGCCCATCGTATGTTACAAGTGTCACCAGCCAGGCCATCTCGCAGCAAATTGTCATTCAAAGAAGCCATCAGCACATATCAACTACCTTGGAGCTATGGATGAAGACGAGCATGAGGATATGCCAGACTTCACTGAAGAAGAAGATGATTCTACTACTACTTCCGACACTTTACCAGGTATGCCTACTTTACATTCATTGTTGGCTATGAAATGTATGGTGCATGGAAAAGAAAGAACTGTATTGCATGATGACGGTAGTACGCATGACTTTATTTCAGCAAAATTGGTAAAGGAATTGAAATTGCATACAGTACCTACGCACTATCGCATAAAAGCTGCATTTTTAGGCACTAGGTACAATGGCACACAAGAAGTTCAAAATTTAGAAATTCAAATTGGTCCATATATTGAAAGAAGAAATTTCTTAGTTGTCCCATTACAGTCTAGCGACATTATTCTAGGAATGCCATGGAGACACCAACATAATCCCAATATAGATTATTCCACGCACACAATGAATATTAATTTTCAAGGAAAATCTATTACATTATTTGGTATGCATGCATCTCATATGTTTCCACTGCTTTCGCATACTCAAGCAAAACGTGCACTACGCAAGAATACTAAATCATATCTCATTTGGGTGAATGAATTGCACGCAAAAGAAACTCATATACACCCTAGGCATAAGGAATTTTTTGCATATTTTAAGGATTGTTTTGCAGAAGACCTACCACCAGGTTTACCTCCATCACGTCCAGAAGACCATAAGATTGACCTAATACCTGGCACACAACCACCTTGCAAAGCCCCATATAGGCACAATCAAATAGAGCAAAAAGAAATCCAGAGTCAAGTAGAAGAATTACTAAATAGACGTTTAATTCGACCTAGCAGTTCCCCATTCGGTGCACCTGTGCTCTTAGTCAAGAAAAAGAATAATACTTATCGGATGTGTATTGACTACCGAGCATTAAACAAGATCACTGTAAAGAATAGGTATCCTATACCTAGAGTTGATGACCTTATGGACAAACTGCAAGGATCTTCTATATTTAGTAAAATTGACCTTAAATCTGGATATCATCAGGTGAGGTTAGATAGATCCGACATATTTAAGACTGCATTCAGGACACAGTTTGGCCATTACGAATTCTTAGTTATGCCATTCGGATTAACTAATGCACCTGCTACTTTCAGTAGAATGATGAATCGTATTTTTTTAAAATATCAGTATTGTGTGATTGTTTTCTTTGATGATATTTTAGTATTCAGTCAAAGTGAAAAAGAGCATTATGAGCATTTATCATTAGTTTTTCAATTACTGAAAGAAAATCAATTGTTTGCAAATCCTGACAAGAGTGAATTCTTTAAGACAGAAATAGAATATCTAGGTCATATTGTATCAAAAGAAGGAATAAAAGTTGATCCTAAGAAAATTGACGCAATATTGCATTGGCCTATTCCTAAAAATGTACATGAATTACGCTCATTCCTTGGTCTTGCTAGTTTCTATAGGAAGTTTGTACGCAATTTCTCATTACTTGCTTTACCACTGACCAAACTTCTTAAGAAAGGCATTGTTTATCAATGGACTGAAAACCAGCAGAAATCCTTTGATTTACTTAAACGTGCATTGACCAATGCCCCTGTCCTACAATTGCCTGACTTTAATAGACCATTCTTTTTAGTCGTGACTGATGCTAGCGGATCAGGAATAGGAGCCGTGTTAATGCAAGATAACCATCCAATAGCATATTCTAGTTCTAAGCTGAAACCCTCTGAGCTTAAATATTCCACTTATGACAAGGAACTCTTAGCAGTTGTTCAAGCATTGAAACAATGGAAGCATTATTTAATGGGTTCAGAATTCATGATAAAGACCGACCAGCAAAGCATTAGACATCTACTTAGCCAACCCCAAATTTCTGACCGCCATATCAAATGGGCTTCATTCATTCAAAGTTTCCATCCTATCATTCAATACCAACCTGGAAAAGAAAATGTAGTTGCTGATGCATTAAGTAGAAGACCTGCAATTCATAATATTTCTATCATATCTTTTGATTCTTTGATTGCTATGAAAGACACATATCACCAGGATCTTACTTTTCATTTTGATTGGCAAAAATTAGTTCAAAATAATTTCATTCCTGTTGATTCATTGTCATATAATGATGGATTCATGTTCTTTGAAAAGAGACTGTGTGTTACTATTCCATTCCGATCTTTTGTTTTAAATGAAATTCATTGTCCCCCATATCAAGGTCATAGAGGTATCATTTCTACATTACGCATGTTAACTGAAGATTTTTATTGGCCGCATATGGATGCAGATGTGTCTAATTTTGTTTCTGAATGTCTGATTTGTCAAAGAATAAAGAGACATCATGGTAAACAGTATGGGTTATTAATGCCTTTATCTATTCCATCTAAACCTTGGGAACATATATCTATGGATTTCATTACTGGCTTACCAAATACTAAATCTAACCATGACATGATTTGGACAATTGTAGATAGATTTAGTAAGCAAGCATATTTCATTGCATGTAAGAAAACTTTAACAGCATCACAAGCAGCACAGTTATTTTTGAAAACTATTTTTACTAACCATGGATTGCCGAAAGTGATTATTTCAGATAGAGATTCTAGATTTTGTAATAATTTCTGGATTACAGTGTTTGCAAATCTAGGCACAAAGATTGATTTCTCATCTGCATTTCATCCAGAAACAAATGGACAAACAGAAGCCACAAATAGCACTATTTTAGATCTTTTACGTGCATACACTATCTCTAAACCTCAGACATGGGATACTCATTTACATTTATTACAGTTTGCATATAATAATACCCCGCACACATCTACAAAGAAAGCACCTTTTGAAGTTATTTATGGACATAGATTATCTACACCTGTTGCATCTTTGTCTAATAGAATACAAAGTGCCGATGATATTGCTGTTATGCATAACACTATTTTTGATGAGGTAAAGGATATGATTGCTAAAGCCCAACAATCATATACCAAACAAGCCAACAAGAAAAGACAAGCCATGAATTTCAAAGTAGATGATTATGTTTGGCTTAGAATAGAAAAGCGTAGACTGCAAAGTGTGGATAGACATCCAGTTGTCAAATTAGCCCCTAGATTCTACGGACCATTTAGAATCATTCATAAGATTAATGACAATGCATTCAAGTTAGAACTGCCATCACATTGGAAAATTCATAATACCTTTCATATTAGTTTATTGAGACCATTTAGAGGACAATTACCTATCCACCCTGTCTATGAAAACCCACCTTTACTAGAAGAAGAGACTGAAATCCTTGAACCAGAAGCCATCATAGACACTGATTACATGACCACTAGAACTGGCCGAAGGTACTCTAGATATCTCGTGAAATTTAAGAACCATCCTGTAGAAGAAGCACAATGGATGCACGCTAGAGACTTAAATGCTTTCCCCACTCTGTTAGCTCCACATTGAGCTAATAGCAATTGAGGTCAATTGCTATCCCACCCCGGGGGTATGATGCCAGGAGGCATATTCCACGGTGGATTCCGTGAGGTTTTACGGTGGATTCCGTAAACTTAGATGACCGGGGCTCATACGCAAAGAGGATTCTTTGTGCGAGAAGTTGATGGGGACGCCTGTCCTTTTCGGGCGTTTCATTAATTTAGTGTGTACATGGGTGATTCCATAGCGGGTGATTCCGCAAAATGCATATTAAATTAATAAACGTTTATGAGTTTAGAGTGCGCACTCGTAATAAATTAAGGTTAGGATTTATTTCTAACCAGTTGATTTATTTATGTAGCTGAAGACTGCTAGGTATTCACTTTTGTCGGTTTAATTGTGTTATTTTACTAACGATTGTGAATGCTTCAGTTGATGTGTAGAGATAGCAGCAGTGGCGGAGGAAAGCATTGGAGTCTAGCGGGTTTTCGACCTTTGGACTATATTTTGATAGGCGCCACGCCTATATTTTGATTATGTCTATAGAGACATCGACTATTTATTATTATTTTGTATGCGCTTATGCGCCTGGATATGTTATTTTTTATTTGGACATTGAGATTGGGCGTGCCAGACTCTTTGGGCACCGTCCATTAGCTTTATTTTCCTATTTTTGGTAGAAAGCAAACTCAAAAGCTAAAAGCTTGTCATATTTTTGTAATTGGGCTATTTTTGAGCAAAAAGATTGGAAATATATATTAAATACATGCTTTGTGAAGCGCTCACACAAGGCATGGGGGAGATTCAACCCAATTTGTCTCTTGTCTCATGTCGTGCTTGCTTTCACATTGGTTTTTGTGTTAAAAAGTAGAGTGCTTTGTTCTTGGGGACCTTTGGGAATTCACTACGTGAGCTACCTGCGTCCGATCTGCGCACCAATCACGGTGTCGGAGGGGTTTTTGTCAAAAGGTCGAATCCACCGAGGATCAAAGATAGAAGGAAGTAGAGATAGGAGATGGAAGACAAGAGGTAAACATGACAAAGACAAAGCACAATGAACTGAATCAATATGTATTGAAAGAACCTGGAATCTTTGCACTCAGACGCAATCTCCAGGGATTAGATCTCCTGGAGCTTCTTTGTGGAACAAAATGTGCATCGAAATTACAGCTTCTTCTCTGCTACTCGAAACCTAAATCTAATGGCTCCGTTGGCTCTGAAAGGGGGGTAAAACTTCAGGACACCTGATGGAGGATCTCTCAGATCACTCCTTCTTCTTTCAGTTCAAATTGTAGTTTTCAACCTATTTACGGTGATCGCGACGTGTGTGATTTCATCAATTTGTCTTTTTTATGAAAATCCCATAACTAGCTGAAAAAGTAACTTGCTTTTTGCATGCCATCCTAAGCTAGAAGCTTTTCTAACTTTTTTGAATTTTTTTACAATAAATAATATAAAAATAGGCTAAAATAATCCAAAAATCTAGTATTTTTGGATAATCCATGCAACTCACACTAATACTAGTGACTTAGATCACATTGACTTTCTACATTAATAAGAAAGTCAGATGATGATGCGTTCCATGCTTTTTCACACTGTTCCGCATAGCATCATGATATCCATCCCCTTTAAATGTGCACATCCTCTAGTATGGGAAAAATCCTAGTTGTCACGGGATTGTGAGTTCTCCTCATCCTCTCTAAGCATATCCTTTGCTTCTTCATCTTCCATATCTTCCTGGCTATCCTCTGTATCATGGCCACCATTTTCTTCCAATTCTGGCAACTCATAGGCAGTAGATTCCTGCCTCTTGAATAATTTGATTATTTTCCCTACTACTGGAAGTTTTATGGCTATCCCATCCAACTCATTTAATGCATAAATAGCATTGTCAAATACTTGTCTTACCACATAGGGTCCAAACCATCTTTTGGAAAATTTATGCATAGCACTATCTTGGTTGTCTAAACTGCTATCATAAACCAATACCCAATCCCCATCTTGTATGGTTCTTGGTCTCAGTCTATGTCTTTTGTCCAACTGTTTCTTATTCTATATCCTTGCTACCCTTAACTTTGCAATTGCTGCCTCTATGTCTTCTAACTTCCTTTCCAACTGTCTAATGCGCAAGCCCAACAACTCCTCTCAATTCAACTCCTCCTCCCAAGGTAGCACACTCCATGTGACTATCATTTCTTCTATCAGCATGATAGGTTTTTGACCATACATCAATTCTGTAGGTATATATCCTGTAACGGCACTATGAGTTGTTATGTCAGCCCACAAAGCATAAGGGAGCAATCATGGCCACTCTTTTACCTTCTCTCCACATGCTTTTGCCAATGCCTTTACAATAGGTGGATGATCTCTTTCACTTTTTCCATTTCCTTCAAGGTTATAGGTTGAAGTTAAAGAAAGCTTTATCCCCAACCATGTGAAGAAATCATGAGCTTCATCTGCATCTAGCTCACCCCTATCTACTGTAATTTTTTCCACATAGCCATACCTACAAAAGATATCTTCTAAGAGAAAAGTACACAAAGCATTTGTTGTCTTAGTATGTAAAGCTCTCCCTTCCACTTGATTAGTCAAGTCTTCATGGGAAAGCATAAGATACCTCATTTGCCAAAGAAATGTGGGTATTGTGACCAAATCCACCACCCAATTAAAATGAAGAGACAATGGATATGTGGGCTGCAATCCATCCCAATGTCTTAGAGATGAATACATTTGACATGCCGTACATGTTTCCACAAACTGAGCAACATCCTTATACATACCCTACCACCAATATCTTTCTTTGATCTTTGCAAAAGTACCCCAAACACCTCTATGACTAGTCCACAAGCTTTCATGAAATTCTTGCATAACATTTACTTGTGAAGTTATGTCACCCAAAACTCGCAATGGTATACCCTATTTCCTTTTAGCATGTTTCCATAAGTATCCATCTTTTAAGAAAAACCCATATGGTTTCCTCTTGATTTTCTTGAACTCCTCATCTAGCCATTCATCTCTCTTTGTTAATGTATTGAGGTATTGACCAATTCTCAGCCACTCTCTTGCATATTTGTCTTCTAGAAACACTTCTACACAAGATGCAAGACATGTAAATTGTCTTCTCTTTGTTGTCCAAGCTTCTGTTAATGATGTAGAAACACCTTGCATTGCTAAATTCGCTCTTGCAACATCATTTTCAGCCGCGAGAAAGTCATCTTCTTCCTCCTCGTCCATCATCCCATCTTCATTCTCATAGTATGCTCGAGATAACATGTCTGCCACAACTAGGTTATCTCTTTCTACAATATGCTGAGTTTTAGGGTTCAAAGATTTGATGTATGCAATCCACTGGAGCATAGCAATGTCCAGAGTAGCACAACTAGTAATCGTACCCAATACTGGAAAACAATCAGTCTCAATGACTACATGAGCACCCATAAAATACTCCTTATCACATTTAAGGGCTGTCACAATTCCCCATAATTCTCTTTTAATGTGTGGATATCTTCTCTATCGTTCAATCAATATGTTAGGACCAAAGAGTATTGCATATCTTTTCCCTTTCTCATCATCTTGCCCAATTCCCCATCCAATCCTGATTGGGCTTGTATCAACAGTAATAATGATAGGTTTTTCATGTGAATAGTTAGTCTTTCTCAATGTAGGAGCAGATTTTAAGAGTTGCTTCAATTTCTTCATTGCTTTCTAATGCTTCCTTTCCGAATGAAATCTCTGGCCTTTCCTTAGGAGAGCTGATAAAGAGCATTGGCTACATGTGCAAAGTGAGGAATCCATATCAAATAGAACACACATGCACCCAAGAATCTATGCACCTGTGATACATTCATGCATACATCTTGCATTCTATCAATCCCATCTATTTTTGCTGGTGATGGTCTTCGCCCATAAGGCCCACACATATGCCCAACAATCAAAACCTCTTCAACTCCAAAGAGAGACTTTTGTCCAGAAAGAGTTAAATGCACCTCTTCTAAACACGTCAAAATCCTCTCACAATCCACAATATGGTCCGAAACAAATTGTCTACATCTATGAGCATCCATCTCTTCATTCTTTTCATCCACCACTACACACCCTTTGATTGGAACATCATCCAAGAAGGGCATAGTCAATTGTGGTATGAAATCCCTGAGTACCCTATTCATAGCATTTGTCATGTGTGCCACTGTGTTTGTTGCACCCTGTGGGAGAGTACACATTCGTACTAACCCCAAGGGAGTCTTCATGGTTGTAATATCCCTACTTTCAATTGCAAGTTGATACTGATCATAACCCGAGTAAAGATCACCCAAAGAATAGATCACTCTGCCTGCAAAATCCTCTGCAAATTCATCAACCACAAGACCTGCACCCACATTTCTTATGGTCACTTTATTGACCGGTTGCATGTCTTGAATAAATCTTAAAACCCCATTCTTTTTGGGCACAGTAAACCAAAAATTTGAGTACAGGGCTGAAGAAGGCTCCAAGATCTTCATGTGAATCTTTTCATTTAGCAAATCCATCAGCTTTGGCAAGTAAGCTTTAGGCACTGGAATAGGCCTCAATTTCCATGGTACATGTGGCATAGTAAATATGACCATAGGAGAGACAAAATTTGGATCCACACAACCTATTTCACTTGGCTAAAATGCAAGTGCCTTTCCATGCCTAGCCAGCATCTGCATAAAACAGTCTCTCTCAGTAGGCAAAAGAAACCCTTCTGCACCAACCTTCAATTCCTGTAATGTTTCAGATGTAAACTGATGACCTATATCTTTAGGATCCCATAAGATTGGTTGCCTTGACACTTTTTCATACAAACCCTAACTCTCTGGTGGAAGTGGCAAAGTAATTGGCTTCATCTTTTTGTCAACTATATTATACTTTGTCTCCACAAGTGCTTTAGCCCATTGTAATCCTGTCTACTGAGCAAACAATGCTATAACATTATACATATCCAAAGAACATACTGCCAACATTTTGTTTTCAGTCTCATTTTGTGCATGTATAGTTGTTTTTCATTAATATTTAGCCCATAAAATATGCCTGAAATGCTATCATTTTCACCTAACAACCCCAATTCTCTTAGTTTCTTAGTAGCCCGTTTCATAGATATTCATTCAGCCTTGCACATAGCTTCCATAGGCTTAAATCAACATGAACTGTTTGTTGTAAACAGAGAATAAATAATAAAAAATACATCCTTCATTTCATCAAGAGGCAAGTACATCCTTTGAACAACACTAATATAGCCCCACATTACATCAGTGCTTAATGAAAATCCAAGTCTTTGAATTCCCTTGCATTTGGAGCCAAAGGAGGCTCTCAAAGGGTATCTTGATTTCTAGGATGATTAACACAAATAGTAAGAAATTGGACTACTTTCTTTCCATCCTTGCTTCTGATTCTTGCATAAGCAGAACCATCATCAAGCACCTTTGTTTCCATACGTACTCCTGTAATATAGGGCTGTCCCAAAATCACTGCATATGAGGAATTATCATGCACAAAGAAGTGTTGCTCTTCTTGAACATCACCAACTGTCACTTTTACATTAGGACATGTAGCATAAAGCTCTCCTGAATAATTATTTGCAACCCTCATATGCCAACCATGATTAATATCTATAGGCCATGCACCATTTTCATACAATCCATGCTCAATGACATTTATCTTAGACCCATGGTCAAGTAAAGAAACACAAGGAGTTTCACGTTATCCTATTTTCACTACCATTTCAGTGGTAGCCCTAGCCCAATGATTTCTTGTGTAGTGACTTCGAGGAATAAATCCTAGAGTCTCTTCCCATATTGTTGCATCTACCTTATACCACCATGCATATTGCTACAAGACAACTCATATTTAGTCTGAATACCTAACAAACTAGTTTCCTCTTCAAATTGTAGCAATGCACTAGTGGTATCACCAAGAAACTGACACTTCATCTTAATTATGTCAATGATTCCATCATGAAATTCTCGCTTGGCAATGCCAAGCACCTCTCCTAAGGTGAATTCCACCCGATTGTTTAGGATCCGTTCTTCAAGAACCTTCTTAAGATTTGTGGCTATCTCAATGTCTGTCTGCAACTTATATCCTAATTTCTTGCTCTTCTTTTTGCCCTCTTGTTTGTTATCTTGTTTTTGCTCCTGATTGACCTCTTCCATAACATGCTCGAGGGGTGGCTGATTTGCAGCTTTAGGCTTATCTACACTTCTTCTTGTCATTCTTTTAAATGTCCATGCAATATCTTGATCTCTTTTTCATTTTTCTTTCACAAGTACATTAGTGTTTTGTACATTTTCTAAATATGGATACACTGAATATGCATCTACCAGTGATTCCCAACCAGGTATGCCACGAATGTCTTGCCCTACATGAGACATTTCACAATCAGTAACCTTTCTCTTTTCAGCTGTATGCAAAGCATGTGTCCATATTTCAGCCTTTGGAACAACCATCACTTGGCCATGCATTATATCCAACTATAGACCAAAAGTAGAAGCATGCACCACTGCATAAGTATTTCAGACAGCCAAGTCTTCCAACAACTTCTGCATATCTCCCTTTCCAAAATTCAAAGCAAGAGGCAATCCCATTTCTTGTGCATGGATCTTGCCATCTTTCCAAAAGATGAGTTGTCATGCCAAGGCCTTATGATAGGCAGCACAATCCTTTCTCTCATGCTACAAACTGTCGCACCACATACATCTTTTTTCTGGCTTAGGGGCTGCTGCTGCCCGTCCCCTTTCCTCTTGTCCTTTTTCATCCAATTTTGCAACCTTCAATTTAAGATCTCGCATCCCTTTAACCAATTCATCTAAGACATCTTTGCTAAAACAAAGAGAACAATATCAGGTACACCCATAGGGTTAGCCACATAAGTAGGTGGCTTATTGGATACATCAGCTGTCTTGCTCGTAACAGTGGGCAAGCTAGAGACATCAATCTTTCTCTTCTTCTATGCTTCTTCACAAGTGCAGTAACAGCTTCCTTGACATGTCTCCACTCTGTTTTCAAACCTATCTCTGTAGTCTAATCCTCCAACAAATCATCAAGCTTCTCTTGAAGCTCAGGATCAACTGCATGTAGAAATAATTCAATTTTATTACTTGCAAGATCTTGTTGTTCTGCAAGATCCAACTACTCAAATTGACTTTCGAATTCTCTTAGCAATTTTGTAGCCACAAGACCCTTATTGGGTTGTAAAACCCACTCTTGAAAAGTCTTATGCGTAAAAAAACTGGTGTCCTTAATGTAAAATTCTTCTCTAAGTGTCTTCTTGAAGGCTACCTAGTCAGCATCCTACAAGTATAATTCAGTAATCTGTGCTTTGAGTTCATGAACAGTAACACGTACAAAATACGGGCTCCATGCAGATTGAGCCACCCCAAATAATTCCATCCATTGAATAACTTTACCTCACGCTCAGCTGCTTGCAAAGCATTCATCACAACACTTTCTATTTGAGCAGAAGGTTGCATCACCTGTTGTTGTTGTACCTGCATAAGCATATTTATATTTTGCACCAACTGCTGCAAAACGTCATTAGAGATTGTATTCGAAGATTCTCTCATCTTGTCTTTCCTTCTTCTCATGACCTTTCATGTCGAGTTCACCAATGTCGGAGGGGTTTTTGTCGAAAGGTCGAATCCACCAGGGATCAGAGGTAGAAGGAAGTAGAGATAGGAGATGGAAGACAAGAAAGAGAATAGATAAGAGGTAGACACGACAAAGACAAAGCATAATGAACTGAATCAATATGTATTGAAAGAACCTGGAATCTTTGCACTACTCAGAAGAAATCTCTAGGCACTAGATCTCTTGGAGCTTCTTCATAGAACAAAACATGTATCAAAATTATAGCTTCTTCTCTATTGCTCGAAACCCAAATCTAATGGCTCCGTTCGCTCCGAAAGGGGGGTAAAAACCCAGGACACCTGATCAAGGATCTCCCAGATCACTCCTTCTTTCAGTCCAAATTGCAGTTTTCAACTTGTTTACAGCGATCGCGATGCACACAATTTTGTCAATCTATCTTTTTATGAAAATCTCATGACTGACTGAAAAAGCAACTTGCTTTTTGTATGCCATCCTAATCTTGAAGCTTTTCTAACTTTTTAAAAAAATTTACAATAAATAATATAAAAATAGGCTAAAATTATCCAAAAATCTAGTATTTTTGGATAATTCATGCAACTCACACTAATACTAATGACTCAGATCACATTGACTCTCTACATTAATAAGAAAGTTGGATGATGATGCATTCCATGCTTTTTCACACTATGTCTGCATAGCATCACGATAACGGTCTAGAGGCCAGAACCATAACTAGCACACTGACCAATTCTTCACGGCCTTCCGTAGAGAGTTTGCTCTTGAGAGAGGTAGACACTATTGGTTGCGTGTCTTGAATGTAACACGCAAAGAGCCAAATGAGAATGTTCAAGCCTATGCCGAGAAACGAAAGCAAGTTCTTCACAAACTTAATACTTATATTCCCATTCCACCGGCTGCATAGTTGCAATATTTCCTACATGGATTGAATTTCAATATCCAGGTGTAGCTCAATAGTGTCGCTTTGGCTGACATTGACAATGCTATCACCAAAGCAGAAGGAGTAGAGTCGCGCTTGCAAGCGGTTTATGCAGCAAGGATAAATTGGAATGGTAATAATTTGGAATTGACCAACAGGAGTCAAGGGGACCCCATGTTAAATGTAAATGGTAGAGGGAGTATCATGCTAAATTTGTCTATGTTACCAACTCCTCCCAATAGCATGATTATGCCTATGGCTAGTCAAACGGGCCCACTAAGTGGTGGAGGCCAAACAATAAATCCAAATATTGTCCCAGTACGTCAGCGGCCAATTCCTAATCAAATGGTTAGGTCCATGGGATGATAGACATACGATTGTGGCTATGATTCAAGTGCCTCTAATGTCCTTGGCGAAGTCAAGGACATGATGAAGCACTACACTGATATGATTTTTGAACAATACAAAAAAATTAATGTGGATGTCAATTTTCTTAAGTAGCAACAGAATTTGGTAGGGAGTTGATGCCTTGAAGAGGGTGCCCCCTCAAGATTCAGCTGTAAGTGGTGTGGTGGCCAATATTTCCCTAGGAATTTTTCGAATGTCAAATGCGATATTTGCGGGAAGTCTGGCCACTTAGCTGCTACTTGTTGGAGTAAGATTAGTTCTCTCCAACAAGGGAGTAAACTACCACATCCAGTTAACCATCGCACGCAAGGGAATAATCTCCAGCAAGATGAGGGACCAAGACAAATACTACAATAAGGAAAGGCTATTGTAGAGGAGTTGCCTCATGGCAGTGGAGTCAGCCTTATTGAGGCTGTATGTGTCAATGACACTGAAACTTCTAATCTACGAGCCGTAACAAGAGGTCAAAAGATTAAAGAGGGTGACAAAGGAACTATAAAACCTGTTGAGGGAAACCATAAGCAAGAGGCTAGGGAAAAGCAAGTTCTAAATCCTGATATGGAAGGTGGACCTTTAAGGCTTGTTGATAGTAAAGTTGATCCTGAAAAGGATAAGGGGTTACCGAGAAAGAAGGTAAAAGTTAAAAAAGAGGCATTAAAGATGGTCCAAAGACCAAAGGAGAGAATGGTTTAGCATGAGAAGAGAACTTTGGCTAACTACCACGACTTTGATCTAGCAAGTTCCCTTTGTGAAGTTAAACCAGACGTGAAACTCCTGTAGTTGATTAAACTTTCTCCAAGAGTATGCAAGGGATTCAAGAAAATCCTGCGTATCGTAGAACCTTTGGGCATAGCAAGAGTGGGAGAAGATTGGTTCAATCATGCTAAAAAGCATTGCCCTAGGGTTCCAGCATATGTGGATGGAATATTAGTAGAGCATGCTATCGTGGACATTGGATCCTTTGTCAATATCATGAGTTCAGACTTGATGGAGAGGCTAGGTCTCAAAATTTAAAAAGACAGCTCCACACTTCTTAGGATGGTGGATGAAAGTCTAATACAACCAGAAGGTTGCATCACTAAAGTTCACATTACACTTGCGAGAGTGGAATGCTATCTAGACTTTAGGGTGATAAGGTTTGCAAGACGTCCTAGCTATTGAGTTTTGCTAGGTTGGCGATGGAACTTACAAACATACTTCCAAGTCAATATACATGTTGGTCGAGTAATTCTAGGTAGAGGTGCCAATCGTGTAATAGTGGATGCTTATCCTGAGTCTCCTTAGAGTGAG
Organism: Lygodium microphyllum; assembly: GCF_053477565.2. Lineage (NCBI taxonomy): Eukaryota > Viridiplantae > Streptophyta > Polypodiopsida > Schizaeales > Lygodiaceae > Lygodium > Lygodium microphyllum. The sequence goes on along the minus strand of NC_141137.1, from coordinate 92,843,564 downwards.
AGAGCTCCTTTATTTTCCATTGAACTAGAAATAGTAGATGATACATTTGGTAGTGAGACGTCATCGAGTGATGGATCTAAAGAAGGCTCCACTACAGAGGACATTTATCAGATAACATTGAATGAGCTGATAGAGTCTCAAGATCAAATAAGAGGCGCATACGTTATTGAGTTGGACCTTGGTACGCCTAATGATTCATGGCTAATTAAATTAGGTTCCATGCTTAGTTTGAAAGAGAGACAGGACTATGTGTCCCTCATTCAGGAGTTCCGTGAAATTTTTGCTTGAAGCTATGACTAACTTAGGGGCATTCCCCCTAGTCTGGTTGTGCATACTATTCCTGTAAAGGAAGATACTTGTCGTGTATGTCAGAAAGTAAGGCATATGCCTTTTGAATTCAAGGACCGGTTATTTGAGGAGCTATAGAAGTTGTGGGAAGCGGGCCAAGAGAAGATACGGCCAGTGAGGAGGAGCAAAGACTTTTTAATATGGTAGCCAAAATTCAAAGTCAAAATTTGACAAAATAGAAGGTGGATGTGCACAACAAGAGAGGAGGGACTCACAAAGGCTATCCATGCATCACTAGAGGCCTCCATTTGAGAACAAGGCATGATTATGATAGCTCTTGAGAAGGGAGAATCTAGTTCCAAGAAGGGCAAGGGGAGGGTGGATAAAGAATCTATTTCTTCATTCCTCTTGCTCAACATGCAAAGAAAGATGGATCAGTTACAAGCATGGTATCTCAATTGGCTATAGGAAACCACTACAAAAAAATAGTAAGAAAAGTAGCAACATGTAGAGTCTACAAAAGGTGCCCACAACCATCCTGAATGGCATGGGAAAGGAGGAGGAATAGGGACCTTAGAGAGGATGTGCAAAGACCTCAAGAGGAAAAAGACTAACATGCTTTAAAAAAAGTAGGATTTGCAGGAAGAGCTAGATGAGTTGTAGGAAAACTATAGGATCTTCATTATACAAAATGAGAAACAGGCAACAAAACTATAAGAACAACTTGAGAAGAAGAAAGCATAACTCAAAGTAAAAAGGGAGGAACTCGACATGGCTAGGGTTGCATGGGGCGAAGACATCCAAAAGGCATTACAAGAAAAGGAGTCCCTACAAGAATAATTTCAAAAAGTTTGGATAGAAAAAGAAAACCTCCTAAAGGAACAATTCCTAAAGGAAATGGAGAAGAGGGAGAGTGCCTTGAAGATGGAAAGCCAAAATGCCATTTGAAGGGAAGCCTTGCATTGGTAGGATTTAATGTAGGTTGCCCTAGGTTCTTCCAATATTAGTATGCTAAGGTATTATAATTAGCTCTCTCATCAATGAGAGCATCAACTATCATTGACTGGGTGGCAATGAGAAAATTCCAAAGATATGTAGTAGTGACTCAATGCTGCTAATGTTCATAGCTCTTATATTCACAATTGTTGCCATAGGTGAAGTCACGTGTTGACTTTGCTTATACTATTCATAAGACGTTTATTGTATGCATAGCACAATAATATTTTTATTTTCCATTGGTGGTTCATGCAAAGGGTGTCCATGCAGGTTATACTTTCAGATTCTGCTGCCATTGAAGTGGCAAATGGCTAACTATCTAGAGTATCTAACTCTATACTCACAATTCTATTGATCACAAAAACAACAAACGGTTTGAGGCTTGGTAATTTGAGTTTCTTCTTATTTTCTTTCATTTAATAAATTAGGACAAGGTCCTTCTTATCAAAAGAGCATTGCTTGACATGCTTGTCAAACCAAGCTTTTCGTTTGGCATTCTCAGCAAGAGTAGGACAAGAGTGGCTATGTTTCAATCTATCATTCTAACTCAAGCAATTGGTTTGCCATGCTTTATTACCTTACCAACGTTCTTGAAGAGTGATCATAGACCAAGGATCCACAATGCTATAGGAATGAGGGGATTGGTGCCATACATTAAACAAAATGGGGTTTGAATGGTGGTAGTCTTATAAGCTGTGCAATAAGCCCAAAGAGCTACCATGAGCTTATGATCCCAATCAAAGTATGAAGCCGAAATTATCTTGGTCAAGGAAATCATAAGAACTTAATTGGTAACTTCTACCTAGCCATATTCTTGAGGATATACTATGGGCTAGATTTAATTGATATACCTAGCCATCTAGCAATATGTTTGGTAGCACAAGACTTGTTTATGAGATATAACAAGGATTGATGGTCCAGAAAAAAGGTGAAGGACTCACATAGCTAATAAATAATGGAAAAATTACTTAAGAGTGTATATCAAAGCTAAAAATTCATGTTTAGTGGTAGAATAATTCATTTTGGCTTCAATGAGCTATCAGCTACTACCAAAGCTTACATGGAAGCCCATGTTGTATTTGCCAAGTTGACACAATACCACCCCAATTGCAATTTTGGAGCCATCTATAAGCACATAAAAAATAATCAACCAGTTTGGGGCTCGTAGGATAGGTGTTGTCATAAGAGCCTTTTTAAATGCATCATAGGAGGCTTCACACTCCTCATCACACTCCTAGGAAACGAGTACCTTGTACAAAGGTCAAGAAATGGCTACATAATTAACTGAGGGGCTGAAATGATGAACGGGTTGCATCTTACCCATCCAACCTCCAATCCTCACTAAGAGAACTAAAGAGGGGCACCACCTAGCCAAATGGAGGATAGGCTAGGACATCCCTTTTCTCAAAGAGAATCAAGATACAAATTTACAAGAGAGATTATATGTACTAGACACCATATTGGAATATGAGACGAGAGAGATGAGAGGAGAGGGAGACAAGAGGAGAAGAAGTAGAGGAAGCTTGCCATTATGCTACATGGAATGAGAAGATGAGAAGAGAGGAAGATAATAGGAGAAGAGGTAGACAAAGCTTGCCATTATACTACATAATAAAAGAACTTACTCATAGCTTATCTCAAAGAGATGAGGGTATTCTAGAGTGCTCTCATGGGCTTGTCATTGTCCCTCCCTCCTTCTCTTCATTCTCCATGGGCTCTTTATATAGCCTCCATGAGGTATTAGATTAAGCTAACCTTCCTGATTAACATAATCCTAGATGATGTATGGCATCTTTGAACATATGGAGAGTAGTGGATGGGACAAGTCCCCACCTTGGTCATCATGCAAGAAGCCAAGGGTGGTGGTAGACAAAATAGAGAAATGGAGCTAGATTACAAGAGGTGGGTGTCCAAAGCACATTATTATAATATATTTACAAGAAGGATAGAATGGAAAGTTGGTGTGGTGAAAGAGAGAATAAAATTGCATGTAGCTAGTAGTTTGCGCCTTTGTAACTTCAAATCCGTGAGGAATTTGAAAAAAAATTCTTTTGCAACTTTGTAGACCAGGTCGAAACTGATTGGGCCTTGAAAGTCGCTTTTTCTTGGGAGTTATTGAGATGATAAAAAACGGATTCCAAAAACTGCTTTGACTTTAGTCCCCCATATATATATAAATACATATAAGCATGTGACAAAAGGGGTCCATGCTTGTAAGCTTTTGTGCAAGATCCAAGTGACACCATGATATGGATATTGACTTGTGTGCTAGGGTGAGGCATCCTCAAATGATAGTGATAGATTCCAAATCTAGTGATGCAGATGGAGCCCATGTGTAGTTGGAGGCTAGTCCTTTGAAAAATCTATGCACTCACTCAACTTCTAGGTGTAATCCATTTTCATCTTCACTAAGATAACCATTCCTTTTACCCTTTACATTGACATGCCTCCTAAGAACTTGTTCCCCCCATTTGCTAGAATTATCATAATCGAGAAGCAATGTAGCATACCTAGTGCTTGAAGAGTAAACCCAAAGTGATATGGTAAGCTCTTGATAGGGGTTTTGGCCAAATTTTGTGGTAGTAATCCGGGTTGTAAAAAACTCGGATCATTAGCCCTCCCCTTAGGCTAGAGGCATTCATGCCTCTAGCTTGCTAATGATGGTCCAATAGAGCAAGGTGGACTGCACCCCCTCATTTGTGGCTCTTCATTGAATGACTGATCCAAAGTGTTCATATTTCTTTGAAAATAAGGCTTCAATCTCGCCATCCATTTACCCTTGTCTTGTGAATCTTTCCATCCATATCACCTAGCTTATAGCTGTCATTTGGATATCTCCTTATGACCATGAATGGCCCTTCCCACTTGAACACAAGTTTAGCACCCTTTCTGTTATCAAAGCGGTTATCATAGCGTAGCACAAGTGATTCTTCCCTTATGTGTTTGCTAGCCAGCTTCTTATTGAATGTCTTCCTCCTCTCTTCAGCCTACATGGAATAGTGTTGGACTGCTGCTTCTCTGTCTAACTCCAGCCTCTCTAGATCCAAGATCCTTTCCTCTAACTTCTTATCTTGATTCTTCTCTTGACGGGCTACTAAAACACGCAAATTGGCGAGTTCCACCTCTATAGGAAGCAAAGCCTCTTGGCCATAGATGAGGTGAAATGGAGTATAGCGAAGTGAGGTTCTAAATGAAGTCCTGTAAGCCCAAAGAGCTGTGCTCAATTTTTTATCCTAGTGCTTGGGGTGCATGTGTATTTGCTTGGTAATTATCTTACAAATCAGCCCATTTACTTGTTCGACCAAACCATTACACTGTGGGTAGTAGGGAGTAGAATGCATGTGCTTGATTTTTAGCCTTTCCATTAGCTCCCCTACGAGGTTCGCCCTAAAACCAGGACCCCGATCAGAGATAATTTCCAAAGGTGTGCCAAACCTGCAACAAATATTTTCAAACACAAATTTTCCCACTTCTTGGGTTGTGATCCTACTAGTTGCTGAAGCCTCTGCCCACCTCGTCATGTAGTCCACACCCATTATGATGTATTCCTTGCCAGATTGAGTTCGTGGGAGTGGCCCTATTGCATCAATCCCCCATTTCTCAAATGGGCCATATGTAGTTATGGGATTTTGTTCCTCATGCACTAGCTTCCTTGGTCCGGCCTTTTGGCAATCGTCACAAGTGCGGCACCAATGTTGCACATCTCGATGTAGCCTAGGCCACACAAAACCAGCTTGGAAAATTTTCCTGCTGGTTATTTCTTGAGCAAAATGTCTGCCACAAACCCCTTCATGGCAGCTCTTAATCACATCTATAATCTCCTTTGCTGTTGGCACCCTTTTAAGCACTGCATCCTTTCCTTTGCAATACAACACATCATTTATCAAGCGGTATTTAGTGGCCTTAGTAGCCAGCCACCTTTCCTCACTTTTACTCATATGTGTAGGTGCCTCACCATGCTCAAGAAAATAAAGCACATCTTGTAGTTGAAACTTACCCTGAAACAAGGGAAGCTTTACTATAATGATGCCCACCATTACCTCTTTCAACTTTTTAGCTGCTAGAGCATCTGCGTCGCCATTTGTGCACCTTGGCACAAAATAGATTTGGGCTTTCTGTAGCTTTCTCATGAGAGTTTTAGCTTCTCTCATTTTCACTGTTAAGTTATCATTTTTACAAGCGCAGATTCCTTTCATTTGCTTAACAATTAGCATAGAATCCCCAAAAACATTAAGTCGAGTGACACCATGTGAGAGACACCACCTCAAACTTAAAAGCAAGGCTTGATATTATGCCTCATTGTTAGAATGGACATCCTCCAAGCTGATACCTTCTCCATAAATTTTGTCACCTTCGGGACTGAACACCACTATTCCTGCTACCGCTTTGTCTTTAATACGCTTGTAGGCCCCATCGAAGTAGAGGGCATGGGCATTCTCCACCTGTGGCGGCTCCTCAAGAGGAGGTATCTCCTCTTTTACCTTTCCCTTCTTCTTTTCCTTCTTTTGATGGCATCTATGGGTCAACAAATCAACTAGGCAAGCTCGAGTAGAATCCTCCACCTTGAAGGTGTAGTCAAACTCTTGGAGTTGTATCACCCACTTAGCGATTCTAGCTGAAACATCCATGTGCTGTAAGGCACAGGGAAAATGCTCTTCTGTCGTGATCACTGTGAATGGCCTAGGGAGAAGATAAGGACGAAACTTTCTTATAACAAACATTAGAGACAAAACCATCACCTCGACCATCTTGTATCCTCGTTCTGATGCTGTCATTACTCTACTAGAAAAGTAAACTGGTCTCATTAGGCCAGTTTTAGCATCCTTTTGTATTAGTGCTGCCCCTAGAGCATCTTCCCCAAAACTCGGATTGACAAAAAACTCCTGATCCCAACAAGGCTGTAAAATTATAGGAAGGGTGCTAAGAGCCTTCTTCACCTCGTGAAAGCACCTTTCGCTTTCGTCATTCCACAGGAGCTCCTCAGAGTGGGTTAACTGTTGCAGTGGAACTATTAATTGGGAGAGGAGATGAATGAACCGCCCAATATATCACACCTTCTGAATGAAAGAGGTTAGTTGCTTCACAGAAGATGGTGATGGCACCGCCAATAAGGCCTTAACTTTGTTTGGATCTGCTTCAATGCCCCTCTCACTTACGACATGCCCTAACAAACATACACTGCTTTCGCCAATGCGATACTTCTCATGATTTAATTGCCCCCCCAATTTGTGCAAGGCGGTTGAAAGCTTCATCCACCTTTCCTAGATGTAAAGCCTTAGAACTATAAATACAAAAATCATCAATAAAGACCCTGATGGATTTCCCAAAATATGGTTGGAAGACATAATTCATGAATCGCTGGAAGGTAGTTGGGGCATTTTTTAATCCAAATGGCATTACTTTATAAGAAAAACAACCCCAAGATGTAATGAAGGTGGTCTTGTGTTGATCCTCCTCAGCTATTCGGATCTGGAAATAACCTGAATACCCATCACAAATAGTGTATCTCTCATGCTCGGCCACCTTGTTGAGTATTTCATCCTGAAAGGGAAGAGGAAAGTGATCTCTCTTTGTTGCAGCATTTAGCGGCTTATAATCCACACAAATCCTCCATTTTCCATTCTTCTTGGGTATCAACACCACAGGTGAAACCCACTCTGAGTCCCCTATTGGATAGATGAAGCCTGCCTTCAAAAGTCGTTGCACCTCAGTGAGTAGAGCGTTTTGTTGAACTACTCCCAATCATCGTAGTCGCTACACCACTAGCCGTGCTCCCTCTTTTAGATTAATGTGATGTTGTACTACTGTCACACCGGTGATGTGTTCATAATCAAAAATAAAAAGTGCAGAGTGTTTTATCACCACTTCCATGTAGGCTGCCTTCTCCTCAACTGATCAATCCTTAGCCAACATTTTTTCTAACCCCTCCTTCTCGACCTTTGGAAGCTGCTGCAAAATTGCACTACTAGAAGGCCCTTTTAATGTAATCCCCATCACTTCTAGAGAGCTTTCTTCCTCCTCATTAGAAGACTCTCCCTTTGTCATAGATGACCAACCCTCGCTGGAACTCCATTCATCAGTAGTGGTCTCTAACACAAGATCCTCCTGTCGGCCTTCCTTCATGTTGTAGATAGTGCTCTTCCATTTTTTCTGCAGCCCCTTTTGTGACCTTAGCTCTAAAGCCCCTGTCTCCCAATCTTGTCTGGCTTTCATTCCCATTAGCCATGGTCACCCAAGAATGAGCAGATAGCCGTCCCCCTTCACTGACATCACATACATGTCAAGCTCCAATTGCACTCCACACACCTTTACCTTGACTTTCTTTATAACTCCCAAACAATTTACTACTACATTGTTAGCCATTTTGGCCCCAAATTTAGTAGTTTCATTTACCTCTAGTCCCAAATGATGCATCAACTTTTTCGTCATGACACAAATCTCTGCACCTCCATCCACATATGTCTTTGACACTCTCTGCCCATTGATTTCGGCTTCCACTAGAGGCACAATATCTTTCATCTTTCTAGCCTGGATTGCATTCACATGTCTATTCTTCATGGGTCTAATGCTTACCATCTTTGACCATTGTCATCGCACTGTTGGAGATAGATGTAGTAATTGTGGCCATGAAATTTTTGGCCCTTGATTCCTCACATCAGCAAGCAAATCATAAGCTCTAGTACCTTTACCCAGGGAAAAATCATCTCGCTCAATGTGTCGGTGTGAGCGAGCCCTCCTCTTTTTACTGTTGCGTGTATTTGCAGCCATTGATGACTCTGCCTCCTCTTCCATATTTTCAACCTCCTTTGGTGGTGTAGGCTCCATTCTCTCAATTCTACGGGCTTTCTTCACCGGCATTGCTTCAACCTCTACTACTTTGGCCTTCCCTTTAACATCACTCTCATCTAAACTAATTATCCTGACATCATGATTCTCTGGTGGTTGGATAGGCAAGGGTGGCACCTCTGCAAGTGGTCGAGGATGCTGGAGAACTTGAACCGGTGGTGGAGGCCCTGGATTTGGTGGAACAAACCTTTCCCTAGGTGGTGTCACTTGTTGTCCTCTCCTTCTTGGTTGGAACCCATTTCCTGGAAAATGCCTAGGATGAGGGAAAAAGTAGATACCATGGCCAGTCTCCCCACAATTATAGCAAACATACTCTCTTTCTTGTCTCCTTGGACCTCGATTGCCTTCATTTATGAGGGTAGGGGGCCATACTCCTTGCACCAAATTTAATGAAAGGCTTTCAAGTTGATTAGTAATGCATTGTAGGAGCTCTTGCTATGGTATCTCCGGTTCAGGTGGGGCCTCTGCTATTTCTTTAGGCCTTGGCATGGTTGGTAAAACCTGCATGGGCTCAACTCCCCCCTTCAACTGGACTTGATACTTCAAAATCTATCTTTCTCCCTGGCATAAGTGACTGATTCTTCATAGGATGTGGGAAACTTTCCTTTGACCTTCTCCCTTAGTAGAGGATGAAGTCCGGTTAGAAAACAATCTTTCTAAAGGTAATGAGGTACTCTTTCTCCCTCGGCTAAGGAGGTTGTTCATTTATCCCACAATTTTATAAACATGCATTCATAGGCTTGGTACTCCCCTGCTACGGTTTGGCGAAGATCTAAGAGCTATCTCCAAATATCTTCAGGTGTCTCTATATCTTGATACTTGTGCATGAATGCGGTCTTGAGATCCTCCCAATTACCCCTTGTAGCCTCCAAGAGAGCTTGATATCACACTCGAGCATCACCCTTTAGAACTAAAGGGAAGGCCCGTACTTTGGTTGCTTCATCATCCCGGCCTGTGACTAGGAAGGCCATTTCTAAGTCATCCAAAAAGTCCATAGATTTCTCCCCTTTATGCCTAAAAAAACTTGGAAAAGCCATGATAGAAAGATGTTGATCTAGTTCAATACAAAATAAAGATGAACACGTCTAGGCCCAAGTCATATCTTATTAAGGGTAGAATAAATGGATTTACAGATGCATTAATCTCAGCAAGACAACGAGGGCCCAATAAGCCCCTTATAATATTTTGAAACCTGAGCTTTATGCTAACGATTATATGCACGGTTTGTCTAGCAAGTGGACGGATAGGTCTGTACAAATCCCTATGGTTCATGGGATACACTTAGAGTAGAATGAATATGTGCACATTAAAGGAGATGTTATAATCCAAAATAGGGATCAGGGGACAACAAGATCTCTCTCAACCTCTCAGCTCCAAAATAGAAGACTAACATTTGCTGAAAATGTATCTTTCTACTAATGCAAACATTCACCCAAATGTTTTGAACCGATTGAAAGTTGTAGAAAGTAGGAGTAGTCATTTATGCATTAACTATAAATTTTCACTACAAACTTTCATGAAATGTGTTGTTGAAGCTATGGCCTCTTAGATCCCACCATTCGAGACATGCGAAGGATTTTCTCACCACTGATTTAGCGTAGCTTTTGTGTGACCATCATCAGCCTTGTAAAGTTCATAGGTTTCGATAGCTATCTTCTCAATTACTTTGAGTCTTCTTGCTAGTAGTAGTTGAAGCACATCACCATATGTAGCCTCTCGCCAATATCGCACACCATTGATGTGTAACTCACCCTCCAAAAACTTGTTAATCCCCGAATTTGAAAGCGCCCTCACCACTTGAAGACGAAGCTCCTTAAGGAGTGTCTTTACACTAGACACCAAGCACTCAACACAATGCCTTGATGTAGAGACTTGATGAGAGCAAGATTTCTCATGAAGCAAAGAAGGATGTGTGTAATTTACTTGCTTTACGTGCATACGTGCCGTTTGTCGATAAAGATCCTTCTTCTCTTGAGCTTCTTTTGGAGACCATAGCGATACTCTTGAGCGATGAATCCCTTGAATAGGGTTTGATGAAGATTCCTCCTTAGTGATTTCTTGATGAACACTCGTTGAAGAAGAGGATAACTCCTTAGATGTTTCTTTCTTCATAGAAGTTGTAGAGCGTAGCTTGAGAACTCCTCAGCGGGGGCACAAAAAATGAGGGCTGAAATGATGAACGGGTTGCCTCTTACCCATCCAACCTCCAATCCTTACTAAGAGAACAAAAGAGGGGCACCACCTAGCCAAAGGGAGGATGGGCTAGGACATCCCTTTTCTCAAAGAGAATCAAGAGAATCAAGATACAAATTTACAAGAGAGATTATATGTACTAGACACCATATTGGAATATGAGATGAGAGAGATGAGAGGAGAGGGAGACAAGAGGAGAAGAAGTAGAGGAAGCTTGCCATTATGCTACATGGAATGAGAAGATGAGAAGAGAGGGAGATAATAGGAGAAGAGGTAGAGGAAGCTTGCCATTATACTACATAATAAAATAACTTACTCATAGCTTATCTCAAAGAGATGAGGGTATTCTAGAGTACTCTCATGGGCTTGTCATTGTCCCTCCCTCCTTCTCTTCATTCTCCATGGGCTCTTTATATAGCCTCCATAAGGGATTATATTAAGCTAATCTTTCTGGTTAACATAATCCTAGATGATGTATGGCATCTATGAGCATATGGAGAGTAGTGGATGGGACAAGTCTCCACCTTGGTCATCATGCAAGAAGCCAAGGCTGGTGATAGACAAAATAGAGAAATGGAGCTAGATTACAAGAGGTGGGTGTCCAAAGCACATTATTATAATATATTTACAAGAAGGATAGAGTGGAAAGTTGGTGTGGTGAAAGAGAGAATAAAATTGCATGTAGCCAACAGTCTGCGCCTTCGTAACTTCAAATCCGTGAGGAATTTGAAAAACGTTTCTTCTGCAACTTTGTAGACCAAGTCGAAACCGATTGGGCATGGAGCGAATTTTCTTGAAATTTGCTTTTTCTTGGGAGTTATTGAGATGATAAAAAACGGCTTCCAAAAAGTGCTTTGAATTTAGTCCCCCATATATATATAAATACATATAAGCATGTGACACAAGGGGTCCATGCTTGTAAGCTTTTGCGCAAGATCCAAGTGACACCATGATGTGGGTATTGACTTGTGTGCTAGGGTGAGGTGTCCTCAAATGATAGTGATAGATTCCAAATCTAGTGATGCAGATGGAGCCCATGTGTAGTTGGAGGCTAGTCCTTTGAAAAATCTATGCACTCACTCAACTCCTAGGTGTAATACATTTTCATCTTCACTAAGATAACCATTCCTTTTACCCTTTACATTGGCATGCCTCCTAAGAACTTGTTCCCCCCATTTGCTAGAGTTATCATAATCGAGAAGCAATGTAGCATACCTAGTGCTTGAAGAGTAAACCCAAAGTGATATGGTAAGCTCTTGATAGGGGTTTTGGGCAAATTTTGTGGTAGTAATCCGGGTTGTAAAAAACCCGGATCAGCACGAAGCCATGATAGTACCCAATGTACCTAAGGAAGTAATGGAGGTGGTAGAATGATGATTACCTAACCTTAGTAGTGTCTATTGCAATGCCATTTTTGGATATGATATGGCCCAATCTAATGCCATGCTTTACCCAAAATTGACACTCGAGAGGGTTCACGACAACCTTATCTATCGATATTATTCAAAGATAAGTCAGCATTTCTCAAGGTGATCCTCCAAACTAGAATGATACACCTAAGCATTTTCTAAGCATGTCTTTGAAAATGGTACACCTAAGTCTTTGGAATGTCCCAAGTACATTTGTTAATTCAAATGGCATGATTATATAGGCAAAGACTCTATGTTCTATTGCAAAAGTTGTTTTAGGTCAATCGTCCAAGTGGACTTGGACTTGATTGTACCTTCCTAGCTTGAGAAATGCTTACTCCTTTGACTTTGGTTGGTCCTTCAATAGGTTCATTTGATGCGACTTCTTGCTTGGCTCCAAGAAAAACAATGAATTTATTACTTTTCTTGAACTATGTTATCAAGGTGGTAAATCTTGTGACGTTTTTTGGTTGTGAGAGTTTAACTCAGCATAGCAAGCATCTTTTCTTTTAATGCTTCTTCCTTAAATGGATCAGAAGTTTAACTTTAGTACTCTTGGACTGCAATAGTTGAGCTATTTTAGGAGATTTGAGTCCCTATCCCAATTTGATTTTGAATTCAAGCTCATTGTGGCACCCTAGTGGTTATGTTGGGCCGCAAGTAATTTAGGATTAGGACCTAGATCTCATCATTTGGAGGTCCAACTTTTTTTTGATTCAAAACCTAGAGATAGTCCAATTTTCTAATTCAGAAGTATTGTTTACAATTGTAGCATTAATGTGCAATGGTTTGTGTTGATATGGTTTAGGGTCTAATTGAAGACAACTGGGCATGTACTAGTGTATGTTGTCAAGTGCAATTGACTACACATAATCTGAAGCCAACCACACATAGCATGTAGCCAACCACACATAGGAAGCACCCATCTCATCAAAATTCACATAGTGCATCCATATCCATTTAACCCTTTCACCTCCACACACATTTATATTGAGCATCCACTTTAAGTGTGCTTCTAGTGAAGTGCATCTTCTATTGTGCATACATCACCATGCATCCATCCTTGCTATGCTATAATGTGCTACCACCAAATGATGAGAACCCAATAACCCTTAGTCTACTATAAGCAATGACAGTCCATTCATTCATTCTGTTCACCCACACATGTGGATCAACTCCAAAATTATGTAGAGTAGTTGACTACATTCACCCGAGTAGAAGTAGCCTTAAATACATTGAGTGCATCAAACCATTTGGATGCACATTAGAATACAAGGAGACATGAGCTACCAAATTTATGTAGCCATAAGCATTTGTAAATTTCACCACATCCTAGACTACATAATACACTAGAGAATCCATGATAGGCATTCACTACAACTTAGGCCTCTTGCACCCTTAGGAGACCCTATACTTTGCAAATTGTATATAAGTTTCCATAATAGAAGCATGCCTCTCAAGCACATTAGGAACCTTGCACGTCATAATTAGATATTAAATAACTTGTGCACTAGATAACAACTAGACATAAGGCCCAAGAACCTACAACAACATGAGAGAAACAGAGCAAGAAAGAACCAAAATCACATAAATTTTGATCAACCCTTGTCTTAGCTCTAGGGTCTAAGCCTAAGTTTCATGCACCGAAGCAATGGTCGAAAGCTTCATAGTCCAACCACCAAAAGAAACATGAGCCCCACCCATAGTTTTGAGCCCAAAACTACATTCGTACATGATCTTACTGACTTTCTTATTGATCTATTTGATCAAAAAACCCTAGAAATCATGAATAATATGATGGATCGGTTAAGGAATTTGGACTACTTCCATGCCATAGTAGAAAATTTTCACCAAGCCACAAGCTTCAATATTTTGAATATGACTCTTGAGGCCATGCAACAGGAACAAGTGGAGTTGAGAGGTGAAGGAAAAATTTCCCTCAACCACTTAGTAGACCATAACAATGACACCAAGATGCAGCTTGCCACCATGCATGCAAAAATGGATGACATTCACAAAATGCTCTTCAATGCAGGAGCAACAAGCTCTTTGTAAGACTCACTTTCAGATATTGTGCAACATTAGTTAATTCACCAAACTAACATCCTTCACATAGGAACACACATTGCACAAACCATCTTCATAGAGATGGGAAAAAATCCAGCCTAGAGAGAAATTAAAAATTCTTTTAGTACCTAGATAGCTAGATAAGTATAGAGTTGGTGATGATGTCTACACTTTATTATAGAAATTCAAGCAAGTCTATGGTGCAAACAATCTCACAAGTGATGCAACGCGGGTATAAGATTTTGGGCTTTTCCTAGGTGAGAAAGGGCATACCTAGTTTATTGGCTTAGATGCCACGGAAAAGACTTCTTTCATTCTATTAAAAGGGTTTTCATCAAATGCATTGCCCAAGCTAGCTATGGGGACATTCTTATTGTTTGAAAAATGAATATAGTCTAATAACAAGACCAAGTGAGCATGAGTGATAACATCTCCAAAGTCAAAAGTTTTTTTAACCACATGCTGATTGTTGCTAGAAGACCTATGCAAAAAGTAGTCATGAAGGCCTTGATCAAGAGTATTTTCAATGACAGGATATATGAGCTTTGGGTGGAAACTTTGAATTGAATTGCTCTATTATAAAAGATGACTTAGACAACGCTATCTGTGTGGATGACCTCCACAAGGAGCGTTGTAGAGACAAGTACCCTATAGGCTCCCAAGAAGAGAGCCACATAGAACATTCCTCTATAAAAAATAAGGAGACTCTCAAACTACTTGTTGATGTTAAGAAGCAACATCAAGAATTTCTTAAGATGGTCAAGTCCCTTGAAGTTTCACGACCTTATTTCTAGAATATGCAATGCATATAGTTTGGAGGAGATCACTCTCCTTCGGAATCTTTGAGGCCACCGTGGGTGTGCAACAATTGTGGATGTCTTGGCCATGAGGCAACCTCTTATAGAGCTCTTCGAAGGCACTTTGGACTAAAATTTTCCCAAAACCCACAATATAATCAAGGCATTAGGTACCCAAGACCACCTTCACTTAGACAACCATTGGCACTTCCAACTCCATCAAAACCATTGAACAACCACTCAACAAGAAAAGAATAATCCTTCATGGATAGCCAAATCCTGGATTATTACACACCTAGTGATTCTCTAGTCCACTTCATAAAGGAACCCACCAAAGAAGAGGAATATATAAAATCCCTTTGTTTGTTATGACAACGAAGGCATCCAATCCTTATGGATTATTGATTGATTCTCATTATGATCCTAGGACAAGGCCATGAGTGAGGGATAATCTCCATTAGAGATTCTATTACATGTTGGACTTGCGGGCAACTAGGCCATGTGTCAACACGATGCCCACAAAGACAAGAGCAAGCAAAAGAGAATGAGGTAGACCAATGCTACAAAAAATGTGAAGTTTCACATGTGTATTTTGACTATCCAAAACACAAGGCTAGCAACAACAAGGCCATTATGCCCTTTGTCCCCCTTAGCTTATTCACTATGGAGATGATTAAGGATGAAGACTCTATTTCCATTGCTATCCATGCCATCACTTGTGCTCAAAGCAATGCAAGAGGAATAAATCTTAAAGGGCCAATAACCTTGAATGGATTAGCTATTTGCAAATGAAGTGCCAAGAAATGGAGAAGATGATTTGAACTCAAATTAAAAAGTGAAGGCTTCTCCTCACTACCACACCGACTGTTGCTATCCCAAGTGCTGAAAGTGCCACTGTGGCACTAACTACTAAAAAAGAGACACTAGCAAAAGACCATGCTCATTCAGACGTTGCTAGTGAAAAAATTAAGGAGTGGATAAAGAATGTACAAAATGAGTTGAAGGAAGCACATGTTGACGAGAAAATTAACCTCCCTAGCTTGTCTCCTATATCTCACACATCCAACCAAGTAGAAATACAACAACTCAATGAGCTCACCACTAGACCATTCAGTGAGCCACTACCCTTGGATCAAGAGCTCTCCTCTCATGCAAGTTGATTACAATATGTCTACGAGCACATCGAGCCTACAATAATTACCTCACTTGCATCAACACTAACAGATAGCCCAATTATTTGGCAAAGATTAAAGGTTTGGGTAAAGGGTTTCGATCCTAGCCGATCATACCATGGCCCAAACTCCACTTATAACCCACTTCCAACCTTGAGTACTCTCAAAATCAACATGTTCTGGGAGGGTACCAAACAACATGTAGTACTTTGTGTAGAAACCCTAGGAGATACTATGTATCACAGGATTGTGGATACTAGAGTTGGTGTGAGTATAGTTAACCACAACGTTCTCCAAGCATGGGGGTGGTCCACCCATAGAGTGACTTTATTTCAATATAATTATTGTAGATGGATTTAAGGTTCAATCATTGGGAGTCCTACGTGACTATCCAATCAAAATTATTAGAGTCATATTCAAGGTTAACTTTCTTGTCATGTAGACTACGACTTGTTGGTCCTTAAATGCACCACACCCATTTGAAGCCTATCCAACCCTAGAAGGTAGGTTGGAATTAAGAAAAATCCTAAGTTAGTGGATGCCATGCTTTTGTGAACATCCAGATGTAAATCTGACAATCTTTGAGGAATTATTGACTAGCCCCACCTAGCAATGGACAAACTTGCATGGAGCCTTATTCAACTTTCATGAAAACCTCTTTATCTCACTAATGCATAAGCAAGGTATAGATGCTGAAGAGATTACTGACTCCGAGAAAGATCACTATGAAGAAGATTCCAATTCAAACTCGGTACATTATGACACTAATATAGCTCACACTAACTAGACTAGGCCTCACCTATATATATATATATATACAGATTGTGATCAATATGATATAGTCTTGGGAGTGTACATGGTGTATCTCTTCTCTCTCTCTCTCTCTCACGTTGTCATGATGTTATGAGGACACAGTGTGAAAAAGTATGGTATGCATCATCATCCGACTTCTTTATGGATTTAGAGATTCAATGTGATCTGAGCCATTAGTACTAGTGTGAGTTGCATGGATTATCCAAAATACTAGATTTTCGGATAATTTTAGCCTATTTTTGATATTATTTATTGTAAAAATCCAAAAAATTTAGAAAAAGCTTCTAGATTAGGATGGCATGCAAAAAGCTAGTTGCTTTTTCAGCCAAATAGGGGATTTTCACAAGAAGGACAAATTGACGAAATCGCATGTGTCGCAATCACTGTAAACAGGCTGAAAATTGTAGATTGAACTGAAAGAAGGAGTGATCTGGGAGATCCATGAGCAAGTGTCTTGCAGTTTTACCCCCCTTTCGGAGCCAACGGAGTCATCAAATTTGGGTTCCAGGTAGCAAAGAAAGAGCTAATTTTTCTAATCCACATTTTTTGGTCTACGAATGAGCTCCAGGAGAACTAATGCGTGGAGATTGCTTCTGAGTAGTGCAAAGATTCCAAGTTCTTTCAATACATATTGTTTCAATTCATTGTGATTTGTTTTTGTAGTGTTTACCACTTGGATATTCTCTATCTTCTCTTCCATCTCCTATCTCTACTTCCTTCTACTTTTAATCCTCCCTTCGACAAAAACCCCTCCGACATTGGTGAACCCAACGTGAAAGGTCATCATAGAAGAAGGAAAGATAAGATGGGAGAACCTTGGAATACAATCTCCAATGATGTTTTGCAGCAATTGGTGCAAAATATGAATATGCTTATGTAGGTATAACAACAACAACAGGTGATGCAAGCTTCAGCTCAAACAAAAAGTGTTGTGATGAATGATTTGCAAGCAGTTGAGCATGAGGTAAAGTTATTCAATGGCAAGAATGTATCTGCATATGTACATACCTATGCTCAGAAGATGGAATTCTTTGGAGTGGCTCAATCTTCATGGAGCAGGTACTTTGTATGTGTTACTGTTCATGAATTGAAAGCATGGATTACTGAATTACACTTGCAGGATGCAGACTGCGTAGCCTTCAAGAAGACACTCAGGGAAGATTTTTACATTGAGGACACCAGTTTGATTACACTCAAGACTTTTAAGGAGTGGGTTATACAACCCAATAAGGGTCTTGTGGCTACAGAATTGTTAAGAGAATCTGAAAGTCGATTTGAGCAGTTGGATCTTGCAGAACAACAAGCTCTTGCAAGTCAAAAAATTGAATTGTTTCTACATGCAGCTGATATTGAGCTTCAAGAGAAGCTTAATGATTTACTGGAGGATCAGACAACAGAGACAGGTTTGAAAATAGAGTGGAGACATGTCAAGGAAGTTGTTACTACACTTGTGAAGAAGCATAGAAGAAGAGAAAGATTCCATGTCTCTAGCTTGCCCACTGTTATGGGCAAGACAGTTGATATATCCAGTAAGCCACCTACTTTTGTGGATAACCCTACGGATGTACTTGCTATTGTTCTCTATGTTAGGGAAGATGTCTTAGATGGATTGGTCAAAGACATGTGGGATCTTCAATTGAAGGTTGCAAAATTTGACAAAAAAGGACAAGAGGAAAGGGAACTGGCAGCAGCCGCTAAGCCTGGAAAAAGATGTATGTGGTCTGATAGTTTGTAGCATGAGAGAAAGGATTGTGTTGCCTATCAGGAGGCCTTAGCAAGACAGCTTATCTTTTGGAAAGGTGGCAAGATCCATGCACAAGAAACAAGATTGCCTCTTGCTTTGAATTTTGGAAAGGGAGGTATGCAGAAGTTGTTGGAAGACTTGGCTGTCTGAAATGCTTATGTAGCAGTACATGCTTCTACTTTTGGTCTACAGTTTGATAGAATGCATGGCCAAGTGAGTGTTGGTCCAAAGGCTAAAATATGGATACATGCTTTACATGCAGCTGAAAAGAGAAAGGTCACTGATAGTGAAATGTCTTATGTAGGGCAAGACATTCGTGTCATAACTAGTTGGGAATCACCAGTAGATGCATATTGAGTGTATGCATATTTAGCAAACGTACAGAATACGGATGTAATTGAGGAAGAAAAATGAAAAAGAGATGAAGATATTTCCAGGACATCTAAAAGAATGACAAGAAGAAGTATGGATTAGCCTAAAGCTGCAAATCAGCTACCTCCTGAGCATGTTATGAAAGAGGTTAGTTAGGAGCAGAAACAAGATAACAAACAAGAGGGAAAAAATAAGGGCAAGTAGCCAGGATATAAGTTGCAATCTAACATTGAGACAGCCACAGATATTAAGAAGGTTCTTGAAGAACGGATCTTAAACAGTCGGGTGAAATTTACCTTGGGAGAGGTGCTTGGCATTGCCAAGCGAGAATTTCATGATGAGATCATTGAAATAATTAAAAGGAAGCATTAGTTTCTTGGTGATACCACTAGTGCATTGCTGCAATTTGAAGAGGAAACTGGTTTGTTGGGTATTCGGGCTGAATATGAGCATGAAGTAAGTACAGGATTGTCTATGCAGGATGTTTCCAAGCAATGGGCATCATGTGCAAAAGAGAAGAAAGTGGTTGAAAATGCATTGTCTTATAGCAATATGCATGGTGGAGTAACGCAAATGCAACAATATGGAGAAGAGACTCTAGGATTTATTCCTCGTAGTCACTACACAAGAAATCATTGGGTTAGAGCTACCACTGAAACGGTAGTGAAAATAGGGAAACGTGAAACTCCTTGTGTTGCTTTACTTGACCATGAGTTTGAGATAAATGTCATTGAGCGGGGATTGTATGAAAATGGTGCATGGCTTGTGGACACTGATTATGGTTGGCGTATGAGGGTTGCAAATAATTCTTTAGGGGAGCTCTATGTTGCATGTCCTAATGTAAAAGTGACGATTGGTAATGTATAGGAAGAGCAACACTTCTTTGTGCAAGATAATTCCTCATATGCATTCATTTTTGGATAGCCCTATATTACAGGTGTGCGTATGGAAACAAAGGTGCTTGATGATGGTTCTGCTTATGCAAGAGTTAGAAGTAAGGATGGGAGAAAAGCAGTCCAATTTCTTACTGTTTGTGTTAATCATCCTAGAAATCGTGATACGCTTCAAGAGTCTCCTTTGGTTCCAAATGCAAGGGAATTCAAAGACCTAGATTTTCATTAAGTACTACTATAATGCAGGGCTACAGTAGTGCTATTAAGAGGGTGTACTCGCCTCTTGATGAAATGAAGCAAGTATTTACTATTGGTAATTCTCAGTTTACAGCAAACAGTTCTTGTTGGTTTAAGCCTATGGAAGAAATGTGTAGGGCTAAACACATATCTATGAAACAGGCTATTAAGAAACTCAAAGCATTGGGGTTCTTAGCTGAAAATGATGGCATTTCAGGCATCTTTTATGGGCTCAATATTACTGACACTATGGCTGAAATTTCAGCAACTATACATGCAGAAAATGAGGCTGAAAACAAAGTGTTGTCAATATATTCTTTGGATATGTATGATGTTATAGCATTGTTTGCTTAGTAGGAAGGATTACAATGGGCTGAGCACTTGTGGAGACAAAGTATAAGATAGTTGAAAAAAAGTGAAACCAATTGCTTTACCATTTCAACCAAAGAGTGAGGGTATGTATGAAAAAGTGTCAAGGCAGCCAATCTTACGAGATCCTAAAGATATAGGCCGTCAGTTTACATCTGAAACATTACATGAATTGAAAGTTGGTGCAGAAGGTTTCTTTTGCCTGCTGAAAGAAACTATTTTATGCGGATGTTGGCTAGGCATGGAAATGCATTTGCGTTTTAGCCAAGTGAAATAGGTTGTGTGGATCCAAATGTTGTCTCTCCTATGGTCATATTTACTATGCCACATGTACCATGGAACTTGAGGCCTATTCTAGTGCCTAAAGCTTACTTGCCAAAGCTGATGGATTTGCTAAATGAAAAGATTTGCATGAAGATTTTGGAGCCTTCTTTAGCCACGTACTCAAATCGTTGGTTTACTGTGCCCAAAAAGAATGTGGCTTTGAGATTTATTCAAGACATGCAACCGGTCAATAAAGTGACCATAAGAAATGTGGGTGCAGGTCTTGTGGTTGATGAATTTGCAAAGGCTTTTGCAGGTAAAGCGATCTATTCTTTGGGTGATCTTTACTCGGGTTATGATTAGTTTTAGCTTGCAATTGAAAGCAGGGATATCACAACCATGAAGACTCCTTTGGTGTTAGTACGGATGTGTACTCTCCCACACGGTGCAACAAACTCAGTGGCACACATGACAAATGCTATGAATAGGATACTTAGGGATTTTATACCACAATTGACTATGCCCCTCTTGGATGATGTTCCAATCAAAGGGTGTGTAGTGGATGAAAAGAATGAGGAGATGGATGCTCATGGATGCAGACAGTTTGTTGCAAACCATATTGTGGATTGTGAGAGAATTTTGACACTTCTAGAAGAGGTGTATTTAACTCTTTCTGGACAAAATTCTATCTTTGGAGTTGAAGAGGTTTTGATTGTTGGGCATATGTGTGGGCCTTATGGGCAAAGGCCATCACCAACAAAAATAGACGGGATTGATATAATGCGAGATGTATGCCCGAATGTATCAAATATGCGTAGATTCTTGGATACATGTGTGTTCTATTTGATATGGATTCCTCACTTTGCACATGTAGCCAATGCTCTTTATCAGCTTCTAAGGAAAGGTCAAAAATTTCATTGGGAAAGGAAGCATAAAAAAGTAATGAAGAATTGAAGCAACTCTTAAAATCTACTCCTCCATTGAGAAAGGCTAACTATTCACATGGAAAGCCTATCATTATTACTATTGATACAAGCCCAATCAAGATTGGATGGGCAATTGGGCAAGGTGATGAGGAAGGGAAAAGATATGCAATATGTTTTGGTGAAAAAGTATTGACTGAACAATAGAGAAGATATCCACAGGTTAAAAGAGAATTGTGGGGAATTGTGGCAGCCCTTAAATGTGATAAGGAGTATTTTATGGGTGCTCATGCAGTCATTGAGACCGATTGTTTTCTGGTATTGGGTATGATTAGTAGTTGTGCTACTCCGGACATTGCTATGCTCCAGTGGATTGCATACATCAAATCTTTGAACCCTGAATTTCAGCATATTGCAGGAAGAAATAACCCAATGGCAAACATGTTATCACAAGCACGCTATGAGAATGAAGATGAGATGATGGATGAGGAGGAAGAATATGACTTTCTTGTGGCTGAAAATGATGTTGCAAGAGTGAATTTAGCGATGCAAGGTGTTGCTACAGCATTAACAGAAGCTTGGACAACAAAGAGAAGACGCTTTAGGTATTTTGCATATTGTGTAGAAGTGTTTCTGGAAGACAAATATGCAAGAGAGTGGCTAAGAATTGGTTAATATCTTAGTACATTAACAAAGAGAGACGAATGGTCAAAGACAAGGCAAATGGCTACGCAACAAAAGGAAATCCTCGACTTGAAATGGGAACTAAAAACCAAAGAAGAAAGATAAAGAGGAAATTCTATGGATTTTTCTTAAAAGATAGATACTTATGGAAACATGGTATGCCATTGTGAGTTTTGGGTATTAGAGCTTCACAAGTAACTGTTATGCAAGAATTTCATGAAAGCTTGTGGGTTGGTCATAGAGGTGTTTGGGGTACTTTTACAAAGATCAAAGAAAGATATTGGTGGTAGGGTATGTATAAGGATGTTGCTCACTTTGTGGAAACATATACGACATGTTAAATGTATTCAACTGTGAGACATTGGGATGGATTGCAACCCACATATCCATTGTCTCTTCATTTTAAGTGGGTGGTGGATTTAGTCAAAATTCCTATAGGTCTTTGCCAAATGAGGTATCTTGTGCTTGCTCATGAAGACTTGACTAATCAAGTGGAAGGGAGAGCTCTGCGTACTAAGACGACAAATGCCGTATGTACTTTTCTCTTAGAAAAGATTTTTTGTCGATATGGCTGTATGGGAAAAATTACAGCAGATAGGGGTGAGTTGGATGCAGATGAAGCTCATGATTTCTTTGCATGGTTGGGGATAAGCTTGCTTTAACTTCATCCTATAACCCTGAAGGAAATGGAAAAAGTGAAAGAGGTCATCCACCTATTGTGAAGGCATTGGCAAAAGCATGTGGAGAGAAGGTAAAAGAGTGGCCACGATTGCTCCCTTATGCTTTGTAGGCTAACAGAACAACTCATAGTGATGTTACAGGATATATGCCTACAAAATTGATGTATGGTCAAAAACCTATCATGCCGCTAGAAGAGATGACAATCACAGGGAGTGTGTTACCTTTGGAGAAGGAGTTAAATCAAGAGGAGTTGTTGGCCTTACGCATTAGACAGTTGGAAGGAAAGTCAGAAGACATAGGTGCAACAACTACAAAGTTAAGGGCAGCAAGGATACTGAACAAGAAACGGTTTGACAAAAGGCATAGATTGAGACCAAAAACCATACCAGATGGAGATTGGGTATTGGTTTATGATAGCAGTTTAGATAACCAGCATAGTGCCATGCATAAAGTTTCCAAAAGATGGTTTGGACCCTATGTGGTAAAACATGTGTTTGATAATGCTACCTATGCATTAACTGAGCTGGATGGGACAACCATAAAACTTTCGGTAGTAGGGAAAAGAATCAAATTATTCAAAAGGTGAGAATCTACTGCCTATGAGTTGCCAGAATTGGAAGAAAATAGTGGCCATGATATAGGGGCTAGCCAGAAAGATATAGAAGATGAAGAAGCAAAGGATATGGATGCATAGGATGAGGACTCAAAATCTGGTGACAACTAGGATTTTGGCACATACCGGAGGATGTGCAGGTTTAGAGGGGGTGGATGCCGTGATATTATGAGGACACAGTGTGAAATAGTATGGAATACATCATCACCCGACTTGTTTATTGATCTAGAGAGTCAATGTGATCTGAGCCATTAGTACTAGTGTGAGTTGCATGGATTATCTGAAAATACTAGATTTTTTGATAAGTTTAGCTTATTTTTTATATTATTTATTGTAAAAATCTGAAAAAGTTAAAAAATTTTCTAGATTAGGATGCCATGAAAAAAGCTGGTTGTTTTTTCAGACAATTAGGGGATTTTCATAAGAAGGACAGATTGACGAAATCCCACGCGTGCGGATCACTGTAAACAGGCTGAAAACTATAGATTGAACTAAAAGAAGAAGAAGGAGTGATCTAGGAGATTCGTGATCAGGTATACTGGAGTTTTACCCCTCTTTCGGAGCCAACGGAGCCATCAAATTTGGGTTCCGCGCAGCAGAGAAAGAGTTGATTTTTCTGATCCACGTTTTTGGTCTACAAAGGAGCTCCAGGAGAACTAATGCCTAGAGATTACTTCTGAATAGTGCAAAGATTCCAGGTTCTTTCAATACATATTGTTTCAATTCATTGTGATTTGTTTTTGTAGTGTTTACCACTTGGATATTCTCTATCTTCTCTTCCATCTCCTATCTCTATTTCCTTCTACTTCTGATCCCTGGTGGATTCGACCTTTCGACAAAAACCCCTGCAACGTCTTTACATATATTCTCTCTCTACATCTCAACATGGTATCAGAGTAATCATCATTGACTGTAACCAATTCCTTGAAGAAGACAATCAGGAACTACCTATGTAGTATCTCTTCAATTCTTGATTCATGTTCTTTTCATACTTTAATTTGATGTATTATGTATGTTATGAGCATCTTATCTTATGAATTTTAAGCATAGAAGAAGTTCATTCAATCATCATCGATCATCATTTAGATTGCAGATATGTTAAATTGTAGACACATCTTGCTTGGACACACTAAAAGTTTTTTGGGAACCTCCTAACGAAATGCCTTTCTCAAGAAAACCAGTTTTTGTGATGTGCTAGGACTCACAAGTTTTCTTCCTAACAAATTCGTGCTAAATTTGGAGTTCTATGTCAAAAGTTATGTCAATTCAGGTAAACTTGACTTAAAACAAGAAAATAAATAGGACAATAGCTTTTCGTGCAGACTTCTATAACAGAGATTTCATCACGATTACTTACTCTTGAGTTTTTCCATAAATTAGCCATCTCATCATCTATTCTTGGCCAAAAAGTAAAGTGATAATGTTTTGATCATGGTTCATATTTCTCATCTATGTTGGGCCAATTTATTCTTGCACATATTTCGTCTATTTTGGGTCAATTTATTCTTGCCCAGGTTTTGTTTATCTTGGGTCTCTTTCTTTTGGAGTATGATTTTTGAACTAAATTATGTCTTTCTTTCAAGCATAGCTTCTATGTACAACTTGTTATACTACACTTTCGTCGTCATTTTATATATGGTATGCAGATTCTGTGATCTCAGATTGTGCGTATTATCTTAGCTTTCTACAAGTGGAAATTGTTTCTTAATGAATGGTTGTCTTGTTCCTTGGACTAACAAGAAACTACGCCAACAAAAGTGTAGTGTTTCTTTATCGTCTCGATATTCACAACGAGTGCTGGATGACATGATACTCTATCTTGACGATGGTATTGATGCACCAAAATTATTCTATTTTCTAATGATGACTTTGTATCCAAGGATTGATTGCTGTGATCATCCCCCGGTGATGATGACGACGATTTGGGGGAGTCGATCATGCTATTAATGTGGGGGGTAATGTTGGGGTTAGAGATGACGAAGTTGCTGGGCGTGTTGGGACCAGAGCTCGGGCCGCCCCTCAGGATTGTATTATAACGATAGTGAGCATCAGTTTTGAAGAACATCAGTGTATTGCTGAGCTGTGTTTCGTCGATCTGATCATTATCACAGCCGATCAACGGCGACCGCCCTGCAGCTGCAATTAGACGATCATGATGTTGATTATGGTGATGATCTCGAAAATGAGGACGATCAGCACGATGCCGACGAACAAGCTCAAGTCGATGATTATTATTGTCCGATCCTGCATCATTTGCAGCTGGGAGATAACCGTCATCATGCTGCCTGACTAGTGCTGAGGGAGAGGAGGACGATGGTGGGAGGAAGCGCGCAGCTTGGATGCAGGGCTGTGTATTTAGCAGCAATGCAACATTCAGGGCGAATAATATGGAGAGATAAACACTGAAGGTCGTAACGGCGAGAAGCATAGCGACCTATAGTACAATACAATATCAGAATTGCAACTGATTAGATATATTACAGTAGCTGCCTTTTATGCTGTCGTTCTCTTATCGATTCTCCTAATTTATATTATCGCAGATGATATTCGCTCACTCGTATATTGTTTCAAAGCCTTAGCCTTGGAAGTATCTTTACTATATATTAACGAGAGGTCGAGGGCTGCTGCCACATGGCAGTCCCCAGCCTCCCCACAAAGATGGCGAGGGCGGGTGCCACGACAACACCTGCCCGCCTCGAGCTGCTCGCCTCGACGTCACTGCAGTCTACGGCTCCTCGACCTTCTCGGCCTGCGGCTCCTCGACCTGCTCGCCTGCGGCCTCGATCCTCGACCTGCGCCCTTTGCCCTCCTCGAGTCTCGACCCTCCTCTATATAAGGAGGTCCGTCAGAGCATGCCTGACGGAGGTCCGTACTATCCCTCTCTCTCTCTCTCTCTCTCTCTCTCTCTCTCTCTCTCCCTCCCCAACTACAATGTGGGCGTAGACAGCATTGTGATGGTGGTGGGGACCGTCCTGGCAGGCGCCGCCACAAATTAGACGGGCTACTCTGAAGGGGAGGCGTCCGTGCCTCTGGAGGCGGCCACCGCCTGTGCTGGCACATTTGGGGCGGGCGCCTACCCGGGGTACCCCGGCCAACTCCTGGTGGACAAGAAGGCGAAGGCCAGCTTCAATGCCTATGGCGTCGACGATGTAGAAGACGGCCGACGTGTTGCAGCAGTAGCGTTGCCACATGCCGCGGTAGCGGGGCTAGCCGTCGAGGTCCCACATGTGCATGGTGAGGCGACCACGGGTGAGGTTGCGGACGTTAAGGCCGACAGTGGGGATGCGGTCCTCCAGGAAGGGCCCGTGGTCCCTGGCGATGGTGGCCACCAGCGACGTCTTGCCCGCCCCCTCCAACCCCATGCACGCCACCTCCATCTCCTTCCTGCCCTAGCCGAAGAACAGCAGTACCCTCCTCAGCCAAGCAAGAACCACCTGCCACAGCCGCCCGGCCATCCTAATATATATTGCAGCTGCGTTATTTGACGACGTGCACAGAATTGATATTGATGAGGAGGACGAAGAAGAAGATCTTTTGCTCGCATCGACAACCTAACTGACTCCACGTCCGGGGAATTTCGGCTGCCCGATACCAATTTGGTCGTCCCTTAGTGATTGAGGAGTACTGCAGATCTAAGCCTGTTATCGGATTGAAGAAACGCTTTGTCTTCCACGTGCTTTTATAGCTTACGTTCCCTGGACAAGGGCATTTTATAATCGCCGGTCCGAGCTGTCGCCGCCTTCTTGCGCTGATCGAGTAAATATTTGTAATATCGTCTGCCTAGTTTGATGTTTAGTCGCGTACGCGTGAAGTCCTTTGAATCCGTGATCCATTCAAGGTTGATTATACGGACTACTACTACTCTGACCATTGAAGCCCGGAACTAAGGTAGTGTTAACTAACAACTACGTACATGCATGCATCCCTTGTGCAAGACGCATACATGCAACTCTTGTGTAACTACTAAGACGCGTGCAGTCAAGCTTTTAGGAAATTTTGAGTTTATGAAACATTCCTGTTCACGTAATTGCAATCCAACGCTTGAAGACAAGCAAGTCACATAAAATTCACTTGTTTTAATATGTGCAGTTAAAATATAGCGTTGGATATTAAGTTCAAAACTTAAAATTTCTAAAAGACCATCCAACCTTGAGATTGAAGTAAGGTTATGAAGATTGTATTCATCCTTTGCTAATCACTAGCTTGTTTTTCTACATTTTGTTTAGAGACAAAAGTCCTATCTAGCAAATATATAGCAACTTTGTAGTAAAACTAGTAAGAATACTATGTATCTTGTAAATATGAGGTTTATCCAAGTACATCTAGTTCTATATACGTAATAAAGATAGCAACTCAATAACCTAACTAGTAGTAATAGTATCTATGTAGGAAATGCAAGGTTTATGAACACACTGAGAAAAGGGAGTTAGACTTGACCCACGTGTATTGCTTGTAAGTGCAAGAGTATATTATGATCAAGAAAGCTATTTCGTTGCCTAGTTGTATATTGTTTTGCTATAAGCACTTGAAATAAAAAAAATACAAGGTGGATGAAGTGCAATTTTCATTCACTTAAATTATGTATCAATTTTATGGTATAACTAGTATGAACTTTGTGCAACATGTAAGAATGGTATACTCACTAACATACCCAACATGCCAAGCCATGTTGTCTTTGTATAGGTGGTGTTCCTAGTCTTGCATTCCAATTTGGATATATATAGATGGGAAACACCTCTACAACAAATAAAAACTATAAGAAGTTTGGCTTCATCTAGCTCTTCTCAAAAATGCCAATTTTGTTAACTATAACTAACATAAAATTAGCAATAGTTTATTGATTATGAATGATAATCAGGTTATATTAAACAAATAGACCTTTATTGCACTAGATGTAGCAAAAAGTAATAAAGATTCAAATGCAAAATATGCTAGATAATCCACTCTATATTAAATCAAGAAGGCCAAAGGTTGATGCATGTCTTATGGACCACTCACATTATATCTTATATGTTCTATAAGGTGGACTCCCTAGGAATTTCGGACAGAGCAATGGAAGGAAAATTGGATGGAAAGAAACCACTTATTAGTACTTTTCATTGTCTAATTGCGGTAGTTGATAAATATATAAAAATGCTACAAATAGAGATTCTATGAAACAAGATATATCTCAATTTAGTCATATAACCACTATCAAATTGCTTGCAAAGCAGACCAAAGATATTGAGAAGATTGATATAGCTAGCAGGGTTAAAAATTAATATTCTATAATTAAAGATAATGTATATAATCAATTTAAAAAATTGTGCATTAAGTACGATGCCAAGAGGCATATTCCACGGTGGATTCCGTGAGACCACGCTTGATTTCGTAAAATTATATTAATTTGTCGGGGCTCGTACACAAAGTGGATTCTTTATGCGAAAACTTAACGGGGACGCTTGTCCTTTTCGGGCATCACGTTAATTTAATCCACTATCAAATTGCTTGCAAAGTGGACCAAAGATATTGAGAAGATTGATATAGCTAGCAGGGTGAAAAATTGATATTCTATAATTGAAGATAATGTATATAATCAATTTAAAAAATTGTACATTAAGTATGATGCCAAGAGGCATATTCCACGATGGATTCAGTGAGACCACGGTGGATTTCATAAAATTATATTTATTTACCGGGGCTCGTACACAAAGTGGATTCTTTATGCGAAAACTTGACGGGGATGCTTGTCCTTTTTGGACAACACGTTAATTTAATGTGCAAGTGGGTGATTCCATAGCGGGTGATTTCACAAAATACATATTTAAATTAATGGATGTTTATGAGTTTAGAGTGTGCACTCGTATTAAATCAATGTTAACAATTTTGAATGCTTCAGTTGATGTGTAGAGCAGGCGGCATTGGCGTTGGGAAGCATTTGGCAATAGTGTGTATTCAAGCTACCTAGAATAAATTATAATGGGCACGCATCTTATCTTTAAAGACATGGGGCTAATATTTATTTTTGCACGCTTATTTTTTGAAGCGCTTGGCATATATCTATTATTTTGTATGCGCATGGGTGCACCGTTTAAATATTCATTATTGGATATTTATTTGGGCATTGCTTGACTCTTGGGCCACCCAACCACTTTATTTTTTATTTGAACAAAAGCAAATACAAAAGCTAAAGCATGCTAATTGTAAAATTGGGCTATTTTTGAGCTTTGAGATGAATAAATTTATAAATACATGCTTTGTGGAGTGCTCACATAAGGCATGGGGGGAGATTGTACCCAATTTTTCTTTTTGCCTCATGTCATGCAAGTCTATTCTCTTGATTTTTGAGCTTAAAGTAGAGTTCTTTGTTCTTGGGGACCTTTCGGCGCTCGCTACGTACGCATATGGCATCCAATTTGCGCATCAGTGGTATCAGAGTGAAGCTCAGATCAAGGGCTTTCAATCGCTTACCATCTTACGCGAAGGTGAAGCTCCTAGAACGAATGGGCTCTATAGTCAGTCTTGCGATAACCATGAATACCAGGGTATTCCTGGCGGTGAAGAACCCCTTGCTATGCTCTCAAATCGCGAAGGACCTCACCTGGGAGGTGGAGAACCATCTATGAAGATCCTCTGTAAGTCTTTTGTAGACACAAAGAAGCAAGGAAGTAGTTCATTAAGTTTGAACTTAAAAAGCTTAAAAAGCTTAAAAGAGCTTAAGCTCTCGTGAATTTGACGATCGACGGCGGCAACATGTACTCATGGTCACCGATTCTGACAACGACATGCCACTGTCTTGCAACAAATTGGTAAGATTCTTAAGCTTTTTAAAAGATGAAAGTTTTAAGCCTTCCAAAGGTTACAAATTGAATTTTCAACTTCCTCCATAGAGGTTGTTCACATCGAACTACTTCTAAATCAGTTTCATAGTCACTGTAAGTCTTTGTTCACACCTATGCTATGACAGAATAATTCCCAACAAGCTGATTGATATACGTAGTCTACACAAGCAAAGTACTCGTTGAAGAAGCACTACAAGATATAAGCCTTATATCGACGTTAAAAGCAACGAAAATATAAATAACAAAATTTTCCCATGTTGTTGCAAAAAGCATCGTTATTGGCGATGCCATAGAACAATCGGTATCATAGCGATGCTGATAACAACGCAAATAACGACGCGCACAGGTAAATTTGTGATGCTAATAGCGATGATAACAGGGGGAAAAAAAATTTGTGGCATGGCAGCAAGCTACCCTGCAAATATAGCATTGTGTGCTTTATTTGGGCCATATAAAATAGTTTTTGCACTGTGTAAAATACTCGTGTAAACAAAAATAAAGTGTACTGAAATCATAACACTGATATATGAAATAAAATACATGATCGTATAATAAAAGCTACTGGTACAATCATGACCGTCATCCAAAAGCTCGTCCCGCCGCAAAGAAGCATCGAACGGACTCTGCAATAAAAGAAATAACAACACATCAATCCACCATACAATAATGCATGCTAATTAAACATGGTAACTACGGACAAGAAAGATGAGTGACTTACAGGGCCGTCGCGTCTATACAATCGATCAATCAATGCAATGAGACTTTGCCTCTCTACATATCGAGTCTCAAGGCCGATCGGATCACGATTTGTAATGGAGTGATGCAAAGAAAACAAAATACTAACTGTTAGAAATATGATTGTCAGTACAAAGGATATTGCAAAAAAATAAGCAAGCAAAACAAAAGAAAAACTTGCAAAGTCCTCCAGATATATCCTATGGCCACCACTCCCAAGATGATGGACCACTCCAGCCTTTAGTCATGCCCTTGCCACCTTGCATTGTTGACTCCAACGTCCTGGAGAATCTGCAACCTCCTCTCTCAGTCCGCGCCAGTTGTCCGCGTCTAGCCACTCAGGCTTTGCAGCCCCACTCTTGAGTGTCTTGCGTGCGTCCGATCGTCTGTATGACGTATATGCATCCATGCAGTCCATCATCCAGCCCGTAGAAAATCTATCTGCTATGGTTGGAACGGAAAAATCCTCATGCAAGGATGCTACTATGTAATCCTTGCTCCCCTCCGGTATATTTTTCCAATGATCTAAGACGTTGTGCCGAAATTTTTTTTGGCACAACTCTCTCATGCGAGCCACCACCCTCCTCCTCTCATCATTCATGATGATGGCTCATGACCTATCATCGACAAGATAGGCATATCCCTCTAGGGTATGCCTAAGATGGGTCCTCTGTTACCTGCATCCACGCTCCTAGGCATATCCAAGAGACCCCTGTACATCCGATGTACCGACCGGGGTAGTATCTATTGGAGTAGAACCCATAGGGGTGCCACCTGCAAATGGTTGAGCAAAAGCCGGAGTAACTGGAGTAGACATCCCCACAAGTGTGACAAATCTTGGAGGTGACGCAACTCCAGTAGAATGACGAGACAGAGACACAACCTCCGTGCCTCCACAGCATCCACCTAAGCCACGCTTCTTGGAACTGCCACAAGAGCGAGGAGTCGCACCTGTATCCCGTGCTAACCGCGGGCTCACTACCTCTATATCTCTACAGCATCCCCCTAACCCTGAAGCACTCCCTCCCTCTGGCCCAAGTCTGGAGCGTTAATCTCGTCTACTCGAAGCTGAAGCATCCCCCTGACCCTGAAGCAGTCCCTCCCTTTGGCCCAAGTCTGGAGCGTCAACCTTGTCTACTCTAAGCTGAAGCATCTGATCGCGTCGAAGTAGATCTAGTAGAGCGGCCTGACGATGTCCAAGAGTACAGCTCCTGGTCTGTCATGTCTCTGAACTCGCCATCTGATCTGGAGACATGCACGTGAAGATATCCTACAACTCCTCATCGCTCATTATATACCCTTATAAGCGATTGGTCAACGAATTGAGTAAGTGGATGCTCCAAGTATGAGGTATTCTATGGTCCGATGTCAATCTCTTGATATAACTCCACATAGACTGGAAGGTCAATAGACATATCACCACAAAAGGATGAGTCCACCTCGTTCTCTTGTATTTCCATCATTGTTAGCCGATGCTGGCTCCTCTACATGCTCCAAGATTTCAACGGACTCCACCCCTTGCAATATCGACCCCTCTAGTTGCATATTGTCCTTATCTATGCTCGGAACATCTCTTTGATCATATACTCTTGCACTTTGGGGAGATAAAGATATAACATACCACCATCGAGGTTGTCGAGGGTTTGGATACAAGATTATCTATTCACAAACACGTACAAGAGAGATTAAACTATTGTGACATATACCATGTCGTAATACAATTAACAAAAGAATGAGTTCATGCACCTGTTCACAATGGGCCAGCAACACAAAGGTGTCACACAAATCCGTCCATTTTTTTTCGAAATCTATTTTGAGAAACCTGGATGGACCTCGTTGAACTGTTGCTCCAATTCCTTCAAGTACCACTTTGAACCACTGTACATCGAATAGTATCATGGAGAAGCTACTATAATCCACCGTAACAATACTTTGCAAGTTCCCAAAATACTCCATCTCATCTATAACAGTGTTTGGATCCATTGCTCGTCGTCGGCTCTCTTGCTCAAACCTTGCCATGATACCACAATCCATTGTGGAGCGCATTTTATCAATACGCTCTACGCGAAAATATCGTCTGCACAACCATGCTGCACAATATTTTCTCTAGTGTACATTGAAACACTCAAATTAGTTGTCGCATATAAAATATAGATATGACAAATCCTAAATACGTCATCACCTTTGGACTACATCCCCTCAAGAATTCCCACTCCTCCATTGAGACCTCCGCCCCTTTGTGAGACGCTGCGGTCAAAGATCCATGGAACTATCGCATTGACATGAACCGTGGAATCTCCTCTATGCCCTTGGGATATCGAATCGGTCGATGGCACATACTACATCGAAATTCAGATCGCGCTTCCTCTCGATTTTGCCTAGCGATCTGGTACTTGGCGAGCCACTCTCCATAGAGGCATGGTGCAACATACAAAATCGATTCACCTTCTCCATTTTAGCATCCATTCTTTTTTTTACCCCATTTCCAACCACCACATCTCTGGTCAGTCTATCATCATCCTTCAACGACCATACCAGTTTGTTGTTTGGATCCACCGTTGGTAGCCATTATGAAATATGCACTAGCACCTCAGACACCAACCAATCTTCAGCCATGCTACCTTCTAGCCGAGCTCGTTGTCACACAAAGCCTTTCAAGGTTTTCATGAAGTGCTCCAAGAAGAACATCCATCGCATATGGACAAGTCCAACAATCTCCACTTCATCTACAAGATACACAAGAAGGTGGATTTGTATCATGAGCATGCTAGTAGACAGGTGTTTCTCAAAGAGATAGACCATCTCCACTGCTCCCCACCTCACAGATTCAATAGAGGATGTCTTAATCTCCTTCTATGAGATCCATTGTACCAAAGTTGACAACCTGTCAATGGCCCCGCATATTTTTGGAGTAAGACATATTGCGATCGTGATCGGTAGTATAAACTCCAACAAATGAGAAAGCATTATGAACAATGACTACACTCCAAATAGAAAAATGTGCACGCCAATTACAATCCATTCGTAGTACAAACCTGACATATCTTATGCCAGTCATGGGATTTTATCCCTGATAATTGATCGTCTTTAGAAAATACAGACCTAAGAGAACACATCATACCCGTCAAAGTACTGATAGACTTGACTATTTGCTTTACAATGCACTCTTCTTTAGTGGACAAAACCCAAGGAGCGTGAGGTAGCTGCACGTGACCATCAACACTCGATTGCGGCCAAAGCACCTCTATCTTGCCTACCTCCTTCAAATCCATTCGTGCCTCTATAGTGTCTCTCTTTCTTGTGATTTGGTCCCATAGCAAGCTGCCTACATTCTTGAAAATATGCATGGGATCCAACAAGTGGTTCATCTATAAGTGGGTCCAATATGGAAACTCATAGAAAACTGAGAATCGCCACATTTCGTTTGGATGTGATTCCGCGTGAACCATTTTCAGCTCGTACGAACTTGCAGCATTCATACGTGTTGGAGGTCGTCCAAGAAAACCATACCTGAGTTCATGACCCTCTGGAAAGAAAGCGGCATGTCCTTGATATACCATCTTCTTCATGGTTTGTGACCTTTGGAGGTCTAATTGTGGCTGCCACAATGAACATGCATGATAACCTGAGGTAACCAGACTTGTTCCAACACCTCTATCCAGTGAATACAAACTTGAACGAGATAAAATATAGATATTGCCAAACGAGAATGATAACCTGAGGTAACCTGACATGTTCCAACACCTCTATCTAGTGAATACAAACTTGAACGAGATAAAATATAGATATTTCCAAAAGAGAATGGAAGCCTATTTACCTGAGCACTCTCCGAATCCCGGAAAGTCATGCATCGTCCACATGAGAATGGCTTGAATATTGGCGGACGGTCAACCATCGCGCTTGCTCATATCTTGCACGGTAACCCCCTCCTCCCACAAAATCTTAAGCTCATTGACTAATGGATGAAGATACACGTCCATATTTTTTACTTTGTAGCGGCCGAGGACGAGTAAGCTAAGGATGAGATGTCCTTTCTTTGTAGAAAGCCATGGAGGGATATTGTAGTTGACAAGGACTATAGGCCACACACTGTAAGAAGTTGAGCGCAGACCAAATGGGTTCACACCATCCATTGCAAGACTGAGCCGAAGATTCCTTGGCTCTCAAGCAAAGCCTAGGAAGGTAGAGTCAATGTGGCCCTATGCGCATGAATCCACTAATATTCGTTGAACTCCATCTGTGGACCTATTCTGTGCATGCCGCGTTGTTAAGCTCGCCATGCTGAATGTACAAAACATGTGGTTTTGATGCCAAGAGGCATATTCCACGGTGGATTCCATGAGGTTTTACTGTGGATTTTGTAAGATTTTATTACCGGGGCTCATAACAAAGTGGATTCTTTGTGCGAGAAGTCGATGGGGATGCCTATCTTTTTCAGGCGTTTTGTTAATTTTATATATACATGGGTGATTCCATAGTGGGTGATTTCGCTAAATACATATTTAAATTAATAAAAGTTTATGAGTTTAGAGTGCACACTCGTGATAAATTAAGGTTAGGATTGATTTCTAACCAATTTATTTATGTAGCTGAAGACTGCTAGGTATTCACTTTTATCGGTTTAGTTGTATTATTTTACTAACGAATATTGTGAATGCTTCAGTTGATGTGTAGAGATAGCAGCGGTGGCAGTGGAAAGCATTGGAGGATAGCGTGTATTCAAGTTATCGTCAATATTTTAATGGACGCATACCTTAGGCATGGCGCCTATATTTTGTTGCGCTTATTTATCAAAGCGCATGATATTTATTTATTATTTTTGTATGTGCATAGACGCACGATTTAGATATTTGTATTGGACATTGTATTTGGGTACGCCTGACTTCTTGGGTGCCCATTAGCTTTAATTCTTTATTGGCACAAAAGCAAGCTCAAAAGCTAAAGCGTGCTATTTTGTAATTTGGGCTATTATTTGAGCTTGAAGATGATTAATATATGAAATACATGCTTTGTGAAGCGCTCACACAAGGCATGGGGGGAGAATGCACCCAATTCGTCTCTTGTTCATGTCATGCAAGCTTTCTACATTGATTTCTGAGCAAAAAGTCGAGTTATTTTGTTCTTGGGGACCTTCTGACGCTCACTATGCACGTATAGGGCGACCGATCTATGCACTAGTGGTATCAAAGCAAAGCTGAGATCGAGAGCTTCCAATCGCTTACCATCTTGCACAAAGGCGGAGCTCTTGGAATGAACGAGATCTATAGTCAGTTTCATCGTGAACGGTCGATACCAATGTGTTCCTGGCGATCAAGAACCGCCATCTGCACTCTTTGATCGCGAAGGACCAGCATGTGGAGACGGAGGACCACGTGGATATCTCCTACATCAAGTCGTCTGTATACAGTAAGCTCCATAGCTAAAAAGCTTAAAAGCTTTATGTCAAATGTTAAAACGCTTAATAGTAAGCTTAACAAAAAGCTTAGCTCCACGATTTTTTCGTCAGCGGTGTCAGTATGAACTGACGGCCACCGATTCCATTGACGACGTTCTCAGATACACGAAATTCAGCTTGGCTACCTAAGTCTTAAAACTCCAAGTTCTACAAGTTCTGCAAGTCACCCAAGCTACAAAAGTCATCTCCAATAACTTCCATAAAGGCAATTCACACCTAGAAGCTTACGAACTAGTCAATTGCTCTCTAGTAGACTCTGTTCATACCTACAGACTTGCTGAACCAGTTTCAGCAAGCGCAGAAGGCCATACGCAGTTTCTATGAAGAGAACGAATACCGCAATCGCAAAAGAGAAAAACTACAAAAGCCAAACAAAATTTACAAGCCTTGTATACCCGCCTTTGAGCTACGCTCATCCCGCTAATAAGATTTCGAGAGTGTGAGGTCTTTTGGATTTTATAGGATGACTGAACAAAACATGGAGGATCTTATGTGGCTGAAGGTGATTTACCCGAACCAACGATGGAACAAAATTTGGATTTGATTATGATGCAGCTTGATGAAGAACGAAGAGCTCGAGAAGCTTTGCAAGTTCAATTGGACAATTTACAACGATCTACCACTGACCAAGATGGACCGCAACCTGAAGATCTTATACGACGTACCATCAATACGACACTTGAAATCCAATCCATCCGCAAAGAAACAAAGATAAGTAAAAGAAACTTCTAATTTCGGACTTTCAATGAATCACGAGATGGAAAGATTGTACTTGCATTTATCAATCAATTCGATGATTACTTCCATGAAGAAACATATGCTGAGAAAGACAAAATTAAATGTGTCACTAACTATTTAGTTGATCGAGCATCCTTATGGTGGACTGTGGTCCGCAAGAGCATTGATTGTCCCACTACATGGGAGACTTTCCAAAAGAAGTTTTTGCAGAATTTCTTTCCTCCTCAGTTCCATGAAAAAGCCATTAAGCAATGGGATCTTCTATAGCAAAGAGATCGCGAACCTATTCCCCAATACACTGAACGTTTTTGGAATGCCCTACTGCAATTATGCATGCTCGAAGATGTACCTGAAGTGACTCACAAATGCAAGTTTATGTCTGGCCTACTTGGACATTTCTATGCTGAAGTCAATATGTTCAAGTCAATAACTCTTGAAGATGCAATTTCCTTAGCTCATGACACTGAAGACAAGATTCACGGAAGAGACAAGCGACCACAACAATTTCCAACTAATGGTAACTATGGTTCCAAACAATTCAATTCAAATTTTTGAAGATTCAATCAAAGTCGATTTCTTCCATCTTCATTCTGTAAGTCTTGGATACGACCACCTGCTTTGCCATCAAACACCAATCCAAACCCTAAGCCATCCTCACAGCCAAATCCTAACATTCCTAAACTTCCTACCATTACCAATAATGTATCTAAAGCCAAACCCATAGTTTGTTACAAACGTTATCAACCTGGACATCTAGCAGCCAATTGCTAAACCAAAAAGCAACCTATCCATATCAATTATCTTGGAGCAATCAAAGAAGAAGAACATGAGAAAATGCCTGACTTTACGAAAGATGATGACGACATTGGTACTACTTCGGATACTTTGCCAAGTATGCCAACTCCTCATTCTTTGTTAACAATGAAATGTTTTGTACATGGTAAAGAAAAGATTATTTTACATGATGATGGGAGCACACATGACTTTATTTCTGCAAAGTTAGTGAAATAATTAAATTTAAAACTGTTTCTACACATTATCGCATTAAAGCTACATTCCTAGGCACAAGATATAATGGAACACAAGAGGTGCATAATTTAGAAATTAAAATTGGTGAATATACTAAATGAAGAAATTTCTTAGTTGTACATTTGCAGTTAAGTGACATTATCTTAGGAATGCCTTGGCGTCATCAATATAATCCTGACATAGATTATTCTACGCATTCAAGAAAAATTTATTTTCAAGGAAAACAAATCACATTGTATGGTATGCCCACTTCTAATAATTTTCCACTACTTACTCATACTCAGGCTAAACGTGCATTACGTAAAAGTAGCAAATCTTATTTAATATGGGTAAATGAACTTCAAGCTAAAGAAACACAAATGCATCCTAGGCATACACAATTTCTTGCTCAATTTCAAGATTGTTTTGCTGCTGACTTAGCACCTGGACTACCACCATCACATCCTGAAGATCACAGAATAGATTTAATTTCTGGTACACAACCACCATGTAAAGCACCATATAGACATAACCAAATTGAACAGAAAGAAATTTAAAATCAAATAGAAGAATTGCTTAACAGAGGATTAATTAGACCTAGTAGTTCTCCATTTGGCTCACCTATTTTATTAATGAAAAATAAGAATAATACTTATCGCATGTACATTGATTATCGTGCCCTAAATTAAATTACTGTTAAGAATAGATATCCAATTCCTAGGGTAGATGATCTTATGGATAAGCTACAAGGATCTATCATATTCAGTAAGATAGATATTAAATTTGGTTATCATCAAGTAAGATTGGATAAATCTGATATATTCAAAATAGCATTTAGAACACAATTTGGACACTATGAATTTCTAGTGATGCCTTTTGGTCTAACTAATGCACCAACTACATTTAGTCGAATGATGAATCGCATATTTTTGAAACATCAGTATTGTGTCATAGTATTCTTTGATGATATATTGGTATATAGTAAAAATGAGAATGAGCATTATGGACATTTGTCTTTAGTTTTTAAGTTGTTAAAAGACAATCAATTATATGCTAATCCAGAAAAGAGTGAATTCTTTCAAACAGAAATTGAATATCTAGGACATATTGTTTCATCAGAAGATATTAA
Organism: Lygodium microphyllum; assembly: GCF_053477565.2. Classification (NCBI taxonomy): domain Eukaryota; kingdom Viridiplantae; phylum Streptophyta; class Polypodiopsida; order Schizaeales; family Lygodiaceae; genus Lygodium; species Lygodium microphyllum. The sequence goes on along the minus strand of NC_141137.1, from coordinate 92,804,317 downwards.
AGTTGACCCTAAAAAGATAGAAGCAATTTTAAATTGGCCCATACCCAAAAATGTGCATGAGTTACCTTCTTTTCTAGGTCTTGCTAGTTTTTACAGAAAGTTTGTGTGGAATTTCTCATTACTTGCATTACCTTTGACTAAACTTTTAAAGAAGGGTATTGTGTATAACTGGTCTGATAATCAACAAAAATCCTTTGATTTGTTGAAACATGCATTAACCCATGCTCCTGTATTACAACTACCTGACTTCAATAGACCATTCTTTTTAGTAGTTACTGACGCTAGTGGATCTGGAATAGGAGACGTCCTTATGCAAGATAATCATCCCATAGCCTACTCTAGCTGTAAACTCAAACCATCTGAACTTAAATATTCTACATATGATAAAGAATTGCTAGCTGTAGTACAAGCCTTACGTCAATGGAAACATTATTTAATGGGATCTGAATTTATGATCAAAACTGACCCCAACAAAGCATTAGACATCTCCTTAGTCAACCACAAATATCTGATCGACACATTAAATGGGTAACTTTTATTCAAAGTTTTCATCTCCTTATACAATATCAACCAGGAAAAGAGAATGTTGTAGCTGACGCTTTAAGTAGAAGACCGACAATTCATAATATTTCTGTGATATCATTTGATTCTCTTAACCCTATGAAGATACTTATCATCAGGATCTTACTTTTCAAGCTGATTGGAATAAATTAGTTGCAAATAATTGGATTCCTATTGATTCACTGTCTTACAATAATGGATTTATGTTTTATGAAAAAAGATTATGTGTGACAGTTCCATTTCGATCATTTGTTTTGAATGAGATTCATTGTCCTCCATATCAAGGTTATAGAGGAATTATATCTACTTTGCATACATTGACTGAAGATTTTTATTGGCCACATATGGACACTGATGTATCTAACTTTGTATCTGAATGTTTAGTTTGTCAACGAGTTAAAAGAAACCATGGTAAACAATATGGTTTACTAATGCCATTATCTATTCCATCACGACCATGGGAACAGATTTCAATGGATTGTATTACTGGTTTACCTAACGCTAAAGCTAACCATGATATGATTTGGACTGTTGTCGACAGGTTTAGCAAACAAGCATATTTCATTCCATGCAACAAAACTTTAACTGCATCTTAAGCTGCTCAATTGTTTTTGAAAAGTGTGTTTACTAATCATGGTTTACCAAAAGTTGTTATTTCTAATCGTGATTCTAGATTTTGTAATAATTTTTGGATTACTTTGTTTGCTAACTTAGGAACAAAGATTTATTTTTCATCTGCATTTCATCCTGAAACAAACGGTCAAACAGAAGCCACTAACATTACTATTTTAGATCTTTTACGTGCTTACACTATTCAAAACCACATACATGGGATACACATCTACATTTACTTTAGTTTGCATATAATAATACACCACATACAACTACAAAGAAAGCACAATTTGAAGTTATTTATGGATATAGATTGCCTACACCTGTTGCATCATTATCGAACAAAATTCAAACTGTTGATGATATTGCTAACATGCATGTCACTATTTTTTATGAAGTTAAAGATATGATTGCCAAAGCCCAGCAATCATATACAAAACAAGTAAATAAGAAAAGACAGGCTATGAATTTTAAAGTTGATGATTATGTTTGGTTACGCATAGAAAAATGAAGATTACAAAGTGTAGATAAACATCCAGTTGTGAAATTAGCACCTAGATTCTATGGACCATTCAAGATCATCACAAAATCAATGACAATGCATTTAAACTAGAACTACCACAACATTGGAAAATCCACAACACCTTCCATATCAGTTTATTACAACCTTTTAGAAACCAATTACCTATACACCCTGTCTATACAAACCCTCCTTTATTAGATGATGAAAATGAAATCCTTGAGCCTGAAACTATTATAGATACTGACTTCATGACCACTAGAACTGGCCATAGATATTCTAGATATTTAGTCAAGTTTAAAAACCATCCTGTTGAAGAGGCCCAATGGATGCACGCTAGAGACTTAAATGCTTTTCCCACTCTGTTAGCTCCACATTGAGCTAATAGTAATTGAGGACAATTGCTATCCCACCCCGGGGGTATGATGCCAAGAGGCATATTCCACGGTGGATTCTGTGAGGCTTTACGTTGGATTCCGTAAGATTTTATTACTGGGGCTCATACACAAAGTGGATTCTTTGTGCGAGAAGTCGATGGGGACGCCTATCCTTTTCGGGTGTTTTGTTAATTTTATGTGTATATGGGTGATTGCATAGCGGGTGATTCCGCAAAATACATATTTAAATTAATAAACGTTTATGAGTTTAGAGTGCGCACTCGTGATAAATTAAGGTTAGGATTGATTTCTAACCAATTTATTTATGTAGTTAAAGACTACTAGGTATTGACTTTTGTCGGTTTAATTGTATTATTTTACTAATGATTGTGAATGCTTCAATTGATGTGTAGAGATAGCAACGGTGGCAGTGGAAAGCATTGGAGGATAGCGTTTATTCAAGTTATCGTCAATATTTTGATGGGCGCATACCTTAGGCATGGCGCTTATATTTTGTTGCACTTATTTATCAAAGCGCTTGAAATTTATTTATTATTTTTTATGCGCATGGGCGCATGATTTAGATATTTGTATTGGACATTGTATTTGGGTGCGCCCATTAGCTTTAATTCTTTATTAGCACAAAAGCAAAATCAAAAGCTAAAGCATGCTATTCTGTAATTTGGGCTATTATTTGAGCTTGAAGATGATTAATATATGAAATACATGCTTTGTAGAGCGCTCACACAAGGTATGGAGGGAGATTGCACCCAATTGGTCTCTTGTTCATGTCGTGCAAGCTTTCTACATTGATTTTTGTGCAAAAAGTAGAGTTCTTTTGTTCTTGGGGACCTTCTGGCGCTCACTACGTGCGCATACGGTGACTGATCTATACACCAGGTTTATGCGGGGGATAAGCGAAAATGTCTAAGAACTTTTTGAGCGATGGTTTACCCTTGCAAGTCATGTCGATACCTGTGAGCACCACACTTTGTACATGTCTCCATAGTCTTGTATTCTCCTCGAAACAGTATGCAATCGTTGATACATGCATGGATGCTATTGTAGTCCATGCCAAGCTTTTGTAAAACATGTCGTGTATCATCACAGGACTCATGCATGGTATTTGTAGGTGGTAATATATGATATTTCAATAACCTTTAAAAAATCATAAAACACCTTGAAAAAGCACAAATTTTTTTAATAATAGTGCCAAAAAGAAATCAATGAAGCGTACGTACAAGGTACCTAAACAACTCGGTCACACTCGCATCGCACCACCCGTATTTTGCTTGCACACTTAGGAGTGTAAGAGCAGTGTCTTCAGGCGAGATACTTGGCACACATTATATAATGGTATGGATGCTTTCTCTCTAAGCGGATCAGAAGTCTCGAAATCCATGGGAATCAATGCGTCGATCATTACCTCCATCTCAAGCTCCAAGATTGTAGGTAGGTCTGGAACGCTGTTTGTCTCCTCTAATATTGATGGTATAGATTGGATAGTGCCTTGCAAGTGGTGGATTGGCTCATGCACTCCATCCATCACACGCCCACGAACTCTTCTAATTGGCCGTAAAGGGTGCACTCCTCCTTGGGACGAGATGTCACCTCCCTGGATAGAAAAGTTGCCAACCACACCCAATCACTACAACAGAAACGAGGCATAGACGCGCATGTTAGACGCGCAATGTCGGGCGCGTCTATAAGTGTGTATAAACGTGCATGTAAATAGACGCGAATTTTGCGTCTATATACCCGCACAAATAGACGTTAATATAGACGCGCCAACAGACGCACAATTATTTAACCACCTAAAATTAGCAATTCACATAATTAAAAAAATAAAGTTAATAATTATTTAACCACCTAAAATTGATTCTTGAGCATGCACATGTGCGCATGATAAAAACCATAGAATTAAGAATACACATTGAATCATTGAATTAAAAAAATAGAGTTAATAATTACTTTTTCATTGCTCTCTAATGAATGGCAGTTCCTCCAGTTGACAAGCATGATATAAGTAATTAGCGGCAAGCGACAGAAACCTTACAATTAGTAGCAAGCATTGCAATATGTATCTCGTAATTTCTCTACGTACTTGAAGATGAGAAAAGATACTTCCTTTTCATTATGAAAAATTCAATTTAGCTTTAAAATTGACTATTGATTCTTGAGTATGCATGTGTGTGCATGATAAAAAGCATAGAATTAGGAATACATTTTTGAATCAATAAGCAAATTAAGTATGTTACAGTGAATGATCCATCTCATCTTCAATGAGATCAGCCCTTGCTAAACTATCTACTTCTAGGTCTATGTTATTACCAAGAGGTAACGAAACAAATAAGTCTATCCCACTATCAGATGTGTTGCTCAATAACTTCATCAATATCATCGACAATCACATTATTATCTTCTTCTGAGTTTCCTTGAATATCCTCGTGAGGTTCATCTTGTACTATATCACGCATATCATCCATTATGGTGTCATCATGCACATCATCATTAATTGTTGGATTGTCATCTACTATCTCCATGTCGGTAATATTACCATATATTGGTTTTGAATGATTAGATATAGGGATGACATACCACCATCGAATATTTTTTACCATTGGATGATACACAACTTGTATTTGAAAAACAAAAGCAAAAAACTTAAGTACTTATTATATTGTGTATGTGTATCACATGTATACATATATAAAAAATAGCCTTTGCATATATACATGCTTGCATTGTTGAGGTAGTACTAATGTGTCATTCTTGTTTTGGTGAAATTTTGTAGAGTCAATGATTACAAAACCACTTGGATGACATCTGATTGTGCAATGCTCACCATTTGTTACCACTTCTTTAAACCACTTCACATCCAGTACATATATAAAGAATCGTTTGAAGTCAAGCTTCAGAATATCTTGGATCAAGCCACAATAACCTTCCATGGTACCATTGGCATCCTCGAAGTGAGCAATGACACCACAATCTTGGGTATTTCTCTTTTCATCTATACGTTGAGTTCGAAGATGTTTACCCTCACACCAAAGTGTATTGAATAATGTGCACTAGTAGTAAAAGATAAAAGATAAAACATGTCAATTATCTATATAAAATAAAACTTATAGAAACAAATTAATTGATAGTATGTCTCACCTTTGATAAGCAACCTCGTGCGTATTCCCACTCTTCTTGAGATATATTAATTTCCTCCTCTTTTTCCATTCTCTCCATTTCCTCATGTAACCAATCTATATCAATATGACCTGGGAGCACATTTAGATGATCTGGAAATGAGACATTACGTCCATATCTAGTGTGAAATTTTTATCTTTCGCTTTTTCTTCTTGCCCTTGCTTCATTATATAGTGTCACCCATTTGCTCATTATATCACTATTGAGCACACAAAAACTATTTAACTTACGAAGTTCTTCTTTTGTTAGCACTTTACTCATTCCTTTTCCTTGAGGTACTATAGAGGTCATCCTCAAGTCTTCATCATCTTTCCATAGTTGTGGTTGAGAGGGATCCACTTCAGCAAGATATTCAGAGATATAAACAATGGATAATTGCACTAACCAACCCGCAGCCATGCTTTTTGCCTCACAAAATCTTTCAAGGTTTTCATGAAATGCTCAAGAAAAAACATCCACCTTACATGAACTGCCCCACAAAGTGCGATCTTGCTTGCTCTCTCTTAGTTGGCAATTTGTTTCCTTTTGGAAGCATTTGTGATAATAACCTACATATATTTTAAAAAGTGAGTTAAAAAACCACCAACATATATTTTTGTCTGATTTGAAAATAGAGTAATTAATATTATGATTCATAAGCTAAACTGAATTGATACCTACTTCAATAACGCATCCAAACTGACATTACTCCATCCATAAATTGTTTGCAAGTTAAGTGTCTCGAGGGATGCACGAAGAACAGAGTACGTACAACCTTCATACAACGGAGTAGATGATGCTACATATAGTGGATCATCTGGCTTCGTAGAGTGACCTTCTCCCTGAACTAATTGCGAAAATAGATGGTGTACTATGTTGCCCAAAATCTCATCCTCTACGATTTGATGGGGCATTGCATGAGGGCTACTATCATGGTCATCAGTCTCTACTCTTCTTGAAGACTCTGCCTCCTCGCGTCGACGTTTTGCAGCCTCTCGACGCCCGAGAGGGAGCATCTGAGGATGTGGCACCGCATCCTGGTCAACCACAAAAGGGAGTTTCATGTACGTTGATATATAATTCTTGTAACATAGACATGCAATCTTAGTGGTAAAAAAAACAATGAATACTGGTGATTTTTCTTGGTCCCATTCTCCATACAAACTGAGGTGTGACATTGCAATTCGACGTGCTCGAAAAATACACCCTCGACAACGATCACACATGCATTTAATTTTTCGTCATAGCTATGCATCTCGATTATGAAGACGCAATGTTTCATCCTCACTTGAGGATGTGCTCATTGACTCACCAGCTTGCACCGCACTAGGTGATGACGACGTCAACATGATTAAACCTAATTCATGACAACATCAAAATATTTATCATTCATATGTTTACATAAGATCTCAATTTTAAATACGCAAAAATCATCATAAATACATTAAAACTTATGATAAAAATTCACTATCAAAACTTATCTTAAAAACAAAAAATTATGATAAAGTCCAAATGCGCGTCTATATCCGCGTTTAACTATGCGTCTATATTGGCGTCTATTTTCGCATCTATACTTGCGTCTATGTGAACAATAGATGCACATATACATGCAAAAATAGACGCACATGTCAAAATTCAAACCATACTTAAATCATTTCTTTTCAAACTGCGCCTTTCCTTTCCTGCGTTTTTTGTGGTTCTGAAGCTTGAGTTGAGCCGACATGCAGTCTCTTCATGCCTCACCTCCTCATGACTCACCTCTTCTTTCATTTCAAACACACAAGAAGGGAAAAAGGAAAGCCAAGGAGAGGAAGAAAGAGAGAACAAAAAAGAGGAGAATAAGAAGAAGCAGCAAGCAAGCATCAAGGGAGGTTAACTTACCAAGGAGAGGAAGAAGGAGAAGGAAGAAGCGCCACCACCCGCCACACCGAACACCCAAGGTGAGTCTCTCTCTCTCTCTCTCTCTCTCTCTCTCTCTCTCTCTGCTTCTCTCTTCCTCTCTCTGCTCTGTCTATGTATTTAGGATTTGTGATTCCATTATATATTGCATTTTGTAAATCATCAATGGCGGTCGTCGGCCTAAAATCGACCGACCGAGCGCGTCTGATAGCACGTCTACATCTCAGTGTAGATGCAGACATAGACGCGAAAAATGTTTCCTCTTAGAGCGTCTGAGGGCGCGTCTTAGAGCACGCCTGCTCTGCAGTGTACATGCGATGATGCACGCGCTGCACAGAAGGTTGACATGCAGTCTACACGCAATTATACACGTGCATTGACCTGGGATGTGCATTTGACTGCGCGTCTGTGCTGCATCTTAGATACGCAGATAGACGCGCTAGACAGAAGGTTCACTCTGGAACGCGTCTGAGGGCGCGTCTAACCTGCAATGTAGACGCGGGGATACACGTGCCAGGTTTTCCAATTCTGATAGTAAACAATATATTTTTACAATGATGAATGTGACCAATCCCATGTTTGTGTTTATCATTTTTCTTGTTTAAGAGAAGCATTAGCACTTAAGTAATATGCTCAATGTCTAAAGAAAGCTCTTTGAAAATGTAGGTAATATATGATTTTTTGTATGCAAATAAATTTGTCTTTTTCTTGTGTTTTTTTTGCAGATGTCGTAACCTGGTTCATCTAGCAATGACCCAGATGTGGATCACATGAATGATACATTGGCCTCCTTTGGCAGGGGGGTCAATGCATTTTTTGGAGGTTTTCCTAGTAGGGAAGACTTCATGGGAGAGATGACCAAACACCTTGGCCGCTCTCCCACAGCGGACGAGGTGTTCAGTGTCATGTCTGGGACACCTCTTGCGCCTTTGCCTGGCACTACTTCCTAGACTCCACATACAGGTACTCCATATACAGATACTCCATATGTAGGTACTCCACGTGCTCCAAGTGCATCGGTTGAAGCACAAGCATCTGCAGAAGCACGTTCATCTGTAGAAGCTCGTGCGTCCAGCAAGGCAGAGGGTTCTCTCTCCTCTCATTCTCTTATTTTTTTAATCTCTCCTCTCCCTCTCTCATTTCCTTTTTCTCTCTTTCTCTCCCTCTCTCATTTCTTCTCCCTCCCTCACCCTCTCCCTCTCTTTCTCTCTTTCCCTATTATGTTTAATGTTTTTTCTCTCTTCTCCTCTCCCTCCCCCTCTCTTTCTCTCTCTCTCCCTCTCCCTCCCTCCCTCTCCCTCTCCCTCTCCCTCTCTCATTTCCCTATTATGTTTAATGTCTCCCTCCCTCATTTCCTCTCCCTCTCTCATTTCTCTATTATGTTTAATGTCTCGTCCCTGTCCCTGTCCCTGTCCCTGTCTCTCCCCCTCTCTTTCTCTGTCCCTCCCTCTTCCATTCCCATTTCCTTCCTCTCTCATTTCCTCTCCCTCCCTCTCCCATTTCCTCCCTCTCTCATTTTCTCTCCCTCCCTCTCCCTCTCCCTCTCCCTCTCCCTCTCCCTCTCCCTCTCCCTCTCCCTCTCTTTCTCTCTCATTTCCTCTCCCTCTCTCAATACACATGAATTATACCAAAAACAAGTAAAAGAGAGAAAACTCCCTCTCCCTCTCTCATTTTCTCTCCCTCCCCCTCCCCCTCTCCCTCTCTTTCTCTCTCCCTCCCTCTACCTCTCTCATTTTCTATTCCTCCCTCTCCCTCTCTTTCTCTCTCATTTCCTCTCTCTCTCTCTCAATACACATGAATTATACCTCATTTCCTCTCTGTAACATGTCCACCTGTCCCCTTGCAGGACACGTCTTAGTAGCCCATCCAGAAGAGGGTCTAGAAAGCTCCACCCGGCACTCCCATGGAATGTTACGGGGTTTGCGATCTAGGTATTTCCAAGTCTGCCACGTAGTGGAAGTATTCCGGCCATTCCCACTTAGGACCGACCTAAATCAGGGATTCCCCTAGTAGTCAAATTCCTAGAGAGTGACTAGCATCAAACCCCAGGTAAACTACTTTATGCAGAAACGTCAGGGTCGAAGCGGATTCATGCTGCACTTGGTTCAAGGAGAATGGGAAACGAGAGGGATGCAAAGCTCAACCTCTGTACCCATAAGGCATAGCCCCATTCTGTTCCCCTAAAACAGTGTAAATCGGGGTTCTAGTCTCCTAGAATCTAGGTCAACTTCCTTGATGTTCATTTCCTTTGCGAAAATTTCCCTACTGTTGATTTAGTTTGAGAAAATTTCTCGGCCAACTGGGACCACCCATCCATAGGACAGGCCCATGGCCACATCCACTGCACTTTCCTCGGGGTTGCTTTAGTTGTCTAATTACCTACCACATTTAGTTGGACATGCATAAAACAACTTCCTTAATTAGCCTTTTAGTCTGGTTCCTTCATGTAATCTTAGCACCTGACATAGAAAAACAGTGTCAAACAAGTTCCTTTTCAACAAGTTATCTTATTTAAGGCATCATATAATCCAACCCATAGACTAATCCATAAATCCGCCCGGAGGCAATCCATAATTTGCCCAAAGGCTATCTAGCAATCCACAGGGATTACTAATCCAAGATTCCACCCAAAGACTAGTATGCGGCCCTCGAGATCCAATCTTGAGTCGCGTTGGCCTATTCTGCAGGGCCCAAAAGGAAAGGGATTTATGGCCAGAGCCCCCCCTGGCACCCAAGCGTCCTCCTGCTCCAAGTAGTGCCCAATGGAGAGACCTCTCACGATGGGTTCGATCCACATTTCCAGTGCGGCTAACAACCTCCTTGGTTAGGAGGGAGATAGTCGGGGGTAACTGATGCTGCCTCTCCCTTCAGGCCTTCAACCTGAAGCATTAATTATCTTTCCATCTTTAGTTCCTTGAGCAAACAATGCAAATAGCGCTCCTAAACTGTTACAAACACAATCAATCTAGTGGTCATTTATTTGGCCCACTGCTAAGGAGTGAATTCTTCTCTCCAAATGCATCTAGCACTCGATCTGGATCAATTGTGACTTTGCAAGATTCCCAAGGGTTTATTTGTTCACCCTTTTGTCCTTGGATTAGGGTCATATTCTGTTAACCCAAATTAACCAACACCTTAGGTTTCATAAATTAAGACAGTGAATCCTGGCGACCATGTCGCTTTAACCTAATTGATCCTTTGCTTACTGAGTAATACATAACTTCCCTTAACTTGGAAAATCAGGCCAAGAAAGGTGATGTAACAGGATGTCTACTCATCCTCTTGCAAGTTAGACTTGCGCTAGAACCTGCCAATCTCATTCTAAGAAATGGCAAATCTCTCTTGTGATTAAACCACAAGGCCATGTGACATTGCAACTTGTTGCACAAGTGTCGCATCTATCTCATGGGATCATTTCACCCATTGAATGGCATTTCCTAGTCAAGGAATTTTGTTTAGACAAGATGCAGGGTTTAGGGTGTCTTCTCACCCAACCCAACCCTAATTGTACTAGGCCGACAATGTTTTGTCCTAGGGTTTCCAAACTCAATCTGAGTTTTACATTAGGTTGGTTGATCCTTAGGGTAGAAACCCTAGATTTTATTTGCATGGGCGTCCAATTGTCCCAAACATTCTGTGAATGTGGGTAGGACCTTTGGGTTTGAGGGTTTCAACTTGGCGTCCAAGTACGATAGTAGGCTGCATTTCTAACGTGCCAAGCCCTGGCTAGTACTTGAGGTGTTTATCCTATTGACTAGTTATGCCTATACGAATCCCTAACCATTATAATATTACGAGTGATTTAGCTAAATTGATCTACTTGTCTTACGACAAGGACGATCCTCTCTTAGAGGTGCTAAACTTGTTCTAAAGGTGTGAATAATTGCAAGACGTCACAATACATGTAAACTTGCGATTCATTACTTCTATGCACGAAAAGGTTTGCAATAACCCTATCTTTTCTTGCTAAAGTCATTACGCATGATAAATTGGAGAATAACTTATATAGGAACTACTAGGATTTACATCAAGGAATTCTGCCTACAACCTTTTGTCTAAGCTTTAGACTTTCATGCTTTGATAAGCCATGCAACCTTTCCTAAATGCAACTCTTGATGAATGAATTTTTCGCATGACGAATATGTAACATGCAACCTTAATCCATTCCACAAGCGTCCTCGCATGCAACATGCAATGTCCATGGTTTCATTTTCATGCCGTGCAATGGATGTTAACAATTCTTTCCATGCAAGACATAACAAGGAAGTTATTGACTAAATGCAAGATACGCTTATTCTTCCCACGGCCACTCAGGATGCACTTAACAATTTTATCTTTTAACGCTAGGCAATATGTGTTTTAGGCTTGTCACTTTGAAATGCACGACAAGGCAACATGCTACTTACATTCATAACATTGGAAATGCAAATAACCTAATTGCACGTCATGCATTAATTCTAGTAAATCGTTCGAGTAGGCAATTTTTCCCAAATGCATTTTTAACTAAGCTAGGTGAATCAGAAACATGCATAAGTGCTTCCTTTCCATGAAAGTTATCGTTCTTAACGCATTTCTTTTACATGGAATTAAAATCGTAGAACCTAGGCTTGTGGACTCGTGGGGATATCCACGTGTATGTTTGGGGAAGAACCTCCCGCGGGTGCGCCTTGCGTATTCTTGGGAGCCATCTTTGATGACTTGAACTCTGTAGATTTCTCCTAGCCTTTATTCGCGCTCTCCGAGGCTGCCTATAGATCGATACCTTCTCCCTTGCGTAGGAATTTGAGCTTTACGAGCCCAATTTTAAAATCGGGAAGGGCACATAGGAACCATGCTTATGGGCCTTATCCTTAGAAGCTTCTGAAGATCAACAGAGTCATCATGGAAGGGGCCAATGATTGGAAGGAGGGAAAGGATCATTGACGGGGGGTGATTAGGACGATGGCAGGGGGGAGAAATGGCGGTAGCAGGAGTACTATAGGTGGCAGCATTTCTCACGGCGGCGACGGCAGCCCGTCCTCCTCTCTCCACGATCGTGCAGCCCTGGAAATCTCCTTCCCTCCTCTCTCTGTTCGTACCTCCCCTCAATGCCTAAGGGGGAGATTATATAGTGCTAAGGGGGGGGGGGGGGGGTAGAGACTCCACACACGTGGAGTTCTCATGCTCCTCTCTTCTCCCCATGCACTCCACCTCTACACCTCCCTCTCCCACTCCCTCTCCTCTAGCCATGCATTAGTTGGGGAAAGGGATAATTAATTAAAAAATTTGGCTAATTTCTACCCACTATCCCATTTGCCCTTTTTCCCATAAGGGTATTCTCACGCTGCTTTGCGCTTTTGAACCCCGGTCTTAATTGCATCTCATGGATGAGATTTTTATCGTGCGCGCGGGGTAATCACTTGGCCACCATGGCATTAGTCGACACGAGAGATGATTTTGCATAGTTTTGTCATGGCGTGTGGTGATCAAAGCTCCTTAATATTTCGAGCGGAAATATTACACTCTCGCTCCCTCTCCCTCTCCCTCTCTTTCTCTCTCATTTCCTCTCCCTCTCTCAATATACACAAATTATATCAAAAACAAGTAAAAGAGAGAGAAAAATCCCTCTCCCTCTCTCATTTTCTCTCCCTCCCCCTCTCCCTCTCCTTCTCTCATTTCATCTCCCTCTCTCAATACACAGATTATACCAAAAACAAGTAAAAGAGAGAGAGAAAACTCCCTCTGCCTCTGTCATTTTATTTCCCTCCCCCTCTCCCTCTCCCTCTCTTTCTCTCTCCTTCCCTCTCCCATTTCCTTGCTCTCCCTCTCCCTCTCTCATTTCCTCTCCCTCTCTCATTTTCTCTCCCTCTCTCAATATACGTGATTTATATAAAAAACAAGTAAAAGAGAGAGAGAAAACACAAAAGCAAAGCAATAATGGACAATGCACTCACCGTAAAGACTCAAAGAAGGGTTTGGCAACTCCTCTTCGCCCTCTATACACCTCCTCCTCTTCTTCGCGAATGGCGGTGGCGGCGGTGGCAGTGGTGGCAGTGAGAAGCCTTCTTTCTCTCTTTCTCTCCCTCTTAGCAAAATTGTCGCTCTCCCTCTCTCTCTCTCTTTTGTGAATGCGCGAAAAATGACGCGCTCGGGTTTTGGCCCGCATTTTTTGCTCTGGATACTGTCGCTATTTGTGTCATGTTTGCAATGCTAGTAGTGACACCGCTATTTGTCGTCACTAACGCCCATCGTTATAGTCTCATATCCTTGTAGTGAAGGATTTCATCAACTTCTGTATATGCAAAGAAGAAATATCACAAAAAGCCATTAAAAAAAAGAAGAGCAAGCCTTGTAAACCCGACTTTGAGCTACGCTCATCCCGCTAACAAGATTTTGAGTGTGTGAGGTTGTTTGAAATTTTGCAGGATGACTGATCAAAATATGGAATTTTTTTGGCCGAAGGCGATTCACCAAAACCAACAATGGAGCAAAAATTGGACCTAATTATGATACAACTTCAAGAGAAATGAAGAGCACATGAAACTTTTTAAGCTCAATTGACCACTCTTCAATGATGTACTACTGATCAAGATGGACCTCAACCCAAAGAGGTTATACGATACACGATCGATGCGACACTTGAAGGGCAATCTATCCAAAAAGAAGCCAAGATAAGTAAAAGAAATTTTAAATTTCGTACTTTTAATGGGTTACGCGATAAAAAGACTGTTCTCGCTTTTATTAGTCATTTTGATGATTATTTCTGTGAAGAATAGTATGCCAAAAAAGACAAAATCAAGTGTGTCACTAATCATTTAGTGGATAGAGCATCGCTATGGTGGACTATGGTCCACAAAAGCATTGATTGTCCTACTACTTGGGAGACTTTTCAACATAATTTTCTACACAATTTTATTCCACCTCAATTCCACGAAAAATTAATTAAACAGTGGGATCTTTTGCAACAAAGAGAATGAGAGCCTATTTCACAATATACCGAGCGTTTCATGAATGCCTTATAATTGTAACTTTGAATGCTCAAAGATGTACCTGAGGCGACCCATAAGCGCAAGTTTATGTCTAGTTTTCTTAATCACTTCTATGCGGAAGCGAACATGTTCAAGCAAACGACTCTCGAGGATGCGATTTCCTTGGCCCATGATGCTGAAGACAAAATTCAAGGGCGAGAGAATCGACCACAACAATTCCCAACTAACTATAACTTCAGTGGAAAGCAATTCAATTCTAACTTTCGAAGATTCAATCAAAACCGCTTTGTTCCATCTTCATTCTGTAAATCTTGGACACGACTCCCTACTTTACCAACAAACACAAATCCAAATCCTAAGCCATCTTTCCAACCAAATCCCAACATTCCTAAAGTCCCCGCTATTAGCAATAATGTTTCCAAAGCCAAATCCATAGTCTACTATAAGTGCCATCAACCTGGACATCTAGCGGTGAATTGTCAATCCAAAAAGCCAACTATTCATATCAACTTCTTGGGAGTGACTGAAGATGAAGATCATGAAGAGATGCCAGATTTCACAGAAGACGATGACATTATCGGTATTACTTTAGATACTTTACCAAGTATGCCAAATCCCCATTCTTTATTAATGATGGAATGCTTTGTGCATGGTAGAGAAAGATTGTTTTACATGATGACGGGAGCACACATGATTTTATTTCTACAAAATTGGTCAAAGAATTGAATTTACATACTATTTTGACTCATTATCGCATCAAGGCTACATTCTTAGACACTAGATACAATGAAACACAAGAAGTGCATGACTTAGAAATTAAAATTGGTGATTATGTTGAGCGCATAATTTTTTTAGTTGTGTCTTTGTAATATAGTGACATTATCTTAGCAATGCCTTGGCGTTATCAATATAATCCCAATATAGATTATTCCATGCATTCAATGAAGATTCATTCTAATGGAAAAAAAATCACATTGCATGGTATGCACACCCTTGATAATTTTCCATTGCTTAGTTATACACAGGCTAAACGTACATTTAGAAAGGTGAGCAATGCAAAATCAGACATCATCCAAGTGGTTTTGTAATCATTGACTTTATAAAATTTCACCAAAACAAGAATGACACATTAGTACTACCTCAACAATGCGAGTAGGTATATATGCAAAGGATTATTTTTTAATATGTATACATGTGATACATATACACAATATAGTAAGTATTTAATTTTCTTCCTTTTTTAAAAAAAATACAGGTTGTGTATCATCCAATGGTAAACAATAACCGATGGTGGTATGTCATCCCTATATCTAATCGTTCAAAACCAATATATGGTAATATTACCGACATGGAGATAGCAGATGACAATCCAGCAATTAATGATGATGTGCATGATGACACCATAATGGATGATATGCGTGATATAGTACAAGATGAACCTCGCGAGGATGTTCAAGGAAATGCAGAAGAAGATAATAATGTGATTGTCGATGATATTGATGAAGTTATTGAGCAACACATCTGATAGTGGGATAGACTTATTTGTTTCGTTACCTCTTGGTAACATAGACCTAGAAGTAGATAGTTTAGCAAGGGCTAATCTCATTGAAGATGAGATGGATCATTCATTGTAACATACTTAATTTGCTTAATGATTCAATGTGTATTCCTAATTCTATGCTTTTTATCATGCGCACACGTGCATACTCAAGAATCAATAGTCAAGTTTAAAGCTAAATTGAATTTTCCATAATAAAAAGGAAGTATTTTTTATCATCTTGAAGTAGATAATTTACGAGATACATATTGCAATGCTTGCTACTAATTGTAAGGTTTCTATCGCTTGCTGCTAATTACTTATATCAGGCTTGTCAACTAGAGGAACTACCATTCATTAGAGAGCAATGAAAAAGTAATTATTAACTCTATTTTTTTAATTCAATGACTCAATGTGTATTCTTACTTCTATGGTTTTTATCATGCGCACACGTGCATGCTCAAGAATCAATTACAGGTGGTTAAATAATGATCAACTTTGGTTTTTTAATTATGTGAATTCAATTTTAGATGGTTAAATAATTGTGCGTCTACTGGCGCATCTATATTGGCATCTATTTGTGTGGATATATAGACGCAAAATTCGCGTCTGTTTACATGCACTTTTACACGCACATATAGACGCAATGATAGACGCGCTCGACTTTGCACATCTATGCCTCGTTTCTGTTGTAGTGGTGAATCTTGCATAAGGACAGCTCCTATTCCAGATCCACTAGCATCAGTGACGACTAGGAAGAATGGTCGATTAAAGTCAGGTACTTGCAATACACGAGCATGTGTTAAGGCATGTTTCAGTAAATCAAAAAACTTTTGTTAATTTTTAGACCAATGATACACAATACCTTTCTTTAATAAATTTGTCAAAGGTAATGCAAGTAATGAAAAATTTCTCACAATTTTTTTATAACAGCTAGAAAGACCTAAGAAAGAACATAATTCATGCACATTTTTAGTTATAGACCAACTCAAAATTGCTTCTATCTTTTTAGGATGAACTTTAATACCTTCAGATGAAACAATATGTCCTAAATATTCAATGTGGGTTTGGAAAATTTTACTCTTTTCAGGATTAGCATATAATTGATTCTCTTTCAATAATTTGAAAACCAAGGATAAATGCTCATAATTCTCGTTCTCATTTTTACTAAAAACCAATATGTCATCAAAGAAAACAATGACACAATGTTGATGCTTCAAAAATATGTGATTCATCATATGACTAAATGTGGCTGGTGCATTAGTTAAACCAAAAGGCATAACAAGGAATTCATAATGTCCAAATTGAGTCCTAAATGTAGTTTTGAAAATATCAGACGTGTCCAGTTGTACTTGATGGTATCCAAATTTAATATCTATTTTTCTAAATATTGTAGTCCATGAGGTCATCTACCCTAGGGATCGCATATCTATTCTTAATAGTGATCTTATTTAGGGCATGATAATCAATGCACATCCTATAGGTGTTGTTTTTCTTTTTAACTAATAGGATAGGTGAAACAAAAAGGAGAACTACTGGGCCTAATGAGTCCTCGAGTTAAAAATTCTTCAACTTGGGTTTGAATTTCTTTCTGTTGAATTTGATTATGTCAATAAGGTGCTTTACATGGTGGTTGAGAACCTAGAATTAAGTTTATTTTGTGATCTTAGGAGGTGTAGGTAGTAAGCCACGTGGTAAGTCAGCAACAAAATAATCTTTAAATTGTGAAAGAAATTGTGCGTACCTAGGATGCATGTAATTTTCCTTAGCTTCAATTTCATGCACCCATATTAAGTAGGATTTTTTGGGGGGGTGTGTGATGGCCACATGGAAGAAAAGGGAATTTATGGCTATGTGGACGATGAGGATGTTGATGGCGGCCTGGAGCCCCAAGAGAAACACCAAGGAAAAGGAAATTCTCTTACAAGAAAATCTATCTTGTAACATCAACAAGCTTTTATTTCATTCTTTTGATGACCAAAACAAAGAAAACAACAAATCTTCACACAACATCATAGTAGATTTCTCCCACAGATTTGATACTAGAATCAACCATAATCTTCAACATCTTTATATAATTCTTCAATATAAAAAAGAACACAAAGGAATACACCATCTTTGAATGGAAATCAATTACATAATATTCATCTTCAATGTCGTCATAGTTCTCTCTCTCTATCTCTCACATACAGTTACACTGTTTTGCTCTTGAGCTTCATTGTTTATATGTAGTAAGTTCATTACAAATGCATGTGCTTTGCGCCAAAGATCATGTAATTTTTAAAAATGAATTGCATTAGTAGAGATCCCTAGTCCAGTCAAGTCAAAATGAGTAGAAATGGGCTACGCAAATGACTCACCCTATATTAATGGATCAATTTAATAATAAATCAAGTTTAATGATCATTTAAAAAATGAATTCGATAATGATAACCTTCTCACATCACTGCACCTTAGGTATATGCCAACGTTTATGAGGATTGGGATTTTTAAATCAAAGATGTCGGTTGTATTTGTCTGTGATTCTTTTGAAGTACTTGATTATGGGGTTTCAAGGTGCCTAATTGTTTCCATCACATGAAGATTTCGATCGCATGAGTGCATAGGTCATGTTGAACTTTTTATGTAGGATGTTGATTGCTTGGGGAGGTTTGGTCCGATCCTATTTGTTCCTCTATTTATTTGTCCTGATATTTTTATTAGTGGTGGTTTGTTTGGGGTTTGCAAGAAATTTCCTATTTCATCTTCCTCTACTCCCCTGATTGTGATCCAGCATGTGCCATTGCTGGTGTATGAATATTCCCTTCTCTTGGAGGCAGATTGTATTTTCCGTGCTAGTCTCCATTCATTTGTAGCACTTAAATTTCCACTAGTGGTGGATAACAAGCTCTGCTACTCTTTCTTGGCATCATACACAAAACAATCTAGTTTGGTCTATGACCAACGCTTTTGCCCATCCACTACCAATATTAGTGAAGCATTACATCTACCTCTTTCCACTTCCTTTGTACCTAGTGGTGATCAGTATTGACCACTGAGGAGATAATCCTTAGAAGGAGACATCTACCCCTTTGGTGTCCAACAAAATTATTACTAGTTATGGGGTCTCTTTTGCTCATATTTTCTCTCCGGTATGGAAGCAAACTATGCTAGTTCCTACAAGACAGATTCATGTTCGAAAGCCTACTTCCAAATGTCTATCCAAGGAGATTTTTACCGCATCTATTTGGATTCTTAAGGGAGCCAAGTTTAATTGGGTTGCATTCATGTTGACCAAGATGGATCAACATTTTCAGAGAGTCAGAAAAGGTCAAGGTAGTAATGTTTCTTATGGTGTCTTTGTTCAAAAGATTATTAATTTTGCCCCTCCTCCTAGTGGTCTGCCAATGGCTGGTCTTGCTCCTCTTCCGAAGCACCCTCCACCTTCTGTTCCATCTTCTCCTCCATTATAGCCGAATTCAAATACGGAGGATGTGCCCCCTCCTAGGTTCTTTCGAACTAAACATAGATGTTTCACAGGGCTATCTAGTTCCTCTTCAGCTTCATTTGCAAATCCTCTTGTGCAAGATACTACTCCTCCTGTTTCTAGCAGTTCCCTCCCTTCATTCTTGTCTTGTCCTAACTTATTTGTTGCCCAAAAGGATGGACAACTCAATCAACAGATTCCCTCTTCTTTATAGATGATGGTGGGTGGATCTTTGCTTTCCCAGTTGATTTCTGGTGTCTAGTCTACATTGGAGACTTCCCTTACTTCCTATCTTCAGTTTATTTACATGGGGCTTTATAACTCATTATAAGAAAAAGTTGATTATCTAACTAGCTATTTGAGAAAAGCCTTGGAGGACTTGGCATATGAAAAAGCCACCCTCAGTGACATTCATAAACAGATGACTAATGCTATTGCTTTGATGGATTCCCAGCAAGCCTAAATCAAAGAGTTAGAAACTAAAGTGACTACTTTGAAAGTTGAGAAGGTGTCTTTAACTAAAGAAAATAACGCAGCTCTTGAGGACATGATAGAGTCAGCTCATAAGTTGGGTACTTGTGAGGGTGAACTGCAACATTCCCAAGACACTGTTGAATCCTAGAAGAATCTAATTGAAGATCTTAACCAACAAACTGGTGTTCTCTCTATTCCTCCTCTAGCTCCAATATTTTCTTCTATCTTATCTTCTAAAGAGGAGCTTGATCAGTTGTAGCAAAAGGCTAAGTTGTGTGATGGGTTTTCTGCTAAGGTAGGATGCCTTCAGCAACGAATGAATTGTGTGCAGGATGGCTTTACTCGCTATGCTGAACTAGTGTCACCTTCCCCCTCCTTCTAGATTAAGTATAATCAACAAAGGTTTGCCTTATATATTTCCTTAAGCAATGTGGATTTGGAACCTCTAGAGGATGGGTGGTCAAATCTATGGACTGTAGATTTGCTGAGAGCTGTCTTTGATAAATTTGTGGATGAGCTAGTTTCACATGAAACCCAATTATTATCTTTTATGTATCTCACAGGAGATGTGCAAATTCTTAATGAGGAGGATCCGAATGTTTGTGTGGGGGATTTCATTTTGCAAGTAGTCATGTATGTTCATTAAGTGGAGCTCTTATTAGTGGAAAGCTTGAAGACTTATCATCAGCAGACATCCTAGTGTAAAGGGCATGCTTGGCATCCGCCTTTGGAGGATGATGCTTTAGAACCTCGTCGTTTATGAAGTGTCTTTCATAAGTATTATATCCAGCCATTGTAAACTCAATTGTTGAGCTATATTGTTGATCATCCATTGTTTACTGATTCCTTTTTCTAGGCCCTTAATTTTCATTGTTCTATTTATCTGTTGGATCCTATTGATCTTCTTTCCTACTCTCTCATGTTCTATGGCTTTCCTTTATATGTTTCCCTTCTTTCTTCTAGTCATGATACTATTCCTCTTTTATCCTTTACTCCTCCTGGATTCCCTTATATTCTTGTTTTTACCATCTATCCTTTTATTGCTAATCCTACATTGTCTCTTACTCCTAAACTTCCTCCTATTCCTTCTATTTTTCCATCGGAATCCCTTCAAACGTCTTTGATGAATTCCCAGTTTTTTCCATCTTCCTTATTCCTTCACTTACCTTCATTTTATGATTTGCCTTATCCACCTTTGCAATGTTTGGTGTGCAGATCGGTCGCAGAATGCTCACGTAGTGAATCCCGGAAGGTCCCAAAGAACAATGAACTCTACCTTTTTGCACAAAAAAAAATGTAAAAGCATGAACGACAAGAAGCAAGAGACCAATTGGGTTCAATCTCCCCCCATGCCTTGTGTGAGCACTTCACAAAGCATGTATTTTATGTATATTTCCATCTTCATGCTCAATAATAGCCCAATTTACAAAAATCTGACAAGCTTTTAGCTTTTGAGTTTGCTTTCTACAAAAATAGGAAAATAAAGCTAATGGACGGTGCCCATAGAGTTTGGCACGCCCAATCTCAATGTCCAAAATAGAAATAACATATCCGTGCGCATAGGCGCATACAAAATAATAATCAATAATCAATGTCTCAATAGACATAACAAAATATAGGCGTGGCGCCTATCAAAATATAATCCATAGGTCGAATACTCGCTAAACTCCAATGCTTTCCTCCGCCACTGCTGCTATCTCTACACATCAACTGAAGCATTCACAATCGTTAGTAAAATAATACAATTAAACCGACAAAAGTGAATACCTAGCAGTCTTCAGCTACATAAATAAATCAACTGGTTAGAAATAAATCCTAACCTTAATTTGTTACGAGTGCGCACTCTAAACTCATAAACATTTATTAATTTAATATGCATTTTGCGGAATCACCTGCTATGGAATCACCCATGTACACACTAAATTAATGAAACGCCCGAAAAGGACAGGCGTCCCCATCAACTTCTCGCACAAAGAATCCTCTTTGTGTATGAGCCCCGGTCATCTAAGTTTATGGAATCCACCATAAAACCTCACGGAATCCACCGTGGCACGGAATCCACTGTGGAATATGCCTCCTAGCATCATAGCGCACTCTAAACTCATAAACGTTTATTAATTTAATATGCATTTGCGGAATCACCCGCTATGGAATCACCCATGTACACACTAAATTAATGAAACGCCCGAAAAGGACAGGCGTCCCCATCAACTTCTCGCACAAAGAATCCTCTTTGTGTATGAGCCCCGGTCATCTAAGTTTACGGAATCCACCGTAAAACCTCATGGAATCCACCGTGGCACGGAATCCACCGTGGTATGATGCCAGGACCCCTGGGGTGGGATAGCAATTGACCTCAATTGCTATTAGCTCAATGTGGAGCTAACAGAGTGGGGAAAGCATTTAAGTCTCTAGCGTGCATCCATTGTGCTTCCTCTACAGGATGGTTCTTAAATTTTACTAGATATCTAGAATACCTTCGGCCAGTTCTAGCGGTCATGTAGTCAGTGTCTACGATGGCTTCTAGTTCAAGTATTTCAGTCTCTTCCTCTAATAAAGGTGGGTTTTCATAAACAGGGTGGATAGGTAATTGGCCTCTAAATGGTCTCAATAAACTGATATGAAATGTATTATGAATTTTCCAATGACATGGTAATTCTAACTTGAATGCATTATCATTAATCTTATGAATGATTCTAAATGGTCCATAAAATGTAGGAGCTAATTTGACAACTGGATGTCTATCTACACTTTGCAGTCTATGCTTTTCTATTCTAAGCCAAACATAATCATCAACTTTGAAATTCATGGCTTGTCTTTTCTTGTTGGCTTGTTTGGTATATGATTGTTGGGCTTTAGCAATCATATCCTTAACCTCATCAAAAGTACTATTATGCATAGTAGCAATGTCATCAGCACTCTGAATTCTATTAGACAAAGATGCAACAGGTGTAGATAATCTATATCCATAAATGACTTCAAAAGGTGCTTTCTTTGTAGATATGTGCGGTGTATTGTTATATGCAAACTGTAATAAATGCAAATGAGTATCCCATGTCTGAGGTTTAGAGATAGTATATGCACGTAAAAGATCTAAAATGGTGCTGTTTGTGGCTTTTGTTTGTCCATTAGTTTCTGGATAAAATGCAGATGAGAAATCAATCTTTGTGCCTAGATTTGCAAACAGTGTAATCCAAAAATTGTTACAAAATCTAGAATCACGATCTGAAATAATCACTTTTGGCAATCCATGGTTAGTAAAAACAGTTTTCAAAAATAACTGTGCTGCTTGTGATGCTGTTAAAGTTTTCTTACATGGAATAAAATATGCTTGCTTACTAAATCTATCTACAATTGTCCAAATCATGTCACGGTTAGATTTAGTATTTGGTAAACCAGTAATGAAATCCATAGAAATATGTTCCCAAGGTTTAGATGGAATAGACAAAGCCATTAGTAATCCATACTGTTTACCATGATGTCTCTTTATTCTTTGACAAATCAAACATTCAGAAACGAAATTAGATACATCTGCATCCATATGCGGCCAATAAAAATCTTCAGTTAACATGCGTAATGTAGATATGATACCTCTATGACCTTGATATGGGGGACAATGAATTTCATTCAATATAAAAGATCGGAATGGAATAGTAACACACAGTCTCTTTTCAAAAAACATAAATCCATCATTATATGACAATGAATCAACAGGAATGAAATTATTTTGAACTAATTTTTGCCAATCAGAATGAAAAGTAATATCCTGGTGATATGTATCTTTCATAGCAATCAAAGAATCAAAAGATATGACAGAAATATTATTAATTGCAGGTCTTCTACTCAATGCATCAGCAACTACATTTTCTTTTCCAGGTTGGTATTGAATGATAGGATGAAAACTTTGAATGAAGGAAGCCCATTTGATATGACGGTCAGAAATTTGGGGTTGGCTAAGTAGATGTCTAATGCTTTGCTGGTCGGTCTTTATCATGAATTCTGAACCCATTAAAGAGTGTTTCCACTGTTTTAATGCTTGTACAACTGCTAATAATTCTTTGTCATAAGTGGAATATTTGAGCTCAGAGGGTTTCAGCTTAGAACTAGAATATGCTATTGGATGATTGTCTTGCATTAGTACGGCTCCTATTCCTGATCCGCTAGCATCGGTCACAATTAGAAAGAATGGTCTATTAAAGTTAGGCAATTGTAGAACAGGGGCATTAGTTAATGCACGTTTCAGTAAGTCAAAGGATTTCTGCTGAGTTTCAGTCCATTGATAAACAATTCCTTTCTTAAGAAGTTTGATTAATGGTAAAGCAAGTAATGAAAAATTACGTACAAACTTCCTATAGAAACTAGCAAGACCAAGGAATGAGCGTAATTCATGCACATTTTTAGGAACAGGCCAATGCAATATTGCATCAATTTTCTTAGGATAAACTTTAATTCCTTCTTTTGATACAATATGACCTAAATATTCTATTTATGTCTTAAAGAATTCACTCTTTTCAGGATTTGCAAACAATTGATTTTCTTTCAGTAATTGAAAAACTAATGATAAATGCTCATAATGCTCTTTTTCACTTTGACTGAACACCAAAATATCATCAAAGAAAACAATCACACAATACTGATATTTCAGAAAGATACGGTTCATCATTCTACTGAAAGTGGTTGGTGCATTAGTCAATCCGAATGGCATGACTAAGAGTTCGTAATGGCCAAATTGTGTTCTGAATGCAGTCTTAAATATGTCAGATCTATCTAGCCTCACCTGATGATATCTAGACTTAAGGTCAATTTTACTAAATATAGAATATCCTTGCAGTTTGTCCATAAGGTCATCAACTCTAGGTATAGGATACCTATTCTTTACAGTGATTTTATTTAATGCTCGGTAGTCAATACACATACGATAGGTATTATTCTTTTTCTTGACTAAGAGTACAGGTGCAGCGAATGGAGAACTGCTAGGTCGAATTAAGCCTCTATTTAGTAATTCTTCAACTTGACTCTGGATTTCTTTTTGCTCTATCTGATTGTGCCTATATGGTGCTTTGCAAGGTGGTTGTGTGGCAGGGATTAAATAAATCTTATGGTCTTCTGGACGTGAAGGTGGTAAACCTGGTGGTAGGTCTTTTGCAAAACAGTCCTTAAAATATGCAAGAAATTCCTTATGCCTAGGGTGCATATGATTTTCCTTTGCTTGCAATTCATTCACCCAAATAAGATATGATTTAGTACTCTTGTGTAATGCACGTTTTTCTTGAGTATGCGAAAGCAGTGGAAAAATATTAGATGCATGCATACCATATAATGTAATAGATTTTCCTTGAAAATTAATATTCATTGTGTGCATGGAATAATCTATATTTGGATTATGCTGGTGTCTCCAAGGCATTCCTAAAATAATGTCGCTTGACTGTAATTGAACAACTAAGAAATTTCTTCTTTCAATATATGAACCAATTTGAATCTCTAAATCTTGTACTTCTTGTGTGCCATTGTACCTAGTGCCTAAAAATGCAGCTTTTATGCGATAATGCGTAGGTACAGTCTGTAATTTCAATTCCTTTACCAATTTTGCTAAAATAAAGTCATGAGTACTACCGTCATCATGCAAGATAGTTCTTTCTTTTCCATGCACCAAACATTTCATAGTCAACAATGAATGTGGAGTAGACATACCTGGCAAAGTGTCGGAAGTAGTAGTAGGATCATCCTCATCTTCAGTGAAATCTGGCATATCCTCATGCTCGTCTTCGTCCATGGCTCCAAGATAGTTGATATGTGCTGGTGGCTTCTTTGAATGACAATTTGCTGCGAGATGCCCTGGCTGGTGACACTTATAGCATACTATTGGCTTGGCTTTGGTTACATTATTTGCAATGGCTGGAAGTCTGGGTACATTTGGATTTGCTTGTGGAATAGGCTTAGGATTTGTATTGACATTGGATGGTAATGCAGGTGGTTTAGCCCAATTCTTGCGGAAAGATGGTGATGAGAAGCGACCTGGATTAAACCTTCTAAAATTGGAATTGAATTGTTTAGATCCATAATTACCATTGGCTTGGAATTACTGTGGTCGTCTGTCTCTTCCGCGTAACTTATCTTCAGTGTCGTGAGCTAGTGAGATGGCGTCTTCAAGGGTAGCAGGCTTGAACATGTTCACTTCAGCGTAGTAATGTCCAAGAAGTCCAGACATGTACTTCCGCTTATGTGTCCTCTCTAGTACGTCTTCAAGCATGCGTAGCTGTAGGAGTGCATTCCAAAAATGCTCTGTATACTGTGGAATAGGCTCACGATCCCGTTGTTGAAGTAAATCCCATTGCTTAATAGCCTTCTCATGAAATTGCAGTGGAAGGAAATTCTGCATGAACTTCTTCTTGAAATCTTCCCAAGTAGCAGGACATTCTATGCTCTTGCGTACTACAGTCCACCATAGTGATGCTCTGTCTATCAGATGATTAGTAACACACTTGATTTTATCTTTTTCTGGATAAGTTTCCTCATGGAAATAGTCATCAAACTGGCTAATGAATGATAAAATAGTCTTTCCTTCTCATATGCCATTGAAAGTGCGAAATTTGAAACTTCGTTTACTTATCTTGGATTCCTTGCGAATGGTTTGTGCTTCAAGAGTGGCGTCGATGGTACGTCGAATCAAATCTTCAGCTTGAGGTTCTTCTTTGTCGGTAGACGCTCTTTGTAGTTTTGTCAATTGCGCTTGCAACGCTTGCCTAGCCCTTCGCTCTTCTTCCAATTGTAACATGATTAGATCCAGCTTTTGTTCCATGGTAGGCTCAGGTAGATCGTCTTCAGTCATAGGATCATCCATATGTGGGGTCGTCATCCTGTAAAACTCAATAAACCTTTCTCACTCAAAATCAGGTTAGCGAGATGAGCGTAGCTCAAATTCGGGGTTACAAGGCTATGTATTTTTGGGTATTTCTTCCTCAATTTTTAGAAAATCTGCAATATTTCCGTCTTCGTTTGCTGAAAATACTTCAACGGACCTATAGATAGGTAGAACACCTTGCCACGAATAACTTTCCAGTTCAAAGTTTTTGCGTAGGAACAAGCCTTCTAGGAGTTTTGAGCACTAGTCAGTTCTGACTCCAGTTGACCTGTCTGACTTGCAGAGTTGCAGACTTAGCCGACTTGCAGAGTTGCTGACTTGCAGAACTTAGGCCGACTTGATGAACTTGTAGGACTTGAGTCCACTTGACTTGCAGAACTTGACTTCTAGTGCGCAGGACCCGGAGTTTATTGACTTGCTTGTTCTGTGTGACTTGAATAGCTTAGCTTGCTTGACTTAAGGAAATTAAGCTTAAAAAGCTTAATGATCAGATGTCATCAGAATTCGTGGGGGGGGGCCGTTTTTTCTCCACGACGCGTGATTTTCGGAGGCCTTCTTGCAGCCCGATGAGAATTTATGGAATTTCCTTAAGCTTTTAAGCTTTATGACTAAGCTTTTGAAGCAATTAGATATGAACTTCTTACTGTGTATCCACGACTTGATGAAGGAGATGGATGCGTAGTCCTCCGCCTGCACAGCCTGGTCCTTCCCAATCTAACAGTAGAAACAGGGGTTCTTGATCGCCAGAAGTCTGCCTGCATCGACGGTTCGCGATGAGATTGACTGTAGAGCCCGATCGTTCCTGGAGCTCCGCCTTCGCTCGAGATTGGTAGCGATTGGAAGCTCTTGATCTCTGCTCCGCTCTGATACCACTGGTGCGCAGATCGGTCGCAGAATGCTCACGTAGTGAATCCCAGAAGGTCCCAAAGAACAATGAACTCTACCTTTTTGCACAAAAAAAAATGTAAAAGCATAAACGACAAGAAGCAAGAGACCAATTGGGTTCAATCTCCCCCCATGCCTTGTGTGAGCGCTTCACAAAGCATGTATTTTATGTATATTTCCATCTTCATGCTCAATAATAGCCCAATTTACAAAAATATGACAAGCTTTTAGCTTTTGAGTTTGCTTTCTACAAAAATAGGAAAATAAAGCTAATGGACGGTGCCCATAGAGTCTGGCACGCCCAATCTCAATGTCCAAAATAGAAATAACATATCCGTGCGCATAGGCGCATACAAAATAATAATCAATAATCAATGTCTCAATAGACATAACAAAATATAGGCGTGGCGCCTATCAAAATATAATCCATAGGTCGAATACTCGCTAAACTCCAATGCTTTCCTCCGCCACTGCTGCTATCTCTACACATCAACTGAAGCATTCACAATCGTTAGTAAAATAATACAATTAAACCGACAAAAGTGAATACCTAGCAGTCTTCAGCTACATAAATAAATCAACTGGTTAGAAATAAAATCCTAACCTTAATTTATTACGAGTGTGCACTCTAAACTCATAAACGTTTATTAATTGAATATGCATTTTGCGGAATCACCCGCTATGGAATCACCCATGTACACACTAAATTAATGAAACGCCCGAAAAGGACAGACGTCCCCATCAACTTCTCGCACAAAGAATCCTCTTTGTGTATGAGCCCCGGTCATCTAAGTTTACGGAATCCACCGTAAAACCTCACAGAATCCACCGTGGAATATGCCTCCTGGCATCAATGTTTCCCTCTTATTCCATTATATCTCCATTTGATTCTATTAACCTTCCTCCCCAATTAGTGCTGGATACACCTGGATATGACAGTGATATCCTTCATCAAAGCAATGGATGTTGCATGATTCTTTGATAGGACCGACCTCTTATTCCAAGGTCTTGGGAGACATTTGATACATGTTCAACTTCTTATCTTCATTTTTCTCGGGTGCATACTCAATCTGAGTATACTTTTGTATGACTTGTTGCTCACTTTTGTTGGTTTCTTGCTTTCATGCATCAACAGTCTCGTTTGAATACTTGAAAGAGTAACCCGCAACTGATCATAAATCCAAATGTGGACGTGACTGTTGCTCAAATGGTTTTCTTATATTACTTTGCATAGGTTTTTCCTACTAGGTTTCTTGTTTTGCTAGAAAGGATGCATTGTTTA
Source organism: Lygodium microphyllum (assembly GCF_053477565.2). Lineage (NCBI taxonomy): Eukaryota > Viridiplantae > Streptophyta > Polypodiopsida > Schizaeales > Lygodiaceae > Lygodium > Lygodium microphyllum. Next base: position 92,775,697 of record NC_141137.1, on the reverse strand, counting down.
CAGTTCCTACAAAATGTACCTCAATATTTTGTAGAAGAGAGTAAAGCTCTCGAGCGTCTCAAGCTTAGCATGAAGTTTAAAAAGAAATATATTTGTCCTAATTCAAAGTGAAGCCTTTTCTTAGAGCATCATCTTTTCTTAATGGAAATTTTTTTTCTTTGCTCTCCATTTTTTGGGGGCATGTGCCATTCAGACTACCTGGTATTGTGTCTATGTGAGTTTTGTGTATGTTCTGTGATGTATGTGGTGTGGTGTATTATCCTCTTAGCTGGAGTTGAAGATGAAGATGGACTTGATTGAAAAGCTAATGGATGGTGGTTTGTGATTCTATTTGATTGATGGATGGAAGAACCTCTTATATCCTTTATAAATTTCTCATGATTTGATGTTGCTTATAAGATATATTAATGAATAAAGGGGTTTCCTTTGGTTGTATTCTTTATTAGATGTAGGCTATAAGTTAGGGTTGTGGTTGGGTGGTTTCTTGAAGATGCTAAAGAAGATCAAGTGTAGCTCTTTGATGAACTTGTATTCCTTTTTTCTTAAGTTGCGAGGATGCTTCCTTATTAAGTGTGGGGATATGTTAAATTTTGAAATCACTTGGTTTTTAAATTGATTTTTGTTGTTTCTAAGGACTGAATGGTTGATTTGTAATGGATTTTGAATGATGATTGATTGTTTTGGAAGTGTTTGAGAGTGCTTTAGATGAGGTTGATTATGTGCTGAAAGCTCACGATGATTTTCAGTAGAGATATGAGGCTCTGTGATGTTCTGATAGGTTCTGTTGATGTTTTGATAGCTTCTGTTTTGTTCTGTTTATCTTTTGTATGAAGCATGGAGTAATGATTGATGAAGTTTGAGGTTGTTTGAAAGCTCATTGAATGGTTTTTGATAGTTTGGAATGGTTTTATTATGAGTTATGTGGTTTTGATGTTTTCTATTGACTTTCTGTAAACCCTTTGTTAAGCTTTTGTAGAGCCTTTGCTCATGTTCTGTTCTGTTATGTATGCCTCTGTAAGTGTTCTGTGGAATGTATATGAGACTTTGGAAAAATTTTCTAGCCTTGAAAAGAGGTGAATGAAAGTTCAAAAGAGCTCAAGGAAGTGGAAGAAGTAGCTTCTGAAGACTCACGAGAAGACTGGAGTGAAGTGACAGTAGTGAGTTGTGAGGAGTCACTGTAGTGGCTCTGGTGACCTTTCATATCAAACACACCTCTTGGAAGAGGTATCCACGACCAAACAAGGGTTATTATGGGTGATTATTGAGTATTTTAGTGAGAAGATAATGTACTATTGATTGAGAGAGAGAGAGAGAGAGAGAGAGAGTGTGTGTGTGTGTGTGTGTGTGTGTGTTAGAGATAGCCAATTCTATGAAAAATAATGTATCTACAAATAAGAGATTATGAGAGAAATCTATGAAAACTTTGAAGATGAATCATATGTGATATTTTTCCATTCAAAGTTGAATATTCTTTTGTTTTTCCTATTTCTATCAAAGAATAATATGAAGAACATGAAGAGAATGATGGATTGATGAAGCCATGGAAGAATTGTTTTTATGAAGCTACATAAATATTTCTTGTTCATGGCATTGTTTTCTTTGTTTGATCATATAAAAGATGAAAAAGATGGTTGTTGATGTTACAAGATATTTTTTCTTGTAGTAGAAACCCTATTTCCTTGGTGTTCCTTTTGGGGCTCCACTGTTACTATAAGAGGCTATAAGACCCATAATTTTAATGGATACAAGACTAGTGTTTTCAAGGGTATACTTGTAAAATACTTATGTATGTTTCCTCAACCGCTCCTCTCATTGGATACATCGAGAGATTTCTAGCCTTCTTTCTCTTTATTTCCTTGATAATTTTATCTTTGCTTTTGAGCAAAGAGGCATATACTCTAGAACCAAGTTTTAGGCCCTACCAGGAATCCTAGGATTCCTAAAAAATGCACCACTTGTTAGGACCTAAATTGGGCCCAATGGCTCTCTCACCCAAACCTCACTATTGGACCTCACATAATCAACTCCGACAGCCCTGCAGCCATGAGCGATTAACTATAAGCTAGAACACCTCTCTAAACTCTAAAATGCTATGTTATGTAGTCTACTTATCTAATTGTCTACCTTAAAATTCAATCAAGAGTGTCCAATATAAGGTGTCTAGCACACCACATATATGTAACAAAGGCTCCTCCTTGATTGAGTGTCTAGGCCTCTAGAACGAGCCTATTGACCTAGTTAAAGCCCACGTAACTAAATAGCTACTAGGACTGCCTTACACACTCAATCATGGAAAAATTAGGTGCTATGCATTGGTCTATGTAGTACATGCTCAAATATAAAGTATGAATGAATGTATACAACTATATTTAATGAGTAAAAAAGATGTGTATGTGCATTAAACATTCCCTTATGTCTTTCATGAATTTTCTACTCATTGCGACATTGCTAGTCACACCTTTGGCAACATAGATGATATAAGATTGATCTATTCATGATACACAACAAAGAATCAATGCTTTCGGTAATCATTCTCTTGTTTTTAACATTAAAATTCCTTTGATATACCACAAATAGCACCTGAACTACTCATATGCTACTGAAACACCTTATTTTAAATATAGAGATGCTTGTTTTTATGATTTTTGAAATTACATTTGAAATAAAAATGATATTTTTTAGTTTTATAATTCATTTGTATAATTTTTCTATTTATTGATATATTTTTTATTCTTTAATTATTCTTAATTATTGGCCATTTATTTCATAGCAATGCAAAAAAACTAAAAATATCAAACAAAATGTGCTAAAAATTAAGTATTCAGATCTCTTTTTCTCTTTGTAAAATGATTCTTCAATCCCATTTCCATTCCATTTTTTTGTGAAAAATAATGAATTCACTCAAAAATTGCATATATATAATGATGCACTTGTTGCCTCCTGTGCATATCAATTGTTACAAATCGTGTGGTAGGGCAAGTTGAGCTGTTATGCCAAACACACAATATATACACAAGATATAGCTTATTTAAGAACACAAGAAGAGAGATGGAGGTTAGAACGTCTTCTTGTTGGTTTCTTTTTCTTCTTTCTCACACAATTCAATGTACACAAAGTATAGATAAGATATAACATAAAGAAAAGTGACCTACTAAGTTAAATATTGTATAACTAACTATACTAATCAACTAGTGTTATAAGTATATTAGTTGTAGGTAGGTACAACAAACTAAATATAATACTTGATAAGTCAGTGGCCATGTGAGGATCATAATGCCCACCAATGTGGTAAATGTACATGTGCGGACCCATCTAGCTAAGCGGTCCATTATCAATGTCTACACATGTTGAGCTTGCCATCTCAATACTCCCCCTCAAGCTCAACTGTATCTCTACAACTCTTAGTAAGATTCAAAATTTTTGAAGCTTCTATGTATCCAATGCCTTGGTGAAAATGTTAGCTGTTTGATCCTATGTGCTGACATATACCAAGTCAACCTCTCCTGCAAGTACCTTCTCTCTCATAATATGGTAATGCACTTCAATGTGTTTTATCCTAGTATGGAACATTGGGCTCCTAGCTAGCTATATGTTGCTCATATTGTCACAATCAGTGACAACTAGACCATCTCCATGCACATCTAAATTACCCAATAACTTTTGTAGCCATATCACCTCACATGGTGCTATAATAGCACCTATGTACTCAACCTCTATACTTGATGAGGCAACTACAGGTTGCTTTTTACTACATATACCTACTGAACTACCAAGAAAAAACATGAATCTACTAGTAGATCTTTTGTTAGAGTCCAATCTACATCTGTATATCCAAACACATGTATATCCTTACTTGCCTCATAAAAAAGTGGACTTCACATACCTTGATATGTGTCTAATTGCATCCAAATGAGGCTTTCTAGGCATCTGTATACACTAACAGACAATAATTGCATAACTCAAGTCTCACTTTGTAATAGCCATGTAAATAGGACTCCGTACTATCCTCTTGAATATAGTAGGGTCTTCTATCTCATCCCCAACAATAACACTCAACTTCACATTTTGCTCCAATGGCACTAAAATAGGCTTACATCCTATCATAGCATACTTAATATATCCAAGCCATACTGCCTTTGGGATAGCCATATACCATCATTACATCCTGATGACCTTACTACCAAGAATGTACCTTAGCTCACCTAAATCCTTCATCTCAAACTTCTTCTTCAAAAAGTCCTTATCTTTAGCAAAACCATTGTTATCACTTGTAATAATTAAGTCATACACATAGATGACTATGATGACCAAGCCTACATCTCTCTTTCTCACATAAAGTGAGTGATCAGTATCATAAGAAACATAAAAGTCAATGTTGACAAGATACTCTCCGATCTTGTCATACCATGCTCTAGGTGCTTGCTTTAGCTCATAACATGCCTTCTTTAATGTGCACACATGAGTAGGAGACTGTAAATCTTAATAACCTACTGCTAACTGCTCCATATACACCTCTTCTTGTAATTCACCATGCAAGAAGGCATCCTTGATATCCATTTGCTAAAAACTCCAACCTTTGGCTACTACTAAAGCAATCACATATCTAATTGTTTCCATTCTAGAAACTAGACTAAATGTCTCTTCATAGTCTATGCCATATGTTTGAGAATAGCCTTTTGTAGCCAACCTAGCCTTATACTTGCTAAGGGAACCATCCACATTATGCTTGATTTTGTAAACCCACTTACAATCAATAGTTTCTTTTCCTTTTGGCAATGGCACTAGATTCCAAGTCTTATTGGCTCCTTCTAATGCAACCATCTCCTCATCCATTGCTGCATCCAAATGAGCATGACCAATAGTATCCTCAAAACAAGTGGACTCAATATCCTTAACCACCTTTACCATATAAGCATAATAGTGAGTTGCATAACCTTTAAAACCAAATCTTTTACTAGACCTGTGTACCATTGGATTACTTCATGGAGCCTTTACATAACCATGTGCTCTCTGTATACCTAGTGTGTTGAATGTCTAAAGCAATACCACGCTCATCATCCAAACTCTTTGAACCATTGGAATCTCCATTAAATTCCAAATAACTAGTAGATGTATCATTGCCATTTGACACTTTCTTCTTTCCTATTTCTTTACATCATCGTGCCGCTATGCGGACACAGTGTGAAAAACTCTAGAGTGCATCGTCATTCGGCTTTCTTATTGATCTAGAGAGTTAATGCTATATTCGTTATTGGTGTCAGTGTCCGTAGTGTGGATAGTTCAAAAATACTAGATTTGTGGACAAGTTTAGCCTATTTTTGATATTTTGGATATTATTTCTTGTAAATATCCAAAAGTTGTAGACAACTTCTAGAATAAAATGACATGTAAAAAAAGCAAGTGTCTTTTAGCCATTTTTGGGAGATTTTATGCAAAAAGAAGGATTGGCGAAATCGTGCGATGTGCGATCACAGTTTACAAGCAGCAAACAACACTACAAAGGACTGGGAGAAGGAGTGATTTGGGAGAGTTTTGAGTAGGTGTCCTGGTATTTTACCCCCCTTTCAGAGCCAACAAAAGCATCAGATTGGCAATCTGGGGAGCAGAGAAGAAGCTACTGTTTGATGTACGTTTTTTATCTATAAGGAATTTATCTTCTCAGGATGTAGAAATAAATTGACAGGATTAACCTCTATGAGTATTCTTCTACATCTTCTATTTCTTTGAACCCCTTCTCTTTCATCAATTGCTCTCCCTAAATATCCCTTCACCCTACTGTCTCTTACCCTCATGGTAGACTTTCGATCCCAAACACTCCGATAGTGGTGAACCCGATGTGAAAGTCCACAGTAGGTGTGTAAAGATGGGGGATTCTACACGTTCAAGTGGAGGTGATGCTTTATTATAACAAATGATTGCTTTATTGCAACAAAGAAAACAACATTAATTGTTGTTACAACATCAGTTGTTGTTAAAACAACAGATGCAAACTTGACATGAAGCAGAAAGAATTGATTCCTTAGCTTTGAACGCATTGTAGGCAGTGGGACAATAAGTGAAGTAGTTTAAGGGTCAAAATGTTTCATCCTTCATTCATTTGTATGAAGAAAATATGTTTTTTAATGGGATATCGTAGTATGCATGGAGTCTGTATTTCTCTCATTTGGCCATGTATACATTGTATGATTGAATTGATGAGTTACATAGAAGAGATGCTGATTGGGAAAGTTTTAAGAAAGCTTTGAGAGAAGAGTTTTCTTGGAAGATACAGGATTGGTAACTAAAAATACATTTAGAGATTGGATTAAAAAGCCCAATAAAGGATTGGTTGCTATAGCTTTGCTCCGTGAATTTGAAAGTCAGTATGTGCAGTTGGATGCCGATGAGCAACAATCATTGGAGAGTCAAAAAATTGATTTCTTTTTGAAGGCTGCTGATCCTATGTTGTAGGGGAAGTTGACTAATAGTTTAGAAGATGCCTCTTCTGAAACGGGGCTGAAATCAGATTGGGCTAATGTAACTAAGGCGGTGCATATATTGGTAAAGAGAGAGAGGAAATTAAGATGGGGTACATGCACCACACTTGCCAGTGCTCATAAGGGGGCTGAAATTGCAACCAAGGCGCCTGTGGCTATGGCTAAACAACCAATTATACCTGTTGGTTCGGCTCTTAAAGGTGATACTATGGATAAATTAATCAAAGGCATGCGTGATTTGAGGCTCAATTTGATAGAATTTTATGCAAAGGTTGAAAAGTTGGATGTTAAGGTAGAAGATAAGGGGTCGAAAAAAGCCCAAAGACCGTACAAAGAAGGACACAAAAGGAAATGCATTTGGTGTGATAGTTTATAGCATGAAAAGCAAGACTGTACAGCCTACCATGAAGCATGAAGTGGAAGCAAAAAGGTTAGTCTTTTGTAAAGATGGCAAAATACATGCAACAGAAATTGGTCTTCCAATAGACCCCAAAGTTTGGAAATGGTGGCATGTAGAAGAGATTGGAAGAGATAGTAGCAAGGATAGTATTTGTTGACATAGATGTAGCTACATATGGGTTGAAAATTGAAAGGACCAAAAAAGCTCGTAAAGGAGGCATGGCTGAAACAAAATATTGAGTTTGGATGTAGGCATTAGATTGCATGGAAAAAGGCAAAACAACAAAGTTTGAATTGGCTAATGCAAGTCAAAGTATACGAGGGAGAATATGATGGAGTGCTCCAGTGGATTGATTTTTCGCCTATGCTTATTTGACAAAGGTTCATAATCAAGAAGCTCTTGTGGAAGAAAAGAGAAGAAGAGATGAGGACACTACTAGTCCTTCCTCTTCAAGCCCATCTAAATGCATAACACAAAGTAAAATGGAGAAACATCAGAAAGAGGTTGAAAAGTCCATACCTAAGCATGTTATGGAGATGTATCTCAAGAGAAGAAACAAAAAGGGAAGAAAAGGGGAAAGTAGCCCGGTTACAGGTTATAATCGGATTTGAGACTACCACAAACCTTAAAAGGTCCTGGAAGATTGCATACTTGGCAATAGAGTGGAATTCACACTTGGAAAAGTTCTTGGAATCGTGAAGTCTGAAATTCATGATGCAATCATTGATATGCTGAAGTGAAAAAGACAGTTTGATGGTGAAGTTTTGAAAGCATTGATGAAGGTTGACAAAGACATAGAGAAATAACTTCAAAGGGAATATGATGATGCATGTAATGTTGATTTGGAGTAGGTTGATGTTGAAAATGGGTTAAATGGGAGTGTAGACAGCAAGCTTTTGGCTGGAATTGGTCTTATGGGTAGTAGTAAGCATAGAGAGAAGGCTATGTATAATGGGGATGTCCATCAATAAGTACATGAAGAAGAAGATGCTCATTTTATTCCAAGCAGTCATTATTCACGAATGCATCGGGCTCATGCTACAATAGAGACAATTGTTGAAGTGGGAGAAAGAGACATGCCTTACATAGCTCTCTTGGATCATGGTTCCGAAATCAATGTTATGGAACATAGCTTGTGTGAGAATGGAGGTTGGTTGATTGATGTAGACCCCGGATGGCGCATGCAAGCAGCAAACAATTCATCATAGGATCTTTATGGGGGTTGTTCGAATAATGTACCCATGACTATTGTTAGGGATGTATATTATTTTTTAATGCATGATGCATGTAATTATTTGGTGATTTTGACGTAGCCCTATATTTTAGAATCAAGGCTAGAAACCAAAGCCTTGGATGATGGTTCTTCATATGCTTGGGTTCGGCGTAAAGACAATACAAAGGTGGTATAATTTCTCACTATTTGTGTGAATCATCCCCACAATCGGGATAGGTTGTGGGATAATCCCATGCCACCTAATACACTAGAGTTTAAGGGTTTTTAGACAGCACTGATGTAAGTAGAGACTATGGTAGTGCCTCTAGGAAGATAACTATGCCTCTAAGAAAGGGGGAAAATGTGTTTGTGTTTGGATTGCAGGAATGGATAGCATGTAGTCTTGGTAGTTTTAAGAATATTTCAACCATGTGTAGGTTGAAAAGAAATATATAGGATGGGTTGAAAAAGAGCTGAAGATATATGGTTTGATGGCTACAAATGAACATCTTTCACGGCTGGTTGATATTGATACAGTGGCTAAAAGTTTTGCAATAATTAATGCTAAAAATAAAGTAGAAATAGAGGTTATTTATGTTGTTACTTTAGAGATGTATGAAGTCATTCAAGAGTTTGCCGAGCATGAATGTTATGGGGTGCAATATGGGCTGCAAAATAGGATTGAAGCAAGGGTGGATACAAAGTATAAAATAGTTGCAAAGAAGGTTAAGCCTGTGGCTTTGCCTTTACCACCTGAAAGTGATGGGTTGGCTGAAAAAGAGAGTCAATAGCATAGTTTACAAGATCCACATGAAGTAGGACATAAATTTGAAGTTGAAACTTTATAAGAGCTAAAAATTGGTGGTAAAAGCTTCCTTTTTTCTGCAGAAAGAGCTTGTTTCTTGCAAATGTTGGCAAGGCATGGGAAAGCCTTTGCATTTCAGCCATATGACATTGGATGTGTTGATAGTTGTACCTATGGTGATCTTTGCCGTACCTCATGTGCCATGGAATTTAAAGCCTATTCTAGTGCCTCAGGCATATTTGCCTAAGCTATTGGAGCTTTTGAACAAGAAGATTAGAATGTGGATTTTGGAGCCTTCTTCAGCTCCATATTCAAATTGGTAGTCTATTGTTCCAAAGAAGAATAGTGCTTTGAGGTTTATATAGGATTTACAACCAGTTAATAAAGTCACCATAAGGAATGTTGGATCATGCCCGATAGTGGATGAATATGATCAATTCTATGGGTGATTTATATTCTGGATTTACCCTATGGGTGATTTATATTTTGGATATGATTAGTTCTAGCTTGCATTGGAAAGTCGGGATATCACTACAATGAAGACACTGCTTGGATTGGTTTTTAGGATGTGTACGCTTCCATAGGGAGCAACCAATTTAGTGGCGCATATGATGAATGCTATGCATAAAGTTTTGAGGGAGTATATTCCTCAGTTGACCTTACCCTTTCTTGATGATGTGCTAATCAAAGGATGTGATATCTATGAGAAGAATGAAGAGTTGAATGAGCATGGATGTAGAAGATTTATGGTTGATCATATTGTTGATTTGTGATAGGATTTTGAGCCATCTTGAAGAACTGCATTTGACTCTGTCAGGAGAAAATTCAGTATTTTGAGTGGAGGAAGTATCAGTTGTTGGGCACATGTGTGGACCATACGGGATAAAGCCCTCACTAGTAAAGATTGATGCCAAAAGCAGGATACGGGAGACATGTTCAAATGTCTTTGAGGTGAGAAGATTTTTGGGTGCATATGTCTTTTTCTTGATATGGATTCCACATTTTGCTCATGTGGGTAAAAGTTTATATCGGCTCTTGAGAAAGGGGCAAAAGTTTTGGTTGGGTAAACAACATACGAAGGCAGTTTAGAAGTTAAAGAGCTTATTGATTTCAGCCCCTACACTAAAGAGAGCAAATAATGAGAATGGGAAGCCTATTATTCTCACTGTGGATACAAGTCCCAATTAGCATTGATTGGGCAGTGGGTGAGGATGATGCTGATGGGAATAGATTTGCCATTCGGTTTGGAGCAAAGGTCCTAAATGAATGGCAATGACGGTATTCTCAAGTCAAAAGAGAGCTTTGGGATATAGTGACAACCCTTAAGTGTAATAGGGAGTATTTTATGGGGGCTCATGTAGTGGTAGAGATTGATTGTCTACCTCTATTAGGCATGATAGTAAATTTCTCAACTCTCGTTATTGCCATGTTATGATGCATTGCATATAAAAAGTCACTTACCCCTGGTTTTTAGCATATTGCAGGTAGTAGAGAAAACCCCATGGGTTGACATGCTTTCACGAGAAAGGTTTGAAGATGAAGAGGAGCTAATTGAAGATGAAGAGGACAATGTGATAGGTGTTGAAAACGACTTTATGACAACAGGGAATGAGCATGCAGCTGATGTTACTATATGTACAGATATGAAAACAACAAGTACAATTGTCATTAATGCAGGTACAACTGTGATAACAACAAATATAGCAAGTACAACTATTGTAACAGGGATTTTAGTAGTAAGAAAAAAACTTACAACCATGGAGAAGAGATGGGCAGTAGAGAGAAAGCATCATGTGTTATGCTTCAGTGAGAACACAATTTTCGGAAGAGTTGCATGAGGATGATTGGCTAAAAATAGGCCAATATCTTAGCCTCATAACAAAGAAGGCTAAGTGGTTTGAAACTGAATTCAAAAGGATTAAAAGAAAATCTTATGGGTTTTTCTTGAAAGATAGATATTTATGGAAGTGTGCAAAGAAAAAGAGAGGAGCTCCAATACGTGTATTGGGAGATAGGGCTTCTCAACAACATGTGATGCAAGAGTTTCATGAAAGTTTATGGGGAGGATATAGAGGAGTTTGGGGCACATTTTCCAAGATCAAAGAGAAGTATTGGCGGCAGAACATGTATAAAGATATGGAGCATTATGTGGAATCATGCAGTGATTGTTAGATATATTCCATGGTAAAGCATAGAGATGAGTTGCAACCGACCTATCCATTGCCTATGCATTAAAAATGGGTAGTTGATTTGGTTACCATGCCTACAAGTTTATGGAATATGAGATATCTTGTGCTTGCACGAGAAGACTTAAAAAATCAAGTGAAAGGTTGAGCTCTTAGTACAAAGACTACTCAGGTAGTTTGCAGGTTCTTATTGGAAAAAGTCTTTTGTAGGTAAAGTGATGGTTGTGTTGGTAAAGTGATTGTAGATAGAGGAGAATTGGATGCAGATGAGGCTTGTGACTTCCTTTCACGATTGGGTATCAAGCTGACTGTCATCAGCCTATCATTAAGGCATTAGCAAAGTCATGCAATGGCAGGATGAAAGGGTGGCCAATAATGTTACCCTTTACTTTATGGGCTGATAGGACCACTCATAGTGCAATTATAGGGTATGTGCTTGCTGAATCAATGTATGGACAACAGCTAATCATGACTATTGAGGATATATTGCTACTTGGAGTGTTCTACATGGGAAGAGGGTTTGAATAGAGAAGAGTTGTTGATCCTACGCATTAGATAGTTAGAAAGAAGGCCTGAAGACATTAAGACAATCATGAAAAAGCTAAAGACTACAAGGATCAAGAATGAGAAGAGGTTTGACAAGCAACATAGACTTCGACCACGAGCTATACAAGAAGGGGACTGGGTGTTGGTTTATCTGGCAACAGCTTCAAAAATCAGCATAGTGCTAGACCGAAGATGGCAAAGTTGTGGTTTGGTCCATATGTGGTAAGGTTTGTTTTTGACAATGCTACCAATGCATTAAATGAGATGGTTGGGACATCTCTAAGGATTCCAATGGGTCGGAAAACATATTGAGTTCTTTAAACGTAGGGAGTATTTCCTTTCTGCTCTAAAGAATATAACACTATATTAGAGAATTTGGAAATTCTCATATAGTTTGGAGATTTCCAATATAGTTAATATTTGGCCACATGATCAAATCTTGTCTCCTTACTTGAAAGTGGAGTCTACCCTAATTACTATTTAGGTTGTCTTTGTAAGTCCCACTTTGAAGCATGGGTTAAGATTTAGCCACATGGCCAAATCTTTACCCCTTATTTGAAAGGACTTGGAAGATTCCCAAATTCTCTAATATGGTGTTATATCTAATAAACATAAAAATTTCAACCTTTGGATCAAGCTTATTTCATAGCTCATCTAGCACATGAACATATGTAATACAACCAAACACTTTCAAGTGTGACACATAGGTCTTCTTGCCTATAAATCATTCTTTGAGGGTCATTCCATGAACTAGAGTGGTCATCGTTTTGTTCATAATATAGACATTAGCATGAATAACATTAGACCAAAAGTATTTTGGCATATTCTTTTTGGCCAATACCCATGCAACTTTTGCAATATGTCTACTTTTCCTTTTTGCAACCCCATTTTGTTGTGGGATATACTTGTAAGTAAACTGTCTCTTTTATCCCATGAGACCTCAAAAAGTCACTGAACTCATTTGAGAGGTACTCTCCCCCACCTTCTAACCTTAAGCACTTAACTTTCAAGTCTCTATTTCAAAAGCAGCCTTTAAAGTTTTGAAATGCTCAAATATATCACTCTTTTCCTTCATGAAATGCATTCATATCTTTCTTGAACAATCATCAATAAACGTGACAAAGTATTTGTTGCCACCAAGATAGATGTTTTATGTAGGCCTAAAAACATATGTATGCAGAAACATCAAGTGTATTTTCTCTCATATCTCTATATCATGTGAAAAAAGGTAACTTACCAAACTGACATGCTTCACACATTTTATGAAATTTTGCAATTCTAAAAGGCAAAAAACCTTATAACGAACCTTCTAAACTACATTTATTTCAGCCTTTGCACATTTACATATCCAACATGTTTATGCTATATTTCAATGTTTGCAATCACTTCTTTTCTTTTAGCATACATAGCACCATTCATAGTAGAAATTTCAACATCTAAAGTGAACATGCGGCCAAATCCTATTTCCTTTTGCAACCAATCTATAGTTATTATTAAAATCTTCCACAAAGCACCATTTTGTATTAAATTGAATCTACAATCCTTGCTCTACCACCTGACCAATAGATGCTGAATTCTTTATAATAGATGGCACATGTAATAGATTTGACGGATTTTTTGTCTAACCATCATGCAAGGACAAGGGAACCTTTCCAATGTGTAAAATTGGGTAGCATGAGTCATCACCCATTTGCACATAACTTGGATTTTGTAAATTTTGTATCTCTCCAGACGGAACTTCCATGACGGGTAGTTATTCTTGTCTAGCTTCTCAATAATGGGGTTTACACACTGTTCTTTGCTTTATTACAAAATTGATACAAAACAGCAAGCAAGTCTTCTATATTTTTTTACAACAAGTGCACAACAGTACACCAAGTAACCCTTTTTATTGATTGCTCAATAAGACATATAATTTTAAAAAAATTTATAGATTAAACTTGTATTTACTTCCTAGAAAACACCTTAAAACTTATAGATTTAAAATTTGTAACTTGTGGGACAACTTTTAGTCAACACAACTGCAAATGTACTATACCCTAAAACTGCTATCTACAATTGTGCAAGTTTAAAAGGGGGCCCAAAACAACCTCTAATGGGGCTAAAAACCAACTAGGAAGTCCTAAAGGTTGTGTGTAAAATATGCAGTGCTTTGCTTGCACACCAAATCTCTTAGAAATATGAGATTTCCACTCTAACATGCTTTTGATATCTCCACAAACACTATCCAAGAGAAAGAGCGAATAATGGGAGAGCTTCTTACCTATTTCTTTTCTTGTTCGAATCCTTGCTTCTTCTCCTTTACTTTTGAAAGATGAGAAGGATCCAACCTTGCTTGGAAGTGAGCTATGGTAGAGAGCAAAAGCAAGAAGAGAGAGAGAGAGACACAAATGGGAACTCCAACAGTCACAATGTGTGACTGGGCCTTTCTTTATTCAAATTGTCACTAAAAGAATAAAGAATAAAGTGACGGTGATGGGTGCCCACCACCTGCAGTGTGTAGTGGCAAGTATTGTTAGTGTAGTAATACAAGGGTGGCTAGGCAAAGGTGCCTTTACCCCCAACAACCTCCCAATTAAAGGCAAAATTGCCCCAATGAGAGGTGAAAAGAAAAAAGAAAAGATAGTACAATGTACACATGTACAACAGAATGAGGAAAAAAAAACATCATCTCATCCAATGCCCATTAATCTCCTAAGGAAGGCAAAGCACTCAGTAGTGAGGATTTTTTTTAGTAGATTTGTAGGATTTTTGTCAGTGAAGATATTGACAAGGTCAATAGACTTGTCCTCCACGACCCCACATATGAAGTGAAACCTCACCTCAATGTGTTTCATTGTTGCATGGAAGACATGATTCTTGGCTAGTTGAATAGCACTCATAGAATCTGAAAGCAGCATAGGTATAGTATCAATCCCAAGGTCATAAACAAAATGGCCCAACCATATGGGCTCCTTGCAAGCTTTAGTGGTTGCAACATTCTCGGCCTCAATGGTAGAGAGATCCGTAAACTTTTGAACCCTGGACATCCAAGACACATCACCTCTAGCATAGGTAAAGACATAGTTGGAAGTGGACTTCCTACTATCTCCATATATATCTCATCATGCAAATCCCCATGCAAGAATGTAGTTTTGACATCCATCTAATACATGTCAAAGTCAAGTTGTGCGACTAAGGCGAAAACCCAGTGTAGGGTGGTCATCTTGACCACAGGAGAGAAGACTTCATCAAAGTCAACTCCATGCTCCTGTTTAAAACCCTTAGCAACAAGTCTTGTCTTATAAGCCATCTTGGGGTGTCCAGGGCTACTTTTTAGCTTGTACACCCATTTGCATGGCAAAGTCTTCTTGCCCTGAGGCAATGCAACCAAGTCCCAAGTCATATTCTTCTGCAAAGAGTCTATCTTAGACTGCATAGCCCTCTCCCAGGAGTGACTGTCACCCCTGGGCATAGCCTCATCATAGGTGAGAGGCTCTCCTGCATCTATAACCAAGACATAATGCATCAAGGGCTCAAATCTATTAGGTGGATGTCTATCTCTAGTAGACTGTCTGACAGCAGGCTCTACTACGTGTCCAACACTCTGGCCTTGTGTACCAATTGCTACTGCAGGCTATCCAACTGGTTGTGTAGGAGCTCGTGGCTCCTCCTGGAATGTAAGGCTACATATCTCTACCACCTTCTTAGGCTTCCGATGCATCTTGTCTTCATGGAAGACTACATCATGGCTACGGATGACTTTCCGTGCTTGTGGATAACCCATCTCACATGCATCTCCATAGCCAAGGAAAATGCATTTGAAACTCTTAGGATTGAGCTTAGTACGCTTGTCCTTGGGCACATGGCAGAATGACTCACGTCCAAAGACACGTAGATGCGCATAAGATGGAGTTTTCCCAGTCTATACCTCCTCTACAACCTGGAAATCCAAACCACTAGAAGGTGATCTATTGATGACATACAGAGCTGTATTGACTACCTCAGCCCAAAAGCTTTGTGGTAGGCTTGCATGGCTCCCGAGGAGTCCACTAGGGTTTATTGTACTGTACCATGTGAGTGTAAGGGAGGGGGGTTATTATTGTGGTACGCTTATCCTTGGGCACATGGCACAATGCCTCACATCCAAAGACATGTAGATGCACATAAGACGGAGGTTTCCCAGTCCATATCTCCTCTACAACTTGGAAATCCAAGCCATTAGAAGGTGATCTATTTATGCAATGCATAGCTGTACTGACTGCCTTAGCCCAAAAGCTCTGTGGTAAGCTTGCATGGCTAAGCATACTACGTACACACTCTTGGATGGTTCTATTCATCTGCTCACCCAAACCATTCTGGGGTGGGGTATAGGGGATGGTCAACTGACATGTAATACCCCTCTCATCACATAGTTGCCCAAAAGCACGTGACACATATTCTCCCCCATTGTCAATCCTAAGGCATTCAGCATAGGCTGCAGTCTTGTTCTCAACCAATGCAAGCCATATCTGAAACACAACCAAGACTTTGGACTTAAGCTTAATGAGGTAAGCCCAGACTTTACACGAAAAATAGTCAATGAATGTCACAAAATACTTTGCACCACCCATAGACTGATAGGGCATGGGCCCACAGACATCCAAATGTACCAATGCTCGGGGCTCACTCATGTGTGTCCTACCATACTTATGCACATTCCTAGTCTGTCTGCTATAAAGACAATGCTCACATGAATCAAAACATGTGTAGTCAAGGGGCCGTAAGTATTGCAAACTAGAAAGCATTTTCATTCCCTTCAAGGACATATGGCCCAAACGGGCATGCCAAAGAGATACATGTGGGATTGAATCCATTGACAAAACATGGTCAATAGAGGACCCATCAACTACAAGAGGATAGAGGCTACAAGCTTTGGCACCTTTAGCAAGCACAAGTTTGCCACGGGTGGTCTTCCAGAAAGAATCCCTAAATAAAACATGAAACCCAACATCATCAAGCTGCCCTCCTGTAGACATAAGACTGCGTGTAAGCACATGTACATGATGTACATCCTGTAATAGTGTAACTTGTCCACCTATTCCCTTGCAGGACACGTCTTAGCAGCCCATCGGGAAGAGAGTCTAGAAAGTGCCGCTCGACACTCCCACGAAATGTTACAGGGCTTGCGATCTAGGTCTTCCCGAGTCTGCCACATAGCAGAAGCATTTTGGCCGTTCCCACTTAGGACTGACCTGAATTAGGGTTTCCCCTAGTGGTCAAAATCCTAGAATGGTAGCTAGCGTCGAACCCCAGGCAAACTACTTTATGCAAAAATATCAGGGTCGAAGTGGATTCATGCTGCACTTGGTTCAAGAAGAATGGGAAATGAGAGGGATGCAAATCTCGACCTCGCTACCCATAAGGCATAGTCCCATTCCGTTCCCCTAAAACAACATAAATTAGGGTCCTAGTATCCTAGACTCTAGGTCAACGTTCATTGCTGTTCATTTCCTTCGAGAAAAGTTCCCTACTTTCTGTCGATTTCGTTTGAGAAAAGTTCTCGGCCAACTGGGACCACCCTTCCATAGGACGGACCCATGGCCACATCCACCGTACTTTCCTCAGGGTTGCTTTAGTTGTCTAATTACCTACCACATTTAGTTGGACACGCGAAAACAGCTTCCTTAATTAGCCAATTAGACACCGGTTTTTTTACGTAATCTTAGCACTTGACATAGAAAAACAGTTTTTGGTGCACAGATCGGATGCCGTAAGCACGCGTAGTGAGCGTTGGAAAGTCCCCAAGAACAAAAGAGCTCTACTTTTTGCACAAAACTCAAGGTAGAAAGCATGCACGACATGAACAAGAGACCAATTGGGTGCAATCTCCCCCCATGCCTTGTGTGAGTGCTCCACAAAGCATGTTTTTTTTTGTATTAATCATCTTCAAGCTCAAATAATAGCCCAAATTACAAAATAGCACGCTTTTGGCTTTTGAGTTTGCTTTAGTGCTAAATAGAAATAAAGCTAATGGGCGGGCGCCCAAAGAGTCAGGCATACACCATACAATGTCCAAATACAAATATCATAATCGTGCGTCCATGCGCATACAAAAATAATAAATAAATATCCAATGCCTTAATAAATAGGCACGACAAAATATAGACACCATGCCTAAGATATGTGACCATCAAAATATAGGTGATAACTCGAATACATGCTATCCTCCAATGCTTTCCTCTGCCACTGTTGCTATCTCTACACATCAACTGAAGCATTTACAATCGTTAGTAAAATAATACAATTAAACCAACAAAAGTGTATACCTAGCAGTCTACATAAATAAATCAATTGGTTAGAAATCAATCATAACCTTAATTTATCACGAGTGCGCACTCTAAAAACATAAACGTTTATTAATTTAATATGTATTTTGTAGAATCACCCACTATGGAATTACCCATGTACACACTAAATTAACGAAATGCCCAAAAATGATAGGCGTCCCCATCAACTTCTCGCACAAAGAATCCACTTAGCGTATGAGCCCCGGTAAACAAAGTTTACAGAATCCACCGTAAAATCTCACGGAATCCACCGTAGCATGGAATCTACCATGAAATATACCTCCTGGCATCATACCGCCGGGGTGGGATAGCAATTGTCCTCAATTTGTATTAGCTCAATGTGGAGCCAACAAAGTGGGGAAAGCATTTAAGTCTCTAGTGTGCATCCATTGGGCCTCTTCAACAGGATGGTTTTTAAACTTGACCAAATATCTAGAATATCTACGACCGGTTCTAGTGGTCATAAAGTCAGTATCAATGATAGCTTCAGGCTCAAGGATTTTAGTCTCTTCATCTAGCAAAGGTGGGTTTTCATAAACAGGGTGTACAGGTAATTGGCCTCTAAAGGGTCGTAATAAACTAATGTGAAAAGTGTTGTGATTTTTCCAATGTGGTGGTAGTTCTAACTTAAATGCATTGTCATTGATTTTGTGAATGATCTTAAATGGTCCATAGAATCTAGGTGCTAATTTCATAGCTGGGTGTTTATCTACACTTTGTAATCTACGTTTTTCTATTCTTAACCAAACATAGTCATCAACTTTGAAATTCATTACTTGTCTTTTCTTATTAGCTTGTTTTGTATATGATTGCTGGGCTTTGGCAATCATGTCTTTAACCTCATCAAAAATAGTAGCATGCATGTTAGCAATATCATCAGCACTCTGAATCTTATTTGATAAAGATGCAACATGTGTAGACAATCTATAACCATAAATCACTTCAAACGGTGCTTTCTTTGTAGCTATGTGTGGAGTATTGTTATATGCAAAATGAAATAAATATAGATGTCTATACCCATGTATGTGGTTTTGAAATAGTGTAAGCACGTAAAAGATTTAAAATAGTACTGTTAGTAGCTTCTGTTTGACCATTAGTTTCAAGATGAAATGCAGATGAAAAATCAATCTTTGTTCCTAAGTTAGCAAACAAAGTAATCCAAAAATTATTACAGAATCTGGAATCACGGTGTCGAAGGGTTTTCAAAAGCAAAGTCGCGACCACAGAGGACCTTGACTAATTTCAGGATAGAAGATCAATCAAGTGAGATTAGTCTATGCAGCAGTAAACTCCAGACTCTCCATATTGAATGCAAAGATTGTTGATTTAACTTACATCTATTTAATAAACCTGTTTTTTTATGTTGTTCAAACACTTTCCTGGAATCTATACTTTGGTAGGCTGACTTAGAATAGAATGGTCCAATAATGTCATCGTAAATTTCACAAACCAAGTTGGAAAAACCAATACAATGTAAGAACACTGAATTTTTATTTTATGAGGAGAGTAGAGTAAGGCTTTGTATGCTCCATCGGCAGGAATCAATGGCTAAAATTAGCTGCTCAGCTATGGCTATGACCAGCCCCTTCTATTTGTAGAAAAGAGAAGAGAACTACTTACATATTGGGTAGATTTGGACCACTTATAGCTCACGATGCTTCCACAGATGTACAACCTAACTCGTTCTCTGTGACTCTGCGGGCCTCATCCTTACTACTACGCTGTGACCATGCCAACCTCTGCATGATTGTTGATGACTAGCTAGCTGGTTGATTGGCTCCTTTTTCTGCGAAAGACTCATCGAGAATCTTTTGAAATTCAACTGGCTATCAGTCAGGATCTTCTCCTCATTGTCATCTTTCTGCTGTCGCTTCAGGAGATCTTGTCACCTTCTGCCTTGACTTCTTCTTCATTCTGCATCTTCATCACCTCCTTCGTTCTGCATCGTCTTCTGTCACTTTTATCGTCTCCTTCGTCGACGATCTCAGTCCGTCTCATCACCTTACACGGCTCCCATGACTTGTGGCATGACATAAAAAGGGGAAGCGTTGTCTGCCTGGTCCAATGCGAGCGTAGATTCTCGTGTACAAGGGAGTAAATTCCCAATAATAGGGGTCTGTCTGCCTCATGTTACGCACAGCAAAGCGCCCAGCATCGCCGTTCATCACAAACCCAGCATCGCCGTTCTTCCTTTTTTTTTGGTGTGTTTAGAGCTATCAAAGAGTATTGTTCTGCTCATCACAGCGACTTCCTCTGCTTCCTCTTCGGCTTCTGCTCTATCATCGCAGTAACTTTGTCTGCTTCATCTTCAACTTCTGCATCCTCTTTCCCTTCAGCTTTGTTTGTAGGTCACCTTCATTATGACTCATTCTTCTTCTGTCATCTCCGATGCTTTATCTTTCCCAGCTCTCCCCTCTCGTCACCTTCGGTTTTTTATATACAGCACTCCTTCTTCTCGTAGCTTTCCCCTGAAAAACTTTAGAAAAGCAAGCTATTTAAATTTCTGTGATTCCTCCTGTCTCGACACCGCAAGCAGGCCCGTCGATGAGCATCCGCTTTCTTCCATCGTCCATCCTCCTCTGTTCCTTCGGCTTCACCTCCCTCCTGCAGTCTTCGTCCCCCCTAGATTTAGAGCATTCTCCCCCAAAGCGCAGCTCTCTTGTTCCCAGATTAGAGTCCTCCTTTTCGAGATTCCCTTCAGAGCTCCCTTTCTTTTCGTTCATTCTGCCCCCCAGGAAAAACCAGAGAGGCCTCCCTTTTCGCTCCTCTTTTTCCAGAATTAGTGGCCCTTTTCTTTTTTTCAATACATACGCAGATTGTGCCTATCAAAAAGTAGCCTCCTTCTTTATAAATGGAGAGTGATAAGGATAGCACAATCTCCCATCAAAGATTAGCATAGCATGTACACAACTTGCCCCTTCAAGACAGATTAAACAGTGCTGTACTGTCACCTGAAGTAGCACTATTACTTGTCGTGGGGGGGAAAGGGTCCACTAAAGTAATCAAGACGATGAGGCCTATAGAAGCCGAAACATGCTACCACTATGCGTATCCATCTTGGTCAAGTGGGCAAGAACAAACACCAACAACAACAATGTGCACCAAAAAGAACCCACCTCACACACACAATCTCACCAATTGTATGTACTGATGATGTCTTCCATTTGATTTCAATGGCAAATACTCCAAAAAGGAGCACCTGAATTGTCATCTCACTCACATACCACAAAGGACCATTGACACCATACTCCCATGTAACATTAGAGCTTTGCAAAATAGTAGCTGCCCAAGTCCACTGTGATACAATGACACTCACAATCAAGCCTGTCTTGATGCTCCTACTAGTTGTATTGCACCATTCTGAGGTGTGCTAAACATTAAGCAAGCTCTCACATTTGGCAAACATATCCACCAATGTACTTCGATTTGCATCTCTTGGAAATAGTTTAGTACTTCCTCACAAAACCCATAATCGACATATCTTAAAATATCAAAAAAAAATCCCTGCTCTTCTCTTTCTTCAGCATAGAATGAAAGAGCAAACATAACAACTAAGTATGTACAAAGTATCAAATCACACGCACAACTTTTGGGTGGTTTTCACACCTCGAATGCGCAACAATACGACAACGGTCAAAAATAATAACTTTTGGTAAGCCATGATTAGTGAAAACTGTTTTAAAAAACAATTGTGCTCCCTGAGATGTTGTTAAAGTTTTCTTGCATGGAATGAAATATGCTTGTTTACTAAACTTGTCTACAACAGTCCAAATCATATCATGATTAGCTTTAGTGTTAGGTAAACCAGTAATAAAATCCATAGAAATCTGTTCCCATGGTCTTGATGGAATAGATAAAGGCATTAGTAAACCATACTATTTACCATGATGTCTCTTAACTCTTTGACAAACTAAACATTCAGAAACAAAGTTAGATACATTAGTATCCATATGTGGCCAATAAAAATCTTCAGTCAATGTACGCAAAGTAGATATAATACCTCTATGACCTTGATATGAAGGACAATGAATCTCTTTTCATAAAACATGAATCCATCATTGTAAGACAGTGAATCAATAGGAATCCAATTATTTCCAACTAATTTATTCCAACCAGCTTGAAAAATAATGTCCTGATGATAAGTATCTTTCATAGGGGTTAGAGAATTAAATGATATGACAGAGATATTATGAATTGTTGGTCCTCTACTTAAAGCATCGGCTACTATATTCTCTTTACCTGGTTGATATTGGATAAGGGGATGAAAAATCTGAATGAAAGCTGCCCATTTGATATGTCGGTCAGATATTTGGGGTTGACTAAGGAGATGTCTAATACTTTGTTGGTCAGTCTTAATCATAAACTCATAACCCATTAAGTAATGTTTCCATTGTCTTAAAGCGTATCCTACAGCTAGTAATTCCTTATCATATGTAGAATATTTAAGTTCTGATGGTTTCAATTTACAGCTAGAGTAGGCTATGGGATGATTATCTTGCATAAGTACAACTCCTATTCCAGATCTGCTAGCATCAGTAACTACTAAAAAGAATGGTCTATTGAAATCAGGTAGATGTAATACAGGAGCATGGGTTAATGCATATTTTAATAAATCAAAAGATTTTTGTTGATTATCAGACCAATGATAAACAATACCTTTCTTTAAAAGTTTAGTCAAAGGCAAAGCAAGTAATGAAAATTTTCACACAAACTTCCTATAAAAACTAGCAAGACCTAGAAAAGAACATAACTCATGCACATTTTTAGGTATGGGCCAGTTTAATATTGCTTCTATCTTCTTAGGGTCAACCTTAATACCTTCTAATGACACAATATGACCTAGATATTCAATTTCTGTTTGAAAGAATTCACTCTTTTTTGGATTAGCATACAATTGATTATCTTTCAACAACTTGAAAACCAAAGATAGATATTCATAATGCTCTTTCTCATTTTTACTGAATACCAATATATCATCAAAGAATACTATAACACAATGCTGATATTTCAAAAATATGTGATTCATCATTCGACTAAATATAGCAGGTGCATTAGTCAATCCAAAAGGCATCACTAAAAATTCGTAATGCCCAAATTTCTAAATGCAGTTTTGAATATATCAGATTTATCTAATCTTACTTGATGATAACCAGATTTAAGATCTATTTTACTGAATATGGCAGAACCTTGTAGTTTATCCATAAGATCATCTATCCTAGGAATTGGATATCTATTCTTAACAGTAATTTTATTTAGGGCACAATAATCAATGCACTTGCGATAAGTATTATTATTCTTCTTTACCAATAAAACAGGTGTGCCAAATGGAGAACTACTAGGTCTAATTAATCCTTCGTTTAATAATTCCTCTACTTGATTTTGAATTTCTTTGTGTTCAATCTGGTTATGCCTATATGGTGCTTTACATGGTGGTTGTGTACTAGGAATTAAATCTATTTTGTGGTCTTCAGGATGTGAAGGAGGTAGTCCAGGTGGTAAATCTTCAGCAAAATAATCTTTAAATTATGCAAGGAATTCTTTATGCCTAGGGTGCATATGTTTTTCTTTAGCTTGAAGTTCATTGACCCAAATTATATAAGATTTACTACTTTTACGTAATGCACGTTTAGCTTGAGTATGAGTAAGTAGTGGAAAATTATTAGATGCGTGCATACCATGCAATGTAATGTGTTTTCCTTGAAAATAAATTTTAATTGAATGCATGGAATGATCTATGTTAGGATTATGCTGATGATGCCAAGGCATACCTAGGATAATATCACTGGATTGTAAAGGTACAACTAGGAAATTCCTTCTTTTAGTATATTCACCAATTTTAATTTCTAAGTCATGCACCTCTTGTCTTCCATTATATCTTGTGCCTAAGAATGCTGCTTTAATGCGATAATGCGTAGAAACAATTTTTAATTTCAATTCTTTCACTAACTTTACAAAAATAAAATCATGTGTCCATCATCATGCAAAATAATATTTTCTTTTCCATGCACTAAATATTTCATTGTCAACAAAGAATGTGGAATTGGCATACCTGGTAAAATATCTGAAGGAGTAGCAATATCGTCCTCATCTTCCGTAAAGTCAGGCATTTCCTCACATTCTTCATCTTCCATTGCTCCAAGATAATTGATATGGACAGGTGGCTTCTTCGATTGGCAATAGGCTTGCTAGATGTTCAGGTTGATGGCATTTGTAACAAACTATAGGTTTGGCTTTAGATACATTGTTGGCAATGGCAGGAAGTCTAAGAATATTGGGATTTGGCTGTGAGGATGGCTTAGGGTTTGGATTGATATTTGATGGCAAAGCAGGTGGTCGTGTCCAAGACTTACAGAATGAAGATGGAAGAAAATGACTTTGATTGAATCTTCTAAAATTTGAATTGAATTGCTTGGAACCATAGTTACCATTTGCTTGAAATTGTTGTGGGCGCTTGTCTCTTCCTCGAATCTTGTCTTTAGTGTCATGAGCCAAAGAAATTGCATCTTCAAGGGTTGTTGGCTCGAACATATTGACTTCAGCATAGTAATGTCCAAGTAAGCTAGACATAAATTTGCGCTTGTGAATCGCTTCAGGTACGTCTTCAAGCATTCGGAGTTGCAGTAGGACATTCTAAAAACGTTTAGTGTATTGGGAAATAGGTTCACGTTCTCTTTGCTGTAGAAGATCCCATTGCTTTATGGATTTTTCATGGAATTGAGGATGAAGAAAATTCTGCAAAAACTTCTTTTTGAAACTCTCCCAGGTAGTGGGACAATCAATGCTCTTGCGAACCACAATCCACCATAGAGATGCTCAATCGACTAAATGATTAGTGACACATTTAATTTTGTCTTTTTCAGCATATGTCTCTTCATGAAAGTAATCATCAAACCGACTGATAAATGCAAGTATAGTCTTTCCATCTCGAGTTCCATTGAAAGTACGGAATTTGAAATTTCTTTTACTTATCTTTGTTTCTTTGTGGATGGATTGAGCTTCGAGAGACATCGATGGTTCATCGGATAAGATCTTCCAGTTGTGGTCCATCTTTGTCGGTGGTCGATCGTTGCAAATTGGCCAATTGAGTTTGTAAAGCTTGTTAGGCTCTTCATTCTTCATCGAGCTGCATCATAATTAAATCCAATTTTTATTCCATCGTAGGTTCGGGAAGATCGCCTTGAGCCATTAAATCGTCCATATTTTTTTCTGTCATCTTGTAAAATCCAAAAGACCTCACACTCTCAAAATTCAATTAGCGGAATGAGCGTAGCTCAAAGTCGTGTATGACCTTTTGCATGTGCTAAAACTGGTTCAGCAAGTCTGCGTATACGAAGAGAGTTTTCCAGGGAACAACTTTGTAGTTTTGTGCTTCTGCGTAGGAACAATCCTTATAGGAGTTATTGAGGTAAGTCAGTTTTGATCTCTCTTGACTTAGTAAACTTGTGGAACTTGACAGACTTTATAGATTAGTGACTTGTGGCTTAGTTGATTAAGCTTATAACTAATCTGAAACTAACGACAAATTTTAGGGGGGGGCCGTTTTGTTGCGCCGAAAATCACGGAAAGAAGCTGCTGTTGCCGCCAATTTTGAAATTGAAGTAACTAAGCTTTTTAAAAGCTTAGTTGTAAGATTTAGCTTAAGCTTATGAAGTTTTTAGATATGAAGTTTATCTATTTTATTGACTCTGGAGAAACGACTTGATGAAGGAGATGTAGGAGTGGTCCTCCACTTCCTCAGGCCGGTCCTTCACGATCAGAGGCTGTAGACAGAGGTTCTTGACTGCCAAGAATCCACCTGTATCGACCATTCGCGATGAAACTGACTGCAGAGCTCGATCGTTCCAGGAGCTCCGCCTTCGCACAAGATGGGTAGCGATTGGAAGCTCTCGATCTTAGCTTCGCTCTGATACCACTGGTGCACAAATCGGATGCCGTAAGCGTGTGTAGTGAGCGATGGAAGGTCCCTAAGAACAAAAGAACTCTACTTTTTGCAAAAAACTCAAGGTAGAAAGCATGGACGACATGAACAAGAGACCAATTGGGTGCAATCTCCCCCCATCCCTTGTGTGAGTGCTCCACAAAGCATGTTTTTTTTTGTATTTATCATCTTCAAGCTCAAATAATAGCCCAAATTACAGAATAGCACGCTTTTGGCTTTTGAGTTTGCTTTAGTGCTAAATAGAAATAAAGCTAATGGACGGGCACCCAAAGAGTCAGGCATACCCCATACAATGTCCAAATACAAATATTATAATTGTGCACCCGTGCGCATACAAAAATAATAAATAAATATCCAATGCCTTAATAAATAGGCGCGACAAAATATAGGCGCCATGCCTAAGATATGCGCCCATCAAAATATAGGTGATAACTCGAATATACGCTATCCTCCAATGCTTTCCTCCGCCACTGTTGCTATCTCTACACATCAACTGAAGCATTCACAATCATTAGTAAAATAATACAATTAAACCAACATAAGTGAATACCTAGAAGTCTTCAGCTAGATAAACAAATCAATTGGTTAGAAATCAATCATAACCTTAATTTATCACGAGTGCGCACTCTAAACTCATAAATGTTTATTAATTTAATATGTATTTTGCGGAATCACCCGCTATGGAATCACCCATGTACACACTAAATTAACGAAACGCCTGAAAAGGATAGGCGTCCCCATCGACTTCTCCCACAAAGAATCCACTTTGTGTATGAGCCCCAGTAAACAAAGTTTATGGAATCCATCGTAAAACCTCACGGAATCCACTATGGCACAGAATCCACTGTGAAATATGCCTCCTGGTATGAGTTTCAAACAAGTTCCTTTACATCAATTGATCTTATTTATCTTTGAAATACATCCAGCCGGAAGGCTAATCCATAATCCGCCCGAAGGCTATCCATAATCTGCTCGAAGGTCTTAATCCACTCGAAGGAGGCTATCCATAATCCACCGGAAGGCAAGCCAACAATCCACATGGATTACTAATCCAAGATTTCGCCTGTAGACTAGTATGCGGGCCTTGAGATCCAATCCTGAGTCACGTCAGCCTCTTGTGCAGGGCCCGGAAGGCAAGGGATTTACGGCTAAAGCCCCCCTGGCACCCAAGAGTCCATCTGCTCCAAGTAGTGCCCAATGGAGAGACCTCTCGTGGAGGGTTCAATCCACGTTCCCGGCGCGGCTAACAACCCCCTTAGTAAGGGTCAAGCAGACAGTCAGGGGTAACTGATGCTGCCTCTCCCTTCAAGCCTTCAACCTGAAGCATTAATTATCTTTCCATCCTTTAGGTCCTTGAGCAAGCAATGCAAACAATGCTCCTAAACTGTTACAAACACAATCAATCCAGTGGTAGTTTAATTGGCCAACTACTAAGGAGTGAATCCTTCTCTTCGAATGCATCCAGCATTCGATCCGGGTTCAATTGCAACTTGGCAAGATCCCCAAGGGTTTGTTTGTTTATCCTTTTGTCCTTGGGTTAGGGTCATACCCTATCAACCCAAATTAACCAACACCTTAAGTTTCTTAAATTAAGTTAGTAAATCCTGGTGACCATGTCGCTCTAACTTGATTGATCCTTTGCTTACTAGGCAAAACATAACTTCCCTTAACTTGGAAAATTAGCCCAAGAAGGGTGATGTAGCAGGATGTCTACTCATCCTCTTGCAAGTTAGACTTGCGCTAGAACCTGCCAGCCTTGTTCCAAGGAGTGGAAACTCTATTTTGTGATTTAACACAACCATGCGATGTTACAACTTGTTGCGTAAGTGTTGCACGTAACTCATGGGATCATTTCACCCATCAAACTGTGTTTTTTGGTCAAGGAATTTGATTAGTCAGGATGTAGGGTTTGGGGTGTCTTCTTACCCAACCCAATGCTAACCTTGCTAGGCCAATAACGTTTGGGCCTAGGGTTTCTAACTCAATCGGATGTCGTTCAATCCTTAGGGTAAAACCCTAGATCATTAGTACATGGGCGTCCGATTAATCCCAAATATTCTGTGAATGTGGGTAGGACCTTTGGGTTTGAGGGTCTCGACTTGGCATCCAAGTGCGATACTAGGCAGAATTTCTAACATGTTAAACCCTAGCTAGCACTTTGAGGTGTTTGTTGTACTAACTAGATATGCTTATACAAATCCCTAGAGGGTTATAACATTACAAGTGATTTAGCTAAATTGGTATACTTGTCTTGCGACAAGGAACGATCCTTTCCTAGGGATGCATGTTACATATTCGTCATTTACACCTTTAGAGCAAGTTTAGCATCTCTAGGAAAGGATCATTCCTTGTCGCAAGACAAGTAGACCAATTTAGCTAAATTACTTGTAATGTTATATCCCGCTAGGGATTCGTATAAGCATATCTAGTTAGTACAACGAACACCTCAAAGTGCTAGCTAGGGATTAGCACATTAGAAATTCTACCTAGTATCGCACTTGGTCACCGAGTCAAGACCCTCAAACCCCAAAGGTCCTACCCACATTCATGGAATGTTTGGGCTAATTGGACACTCGTGCAATAACGGGGTTTTACCCTGAGGATCGAATGACATCCGATTGAGTTTGGAAACCCTAGGCCCATTGGCCTAGCAAGGTTAGCGTTGGGTTAGGAAAGAAGACTCCCCAAACTCTACATCTTGACTAAACATACTCCTTGACAAGAAACATCATTGATGGGTGAAATGATCCCATGAGATAGATGCGACACTTGTGCAACGAGTTGCAATGTCGCATGGCTTTGTGGTTTATCCACAAGATAAATTTGCCACTCTTTGGAATAAGGTTGGCATGTTCTAGTGCAAATCTAACTTGCAAGAGGATGAGTAGACATCCTGCTACATCACCCTTCTTGGGATGATTTGCCAAGTTAAGGGAAGTTATGTTTTGCCTAGTAAGCAAAGGATCAATCAAGTTAGAGCGACATGATCGCCAGGATTTATTATCTTAACTTAAGAAACCTAAGGTGTTGTTTAATTTGGGTTGACAGGGTATGACCCTAACCCAAGGACAAAAGGGTAAACAAACAAACCCTTGAGGATCTTGCCAAGTCGCAATTGATCCCGGATCGAATGTTGAATGCATTCAGAGAGAATGATTCACTCCTTAGCAATTGGCCAAATAAACGACCACTAGATTGATTGTCTTTGTAACACTTTAGGAGCACTATTTGCATTGTTTGCTCAAGAAACTAAGGATGGAAAGATAATTAATGCTTCAGGTTGAAGGCTTGAAGGGAGAGGCAGCATCAGTTACCCTCGGCTGTCTACCTGACCCTAACCAAGGGGGTTGTTAGCCACGCCGGGAACGTGGACTGAACCCACCGCGAGAGGTCTCTCCGTTGAACGCTACTTGGAGCAGAAGGACACTTGGGTGCCAAGGGGGGCTCTAGTCGTAAATCTCTTGCCTTTCGAGCCCTGCACAAGAGGCCGGTGTGACTCGGATTGGATCTCGAGGCCCGCATACTAGTCTATGGGTGAAATCTTGGATTAGTAATCCCTGAGGATTATGGATAGCCTTCGGGCGGATTATGAATTACCTTTGGGCGGATTATGGATTAGCCTTCGGGCTGGATGTATTCCAAAGATAAATAAGATCAATTGATGTAAAGGAACTTGTTTGAAACTATTTTTCTATGTCAAGTGCTAAGATTACATGAAGGAACTAGTGACTAATTGGCTAATTAAAGAAGTTATTTTTGGGTGTCCAACTAAATGTGGTAGGTAATTAGACAACTAAAGTAAGCCTAAGGAAAGTGCGGTGGATGTGGCCATGGGTTCATCCTACGGATGGGTGGTCCCAGTTGGCCGAGAACTTTTCTCAAACGAAATCGACAGCAGGGAATTTTTCACAAAGAAAATGAACAACAAGGAACGTTGACCTAGAGTCTAGGATACTAGAACCCCAATTCATGCTATTTTAGGGGAACGAAATGGGACTATGTCTTATGGGTAGAGAGGTCAAGATTTGCATCCCTCTCGTTTCCCATTCTCCTTGAACCAATTGCAGCATGAATCTGCTTCGACCCTGATGTTTCTGCGTAAAGTAGTTCGCCTGGGGGGCTCAACGCTAGCTACCAGTCTAGGAATTTGACCACTAGGGGAAACCCTAATTTAGGTCGGTTCTAAGTGGGAACGGTTGGAATGCTTCCGCTACGTGGTAGACTTGGGAAGACCTAGATTGTAAATCCTGTAACATTCCGTGGGAGTGCCGGACGGCATTTTCTAGACTCTCTTACCGCTGATGGATTGCTAAGGCGTGTCCTGCAAAGGGAACAGGTGGACACGTTACACCCCATATATCACACCTTCTAAATGAAAGAGATTAGTTGCTTCACAAAAGATGGCGATGGCATTGCCAATAGGGCCTTAACTTTGTTTGGATCCGCTTCAATGCCCCTCTCACTTATGACATGCCCTAACAAACTATACTACTTTCACCAATCTGACACTTCTCATGGTTTAGCTACCTCCCCATTTGTGTGAGGCGGTTGAAACATTTATCCACCTTCCCTAGATGTAGAGCCTTATAACTATAAATACAAAAATCATCAATAAAGACCCTAATGGACTTACCAAAATATGACTGGAAGACATAAATCATGAATCGTTGGAAGGTAGTTTGGGATTTTGTTGATTCAAATGGCATTACTTTGTAAGCAAAATGCCCCCAAGGCATGATGAAGGTGGTCTTATGTTGATCCTCCTCAGCTATTTGGATTTGGAAATAACCTGAATACCCTTCACAAACAGCGTATCTCTCATGCCCGGCCACCTTGTTGAGTATTTCATCCTAAAAGGGAAGAGGGAAGCAATCTCTCTTTGTTGCAGCATTTAGCGGCTTGTAGTCCACACAAATCTGCCATTTGCCATTCTTCTTAGGTATCACCAATATAGGTGAAACCCACTCTGAGTCCCCTACTGGATAGATGAAGCCTTCCTTCAAAAGTTGCTACACCTCAATGAGTAGAGTATTTTGTTGAACTACTCCCAATCGTCGTAGCCGTTGCATCACTGGCCTTGCTCCATCTTTTAGATTAATGTGATGTTGTATTGTTGTCACACCTATGATGTGTTCATAATCAAAAATAAAAAGTGAAAAGTGTTTTATCACCACTTCCATGTAGACTGTCTTCTCCTCAGCTGATAGATCCTTGGCCAACATTTTTTCTAACCCCTCCTTCTCGACCTTTGGAAGCTGTTGTCAAATTTCACTACTAGAAGGCCCTTTCAATGTAATCCCCCTCACTTCTAGAGAGATTTCTTCCTTCTCATTAGAAGACTCACCCCCTCTATTGTAGATTACCAATCCTCGCTGAAACTCCATTCATCAGTGGTGGTCGCCAATACAAAATCCTCCTGTCGGCCCTCCTTCATGTTGTAGATAATGCTCTTCTATTTTTTCTGTAGCCCCTTCTATGACCTTAGCTCTAAAACCCCTGTCTCCTAATCTTGTCTAGCTTTCATTCCCATTAGCTATGGTTTCCCAAGAATGAGTGAATAGTCGTTCCCCTTCATTGGCATCACCTACATGTCAAGCTCCAATTGCACTCCATACACCTTTAGCTTGACTTTCTTTATAACTCCCAAACAATTTACTACTACATTGTTAGCCATTTTGGCCCCAAATTGAGTAGTTTCACTTACCTCTAATCCCAAAAAATGCATCAAATTTTTCATCACATGACACAAATGTTTGCACCTCCATCCACGTATGTCTTTGATACTCTCTGCCCATTGATTTCAGTTTCCACTAGAGGCACAATATCTTTTGTCTTTCTAGCCTTGATGATTGCATTCATGTGTCTATTCTTCATGGGTCTAATGCTTACCATCTTTGACCATTGTCGCCACACTGTTGGAGATATGTAGTAATTATGCATATGAAAATTTTGGCCCTTGATCCCTCACATCATCAAGCAAATCATAAGCTCTAGTACCTTTACCCAAGGAAAAATCATTTAGCTCAATGCATCAGCGTGAGCGAGCCCTCCTCTTTTTATTGTTGCATGTGTTTGAAGCCTTAGAAGACTCTGACTCTTCTCCCATATTTTCAACCTCCTCTAGTGGTATAGGCTCCATCCTCTTAATTCCAGGGGCTTTCTTCACCGGCATTGCTTCAACCTCTGCTACTTTGACCTTCCCTTTGACATCACTCTTATCCAAACTGATCATCTTGATGTCATGATTCTCTAGCAGTGGCTAGATAGGCAAGGGTGGCACCTCTACAAGTGGTTGGGGATGTTGGAGAACTTGAACCAACGGTGGAGGCCCTAGATTCGGTGGAACAAGTCTCTCCCTAGGTGGTGTCACTTGTTGTCCCCTCCTTGGTTGGAACCCATTTGCTGGGAGACACCTAGGATGAGAGAAAAAGTATGTACCAGGGCCAATCTCTCCACAATTATAGTAAACATACTCTCTTTCTTGTCTCCTTGGGCTTCGATTGTCTTCATTTGCAAGGGGAGGGGCCTGTACTCCTTACACTAAATTCAACGAAAGGCTTTCAAGTTGATTAGTAATGCATTGTAGGAGCTCTTGCTATGGCATTTCTGGTTTGAGTGGGGCCTTTACTATTTCTCTTGGCATGGTTGGTAAAACCTGCGTGGGCTCAAATCTCCCCTTCAATTGGGCTTGATACTTCGATTTCCTATATTTTTCACTAGCATAAGTGACTGACTCTTCATAGGATGTGGGAAACTTGCCCTTGACCTTCTCCCTTAGTAGAGGGTAGACTCTGGCCAGAAAACAATCTTTCTTAAGGCAATCATGTACTCTCTCTCCCTCGGCTAAGGAGGCTTTCCATTTATCCTACAATTTAATAAATATGCCTTCATATGCTTGGTACTCCCTTAGTAAGGTTTGGCGAGGATCTAGGAGTTGTCTCCAAAGATCTTCAAGAGGCTCTGTATCTTGGTACTCATGCAAGAATGGGGTCTTGAGATCCTCCCAATTACCCCTTGTAGCCTCCGGGAGAGCTTGATACCACACTCAAGCATCACCCTTTAGAACTAAAGAGAAGGCCTATACTTTGGTTGCTTCATCACTCAGCTTGTGACTAAGAAGGCCATTTCTAAGTCATCTAGAAAGTCTAGAGCTTTCTCCCCTTTGTGCCCAAAAAATCTTGGAAAAGCCATGATAGAAAGATGTTGATCTATCTAATAAAAAACAAAGATGAATATGTCTAGGCCCAAGACATATCTTATTAAGGGTAGAATAAATGGATTTATAGATGCATTAATCTCAGCAAGATAACGAGGACCCAATAAGTTCCTTATGATATTTTGGAACCTCAGTTTTGTGCTAGCTATTATGTGCACAGTTTGCCTAGCAAGAGGACGGATAGGTCAATACAAAACCTTATGGTCCATAGGATGAACTTAGAGTAGAATGAATATGTGCACATTAAAGGAGATGTTATAATTCAAAATATAAAATATTATGGGATCAGGGAACAACAAGATCTCTCTCAATCTCTTAGCTCCAAAATAGAAGACCAATTTTTGCTAAAAATGTATCTTCCTACAAATGCACAAATACACCCTAATGTTTTGAACCAATTGAAAGTTGTAGAAAATAGGATTATTCATTTATGCATTAACTAAAAATTTCCACTACAAACTTTCATGAAGTGTGTTGCTAAAGCTCTGGCCTCTTAGATCCTACCATTTGAGAGATGCAAAGGATTTACTCACGAGTAATTATCCTAGCTTTGGTGTGACCATCATTAGCCTTGTAAAGTTCATAGGCTTTGATAGCTACCTTCTCAATTAATTTGAGCATTCTTGCTAGTAGTAGTTGAATCGCATCACCATATGTAGTCTCTCACCAATACCGCACACCATTGATGTGTAACTCCCCCTCCAAAAACTTGTTAATCCTTGAATTTGAAAGCACTCGCATACGTGCAATTTGCCGATAAAGATTATTCTTCTCTTGAGCTTCTTTTGGAGACCACGGTGGTACTTTTGAGCAATAAATCCCTTGAATAAGGTTTCATAAAGATTCCTCCTTAGATAACCCTTGACAAACACTTATTAAAAAAGATGACAACTTCTTAGATGTTTCTTCTTTCATAGAAATTGTAGAGTGTAGCTTGAGAAATCCTCAGCGGGGGCACCAAAATGAGAGCTGCAAAGATAACATGGTTGTCATACCCACCCAGCCTTCAATCCTCACTAAGAGAGCTAAAGAAGGGAACCACCTAGCCAAAGGGAGGATGGGCTAGAAAATCCCTTTCTTGAGTGAGCGGAAAGAACCAAAACACAACTTCACAAGGGAGAATTTGTAGCCCATCTTAAGGGAAATGAAGATGATGGAAGGTTAAGAGAGGTGATGGCTCCTAATTTCTCCCATGAACATATATATAACATGAGAAAATAAAGATTCCCCACCAATAAAGCATATGGAAAGTCTTAATAAGTTAAAGTATGAATGTAGAAGGAGAATCAAAAGAGAGTACATATGATCTAGACACCATATGATCTAGACATCATATTAGAATATGAGAGAGAGGGAGAGAGATAAGAAGAGAGGAAAACAAGAGGAGAAGAGGTAGATGAAGCTTGCCATTATGTATTCATGGAACGTTACATAAAAAAGAGACTCACTCATCTCTTACCTCAAAGAGATGGACTAGCATGAGGGTGTTGCATAATGTGCTCTTAGTGGCTCCGCCTTGGGCTTGGTGATCTAGAGTGCTCTCATGTGCTTATGATTGTGTCATTCTTTACATCTCCATGGGAACCTTATATAACCTCCATGATGGATTATATTAAGCTAATCTTCTTGATTAACATAATCCTAGATGATGTATGGAATCTTTGATAATATGGAGAATAGTGGATGGGACAAGTCTGCACCTTGGTCACCATGCAAGCCAAGGGTGGTGGTAGAAAAGCTAGAGAAAGGGAGCTAGATTACAAGAGAAGGATGCCCAAAGCACATTATTATAATATATTTACAAGAAGGATAAAATGGAAAGTTGATGTGATAAGGGTGAAAGAGAGAAGAAAATTACCTGGAGCAACCAGTTTGTGCCTTCGTAACTTCAAATCGGTGAAGAATTTGAAAAAGTTTCTTTTGGAACTTCAGGTCAAAACCGGTCGATGAGTTGCACGGGAATTTTCTTAAAATTTTATTTTTCCTATAAATTTTTAAAATTATTAAAAAAGACTTCCAAAAGCTATTTTGACTTTAATTCCTTATATACATATAACCATATGACAGAGGGGGTCTATGCTTGTAAGCTTTTGTGTAAGATCAAAATGACACCATGATGTGGACATTGGCTTGTGTACAAGGGTGAGATGTCCTCTAATGATGGTGATAGATCCCAAATATTGGTGATGCAGGTAGAACCCAAGTGTAGTTGGAGGTTAGTCCTTTGAAAAAATCTATGCAATCACTCAACTGTAGGTGTAATCCATTTTCATCTTCACTAAGATAACCCATCCCTTTTACCTTTTACATTGACATCCCTCCTAAGAACTTGTTTTCCCACTTGCTAGAGTTATCATAACTGAGAAGCAATGTAGCATACCTAGTGCTTGAAGAGTAAACCCAAAGTGATAAGATGTAGGGTTTAAGCTATGGGTAAGGCTCCTGATAGGGTTTTAGGCCAAATTTTAAGCTAGAAATCCAGTTTGTAAAAAACTTGGATCAATGTGTATATATATTCTTACACTGTAGAGTCCAAACGTATAGGATATACTTTGGACATGTGGGCTTGGAGATTTCTGTATATAGTTTTATGGTATACTACTATTGTAAAATGTTGTACATCCTTTTCGCAAAGCATAGAAAATATTCGTGCACATATTGTAAAGTATTGAGTTTTTTAAAGATATAATATGAAAATTTAGAATGCTTGTAGCACTAGTTAGCATGTGGTGTCAATTCTCATATTGGTTTTTGTGTTCAAATGTCTTGCAATCAAGACTAATATCTCCGGAGATGATGAAAGCTTCAATTTATTTTTTAATGATGTAATGAGACCTTGAGTGAATAGGAATATTTTTGAAGAGAAGCATCAAAGAAAACTAGAAAAAACATGATCTTAGTATGGTGAATGCAATGCCATCTATATATGTTATGAAGTTGTATCTATTGGGAGGGGAGGGAGGAGGTTACATCCATTACAAGGAGATATATTGACTATTATGGGCTTATGTATTATGTAAATGAATGTGAAAGTTTTGGATATTTTTTATTTTAATCCTTAGTAAGGGCTCTATGGGGGAAAAAACAAGCTGTCCAGTTATGTGACATGGAGAGGAGGATTTAAAATGAATCAAATCATCACTAGTTTTCATTTAAATAGCGAGATTATCCCTTTGGCTTGCTAGTAAAGTTAGACAAGATGAGTATGAGGAGAATTGAAAACTCAATGGTGATATGGAGTCCTTGCATGAATGTAGAATGGTGTTCCCATACCAAGCACTTCTATGGCTAAACAATGATAGAATATACAGAACTGCATCATTTGATTGATTGTGAGATATGCTAATAGGCCATCGTGATGATGTTATGCATTTCTATCATCCTTTCTTGATCGTCAATCTAGACCTCCTCCCTTACATATCTATTAACCTTCTTATTAAACCTTTGAAAACATAGATCTTTTTGGGCCCTTTGACATGGGCAAGTACACTAGAGATGGGGTCTTCAATCATATAGAAGAACTGCAAGCACGGATTGGAGATTATAGTCAAAAGCTTTTGTTGGGCCATCTTGAAAATTCGTATGGATTCTTGATGTTTTATTTCATCACTTGTTTTTAAGGTGAAGATCAAGATTGAAGCTACACCTAAAGTTTCAAAAATCCATTGGTTTCTAGTGACCCTTTCATAAAGGGGAGGCTCTTATGCCATCACAAAACTTTTTAAAAGCTAATCTCGAGGCATGGTCTTGGTCTTCAAAGGAAAATCTATGTTTTATATTGTGTAACTAGATCCATGGTATTAAAAGATGTGGATCTAGAGCATGACACAAGCTATGTTGGATGAAAGATGAAGACCAAACTCATAATGACATGGACAAGTAGAGACAAACTATTACACAAGTGAATTAGGTTCCAAGATAGATTATCTTGGACTCATAAACACAATATTGTGTAGGATTGACAATGACAAGACACTTAAACTGAAAGTACAAAGCATCATGACATTTTATTCATTTCATATTCAAGTAC
This sequence comes from Lygodium microphyllum, assembly GCF_053477565.2. NCBI lineage: Eukaryota > Viridiplantae > Streptophyta > Polypodiopsida > Schizaeales > Lygodiaceae > Lygodium > Lygodium microphyllum. Next base: position 92,738,578 of record NC_141137.1, on the reverse strand, counting down.
AATGCTTTATAGAATTTGGGTTGTTCCAGTTTCCTCACTGTGCATATGGGATTCAGGATAGCTCTTCCTGGAGCATACATCATTTGTCTATTTCTCAACACCCTCCCCTCAAATGATGAGTCTCTACCCTTGATGGCTTTTGCGCCCCCCCTCTACATGTATACATGGACTAGGAGACTAGATCTTTGGTAGCCTAGTTAAGTTAAGGCTTGAAACTTTACATCTTGGTAGGGTTTTTACATCCACTATGGGAACCAAATTCCTTAGAAAAAAATGTCAGAGTTGTTGATGGTAGTGGAATTATCTTTTTTTTCTTCTTCATTCATGAATTGACCTTGGTGGTGGTTATTCTGCATATGTTGTGCTCTTTTTTTGTGAAAACACTCACTTGCAATATGGCCAATCTTACCACAATAATGATATTGCATCCAACTTCTATTGTCGGTGTTGAATCCTCGACCTCTTCCTTTGGGTCTAGTAGCTCCTCTGGTGTATAAGAGATTTTCCCTTGAGCTAGTCCCTTTTACATCTTTGCTTTTAAATTTTCTTTCTCCATCAAGTAGTGAGTGCTATATATCTTCGAGTGAGAGACTGGGAACATTACTTAGAGTGGACACAAGGTTCTCATATGGATCCTTATTTACACTTGCAAGTAGTGCGGCTATTGCTTCATCTTCATCAATAGTCTTCTTAAGAGTTGCAAGCTAGGTTTTTAGACTCTTGAACTTGTTAATGTGTGTGGTCATAGAAGCACTATCTTTGATATCTAGTTTATAAAATTGCATCCGTAGTTTTACCTTTGAGTTCTTTGCTTGGGTACCAAACATTCTGTCAAGTTCCTCCCAAGCAGTTCTAACATTTCTAATGTCAGATATATGATGTAGTACATCATCACTTAGTCCCCAAGCAATGAGGCCTAGTGCCTTGTTATTCATTTTCTTCCATTCTTTGGTTTTGAGCTGGTCTTCTTCAATGAACCTGTCTTCATCATCTTCCCCCTTGCTATCTGCATAATCTTCAAATAGGTTCCACAAGTCCTTTCACATTAGGTGATACAGGGTCTTCTCCTTCTAAGCATGAAATTCTTCACCATTGAATTTAGCTATTTGCTCAAGATATGCCAGGTTACTAAACTTCAGTTAACCAACAAAAGTTTTTATTTTAATGTGTCAAGATACATAAGAGAATCAGTGTCAAATTGACACTAATTGAGTGTTAATGGATACTAGTCGGTACTTGATCTGCTTTCTCTCACAAACTTCGTGGATGGCTTCTGAGCTTCCTCGGGCACTTCCAAAATAGTAATGAGATTCAGAGAGTATGGATCAGTGATTAAAATCATTTTCGATGACTTCAGTGAGAAGAAACTATGAAGAATGTCAAATTTTGAAACTTTGGCTATGGCTTCCTGGATTAGGGTTTAGACACAGGTCTCATTTTTTACTGATTTCATGAGCTACAGTGGATCATTTCCAAATATTTTTAAATGTAAATGTAGATCTCTTCAATATCTATAGAAGCCATATGATGTCGATGGAAATCTCACTGCGTGAAGGAGAATAGATTGCTCGAACAAAACTAGGCACAGATGAGCCAACGTCGTCCAATTTTCACAATGTTGAGCACCTGGGGGGGTCAATGTCTTATTGTCATGTGCCTAATAGAAGCACGTGGAGTTCACAAAGTTTTCCTAGAAGAGAACTTGGAGAGATATTCCCTCTATGTGAAGATACAACTCCTCCAAGCCAGGTGGGTGCTGCTGTCCACAGATACAGATATGGCAGCAACTTCAAAAACAGGCAATGCTGAGGCAATAGTGACCCAATGTCAATGATTGAGGTGCAACGAGGAGCTCTAGAAGCAAAGAAACACTTCTCGAGAAGGAAGTCCAGAGGAATTTTGTGGAGAGAGATATAAAAGCTTCAAGCTGATAGGGTACTATTGGCTATGGCTGCCATGAAAGCTTTATTGAACATAGAATTGCAAATGAAGTTGGAGATGAGATCCAACACTTAACCTAAGCTGGGAAGAGATGGAGATGATCTAAGCCATGCATGACTTGGATCTGATACCATGTTAAAAGATGCAGATCTAGAGCATGACACAACTATCGTGGATGAAAGATGAAGATCAAACTCATAATGACATGGACAAGTAGAGACAAACTGTTACACAAGTGAATTAGGTTCCAAGATAGATTAGTTTGGACTCATAAACACAATCTTGTGTAGGATTGACAATGAAAAGACACTTAATTGAAAGTACAAAGCATCATGCATTTCATATTCAAGTACAATGCTTTATAGAGTTTGGGTTGTTCCACTTTCCTCACTATGCATATGGGATTTAGGATAGCTCTTCTTGGAGCATATATCATCTAATTTCTCAACACATGGGTCTAAAAAATCCATGTAATGGGTGTTTCTTATATGGAATCTATTCACCTTTTCAAACATAGAAACTTTTACTCGCATGAAAATCCCTTCAAAACTCCCTAAAGGTGTAATTGACATCATCTCCTATCTTAAGCTAGTCTAAAATATATCCCTTGTATATTTTGTTGTATCTACTAATCAAGCTCATGACCTTGTATCTTATCTTTCCTCTTGCACCCACAATTGTGACCATGATTATCTATGGTTATCATGCATGGTTCCCATAGAGGAGTTCACCCTCTAGGTGCCTCTTTGTGCAAGGTTGTAAAAGTGTACAAGACTACACACTCTAGTGTTTATGTGTGCATCAATGGAAGAATAAGGAAATTTAAAGAGGGTCTCACGATCCTTTGTGTAGATTCTCAAGTTTCTAGTATATTATGAGCTTTGGTTTTTGTGGTTCTTTATTCCCTTGTGTAGATGAGTAGCTATAAAGGTCTAGTTGTTCACTCTATCAACTCCTAATAACATTTAAAATATTGATATTATGTTTGGATAGTCAACTTGGATCATCATGAAAACATTACTTGTAAAGTAGTGTATCATTGTATTTTTATCTGAATTGTATAGAAAGGGTTATAAAAATGAACCTCATCTTAGATTTACAAAAGGAACATAAATATTGTCTTCAAAATTCACAAAAGGAGTATATAAAATGGTGCAAAAATTTTAAAAAGAAAATTTAAAAATACTATTTGAATGCTTGTTATATAGAGGGTTAACTCAAGATGGACTCCTCGAGAGACATCCTTAAGCTAGAAACTAGTAATCTAGGCATCCTGCTTAGCAAGGTCCCTCAAACCCTAGCCTAAATCTTGGACCTAGACCCATGGAAGATGATACACAAGTGATCCCTATCCCTCCTCTCAAAACATAAATTAGTAATAAAAAAGAAATGAGGTGATAGAGACACACTTGGTAGTGAAGAAGGTACATGCTAAAACCTCCCTTGATTGAAGATGGACTAACCTATACAACACATCTCAAGTAATAGCACATAGGCTAAAAGCACTTGCACACAAATTTTCTTGTTTGCTATGAAAAATTCTTCCGTTTAGCCCTACCAAAGGAAGAAAATGATTTGGACCTCTTGGCCTAATCAGATATATGAAGACAAACAATATTGATCTAAATCCTTGATCCCCACAAAACTCTTATAAAGCATAAAACCTAGACCAAGGGATGGGCCATTTAAGCCCTGCACTAGATGCATCAAATTATTGGCTAACGCTTTTACATAAATAACAAGGAGCATTTGCAAAATCTAGCATTGAATGATTTGATGCATCCATGAAAGGGTTGGAAGGTGATTCATCACTACTTGAGTGATTACCCATACTAACCATTGGCAAAACCAAAGCAAGACATGTTAGTAAAACAAGTAGTCCCCAAAGTAGCCATGGGCTAATATCATCAAATAATTCTAGAAACCCATGAGGACCATAGTTGAGAAATACATCTTCAACAAAAGCATAATTAGCCAAGGAATCTGCAAAGCAGTTACACTAATGGAAAATCAACTGACAAGTCAGAGGCTCAAAAATGTCAAGCATGTCCAAGGCTACACACGATGGTACATTCGTAGAATGGGATCTCTCACACTGTAGGTCCCATTCAACTGCTTGATCACTAGCTATGAATCACATTTCACTAAGAAAAGACAAATACCACCAGATTTGGGTAAATATATCCCCATAAGTAAGGCCTTGTATTCTACCATATTATTAGTAAAAGCAATACTTAAATAAGCTCCCATTTTCATAACCACTCTACAACATGGGTCTTTAATGATAATCCCTACACTTGCATGCTTAGCAAGCCCTTGAGAAGCCTTATCAAAAGACAATGTATAGATCAGATTCTCATTAATGTTCCATGACATATTGATCAACCTACTCATACGCAGAGGTAAAGGATGTGCAATTGGTACTATCCACACTTAACTCAATGGGGACACTAGAATTAACACTATGATAGTGGTGGCAATAGACCTTAATATCCCACTCTATGTTAGCCTCTATACATAATAAGGCTTTAACTTATTGAAGTTTATTTTATCTTTAAACTCTACCTCTTACAAGTTTGCTAAAAGGACTAGGAGTTGTTCTTCCCTATGTGAACAATTTTATAAGAGCCATCCCACTTGGGTTCTTATTTTCTTGGAAATACCTCCTAATGTGCATCATAATATAGGACCAACTAACCCTTAACAAATTTATATTTTTTGGATCAAAGGTCGTGAAGCACTTTCATCCATATCTTCCCTACCTCTTCATGCAACAAGGTTTGCAATTGCATCTCATCAAATGTGCTAAGGAAGTCAACCATTCTCACAATGCTTTCTCTTCACCTAAAGAGTGATTTAAAGAAAATATCATGGTAGGTAATTCAATCTTCGAGGGCAAGATGTATTCTTTTCCATATACTAACTTGAATGGGGTGTTCCCTATTGCTCTTTTGAATGTTGTGTTATAAACCTAAATAGCCGCATATAGTCTCTTCTCCCAATCATGCTTACCCTCTGATATAATCTTAAATAGAATCCCCACAAGTTGCTTATTGGTACTCTCTATTTGCTCATTTACTTGGGGTTATATGGGGTGGCTTTGTTGTGCTTAGTTTTTAGAGCTTCAATTAAGCATCTTAGAGAGTTTTTGGCCACCAATATCTAGCACATAAAGTTTTCTAGGCAGTATGCCATTCAAAAAAGTGACCCCCACATGCTAAATTGTGGCATTCCTTTAAAATGAATGGCTCCCCATGAGGCAAACACAACATCCATAAACATCCATGCCTTTTCTATACAAGACACCCAATATTATTGAAAAGAAAAGTACTTATTGCTTAATGTTTCTCTTTTTGGATTTGGAAAGAGTTTTAGTTGGGTTTCTTGTGGGCAAATAATGCATAATAGATGCATATTATGATGGAATTGAGGTTGCATCAATCTTACATAGATCCTCGTAATTGGTGATGTAAACACATTCTTCTTTAGCCTCACCAAAATCTATTAAATATTCCACAATACCTTCTAATTTTGGTGTCTTGCTCCGAATCTCATAGTCAAACTCTTATAAGTGTTGAGAAATGACAAATGATGTATGATCCAAGAAGAGATGTCTTGAATCCCATATACACACTGGAGAAAAAGGGAATCATCATGAGTCTATAAAGTGATGTACTTCTTATCATTCAAGGATTGAATACAACTGTACTTTGTCCTTTCAGTCATAGTTAGTGTCATACTCAAGATTGTGTTTATGAGTCCAAGCTTCCATCTTGGAACCTAATTCACTTGAGTAATAGTTGGTCTATATAATTTATGTAATCATGAACATTGTCTTTGTGTTCCATTTGCCATAGTAGCCATGCTCTAGATCCATGCATTTTCACATGGTATCAGAGCCCAACTGAGCATGGAAAAGCTCCATACATTGCTTCCCTAATCTCTCTTCAGCTTTGATAATCTTTGTTCTAGCCAATGACTCCATTTTTAAAAAACTTCATTGACCTTCATGACTGCCATAGCTAGACTACACCTACCCTGCTTTGAGCTCTTGAATCTTCCTCCACAAGCCAAATCTCATAAAAAATCCTCTTGAAGAAGTGTTCTCTGACTCAATAAGGATCTCTCTGTCACTTTATAGTAGAGCATTGGGGTCTCTACTACCCAGCATTGCACAAATTATTACTTGTTGTCCTTGTGTGAGCTTGTAGACTATCATACCTATTGACCTTGGAGGAGGTACTGTGAGCAAACCAGGTCATTTTAGACTTTGCATCCTTATAGAGACTTCCTTTGCAGGTCAAGGCGCACCATACTCAACTAGTGTTATTTGGCACTAATCTACTTGTTTTCTTGGGCAACTCACTTGCTGATCAACATGGCAGAACTCGAACAAATAGCCAAGTTCAATGGAGAACGCTTTCATGTTTGGAAAGAGAAGACCATGTACCACCTTATGCGAAAAGACTTGTGGGACCTGCTTGAGGATGATGCCAATAGCAAGAAGGGAGATGATGAAGTCGGGTCATTGAAGAAGACAAGTTCAAGACAAAGGAGTGGAAAAAGATGAACAACAAGGCTCTAGGCGTCATTGCCTAGGGACTATTTGATGATGTATTGCACCATACCTTTGGCATTAGAGATGCTGAAAAGGCTTGGCATGAGCTTGACAGGATCTTTGGAAAAAAACTCTAAGGTCAAGTTGTTAATGCAATTCTATAAGCTTGACATAAAAATTAGCACTTCAATGACTATGCATATTAATAAATTCAAAATTCTAAAAACTCAATTTTGTAGTTTGAAGAAAACAATAGATGAAGTTGAAGCCGTTGTTGTACTCCTTGCTAGTGTAAACTAGGATCCTTATAAAAATCTTGTCTCCACTCTTAGCAATGTACCTAATTTTTCACAGAAAGATATTGAGTAATCTCTTCTTGATGAAGAGAATAAATAGAAGAACAAGAATGCAAAAGATGGTGTCCCATCATCTAGGGAAAATCTCTTTTACACCAAAGGAGCTGCTCCGACAACAAAGATCATATGACATGTCATTATTGTGGTAAGATTGGCCATATAGCCAGTGAACATTTTCACCATAAAAGAGCACAATAGGTGCAAAACGGTAACCAGTAGAATTAGTTTATGAATGAAAGAGAAGATGAAGAAGATGCTTCCACCATCAACAACAACTTTGATAGATTGTTTTGAAGATCTTATGCTTTCCCATAGTGGATTTTTTTCCCTCAGTGGATTTGCTTTGCAAAAGAAACCCTTGTCAAAGATGTAAAGTTTCAAGCTTTAACTTGACTAGGCTGCCTATGAGCTAGTGTCTCGGGCCATGTCATCATGTAGGGGGGGGAAAGCCAGCAAGTGTAGAAACTCATCATTTGAGGGGGGTTTTGAGAAATGAAAAATGATGTATGCTCCAAGAAGAGATGTCCTGAATCCCATATGCACAGTGGAGAAGAAGGAAACCATCATGAGTCTATAAAGTGATGTATCTTCTTATCATTCAAGGATTGAATACAACTATACTTTGTCCTTTCAATCATAGTTAGTGTCATACTCAAAATTGTGTTTATGAGTCCAAGCTTCCATCTTGGAACCTAATTCACTTGAGTGATAGTTGGTCTATCTAATCTATGTCATCATGAACATTATCTTTGTGTTCCATCTGCCATAACCATGCTCTAGATCCATGCATTTTCACAATAAGGATATTAACCACTTGGCTAGGTGATCAAGAGGTTAAAGCTTGCTCAACAATGTGTAACCTCTCAACCTTGGTGAAAAACCCATCTTCTTATTATGAGGTGTCCGCCAGGCTCATTCCAAGGTGCACCTTTTTGGAGTCCATCAATATTATTTCCATCATAATTCTTTGGATTATAATCTCGATTAATCTAACTACAAATCATAGACAACAGTTTATGCATGGATTAATATGCTCTCTAGATGAAAGTTGTCATTTCGTATAATTGTAAATATGGAAGCTAATATTTTATTATATGGATACTATCCATGCAATCTAACAAGTAGCTCTTATAACATTTAATGCAAAAGCTAACATTTAATGTAAAAATTTGGCAAAAAATCTTATTATTTTATGTGGTGATATGAAAATAATAGCATATTTCAAAGTTGTGAATAACCTGGTTGTAATGTGTCCACATGTTCACTCGTAGGACACGTCTTGGTAGCCCATTAGAAGGAGAGTCTAGAAAGCACTGCTTGGAACTCCCATGGAATGTCACGGGGTTTGTGATCTAGGTCTTCCCGAGTGTGCCACGAAGCGGAAGCATTCCGACCGTTCCCACTTAGGCCCAACCTGAATCAGGGATTTTGCTAGTGGTCAAGTTCCTAGAACGGTAACTAGCGTCGAATCCCAGGCAAACTACTTTATGCAAAAACTTTAGGGTCGAAGCGGATTCATGCTGCACTTGGTTCAAGGAGAATGGAAAACGAGAGGGATGCAAAGCTCGACCTCTCTACCCATAAGGTACAGTCCCATTTCGCTGCCAAAATCCTTCGAGAAAAGTTCTTGGCCAATCGGGACCACCCATCCGTAGGACGGACCTATGGCCACATCCACTGCACTTTCCTCAGGGTTGCTTTAGTTATCTAATTACTTATCACACTTTGTTTGACACGAAAAATCAGCTTCCTTAATTATCCAATTATTCACCAGCTCCTTCACATAATCTTAGCACTGACATAAAAATACAATGTCAAACAAGTTCCTTTTCAACACGATCTTATTTATCAGTCTTTGGAATACATCTTATAATCCAACTTGAAGGCTATTCCATACTCCGCCCAAAGGCAATCCATAATCCACCCAAAGACTAATCCATAATCCGCCCGAAGGCAATCCAGCAATCCACAGGGATTACTATTCCAAGTTTCCGGCCCCCGTAGACTAGTATGCGGGCCTCGAGATCCAATCCCGAGTCACATCGGCCTCTTGTGTAGGACCCGGAAGGCAAGGGATTTATGGCCAGAGCACCCCTTGGCACCCAAGTGTCCTTGTGCTCCAAGTAGCACCCAACAGAGAGACCTCTCGTGGCGGGTTCGGTCCACGTACCCGGCACGGCTAACAACCCCCTTGGTTAATGTCAGGCAGACAGTCGAGGGTAACTGATGTTGCCTCTCCCTCCAGGCCTTCAACCTGAAGCATTAATTATTTTTCTATCTTTAGTTCATTGAGCAAAGAAGTACAAAGAGTGCTCCTAACTGTACAAATGCAATCAATCCAGTGGTGGTTTATTTGGCCAACTGCTAAGGTGTGAATCCTCTTCTCCGAATGCATCTAGCATTCAATCTGGGATCAATTGAGACTTGGCAAGATCCCAAGGGTTTCGTTGCTTGTTTACACTTTTATCCTTTGGTTATGGTTTATACCCTATTAACCCAAATTAACAAACACCTTAGGTTCCTCAAATTAAGACAGTAAATCCTGGTGACTTTGTTCGCTCTAACTTGATTTGTCAATTGCTTGCTAGGCAATTCATAGTTACCCTAACTTGGCAACTCAGTCTCACAAAAGGTGATGTAGCAGGATGACTACTCATCCTCTTGCAAATTAACTTGTACTTAGATCCTACCAACCCTTGTTCTAAAGAGTGGCAAATCTATCTTGTGACTTAAACACAAAGCCATGCGACGTTGCAACTTGTTATACAAGACAAGTGTTGCATCTAACTTGTGGGATCGTTTCTCCTATCGCTTGGTATTCCTTAGTCAAGGATACCTTGGTCAAGATGTAGGGTTTGGGAGTCTTCTTGACCCAACCCAACCCTAACCTTGCTAGGCCAATAGGGTTTCTAATTTCAAGTGGAGGTCTAGTATTTGGCCATTGATTTATAGGGTAAAAACCTTAGATCATTCTTGCATAGGCATTTAGCTAGCCCTGGCATTCTATGAATGTGGGTAGGATCCTTGGGAATTGGAAGTCTTGACTTGGCATCCCAAGTGCGATACTAGGAAGAATTTTTAATGTACTAAACTCTAATCTCTACCTAGCACTTTGAGGTGTTCGTCGTACCAACTAGTTATGCTTTTACAAATCCCTTGAGGGTTATACCATTACAAGTGATCTACCTAAAACGATCTAATTGTCTTGTGACAAGATCTTTGCTTAGAAGAGATGCAAATACTTTTCCTAAGAGATTCAAATAAATAAAGTCAAGATGCAACATTCCATGCAACTATGTGAATCATAGACTTTTACTTCTATGCAACTATAAGGTTTGCAAATGACCATTTCTTTTCCTTGCTAAAATCATAATGATTGACAATTTGGGGGATAACTTGCATAAAACCTACATAGATTTACATCAAGAGCTTTGCCTACAAACCTTTCATTTAATCCAATTGAATTTCAGGCTTTAATATGACATGCAACCTTTTCTAGATACAACTTCAATAAATGAAGTTCATGTATCTCCCTCTCTCAAACTCTCAAGGTATCCTTCTACCTCCTCAATTTAGTAGAGGGCATGCCTTTATATAGGAAGAAGGGAATGCATGCTGCCCCCCCCTTCCCCTCTCTTTCTCCTCTCTTTATGCTAAAATAGCTCCTTCACTCAGAGTGGGACTTTAAAAAAGGGGTTGTGAGGCTGTTGACACTAATGATGTGATAAAGAAGATGATGATGATTATGATAATGATAAAGAATACGACAATGATTATAATGATGATGATGATGACAGTAAGACCTGTGGCTTGTTCACTGAGGTGGCCCTCTTTTCGATGACGTATGATCAGATTGACATCTCTTTTTTTTTCTTTAGTCTAATTGTTATAAGGGTTAATAAGTTAAATACTATCCTTACTAACCTTGTGACTAACTTACTAACTTATAACTCACTTACTAATTGACTTTACTAACTTATAAACTAACTTACTAACTTACTAATGAACTTCACTAACTTATGAACTAACTTACTAACTTATGTATAAACTAACATTATAAAGTAACTAACATTTATTGGAGGCACGTGAGTATTACATCCTCCTCCCCTTAGAGGAATCGCTATGTCCTCATCTTGAGAGAAACCATGGGTATTGTTAATAAAGAACATTCTCATCTATCCATGTAGCATATTCTTCATGATAATCTTTCCATTGGACAAGGTATTCTCTAAGGGTTCTACTCCTCAATTTTCTCTCTCTTACATCAATTTCTTTGTCAAGTTATAGCTCATGGACTCCTTGGCTAGGTATTACGACTTGTTGATCATCAAGGATATGGTTAAGGTTAGCTACATATGCTTTCAATAAGCTAAAATGAAGTACATTGTGGATTTTTAAATTCTCAGGGAGTTGTATCTTGAAAGCGCTTAGTCCTAAATACTTGAGAACCTTGTAGGGTCCACCATATCTTGGACTTAACTTCTTATATTCTCCTAAAGATAGGGAGCTCTTCTTTGGATGGGCATGGACAAATATAATATCTCCTTCTTTGAAGATTCATTCTTGCCTTTCCAGATCAACATATGCCTTTTGTTGGTCCTTGGGAGCTTGAATATCTTGTTTGATAATCTTGATTTGATCATCCATTTCTTCTAACATTTTTTTTAAAGTTTCTACCCTTAGAGTAGGATCAGAAAAATTAAGTGGCATACGACAATCTTGACCATATAGTGCTTGAAATGGAGTCATCATAATACTTCGATGATAGGAGGCATTATAAGAAAATTCCACCAAGGGTAGATATTGAATCCACCTTTTAGGTTTCTTGCTACAATATGCACATAATATCCTCAATCACCTAGTTTACTCATTCTGTCAGCCCCATCAGTTTATGGATGAGCTGGAAACAAAGTTGGGTTCCAATGGCTTCAAATAAACTTTTTCGGAAATATGATGTGAAAATAGAATCATGATCACTGATGATCCTTTTAGGTAACCCATGTAGCCTAAAAATCTCTTTTACAAAGCTTCTTGCAATATCTGCAGCTTTGTAATTGGTTTTTGTTGGAATAAGATGAGAAAACTTTGTTAGCATGTCTACTATCACCATCATTGAGTTATATCCTCCTTCCATAGAAGGTAACCCAATTACAAAGTCCATGCTAATAAACTCCCATTTCATTTGGGGAATGTCAAGTGGTTGGAGTTTTCCTGGTAACTTGACACATTCAAATTTTACCCTTTGGCAATTTAGACATTCAATAATGTACTTAAGTACATCACCCTCGAGTCTTTGCTAGTAATAGCTTTTCCTGACAGCATTAAGAGTTTTTGCATAACTTGGGTATCCTGAAAAAGGAGAGTCATGTGCTTTCCAAAGTATTCTTCTCTTGAGAGTTTGACTTGAAGGAACACATAGTCTCATTCTGAAATAAACAAGTCCTTTGTCCTCATCTGTTGAGAATTAATGATACTTGGTTTTGAATTTGGGATCTTGTTCCTTATTCTTAACTTCCCAAAACAATTGTTGATAGTCTAGGTCCTTATTTGGTTCATCCTTAGTCAACTCGATGATAGGGTTAGTAACCATTGTAGCCAGAGTTTCTGCCCTAGATGGTTCTTCAGTGATAAGAGAATTAAGGAATGCTTTATGACTAAGAGCAACTGCTACTACATTTTCTTTACCAGGTCTAAATTTAGTTTCAAAGTCATACTCCTACAAAATTTGGATCCATCGTCGTTGCCTCGTTTTAAGATCAGGCTGAGTAAAAATCTACTTAAGGCTTTTATGATCTATGACTAAGGAAAATTTATTTCCAAGTAAGTAATGTCTCCATAATTTGAGAGCGTTAATCACAACTAACAACTCCAGGTCATAAGTAGCCTAACTCTTTTCATGAACTTTCAAACTTCTTGAAGAGTAAGCTATGGGATGACTTTCTTGCATTAGTATGCATCCCAATGCAAGAGCGCTCACATCTGTGACAACCTCAAATTCCTTGCTTAAGTCAGGATTCCTTAAGATAGAAGAAATTATCAAACTATGCTTTAGTTGCTCAAAGCTAGATTGTTCAATTGGCATCTAGATAATAGCAACTTGCTTTTTGAGTAGGTCTGTAAGAGGTGCTACAATTTGGGCATAGTTTCTGATGAATATCCTATACCATCCTGTTAGATCTAGAAAACTTCTCACTTCCTTGATAGTGGTTTGGGGTGGCCAATCTTGAACATCCTTGACCTTGGCAGGAACTCTACTAATATACTTTCGGTAGACACTATGAATCCAAGATATTCAATCTTCCTTTTGAAGAAGGCACACTTCTTCTTCTTGGCATACAACTTGTGTGTTCTCATTGTCTCTCGGACAATGCGAAGATGTGGTTCATGATCTTCTTCCTTCTTAGAATAAGTTATGACTTCATTAAAGAATACAAGAATAAAATCATCGAGATGAGTTCTGAAAATGCCCTGCATTAAGTTGTTGAATTTGAAATGACCGTATCTTTTGTTGAAGGCGGTTTTAGGAATATCTTCATCCTTGATTCCGATATAATATCCTTGCTCCTTGTAGACATTCAAGAAGTTCTCTATCCTCGAGATTGGGTACTTATTCTTCACTATTACTTGGTTGAGCCCTCGGTAGTCGATACAAAGATGAAGAGTTACATCTTTCATCTTTTGAAATAATACTCGGGCTCCCCATAGTAAACTACTTGGCCAAATATACCCTTTCTTTAGCAGTTTTTTGAGTTGCTCTTTTATTTTTATGGCTTTAGGAATAGACATTTTGTAAGGTCCTTTTGCAAACAGAAGCGGCTCTTGGAAGAAGTTTGATCTCACGATCGACTTCTCTTTCGAGAGGTAACTCAGTTAGCTCTTTAGGAAATACATCGGTGTATTCTTTTAATGAGGATGGTTCTTCTTCTGTCTGACCATCTTGATTTGCCTTGTTAAAATTGATCAAGTAAACATGTAATCCTTTATTCATGCCTTTCACAATTCGAGAAGATTTTGCTAATTGAACCTTAGGTTTCCCTGTTTCACCTTGTGTAGTCGCTATTTCACCATTCAAATCCTGAAATGTGACTTGACGTTCCCACAATGGATATGAGAATCATTGGGAGTCAACCAATGCATTCCTAGTAAACACTCATATCTCCTAAGTTCATTACCTTGAATCTCATACTTGAAAGTTTTTCTCCGAGATTAAACTCTACCTTGGCAATTTACTGTGTAGAAAGTACTTCTTTTTTATTTACTAGTTCCACAAGAAATTTCGATACATTTGCTATATCTATTCCTAACTTCTTAGCGCACTTGGGAAAAATAAATAAGTGTGTACTTCCATAGTCAATCAACACTTTAAATGATTTTCCACGATGACTAGTTGGTGTTTGTATTATTGAATATTGACGATTTGGACCCTTCTTGTGGAATGCAACATGAACAACCATAGTAGGATCTTTCTCCTTATTAATTTATTTAAGGGTAATATTTGACATTCTTCCTCTTGCCATAGCCATTTGAGCATGGCCTTGGGCAGCTCTGCCTTGACATTGAAATTTGCCTTAGCGATAGTTTTCACCAAGCTTTGGGCAATCTCTCTTGAAATGTCCTGACTCATTACAGTGAAAGCACCTAAGACCATCCATGCTTCCCTGGGTAGTAGGAACAAAATTTCCAACTGCATTAGATTTTACCTTTTTCTTCAGACCTTGGTGAAATTGACCTTGGATTCTTTTTGCTTGACCTTTGAATCCTCCTTTGTTTTGGTTATTGTAGCTCAATAACTTATTATTTTTAAGCTTTTATTGTACTTCCCACATAATAGGAGTAGCTCAAATCAAAGCATCTTGAAGGTCTATTGGGCACATTGATTCCAAACAAGTGTTTAGAGGAGAATTTAGTCCATTGTAGAACTTGGACACTTGTTGAGTAGTATCCATGGAGGGTGCATATTTAAGAAGTGAAACAAACTTGGACTAATATGCTTCCAGGGTCAATCCCATTTGCTTCAAATTAAAGAACTCATTCATCTTTTGGGTGCGATAAGCTAGAGGTAAATACCTTCCTCTTACAGCTTCTTTCAGAAAATCCCAAGTAATGGTATTTTCAAGGGGGACACCTGGGTACACCACTGCTTACACTAGAGTAGTTGAGCTTTGCCAATTATTTTTAGCTTAGCTATCATGGTTTGGTTGGTTGGGACAGTCCACAATCGCAGTAAAATAATCTTCCATGGACTCAATCCAAATTTTTGCATCAGCTTCCACATTCTTGCCTCTCCCATCAAATTTCAAAGGTTTTACTTGCTTTAAAAGATTCTTTTTTTCTTGGGATTTGTTGGGAATTATTGTGGGCATGAGATTCTGAGAAATTTTCAATAATTTCCAAGTTAAACTTTACGAAATTTATATAGAGTTAATATTAGAGTTTGATACTCAAATTATTTCTTACTTAATTTATTAAAACAATTTGAAATAAAACTACTTTCCCATTGCTAAAGTTAAATTGCAATTTCAGAGGTTCCAAGGGAAAAGTAGGGCTCCATTATTTCTTTGATTGATAAAATATCAGTCAATATTTATTACAATAGATGTATAAGGCAATCAAATGGGAAAAAATACATTATTCAAATAGTTCACATGTTCATTCTTATTATTTTTCAAAAAAGGATTCCCTACTACAATCTAAGCATGAAACTTTGATATACCCTTTATGAAATAACTTGGATTGATCTGAGAGTAGATATCTAGGAATCTATATTTTTGAGAAAGATAAAAAAAATTGTCATTTTTGTAGTTGCGGTGGCTAGAGTGATCTACAACTTTTACTCTATTGGTTGGAAGGATATTTGTAGCTTTCTCATAGATATACCGGTTTAGTTTGATCTTCTTGCCCCTAATATACATGGTTGAGTTTACACTGGCTTCATAAAATAGATAGATCTTGACAACTTTAAGATAAGCTAGATGGCTTACATCGATATAGTAGTATCCTCTCTTAATCATCCATCGTCTTTCACGATATAGAGGTCAGGGGTTGCACAATTGATCTAATATCTGCATCGTCTGATTCCTTTAGGCAAGACTAGATGAATGCATAGTTGACGTAAACATTACTTGGAAGATCAAGAATCGTTTCCAAGATTCGTTACTCTACCATAATTCAAAAATATACATTAACAAAGAGAAGAAAACATGTCCTAGGCTGCATTTACAATCCAAGATTTTTTTTAAAAAAAAGCTTATGTCGTATCCTATACTAATGTGTGCTCTAATACCAACTGTGAGGTATCCGCTAGGCTCATTCCAAGGTGCACCTTTTTGCAGTCCATTAGTAGGTATTCTAAATGACGTCGCCCACCTGTGCTCCCTTGGAGTATCATGGGGTTTTGTCACTTAGACCCTACTGATTCTACATTTCTACGGAAGATTTCTAACCAAACCAACTAGGATCGACCTCAATTTTTGGGTTCCTAAAATCAGTCGGGTCTCCTAATAGCCAGCTAGCGTCAATAATTTTGAGTTTCCACTTCTTACAAGATTACTAAAATTGAAGCGGCCTTGCCATTGAACTTGGTTCAAAGAGAATGGGAGATGAAGGGGAGTGCAGTACATCAACCCTCCTGCCCATAAGGAAAAATCCCATTTCGGCCCCTTAAAACAATGCAAGTTGGTTCTATCTACTAGCGGCTAGTTGGTCAATTTATCGTTCTCCTATTTTTATCGTCGATTTAGAAAAGCTCCCAGCTAACTGGGAGCACCTTACCATTGGAAGGATCCATCGAGGGTCACACCCACCCACTTTCCTTTGATGATGGTATCATCTATAGTTTTTTAATTACCTATAGTACATTTATTGAAACATATACAAACAACTTCCTCAATTAGTCCGTTAAATCATATGTTTCGTCATGTAATTTATCTCACAGACACACATACAATTCAAACAAACCTTGAATAAAACAAATTCCTTTATTATATTGGAAGTTTATCACAATTTTCATATTTCCAATCTCCTACGGAAGATATATAAAATTCCATGAGGGGGTTCCACCCTTGTAACTAGTATTAGGGTTCTAGAATCCCATCCTAGGTCATGAAGAGGCTCCTTAGATTCTAGGAGTAATGTAGAATTTATGGCCAAAGCCCCCCTAGCATCAACATCCTACTGCTTCAGACTATCCCTACGGATAGACCTTTTCTCTACAGAGCCGATCTAATCCTCTCGAAGTGATAACCATGATTTCATTGGGTAGGGTCATGCAACTAGCTTGGGGATAGCTTAGTGCGATCTTTTCTTTTATCATGTTTGCCAATGTTTTTAATTAGAGATCTATATTATAGCAAACACAAACAATCCTTTCAAACATATAATGATGCAATCACAATCACACCATCATGTAGCTCACAACTTTACATTGCCAAGATAGACCTTAGCCTAAGGCGACCTTACAATCTAATGAGGATTCTCCTCCCCATAAATAAGTGTTGAGTACATTTCTTTCAACTTTGTTAAGCAAGACATGAATTTTCCATTTATTAGGGCTAACTTACCCAACATAAGTAATACCATTGCACAAACTATTCATGAAGAATATGCAATATCCTTCTATTTCAATTTTCGGGAGTTTGTAGGTAATATGATAGAATGGGAGGGTCTAAGTTGTTCTTCACATTTTTAGATTCCATCCAATATCTTCTTAGCATTGATTTTTCCTAAGAAATAGCAAATTTTCTAGTAAAAATACGACGACGAGATGATCTAGATGGCTTTTAAATAGACTTTCGTGAGTGTTAATCAATACTTAATCTTACCTCACTTGATAGTAGATATATCGAGTTATATTATTTTACTAATCTTGCATGTGTATATATTCCTTTATTTATTTCGTGCAACATCCACCTACAATTATTTCCATCATAGTTCTACGGATTATAATCTCAATTAATCTAACTACAAATCATAGGTAGCAGTTAACAGTTCATGCATGTATTAAAGTTGTCATTTGGTGTAAGTGTAAACATGGAAGCTAATAATTTATGTACTTAATTTTTATATGGATGATGTCCATGCAATCTAACAAGTAGCTCTTGTACCATTTAATGCAAAAGCTAACATTTTATGTAAAATTTTGGAAAAAAATCTTATTATTTTATATGGCAATATGAAAATAATAGCCTATTTTTGAGTCATAAATAACCTAGTTTGGCACGATGACATTGGAAATTTCATCTTTGCTTGCACTCACGTTTGCCACACCCAATGTTCCATTGGTAGTGGAAACTCCAACAACCTTGGGCACTTCCATATCTCTGGCAATACACGTTGTTTGATTGGTTGTGGTGGATCTCATGGTCTTTGCACCTTGTTGCTTTGGATCCATCATTCACGAGTGGATTTTAGAGATAAAGGAGGGATGAATTTGAGATGGGAGAGTGTGAGGAAAGATTGCCTAGTTGAAGATCAAGAAAGGGGGGGTTGAGGAGAGCGTGCCTTTATATAGGAAGAAGGGGATGCATGCTGCCTCTCCCTTCCCCTCTCTTTCTCCTCTCGTTATGTTAAAAAAGCTCCTGCACTTAGAGTGGGAGATTTTTTCATTTTAATTATTTTATTTTCTCTTTATTTTTGTAAAAAAAAGGGGGTTCTGAGGCTCTTGTGTGACATTGATGATGATGTAAATACTAACCTTATGACTAACTTACTAACTTACTAATTGACTTTACTAACTTATGAACTAACTTACTAACTTACTAATTGACTTCAGTAACTTATGAACTAACTTACTAACTTATGTATAAACTAACCTTATAAACTAACTAACATTTATCGGAGGCACGAGAGTATTACACTTATAAAGAATATAGTGTTTAAACTTCTTGTTGGTGGACACCATAGCCAACCAAACTTTCCCTAAATAAGTATAACGAGGCTCTGAAACTTCCAAATTTTGGCTTGCAAATGCAATCAAATGATACCCAACTGATACTATGCATTGTTGGAATTGTAAAGATATAAAAAATTCTCCCCTTTGGGGAGCTTTTAGCACTAATGTTTTTAGAGTTCCATCTTAACATCCTCAAATGGTACCTTACATGGTTCAGTCCACTTGAAAAGAGGGTTATGAAACAAGAGGTTCATCAAGGTTAGTGAATGCTCAGTCAATGTATTAATGAACCTACAATAATAGTGGATGAAATAAAGCTGTGTACCTCCCTAGTATTGGTGGGTGGGCTCATGGAAACATTGATAGCTACCTTTCAGGGTCAATACTGACTTTGACCGCACTCACCACATGACCCAAAAGCAAACCATAATGATGGGATCTAAAATCGACTGGCACTGGCTATGGCACTAACCGGACCAATGCACACAACAGACAGCCCCACCACATGGCCTCATTGTCTAGGAGCATCTGTAATATATCGATAGACTTAATTATGCGTTTGTAGCTTATATGTAGTCCAACATCTACCTTTCCTTCTCCTTAGAGAAGGAGATCCCATAACATGTAGGCATAGTGCCTCGTCACACAAACATTAGGAAGCTCCCCTCGGCTGATTACCCCGGCTCCACTGTGATTCTCCTACGCCTCGAGGATTGGCCCCAAGATGCATCGCTCCAACATATAAAACATAATGCACAAAATCTACTCTTTTCTTGTTTTGTACGATCCAGTAATATATAAATCCTCACCAAACAATCCCAAGGAAAGCATACAACTAACCTATAGCAAAGGCTCCATTCCACTCACAACGTATAAGTCATATTGTAGAAAGACAATTGCTATGCAATCCAGGATTGATACCATGCCATGCCTCATGCATAGTGCATATGATCCTAGTGCACAAACAATATTTATCAAATGAGCATTTTGTGATGTGGACAAAGTAGCCCTTTCATGATTTTCACTAAACGTATGCTTTGATGTATGGAGACTAGCATCGATCTCTCGTGCTACTAGCCCCTTAAATTGAATTATTGCAATTCTAAATGTAATGCACAATCAAATGTTTCAAAAAATCAAACCCTCTCAAACCTCTTAATCTCTTGACCTCACCCTTTCCCTCTAACGTTTAGGTTATGCTACGTTGCATAGGTGTAGGGTATTATTTTGTATGTATTTTTTGCATAAAATGGAAAACCCATGAACTATAATGCATAAAAAAAGTTGAACTGAAGCCAAAATTCATGCCTCAGCTTTGTTATACAGCCACAACCATGAATCATAATTTTCTAGATTTTTATAACATAAAAAACCTATTTTTTTCCATTTTAGCTATTTTCTCTATTTATTTGTGCATAAAAATAGATTATTTTCTAATTTATGATTATGGATTGATCATGAAAGCTAAAAGTTGTTTTTTCTGAGAATTTTATCCCATTCACATCTATTTTTTCCACTCGAAACCAATAAAACCTTCATTTTTACACTAAAAATGCACTTTTCGAGCCATAATTTAATTATTATGACTATTTATCATAATAGGTCTGTAATCTTTTAATGAACAACCCTCAATCATGATGCAAAAAAGATCCAAACCAATTTTTTTCCATATGAATTTCATTTCAAGAATCAAACATCAACAAGAAGCAAATTTCTTTTGTAAAAATGAGGCATACCGCTTATTTGCGTGTTGTGGGTTTTGTAATCAAATTTTTTGGGCAGCCAATGGACCTATCAGCAGCAAATACTCAATGCTGAACATCTCCCCTTAGCCTCCTCTTGATCTTGGAGCAATCCGGCAAGCATCCTTCAGTCGGTCTTCATTCTTCTTCATGGGCATGAATTGCCCCTTAAGGGGAGAGAAAGGGAGGAGAGAGAAAGACAGCTTTTTGATCTCCATGTCCAGGTAGCCATTTAACACATGGAGCCAAGGGATAGAGAGCAAAGAGAGAGTGTATCATGCTGGTAAGATCGGTTAGTATGGGTATATGGAGGTGGGAAATAGCATATGCCTCCTCTCCACCAAAATTGTCGCCATGGCATCTTTCTGCTGCTCGTGCGAAAAAAACGGATGCCCCCCCACAAAATCAAGATTGTTAGTGGCCCCCCAAAGGGAGCCCCCAAGGGTCACACCCTTTGGCCCTTTCTAAAGTCCATTTCCACTTGACCTCTAGCTCTTGGCCTCTTGGGCACCCCCATTTCCATGTCTGGCATTCGAATCAAGGACTGAAAATTTCTACTCGACTGTCTCGAAGTTCTCCACTATCGGTATCTCCGAGGATCCAATCCCGTAGTTAAAAAAGTTATGGAAATTCCCCAACTGTCGCTCAGTGGGTCTTTAAAGCACTTTTGGGGCTTTGTCGCTTAAAATCATATTGATTGCACCTGCCGCCTTCGAGGAAGTCTATTTTTACCCTGAAATTTGGATTTTTTGGCTATTTAAAAGCACTTCTTGATGTCAAAAATCATCTGTCATTGGCGACCACGGGATAGGGTGACTCAGCCCGTCGAATCCCACGAACAAATATGCACATACACACAACCACAAAGAGCATCAAGCTGATACAAAATAAGTACACAACAAAACACATCACAGCTCTCACCCAACCCCCTAATAAAACCTAGGCATGAAATCCACAAGGAGTAGGCCTAGCATAATCGGACAGAAAGCCTAAAGCTAGTCACTAACCAACTGCTCCAACATGGCTAAGCTAAAAAGAACTATCAAAGAGGTCATCCTAAGTGGTGGTTTGAACTACCTACCTAACTAAGGACAACTATAGTCTGATCAATAGATGGCGTTTTGTAGTACATTTTCCTTTTAGCTTCTGATTGTCCATATGCGAGCGTGTAAAAAGGAGGGAGCTGAGTGTAGTGACTCAAGGATAACAAGGCATCGGCCTCAAGTCCTGTCTTGGTACCCAAGAACCTACCACACCCTCGCAAGGCAACACTTAATCCTTTTCTAATACTCACTTTTATTTTCGCTCTCCAACCTTCTTTTATTCTTTGCTTTTTAGCTAGTTACCACCCCTAGGAAGACAAGGCATCATCCTCGGGCTTGTCTCGTCCCTAGGAACCTACCAGGCCTTCGCAAGGTGATAAAACGACTGCCTAAAGATTTTTCTTTCTTCTCTATTTTTATAGGGGTTAGAACCCCTTTTTACACACTTTTGTATTTCATAGATTTTATTTTGGATATTTAGGGTTTTTTTTCCATTTATAACATCATTTTTATCTAGCAAACTTTTTTAATTGCCTCACACTAACAAGACCTCCTAGAATAGCCACCTACTAGGTCAACAGAACAGGGTCACTAGAACTCACTTCTAACACATGTCTTTCAATGCTTGACAATGCCTTTGCAAGAGGCAATGACCACCCAGATCTCCCACAGACATACATAACCTAAACCTAGGACTTCATGCCTTAATTGACGGTCCCCAACAAACATAAAGAAAGCACCCATACATACACATGTATCATTATTTGCTTAAGGGAGAAAGACTCAGAAAGGGGACAAAACCACTTGGAATGGCCTCAAGAAGCATCTACGCAGCAAAGGCTCCCTCCAACGACTTCATCAACCTGTATAATGCAATCACTAAAACAACAAACCATTAAACGTACCTGCAACAAACCGACATAGGGCCCTCTTTGCCTAAAGAAATAGCACATTTCACTACAAAACTAACTGGCCCTCTTGGCCTAAAGAAATAAGAAATTAAAACCTTAAAGCAACTGGCCCTCTTGTTGGATTAGGCATCAACATAATACTATGTATCTTCATGGCCCCCTATAGACAAGAAGACATAACCACACAATACATTATTGGCATTGACATCATTCTTTTAGGAAAATAAATGCATTCACAATAATATTTATGCTGTAAACAATACACATTTCTTAAACACATTTTAAGAAACATCAAAATTGTGAAAATGTTAAATCAATGATCCCTTCATATACCCATTTTAGCACAAAACACACAAACATATATGCTATGTTAAATGTATATTCTCAACATGTTTCACCAAAACTTAAAACATTATTAGTAAACCACATGTTGTATGCACCGAATATAACTCAACTAGTTGTTGTGCCTACCAACATCAAATCAACCTACATCCAATCTATTTGAAAGTTTTAGCAAACATGAAAGTTGAAGTTGAAAATGATACTTACATATAAATATAATAGCGCTGAAGTAGAGGTATGGGACTTGAGGTGTGTCTTAAATCTCAAGAGTATCTAAGTTGATTGAAGAAACCTGTGATTGATAATTATGTAGGATGGTGACCTCATGTCCCAACAGTCTTCCTCATGCTATGATATGGTAGAAGGTAGAGAAAAGATAAGCTACCTTGATTTTGAAACCACGAAAATGACTCTTTTTCCACCTTAAAGATGGATTGGTATTAATTTACATGTGGATAGAGCCGCTTACTCTTGGTCACTATTACAACTTGCCACACTATTATACACAAGTGTAGGGCAACTGATGCCCAATTTATCTACGTTAAATCTCATTGACTCACACAAATCTTATGCTTTTATGTGAATATATTTTTAATTTTACAACCTATACAAGAGTGAGCTTGATGCTAAAGAATCATAATACAAAGAATACTCAAGGTTTCATAGTTTATGCTTGGTTGCTAAGCCATGGTGTTGATGGTGGGTATGAGAGCAAGGGTTTGGTTGGGTGCAAGGGAATAAGAGGTCAATCTAGGATAGTAGGAGCAAAATCATAGAGAATGTTGATGTGAACAAAACTAAATCCTCTAAACATACATTGTTGTAAGTTTTGTATTTGTCCCTTTAGTGAATGAGTTAGTGAAGGTGACCAAGGGATCATCTTGGGAGGAGGTATTGAGAAATGTAACATAGGCTAAGTCTATATCCTATGTATGCACTAAATAAAAGAGAGATGTGTAAAGAGATTTTGGAGTGAAAAGGTATCTATCACTTAAGTGAGATACTTTGTGTCTAGATTATTGAATGGAAGAAAAAGATAAGAATGGAGATGAAAAAGAAGAAGATTGATTGAGGCTCCATATTTTGTGATATCTCCCTTCAGTTGCACATCCAAATCAAATCCCTTTAGGAAACCCTAATGGCTCCATTGACAAAGGGATTGAATGAGATGTGGTCAGCCATTCTTTGTATAATGATAGGGACAAGGGGATCTATTGAATCATATTATTACAAAATAATTACATTGTAACTTTACAAGAGAAAAGTAGTAAATATAATCCTGACTTTGCAACTTCATAAGAGTACAATAGTATGGCAAAGAGTTGGCACAAGTCTCTTTATTTTGTACACCATTCCTATTGAGGATTCCTTTCCTCATCATAGGTAAGCATGTTGTTAATGTTAACATAACCATGGCCCCATCTAGCCCCACATTGTGATAAGAGGTAATATTTAACCTCCTCATCCTAGATGTGGATCTCTCACCTTAGGCAATAATAATTCTAGCTAGGTGATAAGCAAACTTGGCAAAACTCTCAAGAATAGTATAATGCTAGTAAAACTTCCTCTTGATTTACATATTCCAAATACATGATAGTTCTCTTCAATCACATCCACCAACAACTATACCAAAGAACAAGCATTTCTACTAGACATGGATCCATCTTAAGAAACTCACTTGTATTCATAAAATTCTCAACATGAAATAATTGCACGATCTCTATCTTCGATAACAATACATCCATGCATGCATAATGTACATCTCAAGAAAGTATTATATCTTTTCTAGATCTTCTTGTATCAACTATCCAAACCATTGCATGATCCTTATGATAGTAGTAAATATAATCAAACAAGGTACTATTCAAGAAGATAATGATATAAGCACTCTTTTTGTTCAAATAATCCTCATCAACTTGGGGAAAATTTTATGATACTTCATAATCCATCTTCTATGGTATCCCTATGAACAATCCACTTTCCTAACAAGGCTAGAAGTTCATCAACCTAAGTCAACTTGAAAAACTTTCCCTTAGATTGGTCTTACCTTACACAATTCCTCAGGTAATTCACTATATGTATAACCTCTATATCACGTGCATTCAAAGCCTATTTATCAATATCCTTATCTGTGAATTTTACCTTAATAAAACATAGCTCTTTTCTATTCAATCTATAAGTAACCCCTTTATATGGGACCCTTCTGTATGTAAAAAGTGTGTAAAAATGGTATTTAAAAAATCCCTTATATTGAACCCACATGATACATATATATATTTATGACTAACCTCCTGGGAAGAATTCCAAGGTTTTTCCTCGTTGTGATTTTAAGGAAAATTATGTATCTCCTAAGGTACCTAGTAGTGTATATATTTGCATCTTTCAATATCATAGTTGTATTGCACATAAATCTTATCATTGTTTCTTAAACAAGTTTATGATGATATGGTAAATTGTTAACTTTACAATAAAAGAACCCAAATTAGTAAAGAGTCTAATAAAAAGTAACACATTGTATACAACTTAAAATTGTGAGATATTGTAATAATATCATGGATCATCATTCAAAAGAAACAAGGGGGATTGGTGACATTGGTGGATAAAAAGTTTAAAAATAGGACATGTGCTAAGCAAGGATATGCTAGATAGGACCTGTGACTAAGTGTGGATAGGCTAGATAGGACATGCCACTAAGTGTGAATAGGTTGGAAAGGAAATATAAATGTCATTGGTTTTACTCTTCAATGTTTGTCCCCCATAGAAAAAAGTGTATTGGGGAATGGGTTTTTAAAGGATAGCATATATGTTTGCCGCATGGTTTTTCCACTTGGATTTTGGGTACATGTCCAAGGGTTTATGCTAACAATGGGTGGATTCTTCAGTGATCAATGGCATCTTTGCTACCTCAAAGTGAAAGGGATTTGATAAGTAGCCCTATAAATTAGGAAAAAAAGGAAAATGCAAGAGAATTTGTTATTTTAAACATATCATGGATTGGGAAGAAAAAATAACTAAAAAATTGAAGACTTTCATATGTATTTAAGAGAGGAGAAGAGAGGAAGAGATGATTAGCAAGTCTCATGTCTTTTCCTCTTGGTCTACACATTTGGACAAAGTCAAAGATCTAGAGCTTGGAAGGTGATTTGTACTTGGTGGCAAGGTTGATTGAAATAAATCTTTAGAATTGGATTTGGTGCTCTAATTCTCTCATTCTCTACTTATGATCAAAGGGAATTTCTTTCATATTTCTTTTCTTACATGGGAACTAGGGGTTAGTTACCTTGTCATGCTAAGCAGGGTATAAAAGGTATAAGAGACACTTTTTTAGGGCATCCATGCATAATCAAGAACTAACTCTTCATGTTCTCCTTTAGCTTTCATGAATTTGTTTCTCATTTTTCCTTATTTCTTTTATTTCTGTCTCTTCTTCCACTCTTTCTCTCTGCTGCTCATTCCTCTCTCTCCTCCCAACCCCATTCATTACACGAGAACTAGGGGTTAGATACCCAATCACATTGATTGGGGTATAAAAGGTGTAAGAAACCCAATTTAGGGCATCCATGTATAATTAAGAACTAACTCTTCATTTTTTCCTTTAGCTTCCATGGCTCCTTTCTCTCTCTCCCTTCTTTCATATATTTCTCTCTCTTCTTCTTTCTCTCTTTCTCTCTCTTCTACTCATTTCTCTCTCCTTCTAGCCTCATTCATTTGAGTGGCATCTAAATTTTAGGCTTTGGTCCTTTTCCCCTTTCTTTCTTCTCTATTTAGCTCCCTTTTAAATGTGAAAACCCTCGTTACTTAGGCAACAAGTATAGATACAACAAGGAGGACTATAGTTAGTGGCGACTTTCTTAAAGGCCTCCAGGCAGCCCCTTGTATTTTTTGGCGTAATTTACATTGGCTGTTCTACTCCTCTCATACCTCTTCTCAATTGTAACCAACCTCTCTCTTAGCTCTCTCAAACTTCAAATAGTGGATTGGGACACTTTCTTAGGGCCTTCAACTCTCTCCTCCAACATTTGAGCTCCCACAAGCTTAAAAACCATAGGAAACAACAATGAATTGTTTTGGACCGCCATTAAAGCTCCCTCCTCCAACATTGTAGCTCCCACAAGCTAAAAAACCATAGTGCACAATAGTGAATTGTTTTGGACTTCCATTAAAGCTTAGCCCAATCTCTCAAATTAGTTCAAACGTCTTCAATCTTAGCCTTCTAGAGCCTTATTTAGCCATTCTTGGCCACATTCACCCGAATTGAAGACATGGAGCTCAACATGCAAATATTTGTTATGGGTAGCCATGAAAGCTCCACTTGGAGCTTTCAACTCTTGAAGAGAAAGCTTGGGATCAAGCATGAGAGCCCTCACCATTAGATCAAGCATCAAAATCTTGAAGATTGTACCCCATTGAAGGTGTTTTATCTCCTCTGGATAACTTAATGGAGAAATTGAGCCATTGTTGGATCATGCTTCATCCATCTACTTCAAGCATTGAAGAGGTATGTTAATTCAACCTTAACATCTTATTTTAATCCACTTCTAGAGATCAATAATTTTGTTGGAGAGATTAATTGTACATTATACCTTGCAAGTAGAGTCCTTTACTGAATGTATACTACCCATATTGAATCCATAACTTGATTGCTTCCCTTTTGCATTTCAATATACCATGTCAACTCTAGTCGATTGGTTATTGCTCACCCTAACACATAGCTTGCTTGCTTCCCATTTACATTTCAATATACCATGTCAACTCTAGCCAATTATTTATTGCTTACCCTAACACATATCTTATCATGTGTGTTTTGAATTGATCCCAAGGCAGTAACAAGCCATTGTAAAAGGGTAAGTGGTAGCCAATGAGTCACTAAACTACCAAGGTAAGTTCCCCCACCCAAGCTCTTGTTCAATTCTTGTATCTCATGAAAAGGTCCAATTTTTATTCTCCCAATACATTTCATGGTGGTTGAATAATTTTAAAAAAAATCCATATATACTCTAGCTAAGGAAAAATGCCAATGCCAAGCAAGGTAGTAAGCCAAAAGAGATTTGACCCTCCCTTACCACTTACAACCTTGAAGGGATGCACAACCGACCAGCCCCCCCAGAGGGAGATTTACTTACATCCTGGTGATCCAAAGCCCAATACTTGTATGAAAGTGTAGTTATACTCCCTCATCACCCCATTCTCAAAGTGATACCCCTTGACATGAGGCACTTTCATTAAACAAGATATCAATGTATGGCACTTAACATGTCTACAATCGGTGGGAGATATATGACATTAAGGCTTTCCTATGCAATAATGGCAAAGCAAAATAAATAATTGGGACCATGCACGATATGCAATAGAGGCTGGTTACTATGATGCTTAGGCTCCTCAGTCCATGATCCACTCATATAGTGTGTATTAAAAATGGGACAGGTAGTGTCTTAGTTGTAGACATTCAAGGATAGTCAAAAAAGTGTATTGTAGTAGATTCTATATTATATTTGGGAAAAAACCCTATAGCTTATCTCAAAGAGAGAAAATTTCCCTTTTATTTGAATTAAAAATCTCCCCAATCAAATATATGTTCTAAAATATATGGCCATTTTTGTGCACTAAAATCATTGTGGACAAGGCATAGACCGCAATAGGATAGGCACATAGATTCAATTATAGAATTCCCTGATCATTCTTTGTTGCAAAGTTTCATAGCTCATCCTGAGGAGGAATTTTTCCCCCTTTGATTTGAATCAAAAATCTCCTTGATGGGATTTTTCTACTAGAAGTTACTCCCAGTTTACTCACACTGGGTCCTATGGATTGCACTTAGATGGCAGGACCAAAAGGCAAAGGCAAGGCCCATGAGGAGGTCAATAGGGAGATTAGAGACTGCATGGCCTCAATGAATGAAGAACCCAACTTGACACAAGATTGAACCCATTGTGCCACAATAATACTCGAATGCTGGGCTTGCCAATTAATGGTGAGATTCAAGAGGAAGTGCTTGATATGGACCCTAATAGTATGCTCAATCAACAAACTTTGTTAGCAACATGACATCTATCACATGGAAAGACATAATGATGTGGTTGTTTTCCAATCATCATTAGATTCTCTCAAAAATAGATCTTTTGATTGAGAAAAAGGCCCTATTCAACTCTTGGATGCAATAGATCTTGGAATGCCTCATTAGTCTTGTAGCCTAGTTAGCCACTGCCTTAAGGCAAACAAGTCCAAGTGCAAATCATGATGGCCTCCACCATTGGACCCACTTCATGGCCCATAGGGTATACTTGGAGCCAAAGGCATTCCCTCTCCTTCCATATTTGAGATTGATGAGTCCTCCCACAGTCATGACAAGCCTCTCTTGAGCTCTCCTATCATCTATGTTGCCAAGCCCCCCCTGAGATCCTTATCCCACACTAGCAGAAGCTCCCCCACTCTCCCTAGGATCCCTAATGGCACTTATTTGTCTCAGCCCCATAGTGGATAGCATGTTATTAATGGCCAAAATGGCAATACTGGGAAACATGGTTATTAGAGGCAACACGATTTATATGGACAACATGGCATGTATGGAAAACACGATATGTATGGGTACATGGATAGCAAGGCTATCATGGTTAGTAATGCATCAAATGAGCTCCGTGACAAGATCAATCTTACAAAGTATAATGGGCAATCACTATCCCCATTGAACTTTAAAGAATGGATCTACAAATTGGAGTCATACTTTAATATTTACCCAAGCATTGATGATCAAAAAAATCACTTTGTCTCTCTCCATCTAGAGCAATTCACTCACACTTGGTGGTGCTACATCATCCATGAGAATCATCAATTTATTGACTGGGAAGACTTTAAGATGCATATAGTTCAAGTCTTTGTATCTCCACTAGAAATAAATTGGTTTGCAAAAGGATGGTATCAACTTGACTGACATAAACTCATAGTGCGGCAAGAGTATACAAATTGGCCTATGATCTTGACCATGTATGTTGAGAGTATTAGTGATGATGCAGAATTACACAAGTACATTTATGGGGGGCTATAGCCTAGCTTTTCTGTTGATATAATGGCTCAAAAGCCTTCTTGAATTGGCTAAAAGATATACAACAATGCTAGCATTCTGTATTATCACTAGAATTTTGTTGGTGTTGGTTAAAATTTGAAACTCATCTTGTTTGACTCCCCCTTTCTCAAGGCTACTATCCTTCCTTATTTTGCTATATACCAAAACTTTGATCATAACCACCACCTTGGCCTTATTCATGACCTCTTCCTTTGCACCATAACTTTCATCACAATCACCATCTTAGCCTTAGCCATGACCATGACCACCACCTTGATGTGACCTCTATTCTGTCGTGCACTATAACTTTGACCATGACCACCACATTGTCCTTGGCTAAAACCTTTATCTCTACTACTAGTAGAGTAAAAACTATTTAGATTCGCTCTTAATTTGAGAAGAAGAGGAATCCAATACAAGGTTCTTCTTCTCAAGTATCAGTAGAGAAATCAAATCTACAAAGCTAGGGATATCATCCTTGGTATTCATAGACGACTCAAAGCTCTCATACTCATCTCTAGGTCCATCTAAGCATACTCCCATAACAACATCATCATCAACTGCTGTAGTGATAGGATCTAAGATCTTTCATAATGCTCTTGATCTTTAATGCATGGTGATTGATGGACATATTACCTCATTTAACTTGATTTTGATATGACTTGAGCTTTAGCTTTTTGGCAATTGTGTTTACCTCAAAAAACCTTGTGGGATTCTTTCAAGTAATAGTGAGAGTTTTAGATTCCTAAAAATAGCCTATCATACTATCTATGACACTCACAAATAGCCAATACATCACTTTACTCTATGTCTACTTGTAATTCTTCTTAACCTTTATTTGTTTGTAACGTGTCCACCTGTTCTCCTTCATGACATGTCTTAGCTGTCCATCGGAAAGAGAGTCTAGAAAGCTCTGCCTGGCACTCCCATGGAATGTTACAGGGTTTGCAATCTAGGACTTTCCACATCTGCTACATAGCGGAAATATTCCGGCCATTCCCACTTAGGATCGACCTGAATCAGGCTCTCCCCTAATGGTCATTTTCCTAAACGGCAACTAGCGTCGAACCCTAAGAAAACTACTTTACGCAGAAACGCCAGGGACAAAGCAGATTCATGTTGTACTTGGTTCAAGGAGAATGGGAAATGAGAGGGATGCAAGGCTCAACCTCTCTGTCCATAAGGCATAGTCCCATTCCGTTCCCCTTAAACAGCATAAATTGGGATTTCTAAACTCTAGGTTAGCGCCCTTGCTGTTCATTTCATTCGAGAAGAGCTCCTTGTTGTCCATTACGATTAAGAAAAGTTCCCGGCCAACCGGGACCACCCATTTGTAGGACGGAACCATGGCCACATCCACTGCACTTTCCTCAAGGTTGCTTTAGTTGCCTAATTACCTACCACATTTAGTTGGACATGCATCAAGTAGCTTCCTTAATTATCCCGTTAGACACCGGTTCCTTCACGTAATCTTAGCACTTGACAAAGAAAATAAGTGTCAAGAAAGTTCATTTTCCACAGGTTATCATATTTATCTTTGGAATACATTCATAAACTCCAGCCCGCAGGCTTATCCATAATCCGCCTGAAGGCAATCCATAATCCGTTCGAAGGCTATTGAGAAATCCACAGGGATTACTAATCCAAGATTCCACCCGAAGACTAGTATGCGGGCCTTAGTATCCAATCCCGAGTCACGTTGGCCTCTTGTGTAGGGCCCGAAAGGCAAGGGATTTATGGCCAGAGCCCCCTAGCACCCAAGCGTCCTCCTGCTCCAAGTAGCACTCAACGAAGAGACCTCACGCAACGGGTTCGGTCCACATTCCTAGCACGGCTAACAACCCCCTTGGTTAGGGTGAGGTAGACAGTGGGGGATAACTGAAGCTACCTCTCCCTTCAGGCCTTCACCTTGAAGCATTAAATATCTTTCCATCCTTTAGTTCCTTGAGCAAACAATGCAAACAATGCTCCTAAACTATTACAAGCACAGTCATTTCTAGTGGTCATTTATTTGGCCAACTACTAAGGAGTGAATCCTTCTCTTTGAATGCATCCAGCATTCGATTCGGGGTCAATTGCGACTTGGCAAGATCCCCAAGGGTTTGTCTGTTCTCCCTTTTGTCCTTGGGTTAGGGCCGTACCCTATTAACCCAACTTAACCAATATCTTTAGGTTTTATTAACAGTAAATCATGGCGACCATGTCGCTCCAAATTATTGATTGGTCCTTTGCTTCCAAGAAAATACCTAATTCCCTTATCTTGGCAAATTTTCCCCAAGAAAGGTATTGTAGCGGGATGGCTACTCATCCTCTTGCAAGTAAAACTTGCGCGAGAATCTGCCAATCTTATTCCAAGGAATTGGAAACTCTCTTGTGATATCAAACCACAAGATCATGCGATGTTGCAACTTGTTGCACAAGTGTCGCATCTATTCCATGGGATCATTTTACCCATCGAACATTGTCTTCTGGTCAGAGAATCATTGTTAGATAAGAAGCACGGTTTAGGGTGTCTTCTTATCCAACCCATTCCTAATTGCACTAGCCCGTCCTAGGAATTCCAACTCAATCCGAGTTTAATCATTTGAATGAGTGATCCTTAGGGTAGAAACCTTAGGTCTTTTCTTGCAAGCGCATCCAATTGTCCAACATTTCGTGAATGTGGGTAGGACCTTTGGGTATGAGGGTTTCGACTTAGCAACAGTGCGAAACTAGGTTAAGTCCTTAACATGCTAAACCCTAGTTAGCACTTGGAGTATTTATTGCATTGATTGAATAATCCTATGCAAATCCTTTGCGGTCTAGGTGTTTTAGGTAATCCAGTTTACTTGTTTTGCAACAAGGATGAACCAATCCTAGGGATGTTAATTTGATCTAAAAGGGGAAAACTAGTTGCATTACGTCACCATTCATATAAGCACGTGATTCATTGCCTCTACGTACGACTAGATTCACAATCCCTAACTTGTCTTGTTAAGACCAAAGCACATGTTAAATTACGACATAATTTCCATTAATCCTACTAGGACTTGCATTCATGAATCATGCCACTAGGCTTTTAAGATTTTTTGCTTAAATGAACCATACAACCTTTCCCTAACTACATCTCTTGATGAATGAAGTTCTTCGTACGATGAATGTGCATTATGCAACCTTTCCTAACTACTACATAGTTAAATGAGATTCATGCCAATTGAAGCTAGAGTTAACATATTTCATGCAACCCTTAAAATATTTTCCATGCTTTGCTATTTCCTACGGTTGATAACGACTTCCTTAATGAATCATTACGAAGAAAATTTGTCTAAAAATGCGACATGTGATTTGATCTTTCCATTGCTAATCAAAGGTGTACTACAATAATTTTGACTTTGTAATGATAGTCATTAGTTGTTCTAGACTCGTCACTTTGCAATGCACAAAAGGAAACTTGCTAATAAGGTACTAAAATGCATAGACACCTTATGTTTTTTTTCATTCATTCCATTGGAAGTACAAATGACCAACTTCGTATCATGAGTTACTTCAAGTAAATTTCAAATATCCAATTTATTTCAATCGCATTTAGCTAGGTGGATTTGACAAGCATAAGTGCATCCTAGTCCATGAAATAACTGTGCATAATTGCAATACTTCTACATGAAATCAAAAATAGGAAGAAAACCTCGACTTGAGAGCTACATGAATAGTGGGAGATGATCCTCCTACAGGGGAACCTTGTGACTTTTTAGGGGCCATCGTAGATGTGAGTTCGACTTCTGGTATGCCTTCGCAATGTACGAATTACTCACCTTGGTTCGTAGCCTTAAGATCTTTGCCCGTCTCCCTCGTACGCAGAGATCCCCTTTCAAGTATGAATCCTTGAAAGAAGTACCGGCTTGTAGAATTGGGCTTATGGAAGGCCTTAGGGTTTGGAGCTTGGGCCTTCTTTTTTCGGAAAAAAGAGGGGGTTCGTGAAAGGGTTCTTGTGAAGGGCCTTGCGGGAATGGGGACTTTAAATCCCGGGCTAGGGGTGGGCTTGTGGGTGATTGGTGGGAAGGGGGCTTAGGGAAGCCCCCTTAGAAGCTTCTTAGAGAAGCTTCTAAGAAGTCTATGGGGTGTGCAGAACACCACGTGGAAAGGGGGAGGACCAATCGTGGGAGAGGAATGATGGCGGCTGTCAAGCCACAGGCGACGGCCCTTCACGACTGGCGGCGGCTCCTTCTGCAGCATGGCGGCGGCTTAGCTTCCCTCTTCTCCCACGTAGCACTAGCCTTCCACCTTCACGTACGACTCCTACAGCCTCTCTCCTTCCTCTCTTCCAGCCACTAAGGGGGTGGGTTTTTATAGGCCAAGGGGGGCAGAGGGAACCTCCCTCAGGTGGGCTGTGCATGCAGTCCACGACTCCCCCTTGTTACCACCTCTCCCACCTAGCCATTCCCTTCCCTCAACCACGCATTGGTGCGGGGGAATTTTAGTAAAAAAAAAATTGCAATTATTTGCACCTTATCCTCTTAACCTCCTTCCAAGAAGGAGTTTCCCCACGATTTATGCGGTTTTGAACTCCGGTCCCGGTTTTTTTTTTTTGGCCAATGCGGAGGCCTTGATTCTCATGTGCGGTTTATAGGTTACACTGCTAGTAATTCCAATACTAAGAATAACTTTTGCATGAGTTTCACGCAGTGTGCAGGAAGTCGGTCTAGTAATATTTTTAAGTGGAAATATTACATTGTCTCTCCCTTGGAGGAATCGAGATGTCCTCATCTCGAGATAAACTAGGGATATTGTTGGATGAGAGTGCTTTCATCCATCCAAGTGGGATCCTCCTCGGGATAATCTTTCCACTAGACGAGGCATTCTCTCAAGGTTCTGGATCTCAGTTGTCTCTCCCTAACATCTAAGATCCTGTCAAGCCGTAGCTCAAGGACTCCTTAGCTAAGCATTACAACTTGTTGGTCATCAAGTACATGGCTAGGATTAGATACATACTTCTTCAATAGGCTGATATGGAATATATTATGAACCTTTAGGTTCTCAAGGAGTTGCAGTTTTTAAGCATTGTGTCCTAGGCACTTGAGGATCTTGTATGGCCCACAATTCCTTGGACTTAGCTTCTAACAATCTCCTAAGGATAGGGAACTCTTGTTCGGCCATACGCGAATGAAGACCATGTCTCCTTCCTCAAAGGTTCTATCTTGATGCTTCAAATCCGCGTATGCCTTCTGTCTATCCTTGGTGGCTTGGATGTCCTGTCTAATTGACTTCATTTGGTCATCCATCTCTTCCAGCATCTGCCTTGAAGCTTCAACCCTCAAGGTTGGATCTGAGAAGTTTAGGGGACTTCGATAGTCATGCCCATACAATGCTTGGAAAGGGGTCATCTGAATGCTTTGTTGGTAAGAAGCATTGTAGGCAAACTCAACTAGTGGCAAGTATTGAATTCACCTTTTTGGTTCACGGCAGTAGTGTGCCCTTAGCATATCTTCGATGACTTGATTGACTTGCTTCGTTTGGCCATCAGTTTGGGAATGGTAGACTGTGCTAAAACATAGTTGAGTCCCAATGGCTTCAAAGATAGCTCTCTAGAAGTGTGATGTGAAGAGGGAATCACGATCACTGATGATTCTTTTGGGCAATCCATGTAGCTTGAATATCTCCTTGATAAACAACCTTGCAATGTCTGAGGCTTTATAATTTTTCTTAACTGGAATAAGGTGTGCAACCTTAGTAAGCATATTGACCACAACCATGATGGAGTTGTATCCTCCCTGAACTTGGGGTAGGCCAACAACAAAGTCCATACTGATGAATTCCCATTTCATTTGGGGAATGTCAAGTGGTTGCAACTTTCCTGGCATTTTGACATGTTCGGCCTTAATACGTTGACAAGAAAACACTCGGTGACATATTTGAGGACAACACCTTTAAGCCTCTCCCAATAGTAGCTCTTCCTAATTGCATTGAGAGTCTTGGCATAGCCAGGATGTCTTGAGAAAGGGGAATCATGAGCTTCCCATAGTATCTTCTGCTTGAGTGATTCTCTTGCCGGTATACATAATCTCGTTCTATAGTAGACAAGTCCACTATTGATAGAGAATTCATGATACTTAGCTTGTAGCTTCTGGTCCTGTTCCTTGATAGGGATTTCCCTTAGCATCTTTTGATAGGTTGGATCATGGCATGCTTCTTCTCTAGCTAGCTCAAGTATTGGGTTGTTTGGCATGGATACCTTTGTGGCTAGAGATCTAGCTTTTGATGGATTTTGCAAGATTAGAGAATTAAGGAATGCCTTGCGAGACTGAGTGTATCGGCGACTACATTCTTCTTTCCAGGTCGGTATTTGATTTCAAAATCATACTCCTCCAGCACTTCAATCCATCGATGTTGCCTCATGTTGAGCTCGTTCTGGGTAAAGATCCACTTGAGACTTTTATGATCCGTTACTAGAGTAAACTTTTTACCCAACAAGTAGTGTCTCCAAAGCTTTAGAGCATGGATGACAGCTAATAATTCTAGATCATGGGTAGCATAATTCTTCTCATGGCTCTTCAGTTTCCTTGAAGAGTATGCTACAGGATGACCTTCTTGCATGAGCACACATCCTAAGGCAAGCGTGCTAGCATCAGTTACTACTTCGAACTCCTTACTGAGGTCCGCAAGTTTCAGGATAGGTGCTGATACCAAACTTTGCTTTAATCTATCAAAGCTAGATTGTTCAGCGGTTGACCATGCAATGGATGTTTGCTTCTTCAGTAAATTCGTCAGAGGTGTTGCAATCAAAGCATAGTCTTTGATAAAGACCCTCTACCATCCTGTCAATCCAAGAATACTACGTATTTCTTTGACAGTTGTTGGTATCGGCCATTCTACAACATCTTTGACTTTGGACGGATCCACTGAGATTCCTTCTGTTGATACGATGAATCCCAAATATTCAATTTGACGTTTGAAGAATGCACACTTCTTCATCTTAGCATAGGGCTTGTGTGCCCTCATTGTCTCAAGGACAATCTGAAGCTGGGGTTAATGATCTTCTTCCTGTTTAGAATAGAATAAGGTGTCATCGAAGAAGACAAGTACGAAGTCATCAAGATATGGCCTAAAGATATCCTGCATTAACCTATTGAAGGTTGCAGGTGCATTCATCAGCTCGAATGACATGACTAGGAACTCAAAGTGTCCATATCTTGTGTTGAAGGCTGTCTTTGGGATATCCTCTTCCTTGATCCTAATCTGATAGTATCTAGACCTGAGATCAATCTTGGAGAAGATCTTGCACCCTGAAGATGGTCAAGAAGCTCGTCTGTTCTATGAATAGGGTACTTGTTCTTAACGGTTGATTGATTCAACCCTTTGTAATTAATGCACAGTCGAAGCATTCCATCTTTCTTCTTCTGGAACATCAGTGGAGCTCCCCATGGTGAATTGCTTGGACGAATATAGCCCCGATCTAATAGTTGGTTGAGTTGCTCCTTTAGCTCAATTACTTCCGGGATGGACATTCTATAAGGAATTTTTGCAATTGACGTAGCTCCTAGTGCTAGCTTGATCTCATGATCCACTTCTCTTCGAGGTGGGAGTTCTGTTAGCTCTTTAGGAAATACATCCACGTACTCCTTTAGCCATGAAGGTCCTTCACTAGACTCCTGCTTCTGATCTAGCTTATTAAGCTTAATCAAGTAGATTGGTAGTCCCTTTCTAACTCCCTTTATAATCCGAGATGCTTTAGCCAATTGAATTTTTGGCTTTCCAGTCTCTCCTTGAGTTGTGACCAATTCCCCTTCAGAGTTTCAAAAGGAAACTTGGCCCTTTCCACAATGAATGTGGACATCCTTAGGTTTAAGCCAATCCATTCTGAGTAAACACTCATGGATACCTAGGTTCATGACCCGGAATCTGACCGAAGTCGACTTTCCTCCCAGAAAGAATTCCACCTTAGAAGTTTGCCTGGTACAAGTGACCTCATGACCATTTGCTAATTCAACAAGCAAGGTAGGTGCTTCTACTGTGGCTATTCCTAATCTTCTTGCACAAGCTAGTGAGATAAAGAAATGTGTATTGCCACAATGAATCAAGGTTTTGAAACCTTTACCTTGATAGTCCAATGGTGTCCGAATCACCAAAAACTGACAATTCGGGCCTTTCTTGTGAAGCGCAGCATGGACTGTTGCCCTCTCAAACTCTGCTTCCATGGTCGGGTCTTCCTTTTCGCCTATTTCTCTGTTGGAAACACAGGTGGTTCTCCCTCTGCCTCAGGTGGCAACTCCTTGGCCATGGCAAGTTCCTTGGAAAGGAGCTTGACGATGTCCTCCACCAAGCTTGGGACATTGCCTTTTGAAATGACCATGCTCATTGTAGTGGAAACAATGGAGATTTCGACCATTGCTTTGGGTAGGGACAAAGTTATTGACATTATTGGTCCTTGCTTTCTTTCTTTGTCCCCGGTTTTGACCTTGAACTCTCTTGGCTGGAGGCCTATATGCTCCTCTGTTCTGATCATTATAAGACCAAGTCTTGTTACTTCTTGGCCTAGCCTGCACCTCCTAATTTATGGGTGCCGCTCGAATGACTGCATCCTATAGATCTGTTGGGTGCATAGATTCGAGGCGGGTATTCACTATTGGGTTTAAATCGGCACAAAATTTCGACACCTGCTGTGTTATATCCATCTGTGGCGCATACTTCAGAAGTGAGACTAATTTTGAGTAGTATGCATCAAGAGGGAGACCCAGCTGTTTCAGCTCGTAGAACTCATTCATTTTCTACGTGCGATACACAGGTGGTAAGTATCTCCCTTGCACAGCTTTCTTCAGCTTTCCTAGGTAACGGATCTTTCCGAGATCCCTTGATCTCTACACCATTGCTTCCACCAAAGCCTAGCTTCGCCGGTGAGCTTCAGCTTGGCGAGCATAGCCTGGTTGGTGGGTGTAGTACCGGCCGCTTCAAAGTAATCTTCCATGGACTCTATCCAAATCTCAGCATCCACTTGGATAGTCCTACATTTCCCTTAAAATTCTGACGGCTTGATCTGCTTGAGAAGAAACTTCTTCTCCTGGATCACACCCGTACTTGATGTAGGGGGCGGACTGGGAATCTGTACCTAGGGTTGTGCTTGGATAGAGGATTCTGAACGTTACAACTCACTAATCGTTATGATTATATCTTATACCCAATTCATATTTCAGCCAAGAAACCAAGCCACTTAACTTTTTATCCATTCTCATAGACAAGACAACATTCATAAAAAGAATTCTTATTTTATTTATATGGGCATAACCCTTTCGGAGTACAATGTTTCTTGGGATGATAGAGCAACTCTTACATTAGTTCAGGAAGAATAATGTTGTGTTACATTTAGCTATGGGAACTGGATAATAGTATGGTTTTGGGTCATGGATCTTCAGGAATCAATAAGTCATCGGAAGATTAGGGTATCCTTTCCTTTGGAACCCATTCTTCTCATAGTGCCCCAACACCTTGATCCTGTCTTGGCGGGGATTATGCGGGTCACCTCCTCGTATACATATGAGTTCAGCTCAACCCTCCGACCTTCGATATGTAAAGTTGTGTTCACGTGAGCTTTAACAAAAATGAATACCTTCACGATCTTCAAGTCCTCTAACCACTTGATCCTCTTTAGGTTGGTTGGAAGGTACAAAAACTAGTGGCAGCTACGTAGTAGATTCCTGAGTCACCCGTCCACCTCCATTCCACATACAAAGGCAATGGATTATAAATACGGTCTAGGACTTTCATCATATCGATCCTTTGTCGATGATTTGAGCAATGCATTGCAGTCATAAACATGACTTGGAACACTAAGAACCTGTTCCATGCTTCATAATTCTACAAGAAAGCATCGAAAGTAAGGAAATGTTCTTAACAACAACATTTGCTTTACTTCTTCTTATTAAGATTTCTTATAAAAACAAATTCTTCGCTGGTTCGCTCTGATACCAATTGTAACATGTCCACCTGTTCCCCTTCAGGACACGTCTTAGCAGTCCATCAAAAAGAGAGTCTAGAAAGCTCCGCCCGGCACTCCCATGGAATGTTACGAGGTTCCCAATCTAGGACTTTCCGCATCTACTACGTAGCAGTAGTATTCCGGCCGTTCCCACTTAGGACTGACCTCAATCATGGTTTTCCCTAATGGTCATTTTCCTAAACGGCAACTAGCATCGAACCCCAAGCAAACTACTTTATGCAAAAATGCCAAGGAGGAATCAAATTCATGCTGCACTTGGTTCAAGGAGAATGGGAAACAAGAGGGATGCAAGGCTCGACCTCTCTACCCATAAAGCATAGTCCCATTCTGTTCCCCTAAAACAACATAAATCGGGATTTCCAAACTCTAGGTCAGCGCCCTTGCTGTTCATTTCCTTTGAGAAGAGCTCCTTCCTGTCCATTACGATTGAGAAACGTTACATTTAGTTGGACATGCATTAAGCAGCTTCCTTAATTAGCCCATTAGACACCGGTTCCTTCACGTAATCTTAGCACTTGACATAGAAAAGCAGGGTCAAACAAGTTCCTTTTCCACAGGTTATCATATTTATCTTTGGAATACATTCATAAAGTCCAGTCCACAGGCTTATGCATAATCCGCCCGAAGGCAATTTATAATCCGTCCGAAGGCTATCTAGCAATCCACATGGATTACTAATCCAAGATTCCACCTATAGACTAGTATACGGGCCTCGGGATCCAATCCCAAGTCACGTTGGTCTCTTGTGTAGGGCCCAAAAGGCAAGGGATTTACGGCCAGAGCTCCCTGGCACCCAAGCGTCCTCTTGCTCCAAGTAGTGCTCAACGAGAGACCTCACACGGCGGGTTTGGTCCACATTCCCGGTGCGGCTAACAACTCCCTTCGTTAGGTTCAGGTAGATAGTCGAGGGTAACTCAAGCTGCCTCTCCCTTCAGGCCTTCAACCTAAAGCATTAAATATATTTCCATCCTTTAGTTCCTTGAGCAAACAATGCAAACAGTGCTCCTAAACTGTTACAAGCACAATCATTTCCATTGGTTGTTTATTTAGCCAACTGCTAAGGAATGAATCCTTCTCTCCCAATGCGTCCAACATTCGATCCGGGATCAATTGCGACTTGGCAAGATATCCAAGGGTTTGTTTGTTCTCCCTTTTGTCCTTGGGTTAGGGCCATACCCTATTAACCAAACTTAACCAATACCTTTAGGTTTTATTAACAGTAAATCATGGCGACCATGTCACTCCAAATTATTGATTGGTCCTTTTCTTCCAAGGAAAATACCTAATTCCCTTATCTTGGCAATTTCTCCCCAAGAAAGGTACTATAGCAGGATGGCTACTCATCCTCTTGCGAGTTAAACTTGCACAAGAATCTGCCAATCTCATTCCAAGGAATCGGCAACTCTCTTGTGATCAAACCATAAGATTATGCGACGTTGCAACTTGTTGCACAAGTGTTGCATCTATTCCATGGGATCATTTCACCCATCAAACTATATCTTCTGGTCACGGAATCATGATTAGATAAGAATCATGGTTTTGGGTGTCTTCTTGCCCAACCCATTCCTAATTGCACTAGGCCGACAAAGTTCGGTCCTAGGAATTCCAACTCAATCCGAGTTTAATCATTTGAATGAGTGATCCTTAGGGTAGAAACCTTAGATCGTTTCTTGCAAGTGCATCCAATTGTCCCTACATTTCGTGAATGTGGGTAGGACCTTTGGGTATGAGGGTTTTGACTTGGCAACAAGTGCAAAACTAGGTCAAGTCCTTAACGTCCTAAACCCTAGTTAGCACTTGGAGTATTTATTGTATCGATTGAACCATCCTATGCAAATCCTTTGCGTTATAGGTGTTTTAGGTAATCTAGTTTACTTGTTTTGCCACAAGGAAAAACCAATCCTAGGGATGTTAATTTGATCTAAAAGGGGAAAACTAGTTGCATTATGTCACAATTCACGTAAGCACGTGATTCATTGCCTCTACATACGACTAGATTCACAGTCCCTAACTGGTCTTGTTAAGACCAAAGCACATGTTAAATTATGGCATAATTTCCATTCATCCTACTAGGACTTGCATTCACGAATCATGCCACTAGGCTTTCAATATTTTTCGCTTAAATGAACCATGCAGCCTTTTCCTAACTACATCTCTTGATGAATGAAGTTCTTCGTACGATGAATGTACATTATGCAACCTTTCCTAACTACTACGTAGTTAAATGAGATTCATGCCAATTGAAGCTAGAGTTAACCTATTTCATACAACCCTTAAAATCTTTTCCATGCTTTGCTATTTCCTACGGTTGATAATGACTTCCTTAATGAATCATTACGAAGAAAATTTATCTAAAAATGCGACATGCGATTTAATCTTTCCATGTCTAATCAAAGGTGTACTACAATAATTTCGACTTTGTAATGATAGTCATTAGTTGTTCTAGACTTGTCACTTTGCAATGCACAAAAGACAACTTGCTAATAAGGTACTAAAATGCATAGAAACCTTATGTTTTTATGCATTTAGCAAGTTGTCTTTTGCAATGCACAAAAGACAACTTGCTAATAAGGTACTAAAATGCATAGAAACTTCGTATCGTGAGTTACTTCAAGTAAATTTCAAATAGCCAATTTATTTCAATTGCATTTAGCTAGGTGAATTTGACAAGCATAAGTGTATCCTAGTCCATGAAATAACCCTACATAATTACAATACTTCTACGTGAAATCAAAAATAGGAAGAAAACCTGGACTTGAGGGCTACATGAATACTAGGAGATGATCCTCCTGCAGGCGCGCCTTGTGACTTTTTAGGGGCCATCGTAGACGTGATTTCGGCTTTTGGTATGGCTTCGCGCTCTATGAATTACTCGCCTTGGTTTGTAGCCTTAAGATCTTTGCCCATCTCCCTCGTATGCGGAGATCCCCTTTCAAGTATGGATCCTTGAAAGAAGTATCGGCTTGTGCAATTTGGCTTATGGAAGGCCTTAGGGTTTGGAGCTTGGGCCTTCTTTTTTCGAAAAAAGAGGGGGTTCGCGAAAGGGTTCTTGTGAAGGGCCTTGTAGGAATGGGGACTTTAAATCCCGGGCTAGGAGTGGGCTTGTGGGTGATTGGTGGGAAGGGGGCTTAGGGAAGCCCCCTTAGAAGCTTCTTAGAGAAGCTTCTAAGAAGCTTCTGGGGTGTGCAGAACACCACGTGGAAAGAGGGAGGGCCAAATCGTAGGAGAGGAATGATGGCGGCTGTCAAGCCATAGGTGGCGGCCCTTCATGACTGGCGGCGGCTCCTTTTGCAGCGTGGTGGCGGCTCCTTTTGCAGTGTGGCGGTGGCTCAGCTTCCCTCTCCTCCCACATAGCACCAGCCTTCCACCTTCACGTATGACTCCTGCAACCACTCTCCTTCCTCTCTTCCACCCAGTAAGGGGGTGGGTTTTTATAAGCCAAGGGGGGGAGAGGGGACCTCCCCCACGTGGGCTGTGCATGGAGCCCACTACTCCCCCTTGTTACCACCTCTCCCACCTAGCCATCTCCTTCCCTCAGCCAGGCATCCGCTGGGGGAAATTTAGTAAAATAGATTTGCAATTATTTGCACCTTATCCTCTTAACCTCCTCCCAAGAAGGAGTTTCCCTGCGGTTTATGCGGGTTTGAACCCTGGTCCCGGTTTTTTTTTTGCCAATGCGGAGGCCTTGATTCTTCGTGCGATTTATAGGTTACACTGTTGGTAATTCCAATACTAAGAATAACCTTTGCATGAGTTTCACGTGGTGTGTGGGAAGTCGATCTAGTAATATTTTTAAGTGGAATTATTACATTGTTATGTAGTAGCATTCTACTAAGGGAGTTCAGATGCCACTACCATGTATCTTTCAATCTAGTTCCAAATGCATTTTCCCTTCAAGAAATTTGTTATCCTAAACTTTCATGCTGAATAAATATTCTTCTCAAGATCCTTACTGAAAATATTGTTAAAATGGTCAAATGTTTTGACAAGATAAGTGCCTTTGAAAAACTTATAATCTACAGCTAAGCCATTACTAGCTGCACTACCACAGAAAACCATAGCCTTTTTCACATACTGTATAATGGTAATTACAATCTGCAATTTGTATTAGATCATCTTTTGTGTCTACAACCTAGAGAATACTTGAAACCTTATAGATTCAAAATTTGTAATTGTTGCACTTATAAAAATCACAAATATACCTAAATCTATAGTATATTAATTTAATTTTCTCTACAATATACATACTACTCTTCAATCTCAATAATTTCATTGCAATCAAAGATTTTAACCGTGCTAGCCTTAGGAGCCTCCTACGCCTATAGTCTAAGGCAAATGGAACAAGATGGAAGAGCTTCTTAATCGTCGCTTGTTTTCTTACTTTGGCACTCCATCACCTTCACCTCAACCTTCAATTGAGCTTCCCATAGTTATGTAACTACTAAAATACCATGTAAGTAGACAAGAGGAGAGAGAGGTGAAGCAATGAAGAGCTAACATAACATGAAAGTACTAGAACATATGTACATTTAGTCATTAAGTGTGAATTTACTAAGAATACATAAGATGGCACAACAAATATACCATAACCAAGAGTGAACTATGTGGGTGTAGTCTAGTTGTAGAATCACTGGCATATCATCCATATCGGTTATATAACATGCTAGTAAGTAAATTCCTCCCACATTACCAAGGCAGGTTGTAGTGGATACCACCACA
Organism: Lygodium microphyllum; assembly: GCF_053477565.2. Classification (NCBI taxonomy): domain Eukaryota; kingdom Viridiplantae; phylum Streptophyta; class Polypodiopsida; order Schizaeales; family Lygodiaceae; genus Lygodium; species Lygodium microphyllum. The sequence continues at coordinate 92,694,049 of NC_141137.1, read as the reverse complement.
TGGGAGCTCAATATCTCAATACTCAAGTTGGCCCTAAGGGCAAGATAGTTTCAACTCTCTTTCAGATATCTCCTTGATGTACACCTTGGCTATGGTTCAAGCTTTACCTTGAGAGCAATATAGTGCAACTCTATCTATGATGGAAGATCTTAGCCATGTATTCAAGCCTAGTTCTAAGGGCAAGATGGTTTCAATTCTCTCTTTGGGATCTTCTTGAGCCTAGATCTATGAGTAAGATAATTCAGATCTCTCTACAATATTTCTTTAGAGGAAAATCTTGGCCATACATAGTCTAGCCATATAGGGAAATTAATTTCAACTCTATCTTGGAAAATTTCTTACAATAAAGCTTGGCTATGTGCTCGAGCAGAGCAAGATAGTTTCAACAATCCCTTTGAGATCCCCTTATTTTGAGCTTGTCCCTATGCACAAGATTATAATTTGAATCTAAGACTACGCATATAGACTATGTTAATAGTCCAAATAATTTTTTCTTTATATAACTTTCATGTGCATCATAAGTTTTAAGCTAGAAAAACTATTCATGATTTAATAAGGACCATTTCTAATGCATAAAAATAATCAGCATGATTTTTAACAGGAACAAATACTATCTAATTGAGATTGAAAATGGAAACACATCAAAAAGAGGAAGAAAACCACTTATTTTAGCAGCTTAGATTTTATATCAAGTGGATATAAAATTTTGCACTATCATAATAAAAATATAGATTTTGGATATTCTAAAAGTTCTAGTTCTTGAATTTGTTTATCTTTGTCACTTGTATCTCCTTTACTACTTGTACTATGATCCTCAACTTGCACCTTCTCTAATATATCCACCTAAACTCTAACATTTGCATGAGATTAATTTCCCATCTCATTAATGTTAAATGTAGCTCCTCATGGAGTTGTGTTGTTTCAACCAAACATATAATGCATTTGTGTTGTTTCAAGATTAGGGACTACATCATGGATGCTTTCTATGATAGATATTTCAAAGATAATATCCATCATAGAAAGCATCCATGATGTAGTCCCTAATCTTGAAAATTTTATTGATGCATGTATGAATCACTTGTGTCTTCATCTATTATAGATCTCCTTTCACAATTATATTGTAAATAGAAATAACCTTCAATTTTAATACTTGCTATGCATACTTGCCAATTTAGGTCTTGTTTTGAATGTTTGATTGCCTCTACTTGATCTAATACCACTTCACATATGTGATCTTCCAACTTAAATCTTTGATTTGAGCTACTTTGGTGTGCAAATTGGATGCTATATGCATATGTAGCGAGCATTGGAAGGTCCCCAAGAACAAAGAACTCTACTTTAAGCTAAAAAATCAAGATAATAGACTTGCATGGCATGACACAAAAAGACCAATTGGATACAATCTCCCCCCATGCCTTGTGTGAGCACTCTACAAAGCATGTATTTATAAATTTATTCATCTCAAAGCTAAAAAATAGCCCAAATTACAATTAGCATGCTTTAGCTTTTGTGTTTCCTTTTGTCCAAATAAAGAATAAAGCGGTTGGGCGGTCCAAGAGTCGTCGGGCAGTGCCCAAATACAATGTCCAATAATGAATATTTAAACTGTGCATTGACAGCGGAATTTTGATGCCAAGAAGTGCTTAAAAATAGCTAAAAATTACGAATATCAAGGGAAAAATATTCAACGTCGAAGGCGGCGGCTCTGATTTTAAGCGTCAAAGTGCTTTAAAGGCGCCCGAGCGACACTTGTTAATTTTTGATAAATTCTCAGACTGCCGTGTGGGTTGTTAAGAGTAACCGGCCAATGTGGGATGTCAAGCCGGATGCCCAGGATTTTTTAGAGCTCAATTCGGAGTCCGGACGGGGAAATGGCCAAGAAACCGGGCAAGATACGAAGGGGTGGACAAAAATTTGGCCAAAATGGGTAAGTGACCCTTGGGAGCCCAAAAAGGAAATGTAACATGAAACTTTTGGCAAAAAACGTGAGGAGAGAGAGAGAGGAGGATGGCGTGGGCATATCAGTGCCGAAAAATGCGCTCCATCCTTGGGGATGGAGATGGCAGCTTGTACACAACCCATACAATTGACATTACCCCCAAATTACTCCTTCCCTGCTGACTCTATCGCATGTCTTCGCTCCTCAAACGGTGGCCCCAATGGAAATCTGAGAAATCAGTCTTTCTCTCTCCTCCCTCTCTCTCTTCTAGAGGCAGATTCATGTGGGAAGAAGAAGGATCGACGGATGCTTGTCCAACCGAGATGGGATTGCTCCATGATGCAAGAGGAGGGTAGATTGTTGATTCCAGACTGTCATGGACATTAATGGCTGCTGCAAATCAGTCCCAAAACATGGCAAATAAAAACCCGCAACCCGCAAAGAACGGTAATTTTATTTTTACAAAGGGAATTTATATTTTATGCAATTTGCTTCATGAATGTTTGTTCCCATGGGCTGATTATGCATTATGTTGTTGTTTGCTATGAGTTTGATCAATTTATGCTCAGAAAATCAGAAAATCATAAGTGATATGACTGAAATTAATGGTACAAAACCCGTAAAACATGCGTTTAAGAGGCAAAATGGGGGTTTTTTGCAAAATAAAGGGGAAACATGAGATATAACATCAATAAAACCTAAAATTTTACTGTCAAAGAGCCTAAGGGCCACAACCCATAATAAATTTCAATTTTTGGTTATTTTTTAAAAAAATAATAGAGAAAAATACCAAAAAATGGTGAAAAATGGATTTTAAATGGGAGAAAATTAGGAAATGATAAAAAGAAAATTCCAAAAAATTACATAAGTGTTTGTGCAATGTATAATGAAGGTAGAGCACGAGGTTAGCCTGGTTTTACCCTCATTTCTATGTTTTTGTCCGTATTTATTGCTTTCTCTACAAAGAAATACACATAAAACAGCCTTTACATCTATCAATGATTGCAAAACATTAAACGGTAGAGTGAGAGGGGAGTTTGAGCGTTAAAGTGCAATCTTAAATCTGATTTATGTGTTGCATCATGGCTGTAGGATGTTATTTTAAAATAAAGGAAAAGGCAGCATGAGTGTAAGGCTCGGTGTCTCTCCTCGTTTCAATACATAAACGTTAGCATGGAAATCATGAAAAGATTGGTTTCGTATGATACACAATGTTGATTTTCTATTGTTTGTGCACTAAACCATTCACATTATGCACTATGCATGGTTCATGGTATCGGAAGGAAAAATCTCCTGGACTGCATAGCAATTGTTTTCTTAGGACTTTGACCCATGATTGAGAGTGTGAGGTTATCCCTTGCCGTAGGGAAGGGGGTCAATATTCTAAGGGACTGTGAAGTGAGGAAGCATGGTATATCTCCTGGAAATACGAGAAATATAAAAGAGAGGAGGTTGTGCTCGTATGTGTTATATGTCTAGCAGCGCATCAAAGGGCCAATCCCTGAGATGTAGGAGAGCTACAATGGGGCTCCGACTATTAGGCAGTGGAGTGCCTCCTATGTGTGTGTGTTCGAGGCGTTATGCCTAAGTACTTTGGGATCTCCCTCTGAGGAGTTTAAGGGAAATGTTGGACTATAAACTATAAACGCAGGAATTAAGCTTTAGGGCGGTTGGTCCTTCAGCCTTATATTGATACTCCTGGTCCGCGAGACCGTGAGGGTGTTTGTGTGTCATGAGCATGAGGTCCGGCTAGTGCTATAGCCGTGCCGGCCTGTTTGAGATCCCATCAGTGGTGCGTCTGCCGAGAGCCACTTATAAGTGGTGGTTTTTGGATCTAGGGTTTCTAGGGACTAAAAGGAAGTTGGTTTATATCTCTGACAAGGACCGTCAAGCCGAAATCCATAGAGCAGAACGTGCTGAGAGGGCTAGGCGACAGTTAGAGATCGTAAGCCGTTATTCTCCTCAAAGGAGTAGCCCAGTAAGTATATGAAGTAGTGGTCTTAGTCATTTAACTACTCCACCTATTCCATTAGGTGTAGGAGGAAGTGTAAGATCTTCTTCTCCTCCACCAAGTTTACCCACTTCAAGTGGGGGTGTGAATCCGTCACTTTAAGCTCCTATTGCTAATCCGATTGTCACCATGGCATAGCCTATTGCGATTCCTGCATGGATGCTAGAGTTACCAGCCTTAGGAGTTCCCTTGCCCATTTTTAATGGGTTAGCAGAAGAGGATGCAGAATTTCACATTTGTGAATTTTAGAGATTGATGTTCAATTATCGCATCCAAGATGAGGGACATCTCATGATGTTCTTCAACATGACGTTAAAAGGAAGGGTTGCGGTATGGTATCACAGCAGAGTCTGGAACTATAACCACCATTGATCAATTCTATATAGCTTTCCGAGTAGAATATGCCCCTGAAAGAGGTGGCCAATATTGGTTGCGGGTCTTGAATGTAAACGTCAAGACCCTCACGAGAATGTAAAAGCATATGCCAAGAAGTTGAATGAAGTATTCCGTAAGTTGCAAACTTACATTCCCATTCCAGCAGTTGCCCAATTGCAATACTTTTTGCATGGGTTGGATTTTAATATCCAAGTACAATTGAGTAGTGTGGCCTTGGCAGATATAGACGCCGCTATTACGTGGGCAGAGGGAGTGAAAGCACGATTACAAACGGCCTACTCCTCTCGAATGAATGTTAATGGGGATTTAGTATCTAGCGGCAATCCATCATTGACGAATGGAAGTCAAGGGATGCCTATGACTAACCCTATTGGGAGAGGGAGTGTGGTTCAGAATGTACCTTTATTGCCAGCTCCTCCCAGTGTGACTATGCCCATGGCAAGTCAGTTGGCTTCACCAAATGTTGGAGACCAAGTTTCAAATTCGAATGTTGTTCCTATGGGTCAACAGCCAATGCCAAATCAGATTGTTAGGCCAATGGAACGACGGGTTGACAATCGAGGCTATGAGTCGAGTGCATCTAATATCCTTGGCGAAGTTAAGGACATGATGAAGCATTATACCAATATGATTTCTGAAAAATATCGACAAATAGCCATCCACGTTAATTTCTTGAAGAAGCAACAAAATTTGATAGGGAGTCGATGCCCTGAAGAGGGTGGATCCTCTAGATTCAGTTGTAAATGGTGTGGTGGACAGCACTTCCCTAGAAATTGTCCAATTGTGAAATGTGACATTTGTGGGAAGTCGTGCTATCTAGTTGCTACCTATTGGAGTAAGATTAGTTCCCTCCAACAAGGGAGTAAACAGCCGGGCCCAATGAATCATAGAGCGCAAGGAAATAACTTGCAGAGCAGAATGATGCACCTAGGCAAATATTGCAGAGGGGAAAAACAAATATAGAAGAGTTGCCACAAGGCAACGGGGTCAGCCTTATTGAGGCTGTACGAGTCCATGATGCTGAAACCTCTAACTTAAGAGCTGTGACAAGAGGCCAAAAGGCTAAAGAGGTTGACAAAGATAAGAAAAACCCGGTTGAGGCAAACCCTAAGCAAGGGGATAAGGGGAGGCAGTGTCAAGAAAGAAGGCAAGAACTAAGAAAGAAGCATCCAAACCGGTCCCAAGACCAAAAGAGAGGATGGTTTGGCGAGAAAAGAGAGCTTTGGCTACTTATCATGACTTTGATTTAGCAAGTTCTCTTTGTGAAGTTAAACCATATGTGAACCTCTTGCAATTGATCAAATTATCTCCAAGAGTACGCAAGGAATTTAAGAAGATCCTGCGTATCGGGTATATTGTGGAACCTCTGGGCATAGCACAAGTAGGGGAAGATTGGTTTGACCATGCTGAAAAGAACTGCCCTAGGGTTCCAGCTTATGTGGATGGGATATTAGTAGAACATGCCATTGTAGACACTGGATCCTCCGTCAACATCATGAGTTCAGAATTGATGGAGAGGTTGGGTCTAGACATCCAGAAAGACAGCTCCACCCTTCTGACAATGGCCGATGATAGTCTAAGACAACCAGAAGGTTGCGTTATTAGAGTCCATGTTACAGTTGCGAGTGTAGAATGTTTCTTGGACTTTAGGGTGATAAGATTTGCAGGACGTCCTAGCTATCGGGTTTTGCTAGGTAGGCCTTAGATCTTACGAACAAACTGTCAAGTCGATATACCCGCCAGTCGAGTGGTTTTAGGTAGAGGTGCTAATCGAGTAATAGTCGATGCTTATCCTGAGTCTCCTCAAAGTGAGAGAGCTCCTTTATCTTCTATTGAATTAGAGACAGCTCAAGATCCATCTAGTAGTGAGACATCATCCAGTGACGAATCTAAAGAGGGATCCACTATAGAGGATATCTATTAGATAACTCTGAATGAGCCGATAGAGCCTCAAAATAGGATAAGAGATGCAGATGTGATTGAGTTAGACCTTGGCATGTCGAATGATTCGTGGCCGATTAAATTAGGTTCTATGCTCAGTTCAGCAGAAAGGGAGGACTATGTGTCCCTGATTCAAGAATTCCACGATATTTTTGCTTGGAGTTATGATGAGCTGAGAGGTATCCCTCCCAATCTGGCTGTTCATACTATTCCTGTAAAAGAAGGTAGTCGTCCTGTGCGTCAGAAGGTAAGGCGTATGCCTTTTGAATTGAGGGACGGGTTGTCTGAGGAGTTGTAGAAGTTAAGGAAAGCTGGGTTAATCTTCCCTATACATCACACAGAATGGTGTTCACCAATTGTTATCAGGAAGAAGAAAAATAACCAGATCCGATTATGTGTAGATTTTAGAGAGCTGAATAAGCAGACGGTTAAGAATTACTACCCGTTGCCGTTTATTGACCTGATTTTGGATCAATTAGCGGGTAGGGAAATATATTCATTCATGGATTGCTTTGCGGGATATAACCAGATGGCAATTGCAGAAGAGGACAAGTTGAAAATGACTTTTATTACTATCTTTCGTACTTTTGCATATCATGTGATGGCCTTTGGTTTGTGCAATGCACCTGGATCGTGGCAACGAACAACATACAAGACCTTTGGTGACATCTCCCCAGATGAGTTGAAAGTATTTATTGATGACCTAGGGGCAGCCGCTGTAAGGGAAAGGATATTGATTATTTTGAGAAAGTGCTTTGAGCGGTGCAGACAATTTTGTATCGCTCTTAACCCACGGAAGTGTGTCTTTGGAGTACCTTATGGGCTATTGCTAGGCCATGTGGTCAGTTCAGTAGGGATAGCAACTGACCCTGAAAAGATCAAGGTTATAGTTGCTATGAGTCCACCACGCACTCCGAAAGAGGTTCGTAGCTTTCTGTCGTCGATAGGGTACTATCGAAGGTTTATCAATGCCTTGGTAGAAAGAACGTTGCCATTAACAAATTTATTATCCTTTAGTTGTTCATTTGAATGGAGCAACCCTTGTAAGGTAGCTTTTGAGGATGTGAAACAGGAGCTAGTAAAAGCACCCGTTTTAAAAGCACCTAAAAGAGGTGAGGTATTCTATATATTTTCAGCAGCCACTATGCATAGTATCAACTGCTGCTGTTTAGCCCAAATTTGGGAGGAAAAGTGGTATCATATGATAGCTTTTGCTAGTCAGAAATTGGGCATTTCAAAGATTAACTATACCTACATGGAGAAGTTGTGTCTTGTGATGGTCTTTGGGACTAAGAAATTCAGGCACTACATCCTCTATGAAAAGGTAGTATTCTATACGAAGGCGAAAGGGCTTAGATTGCTTATGAATAAGCTACAGCCGCCTGATCGTTTGGCAAAGTGATTAATCACTTTGCAGGAGTTCGATTATGAGATTAAGAGTAAGCCACCGAGGTTGCAGGGTATTGTGGAATGCCTTGTGGATTTTGGGGAGCTGAAAGAGACTTTGGCTGAAGGAAGTGATATTGAAGAAATGTTTAAAATTGATACAGCTTCTATCCCATCTTGGTATGTTGCCATTACACACTATCTATCAACAGGAGAGATGGGAGTTGGTTTGTCAAAGTCTAAAAAGAGGAAAATTAAACAACAGGAATTGAAGTTTTCCTTGATCGCAAGGACACTATATCGGCAAGGTGTCGATGATATCTATTGCCGATGTGTGATGCTTAATGAGGTTCCTTTTATCTTGGAGGAGTGTCATGACTCTGCATGTGGAGGGCACTTCGCGGGACGGTTGACAGCGCAGAAAGCTTTAAGAGCTAGATATTGGTGGCCGTCCATCTTCCAAGATTCTTTTGAGTATGTGAAGAGATGTGATACCTATCATGTTGAGAGAGAGAGAGAGAGATACACAAGACATGCTCCCAAAGAATGATTCATATTGATGTTGAGTTAGTATATATAGGTGAGACCCAAGTCAAGTGAGAGATGATATATATAGTTGTAACATCCCCACTAAAACAAAGGTCTCTAGCTGCGAGTGAAAAAACCCTTGGGGAGGACAAGGGAAAAACCCGAGCCCCTACACATACCTACGATACAAAAATGATTTACTATAAAGTTTTCTTGAATACAATGATACATGCCTCAATCAGTGAGACAAGAACTTGGAACAATACGAAGTGCATGTCTTAATGAGCTAAAGTGAGCTTCACTAAGAGATTTTGTGAAGATGTCTGCAACCATTTGATCACTGGGACAATGCTCCACCATAATGGAACCTTTCTTGACTTCATGTCGAACATAATGATAATGAATAGCAATATTCTTTGATTTACTATGTTGTATATAGTCTTTGGTAAGACTAATAGCACTTTGGTTATCGCATCGAAGAGGTGTACTAGATGATGAAGGATGTCCCAAATCTGCAAGTAGTTGTCGAAGCCAAACTAGCTCATGAGCTGCTAATGATGCAGCAACATATTCGGCTTCAGTTGTAGAAACCGCAACACATCGTTGTTTCTTGCTGGACCAAGAAACCAAACATCCATTTACAAAGAAACAATTTCCACTTGTAGATCGCATGGATAAGTGTGAACTTGCCCAATCAGCGTTTGTATATCCAATAAGGTCAAGAGAAGTTGAAGAAGATAAAGAAGAATCCTCTCGACGACGATAAATAAGACCAAATTCCTTAGTACCCTTGAGGTACTTAAGAATACGTTTTGCAGCACTCCAATGAATAGTGGAAGGGGAAGAAAGATACTGTCCCAAAAAATTAGCTGCAAATAAAATATCTGGTCTTGTGTTTAAACCAATAAATTGAAGACAACCAACAAGATTAGCAAAAGGTTGATGAATGGCTGATTCTTCATTGCGTGTTGTAGATGTACCCTTGGTAGAGCTTGAAAGAATGGGAGTGTTGGCAGAGTGCGCATTTGTCAACCCAAACTTCTTAACAATATCATTAATAAAATTTGTCTGGCGAAGAAGAAGAATGCCTTGTTGTTGGTGTCGTTGAACTTGAATACCCAAACAAGAATATATCTCACCAAGATCCACCATTTCAAATGCAGTCAATAAAAGCTTCTTCATAGCATCCAAAAAAGCAATATTATTTAACACAAGAATAGTATCATCAACATATAGAGCAAGAATAATAAAATATTTATCCTCCCTTTTGATGTAAAGATTTGGGTCAGCAAAACATGCAACAAAACCTTTAGATGTGAGGAACTGATCAATCTTAATATACCAAGCACGAGAGACTTGCTTCAATCCATACAATGCACGATGAAGCTGACATACAAGATGCTCCTTTCCTGCAATCATAAAACCTTCAGGTTGCTCCATATAGATTTCTTCTTCAAGATCTCCATTGAGAAAAGCCGTTTTAACATCCATTTGGTGAATTTCTAGATCAAATAGTGTTGCAAAAGCCAAAATCATAAGAACAGTTGTGGGGCGCACAACGGGAGAAAATGTTTCTTGATAATCTACTCCTACAACCTATGAGTAACCTTTTGCAACAAGTCGTGCTTTGAACTTATCAAACGAGCCATCAGCTTTGGTCTTGGTTTTATAAACCCATTTACATTTGATAGGAACACGATTTGGGGGGAGTTAAGTAAGAATCCATGTACCTTTGGAGATTAAAGAATCGTACTCAGCTTGCATAGCTTCTTGCCATTGATCCCTTTGAGACGAATTGATAGCTTCCATATAAGATATTGGATCCTCTTGGACAGACATAGCATCATCAAAGACATCATATTCAATAGAATAGAATCCATGCTCTATCTCAATAGGAAGATCAACATAGATCTCCAAATTTTCATCAATCTTCTTTGGAGGTGAAGGAGGTTTATGATCATCAGAATTAGTAGAATCACAAAGCAAATAAGGAAATGCACTAAGCAAAGACTGTGTATCATCTGAAACATCTGACGACCATGTGCCACCCATAGTCCTCTTATCAAATATAGCATCACGACTAATGATAACCTTTTGAGAAGAAGGATCATAAAATTTGTAACCTTTGGAATGATCTGAATAACCAAGAAAAATAACCTTCAAACCTAGAGGATCCAACTTATGTCGAGTGTCCTTGGGCACACGAATATAAGCAATGCAGCCAAATGTGCGAAAGTGGCAGATTGAAGGTGTCTTCCCTGTCCAAATTGTTATAGGAATTTTACCAGCAGGTGTAGTAGTTGGAAGATAATTTTGAATAAAAACAGCTGTTAGAAGTGCTTCAGTCAAAAACTTTCAAGACAAACCAGAGTGTATAAGCATGCAACGTATAGCATTAAGAATCGTGCGATTTTTGCACTCAGAAACACCATTTTGCTTAGGAGAATAAGGAACTGTAAACTCATGATGAATACCTTGATCCTTATAGAAGTCATCAAATAGATTGGATACATATTCACCGCCATTGTCACTGCGAAGCGTCTTTATAGAGAATCCAGTTTGAAGCTCCACACTTATCTTGTATTGTTTAAATATAGGTAAAGCCTCAGACTTATGTCGAAGAAGATAGACATGTGTGTACCGTGAGAAATCATCAATGAAAGTTATAAAATATCGATATTGAGACTTTGAGGCAGGAAAAGGACCACAAATATCGGTTTGAACCAAATCCAAGAGAGCACAGGAATGTGATGAAGTAGAAGTGTGGAAAGGCGAATGATGGTGTTTTCCAAGTGCACAATACTCACATATTCCCATACGTGGATGAGATTTAAGATCCATACCTTGCACAAGACCATGACGATGAAGATCAAGAATTTTGGCAAAATCGGAGTGTGCAAATCGTTGATGCCATAATTTGCAATCTGCATCTCTAGGGGCAGTAACAACATTTGCAACTGTATCGTTCAATGATAGCTCAAATAGATTACCATGTTGAGGAGCCACTGCTATAGTATGCCCATCTTTCTCTATACGACATTGATTATGATCAAAGCCAACAAACAAACCAAGATCAACTAGACGAGCAACAGAAAGAAGATTTCTTTGCAAATCTGGAACATGAAGAACTCCTCTTAATATTCTAGTGGATGAAACAGTCCCCATATATAAATCACCCACTCCTTTGACTTGACAAGTCGTATCATCCGCAAGGTAAACAAACTTCTTGACAGGAAGAGAATGATAATTGTGAAGCCACTGTGATTGGTATGTCATGTTTCCAGTGGCACCTGAATCAATGATGAATAGAGAACCATCATGAACATGAAGTACCTTTTCTGGAGAGATATCATAATGGATGAAATTGAGCTTCTGATGAGTATGATCATCATCAGTTAAAATTTGTTGAACAATATAAGCTTGAGAACGTCTTCATCATATCTGCGTTTATAACAACGGCGAGATGGATGATCTGTATGTGCACAATAATCACGAGGAAAACTTTTGGACGAGTGAGGTTGCTTTGTAGTAACTCCATGCTCCTCATCATATTGACGTGCCCAGCAATCAAAAGCCACATGACCTTTCTTATCACAATAAGAACAATGTTTGTTAGGATAAGCAAGACGAGAAGATCTACTACCTGGATTAGGGCGTCCACCCTGCTGAAAACGTGAAGCAGGACGCTTGCGAGCAACAAAAGCAGCATCAAAATCCCTTTGTTCGCGAGTGACCAAAACAGCATCAGATTTTTCCAATGATGCTCATGACGTTGAGAATATTCAATAAGAGATATACATGCTTTGTCAAAGTGGATATCATCCTTGTTAGACAAAATAGTGATGATATTGTCATATAAAGGATCTTTGATGGTATGAAGAAGTTGAGTAACAATCTGATTTTTAACAACAGGAGTGCCGACAGCACCAAGCTGATTGATAATGTCTTTAAAAGCCTCGATATGAGAGTGCATAGAAGTACCAACCTTATATTGAAGATTCTTCAAACAAGTTTGGAGATATAAAATTTCGGTGACCGATTTCTTCTCAAACGTTGAGATAAGATACTCCCAAATAGCATGAGAGGTTTCCAGATGAAAGACATCCAACATAAGTGAGTTAGGAAGTGCAGACAATATATAACGACGAGCCGCTTTGTCACGACGAATCCAATCAGTATGATCAATTTTCCATTATTCAAATAATGGACCATCAATAATCACAGAATTGTTATTCATCACATCAATAGGTTGAACTGGGCAAGACAGGTCGCCCAAAACAATATCAAATAATTAGTCACCTTCAAGAATTAGCATCATCTTTGCTTTCCACCCAAGAAAGCCTTGTCCTTGGAAGAAGGGAACCGAATGTTGGCCAGACGGATATCCGTTAACAATTACGCAATTGGCCATGTTTGTATGTCGAGAGAAAACAAATAAGATGAGATCGCAAAATCTGCAAACCATGATCAAGAGGAGTGTAGTTAAGACGCATGACAATTAAAATAGGGATATGCACATAAGAACGACGAAAAGTATTGAGTGACTAAAAAGAAAGCCCGAAATAGAGAGGCGTAACGTGCAAGACGAGATGACGCGTATAAGAAAAGTGCTATTTCGGTCGAGCAAAGAACGTGAACGATAATAAAACATCGCTAAAAATAGCAAGATGTTTGCTTGTCGTAATCAACATCATTAACGAAGACGAGCGATTAATAAACTGTAATTGGCGATTAACGAATGGTAATTAGAAATACAGTTTTAAATAAAGAATTGCATATTTGAGCAGAATTGTTGTCTTGAATCCTGAACTGTCATAACTTTTGATCCAGAACTCCGATTGACAAGCGGTTTTGACAGGATTCGAGAGCACAAAATTAACTAATACTTCTAATTTGAACAAGTTCATGTATCAAATCATCACCTGTGCAAAGAATTCAATCAAGTATAAACAATGAGACAACTTATCTTCCTTGTTGTTGCTACGCATCCATAGCTCTGATATCATGTTGAGAGAGAGAGAGAATACGAGAGAGATACACAAGACATGCTCCCAAAGAATGATTCATATTGATGTAGAGTTAGTATATATAGGTGAGACCCAAGTCAAGTGAGAGATGATATATATAGTTGTAACATGTCAAAGGCATGACAATAGAGAGAATAGGAAACGCCCACTTACACCTATCATGGCTATCCTTCCATTTGAGAAGTGGGGCATTGATTTTGTGGGTCCTATTACTCCATCGTCTACTACCCAAAAGAGGTATATTATAGTGGCCACTGATTATTTTACAAAATGGTCAGAAGCGCGGGTCACAAGGCAGGACAACGCAAAAGAGACTGCAAGTTTCCTTTTAGAGCAGATTATCTGCCGCTTTGGTCCACCAAAAGAATTAGTGTCGGACCGTGGAACCCATTTTTTGAATAAGGTGATCAAAAGCTTGACTGAGGCTTGGAAAATCAAGTATAATAAAATGACTCCTTATAATCCGCAAGCAAATGGGCAAGTGGAAAGTACTAATAAATAGCTTGTGGGGATCTTGTCTAAGATAGTCTCTGAGAAGAAACGAGACTGGGACAAGAAGTTGTATGTGGCAGTATGGGCGTATAATACCATGTTCAAGTGCGCTACCGGCCATACTCCATTCAAATTGGTTTATGGGGAAGAGTGTGTGTTACCCCTTGAAATCGAATTGCCGACCATATGGTTTGCAATTAACCATTCTTTGGGGGATGAGGATTCCCTTTTTGAACGTTTCACGACTATAGCCCTCCTGGATGAGCTGAAGTTGCAGAGCTTATTACACCAGCAGGTAGCCAAGCGTTGGATGAAGCAGTTGCATGACCTTAAAGTAAAGAAATATAACTTTCAAAAAGGGCAATTCGTCCTCTATTATGATGCACATAGGGAGCTGTTTCCAGGGAAGCTGGAACCTAAATGGGATGGCCCCTGCAAGATTGTTAGGTTAGGGAAAAATAGGTCTACGGCTCTATTAGCTGATCTACAGGGAGTAGAGTTTAAAAATAAGGTTAATCTTAATAAGATTAAACCTTATTATTTCTAAGTATGCTAATATAGAGAAATGCATTGCAGGTCCATGTTGGGGATGATTTGAGACCTGCAAAAGAGCTTAAAGCTAGTTGATGGGGCGGTTAATTCCTTATTTGGAGCACCCATATCTGGAGCAGAGATACCATCAGGGGAAGCTTATCTGGTGGAGCAAAGGATACAAAGTGATTGAGCAAGAAGACGGAAATTTTGTGTGGGAGATTAAAGTCTTCTGCCATCACTACTTACGACTGTTGACAAGTATCCCTGTTGAGTTCAATGAAGAAGGTGGGATGGAGCCATCAGTTCATCCTCTCAACATGCTAAACTTTGATTACCATAATTACGAATAGAGGAGTCTGCGATGGCAGGCTATGTAAACCCATTGTGGACGTATACATTATATTTTGACAGAGCGTCGAGGGGCCCTAATAAAAAAGGGAGTGTTGGAGTAGTACTCCGAGATCTCCGACGTAGTGTTATGATGAAGTTAGCTGCTTATCTCGGGGTAGGATTCACTAACAATATGACGGAGTATAAAGCCTTGATTATGGGACTCCATATTGCCAAACAAGGTGGTATTCGTCAGTTGTTAGTAAAAGGGGATTCGCAATTGATCCTGAATCAGCTAGATGGGACGTACACAATGCGGAATCCCATTCTTTGTATGTATCATCAAACTGCCATGACCCTACTTGAGGAGTTTGAGAGAGTGTCTTTTCAGCTGATTCCACGTTACTGGAATCAGTTTGCGGATTCACTAGCAAATCTTGCTTATGAGGAAGACCTCTTCTTTAATTGTGGTCCTAGTTTAGATATTGTGATCAATGATGAAACATGACCCGATCGCTTGTGGGGTATGTTATTAGAGCATGCAACATATGGCAGACGATGGTTGATATGGGTGATGCAAAGAGTAGCCGAGACCAATCTACCGTTATTATCTTGGACCCATAGGCTGATTAGACAACATGTTCTGCGTACGTCTCTTGCTATATATGCAGGAGGGATGGGTCATAACCTTATGCATTTAGTTTAGGGCTATGAGCCTGTTTTTCCTCCTTGAAAAGGAGCCTATTATTATATATCTCTACTCTTTCAGGGAGGGATGTGTACGTGCTACTTTGTCTTATTTCATTAGGCCAAGAGGGCCTATTTTGCGAGGTGTTATTGTTTTATTTTGTTAGGCCAAGAGGGCCGATCAAGTTTTGTAGTGAAGTGCTTTATGTCATTAGGCCAAGAGGGCCAGTTGTCTGTTTAGTGCAGGTGCGATTAATGGTTTCTTGTTTTAGTTTTGTGCTAGACAGGTTTGAAGAAGAGCTTGGAAGGAGCCTTTGTTGCACAGAAGCTTCTTGTGGCCCTACCTAGGTGATATCTCTCCTTTATGAGTACTGTGGTTTTTGTGCTATATGTGTTTGTGTGCTTGTAAGGGGATTTTCTTTTCTTGTTGGGGACCGGAGTCCCAAGGCATAAAGTCCCAAGGTTTCGATTTAGTATGTTTGAGGGAGGTCTGAGTAGTTGTTGCCTCCTGTAAAGACATTGCCAGGCATTGAAAGCCCTGTTTTAGAAATAGTCCTAGTGACCCTGTTCTGCTATCCTGCTAGGCAGCCGTTCTAAGAGTTCTTGTTAGTTGTGAGGCAATTGGAGAAGCCTACTAGAAGGAAAAGATGATGATAAAGGAAAAGAAACGCTGAATATCTTAAAGATAATAAATATATACAAAGGTGTGTAAAAAGGGGTTCTAACCCCTATCAAAGCAAAGAAAAGAAAGGAAAATCTATAAGCAGTTGATCATCGCCTAGCGGAAGGCCTGGTAGGTTCCTGGGGACGAGTCAGACCCGGGGCCGATGCCTTGTCTTCCTAGGGGTGGCATCTTGCTAGAAAAGAAGAAATTAAGGAAGGTTGGAGCAAAAAAAAAAGTGAGCGTCAGAAAAGGATTAAGTGTCGCCTTGCGAGGGCTTGGTAGGTTCTTGGATACCCAGACATGACCTGAGGCTGATGCCATGTTCTCCTTGGGTCACTACGCTCAGCTCCCTCCTTTTTACATGCCCGAGTATGTCAACAAAATAAAAATCCTAAAAGAAGAAATGTGCTACACGACAATACTTCTTGATCATGCTATAGGAGTCCTCGCCTAGTAGGAGCTCCTAGTTGTGGTGTCCTTAGTTCTGTAGGTAGTTCAGACCACCACTTGGGGCAACCTCTTTGATAGTTCTTTTTAGTTTGGCCATGTTGGAACAATTGGTTAGTGACTAGCTTCGGATCTTGTATCAGATTATGCTAGGCCTACTCCTTGTGGATGTCATGCCTTGGTTCTGCCAGGGGGTAGGGTGCGTGTTGTACTATGTTTAGTATGTGTCTATTTTGTAACAGCTTGATGCTTCCTTTGGTTGTTTTGTGCAGATCTATTGTGGGATTAGACAGGTTGAGTTGCCCTATCCCGTGGTTGCCAACGAGAGCGGAATTTGGATGCCGAGAAGTGCTTAAAAATAGCTAAAAATTACGAATATCAAGGAAAAAATATTCACGTCGAAGGCGGCAGCTCCGCCTAGGACGATTTTAAGCGTCAAAGTGCTTTAAAGGCGCCCGAGCGACATTTGTTAATTTTTGATAATTTTTTAGACTTCCGTGCGGGTTGTCAAGAGTTACCGGCCAATGTGGGATGTCAAGCCAGATGCCCACGATTTTTCAGAGATCAATTCCAAGTCCGGACGGTGAAATGGCCATGAAACCGGGCAAGATACGAAGGGGTAGACAAAATTTGGCCAAAATGGGTAAGTGACCCTTGGGAGCCCAAAAAGGAAACATAACATGAAACTTTTGGCAAAAAAAGTGAGGAGAGAGAGAGGAGGATAGCGTGGGCACATCAGCGCCGAAAAATGCGCTCTATCCTTGGGGATGGAGATGGCGGCCTGCACACAACCCATACAATTGACATTACCCCCGAATTACTCCTTTCCTACTGCCTCTATCACCTATCTTCGCTCCTCAAATGGTGGCCCCAATGGAAATATCAGAAATCAGTCTTTCTCTCTCCTCCCTCTCTCTCTTCTAGAGGCAGATTCATGTGGGAAGAAGAAGGATCGACGGATGCTTATCCAACTGAGATGGGATTGCTCCGTGATGCAAGAGGAGTGTAGATTGCTGATTCCGGACTGTCATAGACATTAATGGATGCTGGAAATCAGTCCCAAAACATGGCAAATAAAAACCCGCAACCCGCAAAGAATGGTAATTTTATTTTTACAAAGGGAATTGATGTTTTATGCAATTTGCTTCATGAATGTTTATTCCCATGGGCTGATTATGCATAATGTTGTTGTTTGCTATGAGTTTGATCAGTTTATGCTCAGAAAATCAGAAAATTATAAGTGTTATGACTGAAATTAATGGTACAAAACCCGTAAAACACGCGTTTAAGAGGCAAAATGGGATTTTTTTGCAAAATAAAGGGGAAACATGAGGTATAACATCAATAAAACCTGAAATTTTGATGTCAAAGAACCTAAGGGCCACAACCCATAATAAATTTCAATTTCTAGTTATTTTTTATTGAAAATAATAGAGGAAAAATACCAAAAAATGGTGGAAAATGAGTTTTAAATGGGAAAAAACTAGGAAACGATAAAAAGAAAATTCCAAAAAATTACATAAGTGTTTGTGCAATGTATAATGAAGGTAGACCACGAGGTTAGCCTCAGTTTATTCTCATTTCTATGTTTTTGTCCGTATTTATTGCTTTCTCTACAAAGAAATACACATAAAACGACTTTTACACCTATCAATGATTGCAAAACATTAAACGGTAGAGTGAGAGGGGAGTTTGAGCATTAAAGTACAATCTTAAATCAGATTTATGTGTTGCATCATGGTTGTAGGATGTTATTTTAAAATAAAGAAAAATGCAGCATGAGCGTAAGGCTCAGTGTCTCTCCTCATTTCACACATAAACGTTAGCATGGAAATCATGAAAAGATTGGTTTCGCACGATACACAATGCTGATTTTCTATTGTTTGTGCACTAAACCATTCATATTATGCAGTATGCATTGTTCATGGTATCGGAAGGAAGAATTTCCTGGAGTGCATAGCAATGGTTTTCTTAGGACTTTGATCCATGATTGAGAGTGTGAGGTTATCCCTTGTCGTAGGGAAGGGGGTCGGTTTCCTAAGGGACTGTGAAGTGAGGAAGCATGGTATATCTCCTGGAAATACAAGAAATATAAAAGAGAGGAGGTTGTGCTCGTATATGTTATATGTTTAGCAGCGCAAGAAAGGGCCGTGGCGCTTCGACTATTAGTCGGTGGAGTGCCTCCTATGTGTGTGTGTTTGAGGTGTTATGCTTAAGTACTTTGGAATCTCCCTCTGAGGAATTTAAGGAAAATGTTGGACTATAAACTATAAACGCAAGAATTAAGCTTTAGGGCGGTTTGTCCTTCAGCCTTATATTGATGCTCTTGGTCCGCGAGGCCGTGAGGGTGTTTGTGTGTCATGAGCATGAGGTCCGGCTAGTGCTATAACCAGGCCAGCTCGTTTTAGGTCCCATCATGCATCTATGTCCATACAAAATAATAGATATATGTCAAGCGCTTCAATAAATAAGTGCAAATAAATAAACATTAGGGCCATGCCTTTAATGATAAGATGCGTGCCCATGATAATTTCTTCTGGGTGACTTGAATACACGCTATCACCCAGTGCTTCCCAATGCCAATGCCGCCTGCTTGACACATCAATTGAAGCATTCACAATTGTTAGAAAATAATAAAATTAAACTGACAAAAGTGAATACCTAGCAGTCTTCAGCTACAAAATAAGTAAATAGGTTGGAACTCTATCCTACCCTTGATTTAATATAAGTGCACACTCTAAACTCATAAACTTCCATTAATTTTAATATTTATTTTGTGAGATCACTTGCTATGGAATCACCCACTTGCACATTAATTTAATGTGACATCTAAAAAGGGCAAGCGTCCTCGTCAACTTTTCACACAAAGAATCCACTTTGTGTACAAGCCCCAGCAAATAAATATAGTTTTACAAAATCCACCACAAAACCTCATAGAATCCACCGTGGTCTCACAAAATTCACCGTGGAATATGCCTCCTGGCATTATACCCTCGGGGTGGGATAGCAATTGTCCTCAATTGCTATTAGCTCAATGTGGAGCAAGCAGTGAGGGTTAAGCACTTAGGTCACGAGCGTGCATCCATTGGGCCTCTTCAACATGATGATTTTTAAACTTTACCAAATATCTAGAATATCTACGGCCAGTTCTAGTGGTCATATAATCAGTGTCTAGAATAGTTTCAGGTTCAAAGATTTGAATTTCTTCTTCTAACAAAGGAGGGTTTTCATAGACATGGTAGACATGTAATTGGACTTTAAAAGGTCGTAACAAACTGATATGAAAAGTACTATGAATTTTCTAGTGTTGGGGTAATTCTAATTTAAATGCATTGTCATTGATTTTATGAATGATTTTGAAAGGTCCATAAAATCTAGGAGCTAACTTTACAATAGGGTTTTTCTCAACACTTTGTAATCTTCTCTTTTCAATGCGTAACCAAACATAATCATCAACTGTGAAACTCATAGCTTTTATTTTCTTTCTAGCTCGTTTTGTGTATGATTGTGGGGCTTTCGCAATCATGTCTTTAACTTTAGCAAAAATAGTAGCATACATATTGGCAATATCATCAACAGCTTTAACTTTGTTTGACAATGAGGTAAAAGGTGTAGGCAATCTATATCCATAAATTATTTCAAAAGGTGCTTTCTATGCAATTGTATGTGGGGTGTTATTGTATCCAAACTAAAGTAAATGCAAGTGTGTATCCCATCTTTGTGGTTTTAAAATTTTGTATGCACGCAAAAGATCCAAAATTGTACTGTTTGTAGCTTCTGTTTGCCCATTTGTTTTAGGATGAAATGCAAATGAAAAATCAATCTTTGTACCTAAATTAGCAAACAAAGTAGTCTAAAAATTATTGTAGAATCTAGAATCAAGGTCAGAAATAATAACTTTTGACAAACCATGGTTAGTAAAAACATTTTTTCAAGAATAATTGAGTAGCTTGAGATGCAGTTAACGTTTTCTTGCATGGAATAAAATATGCTTGTTTGCTAAACTGATCTACAATAGTCCAAATCATATCATGATTAGCTTGTGTGTTAGGCAAACTAGTAATAAGATCCATTGAAATATGTTCCCATGGTCATTCTAGAATTGGTAAAGGCATTAACAAACCATATTGCTTACCATAGTGTCGCTTAACTCTTTCACAAATTAAACATTCAAATACAAAGTTACAAACATCAAATTCCATCTGTGTCCAGTAAAAATCTTTAATCAATGTACGTAAAGTGGAAATAATACCTCTATGGCCTTGATATGGGGGACAATGAATTTCGTGCAATGCAAATGATCTAAATGAAATAATTACACATAACCTTTTCTCATAAAATATAAATCCATCAGCATAAGACAATGAATAAATTGGAATCTAGTTATTTGCAATTAATTTATTCCAATTAGCTTGAAAATTAGGGTCTTGATCATGAGTATCTTTCATAGGGATAAGGGAATCAAAAGATATCACAAAGATATTATGGATAGTTGGTCTTCTACTCAAGGCATCAACAACAACATTCTCTTTTCCGGGTTGATATTGGATAAGTGGGTGGAAACTTTAAATAAAAGCGGTCCATTTAATATGATGGTCAGAGATTTGTGACTGACTAAGGAGATGTTTGATATGTTGTTGGTCAATTTTAATCATGAATTCAGATCCCATTAAATATTTTTTCCATTGTCGTAAAGCTTGTACTACAGCTAGCGATTCCTTATCATAGATAGAATACTTGAGTTCAGAGGGTAATTTAAGTTTGCAGCTATAGTAGGCTATGGGGTGTGCACTACAACAAAAAGGCCTCATAGACACACTTTTAGACGCGATTTTTGAATATAGAGAAAATCTTACGGGCGCGTCTATCCGCTCGTCTATTTGCGCGTCTACCGTGTCTCGTCTATAATCGCATGTATGAACGAATTTACACATAAAAATAGACGTGCAATAGACGTACATATACACGCGTGAATACATGCGCATAATAAACCGAAATTGCTATTTATTTAATTTATTTTTTGTGTCTATTAGCATGTCTATTTTGCAGTTAGACGGGCATATAGACACGCTTAAAGACACACTTTTACAAGCACCGGTAGACGCGAACGGAAAACAAAAAATCTCCTTTTTTAAAAAATATATTTATTTTTTAAAAAATTTTGAATTATCTAGCGCGTGTATAAGCGCGTATACTCTGCACTGTAGACACGCGTATAAATGCGCATTTTGTGCAATTTAGACGCACGGATAGACACGAAAAACAGAACTGGAAAAAAAAAACTAGAGAGCATGTGGTTGCACATGCTCTCTGGTTTTTTTTTCCCTCTCCCATACATTAGATTGTGTATTTGGGAAAAAGACAATGTATCTTACGGGCACGATAAATAAAAGTCCACGTATTCATTATGGATCAAAAGCATTTACATGGGAAGTTTAAGTGCTTGCGACCTAAAGCATGGCTACAAGTAGTAGGCCCAAAGATGGATCATACATTTACAAGAAAACACGGCCTCATGAGGAGGTATGGTGCTCCTCTACGAATCTGAAGAAGAAACATCTTCGCTAGTACCACCATGGCTACTAGCGTCGCTATCCCCCTCCTTGCTATGCTCCACATCCGGGTTCGCCTACATACACAAAAGATCAAGGTTGCTTACGTAGACATGGTGGAGAAAAATTTATACTTAGCTATACTTTTAATAGGAAAGTAAGAAAAACATACCTCCTCTGGTTATCGAATCCTCATAGCCCGGTTGTATTGGTCCTCAGTGATGAGACCCTCCTCATAGAAGTGAAGCCATGTGGCTACGCAGTTATGGCCTCGATGATAACCTACCTCTGTAGGAGTAGGTATCCTACCAACAATAGTATTCTGCAAAACAATTATGATATATACAAACAATTACGAGACATAATATATTAGAACAAATTATATAAAGAATTAAAAGATATATAAATTTTAAAAAACTAAAAATCAAAATATACTTACAAACTCTGCCTCCCACAACTCTCTGTCACCTGATCAGTAATGCGACGATCCCATTGTTTCCATTTGGATCCGTCGCGCCTCTGCATGCTGGCGACTCTTCACTTTCTCTACTGCTTTCTTCTTGGCTTTCTTCCACTCTATGCAGTGGCATATAGGTGGTTGGCTATAGGCTCCACGCCCCTCCTCCTGCCTCCGCAGTGAGTCCCTCGTGCGTGTCATGAGGTGGGATCTTTTGTTGTGAAGCATATCCCTCACTTTTATGCGTCCCCAATCATCCGAGAATCGCTGACCCTCAGGATTTGGGTACCTCCTATAGACTGCCCTCAACACCTCCTCCCACAAGCCTCTTTTCTAATTTTTGAAGGCAATGAAACAATCTTTATACGTCGCATGCATGACGCTCCTCATATACGCCATTACATCCCTTCCTTCATCATCATGGAAGATGCCACCAGCATCTGTAACTCTATAGTACTGGTGTACAACCTCCTCTACGTGATATACTAGTGAGGGTGATCACTCGCCACCTCCTAGGCAACCCCCACACAAGCCTCGTCCTCCCCCTTGACTCTCCCTCCTACCTCTCTGTCAACTACCCTCTGCCTCACTGGATGCACGTGCTTCTGCAGATGCTTGTACTTCAACTGATGCACGTACAGGTGTTGCACGTGGAGTACCTGCATATGGAGTACTTGCATGTGGAGTACTTGCATGTGGAGTACCTACAATTGGAGTTTGGGAAGTAGTGCCAGGCAAAGACGTCAGAGGCGTTCCAGACATGACACTGAACACCTCGTCCACTGTGGGAGAGTGGCCAAGGTGTCTGGTCATCTCTCCCATGAAGTCTTCCCTACTAGGAAAACCTCCAAAAAATGCATTGACCCCCCTACCAAACGAGGCTAATGTATCATTCATGCGATCCAAATCCGGGTCATTGCTAGATGAACTAGGATACGACATTTGCAAAAAAAAACACAGGAGAAAAACAAGTTTGTTTGCATACAAAAAATCATATAGTACCTATATTTTCAAAGAGCTTTCTTTAGACATTGAGCATAAAACTTAAGTGCTAATGCTTCTCATAAACAAGAAAACTGATAAACACAAACATGGGATTGGTCACATTCATCATTGCAAAAATATATTGTTTTTTATCAGAGCTAGAAGAGCTAGAGCGTATATAACCGCGTCTAAATTGCAGGTTAGACGCATCCTCAGACGCGATCCTAAAGTCAACCTTCTATTCAGTGCGTCTATGTTCGCATCTAAGATGCAGTACATACGCGCTATCAAACACAAATTCCAGGTCAATCTGCGCGCACGTGTATCATCGCGTGTAGATTGACCTGCACACGCGCCAGTACACGCACTCTAAGATGCGCCCTCAGACGCAATGAGAGGAAATTTTTTCACGTCTATACCTGTGTCTACACTGAAATGTAGACGCGCTATCAGACGCGCTCAGTCGGCTTATTTTAACCTGACGATCGCCATTGATTATTTACAAAATGCAATACATAATGGAATCAAAAATCCTAAATACACAAACAGAGTAGAGGGAGAAAGAGAGAAACAAAGAGAGAGAGAGAGAGAGAGAGAGAGAGAGTCACCTTGGGTGTTTGGTGTGGTGGAAGGTGGCGCTTCTTCCTTCTCCTTCTTCCTCTCCGTGGTAAGTTACCCTCCCTTGATGCTTGCTTGCTTGCTTGCTGCTTCTTCTTGTTCTCCTCTCTCTTGTTCTCTCTTTCTTCCTCTCCTTGGCTTTCCTTTTTTCCTTCTTGTGTGTTTGAAATGAAAGAAGAGGTGAGTCATGAGGAGGTGAGGCATGAAGAGACTGCATGTCAGCTAAACTCAAGCTTCAGAACCGCAAATAACGCAGGAAAGGAAAGGCGCACTTTGAAAAGAAATGATTTAAGTATGGTTTGAATTTTGACATGTGCGTCTATTTTTGCGTGTATATGTGCGTCTATTGTTTAGGTAGATGCGAGTATAGACGCGAACATAGCCGTGAAAATAGACGCTAATATAGACGCATACATAAATGCGGATATAGACGCGCATTTAGGATTTATCATAATTTTTTGTTTTTAAGATAAGTTTTGATAGTGAATTCTTATCATAAGGTTTAATGTATTTATGATGATTTTTGTGTATTTAAAATTGAGATCTTAGAATAATTAATACGCTAGCTTTAAGTTTTTATGTAAACATATGAATGACACATATTTTGATGTTGTCATGAATTAGGTTTAATCATGTCATCATCATCACCTAGTGCGGTGTATGCTGATGAGTCAATGAGCACATCCTCAAGTGAGGATGAAACATTGCGTCTTCATAATCGAGATGCATGGCTACGATGAAAAATTAAATGCATCTGTAATCATTGTCAAGGGTGTATTTTTTGAGCACGTCGAATTGCAATGTCACACCTCATCTTGTATGGAGAATGGGATCGAGAAAAACCACCGGTATTCATTGTTTTTTTTTACCACTAAGATTGCTAGTCTATGTTACGAGAATTATATATCAACGTACATGAAACTCCCTTTTATGGTTGAGCAGGATGCGATGCCACATCCTCAGATGCTCCCTCCCGGGCGTTGAGAGGCTACAAAACGTCGACACAAGGAGGCAAAGTCTTCAAGAAGAGTAGAGACTGACGACCATGATAGTAGCCATCATGAAATGCCCCATCAAGTCGTAGAGGATGAGATTTTGGACAACATGGTACACCATTTATTTTCGCAACTGGTTCAGGGAGAAGGTCACTCTACGAAGCCAGATGATCCACTATATGTAGCATCATCTACTCCGTTGTATGAAGGTTATACGTACTCTATTCTTCGTGCGTCCCTCGAGATACTTAACTTGCAAACAATTTATGGATGGAGTAATGTCAGTTTGGATGTGTTATTGAAGTAGTATCAATTCAGTTTGGCTTATGAATCATAATATTAATTGTTCTATTTTGAAATCAGACAAAAATATATGTTGGTGGTTTTTTAACTCACTTTTTAAAATATATGTAGGTTATTATCACCAATGCTTCCAAAAGGAAACAAATTGCCAACTAAGAGAGAGTAAGCAAGACACTACTTGACATCTTTGGGAGGCCTCGATTATGTCAAGATCCATGCATGTGTCAATGATTGTGTCTTATTTCATGGGATTCATGAGTTCGCACGAGAGTGTCCTGTTTGTGGCGAATCAAGATACGAAGTGGAGATGAAGTCAATGGATGTGCCTCGTAAGGTTTTGCGACATTTTGCGATTGTTCCACATATAAAACTTATGTTCAAGTGTAAGTCTATTGGAAAGCTCATGTCATGGCATGTTAGTCATCATTCAAGTGATGGAAAATGAAGGATCCTTGCAGACACACTAGCATGGCAACATATAGATAATTTGTGGCCCGTTTTCAAAGAAGAGCCAAGAAATTTGAGGTTTGGTTTAGGTATGGATGGAATCAATCCATTTGGCATCAAAAGCACATCATACAGTGTATGGCCAGTGGTATTGGTGAACTATAATATTCCTCCATCCACGGCAATTAAAAAGGGACATGTAATTAAAAATATGGACATTTACTTAGAGCCTTTGATTGAAGAGTTAGAAATGTTATGGGAAGGTATTGAGGTGCAAGATACAAGTGCATCTGCATCCTCTAGAGATTTCACATTGAAGGCCATGTTGTTGTGGACCATGCAGGACTTTCCAGGATACAGAGAGTGTTCAGGTACATGTATATAACTCTATATTTGAAATTCAAGACTTGAATCAATTTCATTTTATTAATTCACTTGTTTTTTCAGGTTTAACCACATCAGGATATCATGCATGTCCTATTTGCGGTCCCTCTCTAGTTTCCTCTAGGCCGGCACATTTAAAGAAGGTTATCTACGACAATCATCATCGATTTCTTTCTATTGACCATCCCAAATATGTTCTCCCTACTTATTGAATGACTCCACAATCTCTAACCATTCGAGATTGGAAGGAGAGATGGATTAATGTCGACAGCCACTCTCCACTTGGCATGAGTCGATAAGAAGTGCATTTCTCTCGATTGACTTTAAAGTATTGAGCATGATGAATTTTTTACATAATATATTATTTGTTTGTTAGGTTCTCTATATTTTTTCATCTTCCGTATTGGACTGAACTCAAGATCAATCACCTGTTGGACCCCATGCACATATTCAAAAAAGTTTTATCTACATTATGGGATCACTTGATAGGGGCTCGTGATTCAATTAATGTAAGTGAGGATTTATGTAACATTGGTCACATGAGATGAGCATGGCCACTCATTAGACCCAGAGGAAAGATTGATCTACCCCATGCACCTTGGATGTTCTCAAAAAATGAGGAAAAAATAGTGAAGGAACAAATATATAGCTTTCGAACACCCACAGGATGTATGAGATGTCTAAAGGGAGCCTTCATAAAGAAAAAGAAAAGAGGTGTGGAGCAACTATCTGGTTTGAAGTCCCACACTTTGCACAAAATGATTCAAGTAAGGGTATCTCTAACCATGAATATCGTAATTAGTGGAATAACTATGTGTAAACTTTGGGGTATGATGACTTTTTCCTCAACTAATCATTTGATCTATGAATATTGTTTACATTCAATTCATACTTCCTACTAGCATATCCCATTGTGTATCCAAAGATGTACATGATATCATTCACAAGATGGGAGAGCTTGTGAGGTGTGTATACATTGTATTTTTTCATTATATATATTTAAATTTCTACACAAAAATAAACAATTCTCAAATACATCCTGACAGATACGTGAGCTCGAAGGAAATTGATCCAAACACATTGCAAGATGCTCGAGTATTATCTATTGAGGTGGTTTGTTTGGTGGAGGAAATTTTTCCTCGATCCATTTTGACTACTCAATTACATTTACTCGTACATTTGATTGATGAGATCGCACTTTGTGGGGTAGTTCATGTAAAGTGGATGTTTTTTATTGAGCCCTTCATGAAAACCTTGAAAGATTTTGTGAGAAAAAAAGCACGGCCTGAGGGAAGTATGGTTGAGGGTTGGTTAGTGCAATCATCCCTTGTTTATATCTCTGAATATCTTGCTGAAGTGGATCCCTCTCAACCACGACTATGGAAAGATGATGAAGACTTGAGGATGACCTCTATAGTACCTCAAGGAAAAGGAATGAGTAAAGTGCTAACAAAAGAAGAACTTCGTAAGTTAAATAGTTTTTGTGTGCTCAATAGTGATGTAATGAGCAAATGGGTGACACTATATAATGAAGCAAGGGCAAGAAGAAAAAGTGAAAGACAAGAATTTTGCACTAGATATGGACGTAATGTCTCATTTCCAGATCATCTAAATGCGCTTCCACATCATATTGATATAGATTGGTTACATGAGGAAATGTAGAGAATGGAAAAAGAGGAGGAAATTAATATATCTCAAGAAGAGTGGGAATATGCACAAGGTTGCTTATCAAAGGTGAGATATACTATCAATTAATTAATTTCTATAAGTTTTATTTTATATAAATAATTGACATGTTTGATCTTTTATCTTTTACTACTAGTGCACATTATTCAATGCACTTTGGTGTGAGGGTAAACATCTTCGAACTCAACGTATAGATGAAAAGAGAAATACCCAAGATTGTGGTGTCCTTGCTCACTTCGAGGATGCCAATGGTACCATGGAAGGTTATTGTGGCTTGATCCAAGATATTCTCTGAAGCTTGACTTCAGACGAGTCTTTACACATAACCAAGAATGCATCCAAGCTAACAAACCTTTCTAACATGAGGATGTACCAAGTGTGCAAACCAAAGATAAATCATCCCACTATTATCAATGCCTACATGAGTAATGTAGACCATAACCAACCAAGCATATATACATAACCAAGTATGAGTCTCCCACCCACTAACTCAAGAGTCCAAGCTCTATCATTAAAAATATGAAATTTCTCTCACAAAAGCAAATCTAGAATGTCTAAAAACCAAGAAATTTTCAATATATATATCTCATAACATCTAGGTTCCCAATTACATGAAGAAAAATATTTGGGATCATGTACCCACAATAAGCCTTCAAGCCCATAACCTCAATGCAAGTGGCCACTATCTAAATGCAACCAACCAAGCTCAAATCAAATATGTAGAGCTCAACATAAGCATATCTAGGCATAAGAATCAATGCCACGCACCAATACATGCATGTGGCATCCCCTAAGCATGTGTATGAAATAATTACAAAGATTAATGGTGTCTGAATAACACATGTGCATGTGCATTGTGGATGAATTTAAGAAATTATGTGGGTTATTATGCCAAAGTGTGCGTGCAACGACGGGGATTCTTTTTATAATTAATAGTTGGCTTCATTTTAATTACAAATTTAGGAAAGTGCATTGTGTTCATTTTGTAGGTGCAACGGCTGGGTGGTTTTTATTTACAATTACTTGTGTGTTAATGTGCATGAGAAGGAGGAACAAAGGAGAAGAAAGAACCTAGACGTGTGTGGACACCCGTTTGCAAGGTCGATCATGCAAAATCCCACTTGTAAAGTATCCAAAAGACAAGAAAAATCCTTGTGCACAACCAACAAGGAGACCAAAGAATAGTCAGCCTCCTGGCATTTACAAAACACCACATCCAAATATAAAATCGAACAAGGACACAAGAGGGTTTGGCATTTAGATAATTATGTGTTAGGTTTTTGGGTTTTATTGTCTTTTTGTTTTTTATGATTTTGTTTTGTTTTGTTTTGTTCTTAGATAAATGTAGTGGTGTGTTTTTGTTCTCTTAATTTAATTAGATTTTGAAATATTTGTGTGTATGTAGGTGGAGTTGGATTGAGGTTTAAATCGGTTATAAGATGATTGTGTGATTAATATATGGTTTATTTGTTTTTGTTACTTTTTATTGTGTTTTTATTTAAATTTTATTCATTCATCCAAATATAGGTTGAAAGCTAAGCAAAGAGGTACTTTTTTTAAAATCAAAATTTTCTAACCATTTTCGAAGTGAAAAAAAAATTAAGAATTTGCATAGAAAATAAGAGTTTGTTATTCAATTATTTTTTTCCAATGAATTGTAATCATTTTAGCATATGCAAGTGATCCAAAAATATAAAGAAAGATGAATATGATTTTTTTTTACTTTTTTTGGATTTTAAAATTTTAAAACCATTTTTAGGTAAGTTTCCATGAAATTAATGGTTTTTAATCATTTTCTAGTTACATTATCATCCAAGAAAAAATTTGGAATTTCTCAAAAAGTTGGTAAATGATTTCAGTAATTTTTCAACATTTTCTAATACATTTGGACATTTTTATGGCATTTTTTAAGGGTTTTTATAAATTTTTTATTTTAAATATTTTTTTACTTTTATTATATGCTCATTGGATTTTGAAATTCAATATTTTATTTTCAAGAATTAGTTGAAAATTTTTAAGTTTTTAGTGTCATTTGTAGCATTTTAATAAATTTTGTATTGCTTTTTTACACATTTTGTCAATTTTTTGAATGAATTTACGAGTTTTTCTAATTTATTGGAATAAAATAATCAAAGTCAAAACAGTAAGGTACTTGACAACAGCTGTGAGGGAACGGCATGGACAAAACAAGACACGTGTCCTCGTGCGTGAACAGGCACTTGAACGTGACATGCAGGCGACCACAAACGCACAACGCATGAACAACAACAACCAATGCACAGAAGATTCCAGCACACCAAGACGCAATTCAACATGTGAACAACACCAAAGATGGAGACACCGAGGGCGTGATCAAGGGCCAGAAACGAGGCCCAGGGTGGGTGTAGGACCACAGGGGGAGGTCGGGGAGGGGTTTGGGGTGTTTTCCTTTCTCTCCGCTAGTGGGGGTGTGGGTGGGAAAGGGGGGCTTAGAAGGGGAGAAGGGTGGGTTTCTGCGGGGGTGGGGGAGAAGGGGGGGGGTAATGGGGAGGGTAAGGTGGGGTTCATGTGGGGGTGGGGGGAAAGGCTTTATTGGGGGGGGTAATGCGGTGGGGAGAATGGGGAGGATAATGGGGGTGTAAGGTGGTGGCGGTGGACAGGGGGTAATGGGGGGGGAACATTGGGTTGGGTGGGGGAGGTAATGGGGTGGGGTTGGTTGGGGGGAGGGAGGGAGGGCACAGCGGAAGGAGCAGAAGGGGCTGGAGCGGGCGGGCAGCCTAGTAGCAACGAGGTGGCTAGTGGGGCGGTGGGGCAGAAGGTAGCCCAGTGGCAATGGGGCGGAAGGCGGCCAAGGGGCAGCGGCGGGTAGGGAAGGAGAGGAAGAGGAGGATTGAAGGAGGAGGAGGAGAAGGAGACGAAGGAGGAGAAAGAGGAGAAGAAGGAGAAGATGATGATGATGATGATGATGAATGAGAAGGAGAAGGAGAAGAAGGAGGGACAGCAGGAGATGGGGAAGTGCGGGAGCTTTCCCTCAACCGCTAAGACCCACGGGCTACCTATTGCTTCAAGCATTCCAAGCGATCTCTCATGGCTATCTCTCACCTAGCCAACTCGTCGTCGATCCTCTCGGGGTGTAGTGAGCTTACCTTGATGCCGAAATGAGTTGCCTCCTCCCTCACACAAGCCGATAGCTCCACAATCCTAGATGCTAACTCAAGCATCCTCAAGCCTCCTCCATCTCCAAGCTCCATCCACCATAGTCGCATGCGAGACAAGAGAAGAGAAGAGAAGAGAGAAGAAGAGAGAAGAGGAAATGGTGAAGAGCTTCACCCTCTTGATCCCTCACTCTCACACACTCACTCACTCCCTCACACTCTCACACTCCCTCCCTCAAGAGCACACACACAAGCAAGATGAAAGGAAGAAGAGAAGAAGAGAAGAAGAGAGGACTCTTGTTAGCCTCACACCAAAGAATGGGCTTCCATTTGAACTTTATATATACAAACCCTAAATTCCCCATGGGCGCCCATCCCTTTTTACATGACCGGCCATTGTGGCAAGGTCCCTTTTTCTAATTCCCTCTTCTTGCTTCATACCCTAAGCCTATACCTGTCTATTCTTTTACAAGTGGCACAGGAGAGAGCCTGGCACTCTTTTACAAGAGTTTTTAGAGTTTTTGGCACACCTTTCCTTTAAATTTGCTCTTTTTGCCTCAATTTAGCTTTAGAGGCTGCCTCTGTGCCTTGGCTATTTTTCCCTTATTTTTTCACTTTTTTCTTTATTTTTCTGCCATTTGGATTTGAGGTTAACATTACCCCCTCCAAGGCGGGTGCCAGTCCCATGGCACATTGAGTTGTTTATTGGGGAAGGGTAGGCGGTTGGCAAGTTGTTGATCACGCGATGGTAGGGCCATATGTGGGTTGGCCTGCCTTGAAAGCATGGCCAATGATGTCAAGTGGATGATGGGGCCTCCGAAGTTGATGGTTTGGCACATCTTGTAGTATCTAAAAGGAGAAAGTGTGATGCTCTACCTAAGGGGAGTGTGTGCTTTACTGTGGGGTGCCTTGTGCTCGTGCTGGTGGAATGGGGAGCTGGGTCTAACCATAGGTAGGCTTGGGTGATGTCCCACACTTGAGGACCCCGTTTGTGCGATAGGGAGGTGCGGTGAGTGTAGCGTAGGGTGACAGGTCTAACCATAGGCCAGTGTTACTTCCCTAGATGTGCCATGCCCTTGGGGTGCCCTAAGCATAAAGTGGGGGCAAAAAAGGGCTAGGGGGTTAGGAACAAGGCCGGCCAACCAAGGTCACCGGACGTGCCTAACTTAAGGAACCCTAGGTGGAGGGATTGTGAGCCATGTGCCGCGACCTGCGTGTGGATCCGTTTTTTTTTTTTGGTTTAGTAGTAGGGAATTGTTAGTCCTCATCCTCATGAGGGGGTGGTAAAGGAGATTTAATGGAATGGCTCAAAAATCTCCAGCTCTGCATGAAATTCTTAAGGTTCAAGCGAACCTGGAGGGGAGTGGTGGAGAGGAAAGGATGGCTGCAACAAGTGAACCGGCTATCGCTCATGTCTTCAAGAACAAGGAGATAGAAAGAAGGGAGGAGGCTAGCTCGCATCATCAAGCGGGCCATCGCGTAGCTATCGATTGCGTTAGGATAAAAAAAGATTAAGGAAGGCTGCGTTTGGCCAGGGTGGGGTATTGCCTAAGTAGGATGTTTAGGAGCCTAAGATAGTTACAAGTGGTGATGAAGGTAGGATCCAGGCAGGAGGAGAAATCAGCGATAAAGCGTATCATGGTGGCATCTAAGCTGTCGAAGGTGAAGGTGAGGGCTTGGGCTAAAGTGGTGGTACAAGGGTTGTATATTACAAGGAAGTCATAACAACCATGGATGTTTGCATCAAAGTCTACTCCTATTCGTCGAGGGTACACCATGTAGGTAGGGTCGTTCCTCTCCGAAGGGAGAGTGTTACAAAAGGCCATCCATGCGAATATGTGGTCATCGCAGATGCGCCTTCACCAGAGTGGTTGGCACTCGTATCTGGACACAGACTGAGGCACTTCAAAAACTTTATTTTGCCAGTATTCTACATTCTCGGTGCCCCAGAGGGTGGGATTCTTCTCTCTTTCCTTCAGCCCCACTGTTGGCGTAGTCAGCTTCTGACATTGATCACCTCATCCACTATTTTAGTGGGAAGGATTCTGTGCAGGGCATTGGGGATGAGGAAGCTGAAGATGAAGGGTTGCTTCTCCTATTCCTGTCTCTCCTAGAGTATGAGCTTCTCATGAAAACTGGGAGGCATGTCATTTGGGCATGGCGGGAGGGGTATAGATGGCTAAGCCATAGGGTTAGCCCTTAATCTTGGTCTGGCTTCTTCCACCAGTTTCCTCCTCTTCTCCCTCAGGGTGGTTTTCCTCTCTACAGATGTGTTTGCTGGCTACCCTTTCCCTTCAAGATGGGGTGAAGGGGGTTGTGGAACCACTTCTTCTTCGAATCCACCTAGGTCGATGTGCACTTTTGTCTCACTCCCTAGGCGCTCTTGCTGTTGCATCCCTTCTATGAACCCTAGAGCATCAAATTCCTAGGGGTTTAGGCTGGCTGATAGCAGATACCTACGTTGTTCCTTCGGGCTTAGCCCCACTGTAATGGGTTGGGAGGGCATGTGTAGCCCTGCTCACAAGGCTCTGCGTGCTATGCTCGAATTCTTTTTTATTGTCTCCAAGGACTCCCCTTCCTCCTCATGAGTGGCATCCATCAAGGTGCTCATGAAGATTCGTTGTTGAGTGTGGAAGGCCACTTGGGCTACCTTTGATCTGCCTTCTACTTCTAGGATTTTCTCTTCCTCCACCAAAGCCAAGCGATGCACCAAGGTCTTCACTCTTTGCTCATTCTGGCATGCCCACTCTTCTGTCCTCTTTTTCATTTCTTCCATGCCTTTTACCTGTCTGTGCACCAAGGCTATGAGCCTCCACTGCTGATCTTCCAACTCTCTGCTCATTCGCTCCTGCTCTTCTCTTTCGAGGCTTAGGCTTTTGGTCATTCTTTCCATTTCTCGGTGGTGGTGCTCTTCTTCTTGTTTCCTCCCTTCCTCCCCTGCGATAAACTGCTTCATGCCCTATTCGATCCGCCCTATTTTCAAAAGGTTATATTCTTTTTGCATCTTCTGGAGCTCTTGATTTTCATCTATGAGCTGCCACCACCAGCTTTGCTCCTTTTCTTCTTTGGTCTTTAGTTTCCCTCTTCAGGTCGAGAATTTCCTTTTGTTGCTTAGCCATTTGCTTTGTCTTTTCGATCTGGAAGGCCGCTACTTCTTCCCTTTCTGCCTCCAACTTGGCCACCACGATCCTCCTTTCCTCCCTTGCCCTTTTTAGCTGCGAGAGCAATTCATCAACATATTCGTCACGATTTGCGTGTGGTGTCATAGTGGTGGGGATTGGGGTGGTCAAGGCTTCCATTTTTTGGTGTTTTGGCTCTTACCTAGATTCGACATCTGTAGTTGGCCTTTTGTGCCCGGTGGCTGTGGCCTCCCCGCTCCTTCCTTATGCTAGTTCCTTATTGATAAAGTATTCCATCCACGCCACAAAATTCTTCACATTGGTGCTGGCCAGGATGCTTGGGGTGGCAATGGTGGCTTCGCTGGCGCATACCAAGGGGGCCGAAATGGGATGGATGGGGGCCATGCCCTTGCCCTCGATGACCATGGACGGCATGGCTTTAGGTACTTGTGCACTTAAGCTAGGTCTATCTTTCGTAGGCGGACTTAAGGTCCCTAGGCCATCGAGTCGGCTCTGTTGTTCTATAGACTGGCGAATTGCTTCAGCCATGTCTTCCTCCTCCTGTCTTCTCAACTCTACCTCCTCTTCCATAACTCTCTCTCTTCTTCTATTTTCCTTGCTTCCTCGGCCAACCTTTTAGCTTATTCCTTCTCCTTTTTTTCCACTTGGTCACCTCTCTTAGGGATTCCTTTTTTGCTCTTTCCAGATCTTCTTCTTCCTTTTTCCTGCCTGCCTTCTGTTTCTTCTTCTGAGTTGCCTTCCCAGTGAACTCCTTTGTTTTTCTTCGTCCGGATTGAGCCTCTCGCTCCTCCTTCTCTATCTCAGTTTCTATCCGGTCGCTCGATTGCTCCTCCTTTTGATGGGTTAGTGACCTGTCTGGGGTCTCATCTGCTCCTTTGCTTCCCTGTTGGGCCTCTTTCATAGCCTCCTGGATGATGGCTGTCAGTATGCTTCCATACCCGATGAAGGAGGCTTTTGAGGAAGGTTTCTTCATCTCCATATTCTTAGATGCGGGGGATTCTCCACCTGCCTGTTTGTTGCCCAAGGCTAGTGCTTTGGCCGCTTGGTCTATTGTTTTACGCACGTAGCCATTCCTATCCACCTCGTCCAAATGCGGGCTGCCACATTCTCCAGCATAGGTACAATGATCCGGTGCATGAGGGAATTGTAGCATTAGCTGGAGATAAGGGCATGCACCAGCTTTGCCTCTATGCAAATCTCAGCATCGAGGATGTATTGTAAGATGATATCATCGTTTGTTAAGACTTCTTCCCTATTCATCTTCAACAGGGAATACACATCCCTCTTACATTTTTTCTCCACCCTAGCCCCAGTGCTTTCTCCACCAAGGCCTGGTTTAATGGTACCTGCACTTGTCGAGCATTGTCCCCCCTTCCAACCGTCACCATTCCGCATTCTCGGTCACGGTTGTACGTTCTCAAGAACTCTACACACTTCCTGTGGTCAAGTTCTTGTGCAAACTTCGCTAGGTACTTGTGGAGGTTGCACTATTCCACTATTCCCCTTGTGGCCTGCTCCTTGGCCACCATCTTCTCAAGCTTGTAAATGCTGTGGAATTTTAGCTGACTATAAGCTCAATTTTCCAGGCTGACGCACTCTCTCTTCCCTCATGAAGGGGAGTCGGTGGGCACAATCTTGTTGTGACATCTCTCGTTCCTGTCATGAGCCATACTTCCCATTAGTGTTGTGGGAGCCTTCGCTCAACCGCGAAGACCCACAGACCGCTTATTGTTTCAAGCGTTCCAAGCCGAGCACTAATGGCTACCTCTCACATAGCCGACGCGCCATCCATATCTACGGGTGTAGTGAGCTTACCTCCATGCCGTTCGAGTTACCTCCTCTCCCGTGCACTCCGATAGCTCCACGATCCAATTGCAAGTTTCAAGCAAGCTCCATCCTCAAGCTCCACGCTCCAAGCTCCATCACCGCGAGCAAGAGAAGAGAAGAGAAGAGAAGAGAAGAAGAGAGGAGAAGATGGAGAGCTTCTCCACCCCATGGTCCCTCACCCTCACACACTCACTCCCTCACATTCTCACACTCTCACACTCCCTCTCTCAAGCACAAGCTCAAGCAAGCAAAAACAAGAAGAAGAAGAAGAAGAGGAGAGCCACTTTTTGCCACACACAAGAATGAGCTTCTCATTCACTTTTCAACTTTTTATACAAAACCCTAAATCCCTTTTTGGGCGATCCTCCCCTTTTCCCTTTTTTTACATGGCCGGCCCTTTTTCTCATTGTCCTTCTATCTTCTTAACTTCCTTTCCCCCACCCGTCTACATTTACAAATTGCACGAGTGAGAGCCCAGTGCTCCTTGAATTAAACCATGATGTGCTTACGTTCTTTTACAAGGGTTTTTGACTTGCACTTTTCCTTGTGCACCTTTGTCTTCCGTTTCTCTTTGCCTTGGCCTTCGTCTTTGTCTTCAGTTTTAGCTTTCTGGATTTTCCACCGCCTGGCACTTTTTTACAAGATTTCAGGGTGCACCTTTGTATTTAAAAATGCACATTTCTCCTTTTTACAGCTGCCTTGGACTTTTAAGGTTGCCCTCGCGCTTTTGGCCTTTTCTCCTCTTCTTTCTTCAATTGAGCTACCTTTTTTCCACCTTTGCCCTGCATCTTTTTTATTTTCTTTTGCTTCCTTCGTGTTGGGGTTAACATTACCCCCCTCCTAGACAAGTGCCAGTCCCATGGCACTCACCGTCGTAGATAGCAGGCGTTAGCATGCACCGAAGACGTGGGTGGCAAGGACGGCGGGGGTGGCCATGGCGAAGTATCGGTAGTGGTGGGGAGGAAAGTCATTGGGGGTACATTGGTGGGTTAAGGTGTAGGTGGTAGGGCAATGGGAGTGGGTATTAGGGCTGTAATTTGGGGGGGTTGCAAGGATGGAGTACAACTGGCGGGTTGTTGGGGATTCAGTGTTATGACGATACTTGGCAGGCTTACAGGGTGATAGGAATTCAAAGTTGAGTGTTGATGAAGAGCGAACGGCACCTTCGTCAAAGTCGTCCTTACCTGCAATTGAAAAACCTCCCATGTGGTCTCTCCCTAAGGGTAGTGCTAGTCTTCTTATCGTGCGCAAGACATATTTTGAGTAGTGTGGGAGACAGGTCAAACTCTAAGCAAGCCTGGAGTATTGTTCTGCACTTGAGGACCCAAACTGTGTATAGACTGTAGTGTGGACATTATGTGAGTGTCCGTGTATACTTGGATATTTAGGTAGAAGACTACGACCTTGTGGCTCATAACGTCGTGTAGAGGAAGCGGAGTGGTTCATGTGCATTGTGATTGTAGACATAACAGGATAGGGCACAGGAATAGTGTACGAGCCGGAAGTGGGCGACATTGGCCTGTGGATGAGAACGGTATACTGTTCATGGCCCTTCGTGCAGTGCGAGCCCCAAGTGGTTGCCATGGTTTTAAGGCAGAGTGTGAGAGGGAATTGCGGGAATGGTGCAGGGCGACAGGTTTAACCACAGGCGAGACAAGCTTCCCAGGGCTGTCCTACTCTTGATGTGCTCTGAAGTAGTGTGGGGGCTGTTAGGGGGCTAGGGGACTAGAGACGGAGCCAACTGACCAAGGTCACTAGACGCACCTAATTTGAGGACCCCTAGGTGCAGTGGTGTGCTTCATTCTTTTTTTCTCTTTTTTTTTGCCACAGTACAACCAATGCAATATGCAGGGGCTGCGAGCCTTCCAACGGGTCGGGACATGTCAAGCCTTGAAGGCACAGAAAATGGATGTGACCGTGATGAATTTGCCCTAGACTCATTGTTAGGGGAGCCGTTGTTGCGATATTGGTACAATTGAAGCGCCCCCCATTGTGAGTGCAGATTGTGACCCAAGAAAGCTCATGACTACGCGTGGGTTCATGCGATGTGTGCATTTGTGAGGGTGATGGTTCGTGTTCAGCAGCGTGACTTTGTTGCGATTAGTGCACGGTTGTGGTTTTGCAATGACCCAAGCACTAAACATGTTTACACGAAGACTTGTGTTATCATGCATCCACTTGTCACGTTGTGAGAGCACATGCTTAATTTTGTTAAGTAATTCAACAGATATAATTATGTTAAAACATGACTTTTTGAAATACTATGATGTTAATTGCACTGCATATGCAATTGCTTGTCAAAGATTTGGCATACATTAGCTATAGGTAGCAGAAGTGGCATGAGTGGGGAGTTTCCCTTTCACCCATCAAAAAGATAAAAATGTCAAGTTGCTCGTACATCACAAGGCTTAGTCGATTTCTACTAGGCGGGGCGAGTCCGATTGGTTGGGCGATTGGGCTGGTGCTGGTGCGGGATTGTCGTGGTGTTGGGTAGGGCACATGTCCGCCGGGACGTGGATGATATAGTCCCAGGCCATCGTCAGTTCTAGAATGCTTTTAACTAATTCGTCGAACTCTTCTATCCCTGGCTGCCTTTTCTACTCT
This sequence comes from Lygodium microphyllum, assembly GCF_053477565.2. Lineage (NCBI taxonomy): Eukaryota > Viridiplantae > Streptophyta > Polypodiopsida > Schizaeales > Lygodiaceae > Lygodium > Lygodium microphyllum. The sequence goes on along the minus strand of NC_141137.1, from coordinate 92,655,536 downwards.
TAGGCATCTAGTGCCTGAGCGCTCGTGGGGGATTTGTGCAACCGGTGTTGCCACGGCTTGCACGCTTAGGTGAGCTCTAACTTTCCTGGTCCGAGGATCTTTAGGCCTTCATCTGGGACGGTGCCGTTTAGGTCCGTGCTTCTTTGCGTATCTCTTGAGTGTGGATACATAGTGCTCCGGTGGAGGGGCACTTGCCACGTGCTCCTATCATCTGCGAAGAGCGTCTTTGCACGCCAGCTGACTGTGGTTCTCCATGTTTTTCTTCTGGAAGCGTGCAAAATGCAATCCAAGAGTTAGGCCTTGATATGGGATAAGAGTGTTCCCATAGGAGGGACTTCAGTGTGGGTTGTCAAATGCATATGACTAGAAGAGAAGGTGCGGAACATGCTGGACTCATTGTAATGATGTCCCTCTGGCCTCTAACTACGAGCAAATCTTGACTCACGCCGAGTTGCGTCGGTTGGTGGTCCTGCATTTGGAAGGCTTATCCTCAGAAGGATAGGCCAAGAAGGGGAATGTGTGCAGAGAGAGAGATTGCACCCTACTTACATCATCAAGGATGTTGGTCAGGGCTTTCCATGGTGGTAATGCGGGGTACATGCCCTTTTCCCAGAGGCGGACATGATCTGGTGAACGAGGGACGGGCCTAGCATAGCTTGTTAGCACCGATTCTTCTGTCTGCACTTGACTTGTTGTGGCTTGTGTGTGTTGATACTGTCTATACAGGGTGACACAAAAATCATTATATATATATATATATACATTTTTTCGAATCCTTGTCACTTCACTAGGATAGAAACCAATTGTAGAACTCAGGATTGTAGTGAACATGGCACACGCATCTAGTACACGTGGTAGCTTACTCAATACTGATAAATATTTTGCCACATCGAGTAGCATGGAGCCTTGTGCGAGTCTATTGGGGACATGTAACTCCTCCTCAACGAGAACCTTATCAAGCAGAGGGTTTTCTTGGCTTGGTTCAGCCAAGTCCTTGCCCCGAATGGCAGTCAGCACTCGAAGGGAAGTTGGTGCCACATAGGTTGGATCTCTTTGGGATCACCATTTGGCCAATCGCTCCTTAGAGATTGTCATGATCTAAGCCCCTAGTTCAGCCATTGCAACGCGGCTTTCACACCAACGCTGCTCAAATTGACTTCGGCCTGCTAACAATCGCTTTAGTTGCTCTATGTCTACGAGATTCAGTTGGCAGAGCACCTCGTTGAATGTGACAGTTAAGCGCAGTTCGTATGCTTCCTCGCCCGAGATGAGTTGCAAGCATTCATGCAGGAGCCTGCTATAGTGCTCTTCAAGGTGTTCCTACTCTTCCCAAGATAAAGGGAAGGGCAAGTAGTCTCCAAGCTGCTCCTTAGGGAACATGCGCATGTCTGCCAGGACATAAACACGTGCGAACACTTTGAGCTTGTCATCCAACTCAGCTAGGCATTCTGTGACACCTCTATGTTCGATGAGGGCTTGCTCGGTTTCCATCTCTCAGAAGACTCTAGGAGTTTGCCTGGGCTTCAATGTAGCTGGGGGCTCAGGCCTAGAAGAGCAAGATCGATCAATGCTAGGGGTGCTCATGCGCTTGGGATTTCCATGGTTCTCTTGAGGCTTCGTCATTGCGTCATGGTTCTCTTTGGACGTGACTGGTATGAATTTGTCGCCTTGTGGTGGCAGCGTTATCTCCACTCTTGATTGTTCATTGAGAGTTCTATTGTCGATGAATTGAGTGTTGGAAGCAACTATTGATGGCAACGACTGCTTTAACTTTTCAGAGCACACAAATGTGACGGAGGTTTCACCACTATTAGGAGAGACATCAATGAGTTCAGTGGTGGATGGACATGATGCTTCATTTCCCAGCTCTCCCGCGCTATTGGTTTTAACACTCTTGGGGTCCACGACCACTTGTGGTTGCTGTTGTTTGCATTGTTTTCTCCTCTTTCTCTTGGTCAATGAAGACATGTCTCCCACCGGTTCAGGACCTTGCACTAGGTCAACCGTTGTTGTGCCTAGTTGGGCCTCAGTCTCTTTCTCTAGTGTGCCCTCCTGGAACATAGCCGCGGCCCGCTGAATAGCCTTGCTAGGTTGAGTGGTTTGGTGCGTCATTTCCTTGGCCACCCTTTTGAGGGGTTTATCCTCGAGCCTAGGCTTCAGGTGCTTGGTACGGATGGGAGTTGTCAAGGCTACTGGTTGCAGCACCTCCTCCTCAGATGAAGCATCCGGGACACATTCTGCAAGGGGTGTGGTCACAGCCGAGGGCTGTGACTGGTGTAGTCCCTGGTTGGGAGCAGTGGCATTGAGTCCACTGGATTGGTTACTCTTGGTGGATAATAGTGTGGAGTCCCTGGGGCAATCAGATGTGGACGTGTCTTTTATTGTCCCCTGAACACTCACCTATGTGGATCGATCCTGAGTTGAACCAATCACATTGGGTCGCACGGGAGTATCCTTGGGCTGAGAGCTATGGCCAATGTCACGTCTCCCATCTTGGGCATTTGGAAGCTTTAATGGAGACAGAGGTTGGGAGTGAGCCCCTGCCATTGACAGCTGTCATTGTGCCTCCGGGGTCCATTTGGGAAGAGAGGACGTAGAGGACCTAGGACTCTTAGGCAGACCTGGCACTGGCTGCATGATTTGCTTGTGATCGTTGGAGGATTCCGTCGTTAGCTTTGCCGAGCAATCGGCCCCATTATGAGTGGCGTTGTGCCTGTGGTGCTCCTTGTCCCCTTGGAAAGTCAAAGGCTTCTTGGCCACTAGTGGACCTCGTGCACATTCGATGGATCCCTCTGATCTCTGCTTGCTAGGCATTTTAGGCTGAGGATCTAGTATTTGATGGGTCCTGTTCAGTTCCTTGATTTCAATCGTGAGGGGTGCAATCACTCCAACACTTTTGGTCCTAGACTCAGTTTCTCGTTTAGGGATCCTCCCATGCCTCGTTCTTTTTGACTTAATTTGGGCTCCTGACCAAGGTGGTTTAGCAGGAGGTTTTGGTACCCAAACCCATCAGGTGCCCACATAATACCCTTGAGCACAAAGCAACACCTTGGATATCCATCGTGGCGTCGTGTGTGCTCTCCTTGGATGCCTTCATCTGTAAGGCTTGGGATTTTGTCGTGATCTTCTACGATATTTGTAAGTCCAAGCCCTATCCTTGGGCTCACCTCCTACCCTCTTTGTTTCAAGTATGGCCTCACTTACTAGTTCTCTCTGCTCAACCTGTGCCTGTATCAACTCTTTCAACAACTCCTTGCTCTCATTACTAGGCTTGCTTGGTATGTCAAAATGCTCCTTGCCCTTCCCTCGAGGTTTGGTGAGGTCACCCTTGCTAAAAGTCGTGATTATCCTCACACCTGGTAGTGCTAGGTGTATCCTCTGTGCTATATAGTCGGCTTCACACTTTGTTGCCTTTTTTAAGGGCCTTCCTAGGAGGATTTCCTTCCCATAATTCTCACTATTTGGAGGAACATAGAACATGACTGGCAAGCTTTCTATTTCAATAGTAACCAGGATTCTGCACTTTCCTAGAAGTGCTAGTGGATTTTCCCCATGAGGCTTAAGAGTTGCATCAGTCGGTTGGAGCTCTGGGTGACCTAGTAGGGTCCATGCTTCGTAAGTCAAGATATTGAAATCTACTCCTTTATCAATGAGAGCATCAACACCATGCTCTCTTTTTGCGGTGAGTTTGACCCTAAGATAAGCAGGTGGTACTATATCTTCATCCTCCAGGTCTTGGTTTACAGCTTTAAGCCCTCTGATACATACCCTTGAGTCCCTAGCTGCACACTTAGACACGGATTCTCCATGGAGATCTTGGGTTGTATGTGCAGTGCTGCTCAGGGTACATCTATCATCAGGACTGTCACGTCTAGTCATCTCTGCATTGGTAGCTTGATGATGTTGCATTCCGCTTTGACTAGACGTAGTTTGAACACAATGTACATGTGTCCTTGTAGTGTGGCCTTTTTGCCCTTGATGGCTAGATTGGCCCGTTAAGGTTCTAGGGTCTCTGTTTTCCTCTATTCGGGTGTGGGCTTTCTGGTTGCTCCTTTTCAAGGGAGCCTCCATGCTTGCGTAGGGCCATTACTGCCCAAGGGTCTAAGTTGGAGGGCCTGTCACAGCACGGGTTCTCTCTCCAACCTACTTGGGGCGGAAACAAAGTGGGCAGGGCCCCCTTTGCGGGGGTCCGAGAGGCGGTCCCCTCCTCGACCCACAGGGCCGTTATGGTAAGCACCATGCATAGCTTGGAGGATTGTTCCACCAAATCTTGAACCACTTGCTCGAGGTTTCGGCCCAGTGGTGGATCTGCGATGCGCATTTCGCTCTATGTAGCCTCCGGGGTCGATTTTGGGGTTCATAGCTCTTTTTCTAATTCGTTGCCTTGTTCGTTTTTGGGTCTGATCAGGCTTTCCCACTCGGCGGTTTGCATCTAAGTCCTTGGGCTCGCAACTGCCTACCTCTAGCTACTAAGCGGCTGCGCCCTATGATTTTGCCTATTCCATGTGCCAGAATCTAGTTCTGAGTGTCCTAAGGGCTTCCGATAGTTCGCGCTGCTGAGTGTTGGCTGGGTCAGGTAAAGTTTTCTAAAAATTTGGTCAAACTGCACATTCGACCCAACTGGTCCGAGTTGCAGGGTCCAAGTGCCTGATTCGGCACGTCCAAGGGCCGAGTGGTAAAGGTCATGTGTGACTCTCCGAATGAAAAACTCGGCCGGTCCGACCCCAGGTGTTCGAGGGCCGAGTGGGCCAAGGCTGGTCAGGTGGCCGAGTGGGCCGAGACCGAGCGCTCGGTTCAGATTGTGTCTCGGCCCCCTGGGTTTAGAGTTTCTTGTGTTACGAAGATGTGGGCGTCTACTCCTAGGTGGCGGTTGCGGTTGTTTAGGCCTCCATTGAAACTCGGGTTGTTGGGCCTTAGCTTTTGCCATTGTGAGTGGCAGCCCATGAAACTTGGTGGATGGTGGTTGAGCACTACCCCCCTCCGTAGACTTGGCTGCGAGTATTTCTACCAGTGGCCTTGTGGACTTTAATGGGATCATGTAGCCCTTGGTGAAGGCTATATCTATATGGACATTGCCTATGGCGAGGTGGATGCACTGCAACTCATAATCGACATTGCAATGAGTTTGCTTCTTGAAGGTTCACCCTAGCAATGACCTAACGAAATGGGCGAAAGCGAGAGCGACACGAAAGAATGACGCTAGAATGACTGCCAAGTTCTTATGGGAACAGGTGATCTCACGATTCGACTGCCCCATCAAACTAGTCAGTGACCAAGGCACTCACTTCATCAATGAAGTGATAGCATATCTTCTATCCACCTTTCTGATCATCCATCAAAAATCCTCTCCATACTACCCTCAAGCAAACGGACAGGTAGAATCCACAAATAAGATCCTTGTAAATGTCATGACCATAGTAGTCTCTGCTTCGCACAGCAACTGGGATAACAAGCTGATGGCAGCTTTATGGGCTTATTGTACAGCTTATAAAATGACTATCGGCCAAACTCCCTTTAGGTTAACCTATGGGACTGAGGCAATTTTACCAGTAGAGTTCTTCATTCCTAGCCTATGAATAGCACTTCAAGAACGGTGGGAAAGGAAGGAGGCATGGACGCAACGCCTGGTTGAACTTGAACGCCTCTCGAAACATGCCTACTAGCTACTCATGCACTCATATGCGAGAAGGCACAACGCAAGAGCTGTTTTGACAAACATGTCAAACAACACGACTTTGAACAGGGAGACTTAGTGCTCTTGTACTTAGTTAAAGGACACAAGCAGAAAATGAAGTTGGGAGTGTCAAGATTGTGGGAGAGAAGAAAGGAGTCTCACTTGTAGCTTTCTCACTTACACAATGGAGGAATACACACAAAGGTGAAGGTTGAAAACAGTTTCCTCTTCTTAGTTGTGTAAGCCAAAAAGAACTCTAGTACATAGAAATAGAAGAACCCTATATATGGGTCTCAAACCAAACTCAACTAACTAAGGTGGCATTCTAACTGAGCCACAAACTAGAGTAGATAAGGATAGGTGTCATCTAGCTATTATTCATGGGCGGTGTACCAACCGCATCTGCAACTAACAAGTCGGTGACATAAATGCACAACGATCACCCTGGCATATCACGAGTGGAGCTCGATATCTCAACACTCCCCCTTGAGATCAATCCCAATTCCTACACACCAAGCAGGTCTCTGAACTTGCACAGCTTCTCTATACCCAATGCCTTCATAAATATGTCAGCTACCTGATCCTCTGTGCTGATATAAACTAGATCAATAGGACCTAGTAAAACCCTCTCCCGCACATAGTGATAATGCACCTCAATGTGCTTTGTTCTAGCATGATAGACTGGGTTATTTCTCAAGTGTATACTACTCATGTTGTCACAATAAATGACAACTGTCCCATCTGTAGGCTGATGCATATCATAAAGTAGCTTATGCAACCAAGCTACCTCACATGCAGCCATTGCTACGCCCCTGTACTCAGCCTCTGTGCTCGACAAGGCAACTATAGACTGTTTCTTGCTACTCCAAGTGACTGCAGCACTCCCAAAAGAGAACACATATCCACTGGTAGATCGTCTATCAGAAATACTACCAGCCCAATCAGCATCAGTGTATCCATGCAATTGTATCTGAACCCCAGTCTCATAAAATAGTCCATACTGCAATGTGGACTTCACATACCTGAGTATGCGTCTAGCCGCATCCAAATGCGGTTTCCTTGGAGCCTGCATAAACTGACTTACCAATCCAACAGCATAGCTCAAATCTGGCCTGGTAATAGTCATATAAATCAAACTTCCTACTATGCATCTGTACATAGTAGGGTCTTCGAGAAGCTCACCTGCATCTACGCTCAACTTCACATTCTGCTCCAAAGGAACTGAAATAGACTTAGAGCCTATCATCCCATATTTGGACAGCATGTCCAATCCATACTGCCTCTGCAAGAGCTATATCCCACTTGGTGATCTAATCACCTCAATGCCCAAGAAATAACGCAGCTCTCCCAAATCCTTCATCTCAAACTTCTGCTTCAATAGCATTTTCACATGAATGATATCTTCATCACTATCACCCATGATAATCAAATCATCAACATAAATAACAAGCAGCATAATACCTTTCTCTGTTTTTCTCACATAAAGTGACAAATCTACCTTGGAAATCTGAAAGCCAATAGTGATAAGATACTGTCCTATCTTGTCAGACCATGCTCTAGGTGCTTGCTTCAAGCCATACAAGGCTTTCTTCAACCTACAAACAAACTCACGATGAACAGCATGCACATAACCTGGTGGCTGCTCCATTTATTCCGAATTTTCCTGGCCAATGGTCGTGAGTGACTGATTTGCTAGCCTGTAGCGTCAAGGCTTTGCCTAAGTGGTACCGCTTGGAGGCGCAATTGCATATCTTGCTTTCGGTGGAGGAGGTGAAACTGGCATGCTTATGCTGGAGAGATCTTTGATCTTGTCCTCTAGGATGGGCTCAGCATCTTTTAGGTGCTCTTGGGCCTCTCTTACCCATTCCTTCACTTTCTCGATAGCCTCTAGTTGGCACTCTGGATGCAGGTACTCCCCTACCCTAGCACTTCCCTTTTTGAATGTATTAGGAGCTGAGGTTTCTGCCTATGCGTCAGTGACCTTCTTTCTAGCAAGCAGAGTAGTGGCAATCTTGGTTTTTAGTGTGATCTTAGCTTCGGGTTTCTTTTTCTCCGTCTATGGCTCCTCTTCCCGATCAAGGCTCTATCAAGGTTGCTCGGACCTGGCAACGATATGTCGGCTTGCTTTGTCTGTGCTCGGGTCATGACACGCAATGGGATAGGTGTGGCCTCCCCATCAAGGTTCTCGATGTTGAATAGCCCCAATGGGACATATGGCACGTTGGCTAAACTTGAGGATGGTTTTCGCTTGGGATAGTCAATGAAGACGTGAGTGGTTCCACACTCTGGGCACCTTAGGTCTACCTTGTCCTTATTTAGTTGCTCCCTTTCAAGACAACATGATGAGGCGTGCCCTGGATGATCGCAAGTCCACAATATATGATTGGATCTTACGCCTGTCCTCCTAAGCCTCTAGCTTAGCCTCTTCCTAACACCATCATCGGTATTGGTTGATAGTCCATAAGGACTGTGTTGCCCTTGTCATCGTGCAAGACGTATGGGTATACGTAAGTTTCTTCCTCATTTGGCTCCTCCATGTAGTGGACTAGAGCTCAGTTGGTGGATGAGTCACGTAGGGACCAAGTGGTCTAGGTATGCCTGTAGGGTTTATGTCCATTCTAGCAACAGCCAGTTTAACATCGTTAGGCGCAAGAAGGGCCAATGGGGCCCCACTTTCGAAGAATTGTTGGGGTCTTCTCACTAAATATGGCTGGCCATAGGATTGTAAGTAGGAGAGTCTTCTTGGTAATCTACAATGCGTAACATCATGACCAAATCTATCGCAATTAGCGCAGGGTCATGACCTAGGGTCTTGACTCTCGGCCAGCAAGTGGTTTCTTCCATAGTACACGCATTGGGCATGTGGGCGCATTGGTCATCTCAACATATCCTGCAATTTGGCTATCTCCATTTTTACCTCAATCAAGTCTTGGTTTGTCTCAATGGCTTTCCCTTTGTCCTGGGCTATTGGACCTGATCGTTCACTAGAGGCTTATGCTCTCTCTAAACTCTGTGCATTGGTCTCTTCTAAATTTGAGCTCCTAGAGCTCTGCTCTTTCAGCTGGTTGTCCACTTGAATGGCCTCTTCAAACACCCTAGCTATCGATTCTCGTTGCAAGCTCGAGTTGCTTGCCAAGGCCTTATACAACTCCTCAATTCATATTCCACTGATAAATATTGTGGACACCGCTCTTTCGGTAGGTCATTCGCCCACCGGGATTCTCTTGAAGAGGCTCCTCACGTGGGTGACATAGTTGTGAATGTCCTCTTTTTGTTTCTGCTTGACATTCATCAATCTCACTAGCAGATTGTCAGAGTATCCGTTCTTAGAGATTCTCTTGATGAAGAGGTTTTTGAGGCCGTTAAAGTCCACTTGTTCTCCGGCATCTAGACTCGTGTACCAAGTCCTACCCTTGTCGCCTAAGCAAAGCTCAAATTCTTGAGAGCATTGAGTCAAGTCGGTGAGGCAGTTGGCCTCGCAAACTTGCTCAAATTTCTCTACAAAGCTGTATCGATTGTCATGGGGTTGGTACTTGCTGAGTTGCTTTGCAACAATTGGGATTTTAGATTGGCCCTTAGAGCCTTGGTTTTCTCCTAATCTTGTTAGTCATGATGCCGCTAGTGCTATAGCACTCTGCTTCATTGCTATGTTGTCGAGCAGTCGCTTCATGAGAAGCTCACTCAATGTCAAGTTTCCTTCTAGGGCTCTCTCATGATCGATTTGATTCCCACCTACCAGGTTCAGCACCCGTTGTACCTCATGCAATTCTACATTCTGCCTTAAGCTCCTAGCACATTGGTCTTGGTTGTATTTCATTATGCCTTGCAGTGCCTTGTGGGCTAGCTCTTCCGTTCCTCTTCCAAGTCTTTTATGATGGCTTTTGTTGTTCTGCCGCGGTGCTAATACCGAGCATGTGCATCGTAGCTGCTTACCATCTGATGAATTGCCTCTCGAAAAACTCCTAAGTTGAGTTCCTCATTCAACCTGCGGTCTGAGCTTTCCTCTGACATAATCGCATTCTCATGCTCCACCAAGCTATCGATCAGGTTGAGCAAGTTGGTCAAATCCACTTCTCTAGTGTCTCTTACTTGGTCCTACTCTGTGCTTTGGTTTTCCGTCTATGTCTTGGGATCTTCTCCAACCGGTGGGTTCCTTGAGGTGTTTATTTGAGTGAGTTCCTTGACTTATTGCATCCAATCCTCAATTTACCTCTACTCAATATGTGTGTGTTCTTTCCCGTGCACTCATGCTCAATCAGGCTTTTAGCTGTCTTTAAGTGTACTTCAAGTGCGGAAATTCAGGGTGAGTGCGGAAAACAAGTATCTAAGTGGCTTACACACTCTCTCACTTTGTTTTAAGCCTAATAGGCTTGTTAACCCCTATCTTGCCGTCTTGTCCATTTTTAGGGTTTCTCACTGCATTATCTTGCCTGTTTTAAAGTTATTCAAGGTCTTTGGCTCAGCCAGCTGTCATTAGGACTCTGGGTCTAGCAATAGCCTACTCGAGCTACTAGGTGACCGTGTCCTACGAATTTGCCTATTCCCTGCGCCAGAATCGAGTTTCACGTCTCAGGGGCACTCACGATGGCTTACGCAACCGAAGAATTTGGAAAAAACCTGACTTTGTCCCACTCGTCCAAGTTGTAGGGGCTGAGTATGTCACTCCGGCCGAGGGCCGAATGGAATTGTGAGCCAAGGAGATTAAACCAGATGGGCCAAGGGGGGCCGAGGGCCGAATAGTAAATGGTCCGAATGGGCCGAGGACCACGTGACCGAGTCAAGTGGGCCAAGGGCCAAATGGTGAATTCAGCCGGGCAACTTGTTTGAGTGGTGTTGGGCCGAGTCGGCAGGGCCAAGTGCCGAATTTTAAAGTTGGTCTAAATGCTTCACTCGAATGGGTGGAGTGAAAGGTGTCCAAGTGTAGTTGGCTGAGGGCCGAATGGTCGAGTGATTCGAGGGCCGATTTTGGGACTTGGCCTAGAATCGCCATCACTTGGATTAGGCGATCCATGTGCAACGACAACCATGTCCGGGATGATTTCGTTGAATCTAAGGATCCACACAACCACCAGCCACGCTGCCTTCCAAATCACAACAAATACATAGCAGGGAGGTCCTGACATACCTGAATCGCGCAAAGAACTCCCTAATGGCAAGATCAAATCGAATCAATGTTGGAAACACACTCTCGCTCTCTCTCACTCTTTCTCAATGTCAGGGCATGAAATGAGCTCTTCCTTGTCCCCGTGACTGTTAAATCCTTTCTTCCCGAGTAAGGTTTTGATGTCCCCAATCACTCATTTGTCGACATCAACATCCCAAGCATTCTTTTTTCCCATTGTTGCATGACTTGTGCCCTGTTTTGCCTTGTTTTACAGCAGTAAACCCTATGCTCTTCCTATCCGGTTTCCTAATCCTAACCTACCTAAATGCAACAACGATCGAAGGCAAAAAACTAAAATGATATCTCCATCTTTTCCAATCATCAAACTAGCAAAATAACCCAAAATACTTACTTGTTTCGAAGATCAAAAACCCAAACTTCCTACCTACCTCAAGCTCTGGTTCGGGGATGAATCCCTTACTTCGATGCTCGATATGAGGTGCGTGAGTGCTCAAGCTTGAATCCATTGGTCCTGGCAACGGAACCAAAATGTGGAAGCTTTCCTTCAACCGCCAAGACCCACAGACTGCCTATTGCTTCAAGCATTCCAAGTGAGCTCTCATGCTATCTCTCACATAGCCAACACGCCGTCGATCCTCTCGGGGTGTAGTGAGCTCACATTGATGCCAAAATGAGTTGCCTCCTCCCTCACACAAGCCGATAGCTCCACGATCCTAGATGCTAGCTCAATCATCCTCAAGCCTCCTCCATCTCCAAGCTCCATCCACCATAGCCGTGTGCAAGACAAGAGAAGAGAAGAGAAGAGAGAAGAAGAGAGAAGAGGAGATGGTGAATAGCTTTACCCTCTTGATCCCTCACTCCCACACACTAACTCACTCCCTCACACTCTCACACTCCCTCCCTCAAGAGCACACACACAAGCAATATTAAAAGAAGAAGAGAAGAAGAGAGGACTCTTGTTAGCCTCACACCAAAGAATGAGCTTCCATTCACTTTTTGAACTTTATATATACAAACCCTAAAACCCCCATGGGCACCCATCCCTTTTTACATGACCGGCCATTGTGGCAAGGTCCATTTTTCTAGTTCCCTCTTCTTGCTTCATACCCTAAGCCTATAATCGTCTATTCTTTTACAAGTGGCACCACAAGAGGGAGCCTGGCGCTCTTTTACAAGAGTTTTTAGAGTTTTTGAGGCGCCTTTCCTTTAAAATTGCTCTTTTTGCCTCAGTTAGCTTTAGAGGCCACCTCTACGCCTTTGCTCTTTTTTCATTCAATTTTCGTTTTTTCCTTCATTTTTCTGCCATTTTGATTTGAGGTTAACAGGAAGGAGGAGGGGACAACAAGAGATGAGGAGGGAGGGGAGAGAGAGAGAGAGATCGGGGAGGGAGAAAGAAAGAGAGAGAGGAGAGAGAAGAGGGAAGAAGGAGAGGGTGGGTAAGGGGACGCGAGAGGACAATTAGGGGGGAGAAATGAGTGTAATTAAATAATAATAATTTTGAACTTTAAAATAGTAATAATAGTCAAAATCATAAGAGAGGAGAAACAAGCCACGCACATGCAGGGATTAAAAAATTTACAATGTTGGGAATGGGGAGGGAATGCATGGCAGACAACGATGCGAACGCAACATGCATGTCGAAAGATGGAAATGAGGGTGTTCATACACAAACCCGCATGACTTCGAAATGCAAAAATTGACAAAAATTAATTCCAAAAAATCTGCCAGTCTATCACCTCAAAATGTCATTCTGACAGAGATAGAACCCAATCATATGGAAAAAACTAGAAAAACATATCCGAAACGAGGAAGAAAAATTAATACGAAATGATCCGACGGTTGAAACACGATGAAGTGAACACCAAAAATGTCTGCAAAAATAGGGCGGACTGGATTTGAAAGGTCGAATGCGGTTCGAAGGATGGAAAGGCGCGTTCGTATGGAAAAAATGACAAAAATACAAATAAAAACGGAGTAAAAAATTAATACGAAATAATTAGTGCATCAAAACGGAGGGCAATGAAAAGGAAAAATGGCAAGGTATGGGAGAGAAACATGTTCATCCAATCAAAACACAATTTCAATGGCATTAGGGGACATTTACATTGGAAAAAGAATAAAAAAGATCATAAAAATGCACGAAAAAAATAATAAAATAAAATTAATAGGCCAGAATAGGAGGGGAAAAAAGGAAAAGTAGGCATGAAGCCAAGCTAGATAGGGCTATTCAATCAACGTTCGATTCGGAGATAATTAAGGTAGGTTTACATGGTAAAATAGTTAAAAATGCACACAAAATACCAAAACTTACAAAAAAATTAATCATGAGCAAACCATACATCGAAATGATAGGAAATAAAGACAAAGAATGTCCATGGGAAGGTGTACGGCACGGTTGTGCATCAAATTGGCTATTTCGATGTGAAAAAAGTACGTTTGCATGGAAACACGTGAAATGGACAGAAAATTCTTTGAAATTTGATAACTCAGAATCCATGGCTCGGAATAAGGGACTGTGAAAAGGAAAAGTAGCCAAGTCAAAGGGACAAATAGGTTTGTCAAGTTGGATGGGGATTCTGGTGAATGGAGGATGGGTTCACATGGAAAATGTCAAATTAAGGAATAACAGGAACCGAAAAAGGAACGGCTGTAGGAAGGGGTAAAACAGGATGGGTGGGTGGGGAAGGGACCCCATCAAAGTAAAATTGGGACATGGCATACATGTGTGAGCAAATCATGGTAGATGCATAAGGGTATGCAACATAGACGCGCAAGAATGCGTCCCCACACTTAAAACCTTACCAAGAAGGGTGGACTAAGCAACAAGGACCTAAGACCACACATCAGACCAAGCCACAAATATCCCCACACTTCAAACATGAACATCACAAAAAAAAAGGTGTAGGTTATAAAAACTCGGCCCATGTAACCGAGGATTGAAGTTGATTGTCAATGTTACGTGATATGTTGCTATTAGCTGTAGGAGGTACCAAAGTGTCTTCACAGCACACATCCAACAGCGTGGCAAGGACCAAGCAACAGCACCTAGGGAGGCACCTCTACTGAGGGAATCGTGGGAAATCATTGATGGCAAAGGATAGTGCATTCAACTCACAATCAATCAAATCGGAATGAAAGAATGGTCACTCTCCCCACAATGAACATCACTCAATTGAATAATGATGGAAACCTAGTATCATAGCCAGTTTAGAAATCAACAAGGGGGATGGTTCAAGGGGAGTATGCCAGTGTGCACAACGGATGGTGCATTAGTGCATCCCACCCCATTTAGCATAGGTGCAAGCAGAAAGGCCAGGGAGCCTTGTAGTATAGTGTATCAAATAGGGTGATGTATCCTATGGTGATGGCAGGGATGCATCCCGTATGTGTATAGGGAGACGAGAGCGTACCTAATGCCAAGTGTCGTAACGTCCCTTAATCTGCACCTCTCAATAATTGTTTGAGGAAACATCATTCACGCTCAACTCCCCCTATGTCTCACACTCTATAGATAGATACAGGAGGGCAGCCCATTCTTGAAACCCCTTGATATAATCCTCACTATCACTTGTGCAGAGGGTGTATGCCTTGTGTGCAATTGATGATAAACTATGTATCCTGCCATGTGCCAACATACGATGCAAGAAGTAAGGCCAGGGAGCCTTATAGTGCCGTGCACAGGAACAACTTTGTGCTTTGTGCATTGAGAGGCCCATCCCATGTGTGCAACACTCCATTCACACCTCTCACCTCTCTATTGGATATAAAGATCAAGGACTGGTCACTCACTCTACCCTCCATCTCACACTCAATTGATGAATATAGAGGGCAGCCCATACTCACATCCCCATCCGGTTAGGATGAAAGCTCAGAGCGCTCTAGGTTTTTCGATGAAGATCAGCTTCATCTAGTTGATGGTGTCAATGTGGATTGGTTGATGAAGAGGAATACCCAAGGAGGTAGGCAACAAGTTCAGTGCTTGGATTGCATGTTGGAAACTTAGTCTAGTGTAGGAATTAGAAACACTGATGAGTTTAGAGGATTCAACACACCAAGGGAGGCGGCTCGAAAACTTCTTCTGCAAGACTTCGGCAATCCTAGACTACCGGGTGTTACCACCTTTTCCACATCCAGCTTCCCGTCCAAGAGTGTGTGTCACATTTTCTTGGAATGAGGCCTGTTATGATAGGGAATTGCTTCCTTTTCTCCCATAACAATTTTATTTTTATGTTTTTTTTCCCTTTTTTTTATTTTATTTTCTTTTGCCCTACTCTCGAGGGTGTTTCCACCTTTTCTCGAAGAATAGATTGGTATGACAAGGATTGAAGTCCTTTTCTCCCATAATCGATACATTTTTTATTTTGTTTTTCTTTTCTCCTTTTTTTTTCATTTGGCCTATTTTTGAAGAGTAGAATGGCAGGAATGCCATGTATCAAAACCATCCTCGCCACCTCTACTGCATTAGACGAAAAGGAAGCCAAGGAGGAGGAGAAGGTGGCTGCGAGGGGCTATCAAAACAAAACCATATTGTCAGGATCAGCAAGAGGGTTATCAGGAGAAGTAGGTAAAGCCATCTCAACCATTTTGCAAGGAATGAGAAAGCTATCGACAGTGATTGTCAGGATTCCTAGGAAGGGTAATACTTCTTGAGGTGATAGCCATTAATAAGAAAGGGATCATCCAAAGCATCGATTGTCTGGACTTGAACAGAGCCATTTGGATTGACCGCAAGTACCTTATAAGGACCCATCCTGCGTTGTTGAAGCTTGCTTAGAAACATGCCAAATTGGGAATCATAAGCTAGGACTAAGTCGCATTCCTTGAACTCCTACTTAATGAAGCTATCATGATAGACCTTTTTGCGAGCTTACATGGCTTCCATGCATTGTAGGGCCATCCTGCAAATCTAATCAAGACACTCCAAGTGCAAGAGACGGCATTGCAAGGACTTGTCATCTCCCAAGCATTCTTTGATAGCCACGTGCAGAGAGGGTAGCTCAAGTTCAATAGGAAAGATGGCTTCTGTTCCATACACCAACTTGAAAGGGGTTTGTCCTATAGCTACCTTATGGGAGGTTTTGCATGCCCAGAGAGCCTCTATAAGTCGATCATCCCAATCACGATGATGTGCAGTTATCATTCTTGTCAAAATCGAGTAGAGGATGCGATTGGTAACTTTGACTTGGCCATTGGCTCTAGGGTAATAGGATGTGGACTTACGATGATGGGTCTTGTATAGTTCTATCAACTCTCCCATGATCTTGTTAAGGAAGTGGATACCTCAGTCTCACTAACGAGCTCTAGGGAACTACCAAAATGGGTGATGATGTTCTCATGCAGGAACAAGGCCATGATGTTGCCATCATCCCGCTTTAGAGCTTTAGCTTCATGCCACTTGGTTATGTAGTCTGTACAGACCAAGATGTATCTATTCTATTTCCTTCTGGTTGGGGGATCAATGGGCAGCCCATAAAATCAATTCTCCACTTCTCGAATGGCTTTAGGGAAAGAATAAGTTGCAAGGGTATGGCACTAGATTTGGCAGGCTTTCCCATTTGTTGACAAGCATCACACCGTTTGTAGTAATCATAGGCATCCTTATGGAGGGTCAGCCAACCAATATCATGCAAATAAGGCCTTTCTAGCTATCGCCTCTCCTGCAAAATGGCCACCACAGGCCTCATCATGGGATGCTTTCAGCACAATTCCAATCTCATCTCTTGAAACACATCTTCACGAGACCTCGTCTTTTCCTTTCTTGTATAGAGCACCACCTAACAAGGTATAGCGGGATGATTCCAACAGAAGCTTCTTCTTCTCATGGTTCGAGATACTCAGGGGATATTGTTGGGTTGCAAGGAGGTTGGGTATGTCTGCATACCATGGGGTAACAATTTCTACTAGAAACAAGGAAGCATCAGGAAGGTCTGGATCATCTTGCTCTTCTTCATCATTGCTTTGAGGGATTCGCAAAGAACATGAGAGCAACCGAGTTTAGTAACTACTTCAAAATCAAACTTTTGAAACAAAAGGAGCCATCTCATCATCCTTCCCTTCACATCAGCCTTGTTCATCAAGAAGGACTTGACTTCATGGTCCACATAAAATTTGAAGTGCGCTGACAGTAGATAGTGTCAAAATTTCTCCAACAAACACCATTGCTAGACACTCAAGCTCCATCATTGTGTAGTTTCTCTCTCTCTTAGTTACTTTTCTGCTTCCATAATAGATAAGTTGATCTAACTTAGAGGGGCCCTTTTGGTATAAGACTACACCTAGGCTTTCGATTGATGCATTAGTGTGCACACGAAACTCCTTTGTCCAATCAGGATGGCGGGGATCTTATAGCAGGGAAGGGGTTTTTCTTTTGGGGGGGGGGGGGGGATCGTGGGGAGGGAGTAGAGTGGTGGTGGTGATGGTGTCTCCCCCACCCACCACCTATCTATGTGGTGCATGGCAGCGGGGGGACGTTTGCAAGCCCGTAGCCTTCCTTATTGCGATCTTTGTCATCAGCCACTTCTTCTTCTACTTCGTCAACATCATCTCCCTCTTACTCAGTGTTATCATCGATGCTTCATCCCCACATCGATGTCATCCATCGTCGCCTCCATCTTCCTCCCATGTCATCTTCACGCCGTCTTCGACTTCCTCCTCTTCATTGTTTTCCCTCCCTGCCACCTATCAGCGGGGATTTAAAAATTTTTCTATTATTTTTAATTACTCAGGGGGGGATTCCCATGGCCCGCATGGGGATATTACAAAATAACATGCTCTCTACAGCAATTCCTATTGTAGTAAAACTAAAATAACTTTTTATGGGGTTGGTCCGAATTGGCATCCCATGTATCAAAAGAAATCTCACAATTTGTACTTTTAGTGATATAGGTAATATATATCTTAAATTTGTTTGGTATATAAATTATTCTAAAAGAGTAAGTTGTTTGGAAACTATCTACAATGAAATAGGGGCTAAATTTGCCTAGTTTTCAGCCAAGAGAGCTTCTTTGAGATAAGGAAACTCCTTCAATATAGACTATTGTCTCCAAGAAGCTTCCTCTAAAGGTAAGCCTTTCCATTTGATCAAATATTCCATTGTGGATCTTCCACTAGCCCCTAATATCCTTAGAGATATAATAAATAATATCCTCTTTATCCATTGATGGCAACTCCTCAACATAATCCACTTGTGAACAAATAAAGGATTTAACTTGACTTGCAAGGAAGAGATTAGTGTGGCTTTATGAGCATTAGCTTCATCCTCTTGCATACTCCACCATCCAACCTACTAGATAGGATGGATTAGTAGGAGTAGCTCTATGAGCATTAGCTTCACCCTCTTGCATACTCCACCATCCAATCTATTGGAAAGGATGGATTAGTAGGAGTGGCAAGACAGGGAGAAAGGCTTGATGCACCACTACCACACATGTGTGTCCAAGGGCACACATGCACCACATTAACACCAATTGACTCACATGGCGATACATACATGCACCACTACCACACATGGGTGCGTAGGGGGGAATACACCCACCACATTGACTCACATGGTGAAAAATGCATACACCATATCCTAGTGTATGCTTGCCTCATAAGCACCTTTGCACCACATCCACACATAATAGCATCATAACATCCTCTTGCATATAGAGAAGCACAAACTACACACACATAGATGCATGTGTAGACATATCATCACAAGTGCACCCTAGGAACCCCTATTCCCTCTCACAACGAACATCATCCCTATTGAGAAGGGAGGATTGTAGGAAAGTGATAGTAGGAGAAGGTGTCTTGATGTTGCACCTATGTGCAACCACTAACACACACCATGCATCTACCTACACATAGTTAGTGCACACATAAAACCACATAGCCACACACACATAAGCACACACACAACACACATTTGCACACATCTCATCTACACACACTGTGTCCACAAACCACATATAGTACAACCACATTGTGTAGTGCATCCATTGACACATTGTGCATCCATCTACTCACACATACTTCCACATAGAGCATTCACCTATGTAGTTAGCACAATTTAAATTTTTTGCATGAGAAGACCCCCTATCCTACCTCCAACAACCTTAAGTCTACCTTAATGATGGAAAGGGAAGATTGAAGGACATAGTGAGAGAAAAGTGGTGTCTTCACAAGTGTACAGACATGGTGCACTCATCTACACACACATCCTAGAATAAACACATTGACCAATTAGTTGTATACACACATTGTGTATCCAATTAGACACATAATCCTTCCTATGTGCATAGTGCATCCACCCACACATGCTCACTCATTCATCTTGCATAGTAAAGCACTGCAGCCACTATTGTACATGTGCATGCTTACTCTACACCTTAGGACACATAAATATAGTACACCTAGTAATAGTGCACATGGGCTTGGTGCAACCTGTTAAATGAAATCTTTCCTTCTCAAGCTCCGTGGGTCCCATTCTGGTAGAAGGAGGGAACTTGTAGGAGGTGGAAAGAGGGAAATCGTAGGGCATTCGAAAGGAAGTGGCATCTTGCTTGAGTAAGTTGTAATACCTTGCAGCACATACACACAATCAAAACACTATAGCCACATCAACTTGTCTAGGAATGCTTACATATATGTACACTATGCACACACATATGCATTAATAACGTATTCTCTCAACACCATGCTAGGCCATGTAATCAATAGGACACTACCACCTACATGCATCTTAGTGCACTCATGAGCACACCATTTAGTTGCATTTGGTCCACTGTATGTAGCATCTAAATCTACCCTTACTTACCCATAAATGGCACTACCCTACAGTGTAATCTATGCACCTATGTATTCTTGCATTTACGCGTACCACTCATTTTAGACAGACTCACAATATTCTGTAATCCTATGTGAGCTTGTGTCACCATGTGTGCTCAAGTTTATATGTGCTACAATTCACACTCACAACACCTTGTGTACCTATATATACTGGTATGCATGAGAGTGCACTTCCACTTAAACCATTCTTGTACACACTAAGACACACAGTCTCCTTCAACCCACACATTGCTCTTTGATTTCTAGTATAATCAAGCTCATTGCAACCACAAACTCATTTGATCATACTTATACAATTCACAGTCTATCACTAACTCTGCTACACAGCACTATCACACATGTGCACAATGATCTAGCAACCTTATATAACACACATCATATCACAACTGCATAAGGATATTCATGTCGCATGCATCGTGTTGTTGCCTTTTTTGAAGTCCAAATAAAAAAAAGAATTGAAATAATAATAATAATAATAATAAAACATAAAATATTAACATAAAAACACAAGAAATCCTCAACCAACACATGGAACAAGAGACCAAAATAGAGACACCTCATTGCCAAGTTTGCAAACAAGAGAAACTTACCCTAGGGATGGAACATGGAAAAATCATCATGAGAGATATCGACCAAGGATCAAATTCCAAAGCATAGCTTACAAAGGAGATGCATGCACTTATAGAGTGAACATGAGCTTCAAACTATGACCACTAGTAGAGACACTAGACTTGACTAAACTCTTGACCTTAAGAATACACCCCTTAGGAACCTAAGCTAGTGGAGACCATATTTTCACAATCATTTAGATACTAATCTCACCATCTTTAAAGAACTTTAACAATCCTACATGGGAATGGATGGGACTACACCAAGTCCTATTAGACTTTCACAATGATCTCTTCGTGTATCGCTAATGCATGAGCAAAGCATAGATGTTAAGGAAATGAGTGACTCTGAGTACTACTTATCAATTCAAGACAATGAGAATTTCAAATTTAACTCAAAAAACTATTGAGAGATGGATTTTAAGATGCACTTTGTGGGATTTTAGGACATGTTTTTCATATCTTTAAGGTATTTTCAGTGGAAATTGAATATTTAAAGCTTCAAAGTGGTCATTGTTAGCGGAAAGCATTTGAGGCATACAATGCAAGTCATTTTAAAGTTAGAGGGAAAGCAGAGCTTTAACTCAAGTCTAAAAACAAGGAAGACATGTCTAGGAATCATTGGACATTAATTTTGTATAATTGAGGTGGAAGTTAATGCCAAGAGATCTTAATTTTTAGAGAGATGTGGAGTGAGCAGCCAATGAGGCCAAAAAAGGCCCCAAAATCAATTGGACATGCCCAATTTGAAGGGGCACTTAGGCTAGGATTCAAAGGGATGTAAATTTTTAACGTATCTAGTGGTTTTGAAGAGGAAAAGTAGGAGAAAAAAGGTGCACAAAAGAGATGTACGAAATTATAGCATTTGATTTCTTGTTGTCATCCTCATGAATCTTCATCATCTTATACTTTTGATGATATATTCAAACCCTGCTCTCTATCCTCTATGCAATGATATCACTCTTGCATGATGAATCAAAGAAATAATAAAGTTGGTTTTTCACTCTTTCTCTCTCCTTTGCATTCTAGTATTTCTCTCTCCTCTATTCCTACACATAGGATGCATAAGCAGTCTAAGCATAAGTGCTCTAAGTTTTTATAGTAAACAAAATACAAATTAAAAATTATTTTAGTGGTGGATAAAGGAAGGTTTGAACTTAATTTTCAGCACTTCATATTTTCTATTTTTTATTTACTATAAAATAAATATATATAATTAAAAAATAGTAAAAAATTACCAATAATTAGTAGCATTCTAAGGTTGATCTAGTATACTAGAACATATAAAAACATTACACATTTATTCTCAAAATATAGAAAAATAAATATTTTTATATCCAAATATGGTGGCTTGGTAGCATAAGGTTGGTGGCCTCAGTACTGTCTATTGTATTCTAAGTGTGCCAAATGGATAATATTCTAATGAATGTTGCTGAAATGGATCAAAGTATGATGTGTATCGTATAAGGTCAATCTTGTGTTATTTTTTTACTCAAGGATAGCTTGAATTGGGATACCCGCTGTGCCCTTAAGCTAATGTAGCAATGCCTCATATCGTTAGAGTCTGGTCATTGAAAAACATGGAAAGATTGTTTGCTATAATTTCACTTTTCTTCTTCATTAATAATGCTTGGACACCTTCCATTCACTTATACATGCAAGCATTATTCTGCGCACACCTATGCATACTACTTGTTTTACATTGACCGAGTGTGTGAGGAAGATTCAAGCTTATTAGTCACAAGGATTCAAGTGTATGTAAGTGAGAGAAAGTAGAGTAAGTGTTATGATCTATGTAAAGAGATGAGAACCGGTGGGTCTAATCCCTAACGAGGTAGTACACTCATGATTAGAGGCCACAGCAATCAACTGGGGAGAACCATGTGTTATGTTTATGTAGTGTACTAGACACCTTATGTTGGGCACTTCTACTTGGAGTTCAGGGTAGGCAATTAGTTGATCGGACTACAATGAAATATGTTAATTTATAGATAGAGTTCTTCCAACTATAGCCAATCACTCATGGCCACAAGGTCACATGGGGGTTGGTTGTGTGAGGTTTGACAGTGAGCTTAGAGTGTGAGAGAGCCGCTAATAGGCCCATTTTAGGTCCCAAACTGGAGGTGAATTTGTCAAGAGTCTTTAGGATTCTTGCTAATGGCCTAAGACCCATGGTCCATATCTATAACTCTCCATTTGAAGATAGAAGGGAGGGGAACAAGGGGTCATTCCTAGTGCTTTCAAGTTTGTATCATGCCTTGTAGGATGAGTACTTCAACAAGTGCTAAAGATGGTATATCAATCCTTTGTGGATTGGAAATAGCTGTTGTTAGTCAATGGGCCATGTTGTTCAATTGTTTCCCCACAAATGACCTCATATTTGAGTTTGAAACATTGTGGTTTAAGTCTTTTTGTGTATGTCATGCAAATAAAAATGTGCAAACCACTGCAATTAAAGTTATTTTATGAGGACTTGGATGATTGTGTGCTTATCTCCAAGATTAGATCCAAGTGTCCTCCTCAAACTTCAATTTCAAGATATTTCTATCTTTCATGGTCTTCTTGATTAGGACCCTATGGTACACATCAAAGAATTTGACTTGATATCTTATGCTCGTGGGTTTGATAATTCCCATTGGCCCCTGTGGTTCTCTAGTACCCTTAAAGGATAAGTGCAAAAGTGGTATAAAGTCTACCTAGAAAAACCATAAGCTCAGTCCATGAGCTCTATGACTTGTTTCTAGATGAGTTCCAAAAGACTTACAAGACATTTTCCAACAAGAAAGTGGGAATTATAGAGATCTTGGAGATAATAAGCTTTAGGAGAAGGGCATGAGTTTTGTGCATCCAATTCAAGAGTTAAGAGGTCCTTTGCATTATGGCAAGGATCTCAATCTTGGTAGACAACATGTAGATATTACAAGACCCACATGTACTTATGAGCATGAAAGCGAGGTGACTACATGCTTTTAGTATGACTGGTCCGAAAGAAACTTTACTCGAAAACATTGGAGCACCTAGTAGC
Source organism: Lygodium microphyllum (assembly GCF_053477565.2). NCBI lineage: Eukaryota > Viridiplantae > Streptophyta > Polypodiopsida > Schizaeales > Lygodiaceae > Lygodium > Lygodium microphyllum. The sequence continues at coordinate 92,632,272 of NC_141137.1, read as the reverse complement.
ATAAGAACTCGTGGTTCTCCTCTTATGCTAGCAAAGAACTGTATTTCAAGGAAACCATTTAAAGAAGGACTGCCTTGGTAATCTAAGAAAAAGAAGAAAAGGAGGAGGAGAAGGTGTTTGGGCTCCTCATCTTCATTTGGTCTTACCCTATACAACGAGTCCCCTTGACAACGAGTGTGAATTATAAGAAAGAAACTATGTTTATGCTTGGACAAAAGACATTCTAGCCCAAGTATGTTTGGAGGCCTAAAAGTCTAGCCAGAGAGGGCAATGTTGTACCTAATGACTTGAAGGATGATCTAAGTATGGGCTAGAAAATCCATTGGATACACCAAGTGTAACTTGGTTTCGAACTCTTTGCAATAAAAGTGCCCAAGTGGAGGACATTGCATCATTATTTTGGGAGGCATTAGTCCCACCTTATATAGAAAAATGCAAAGATTTTGTAGAAAGAGGTATGGATATGATAGTGGTTTTAGGTCATGATATTGAATATTATAAGCCTATGTTCGTATAGTGATATTGATCCCTGAACATGAGTTTTCTAAATCATTGTACCTAGAATGATGGGTGGAATATAAACTTTAGTAAAGAGAAGGTACTATGGAAATTGACACCCTTTTGTATGGAGGTATAAGCATAGGGGCCTGAGTGGCCCATCCCTTAATCTAGGTTTTGTGCTTTAGGGGAGATTTTGAGGGAATCAAGGGTTTGACTCAATGTTGTTTGGTTGATATTTTTACTTTCTTGATATATTTCATTAGGCTAATAGGACCAATTCCCTTCCTGTGGTATGGGTGCTTTTAACTTATGGACTATTGTTTGAGTTTGGTTTTTGCATGTTAGTCCAATCATAGACCAAGATGGCTTTTTGTGCAGTAACATGGACTCTTCTTCTATATCAGGTGTCTCTATCACCTTCTCTCTTGTTGGTTTCTACTTTATGTTTAGTGAGGAAGGGGTAGGAATCACTTGTGTTGTTGAGTGGAATGCCATGATTGCTAGTTTCTTGTTGGAAGGTGCTCTTAGGATGATCTTGGGTGCTATCCTTGTTAGTTTGATAGTCAATAGGTGGCCACCTTTCTTTTGTGAGGTAGCTTTTGATTGATTGTAATGAAAGTTCCCTAATGCACAAGCTGGGGTTCCCTAATGAGTTAGTCATATGAGGTGGACATGCTATTTGATTGATTGATTGACTAACATGACTAACATGACTATTTGGATCACAAGCTCAATCGAGATTAAAGTAAACTGCACAAGCTTGTGCATTAGGGAACTTTCATTACAATCAATCAATCAAATAGCATGTCCACCTCATATGACTAACATGACTATTTGGATCACAAGCTCAATCGAGATTGCACAGACCCTTGAGGCTGTGAGCCATGCCTCAAAGACCATCGACATTGAATGAATTAATGGTGAAGATCAACACAATCATGACACAAATCAAAATGCAAACTGTGGCCAAACTTCCACCCATCCCTCATCCGTTCATGTTCCCCTCCCTCCAAGACATGTCTTCTCATGGCACCTTAAGAGCAAGTGGTCGTCCTTCCCGATCTTAGTTTCTATGTCTTCTTTGTTTGTGAACCTTAAAGCATAATCTAGCGAGAACTTCTAGAGCTTCCATTCTACGCAGTCACAACACAATGCACAACCTTTAATAATAACATGGACAGCAACCCTTTGAGATTCTATAACACTTGCTATTGCGAATGCTACAAGTAATGCAAATTGGCGAAAGGCAAACTTGGAACCATCATCAAACAATCACGATAGTTAGACAGAGTTAAACGGAAAAAACCAAAAAAGGAGGGCTTGCACTGTTACAACTGATGAGTTGCACGAATACACAGCTAATATACGACATGGGGCATGCCAGGGAAGCAGATCCAGGGTCTGTTTGGACCAGATGTTAAGTACAGATGGAGAGGCATCATTTCTTACAGTGCCTGTGTTATGTTATACCCGAACTGCACACAGTTCTGTGATGGTCCCTGCTTCACCATATCCATTCTACCTGATGATTCACTGTAGTCTGTCACCATGTCCTGAGCTTGAACATCTGCTAGGCCCTAATCCTGCACACTCCTCATCATGCCCTTGAATTCCTGAAAATTAACTCTCCCATCCTCATCTGTGTCCACCCTAGCAATCATGCTTTTGCAAGCCTCTAAAGAGGTGGCTTCTTTGAAGCCCAGGCCGATGAGCACGGACTGCAGCTCTGTAACTGTAATGTAGCCATCGCGGTTCGCATCGAACAGGTCGAATGCAGAAAGGAGGTCGGCTTCGACGATCTTACCGTTCGGGGTGAGGCAGGCTCTATCGCACTGCTGCAGATCTGAATCTTGGCAGGGCTCATCTGCATCTTGGCAGAGGGATCGGTACAGGGCGCGGAAATCCTCGAAGTCAAGGCCCAGCACGCCATCGTCATGGAGGTGCGGGTCGAGGAGCTCGTGCAAATCGTCCAGCGGGACGATGATGCCAAGCCTGGCGAGGGAGGACGCGATCTCGTCAACGCTCAGGCGGCCATCGCTGTTGGCGTCGAAACTCTGGAAGACGCGGAAGAGCTCCGCTTGCTCGCGGTCGGGGGTTTCGAACCTGGCGCGCGCGCTGAAGAAGCGCTCTAGGGTTTTGGCGTCGCCGTTTCGGAAGCTCACGGAGACCCTGAGGGCAGGAGGGGGGGGCCGCGACGGAGTCGAGGTAGAGACGGCGACCTCTTCTTCTTCTTGTTCTTCTTCTTTCAAGGTAGATGACGATGTCAGGGCAGCAAAAGGAGGCGCAAAGATCGGCACAGAGAAGCTGCATCGGAAATAGGGTTCTCCATGGCTGCAGCACAAGCACCCAGGTCTCTCTCTCCTTCTTCTTCGCTCTTCCAGTTCCCACGTCAACAGAGGAGACTTGACTTACTGTTCGTAGGGTGGGTTCACACGTGCCCGGTGGACAAAAGGGTGAAAAATCCCCTTTGTCACCCATCTACAAGGATTTCCCAAGAGTTGTCCACCATCTCATTCACATTAGTGTTAGACAAGGAAAGGAGCCAAAGAGAAGACATGGCATGAAGGAGAAGTATCCGTGCTGGGCAGGCCGGAAGAGAGGGGCAAAAACTTGGCCAGTGTCAAAAAAGGCCCCTAATTTTTTTGGCCTTCCACCATGTGTGTGAACATACAGTTTTCCATGCTGAAATTTGATTGGCCATCTGTATTTGGGATGCATGTTTGTATGTCGGGTCTGAACCCACCCTTATTTCTCGGTAAGGGACCTTAGACATGCAGATATTTTCAGTAGATAATAAAAACGTTCAAATATATTGATAAAAGGTACAACGTCACAGCTTAGAATTTATAAGGTCGCCCAAAACATACTATTTCGTGTTGGGGAGACCTATAAGAGGACACTACGGAGGATATGCTTGGGCTATCTAGTTACAAAATGAGTCCCTTGGTAGGGTAAAAGCCATGTTTACAATTCATCCCATGTGATCAGCATTTTCCTTCATGCTTTGAGTAGTCTAGGATATGGTGGAAGCCTGGGATCCACAACCATCTTCACTTTGACCTCTTCCATCAGGAATTGGGCTTTATTCATCTCTTCTTCAACTGCATCACTTGTTCCTTTTCCTTTTCACTTGCACTCCTTAAGCCAATTTTCATGTTGTTGTAGCAGGGAGTCTTCCTCTTGGTTAGTCTACATCTGCAATTCAAACCAGAAAGAGTTTAGAGGTTCTTCTTGTATATTCTCAAATTGACTCTTATTTCGAGCGTTCCAAATGCTCCATAGATAGAATCCTCTTATCCAGTTCCAAATTACTAGTGGTACCCCAAAGATTTCCCCTAGGAGTACTTCTTTCCAATTAAATTTGGTGGGGTGAACTTTATGAAACATTACCTGCAAAAAATCCAATATCTTGTTATTTAGTCTTGCAGTTAATAAAGAGGTGGGAAATATTTCCACATTTAAAAGAAATATCCCCTAAACCTAATAGATATGCTCTATCATTAGTCCATAAGGCTTTATGGATTATTAACCATTCCAGACCAAAAACTTTTCTTTGCTTGGATTCGACCCACAAGTTCTTGAATCTGTACTCCCATTGTTTACCAGACCAGTCAAGGTGCCATCTTTTATTGAGCTTCTAGTAGAGTATGCCATTGGGCAACTCTAGGTTAGGTATGGGCAGCAATAGTTTGTCTCAATACCAACAAAAGCCTATGAGGTTAAAGCTTAGCTAGAGATTTATTGCTAGTTTGAAATGTTGATTCCACTTGTCAATCCTTCCTTTCAGGACCTCAATCTCATGGTCTTTTAGATTACATATTGCTTTAAGACTAGTGTTGTCCCCATCATCAAGTCTTTTGTGACATTATTCCATATGTCTCCCTAGTTTTCAATACCCTTTTTAAACACTTTGTGGGTGGGCAATTTTGTATTGGGCAAGCTCCACATATGATATGAAGTAGTTGAACCATACTGAGTCTCTCCAACTCCAAGGAAGAGCGAAGTTCAGATGAGGGGAGCAAATGAGTAATTGAGAGTACCTAAACCATGAATGCCAAAGGTTTTTGATAAGCTAGGAGCAATCCTTTATTCTTACTTTGACTTTGCTAAAGGCTACAGCCAAGGGCCTCAAACCTTTCCACCTAGTGGTCCCTTCAACTTTGAAATGGTACACAACACTTCTATGAATTAACACAGCCCATCTCTCTTCATGAAAAGCTTCTTATAATCCATTTTTCAACCATTTTATTAGCTATAAATTCCAAATTGGGTAGGTGTAATCTACATTTTTGTTTATTTAGAATGTAAACACTCCATTCAACCTTGGGGATCCTGAATTTTTCATTGTCTCCTAACCATAGAAAATTCCTAGATAGGCTATCTTATTTCTTAATTCTAATTGCACAGGGTTTCCAGCAAGAGAGGAATTACAAGGTGGCAAGAATAATTGTGTGCTTTAATACTACCACCCTCCCTACCATGTTGAACTATAGTCCTTTCCATCTATCCCATTTTTTCTTTGGTTTTTCTAGAACCCATTCCCACCTTTGTTTCAATGTGACTCGAAGTCCCATAAGGATACCCAGTAATCTAAATACCTTACCTTCTTTAAGAATTTCACATCCTTCCCTAAGTAGCCAATCAAGAGGGTCCTTTAACTGAGTTTTGATACATGTCTTGGTTGGGTTAATAACAAAACTAGAAGCAAGGCAAAAGATTTTAAGATAGATCCAAAAAGTTTGTATTGAGACCAATTCATTTTTTATTGTTCCATTCATATCATCCACAAACTGATTAAGAATCATTTGATTACTACCTATTAATTGGATCCCCTATTACCTTTGTTCATTTCATTGTTGATGAACCATCCCAATGCATCTGCAGCAATGGCAAACAAAAGAGGGCCTAGAGAGCAGCCTTGTTTAATAAATCTCCTTAATGGAAAGGAGTTTAATATATATATATATATATATATATATATATATATATATATATATATATATATATATATATATATATATATATATATATATATATATACACACACACACACACACACACACACACACACACACACACACACACACACACACACACACACCATGTCCACACAACATAGAGCTACATAACCTTTACCAAACTTGTTGTCTTTGAGCTCCAATCATTTCGAATCTAGAATATATCTACATTTGATGAATCCCTTTTGCTCTACTCTCATCCATTCCTTTAAGTGATTTGATAGTTGTTTAACTAGAGTTTTTGCGAAGATGTTGTATGCTTAGGTCAATTTGCGGTCTCTAGTTATTGAGGTAGTCTTTGTTATCTCTTTTGTGGATTAGTTTTATGACTCCTTCATTTATGTTTTAAGGGAGAGCCCCATAGTTCATGGATTCTTTCCACAAAGAAGAATTTCCTAGTGATCTCTTGATTTTTTAAAATTATCTATGGCTACTAGACCATTTGGTTTCCTGAGCAGAGAGATGTGGTCTTTTTCTTGCTTTGATTTCAGGATTGAGAACATCTCTTTGGTTGGCTTGTCCACTTTTCCTACCTACTAGCTTTTGGTATAAAGTGAGATTTTGGAGGTGTCTTTAGCTTCTAACTTTCTTAGCTCCTGTCGTGCACTCGAGCACATCATGAAGTGAAGAATCGCCTCTACTAATTTCTAACTCTAGTAGTTGTAGCTCCAAGTATTTCTTGGTTCTGATTTCTCTTCTTCTTAAGTTATTAATTTTCTTTGTTTCTCTCAATAAATCCTCAGTCTTCGCATATGTTGATTTCCAAGCTTGTGGTAGTGATGCGTGAGAGGCAAAAGCTCTAACCATATTCTTTCCATCTACCGATTTCCAAGCTTTGTGCTAGTGATGCATGAGAGGAAAAAGCTCTAACCATATTCTTTTGATATTATTCTAGACTTCTCTTGATTTGAATAAAGATTTGTACTAGTGATGTGTGAGAGGCAAAAGCTCTAACCATATTCTTTGCATCTATTGATTTCCAAGCTTTGTGCTAGTGATGCATGAGAGGAAAAAGCTCTAACCATATTCTTTTGATATTATTCTAGACTTCTTTTGATTTGAATAAAAATTTGTGCTAGTGATGTGTGAGAGGCAAAAGCTCTACCCCCCATATTCTTTTGATACTATTCTAGACTTCTCCTGATTTGAATAAAGCTAGGTTTGTATGGAACCATCCTACCCTAACATTCACTATGGCATTAGATAGTGTAAGGGTGATTGGATAGTGGTCAAGTAAGACTATATCCATGCTTACTTTGCAGCTACAACTTACAAATGTTGAGAGTAATCTAGACAATATATAGAACTTATCTAGCTTGGCTTTTTTAAGGTGAATTCCTTTTTTATTGTCGGACCTCGTAAATTTAGTGTCCTGGCTCACATCTATAAGATTATGGTGGGTTTTACAGGTCTCTATTTATCTTTATCCTTGCCATTCATGATTCTACCTTTATTTAGGAATTTATCTACTTTCTTCCATATTAAAGTCTCTTGCTAATATTGCAGGAGCTTGAAAATTTAGGAGGCTTTGCCACAAGATACTTCTTTTATTACCATTGGTTGGAGCATAGATTGAAGGAATAACAAATTCCTCATTGGTTTTCATGTTAAGGGCCACCCATCTATGGCTGACATCCTTTAGGCATTTTTGTGTTCCTAGCAGTCCACCCATGCCCACTAAGGTAAATTTTGACTTCCACCCTACTGACTTAACCTTTAACAATCAATCTGTGGGGCTAACTAATAATTATTGCATTGAGTGGACCTTTTCACCTGTACCTAATACATGGGATTTGATTGAATCACTGCAAAACACTGTTTAATCTCACCCAGATGTTTCTTTTATAATAAAAAATAGTAGAAAGATCTTACAATTTCTATATTGATGAATCACACATAGGGATATTGACAATACGCACAAAGCTAAGGGTATTTCATAACTGATGGATTGAGCAATGGCCCGTAGACCACCCAAAAAGGAATATTTATTATTTGATCCATGCATCCTGTGCTTAGCCCTTTAGTTTTGAATTGGATGCCTATTGTTGCCCCCCCCGCTCCCTAGACCATGGTTAGTTAAATTCCATTCCTAATCTTTGGATAAAGATCATAGATTTGTCATTAGTTGTGCCCCTACAACTTTTAATTCTTGTAAATAGATTATGTTGGCCCTAGCTCTTGACCCCTTAGTATTGTCTAATAGAATCTTGAGGGACTTTATCATCATAAAATTTATTTGGATTTTCCTTTCTTGACTTGGTCCTTACCTTGTGGAAAGGGGTTGTTGGCACTCTACCAAATTTTGGAATGCCTTCTTTTGGATGCTAGAGGAGGATTCATTGTTTTTAATTGGGCTTGTAGAGAGAATAACTTCATTGATAAAGTGTGTGCCTTGGTCACTAACTAGTTCAATGGGGCAACCGAATCGTGAGATCACCTGCTCCCAAAGAAACTTGGCCGTGGTCCCCGACCGTGGTCCTAGCATCATTTTTCCTAGTGGCTCGTGCTTCTGCCCACTTTGTGAGATAGTATGTAGTGGCAACTATGATATACTTGGCTTGCGAGTACTGTGCTACAAGACTAATCAATCCAATGAAGTCAAACCCCCATTTTTTGAATATTTGACTTGCACGATGATTGGGGTTAGCTCCATCATGTCCTTGCAAACAGGGACCTTGGTCCATTGGCACTCATCACAATGCTTCGCAAATCATGCTGCATCACATGGAAAAGTGTGGACCAACATAGTTGAGACTGTAGCACCTTACACACCGTCATGTCTCCACTGAAGTATCCTCCAATGATTCCGCCGTATACACCTATGTCCAAAGAATAACATTTTTAGGAGCATATATATAGAAACCTTCAATTATGAAATTAGCATGTTCTTAGAACTTTGAATGTCATTTCACCAAACTATACATTTGACTTTCATCAACTTTAAAACCTTACATTTGAAAAGTCAAATTGTAAGACCTTATAAGTTGCAAGTTACAAATTTATTACCAAATTTTGGAATTTGTTTGGCACTAAACCTATGTTTTTGTGACACTAGTAGGACACTTGATTGCATTATGTGCTTTTTCAAAAATTCATCTTAATTAGCTTATTGAAAGTGTTTGCCTATTATTAGATAGGTCATAAGCTCAACTCTGGCAAAGACTAAAGATTTGGACTTCCCCCATGCTAGAAGTACGAGACAAATGATTCAATACGTTTACACACAAACACTTATCTATTCACTCATGTGCCCAAACATGACAAGTAACATGTTGAGTTGATTGAAACTTCAAATGCTCCTTGTACATTAGTCAAAACCCATTACATTGTATCAAATCAAAAGTGCTTGATTTTATGTTGTCATTTTGAACATTATGTGTCCTTCAAATTGCTATAGTTATAAAAACCATTTTTAGTAGCACATTCAAAACCTCTAATCTAAAATCTTAAATTTGAGCTTTGAATCAAATAACATAACCTTTGCCATTTTTAGTACTAAAACTTTTCTATATTGTTAGTAAAATTATGTGGCATAATGTGAAAATTTTGAGGTAAAAAAGGATTATATGGAAAAAATTTAAAATAATCGAGATTTTTTAACTTGCAAACAATATGGTACAATGATGGCTCTATCTATTTATGTGCTTCCACTATGAAACAAAGATCACCATCTATAGCTATTCTAAGTGAAAAGCTTAAAGGTTGATACAAGAGAACTTTGATTGGGTGAATAGATAGTCATGGTTTTATGAGGGTCTCATAGCTTATGAAGATGATGGAAAGCATGGCCAACCTACCAATATTTGCTTATCAACCAAGGAATATTCCTTTTACTCTATCAGGGTCCTTGGTAACTTCCACGCCTTACAAATCAATGCATTTAGCTAGAGTTGCTACTAGCTCAATACTCCATATCAACTTGTAGGCTGGACCCACATATGTCACCTTTTTACCATCTGTTCACATAGATATCATCTAATTACAAGTCAAGACTAAAGGGCACACACATGGATTCTCCTCATAACAAGGGCCTTATAGCTTTGAGCAACATGAATCCTTAGTGGCATCTTACAAGGGTGGATTATTAAGCATACCTAGCATCCCTTATTAATATCTATCCATAGATGAACTACACCCTTGACCCAACAATAAGTCTTTAAAGATGAGCTTGGAGAAAAATCCTTTATAAGTGCCTTGGTGAATATATTTTTTCATTCTCCTTTTCTGGGCAATAGATTATCTTGTCCTCGATCAAAACTTACATATACTAATATTAAGTCTCTATATATTTTGTGTGCATATAGAATAATGGAATTTCACGACAACAAGACAACTTCAATTGTCACGTCTAAACATAGTTGGCTCTTCATCTTACATTCCTTGGTGTAATGAAAGAAGCTGAGAGGAGAGAGAAGAAGAGCTGAGGAGAGAAAAAGAGAGCAAGAAGAAGAAGGAAGAAGACTAGAAGAAGAGAGAGAAAGAGAGAAAAGAGGGGATAAGGAAGGAGGAAGCCATGAAAGCTGGAGATGAAGGTGAAGAGTATGATCTTGATAATAACTGGTTGCCCTAATTTGGGGCTCTTACACCTTAAATACCCCGGTCAGTGTGACGGGGTGTCTAAACCCTAGTCGGTGTGTATCTCGCTTGTTACAATCCATCCCTACTATGAAGGTTTTTGTCCTAAAAAAAAAGGAGGAATAGAGGGGAGTGATGGGTGGGCTAAGGGAGGGTTGCAGAGTACTACTAAGAGCCCTTTGACAATGAAAATTTGGTGTGTAGAGACTAGGGACAGCATGCAGTCCGGGACTGGTCTGCTGAAGTAAACAGGTCATAACTTTTGATAGGCTACTCCAAATAGGGCGTACCACATGTCGAAATGGAGCTTATGATGAGTAATTTTAGCCTATGTAGAATGTGCATGCATGTGATTTGAGTAAGTACAAAACTGTTCTAAAATAGTGTGTAGTTTGTGGGCACAGGGTGGTCAATTGGGGCATGACCGGCTAGTCTTCCAGCCATTGGGCGTCACGGAGGTAGGGAAATTCATTGATGATGGTTGGTGGGTGCCAAGAGGCTTCTTCCAAGGGCAGGCCTTGCCATTTGATGAGGTATTCTTTGATGGATCGAATGTAAGTGCTTATCTCGCTGCCCAATGATTGCTTCAGGGACATATTGAGTGATGCCTTCTTCATCTATGGGGGGAAGTTCTTCCACATAGTCCATTGAGGAGCCTACAAAGGGTTTTAGTTGGATGACATGAAACACATTGATGCCAGGAGGCATATTCCACGGTGGATTCTGTGCCACGGTGGATTCCGTGAGGCTTTACTGTGGGTTCCGTAAACTTAGATGACCGGGGCTCATACACAAAGAGGATTCTTTGTGCGAGAAGTTGATGGGGACGCCTGTCCTTTTCGGGCGTTTCATTAATTTAGTGTGTACGTTGTCGAAGGATTTGCCAAAGCAAAGCAAAGTCGTGTCTACAGAAGACCTTAACTAATTTCAGGATAGAAGACGAATCAAGTGAATAAGCAAAAGAATATTTTTAACAATCATGCCCCAGCAACACTTAGTTTCAGTTTGAGGCCTGATATGACTGCAATTCCCTCCTGTGATGTTGATAAGTTGGAAAGATACAACTCTTAGAAATCACCTGCCCTGTGTGCAGTGTGGCACTAAAGAGTAGTATAAGAATTGTGATCCCGATTTGATAGATTGTTTAAAGGATACCCAATGTTGTGTGTATGGCTCAGCCCTCAAAATAGCTACAGTAACAATAATATCATTATCTGTAGTTGCATCAGCCCCACAAACTCATGTAACTCTCCAGAATTGTCAATACAAGTGGTGCATCCATAACCTATGATGGATGTCATGAATATGATAGAACCTCCAATACCGCTCTGTTATCAAAACTATACAGGCTATAAAAGCTGCGGTTCAGAAGCTGTACATGGATGAATGCAGGAACTGGACACATAGCTTAGAAGCTCCTAGTTAACTCAAGAAGCCATGATAATAACATAACAGGAATGCAGCAAGTTCTTTTGAGATGCGATCCTTATGTTCATATGATTATCCAGTCATACTGAATTCCACTGATCCATCACAAAAGAACCATTACTATATGATACCAACTGGAAGCTCATTCGGAATAAGTAGCACAAACATGAATCCTGTAGAGATGGAATGCATAGGATATAGGTCCATGCATCTGCAACATTTTACTTCCACGCTGGAGCATGCTGATGCAATGTTTGAATTGCATAACATCGATCTCTTTGTTGTTTTAGAAGCAGGCTGCTTGGTACAGGGGTGTTTCTTGACATCAATCCCAGTACTGGGTCTGAAATTTTACATCAAGAAGGCCTCTTGAAGGGGAAAGCCAGCGACAAGAAGGGAAATGTTGCTGTAATTGAATAAATGTTTCTCCCTCTATGTACTGATATTTAGTCACATAGACGACATCTGGATTTTACAACAGGCAGAGTAGGATAAGGATCTCAATACTCATCAATAATCCCTCAAGGCTCATGTTTTACGAAGGAATCCATTGAAAACACTGCTCACCCTTACACCTTCCATATCCCCTGAAGCAGGAAGTATCTTTGTGCATCAATAAACTTACACGACCTTTCATCAAGACGCCTTGATTCATAGGAAATCTGTTTCTCTCTGTAATCTGCGCATCAAAAAAAACACCAAAGCGGCCACTCCAGAAGTACCCATAATGCCGATGGCGTCCAATCCCCTATTTTCTTTACCTCGAACAATCCAGCACCTGTTCCAACATCAGACTCTTGCAACTCCTCAGGGCGATTGACAATCACAGCTCCACAAGCTTTCACAATTTCAGTCTGACTGTCGTCACCTTTGTTGCCTTCGTCAGCTCTTTCTTTGGCTTCATCGCGGTCTTCAGAGTCCACGCCTTCATCGTCTTCATCAGATCAGAGATCATCATTGAACACGAACTGATGCTTGGGATGTGCTTTGGCAAGGTGCAGGGGCACGAGGGGTAGACCGAGGGCCTCGCTTAAGAAGTCGAGCATGAGGCAGCCATCGCAGAAGCGTCTTTGTTCTAGCATCATTATCGTGATGCGGATCCAGGAATGCACATACATGGCCACATAGGATGAGTGGGCCCTGTCGATCAGCGCCTTGAGCTTCTAAACTGCCAAGTCGGGCAGCACGAAGATTCACTACACCAGCGGCTCATCGTCTTCATGTCGGGCTCATCCACCCTGTTCGTTTATGTTGCGACGTCGTCCAGATTTTTTTGTTGTAGTAGGCTTCCGTTCGCTCTCTAACGCAGCAGCGTCCTCATCTCCATCGCTATTTTTTTCTTCTTCCTTCCCTAATTAGCTCTTGACTCAGCTAATTAGCTTCCTCCCTTCCGAGATTCCCTGCGCGTTGACTCCATGCCATCCTATTTTCCTCTCGATTCCTCTGCGTTCCTTTGCTCCTTTCGCCTTCTGATTTCCCCCAAAAAAAACTCCCCCCCAAATTCGATTCAAAAACAAAAGCTCCTCCTTTTCAAAAATAACCATTTGCTTTTCTTCTTCTTCTTTTTTTTTTAGACCCTGTCTACAGATCCTGAAATTCCACAAGCTTTCATGATGCATGTAAAGGTGAGTGCGTTTGGGGAAACACTGTCAAGTTGCATCTGCTCAAAGCTGTTTATTGCTGCTTCAGCACATTCATGTTGTATATATCCTGCAATTAGGACATTCCATGTGCCTAGATCTCGATAAGGGAGCATATCAAACACTGCTTGTGCCTCTGCCAGCCAGCCACATTTAGCATACATATCAACTAATGCAATGCCCACATCCTCATTTGTCTTCAATAGCCCTATCCTATCAATCTCAGCATGTATTTCTTGGCCCTTGTTTATAGCTCCAGCCATACCACAAGCTTTTAAGGTGCAGACAAGTGTGATACTATCCAAAGAGATATCCTCCTCATGCATTTGTTTGAATAATTGTAATGTCTTGTCTCCTTGATCCTGTTCAACATAGACTGAAAGCAACCCTTCATACTCGCTACTATACTCATACGCAGAGAATAAATGTAATCACAACAACTAAGTGTGCATAAAGTATGAAATCGCACACACAACTTTCGGGTGGTTTTCACATCTCGAATGCGCAGCAATACGACAACGTGGGTGATTCCATAGCGGGTGATTCCGCAAAATGCATATTAAATTAATAAACGTTTATGAGTTTAGAGTGCGCAGTCGTAATAAATTAAGGTTAGGATTTATTTCTAACCAGTTGATTTATTTTTGTAGCTGAAGACTGCTAGGTATTCACTTTTGTCGGTTTAATTGTATTATTTTACTAACGATTGTGAATGCTTCAGTTGATGTGTAGAGATAGCAGCAGTGGCGGAGGAAAGCATTGGAGTCTAGCGAGTATTCGACCTTTGGATTATATTTTGATAGGTGCCACGCCTATATTTTGTTATGTCTATCGAGACATTGATTATTGATTATTATTTTGTATGCGCCTATGCGCACGGATATGTTATTTCTATTTGGACATTGAGATTGGGCGTGCCAGACTCTATGGGCACCGTCCATTAGCTTTATTTTCTATTTTTGTAGAAAGTAAACTCAAAAGCTAAAAGCTTGTCATATTTTTGTAAATTGGGCTATTATTGAGCATGAAGATGGAAATATACATAAAATACATGCTTTGTGAAGCGCTCACACAAGGCATGGGGGGAGATTGAACCCAATTGGTCTCTTGCTTCTTGTCGTTCATGCTTTTACATTGTTTTTTGTGCAAAAAGGTAGAGTTCATTGTTCTTGGGGACCTTCCGGAATTCACTACGTGAGCATACTGCGACCGATCTGCGCACCAGTCGTGCCACGGTGGATTCCGTGAGGTTTTACGGTGGATTCCGTAAACTTAGATGACCGGGGCTCATACACAAAGAGGATTCTTTATGTGAGAAGTTGATGGGGACGCCTGTCCTTTTCGGGCGTTTCATTAATTTAGTGTATACGTGGGTGATTCCATAGTGGGTGATTCCGCAAAATGCATATTAAATTAATAAACGTTTATGAGTTTAGAGTGCGCACTCGTAATAAATTAAGGTTAGGATTTATTTCTAACCAGTTGATTTATTTTTGTAGCTGAAGACTGCCAGGTATTCACTTTTGTCGGTTTAATTGTATTATTTTACTAACGATTGTGAATGCTTCAGTTGATGTGTAGAGATAGCAGCAGTGGCGGAGGAAAGCATTGGAGTCTAGCGAGTATTCGACCTTTGGATTATATTTTGATAGGCGCCACGCCTATACTTTGTTATGTCTATCGAGACATTGATTATTGATTATTATTTTGTATGCGCCTATGCGCACGGATATGTTATTTCTATTTGGACATTGAGATTGGGCGTGCCAGACTCTATGGGCACCGTCCATTAGCTTTATTTCCTATTTTTGTAGAAAGCAAACTCAAAAGCTAAAAGCTTGTCATATTTTTGTAAATTGGGCTATTATTGAGCATGAAGATGGAAATATACATAAAATACATGCTTTTGTGAAGCGCTCACACAAGGCATGGGGGGAGATTGAACCCAATTGGTCTCTTGCTTCTTGTCGTTCATGCTTTTACATTGTTTTTTGTGCAAAAAGGTAGAGTTCATTGTTCTTGGGGACCTTCCGGATTCACTACATGAGCATACTGCGATTGATCTGCGCACCACACATTGTAGATTTTGGTTGTAGGGGGGAGTTCTAAATGGTAGGCCAAGTCACCAACTCTCTTTAGGATCCGGTATGGGCCATAGAAGTGGTGGGCCAACTTGTTACTGCTGCCCTCTTTGAGAGTCGAGTAGCAGGACTTAGGCACTTTCAAAAGGACCAATTCCCCTTCTTGAAATTCCAAATGCCTTTTTTTTTCATCAGCATAGAGTTTCATGTGTGTTTGGGCCCTTTGAAGGTTCATTTTGCATTGCTGAAGTAAAGCTTGCATGCGATCCAATTCAGCCTTACTCTGAGGATTGATCTTATCATTAAATAAGACTGTGGGGAGGGGAACCTTATACCCATATAAGGCCTCAAAAGGGGAAACTCCAATGCTAGAGTGCGTGGAGTTATTATATGCAAACTCAGCCAAGTGAAGCCACGTATCCCAAATGTGCTGAACATCATGGCAAAAGTGCCTCAAATATGTCTCAAGCCATTTATTCACTCTTTCAATCTAGCCATTAGTCTGAGGGTGGTATGCAGTGGATGGAGAAATCTTGGTCCCCATGGAGGTAAAACCTGTCTGCTAGAAGTTACTCATAAACTTCACATCCCGACCATGTACTGTGACATGTGGTAAGCCATGCAACTTGAAGACATTTTCCATAAACTGAGTGGCCACCTAGGAGGCAGTGTATTGGATCTTAGTGGGGATAAAGTGGGCAGCTTTGATGAGGCAATCAATGACCACATAGATACTGCTCCACCCTTTCTTAGTCGCAGGAAGGCCAGTGATAAAGTCCATTGTGATGTGAGTCCATTTCCCCTCAGGGATAGGGAGGGGCTGCAAGAGGCCAGCAAACCTGAGTGTACTATCCTTGTTCTATTGGCATGGAGCACATTTAGTCACAAAGTCCTTAACATCCCCCCATAAGCCTTTCCAATGAAAGATTTTAGCAATCCTGTCATATGTTTTGAAAACACCCAAGTGACGAGCAATGGGGCAAGAATGCATCTCTTCCATGATCTTCTACATGAAGGGGAAAGTATGGGGGACGACAATCTTGCCATGGGACCAAATAAGGCCATGCTTAAGCTGATATTGGGAGTTTTTATCCATGAACCCATGTTGTAATTTCTAAAATGTGTGGCTGAAGTGATCATCTAACAAGTAAGCATCTTAAAGCTCTTCAACCCAATCACTGTGCAATTCTGAGATAGAGTACACTCTGCATGCCCACATTCGAGAGAGTGAATCAACCACAATATTATCCTTGCCCCGAGTGTGTGAAATATCAAAGTCATAATTTTGAAAGGTTGCCACCCATCCCCGTTTCTTAGGAGTCAAAGTAGACCAAGTCAAGAAGTATTGGAGGACTCGGTTGTCACTTTTTACTTGGAAGTGGCTGCCATACAAATAGTGGTGCCACTTCTTGATGGCATGGAGAATGGCCAGCATCTCCTGGTCATATACATTCATTTGCATTTCCTTTTCATCAAGCTTGTGTCTCTCGTAGTCACACCATGCTCTTGCAACAACAATGCACCAATACCCCGACCACTTGCATCACAATATGAATGGTAAACAACTTAGATGAGTTAGGGCAAACAAGGATGGGGGCTGAAGTAAGTGCGTCCTTTAACTGTTTGAAGCTATGATCTGTAGTGGCATTCCAAAAGAATGACTCCTTTTTCAAGTGATCAGTCAAAGGTGCTACAATGGTGACATAGTGCTTAATGAAGTGTTTGTAGAATGAAGAGAGACCAAGGAAGCCATGCAAAGAAGTGGTGATGGAGGGAGTGGGTCTGTCTTTAACACATTGCACCTTCTTCGAGTCAGAGCTTGTATACCATTTTTGCTCACAATGTGTCCCAAGTACTCCATAGATGTCTGCATGAATATGCATTTGCTCTCCTTAGCAAAGAGTCAATGCTCTCTCAATATGTTAAACACCCTCCGAATGTGTGTCAAGTGCTCCGTGGATGACTTGCTGTAAATGAGGATGTCATCAAAGAAAACAAGCACAAACTTGAATAGAAAGGGTTGTAGGATTTTGTTTATCAGGCTCTGAAAGGTGGTGGGGGCATTAATCAACCCAAAAGATACCATTAGAAAATGATAGAGTCCATGATCCATCCTGAAGGCCATTTTGACCTCATCTCCTGCCTGCATACGGATCTGATGGTAGCAAGAGCGCAAGTCAATCTTAGTGAAAAAGCATGCCCCTTTCAACTCATCCAGCAAATCATCAATCCATGGGATGGGATAGTGGTTCTTTACTATAATTTTGTTCAAATCTCTGTAGTCAATGCACATGAGAAAGGAACCATCTTTCTTTTTTACTAAAAGGACGGGGGATGCATAGGGGGAAAAACTATGTTTAATGAAACCCATCTCTAGCAACTCCTTGATTTGTTTTGCAACCTCTTCGCACTCACACTTGGAGAGTCTATAGGGGGTTTTATTCACTAGCTTGGAATGGGGCTCTAGGTCAAGTGGGTGGTCCACTTGTCTCTTGGGAGGGAGGGATGTAGGCATCTAAAATAGGTCACTGTATTCCACAAGTAAGGCTTGCAAGGCTGAATCATGAGATATTGTAGAGGGCTGATCAGAATTTTCCTTATTTAATTGCAAAATAAAGATTTTTGAGCATTTCTTAAACTCCCGTTTGAGTTGCTTTGCTATAATAAGTTGAAAATTAGCATGATCTTGAACTCCCTCTAGGTGGATAGGCTGTCCATGCATCATAAAATCCATGTAAAGCTAAGAGAAGTCCATCGCAATCCTCCCCAATTGTTTTAGCTAATCACAGCCCAAGACAATGTCAATGGGGCCCATATCTAAGGCAATCAGGTCAACCAGCGCCACATAATTTTCAGCCAAGCATAAGGGAACTGCAGGACATACATGTGTGCTGATTTCTTCTTCTCCATTTGCTACTTGGACCTTCAAGGGGTAGTGTAGTTCCATAGGGGTACATTTCAACCGATCAATGGTTGACTTATTGACAAAATTGTGAGTGCTTCCACTATCCACAAGGATAAACACATGCTTTCCATTGATACTGCATTGAATGCGAAGGGTACTGGGGCTGCGGGAACTTGTCCAAGTGTCCAAGGAGATTGAGCAAAGGGAAGTGGGAGGTGGGTGGGATGTCAAATCAAGTATCTATGATGGAGCACTGCCCCGGTCAAAGGGAAACTCATCCTCAGGGTCATAGATTTTGTCGTGATCAACATCCTTCGTAGGCTCAGCCTGGTCAATGGGCAGGTCATCCTCCTCAGTGTGTCAATCTTCTATGACATACATGCTATGAACTTTGACCTTAGCTGTCATGTATGGGCATTTGGAGGCATGATCAGTAGTGTACTTATCTCCACACTTAAAGCATAGGCCCTTTTCCTTTCGTTCCTTCACAACATATGGGGGAATGAACCATTGGTTACTGGATCCTTGGTATGGTGATGCAGTGGACTGTTTATTTTTAGCATACCTATTCTCAGAATTAGAGCTCGATGTTGGTCCAAAAGTGCCCATTTTTCTTCAGCATGGAAGGCGGGGTAAGTGGGTACTTTGGGGTTGTTATTAGACATAGAAGTGCCTCGAAAACCATCTCCGTATGGGGCTGATCGTGAAGGAATGCACGACTGTCCAACACCTTGCTAAAAATGATCATTGTTATGGTATGTTCTTGCATATCTCTCAGCCAATTCGATTGCATCAAATAGTGTGGTAGGTTTTTGGGCCATGACATCGGCTGATATGCTCGGTTCCAACCCATAGATGTGTCAAGATTGTGGGAGAGAAGGAAGGAGTCTCACTTGTAGCTTTCTTGCTTGCACAATGGGGGAATACACACAAGGGTGGAGGTTGAAAGCAGTTTTTCTCTTCTTAATTGTGTAAGCCAAAAAGAACTCAAGTACAAAGAAATAGAAGAACCCTATATATGGGTCTCAAACCAAACTCAACTAACTAAGGTGGCATACTAACTGAGCCACGAACTAGAGTAGATAAGGGTAGCTGTCATGTAGCTATTATTCATGGGCGATGTACCAACTGCACCAACTGACAAGTCGGTGACATAAATGCACAATGGTCACCCTGGCATATCACTAGCGGAGATCGATATCTCAACACTCCCCCTCAAGCTCAATCCCAATTCCTGCACACCAAGCAGGTCTCTGAACTTGCGCAGCTTCTCTGCGCCCAATGCCTTCGTGAATATGTCAGCTACCTGATTCTCTGTGCTGACATAAACTAGATCAATAAGACCTAGTAAAACCCTCTCCCGCACATAGTGATAATGCACCTCAATGTGCTTTATTCTAGGATTATAGACTGGGTTATTTGCCAAGTGTATACTACTCATGTTGTCACAATAAATGACAACTGGCCCATCTGTAGATTGATGCATATCATAAAGTAGCTTATGCAACCAAGCTACCTCAAATGCAACCATTGCTGCACCTCTGTACTCAGCCTCTGTGCTCGACAAGGCAACTGTAGGCTGTTTCTTGCTGCTCCAAGTGACTGCAGCACTCCCAAAAGAGAACACATACCCACTGGTAGATCGTCTATCAGAAATACTACCAGCCCAATCAGCATCAGTGTATCCATGCAACTGTATCTGAACCCCAGTCTCATAAAATAGTCCATATTGCAATGTGGACTTCACATACCTGAGTATGCGTCTAGCCGCATCCAAATGCGATTTCCTTGGAGCATGCATAAACTGACTTACCAATCCAACAGCATAGCTCAAATCTGGCCTGGTAATAGTCATATAAATCAAACTTCCTACTATGCGTTTGTACATAGTAGGGTCTTCCAGAAGCTCACCTGCATTTGCGCTCAGCTTCACATTCTGCTCCAAAGGAACTGAAATAGGCTTACAGCCTGTCATCCCATATTTGGACAGCATGTCCAATCCATACTGCCTCTGCAAGAGCTGTATCCGGCACTGTAGTGCTATGTACTGTCCTGTATTGTTCTGTACTGCTCTGTCCCTCTGTAGGTAGGTTGAACTTCACAGTCTTGGCAGGAGAGTCATTTCCATTCTGAACCACTCGTTCCTTCTTCTTGGTACGCGTCACAGCAGCAACTTCCAACTCGACCAAATTGGAAGTAGGTTCTTGTACCTTCGGTTGGCTATCAGTGGCATTGGCCTTTACAGGGGCTGGACTGGGACAGTCCTTTGCAGTATGGCCTTCTCCTTTGCATCGACTACATAAGGGCTTGTAATCCACTGACCTTCTGGGATTTGGACAATTTGGTGAAATGTGTCCCTTTTCTCCGCATCTGTAACACTCCACCTCAGATCTCTGACCACCGCCAGACTGTTATCCTCTGTAACTTTGAGAGGGAAACCTCCTTGGACCGAAATTAGGACCAAACTCTCTAGGCTTGGGTCCAATATCCTGTGTTGTCATTTTAGATTCTAGCAAGTTGAATCTTGCATTTTCATCATTCTGTCTTCATTCATGCATCTCTTTCAGAGAGCAAATATCCTCTGTATGGTAAGAAGAGAAGGCTCCAGGAATGGTTTGTTTTCGGGTACATTCAGTGGCTAAATGTCCCACTTGATGACACTTTCCACACCAAGTATTTGACCACATCACATCTCTTCCAGCTCCTGCAGAAGTGGATATATTGGCAGTATTCACCTTCAATGTCTGTAACTGCTCTGTAATCACATCCAGAAGCTCTTTCTTGATACTTGCAACTGAGTTGGATAAGTAGTCCTTCAGATTTTCACCTCCTACAGTACTTGTTGTACGGTTTTGGGAAGCTTCTGTAATTACTACATACACTGGTTGGGTAGATCCAGAAGGTCCTCTATTCTGGTTCTGATTCAGAGCTCCTGTTGAGACTTAGGGTTGTTGATTCCAGTTGGTAGAATTCCACTGTTGTTGAGTCGCCATTGGAGGAACTGTTTGAGGCCACTGCTGTTGTGGTTGAACCATCATCTGAGGCACTATCGTCTGCGGTGACCACACTGGATTAGGTGCACTATACTGTGGCACTGTTTGCATATGGGGATAGGGGTAGGGAACTATCCCTGGGACCGCATTTGATGGGTATACCATTCCAGGTATAAGAGGAGGTAAGACTCTTCTTCCTGGAGTCATTGACAGCCTTGCTTCAACTTCGTCATACAATCTTGCACCTTCCACTGCGGCTTGCAGATTGACTGGTCTTCTCAATTCCATGAACTTGCAAACTTCTGGTTGTAGGCCCCTAAGAAACACTCATTTCTGGATACCTTCATCCAAATGATGGTTAGTCCATCTCTTCAGGATGGATTCCATTCGCAAGACATAAGCTTCTACTCTTTCTCCAGAGGACTGACTTAGGTTCATGAACTCCTCTCGCATCTGCTCTTCAAAACCTTCATGCCTGAATTTAGTGAGGAAGGCCAATTTTAGGTCGTCCCATGTGCCAAAAGTTCCTACTGCTTGTCTCTCATACCACTGAAACGCCGCGCCCCTAAAAGTGGCGGGGAATATTGCTAAGCAATGCTCAGGGGTTTTTGGCATTGTTAGCCACACATGCTACCATAAACTCTGCTACATGTAGATCGGGGTCTTCATTGTACTCTCCCTTAAAAATTGGCAACATGACTACATTCGCTCGCCTGTCATCAATATTTCTAAGACGGATCTGGCTTGGAAGTGGACCTCCAGCAGCAGGAGGAGGAAGGGCTTGATGTGCCATTGGGACTTTTGTAAAGAGTTCGGCAAGGGCGTCAAAGGCGGCTTCTCCTGCTAGCTCATTCTTGGCTTTGATTCTTACTTTCTCTCTTCTCACGTACCTCTGGACTCGTTCGAACGCTTGCCTCTTTATTGTATCATTCATCAGGGGTTGGCTCCACTATGTTGTTAGTGCTCCATAGAGGGATAACAGAAGGCTTCAGTCTCTGAGGACTCTCTTGCCAACATTTCTTCTACTTCTTTCTTTTCAACATCTCTGAATTCACCTTTCAAACCACTACAGAGGGGAAGATATTCTATTCTAAAAGTATCAAAACTCATTCTTCTTAGGATCGTTGTTGCGTCATTATAATAATGCCAGCTTCTAAGGGTTTCAACAGTGTATGTTGTGAAAAACACTCTGTCTACCAACTTCCAGTGGGTTGCTAATTGAACAAACAGAAGATTATTAGTGCACCAAGCATCTCATGTATCTTGCTGTTGAGCATCCACGAACAAATTCCAACTTTTTTTCTTCTTGTCTTTGTGAACCTCTATAGACCAAGACTCCTGAAGCTTCTTCACAATCTCCCATTTGATGATGTCTGGAAACTTCTCAATGAATGTCAAATCTTCCATGGATGGTCATTCTCTCTGTTTCTGCTCTTCAATTTGTTCCCAAACAGTTTGCCACCAAGATGCAAGTTTCTGCTGCTTCAACAGGAAGAGGAAATAGCCCACCACATAGAGCATGCACCATGATGGCGATATGTTTCTGCCATTGTGGGATGAGCTTCTTGTGGAAAGTGGCTTTGATTATGAGAAATTCCAACTCTTCAGTGGAAGAAGGAACTTTACAAACATCCATTGAATTTTTCTCTTCTTGGCAATGCCATTTCCTTCATTTTCAGCCTCTTCTGGTGCTTGTTGATGGCAAGTTTCCCCGGCTGCGCACCAAAAACATGGAGCCCCAAGAGGAACACCAAGAAAAAGGGAATTATCTTGCAAGAAAATCTATCTTGTAACATCAACAAGCTTTTATTTCATTCTTTTGATAATCAAAACAAAGAAAACAACAATTCTTCACGCAGCATCATAGTAGATATCTCCCACGGATTTGTTAGAATCAACCATATTCTCCAACATCTTCACAAAATCCATCAATAGAACAAAAAACACAAAATAATACACCATCTTTGAATGGAAATCAATCACATAGTATTCATCTTCAATATCTTCATAATTCTCTTTCTCAATCTCTCATATACAGTTACACTGTTTTGATCGATTTGATTATCTCTGACTCTCTCTCTCTCTCTCCATCAATAGTACATTATATCCTCACTACAATACTCTCATAATAACCCTAAATAATCCTTCTTAGGTCGTGGATGCACCTCCCAAGAGGTATGTCTGATATGAAGAGTCACGAGAGCCAGTACAATGTCTTTTCACTGCTCACTACTGTCACTGTCACTTAGTCTTCTCTTCAGTCTTCAGCAGCTGTTTCTTCCACTTGTTTTAGCTCTTTTGATGAACTTAAATTCATCCTTTCCAAAGGTTAGAAAACTTTCCCAAAGTCACACATACATTCTACAGAACACTTACAGAAGGTCTACAGAATAGTCACAGTACAGTACCAGAACAGCTACAGTATAGTTACAGTACAGAGACAGAAGCTCTACAGAAGATCTACGGAAGGTTATAGAAGGTCATCAAAACCTCATAACTCATACTCAAACCATTCCAAACTCTAAAAAACTATTCAATAAGCTTTTACAAGATCTCAATCTTCATCAATCATCAATCCATACTTCATACAGAAGACAATCAGAACAAAATAGAAGCTATACAGAAGGTATACAGAACCAATCAGAACCTATCAAAACATCACAGAACCTCATATCTCCACTGAAAATCATCATGAACTTCCAAAACATAATCAATATCATCCAAAACACTCTCAAATACTTCCATTAACAATCATACATCACTCTAAATCCACCAAAAATCAATCATTCAGACCTCAAAAACAACAAAAATCAATAAAAAATTTAGTCTTTTTCCACTCACAACACTGGCAGTCAAGAACCCTCTGCTATACACTCAGATCGCGAGGGACCGGCCTCTGCAGGCGGAGGACCACGCGGGAAGTTCCTTCATGAAGTCGTTGAGAACAGATAAGAAATTTCATTCATAGCTCTTCAAGCTTTCATAATAAGCTTATTAAGCTTCATACCCCAATTTAACCCGTCGGCAGTGGTAGCATGTATTGCCCATCGCCAAATCGAGCGAGAAGATACTGAGGTCCTCTAAATCCACGCTTACTTAGAGAGACTAAAACTATAAGTTATCCAAGTCTCTAAGGTCATTAAGGTCATCTTCAACAACTATCATAAAGGCAGTTCATACTCAGCAAGACATGACTCAGTTTGCTACCCTCTAGAAGCCCCTGTTTACACCTATGAACTAATAGAAGCATATTACAGCAAACAATCATCAACACGCAGACTATATACAAAATATTTTCTTGGAAGACGAATTGTGACATCGAATTTCGCAATCGTAAAGGAGAAATACTACAAAATCCAAACTAAAAATATATATACAAGCCTTGTAAACCCGTCTTTGAGCTACGCTCAAGGTTTCGAGTGTGTGAGGTCTTTTGGAATTTTGCAGGATGATTGATCAAACCATGGAAGATTTTATGACTGAAGGTGATCTACCCGAACCAACAATGGAACAAAAGTTGGATTTGATTATGATGCAGCTATAAGAGGATCGCAACCTAAAGATCTTATACGACGTGCCATCGATGCAACACTTGAAGCCCAATCTATTCAAAAAGAAACAAAGATAAGTAAAAGAAACTTCAAATTTCATACTTTCAATGGATCATGCGATGGAAAGACTATCCTTGCTTTTATCAGTCAATTTGATGATTATTTCCATGAAGAATCATATTCTGAGAAATACAAAATTAAATGTGTCACTAACCATTTAGTTGACCGAGCGTCCTTATGGTGGACTGTGGTCCACAAAAGCATTGATTGTCCCACTACCTGGGAGACTTTCCAAAAGAAATTTTTGCAGAATTTCCTTCCTCCCCAATTCCACGAAAAAGCAATCAAACAATGGGATCTTCTACAACAAAGGGATCGCGAACCTATTTCACAATATACTGAACGTTTCTAGAATGCTCTATTGTAACTACGAATACTCGAAGATGTACCCGAAGCAACTCATAAACGCAAGTTTATGTCTGGCCTACTTGGACATTTTTATGCGAAGGTCAATATGTTCAAGCCAACAACCCTTGAAGATGCAATTTCCTTGGCCCATGACACTGAAGATAAAACTCGCGGACGAGACAAGCGACCACAACAATTCCCAACTAATGGTAACTTTGGTTCCAAACAATTCAATTCAAATTTTCAAAGATTCAATCAAAGTCGTTTTCTTCCATCTTTATTCCGTAAATCTTGGACACGACCACCTGCCTTGCCATCAAACACAAATCCAAACCCTAAGCCATCTCTACAGTCAAATCCCAACATTCCTAAACTTCCTGCCATTACTAATAATGTATCTAAAGCAAAACCCATTATTTGTTACAAATGTCATCAACCTGGACATCTAGCAGCCAATTGTCAATCCAAAAAGCCATCTGTTCATATCAATTATTTGGGAGCAATAGAAGATGAAGAACATGAAGAGATGCCGGACTTTACGGAAGAAGATCACGACATTGGTACTACTTCTGATACTTTGCCAGGTATGCCAACTCCCCATTCCTTATTAACAATGAAATGTTTTGTGCATGGTAAAAAAAAGACTATTTTACATGATGATGGGAGCACACATGACTTTATTTCTGTAAAATTGGTCAAAGAATTAAATTTACATACTGTTTCTACACATTATCATATCAAGGCTGCATTCCTAGGTATGAGATATAATGGAACACAAGAAGTGCATAATTTAGAAATTAAAATTGGTGATTATATTGAATGAATAAATTCCTTAGTTGTACCTTTGCAATCTAGTGACATTATCTTAGGAATGCCTTGGCATCATCAATACAATCCTAATATAGATTATTCTACGCATTCAATTAAAATTTATTTTCAAGGAAAACAAATCACACTGCATGGTATGCACGCTTCCAATAATTTTTCATTGCTTACTCATACTCAGGCTAAACGTGCATTACGTAAAAGTAGCAAATCCTATTTAATATAGGTGAATGAAATTCAAGCTAAAGAAAAACAGATGCATCTTAGGCATGCACAATTTCTTTCCCAATTCCAAGATTGTTTTGTTGTTGATTTACCACCTAGATTACCACCTTCATGTCCTGAAGATCATAAGATAGATTTAATTCCTACAACACAACCACCATGTAAAGCACCATATAGACATAACCAAATTGAATAGAAAGAAATTCAAAACCAAATAGACAAATTGCTTAACAGAGGATTAATTAGACCTAGTAGTACTCCATTTGGTGCACCTGTCTTATTAGTGAAAAAGAAAAATAATACCTATCACATGTGCATTGATTATCATACCCTAAATAAAATTAATGTTAAGAATAGATACCCGATTCCTAAGGTAGATGATCTTATGGATAAGCTACAAGGATCTACCATATTCAGTAAGATAGATTTTAAATCTGGATATCATCAAGTAAGATTGGACAAATCGGATATATTCAAAACTGCATTTAGAACACAATTTGGACACTATGAATTTCTGGTTATGCCTTTCGGTTTAACTAATGCACCAGCCACATTCAGTCGTATGATGAATCGCATATTTCTGAAACATCAGCATTGTGTCATTGTTTTCTTTGATGACATATTAGTTTTCAGTAAAAATGAGAATGAGCATTATGAACATTTGTCTTTAGTTTTTAAGTTATTAAAAGACAATCAATTATATGCTAACCCTAAAAAGAGTGAATTCTTCCAAACATAAATTGAATATCTAGGATATATTATTTCATCAGATGGTATTAAAGTCGACCCTAAAAAGATAGAAGCAATCTTAAATTGGCCGATACCCAAAAATATGCATGAATTATGTTCTTTTCTAGGTCTTGCTAGCTTTTACAGAAAATTTGTGAGGAATTTCTCATTACTTGCAATACCTTTGACAAAACTCTTAAAGAAGGGTATCGTGTATAATTGGTCTAACAATCAACAAAAGTCCTTTGATTTGCTGAAACATGCTTTAACTCATGCTCCTGTATTACAATTACCTGATTTCAATAGACCATTCTTCTTGGTAGTTACTGATGCTAGTGGATCTGGAATAGGAGCAGTCCTTATGCAAGATTCTCATCCCATAGCTTACTCTAGCTGCAAACTCAAACCATCTGAACTTAAATATTCTACCTATGACAAGGAATTGTTAGCCGTAGTACAAGCCTTATGTCAATGGAAACATTATTTAATGGGATCTGAATTCATGATCAAAACTGACCAACAAAGCATTAGACATCTTCTTAGTCAACCACAAATATCTGACCGACACATTAAATGGGCTACTTTTATTCAAAGTTTTCATCCCCTTATACAATATCAACCTGAAAAAGAGAATGTTGTTGCTGATGCTTTGAGTAGAAGACCGATAATTCAAAATATTTCTGTCATATCATTTGATTCCCTTATTCCTATGAAAGATACTTATCACCAAGATCCTACTTTTCAAGCTGATTGGAATAAACTAGTTGCAAATAATTGGATTCCTATTGATTCATTGTCTTATACTAATAGATTTATGTTTTATGAAAAAAGATTATGTGTGATTGTTCCATTTCGATCATTTGTTTTGCATGAAATTCATCGTCCCCCATATCAAGGTCATAAAGGAATTATATCTACTTTGCGTACATTGATTGAAGATTTTTATTAGCCACATATGGACACTGATGTATCTAATTTTGTATATGAATGCCTAATTTGTCAATGAGTTAAAAGACACCATGGTAAACAATATGGTTTACTAATGCCATTATCCATTCCATCACGACCATGGGAATAGATTTCAATGGATTTTATCACTGGTCTACCTAACACTAAAGCTAATCATGATATGATTTGGACTGTTGTAGACAGGTTCAGCAAACAAGCATATTTTATTCCATGCAAGAAAACCTTAACTGCATCTCAAGTTGCTCAATTGTTTTTGAAAACTGTTTTCACTAACCATGGTTTACCAAAAGTCATTATTTTGATCATGATTCTAGATTCTGCAATATTTTTTGGATTACTTAGAAACAAAGATTGATTTTTCATTTGCATTTCATCCTAAAACAAATGGTCAAACAGAAGCTACTAATAGTACCATTTTAGATCTTTTGCGTGCTTATACCAAATTTCAAAACCACACACATGGGATACATATCTACATTTACTTCAGTTTGCATATAATAACACACCACATATAGCTACAAAGAAAGCACCATTTGAAATTATTTATGGATATCGATTGTCTATACCTGTTACATCGTTATCAAACAAAATTCAAACTGCTGATGATTTTGCTAATATACATGCTACTATTTTTTATGAAGTTAAAGATATGATTGCCAAAGCCCAGCAATCATACACAAAACAAGCAAACAAGAAAAGACAGGCTATGAATTTTAAAGTTGATGATTATGTTTGGTTATGAATTGAAAAACGAAGATTACAAAGTGTAGATAAACACCCCGTTGTAAAATTAGCACCTAGATTTTATGGCCCATTCAAGATCATACACAAAATCAATGACAACGCTTTTAAACTAGAATTACCACAACATTGGAAAATCCACAACACCTTCCATATCAGTTTATTACGACCCTTTAGAGGACAACTACATGTACACCTTGTCTATGAAAACCCTCCTTTGCTAGACGACGAAACTGAAATCGTTGAGCCCGAAACTATTATAGATACTGACTTTATGACCACTAGAACTGGCCGTAGATATTCTAGATATTTGGTCAAGTTTAAAAATCATCCTGTTGAAGAGGCCCAATGGATGCATGCTAGAGATCTAAGTGCTTTCCCCACACTGTTAGCTCCACATTGAGCTAATAGCAATTGAGGACAATTGCTATCCCACCTCGGGGGTATGATGCGAGAAGGCATATTCCATGGTGGATTCCGTGAGGTTTTGCGGTGGATTCAATAAAATTTTATTATCGGGGCTCATACACAAGGTGGATTCTTTATGCGAAAACTCGATGGGGATGCCTATTCTTTTCGGGTGTTTTGTTAATTTAATGTGTAAGTGGGTGATTCCATAGCGGGTGATTTCGTAAAATACATATTTAAATTAATAAACGTTTATGAGTTTAGAGTGCGCACTTGTAATAAATTAAGGTTAGGATTGAGTTCTAACCAATTTATTTTTGTAGCTGAAGACTGCTAGGTATTCACTTTTGTCGGTTTAATTGTATTATTTTTCTAACAATTGTGAATGCTTCAATTGATGTGTAGAGCTAGCAGTGGTGGCATTGGGAAGCATTGGAGAATAGCATGTATTCAAATTATCATCAATTTTTTATGGGCGCGTATCTTAGGCATGGCGCCTATATTTTGTCACACTTACTTACTAAAGTGCTTGATATTTATTTATTATTTTTGTATGCGCATGGACGCACAATTTAAATATTTGGATTAGACATTGTATTTGGGTACTGCCTCACTCCTTGGGCGCCCAATAGCTTTAATTCTTTAGTAGCACAAAAGCAAACACAAAAGCTAAAGCGTGCTAATTGTAAATTGGGCTATTATTTGAGCTTAAAGATGAATAATATATAAAATACATGCTTTGTGGAGCGCTCACACAAGGAATGGGAGGAGATTGCCCCCAATTAGTCTCTTGTTTCATATCGTGCAAGCTTTCTTCATTGTTTTTTGTGCAAAAAGTAGAGTTCTTTTGTTCTTGGGGACCTTCTAACGCTCACTACGTGTGCATACGGAGTCCGATCTGTGCACCAATACTTGCTAAAATCATCAATGAAGGATACATAATAACGAGCACCACCAAACGAAGCATTAAGAGACGGACCCCATACATTTGAATGCACCAATTGCAAGGGTCGTGAGCTATTCCGTACATGTCTCATAAATGGAAACCGTGCTTGCTTTCCAAACTGACATGCATCACATACATGTCCAAAGTCATGATACTTGAACTTAGGCAGTCCAAGCACAATCTCCTTATGTTGGCTAGATTCTAGCTGTTGTACATTCACATATACACACAAGGCAACAAGCACGTCACGACATATAAGCAATTTTCGAATAAGTTTATTAATTTTTATAGAAAAGGGAATGGGATTGAAAAACTATTTTAGAGGGATGAAAAGGGATAATAATACTTAATTTTTAGCACTTTACATTTGCTTTTTTAAAATCTTTTATTACATAAATGACTAAAATTTTA
This sequence comes from Lygodium microphyllum, assembly GCF_053477565.2. Taxonomy (NCBI): domain Eukaryota; kingdom Viridiplantae; phylum Streptophyta; class Polypodiopsida; order Schizaeales; family Lygodiaceae; genus Lygodium; species Lygodium microphyllum. The sequence continues at coordinate 92,601,918 of NC_141137.1, read as the reverse complement.
TAAAAAATAGAAAAAAAAACCCAAAATACCGATAAATAGTGGAGTGCTATAAATTAATCTAAAAATTAAAAATTAAAATTATATGTTAAATATAATTTTAAAAATCAGTGGGATGTGGTCCTTTCCATGCATGATGGCTAAATGCAACTCACACGGATGGCAGGCAAAATGAATGGGGAAGGCAGAGATGGATGTTGGGCTATGTTTCACATTTGTCCATGCATTGATCCTCTATTGCTTCATCCTTGCTCTTGTGTTGTAGTGCTCCTACTCATTACTATCACCCTCACCCCCACCTCCTTACTATGCTACTACTCACCCACCTCCATGGCTCTCATTGTTCCTCTTTCTCTCCACTCTTCTCTATTGCCATGGATTTCCACTGGTTCAATCGACACTTAGGAGCTTAGGAGGGTGAGTAATTACTATTGAGGAGTTGAAGGGGTGGGGATTTGTTACATCGAGGAGCTGAATTGTGGGGAAGAGGAGCCAAATTCTAGGGATGAGGAGCCTGAGTGAGATTGTAGGGAGGAGGAGCCACCGCCACGGTGTGGACTCATCACTAGCAAGTATTCTCGTAGACTCTCTCTCTATCCCCCATTTTCTTGCTCTTCAGTTTTAGGTTTTATTCTATGACTAATGCATTGATCTACAGCCCTTTATATGTGAGGATGCACCATGGTAGCAAGGAAGAGGGGCTTCGATGTTAAATCCATGGTTTGAGTCATCCTCTTGGGGCCTCATTGGTCGCAAGGGATCTTACATTGTTGTAGCATTGCAAGGGATTCTTGTAGAATGCATGGGTTAGGCTTCAATTTTTTATCCATGGTTTGAATCATCTTGTTGGGACCTTGTAGATCACATGGAATCATAAGAAGCAAGGGTTTTAATTTGTTATGTCACAAGGGCGTGTGGGGGTTTCAATTTGCTATATCATAGGGGTGTGTAGGGGTTTCAATTTGCAATGTTGTAGGGGTGACATTACCCACAGGGTTCTCAGTTTGCCAAAGGCACTATAGTTGTCACATAAATTCCTTGCTAATTGGTAATTAGAGGGGTGGTAGGGATTGTGGCAAGTGTAGGAGTTCTGATTTGCTATGTCACATATGTGACATTACCGACAAGGGTTCCTGGTGGGTGTGTGTGTGTGTGTGTGTGTGTGTGTGTGTGTGTGTGTGTGTGTGTGTGTGTGTGTGTGTGTGTGTGTGTGTGTGTGTGTGTGTGTGTGTGTGTGTGTGTGTGTGTGTGTGTGTGTGTGTGTGTGTGTGTGTGTGTGTGTGTGTGTGTGTGCGCGCGTGCGCGCACATACGTGCATGCATGTGGGGGGGTGCATGCATGTGCGTGTGCGTGTGCGCGTGCGCACGTGTGTGCCATGGCTTAGGGTTTTCAGTATGGTTTGGGAGAGATTCCTTTTTGTGTTCCTAGATAAATTGACGCCCTTAGAGGTTGGAGCAACAATTCCATGAATAATTAAAAGAGATGGAAATACGCTATATTTAAAAATTGATATGATATATTACGAAAATTGATATAATTACATAACTATATTTTAGCAACAATGGTGGCCTTTAATGCTACATATACTAGGAACCATATAAGAATTAGCATTGTTATGTGGCATGATTGACATACAATGTGTGATAGGGAAATGTTCAACAGAAGGATGCATACTTCAAGTTCTTTAATACCATGTTGAATGATTGAGAGGGTGAGAGAAGAAAGCAAGTGTGCACACTAGTTGAAACTAAAAGAGAGCACAATGTAGTTTATTCAAAAAGCAATGAACCTTTATAAAGGCCTTATAATACTAGTTTTTGTGCAAGTGGTGCCAATAGGTGCTTTTCTACCTAAATAGCATCTAGATGAATCTCCCAAACTTTGTGCTAGATGTCGATGTTGAGTTGTTTCTTATTACACAATGTGTGTAGGAAAGCTCTCCCTTTATTAATGGATGTAAGAATAAGGATGGTACTAAATCAATTGTAGGCTAGTGTGTGTCTTGCATTGTCCAAATATATTTCATGGGTTTGAAATTCTAACATATGTTGGTAAGAAACAATTTGTTCCTATTTTAGAACCTCTAGATTTGTATATACATGTTCTAGGTGCAAAATGTAAGAAGATACCACTAGAAAGAACCAAATGTATCAAGCCATTGGAAGAGCCATTTCCATGATGGGTGAAGTGACTCTATGCTTGGAATAATCCTATACCTATGTCTCTTGAGGAAAAGGAAAATGGACCAAGGAGGTCTCAAAGAATAAGGAAAGGAAGGATTTTTCTCACATAATCAACAAGGCCTTAATGATTGAGATTATGAGTTTGAGAAGTAAGTGAGCTAGTTGACATTGAAGGACAACTTGCAAATCCAACATGGAAATCTACTATGCAAGCTAAATATGATAACACAATCAAGACACTTGCAAGATAGTGTATCAACCAACCACGAGGAAGATTATTGGCAACACGTGGGTTTGAAAGTTAAAGTATAAGACCAATGGAACCTTGGAAAAGTACAACACTAGCTTATTTGCACATCAATTTTCATAGGTTGAATTTCAAGAATCCTTCGTTCCATTTAACAAAATGACCATTGCTTGCAACATACTTAGAGGCGACGCTGACAAGACGTGACGAATTTACCAAATGGATGTCAAATGATCTTTCTCGAATGGTGACCTCAAGCAAAAGATGTACATGATGTAGCCACTATAGCTTAAGGACCCCCATTTTGGGAAAAAATTTGTAGCCAAAGAAGTCATTGTAAGTTTTGAAACAAGCCCTTAGAGTATTGTATTAGAGGATAGATCAATTTTTTCTAAGTTGAAATTTCAAAAGATGTGCCTCAAATACTAGCTTATATGTTTATAAAGGGATAGTGAAAAGTCTAGTTCTCCTATATGTTGATGACCTTCATATTACAAGTGACTAAAAAGATATTATCCATAAGATTAGAAACACATTTGAGTAATGAGTTTGAAATGATAGGCATAGGCTTGATACACTGTTGTTTGGGGATAAAAGTCATTTGGAAAGCCCTAAGAAAGATCTAAATCTCTCAATATATATGTAGGAGAGATCTTGAAAACATTTGGCTTGTTCAAATTTCAAGCAAGGAGATATCTACACCTATGGAGGATACATAATTGCTAGCAGACATTTGGAGTACAAGAAGTTGGGTGACAATTGCTTCTATTTGTGTAATCCTAGGCTAGATATTAGTTGCGATATTGGTGTCTTGAGCAAGTTCTCAAATAAGCCTCATGACAATCATTTGAAAGTTAGGATGTAGATGCTCATGTACTTGAAAGGGAACTCTTGACTATGATATCGCTTACAATTTTGAAACCTCTTTAGTTGGGAAGTATGACGTAGATTAGGTAGGAGATAGTTGAGAAAAAGTAATGGTGGAATGTAAGGTACAAGCTATGGATTGTAAAAGGGCTATAAGAGAGAAGAACACAAGAGAGTTATGTGTGCAAAAAATAAATGATACCCTTATTCTTTATTATTTTCACTTATATATGATTATATAGTGTGTAAGGAGCCAAAAGTAGTACAGAGGAGCCTTTGAGTGCGAGAACTAGTCACTGCCCCCACTAATGTTTGAATATTATAGAAAGGTTTCTATTATAAAATAGATGCCTTATAGCTTTTAGAACATTAAAAGACATGGGAAAATGGTATGAGTGACCCAAATCACCAAAATGCACCAACACATGTTGTTTTCATCATAAACATAATCTTTGTGCATTCATATCAGTAGCATAGTCCATACACATCATGATCTTAACCAATCATCAAGTCTTTTCTTTTCTCTGTTTTACAAACACAAGCACAACCTTTGCTTAAGGCCCTATCTTGAGCCCTATTCTTAAACCCTCTACTTGCACAATAACCAAGCTCCTTGCTTTGAAGAGACAAGCTAACCCCTTAAGCAACCCCTATGCTTACATACATCAAAATCATGTACAAAGATCTCTTGTCACCATTTTGTTTCAATCCCAACCACTAATAGCTACCCAAATCAATGCCAAAATGGATTTTTACAAACCCAAGTTGAGCCTCAATAGCTCAAGAATTCGACTTAAATCTAGATTCCGTTGATGAGAATAGTACCTCTATCAATGTGTGGGCAGCAAACATCAATGTCAAAGAAGAAGCTCAAAACTTTAACCTTTGTGTCAAAGCCTCACTCTTCATGCTCCTCTCTCTAAGCATAACCTCCTACAAGCACCCAATGCAATTGTGATACTAGAATTGAGAGAGAGAAGCACACAAGAGAGCTATTGTATACAAAATGAATGGTATCCTTATTCTTTGTTATCTTCCCATATATATTATTGTATAATATGTACTTATACAAGGGATGCCCCCAGCTATTGGCCATCCTTTACCCCAGCAATAGTGATTCTAGAAAATAGGTCTTTGATTATTGTCTCTCTCTAGATTTTGGCATTTTCTCTTGGATTAGGAAGAAGAACCCAACAATGACATTGCCTTCTGAAAGAGATTGAGTACAAGGAAACCTATTTTATTGCATGTGAATTAGTGTGGTTAAGGAGGATTGTATGGTACCAAGTGTAGCAAGCGGGATACACACCGACTAGGGTTTAAACACCCTGTCACACTAACTGAGGTATTTAAGGTGTAAAAGCCCCAAATTAGGGCAACTAGTTATTATCAAGATCATACTCTTCACCTTCATCTCCAGCTTCCATGGCTTCCTCCTTCCTTCTCTCCTCTTTTCTCTCTTCTTCTAGTCTTCTTCCTTCTTCTTCTTCTTGCTCTCTTTCTCTCTCCTCATCTCTTCTTCTCTCTCCTCTCAGCTTCTTTCATTACAAGTGCTATCAGAGCTTCAATCTTTGATCCTTTTCTTCTTTCCCCTTTCTCCCTTTTCAAATCCCAAAAACCCTAGTTACTTAGCTTATAGGTATAGGTACAGCAAGAAGGATTGCGGTTAACTTTAGCTTTTTGGAACAAGCACGAGCTATGGCTGGAGACTCAGACATATCTGGAGGTTAAATGGTTAAAATAGTAGGTTGTCACTTCTTTTCATGCAAATTTTAAGGGTTCTAGGCCAAGTTTAGAGTCACAGGCGTTGGAAAGGGGGCAAAACATCCGTTGCCTTTTGCTCTAGCCCTCTCTCTCTCTCTCTCCTCCTGCAAGCTGCCATGGCTTCCAGCCCACAAAACCCCAACAAAATTGCTCCAGACACCTCCAAAGCTCCAGCCACCACTTGCACTTGATCCCCACCATCTCCAACTTCATCTGAAGTACCCAAGTGACCAAGGAAACCCTACCACAAGAAGCAAGCAGCAGCCCGCTATTTGCGGCACAAATTGTGCTGCTATCCCTGGTCTCCTCCTGCCACTTTCTCCTGCTCCTGGCCTTCCCCTTGGCACTCTTGGCCTCCTGGGGTAAGGACTGAACCCCCTCAGTAAGATTTGATCCCCCTTCCTCCGACATTGGTACTCTGCTTGAACCCCCTACTGTTCATCCTGTGGGTAGCCATTACTCATTAGTCCAAGCTCTTGATTCAGCCCATAACCTTGGAGCTCAACAATCAAGAGATATCTCAACCCCTCTTGACCTCTCCTACTCTGAAGGAAGACATGAAGTCAATATGCATGGGAGCTTTGTGGGATATCTCAACCCATCTTGACCTCTCCTACTCCTACTTCGAAGGAAGACATGAAGTCAGCATGCATGGGAACTTTGTGGGTAGCCATGAAAGCTTCAGTTGAAGCTTCCCGTCTTTAAAGCTCAAGCTCAGGGACAAGCATGAGAGCCTTCTTCATCAGTAGGAGCATTCGAATGCTGAAGTATTCTTCCACAGATGCCCCAACCAACCAGACTTGATCGATGATTCATGCTGGTCCTCCCAAGTATTAAAGAGGTATGCCAATCTAATCTTAATCTCTCAATTTAGCCACTTGCTGAGCTTAATCCATTGTTGGAGAGATTCAAGATGGCATGGGTTAATAGTCAATCGTCTTCATGAGCATGCATCATATCTCTTCCTGAAATTTATTGTAATGGCTGACATTAACCCCCCATTTGGTCTTGTGATCTTGGATGAGCCCAAAATGAATAATAGCCATTGTAAAATGGGTAACTAGTAGCCAGTGAGTCACTAGACTGCCAAGGTAACCCCTACTTCAACCTTTGTCATTCCTTGCATCTCATGAAAAGGCCAAATGTCTCCTTTCCAATGCACTTCATGCTGATTGCTTAATAAAAATATCTACCATGTATACTCCGACTGAGGAAAAAGGCCGATGCCAAGCGAGGTGGTAGGACAAAAGAGAGGTGACCCTCCCTTACCACTTAAGACCCTGAAGGGATGCGCAACCCGGTTCGAGGGAAACTTTGCCAACCTCTCGGTGATCCAGAGCCCAATACTTGTATGCAGGTGTAGGTACTTCTAGGAGCTCCACTCCCCTATCCCAATGATCCCTCTTGGATACCCCACAATGCTAATGGCACCCATGTATGACACTTGAAGTACATGCAGTCAAAGGAGATGTATGGCAGTGAATGTACTTATGCATTAATGGCAGAGCTGATGGGTATGCAATGATTCTTGTGATTATGCTCAGTATGCTATTGATGTGGCTGATAATGCCCCTTGAACTATGCTCTATCCATGTAAGACATTGGTACTAAGGGACAAGCAGTGTTTTTTGTCACAGTCTTGCAAGACAGTCACAAAGATCCCATTGCAGAAAATTATGTTCTAAATCTGGGAGTGAATTCTATAGCTCACCTTGAAGAGGGATTTGTCCCCTCTGGTTTGAATAAAAAACCTCCCCAATCGGAGCTACAGTTTGAAAGTTATGCCCATTTTTGTGCACTAGGGTCACTGTGGACAGGGTGCAGACTACTCCAGGATAGGCACAATAAACCCATTACAAAAAATTCTAATCATTTTTGTCACAGAGGTCAATAGCTCATCTCGAAGAAAACATTGTCCCCTCTGATTTGAGCCCAAAACCTCATCAATTGGAGTTTCCTACAAAGAGTTACGCCCCTTTTACTAACAACAAGTCTTGTGGATTGCATCCAGATGGCTGGCCAGAAAGGCAAAAGCAAGGCCCAAGAGGAACTCCAAAAGGAGATTAGAGACTCCTGGACCTCCATGACTGTGGAACCAAGCTCAGCACAAGATTACCGTGGTGACATACAGGAGGAAATGCCTGAAACAAACCCATATACCCTTCTCAATCACACCCTCTACCAATGTGAGCTCCGTCATATGGAACGGCATAATGATATGGTCACCAACCACCGCCAAATGATGTCCATGTTTGATGAAGCGATCTAGAACATGGCTATCACAAACTCATGAACCAACAGACCTTGGAGCAGCTCACTACTCGTGTTGCTAAATTAGCGACCGCTTCATCCCAAGAGAAGACCAATAGCTCTAGGCATGAGTTAGATGTCCTCCACATCAGGAACCGTTGCATGGTCCACAGGGTATACTTGGCGCTAAGGGAATTTCCCCTTCTACCTATGAGATCAGAAAACCCTCTCATACGCATGATGAGCCCCTATTGAATTCCCCCGTCCACCATGCAGGCAACATCCATTTGAGGCCTTCTCCCACCTTGGGTCGGATTTCCCCTACTCTAGCTAGGAGCCCCCATGCACCCCATATGAATCAGCCCCATCAAGGACAATATGGTACAAATGGCTAGCCAGCCAATCATGGATAACATGGTTATAATGGACAACATGGGCTTAATGCACCACAAGGGATGTATGGATAGCAAGGCATGTATGGCCACCACGGGATGCATGGACAGCAAGGATTTCATGGGCAGCATGGCCCCTATGATTTGCGTGACAAGATCATCCTAAAAAAGTACAATGGACAATCCCCCTCACCATCTGACTTGGAGAAATGGATGTCCAAGTTGGAGTCCTATTTCAATATTTTCCCCCACACTGACGATCAGAAAATAGTTTTTGCTTCTCTCCGCTTGGAAGGGTTTGCCCACACATGGTGGCACTATATCAATCAAGAGAATCAGCAGTTCATTGAATGGGAAAACTTCAAAATGCATATGATCCAAGTCTTTGTGTCCCCTATGGAAAAAGAATAGTTGGCGAGATGATGGTACACTCTTAACCAACATAACCTTACTGTACGTGAATACCCAAATCAATTCATGAACTTGACCATGTATGTGTAGAGCATTAGCGACGATGCTAAATTGCACAAGTACATCTTGTTGAGATATCGAGCTCTGCTAGTGATATGCCAGGGTGACTGTTGTGCATTTATGTCACGGACTTGTCAGTTGCAGATGCGGTTGGTACACCACCCATGAATAATAGCTACATGAAAACTATCCTTATCTACTCTAGTTCGTGGCTCAGTTAGTATGTCACCTTAGTTAGTTGAGTTTGGTTTGAGACCCATATATATGGTTCTTCTATTTCTTTGTACTTGAGTTCTTTTTGGCTTACACAATTAAGAAGAGAAAAACTGCTTTCAACCTCCACCCTTGTGTGTATTCCCCCATTGTGCAAGCAAGAAAGCTACAAGTGAGACTCCTTCCTTCTCTCCCACAATCTTGACATGGTATCAGAGCCTTGTTCGTGGTAAGGAACTCAAGAAAGCAAGCCAAGTTCGCGGTGTTCAGGTAAGAGGAGCAGTGTTGCTTTCATTTTCTGTTTTGGGAGCAGATCTCTGCAGGTAGCACAACCGAAAATTGCAAGAGTGCATTGTCTCAGGTTGAGACGCCCTTCGCGATGAAGCAACAGGGCAGTATATGATACAGGAAAGGGGCTTTAGCCCTCGGTGACCCTATTTTTTTTATTTGAGGCCATTTCGGGGCCTGTTTTGGAGGCGGAAGTTTTTTGCACGTACTCAGGAAAAGGCCCAGTTTTATGTTGTGCGACCACTGTTCTACAAGTCGGTGAAAATTTACCACAGAAATTGGATCGTATGATTGTGTGCAGAGACATTGGGAGTTACAGAATCATCATTGTTTCCTGTTTATGCAAAATCGTCACTAGGAAGTGACTATGTGGTCAAATACCACTTTCGCCAGTTTTGCAGATTCGCCCTTGTGAGGGTGAAGTTGTGTTTTTTGCAGTGATAGAATTTTTTGCAGTCTTCTATAATGGCATCTAATTCTCTTTCACAGATTGTAACTGAAAAGCTTGACAAGAACAACTTCCAAGCATGGAAGTTTAGAATGACGAATTTCCTTATGGGAAAAGGATATTGGGAATTTGTTGCAAGAAATGAAGAAGAACCAGTTCTTCCTAATGTTCCCAATCAACAGCAAATGCAGGCATTCAAAGCATGGCATGAGAGAGCCAGGAAAGTTATGTACTGGCTGTCTATCAGTATTTCAGACTCTATGATTGTGCATATTCAGGATGCAAGTACGCCAAAGGAGGCATGGGATACTTTGTCAAAAATGTATAGCACAAATACGCAAGCCAGGAAAATGCAGCTCAAGCAAGAGTTGCATAATGTGCAAAGAGAAAGTATGAGCATCAATGACTACCACATGAAGATGAAGAAGATTGCAGATGCACTTGCTTCCATTGGGTCGCCAGTGGAAGATGATGATTTAGTTTCTGTGACCTTGAATGGTCTAGGAAAGGATTATGCATAGTTTCGGACATCCATTTCAGTTCGTGAAAGATTTCCTGATTTTGAGGAATTGATTGCTCTTCTAATTTCTGAGTAGCAAAGAAATGGTGGTGCATCTTCTTCAGGAGGAACTTCAAAAGAAACTGTCTTCTACTCAAATGCTGGAAGAGGTAGAGGCAGAGGTAGAGGAGGCCGATTTGGAGGCCGTGGTAGAAATCAGAATATACAGCAGACTCAAGAAAACCAGTCCTATGGAGGAGGATGTGGTAACTCTAGAGGCAGGGGGAGCCAAAGAGGTCGTGGTGGATGGCAAAGAGGCCAAAATGCAAACATCAATGTTGAATGCTACTACTGTGGTAAAATGGGTCATATGGCTAAAGATTGCTATAAAAAGCAGAATGACATCATGAATGGGAAATTGCAACAAGGAAATTATGCATCTTCTAGTAGACAGGGTGATGACAGAAATGAGCATTTGTTTATGGTGCAGCACATGAACAATTCTGTGACAAGTGCAGAAGAAAGCAACGAAGTGTGGTATGTTGACTTAGGTGCATCAAACCACATGACAGGTCATGCAGAATGGATGCAGGATACAAGGAAAATGGAAAACCCAGGATTTGTGGAGACCGGTGATGATACTGCACATCCTATTGTGCAGATTGGAAAAATTCCTTTGTCTATACAGGATGGGAAAAAGAAATACATGTCCGATGTATTTCATGTCCCAAATATCACCAAGAATCTGGTTTCTGTTGGTCAAATGGTTGAGCATGGCTTGCAGGTCAGATTTAATCCTCGTGGATGCTTTGCTGAGGATATGAAAAATAAAGGTCGCTTGATAGCAAAAGGAAAGAAGAAGGGCAAAATGTTTACGTTGAATGCAGACATGTCTGAATTGAGTTCACCAATGTTTGCACATGGGACCGGTGTAGTTGCAGATATTGATATCTGGCATAAACGCATTGGTCATGTTAATGTACAACAACTTAAATCAATGCAGGCCCAAAATATTATTGCAGGATTGCCTAAATTCAAGGTTGCAGAAATGCATAAGGTATGTGAAGCCTGTCGATTTGGAAAACAGGCAAGGAAACCATTTCCTAGACATGTTCAAGAGAGTGAGAAGCCATTGGAATTAATCCACTCTGATGTGTAGAATACTAAAGCTGCATCTCTTGGAGGCTGTCATTATTTTGTCACTTTTATTGATGACTATAGTAGAAAACTTTGGGTGTATTTTATGAAAAAGAAAAGTGAAGTTTTTGGGCATTTCAAAACTCTTAAAGCTATGGTTGAAAAAGAAACAGGCCTGCAAATAAAATGCCTAAGGTCAGATGGAGGGGGAGAGTACCTCTCAAATGAGTTTGCAAGGTTCTTGCAGGAGCATGGCATAAAGCAGCAATATTCATGTAGTCATACCCCACAACAAAATGGAATTGCAGAAATGAAAAACAGGCATATTGGAGAGGTATCTCGTGCCGCAGATTTTTACTGGGCTGAAGCAGTTGCTACAGCAGTCTACATAATGAACATGACTCCCACTGCAGCAATACATGGGATGACTCCAGAGGAGAGGTATACTGGTAGGAAACCAGATATTTCTCATTTGAAGATTTTTGGTTGCATTGTCTATGTTCATGTGCCAGATGAGTTGAGATCCAAGTTGGATCCAAAAACTGAGAAGTGCATCTTTATTGGTTACTCTCTGCAACAGCAGAAAGGGTATAGATGCTATAATACTTCTACTCGTAAGTTTACAGTGAGCAGAGATGTTGTTTTTGACGAAATGAGTAGCTGGTATAAACCAGTAAATGTGATTGATGATGTAGATGCACAAAATGGTAATCCTGCACAGAATTCACAGCAGCAGTCACAAAATATTAGTGGACCTGGAGTGTCCTCTAGTAGTGGTTCATATTCTTCACCATGGACAGGCATATTGAGATCAAGAGAATCTCCTCAAAACAATGCAGATAGTGGTATGCAGGTTTCACGAAAAGGAAAAGAGAAGGTAAATCAGCCCATGTTTGATGTGAATGCAGGTCATTCTTATGTGGATGGTGAATCCAGTGGCTCAGAACAGAGCATTGATGATGAGTTGGGTATTCCTTCTATTGTTACACCTGGAGTAAGGAAGACCAGGGATGTTTTGAGAGCACCTGGGAGTGAACCTACTTTGCGCAGGTCTACCAGAGCTAGGTATCCTGTGGATAGGCTGAAATATGATGGATTTACAGCCATTCACTATGCATATATGGTCAAAGTGATACAGGAACCAAAACCCACTTCTTTTGAGCAAGCCATGGGAAAAGAAAAATGGGAGAAAGCCATGGATGAAGAAATGGATGCCTTGGAAGCAAATGCTACATGGGAGTTGGTATCTTTGCCTAAAGGTAAAAATGTAATTGGCTGTAAGTGGGTTTATAAGGTGAAGCACAATGCAGATGGTTCTGTGAACAGATACAAGGCAAGATTAGTAGTCAAGGGGTATGCATAAACATATGGCATTGACTATGAAGAAACATTCAGTCCGGTTGCAAGGATGGTAACCGTAAGAGCAGTCATTGCTATGGCTGCATCAAAGGGATGGTCTTTACATCAGATGGATGTAAAGTTTGCCTTCTTGCATGGTGATTTGCAAGAAGAGGTCTATATGGAGCAGCCACCAGGTTATGTGCATGCTGTTCATCTTGAGTTTGTTTGCAGGTTGAAGAAAGCCTTGTATGGCTTGAAGCAAGCACCGATCTAATCACCTCAATGCCCAAGAAATAACGCAGCTCTCCCAAATCCTTCATCTCAAACTTTTGCTTCAATAGCATTTTCACATGAAGGATATCTTCATCACTGTCACCTGTCATAATCAAATCATCAACATAAATGACAAGTAGCATAATACCTTTCTCTGTTTTTCTCACATAAAGTGAGAAATCTGCCTTGGAAATCTGAAAGCCAATAGTGACAAGATACTGTCCTATCTTGTCAGACCATGCTAGGGGGACATCAGACGAAGATACGACTCTCTTGAAGGAGTCAGACCTCTACGGAGAAGCAATCCGTGGGACATTTATCCGCGAAGTGGAAGGTGAAAGACAAGTAACGTTCTTGGATGCTAAGGGTACTGAACGTCACCTGAAAGTGGGTCTCAATCTTCCAGAAGAAGAATTGGTGGTCCTTTGAGACCTACTAAAGGAGAACTTAGATGTGTTTGCTTGGTCCTCTAAATACCTAAAAGGGATTGATCCCACAGTATGTCAACATCACATTGATCTAGAGCCCGATGCCAAACCTGTAAGGCAAAGACAAAGACAGATGAATCCTAATTATTCTGCTCTGGTGAAGGCCGAATTATTGAAACTCCTTGAAGCAGAGTTCATCTATCCCGTGGCTAACAGTGAGTGAATGGGTTTCGCCCATTGTGATAGTACCCAAGAAGAATGGGAAACTTTGAATATGTGTTGACTTTCGAAAGCTCAATTCGAAGACGAAGAAGGATCATTTCCCCATCCCTTTTACAGACCAACTGTTGGACACAGTGGAAGGCCATGAGTTGTATTCCCTCTTGGATGGATTTAGCGGATATAACCAAGTCCAAATCGCAGAAGAGGACCAATCTAAAACAACCTTCACCTTGGAATGGGGGACGTATGCCTACAGAGTGATGCCGTTTGGGCTCTGCAATGCCCCTACTACCTTCCAGCGAGTCATGATGGCCGCATTCCAAAATCATCTACAGGACCTTCTAGCGAGTCATGATGGCCGCATTCCAAAATCATCTACACAACTTTATTAAGGTATATTTGGATGACTTTTGTGTCTATAGTTTGATCCAAGAACACGGGGGATATTTGGAAAAATGCTTTGACCGATGCCGGGAGTATGGGATCTCCCTCAACCCCGAAAAATGCATCTTTGGAGTCTCCTCGGGCATTCTGTTGGGCCACATTGTCTCTGCACAAGGGATATCAACAGACCCTGCAAAGATCGCAGCTCTAACAGCAACCACCAACCTCAAACAGTTGAGAGGATTCCTAGGCCATGTGGGTTACTACAGAAGGTTCATTTTTGCAACAAAGGCAACCTCCTTGCACAAGCTTCTGAGGAAAGATGTAGAGTTTATTTGGACGAAAGAATGTGACAAAGCCTTCAACACTCTGAAGCAGTGTCTGATTGAGGCACCCATCCTGCAACCTCCTGATTGAACGAAGGAGTTTCATGTACACACAAATGCATCAGTTGAAGGGCTAGGTGCTGCCCTATGTCAAAAGGGCTCCTCGAAATTAGATCAACCCATCTATTATGCAAGCCGAAAAGTCACTGATAGGGAACGGAACTATACAGTGACAGAGCTGGAGTGCTTGGCAATGGTGTTTGCCCTAGAGAAGTTTCGCCACTACTTACTGTCTACCCACTTTAAATTTTATGTGGATCATGAGGCCTTGTCCTTCTTGATGAACAAAGCAGACGTGAAAGGACGAATGATGAGATGGCTCCTTCTATTCCAGGAGTTCAACTTTGAGATGATTACCAAACCTGGTCATTCCTATGTTCTGGCTGATCATGTGTCGCGTATCCCACAGATTGCAGACGAGGAGTAGGATGATCCAGACCTCCCTGATGCTTCCCTATTCTTGGTAGAAACTGTAACCCCCTGGTATGCAGACATTGCCAATCTGCTGACAACCCAACAGTACCCTCTTGGCATTTCTAGTCGGGAAAGGAAGAAGCTTATGTTAGAATCAGCCCCCTACACCCTGTTAGGCGGTGCACTATACAAGAAAGGAAAAGATGAAGTGCTCAAAAGATGTGTTGTAGGAGATGAGATTGGGATTGTTTTGAGGGCTTACCATGACGAGCCGTGTGGAGGCCACTTTGCAGGAGAAGCTATAGCCAAGAAGGCTTTGCTAGTAGGTTACTGGTGGCCGACCATTCATAAGGATGCCTATGATTACTGCAAGCGATGTGATGCCTATCAGAGGATGGGAAAACCCACCAAAACAAGTGCCATGCCACTTCAACCTATCCTTCCTTTGAAGCCATTCGAGAAGTGGGGCATCGACTTCATCAGCCCAATCGATCCTCCCACCAGAAGAAAACAGAACAGATACATCTTGGTATGTACGGATTATGTTACTAAGTGGTGTGAAGCCAAAGCTCTAAAGCGAGACGATGGTAACAACGTGGCCTTGTTCATGTACGAGAATATCATCACCCTTTTTGGCAGTCCCCTAGAGCTGGTAAGTGACAGAGGCACTCATTTCATTCATAAAGTCATGGAAGAGTTGACAGAGATGTATAAGATCCGCCATTGCAAGTCCACTCCTTATTATCCCAGAGCCAATGGCCAAGTTGAAGTCACCAATCGCATCCTCTACTCGATTCTGACAAGAATGATTGCCGCACATCATCGTGATTGGGATGATTGACTTACAGAGGCCCTCTGGGCGTACAGAACCTCCCATAAAGCAGCTATAGGACAGATGCCCTTCCAGCTGGTGTATGGTACAGAAGCTGTTTTCCCTGTTGAGCTAGAATTGCCCTCTTTGCGAGTGGCTATCAAAGAGCATTTGAGGGACGATGATTCACTGCAATGCTGTCTCCTGCACTTGGAATATTTGGATGAAACTTGCAGGATGGCTCTACAGTGCATGGAAGCCACGCAAGCTCAACGTAGGGCTTACCATGACAGCTTCATCAAGCACAAGGAGTTCAAAGAAGGTGATTTTGTTCTAGCCTATGATTTACGATTTGGCAAGTTTCCTGGCAAGCTCCAACAGTGGTGGATGGGCCCATATAAGGTACTTGCTGTCAACCCTAATGGCTCTGTCCAAGTGCAGACCGTTGATGCCTCTGATGATCCCTTCTTGATAAATGGATATCACCTGAAGAAGTACTTCCCTCCTTGGGGATCTTGACAATCACGGTCACCTGATCCTTTCCCTTGTTGGCGTGGCACTGTAACTCTTATGATGCTACTTCTGATAGCCCTTCTTCAGCCACTCCTGATGAGGTGGACGCAACCCTCAGCCCCCTCAGCCCCACCTTCCAGCCTTGATCTCTTATCCTCTATTTTTCACCAGCGGCAGTGGCGAGGTTGGTTCTGAAAAATGGTATTTCTACCATTCCCTTGCTTAATTCGAAAAAGAAAAAAAATATACATATCGATCATGGGAGAAAAGGACTTCGGTCCCTGTCATGCCGACCTATTCTTCGAGAAAAGGTGGAGACACCCTCAAGAATAGAAGAGAAAAAAAAAACAACAAAACAAGAAAAAAAAAGAAAAAAAAACAACAAGAAAAGAAAAGAAAAAAACAAAACTGTTATGGGAGAAAAGGAAGAAATTCCCTGTCATAGCAGGCCTCGTTCCAAGACAAGGTGGTCAACACCCTTGGGCGGGAAGATGGCTGTGGAAAAGGTGGCAACACCCAGCAGTCCAGAAAGTGGATTCATCAGTTGACATCCCCAGGATCCAGTTCCGAAGCTGCCTCCCTTGGTATGCTGTGTCCTGTGCCTTTCTGCAGAGCATTTGACAGTCCTCTAACAGACGCCATGTTCCTATCTAACCCCATGTTCGATCTGATGGCTACCTCCTTGGGTACACCTCTTCAACAACTGACGATGCAATTTTCATCGACAAACAATCGAGTGACGCGAGCTTTCATCCTAACCGGATGGGGAAGTGAGTATGGTTGCCCTCTGTAACTATCAACAGAGAGTGAGACAGAGGGTGGGGGGCGAGTGATCAGTCTTTTCCCTTAAAATCAAATGAGAGGCGAGAAGTGTGAATGAAGTGTTGCACGCACGGGATGGGCCTCTCAATGCATAAAGCACGATCTGTTTCTGTGCAGTGCACCATAAGGCTCCCTGGCCTTCCTTCTCGCACCGTATGTCGGCAGAGAGCGGGATGCACAGTTGCACCATCAAATGCATACAAGGCATACAACCTTTGTACAAGTGACCGTGAGGATTACATCAATGGGTTTGAGGACATGGCTGCCCTCCTATATCTATCAACAGAGCGTGAGACAGAGGGTGGGCTGAGTGTGACTGGAGTTTCTTCAATCAATTACCGAGAGGTGAGGATTGAGGGACGTTACGATCTTTGGAGCAAGGTATGTTCTCTTTTTCCTATGCACCCACGGGGTGGGTCTCTGCCATCAACACAAGACATGTCACCCTGTTCTGTACATTGCACTGTAAGGCTCCCTTGCCTTCCTCCTTGCACCGTATGCCGGCACAGGGCGGGATGCACTGATGCACCATCAATTGTGCACCTTAGCATACTCCCTCTGCACCATCCCCCTTGTCAATTTCTAAACCAGGTGTGAGATATGGGTTTCAATCATTATTCATCGAGTGATGTCCGTAATGGGGCGAGTGACTGTTCTCTCATCCCATCTGAGTGCTATAAGCTGAGTGACTCTCCTTCGTTAGCGACACCGACTCGACGCGATTCATTCATCAGCTACCTCCATGGGTGCTGTCATGTGGTCCCTGCCACGAAGTATGTGTGGTTTGAAGATACCTTGGTACCTCCTGCAGCCGACAACGACAGTGGACGTGCCATCGACAGTCAACCTTGATTCTCGACAACATGGGCCAAGTTTTTCTAACCCTACACCTTGTGTTGTCAGTGACGGTCATGATTTAAGTGTGGGGACATTAGCGGTTGGTCTTTGTGTGGTATTAGGTCCCTGTTGCTCGGTCCACCCTATCCATTAAGGTTTTAAGTGTGGGGACACGTCCCTGCGCGTCTACATTGCATATCGCCTTGCATATGCCTCACTTTGATCATGCATGTATGCCATAACTTTCTTTTACCCTTCTGGGGTCCCTTCCCCACCCAATCGTCCCCTGTCACCCCTCCCTTGGGGCTGTTCCTCCTCTATTTCTCTTTCTTCTTTATTTTGATGTGTTTCTAAGTGAACGCACCCTACGTTCAGCGGAATCCTCATCTACCTTTATATCCCTATTTTTCCCTTCGAACTATCCAATTTTTCTTTTTACCTACCCCTGTTCTGATGCACGATTTTTGAGTTATTAATTTTTGACGGATTTTGCGTACATTAGATGGTTTTCCATGTGAACATGCTTTTCTTGCTTCGAAACCGTGATCTGACATCATAGCCCTGACAAGCACTTTCCCCTTGATATTTTTCCTTTTTATTCCATGTCCTTCCGATGCACGGTTTGTCCAATATTAATTTTGCGGTTTTTCGGGACCTTTTCGGGCGTCTTTTTGACATTTTTCTATGTGAACCTGCCTTGTTTGCATCGGAATTTCAATTTGACTTGATAGCCGTGTCCATCGCGCATTTCCCTACATTTTTCCCTTTTTCTCCCCCCTCTTCCGACTTTTGGATTTATTATTATTAATTTTTAAAAGTATTTTTGAGTGTCTTTTTGGTGTTTTTTGCATGTGAACACCTCCGAACCCTATCGGAACTGCATTTTAACATGATAGTCCTGTGCAACCCCTTCCCCCGCGCATTTGTCGTTTTTGTTGCCCCCTATTTCTATGAACAGATCTTCTGTTATTAATTTTCGACCGTATTTGCATGTGTTCTTTTTACGTTTTTCCCATGTGAACGCGTCCTATCTCAATAGAAACGGTGTTTTGACGTGATACGTTGTCACGCGCGTTCTTCTGCACATTTTTCATTCTTTTCGCCTGCATTCCGGCGAGCAGATTTTCCGAAATTAATCCCCGCATGTGTTTTCGGGGCTGTTTTTCGTGTTTTTTGCATATGCACGCCCTTTCTTTCCCTCGGAACCTCGGTTGACCTTTTCCCTTATCTTTCCCCTGCCATCTGGTACATTTTTTGTTTTTACGCCATTTTGTTTTGACGATTGGATTGTGAGATATTAATTTTTCCTTATTTTGACGTGTTTTGCGCGATGCGTCTCACGCGTGAACACACGCATTTGCGATTTTACACGTCTTGCCATGCCCGATCGCATCCGCACACCTCGTGCTGACGTCCCGATGCCGTTCCAATCCCACCACTGCAAATTGTTTTTACCTCGCCCCGCGCATGCGCGCGGGACGGGGGCATGCCTTTCTTTTAATTCATTTATTTATTATTTTAACACAAAAAAATCTTTATTATTTAAATAATAATAATTTTACCCCCCCCTCCCGTGTCCGTTCCAACTCCCCCCTCCCTCTTCTCTCTCATTCTCTCTCTCCCTCTCTTTCTCTTCTTCTTCTTCTTGTTTTTTGTTTCTCTCTCCCCGTAATCCCCTCCCTCCCTCTCCCCTCTCTCCCCTCTCTCCCTGCTTCTTCTTCTTCCCTATCTTCCTCTTCTCTCCTCCTCTCCTCCTCCTGCAATCCTCCTTCTCTTCCATTCCTCCTCTCCTTCCTTTCTCTGCTCGTGGACCCGCCCGCCCCGCTCGGGTCCTCCTTGGCCTTCGCCAGCTGCCCTGCCTCTCCCTTCGCCTCGCCTGCAGTCTCCCCACCTGGCGCCCTGCCTCCCTTCCAGATGCTGTCCACCGCGCCCTGCATCCTCCGACCACCCCCCATTTCCACTAAGTGTGGGGATATGTTGAGAGTGGAAAAAGATTGAATTTTTGATTGATTTTTGTTGTTTTTGAGGTCTGAATGATTGATTTTTTGGTGGATTTAGAGTGATGTATGATTGTTAATGGAAGTATTTGAGAGTGTTTTGGATGATATTGATTATGTTTTGGAAGTTCATGATGATTTTCAGTGGAGATATGAGGTTCTGTGATGTTCTGATAGGTTCTGATTGGTTCTGTATACCTTCTGTATAGCTTCTGTTTTGTTCTGATTGTCTTCTGTATGAAGCATGGATTGATGATTGATGAAGATTGAGATCTTGTGAAAGCTTATTGAATAGTTTTTTAGAGTTTGGAATGGTTTGAGTATGGGTTATGAGGTTTTGATGACCTTCTGTAACCTTCTATAGATCTTCTGTAGAGCTTCTGTCTATGTACTATAACTATACTGTAGCTGTTCTGGTACTGTACTGTGACTGTTCTGTAGACCTTCTATTAAGTGTTCTGTAGAATGTATGTGTGACTTTGGGAAAGCTTTCTAACCTTTGGAAAGGATGAATCTAAGTTCAAAAGAGCTAAAACAAGTGGAAGAAACAGCTTTGCTGAAGACTGAAGAGAAGACTAAGTGACAGTGACAGTAGTGAGCAGTGAAAAGACACTGTAGTGGCTCTGGTGACTCTTCATATCAAACATACCTCTTGGGAGCCCATGACCTAAGAAGGATTATTGAGGGTTATTATGAGAGTATTTTAGTGAGGATATGATGTACTATTGATGGAGAGAGAGAGAGAGAGAGTCAGAGATAGTCAAATCTATCAAAACAGTGTAACTGTATATGAGAGATTGAGAAAGAGAATTATGAAGATATTGAAGATGAATACTATGTGATTGATTTCCATTCAAAGATGGTGTATTATTTTGTGTTTTTTGTTCTATTGATGGATTTTGTGAAGATGTTGGAGAATATGGTTGATTCAATCAAATCCGTGGGAGATATCTACTATGATGCTGTGTGAAGAATTGCTGTTTTCTTTGTTTTGATGATCAAAAGAATGAAATAAAAGCTTGTTGATATTACAAGATACATTTTCTTGCAAGAGAGTTCCCTTTTCCTTGGTGTTCCTCTTGGGACTCTAGCCAGGAACACGCTCGTATTGACCGTTTGCCACGAGACTGACTGTAGAGCTCGATCGTTCTAGGAGCTTCGCCTTTGCATGAGATGATAAGCGATTGGAAGCTCTTGATCTCAACTTCGCTCTGATACCACTGGTGCACA
Source organism: Lygodium microphyllum (assembly GCF_053477565.2). NCBI lineage: Eukaryota > Viridiplantae > Streptophyta > Polypodiopsida > Schizaeales > Lygodiaceae > Lygodium > Lygodium microphyllum. The sequence goes on along the minus strand of NC_141137.1, from coordinate 92,581,504 downwards.
GATGGGACTCCGTATGCGTGCGTAGTGAGCGTCAGAAGGTCCCCAAGAACAAAAGAACTCTACTTTTTGCAAAAAAAACAATGAAGAAAGCTTGCACGACATGAAACAAGAGATTAATTGGGTGCAATCTCCCCCCATGCCTTGTGTGAGCACTCCACAAAGCATGTATTTTATATATTATTCATCTTCAAGCTCAAATAATAGCCCAATTTACAATTAGCACGCTTTAGCTTTTGTGTTTGCTTTTATTCTACTAAAGAATTAAAGCTATTGGGCACCCAAGGAGTCATGCAGTACCCAAATACAATGTCCAATCCAAATATTTAAATCGTGCACCCATGCGCATACAAAAATAATAAATAAATATCAAGCGCTTTAGTAAATAAGCGCGACAGAATATAGGTGCCATGCCTAAGATACGCACCCATCAAAAATTGATGATAATTTGAATACACGCTATCCTCCAATGCTTCCCAATGCCACCGCTGCTAGCTCTACACATCAATTAAAGCATTCACAATTGTTAGAAAAATAATACAATTAAATCGACAAAAGTGAATACCTAGCAGTCTTCAGCTACAAAAATAAATTGGTTAGAACTCAATCCTAACCTTAATTTATTACGAATGCGCACTCTAAACTCATAAACATTTATTATTTTAAATACATATTTTACGGAATCACCTGCTATGGAATCACCCACTTACACATTAAATTAATAAAACACCCGAAAAGGATAGGCATCCCCATCGACTTTTCGCACAAAGAATCCACCTTGTGTATAAATTTTACAGAATCCACCGCAAAACCTCACAGAATCCACTGTGGAATATGCCTCCTGGCATCAAGTATACTTAGCTTTACATACTAAAAACATAAGGATGATGCGTTTGATGCATTCAAGGACTTCAAGAAGCATGTTGAAAAATGAGTTGAGCTGTAAAATTTCATGTCTTAGATCAGCTGGAGGTGGAGAATATGTCTCTAATTACTTTGATAGGTACCTTGCTAAACATGGGATTAGAAGACAGTTAACTTGCAGTTATATACCGCAAAAAAATGGTGTAGCAGAAAGGAAAAATAGGGTATTGATGGGATCGGCAAGAGCTATGTTGAATGAGAAGAGTTTGCCAAATGGTTATTGGGAAGAAGCAATAGTGACTGCTGTTTATGTGTTGAATAGAACCCCTACAGCAGGGATTCATGATGTAACTCCATATGAGAAGTTGTATAGGGTCATAAGCTTGACATTTCACACTTGAAGGTATTTGGCAGCATTGCATATGTGCGTGTTCTTAATGAAAAGAGGAAGAAATTGGATTTAAAGCTGTCAAGAGTGTGTTCCTTGGTTATGCACAAGACCAGAAAGTTTATAAGTGTTATGTACCGTCTACACATGAGTCATTGATTAGTAGAGATGTTGCTTTTGATGAGTTGGCATCATGGTATGGTAATTCTATTGCAGTGGCTACTGATGGATAAGCTAGCACTAGTAATGCTAAAAATACACCTATAGTGAGTACATCTATGAGTGGTCCTACAGGTGATGGGTCACCTACAGTAATTCCTTGATCAGGACGCTTGTGGAGTCATACTCCTACGTCCACTGACACAGATATGTCAGTGAGGGGGAGATTGGATAAGGGAAAAGAAAAGATGCTTGAGGATGTGATAGGTCCACTTACAGTAGGTTATGAGTCATCTAACAACGACAGTTTGGATAGTGAGTTTGTCATTCCGTGTGTTATGACGCCTGGAGCAAGGCAGAGTCGTTATGTATCGCCTCATGAGAGGCAAGCTCAAAGTGAGCCAGAGTTACGGAGATTTGAGAGAGTCAGAAAACCAATTGACAGGTTTACATACACTGGTTATTCAACCCACCATTATGCATATATGGCTAGTGTGACAGGTTACAAAGGACCTACAAAGTTTGATGATGCAGTTACAGATGATAACTGGTGTGCTGCCATGGATGAGGAGTATGCAACTTGGCTGAAAATAAGACATGGAAATTGGTTGCGTTGCCCGAAAGCAAAGTCCACATTGGTTGGAAATGGGTGTACAAGGTTAAGTGCAAGTCAGATGGTTCATTAGAACGCTATAAGTCCAGGCTGGTTGCAAAAGGGTATGCACAATAGTATGGCCTTGACTATGAGGAGACTTTCAGTGCGGTGGCTAAAATGACAACAGTCAAAAATGTCATTGCTTTGGTAGCGTGCAAAGGCTGGAAATTATGGCAAATGGATGCCAAGAATGCTTTCTTAAACGGTGATTTGGTTGAGGAAGTATATATGGAGTAGCTTGAAGGCTATGTTCACCCGGACTTTCCTACACATGTATGTAAGCTGAAAAAGGCTTTATATGGACTGAAACATGTACCTAGAGCATGGAATCCTCGGATCAGCAATTATTTACAGCAACATGGATTTAGATTGGGTAATGCGCAAATCACAGTTTGTTCACAAAGAAGACAGATCATGGATATGTGTTTCTAGTGGTTTATGTAGATGATCTTATCATCACTGGAGATGATGAAGAGGGCATTGCTGAAATTAAATCATGTTTATAAGCTGAATTCAGAGTCAAAGATCTTGGTGAACCAAAGTATTTTCTTGGGATTAAGGTAGTCTCTACGCCTCAAGGTATATGGCTGCTACAGAAGCAGTATACTCATGATATGTTACAAAAGTATGGTATGGCTGAATGCAAGCCTACAAGCTGCAAATTGATGTTGGGAATGACATAGAGAATGTGACCTTGTATTGACAAATGGTGGTTAGCTTGATATACTTGACTATTACTTGTCCTGACTAATGTTATGTAATGGGGCTTATTAGTCAGTTCATGCAAAAGCTCCGCAAACCACATTTAGATGCAGTAAGGAGGATCATGAGATATGTAAAGGGTACTGCAGGTTATGGGCTGTTTTATGCATATAGGAAATCCCTTGACTTAACAAGGTTTATTGATACTGATTGGATTGGTTGTGCCTATGACAGGAGGTCAACCAGTGGTTATGCATTTGGATTGGGCAGCAGTATGACCAGTTGGCAGAGTAAGAAATAGCCTACTATTGCATTGTCCAATACAGAAGCTGAGTACAGAGGAGCTACCTTAGCGGCTTGCGAAGCAATTTGGTTGATGAAACTGCTAAAAGACTTGGGAATACAGTTGGAAAGCAGAGTGAGATTGCATTGTGATAACCTCAGCAGTGTTATGTTGGCTAGTAATCCTATCTACCATGCTAGGTCCAAACATATTGAGGTTCACTACCATTTCATCATCAGAGAAATGTTTATTACAGGGCATATTGACTTGATTCATGTGAAGACTGAAGACCAGCTAGCAGACATATTTACCAAGTCTATTGGTAAAGAAAAGTTCATATATTTTAGATAGCTACTTGGAGTTTATCAGATGGTTTGAGCTTGAGGGGGAGTGTTAGAATATCAAACTCCCGTTACTCTTCAATCATTCTATCTTTGTGTGTGTGTCTGACATTAGCTGGATATAGCTGTACATGTGTGTGACATTCAATAAGTCGGTGTAGTTAGTGACTTAAACACAGTTAGTCTTCGTTAGTCATACATATGTGTGTAAGTCTCTTTCGGTGAGTATAATGGAAGAATAATGGAAGAACAACAACAATGAGCTGAGGCTCATCTTCCGCTCCACTCTGTCTCTCTCCCTCTCTTCCAACATGAGATTCTCATTGCTGAAGCCACTTTCCATAAGAAGTTCATCCCACAATGGTGGAAAAATATCACCATCTTGATGCATGCTCTATGTGGGGGACTATTTCCTCTTTCTGTTGAAGTGACAGAGATGTGCATCTTGGTGGCAAATTGTTTGGAAACAAAATGAAATTCAAAAAAAGAGAAAGAATAATCATCCATGGGAGATTTGGCATTCATTGAGAAGTTTCCAAACATCATCAAGTGGGAGATCGTGAAGAAGCTTCACGAATCGTGGTCAATGGAAGTTCACAAAAATAAGAAAGAAAAGAGTTGGAATTTGTTCGTGGATAAGCTAAAAATAGGACATATGGGACGCATGGTACATTGACATTGTCCAATTAGCAACCCATTGGAAGTTGGTAGACAGAGTATTCTTCACAACATACATGATTGAAACCATCAGAAGCTGGCATTACTATGATGATGGCACAACAACGATGCTTAGAAGAATGAGTTTGGATACCTTCACAACGGACATGAGAATGGAATACCTTCCTCTTTGTAGCGATTTTAAAGCTGAATTCATAGACATAGAAAAGCAAGAAGTAGAAGAGATGTTGGCCAGAGAGTCCTCTAGAGTCTGAAGTCCCCTCTGATTCTATTTTGTTGAGTACCGATCAGCTGGTTGGAGCCAACCCCCTGATGAATGATGCAATCAAGAGGCAAACACTAGAATGAGTCTAGAGGTATGTGAGAAGACAGAAGGCAAAAATCAAGGCCGAGACGAGCTTGCAGCAGAAGCCTCCTTTGATGCCCTAAAAGCACTCTTTACAAAAGTCCACATAGCAACTCAAGGTCCCCTTCCTAATCAAATATGTCCTGAAAATATTAATGACATGCCAGTGAATGTAGTTCCATTGCCCTTTTTAAGGGAGAGTACAATGAAGATATTGATCTTCATGTAGCAGAGTTTATGGTAGCATGTGTGGCTAACAATGCCAGAACCACCGAGCATTGGTTAGCAATATTTCCCACCACATTCAAAGGTGCGACGTTTCAGTGGTATGAGAGACAAGTAGCCTCACTAAATTCAAGTGTGAAGGTTTTGAAGAGTGGATGCGAGAGGAGTTCATGAACCTAAGTCAATCCTTTGGAGAAAGAGTAGAAGCTTACGTCTCATGAATGGAATCCATACTAAAGAGATGAACCAACCATCACTTGGATGAAGGAATCTAGAAAGGAGTTTTCATCAGAGACTTACAACCAGAAGTTTGCAAGTTTGTGGAATCGAGAAGACCATACAATCTACAAGCTACAGTGGAAGGTGCAAGACTGTATGATGAAGTTGAAGCAAGGTTGTCAATGACATCAGGAAGAGGAGTCTTATCTCCTTCCATACTAGGAATGATATACCCACCAAATGCAGTCCTAGGGACAGTTCCCTAACCCTACCTCCAGGTGCAAACAGTGCCGCAATACATTGCACCTAATCCACAGTGGCTACAGATGACAATGCATCAAATGATGGTTCAACCACAACAACAATGGTCTCAAATAGTTTCTCCAATGGTGACTCAACAACAGTGGAATCTTACCCATTGGAATCAACAACCCCAAGTCTCAACAGGGGCTCTGAATCAAAACCAGAATAGAGGACCCTCTGGATCAACCCAACTAGTGTATGCAGTAATAACACAAGCTTCCCAAAACCCTACTAAAAGTACTCCAGGAGGTGAAAATATGAAGGACTACCTATCCAACTCATTCACAAGTATCAAGAAAGAGCTTATGGATGTGATTACAAAATAGCTATAGACACATTGAAGGTGAATACTGCCAATATATCCACTCTTGTAGGGGGGATGGAAGAGATGTGATGCATTCTAATACATGGTATGGAAAGTGCCATCAAGCGGGACATTTAGCAATTGAATGTACCCAAAAACCAACCATTCTTGGAGCTTTCTGTTCATAATGTTTGAGGAAGAACCATACAGAAGATATTTGCTCTCTGAAAGAGATGCACGAAAGAATAACGAAAGATGAAGACGCAAGATTGAACTTGTTGGAATCCAAAATGATAACGCATGACATTGGACCAAAGCCTAGGGAGTTCGGTTATAATTTTGGTCCAAGGAGGTTTCCTTCTCAGAGTTACAGAGGAGGACAGTCTGGTAGTGACCAAAGATCAAAAGTGGAGTATTATATACGTGGAGAAAAGAGTCATATCTCACCAAACTGCCCAAACCCTAGAAGGTCTATGGACTACAAGCCCTTATGCAGTTGATGTAAGGGAGAAGGTCACACTGCAAAAGATTTTCCAAGTTCAATTCCTGTGAAAGTTACTTCTGATACCCAGTAGAAGACCCAAGAACCTGCTTCCAATTTGATGGAATTAGAAGCAGCCACAATAACATGTGCAAAGAAAGGAGAACTCGTAGTTACAAAAGAGAACGTTCCCTCTACCAAGACCATGAAGTTCAACCTTTCTAGGGAAAAACAAAATAGTACAATACAAAACAATGTAGTACAGAGCACTACAGAGCTCGAGAGAGCCATAAAGATAGTTGCAGAGGTAGGACTAGAGGTCCGAGAGATAGAGGTCCAAGAGATAGAGGATAAAAGTGGGCGTGGGCCCATTCCCCAATCGATTGGAAAAGTCTGTGGATCCTATCAAAGAATATAGTTTGGTCAAAGACCTAGATACTTTTAAACCTAACCTAACAATTTGACAGTTGCTCATGTTGTCTCCTAGCTGTTGAAAGAAATTCAAAAGCGTACTAACAAGAAGAAGAGGCTTAAGAATTGCTCCCTCCATGGCAACCAAGTCCAATAGAGCTCTAGAGCCTGTGAAGGAAGTAGATGTGGCTAACATCTTCCTAGATCTGGGAACCTCAGAGATTGGCATATGCATCGAAGGATGCTTTATAACACAAACACATTAATTGATGGAGGCTCATTAGTAAATATAAGGATGGATATGACAATGAGGGACCTAGGCTTGCAAGGAATGCAACCTACATAGTGGCTTATCAAATTGGCAGACCAAAGCTGAATCAAACCGTTGGCCATTCTCCCATACGTAAAGACAACCCTCACATAAAGAGACTATTGGCTAACATATGTGGTGGTCAAACCCAATCCTACGGGACTTTATACCCTCTGCTTCCTCAAGCCTTAGAAGCAAAAGATCCCTTTCTATTCAACAGAATGATTATGGTACCCTTTGGACTGATTAATGAGTGATGTCATAAGCAAAGACTTTATAAGAAATGGATTAAGAAGAATAGGCTTTCCTTCAGAAAACTCTTATCGCCCAAAGTTACTCTTCCTAAGAGAAGATGATGACGATGCACCTTGCCAACAACCCCCATCCATGAACTTTAAACAGAATGCAAAAGGTTCCTGTTATGTGACGTTCTTGGATGCATCCTTAGAAGACAAATCCTTGAGCCAAGAAGTAATCATCCCCAATCCAAACCTGAAACTACAATGATACCCGTTTAACCTCCCAAAGAGTGAGCTAAACCTCCATTAAAAGAGGACAATAGTTCCATTGAATTCTTAGAAGAGGAGACCACCTTCTTGAAGGAGTCGGATCTTTATCCAGAAGCAGTTCGTGTGGAACATTCATCCGTGAAGTGAAAGGTGAAAAGCAATTGACGTTTGTGGATGTTGATGGTACTGAACATCACTTGAAGGTGGGTCTAAATCTTATAGAAGAAGAACTATTGGCCCTACATGAGACTTACTAAAGGAGAACTTAGACGTGTTTACATGGTCGTATAAAGATTTAAAGGGGATTGATCCCATAGTATGCCAATACCACATTGACCTAGAGCCTGATGCCAAACCTATGAGGGTGCATGAATCCAAATTATTCTGCCCTAGTAAAGGCTAAATTATTGAAGCTCCTTGAAGCCGAGTTTATTAATCCAGTGGTGGCTAACAATGAATGGGTTTTGCCCATCATGGCAGTAACCAAGAATAACGGAAAACTACAAATATATATGGACTTCTGATATCTAAATTCCAAGACGAAGAAGGATCATTTCCCTATTCCTTTCACATACCAATTGTTGGATACAGTGGCATGCCATGAGCTCTATTCCCTCTTGGATGGATTAAGCGGATACAACCAAGTCCAAATCGTAGTGTTGGGGGTAAAGGTGTCTCTACCTAGTCGCCCGTGTATTACTACACTGACAGTCACCACCACTACACACTGTAGGTGGCGGGCGCCCGTCACCGTCACTTTATTCTTTATTCTTTTAGTGACAGTTTGAATAAAGGAAGGCCCTCTGTCACACATTGTGACTGTTGGAGTTCCCATTTCTAGTCTCTCCCTTTCTTGCTCTTGCTCTCTCGCCATAGCTCTCGAGTCCAACCTTTGATCCGTCGCTCCCTTTCAACTGGTATCAGAGCTTTGCTTTCCGACTCTTGAGCTTGGTTCGTGGCATTCTCAGCATCCCATCGACTCCCTACTTGCATTGGGTCTCCTTCCCGACAGCCATATCCGACTCCTTCGAGCTCTTGTCACTCCCCGGCTTCCCGAGTACCTTCCCAACATTGTTGGGAACCTTCAGGGCATTACATTAGAGATACTTGATCATTTTCTTTAGGGTTTACTTCAGTTCTCAGGTCTCACAGGCTGTAAACAAGTTGTGGGCAGCCATAGCTTACACCTCTTGGAGCTTCCTTCACCTGGATCTTGCTTCCAGCCTATCAAGGCTTGCTGAGGCTTGGTGTAGGCCTTCTTTGGCCCTCATTTGTGCCCCCTTTGGGCCCCATTGTTAACACATGGGACAGCAGACCCCCCCAGCCAACTCACCTTTTTTTTGCGCCTGTTTCAAAATTTGGCCCAAAAATCACTCTTTTTGTCATATCTCGGGCATTCGGAACCCGATTCAGGAAAGGTAAGAGTCTAAGTTGGGGTTTTGGCATGCTTTGGACGCGATGGTGATGTTGGATTTGCCAAATTATGATAACAAAATATTTTGCAGTAGATTTCAGGTCTGAGACAGCATGTATTTGTATGCCTATGCTTGTTTGGGCATAACTACATAACCGGTTTGATGCCTATTGCATCCCGATTGATTGGGAGATTGAAGCTACATGTAATGCTATGAATTTGGCCTATTTTTGGGGCTGGAAATACACAGTTTATAACAGTAAATGCATGCTGAATACCCTTGGGCTGAAGCTATCTTTCATACTTTGACATATGCCTATTGGTTGTGGATGTATGTCTTGGGTTATGCTATGATGTATTGATCATCGAGGGACGACTTTGAGCTTGTCATTGAATCCGGATGCTTTTTGGAATCTTGAGATTATTTCAGCCCACACTTATTGACATTGGTATATGCTTTGACAGTTATGCTTCTTGGGTTTATGCATACCCATTGCCTACGGCTTGATGCTCATGTCACGGTTGATTACCCTATGCATACGTTGAGCTTGAGTGCTCATTGAAGCTCCACCTTGGATGCATTTTGGATTATTTGGAGTAGTCTTGGATGTTACTTGGCTTGTTAGAGTTTGGATTGGGATGTATTTGATGTCTTACATGCTTACGGATGCTATATACGGATGCTCTACCGCCTACATGTTCGGGATGTACTATTGATGTATTGTATTGGACTTATGTCATTGGCACTATGTCTTGCCTTGGCTTGAGATCTTGAGCTCGTACATACGAATTTTGTGCCAGTGGGAGCATTCTTAAATGCTTATCAGACATTGAGCAGGCGGTACTTTTATGCATTGACCAATTACAGACACTTGAGACTTTGGGACTTCTTAACCTTTGGGATGATACATCATATGTCTTGGTCACTGTATGCTTATGAGCTAAGTCTCAGTTTTGGATCCGTATCTTTGTGAACTGACACCTACTTGTGTCAAGTTTTGGTAGTGGCAGGAACACTTTGCCCTGTTGACTAGGGGGTGTGCCTACTCACTGGCAGATATTTGTATGACATACTTGGATGTTGGACTTATGTTTATCGACTGTCATATGATTATGCTATGCCCGCATGATGCCTTGGGATCCGATTTTGACACTATTAGCTCTCTTTTACTGAAATATGAAATTTATTACAGCAAGCATATATGTATGGATTGACATGGATTTTTCATGCTAAAACACTCTAAAATGATGTACTTTCACTAGTACTTGGTGGGCAGTAGCTTTGATTCTAGTTTCCTTGCCATTTTCCCTTGATTTTGGTGTTTTTTTGGTCATTTTTTGCAATAACAACAAGCAGTTTTGAACTGTCTACCGTCTTCCAACCTGCATTATGGCGAGTTCGTCCACTGATCATGCTATTTTCAACATCACTAAGCTTGATAGTATGAATTACTCTTATTGGAAGAGCTAGATTTGGCAGGTGTTGGTGCAGAAATCACACATCAAACCTTTGAGGTTAAGCGGGCATTCGCCTGCAACTATGCCAGATGAGGAATGGCTTGAGGTTGATGAGTTATGCAAGTCCACTATTGTATTGTCTCTCACAGAACAGGTTCACTATAATTTCTTTGAGGAAGAACAGAGTGCATGGCAGTTGTGGGATAAAATCAAGAATCTCTATGACAAGAAAAGTCCAGCGAGTCAAATGTATTGGTTGAAGCAGCTTATGGATCTGCGCATGAAGGAGAATGTGACTATATTTGCTCACTTGAGCCAGTTCCATACTATAGTCAAGAACTTGACTTCGCAGGACATCACTTTTGCAGAGGATGTCACTCCTCTTTTCTTTCTTGGTACTCTTAATGAGTCGTGGGATGTATTCCGCACTGCATTATGTGCCTCTACTGCTACCTTGAAATTATCTGATGTTGAGAGTGCTCTTCTACAAGAAGAGGTTAACCGTAAGAATTTGGATGCCTCTCGTGTGTCTCATGCTATGACAGCTAGAGGCAGGAATGATGGATATGGAAAGCATGGCAGTGGTAGTGGCCATGGACGGGTTTCTTAGAAATCTCAGTCCAAGTCTCGTGGGAAGTCATGTAGCAAATCGTGTGGCACGTTACTTGTCACCATTGTGGAAAAAAGGGCCATATTAGGCCACAATGCCATGAATTGCACAATGAAAGGCGCAAAGATAAGGGGAAAGACAAAGTACAGGATAAGTCTTCTGATTGCAGCATAGTACCTGCAAAGTCCAGTGTTAAAATTGAAGAGATCAATGTTATGCAGTCTCAGAATGTTGATGATGATGATTATATCCTAGCAGCCTCTTCCAGTGCTTTGCAGATGACAGAGATACACTCTATGTATGCACAGTGTTGGCTCTTTGACTCAGGTACGTCCTTTCATGTGACACCTTGCCGAGAGTGGTTTCATTCATACCGTACTATTTCGGGTTCTATGCGCTTGGGTGATGAGAGCTCTCTTGATATTGTGGGCATTGGTGATGTTAGGCTGCAGTTTCCTTTTGGTAGGAGTTTTGTTATGTAGGATGTACATCATGTAACTGCTTTGACACGCAGTCTCATCTCAGCTAGACAGCTTGATGATGCAGGTTATCATGTATCTTTTGGAGACTTTGCATGGAAGATCACTCGTGGCAGACTTGTGATTGTGAGAGGTGCCAAGGCTGGCAGTCTCTACCCCTTGATTGTATTAGCTTCTTCCCTTGATCATGTTTTGTATGTGGGTTCTATCCCACATGTATCTCTTTGGCATGCCCGTTTAGGCCATATGTCTTTGAAGAGAATGAAAATGCTTTCTGGTTTGCAGTACTTACCGCCCCTTGATTATGCATGTTTTGATTCATGTGAGCATTGTCTTTATGGTAGGCAGACTAGGTCTATGCATAAGAAGTCTGATAGGCCCCGCATGAGTGAGCCCTTGGCATTGGTACATTCAGATGTCTGTGGGCCCATGCCTTGTCAGTCTATGGGTGGTGCAAAGTATTTTGTTACATTCATAGATGATTTTTCACGGAAATTTTGGGCTTATCCCATTAAGCAGAAATCCGATGTCTTGACTGTGTTTCAGAGATTACTTGCATTGGTTGAGAACTAGTTTGGGTATAGGCTAAAATTCCTAAGGACAGATAATGGGAGTGAGTATGTCTCACATGCTTTTGAGCAGTTATGTGATGAGAGGGGTATTAAGTGTCAGTTGACCACCCCCTACCCCCCCCCCAGAATGGTTTGGTTGAGCGGATGAATAGAACCATCCGGGAGCATGTACACAGTATGCTTAGTCATGCAGGCCTACCACAGAGCTTTTGGTCTGAGGTAGTTAGTATAGCTGTGCATGTCATAAACATATCACCCTCTAGTGCTTTGGATTTCCATGTTGCAGAGGAGGTATGGGCTGGAAAACCTCCCTCTAATGCGCATCTCCATGTCTTTGGATGTGATGCATTTTGCCATGTGCCCAGGGATAAGAGAAGTAAGTTGGATCCCAAGAGTGTCAAATGCATTTTCCTTGGTTATGGGGATGCAGGCGAGATGGGTTATCGTCTCTGGGATCCGCAAGTGTGGATAGCCATCCGTAGTCATGATGTAGTCTTTCACGAAGACAAAATGCATAGGCAGCCTGAGAGAGTTGTTGAGATCTGTAGGGTCATATTTTAGGAGGAGTCGAGAGCTCCCGCACAGCCAGTTGGATAGCCTACAGCTATAGCAGATGCTCATGGTCAAGGTGTTGGATAGGCAGTTGGGCAGGCAGTAGAGCCTGCCGTGAGACGGTCTACTAGAGACAGACGTCCACCAGATAGATTTCAGCCCCCCTCAATGCATTATGTCTTGGTTACAGATGCAGGAGAGCCTTTCACCTATGATGAGGCTATGTGCAGGGGTGACAATCACTCCTAGGAGAGGGCTATGCAGTTTGAGATAGACTCCCTGCATAAGGATGACACTTGGGATTTGGTTTCCTTTCCTATGGGCAAGAAGGATTTTCCATGCAAGTGGGTGTACAAGCTAAAAAGTACCCCTGGACACCCCAAGCTGGCATACAAGGCTAGATTGGTAGCAAAGGGTTTTAAGTAGGAGCATGGTGTGAACTTTGATGAGGTCTTTTCTCTTGTGGTTAAGATGACCACCTTGCGCTTAGTCTTGGCTTTGGTTGCTCAGCTTGACTTGGATTTATACCAGATGGATGTCAAGACGGCTTTCTTACATGGGGACTTGCATGATGAGATTTATATGGAGCAGCCTAAGGGCTTTGCAGAACCTAGCAGGTAGCACCTAGTGTGCAAATTGAAGAAAAGTCTTTATGGCTTGAAACAGGAACCTAGGGAGTGGTATCATAAGTTTGATGCCTTTATGCAGTCACAGGGCTACAGCCGGAGTGCTATGGATCCATATCTTCACACGAAGAAAGCCCCTGATGGTTCTTTATTGATTTTGGTACTCTATGTGGATGAGATGCTGATAGTAGGGAAAGCTCATGATGAGCTAGATGGTCTTAAGGCTCAGCTCAAGAAGAGCTTTGAGATGAAAGATCTGGGACAGACCGCTCATATAATTGGTATGCGCATTACACGCGACAGGCATCAAGGACTTCTCTACTTCTCACAGAGGGAGTACATACATAAAGTCCTTGAGCGCTTCCGCATGTAGGACGTAAAGCCTATTGGCTATCCATTGCCTTCTTATGTAAAGGTATTACATGATGATTGTCCGTAGACAGAAGAGAAAAAGGTCGAGATGGCCAAGATTCCCTATGCATCACAGTGGGAAGTCTTATGTATGCCATGATAGCCACTCGTCCAGATATTGCCTTTGCAGTTGGTGTTGTGGCACGCTATATGGCTACACCTGGCAAGAAGCATTGGGATGCCGTGAAGGGTAACATGAGGTACCTGAAGGGCACTGTAGATATGTGTATATGCTATGGCAGCAAGGATACAGGAGTCGTGGGGTACACTGACTCTGATTATGTAGGACATGCAGATAGTAGGAAATCCACTTCCGGCTATGTATTCACCTATGCTGGAGGTGTTGTTTCTTTGATGTCCAGGGTGCAGAAATGCACGACCCTTTCTACTACAGAGGCCGAGTATGTTGTAGCCACTGAGGCTTGCAAGGAGGCCATTTGGTTGGGTTGTTTAGTTGCTGACCTTGGTATTGATGTTATCCCAACACTACATTCGGATTCTATGAGTGCTATTCAGTTAGCCAAGAATCCGAGCCAAGAATCCGGTCTTCCATGCGAAGACGAAACACATTGAGGTGAGGTATCACTTCATACGTGGGGTCGTTGAGGACAAGTTTGTTGATCTTGTCAAAATATCGACTGACCAGAATCCTGCAGATCTACTCACGAAAAGCCTCTCTACAGAGCGCTTTGCCTTCCTCAAGAGGTTGATGGGCGTGGGATGAGTTGACGTCTTTCCTCATCATGTTGTACATGTGTACATATTGTACTGTCTTTTTTCTTTTTATTTTCACTCCTCACTGGGGGAGATTCGCCTTTAAGTGGGAGGTTGTTGGGGGTAAAGGCGCCTCTGCCTAGCCGCTCGTGTATTACTACATTGACAGTCACCGCTACTGCACACTGCAGGTGGTGGGCGCCCATCATTGTCGCTTTATTCTTTATTCTTTTAGTGACAGTTTGAATAAAGGAAAGCCCGGTCACACATTGTGACTGTTGGAGTTCCCATTCCTAGTCTCTCCCTTTCTTGCTCTTGCTCTCCCGCCATAGCTCTCGAGTCCAACCTTCGATCAGTCGCTCCCTTTCATGTAGAAGAGGACCACAATCCAAAACAACCTTCACAACCAAATGGGGAACATATGCTTATAGAGTGATGTTGTTTGGGCTCTATAATGCCCCTGCTACCTTCCAACGACTGATGATGGCTATCTTCTAGAACCATCTACATGATTTCATTGAGGTGTACTTCGATGACTTTTGTATCTATAGCCTAATCTGTGAGCATTGGGGACACCTAGAGCAGTGCTTTGACAGATGTCAAGAGTATGGGATTTCTCTCAACCCTAACAAATGTGTCTGTGGCATTTCATCGGGAGTTCTTTTAGGTCACATTGTTTGTGCACAAGGGATAGCAACAAATCTTGCCAAGATTGAGAAGATTGTTGTATTGATAGCCCCAACTAACCTTAAATAATTGAGGGGATTCCTTGGCCATGTGGGCTACTATAGAAGATTCATTGCGCACTTTGCGACAAAGGCAACCCCTTTGCATAAAATCCTAAGAAAAGATACCGAGTTTACATGGATCAATGATTGTGACGAGGTGTTCAACACCATCAAGCATTGTTTGATTGAAGCACCCATCCTACAACCTCCTGATTGGACAAAGGAGTTTCATGTACACACTAATGCATTAGTTGAAGGCCTAGGTGTAGTCTTATGCCAAAAGGGCCCCTCTAAGTTAGATCAACCTATCTATTATGTAATCTACAAAGTAACTGATAAAGAGAGAAACTACATAGTGATGGAGCTTGAGTTTCTAGCAATGGTGTTTGTTGGAGAAATTTTGACACTATCTACTGTCGATGCACTTCAAGTTCTATGTGGACCATGAAACCCTGTCCTTCTTGATAAACAAGGATGATGTGAAGGGAAGGATGATGAGATGGCTCCTTTTATTTCAAAAGTTTGATTTTGAAGTAGTTACTAAACCCGGTCGCTCTCATGTTTTGATTGATCATCTATCACGAATCCCTCAAAGCAATGATGAAGAAGAGTAGGATGATCCAGACCTTCTTGATGCTTCCTTGTTTCTAGTCAAAATTGTTACCCCATGGTATGCAGACATACCCAACCTCCTTGCAAACCAACAATATCCCCCGGGTATCTCGAGCCGTGAGAAGAAGAAGCTTTTGTTTGAAACATCCCCCTACACCCTGTTAGGTGGTGCTCTGTACAAGAAAGGAAAAGATGAGTTCTCGCGAAGATGTGTTTCAGGAGATGAGATTGGAATCGTGCTGAAAGCATGCCATGATGAGGCCTGTGGTGGCCACTTCGTAGGAGAGGCGATAGCCAAAAAGGCCTTATTTGCATAATATTGGTGGCCGACCCTCCATAAGTATGCCTATGATTACTGCAAATGGTGTGATGCTTGTCAACAAATGGGAAAGCCTACCAAATCTAGTGCCATTGCCCTGGAACCTATTCTTTCCCTAAATCCATTTGAGAAGTGGAGAATTGATTTCGTGGGCCGCCCATTGATCCGCCAACCAGAAGGAAATAGAATAGATACATCTTGGTTTGTACAGACTACATAACCAAGTGGTGTGATGCTAAAGCTCTAAAGCAGGATGATGACAACATCATGGCCTTGTTCCTGTATGAGAACATCATCATCCATTTTGGTAGTCCCCTATAGCTCGTCAATGACCGAGGTATCCACTTCCTTAACAAGATCATGGAAGACTTGATAGAACTATACAAGACTCGTCATCGTAAGTCCACACCCTATTACCTCAGAGCCAACGGCCAAGTCAAAGTTACCAATCGCATCCTCTGCTTGATTCTGACAAGAATGATAGCTGCACATCATCGTGATTGGGATGATCGACTTACAGAGGCTCTATGGGCGTACAAAACGTCCCGTAAGGCAGCTACAGGACAAACTTCTTTCCAGTTGGTGTATGGAATAGAAGCCATCTTTCCTATTGAACTTGAGCTACCCTCTCTGCACGTGCCATCAAATAACTCTTGGGAGATGATGAGTCCCTACAATGCCGTCTCTTGCACTTAGAGTGTCTTGATGAGATTCGCAAGATGGCCCTACAGTGCATGGAAGCCACGTAAGCTTGCAAAAAGGTCTATCATGAAAAATTCATTATGTAGGAGTTTAAGGAAGGTGACTTAGTCCTAGCATATGATTCCCAATTTGGAAAGTTTCCAGGCAAGCTTCAACAACGTTGGATGGGTCCTTATAAGGTACTTGCCATCAATCCGAATGGCTATATCCAAGTCCAGACAGTTGATGCTTTGGATGATCCCTTCCTTATTAATGGCTATCGCCTCAAGAAGTATTACCCTCCTTGGGAATTCTGACAATCATTGTCGATGGCTTCCTCATTCCTTGCACAATGGTTGAGACCGCTTTACCTACTTCTCTTGATAACCCTCTTGCTGATCCTGACGATATGTTTTGTTTTGATAGCCCCTCACAGCCACCTTCTCCTCCTTCTTGGCTTCCTTTTCGTATGATGGAACAGAGGTGGCGAGGATGGTTTTGATACATGGCGTTCCTACCATTCTACTCTTCAAAAATAGGCCAAACAAAAAAAAAGAGAAAAGAAAAACAAAATAAAAAATATATCAGTCATGGGAGAAAAGGACTTCCATCCTTGTCATACCGACATATTCTTTGAGAAAAGGTGGAAACACCCTCAAGAGTAGGGCAAAAGAAAAGAAAATAAAATAAAATAAAGAAAAAAAATAAAAATAAAATTATTATGGGAGAAAAGGAAGCAATTCCTTGTTATAACAGGCCTCGTTCCAAGAAAATGTGACATGCACCCTTGGACGGAAAGTTAGATGTGGAAAAGGTGGTAACACCTCGTAGTCCAAGATTATCGAAGTCTTGTAGAAGAAGTTTTTGAGCCTCCTCCCTTGGTGCACTGAATCTTGTAAACTCATAAGTGCTTCTGATTCCTATAACAAACTAAGTTTCCAACATGCAATCCAAGCACCGAACTTGTTGGCTACCTCCCTGGGTATTCCTCTTCATCAACCAATCCACATTGACACCATCAACTAGATGAAGCTGATCCTCATTAACAAACCTAGAGCATTGTGAGCTTTCATCCTAACCGGATGGGGATGTGAGTATGGGCTGCCCTCTATATTCATCAATTGAGCGTGAGATAGAGGGTGGGATGAGTGACCAGTCCTTCACCTTTATATCCAACAGAGAGGTGAGAGGTGCAAATGGAGCGTTGCACACATGGGATGGGCCTCTCAATACACAAAGCACAAAGTTGTTCCTGTGCACGGCACTATAAGGCTCCCTGGCCTTACTTCTTGTACTGTATGCCAGCACATGGTGGGATACATAGTTTACCATCAATTGGGCACAAGGCATACACCCTTTGCACAAGTGACATTGAGGATTATATCAAGGGGTTTCAAGAATGGGCTGCCCTCCTATATTTATCTACAGAGCGCGAGACAGAGGGGGAGTTGAGTGTGAATGATGTTTCCTCAAACAATTATCGAGAGGTGCGGATTAAGGGACATTATGAAACTTGGCGTCATGTACGTTCTCATCTCCCTATGCACATACAGGATGTGTCCCTGCCATCACCACAAGATACATCACCCTATTTGATACACTAAGTGATGTCCGTTGTGGGGCGATGACCATTCCTTCATTCCGATTTGAGTGACTATGAGTTGAATGCACTATCCTTTACCATCAACGATTTTCCACGATTCCCTCAGTAGAGATGCCTCCGTGGGTGCTGTTGCATGGTCCCTGCAACATTGCTAGACATGTGCTCTAAAGACACTTTGGTACCTCCTACAACTGATGGCAACATATCACGTAACATTGACAATCAACTTCAATCCTCAGTAACATGGGCCAAGTTTTTCTAACCCTACACCTTCTGTTTTTTGAGATGGTCATGTTTTAAGTGTGGGGATGTTTGTGGTTTGGTCTGATATGTGGTCTTAGGTCCTTGTTGCTTAGTCCACTCTTTTCGGTAAGGTTTTAAGTGTGGGGACGCGTCCTTGCGCGTTTATGTTGCATACCCTTATGCATCTACCGTGATTTGCTCATTCATGTATGCCATGTCGTGATTTTACTTTGATGGGGTCCCTTCCCCACCCACCCATCCTGCTTTACCCCCTTCCTACGGCCGTTCCTTTTCTGGTTCCTATTATTCCTTAATTTGATGTTTTCCATGTGAACCCATCCTCCATTCACTAGAACCCCCATCCAACTTGATAAACCTGTTTGTCCCTTTGACCTGGCTACTTTTCCTTTTCACAACCCCTTATTCCGAGCCACAAATCTTGAGTTATTCATTTTTGAAGAATTTTTTGCCCATTTCACGTGTTTCCATGCGAAGGTGCCTTTTTCACATCAAAACACCCATTTGATGCACAACCCTGCTGTACACCTTCCCATGGACATTTTTTGTTTTTATTTCCTATCATTCGGATGTATAGTTTTTCCGTTTTTAAATTTTTTACAAATTTTGGTATTTTGTGTGTGTTTTTGACTATTTTTCCATGTAAACTTGCCTTAATTATCTCTTAATTGAATTTTGATTGCATAGCCCTGTCTACTTGGCTCCTTGCCTAATTTTTCTTTTTCCCTTCATATTCTGGTCTATTAATTTTATTTTATTAAAATTTTCATGCATTTTTATGATCTTTTTTCTTCTTTTTTCCATGTGAACGTCCCCTAACGCCATCGGAACTGTGTTATCGGATGAACCTGTTCCTCTCCTATCCCTTGCCATTTTTTCTTTTTGTTGCTCTCCTTCTGATGCATGAATTATTATGTATCAAAAATTGACTCCGTTTTTACTTGTATTTTTGTCAATTTTTCCATGCAAACATGCCTTCCCATCCCCAGAACCGCATTCGACCTTTCCTATCTAGTCCGCCCTATTTCTACGGACATTTTTGGTGTTCACTTCATCGTGTTTCGACCGCCGGATCATTTCGTATTAATTTTTCTCCCTCATTTCAGATATGTTTTTCTGGTTTTTTCCATATGACTGGGTTCTATCTTTGTCAAAATGACATTCTGAGGTGATAGGCTGACGGATTTTTTGGAATTAATTTGTCTATTTTTGCATTCTGAAGTCACGCGGGTTTGTGTGTGAATGCCCTCATTTCCATCTTTTGACGCGCATGTTGCGTTCACGCCGTCATCTACCTTGCATTTGCTCCCCATTCCCGGCACTGTAAATTCTTTTATCCCCCACCTATGCGTGGCTTGTTTCTCCTCTCTTCTTATTTTGATTATTATTATTATTTTAAAGTTTAAAATTATTATATTTTAATTACACTCATTTTCCCCCCTCTAACCACCCTCCCGCGTCCGCTTACCCCCCTCTCCTTCCCTCTTCTCTCTCCTCTCTCTTTCTTTCTCCCTCCCCGACCTCTCTCTCTCTCTCCCCTCCTTCCCCATCTCTTGCTATCCCTCCTTCTCCTTCTTCTTCTTCTTCTCCTCCTCCTCCTTTGTCTCCTTCTCCTTCTTCTCCTCCTCCTCCTCCTTCAATCCTCCTCTTCCTCTCCTTCCATACCCATCGCTGCCCCTTGGCCGCCTTCCACCCCGTTGCCACTGGACCTTCTGCCCTGCTGCCATTGGCCGCCCCGCCGCTACCGGGCTGCCTGCCTGCTCCAGCCCCTTCCGCCTCGCCCACTGTGCCCTCCCTCCCCCCGACCAACCCCACCCCACTTGATGTTCCCCCCCCCATTAATCCTTGCTCGCCACCCCCACATTACCCCCCATGAAGCCTTGCCCCCCACCCCCACATGAACCCCACCTTACCCCCCCTTCTCCCTCACCCCCGTAGAAACCCCTTCTCCCCTCCTAAGCCCCCTTTCCCACCCGCACCCCCACTAGCGGAGAGAAAGAAAAACACCCCAAACCCCTTTCCCCCCCTTGCCGGTGGACCCCGTTTCCCCCTACGGTCCTACAACCACACCAGGCCTTGTTTTTGGCCCCCGATCACGCCCTCGGTGTCTCCATTTTTTGTGTTGTTCACGTGTTGGATTGCATCTTGACGTGCTGGAATTTTCTATGCATTGGTTGCTGCTATTCACGCGTTGTGCGTACGTGGTCACATGCGTCACGTTCAAGCGCCCGTTCACGCGTGAGGACGCATGTCTTGTTTCGTCCATGCCGTGGAGTTGCCGTTTGCTCACAGCTGTTGTGAGGTACATTACTGTCCCGATTTTCATTATTTTATTTCCATAAATTAGAAAAACACGTAAATTAATTCAAAAAATTAGCAAAATGTATAAAAAATCAATAAAAATTTTATTAAAATGCTAAAAATGACACTAAAAACCTAAAATTTTTCAACCAAATCTTGAAAATTCAATATTAAATTTCAAAACCCAACGAGCATATAATAAAAGTCAAAAAAAATTTAAAATACAATAAACATTATAAAAACCCTAAAACTTCATAAAAATGTCTAAATTTATGAAACAAATTCTAAAAAATTACTAAAATAATTTAATAATTTTTTAATAAATTCCATTTTTTTTAAAGTTGATAATGTAACTAGAAAATTAGAAAATAATTAAAAACCATTAATTTCATGGAAACTTACCTAAAAATGGCTTAAAAATAAAAAAAAATCATATTCATATTTCTTTATATTTTTGGATCACTTGCATGTGCTAAAATGATTACAATTCATTGGAAAAATTAATTGAATAACAAACTCTTATTTTTTTCCAATTCTTTAAAAAAATCATTTCCCACTTCGAAAATGGTTAGAAAATTTGAAATTAAAAAAAAATCAATTGGACCTCTTTGCTTAGCTTTCAACCTATATTTGGATGAATGAATAAAATTTAAAGAAAAACACAATAAAAAGTAACAAAAACAAATAAATCATATATTAATCACACAATCATCTTATACCGATTTAAACCTCAACCCAACTCCACCTACATACACACAAATCTTATAAAATCTAATTAAATTAAGAGAACAAAAACACACCACTACACTTATCTAAAAACAAAACAAAACAAAATAAAATCATTTAAAAAAAAGATAACAAAACCCAAAAACCTAACACATAATTATCTAAATGTCAAACCCTCTTGTGTCCTTGTTCAATTTTATATTTGGATGTGGTGTTTTGTAAATGCCAGGAGGTTGACTGCTCTTTGGTCGCCCTGTTGGTTGTGTATAAGGACTTTTCCTGTCTTTTGGATACTTTACAAATGGGATTTTGTGCGACTAACCTTGTAGGTGGGTGTCCACACATGGCTAGGTTCTTTCTTCTCCTCTTTTCCTCCTTCACATGCACATTAACACACAAGTAGTTGAAAATAAAAATCACCTGGCCATTGCACCCACAAAATGAACACAATGCACTTTCCTAAATTTGTAGTTAAAATGAACCCAACTATTAATTATAAAAAGAATCCCCACTGTTGTACGCACACTTTGGCACAATAACCCACCTAATTTCTAAAATTCATCCACAGTGCATGTGCACATGTGTTATTCAAACACCATTAATCTTTGTAATTGTTTCATGCCTACACATGCTTAAGGGATGCCACATGCATGTATTGGTGCGTGGCATTGATTCTTATGCCTAGATATACTTATGTGGAGCTCTACATATTTGATTTGAGCTTGGTTGGTTGCATTTGGATAGTGGCCACTTGCATTGAAGTTTTATTGGTTATGGGCTTGAAGGCTTATTGTGGGTACATGATCCCAAATATTTTCCTTCATGTCATTGGGAACCTAGATGTTATGAGGTATATATATTTAAATTTTCTTGGTTTTTAGACATTCTAGATTTGCTTTTGTGAGAGAACTTTGATATTTTTTATGATAGAGCTTAGACTCTTGAGTTAGTGGTGGGAGACTCGTACTTGGTTATGTATATATGCTCAGTTGGTTATGGTCTACATTACTCCTGTAGGCATTGATAATAATGGGATGATTTATCTTTGGTTTGCACACTTGGTACATCCTCATGTTAGATGGGTTTGTTAGCTTGGATGCATTCTTGGTTATGTACTTGAGCTTCATTGTTTATATGCAGTAAGTTCATTACAAATGCATGCGCTTTGCGCCAAAGATAATGTAATTTCTAAAAATGAATTGCATTAGTAGAGACCCCAGTCAAGTCAAGTCAAAATGAGTAGGAATGGGCTACACAAATCACTCACCCTGTATTAACAGATGAATTTAATAACAAATCAAGTTTATTTGATCATTTAAAAAATGAATTCAATAGTGATCACCCGCTCACTTCACTGTACCTTAGGTATATGCCATCGTTTATGAGGATTGGGATTTTTAAATCAAAGATGTAGGTTGTATTTATCCATGTTTATTTTGATGGTCCGAATCTGTGATTCTGTTTTGAGTCTAGTCAGTGTCTGCTGGGATATGGTGTGTTTGAATTTTTATTCTTTTGGAGTACTTGGTTATGGGGTTTCAAGGTGCCTAATTGTTTTCATTGCATGAAGCTTTCAGTCGCATGAGCGTGTAGGTCATGTTGAATTTTCATGTAGGATGTGGATTGCTTGCGGAGGTCTGGTCCGGTGCTATTTGTTTCTCTATTTCTTTGTCTTGATATTTTTCTCAGTGGTGGTTTGTTTGGGGTTTGCAGGAAATTTTCTCTTTTTCTTTATTGTGTGTGTGTGGATATCCTATGTAGTCTGAATGGCATCATCCTCTACTCCCCCAATTGTGATCTAGCATGTGCCATTGCGGTGCATGACTATTCCCTTCTCTTGGAGGCGGATTGTATTTGCCATGCTGGTCTCCATTCATTTGTAGCACTTAAATTTCCAATAGTGGCGGATAACAAGCTCTGCTACTCTTTCTTGGCGTCATACAAAAAATAGTCTCGTTTCGACACTTCTGCCTATCCACTGCCAATATTAGTGAAGCATTATGTCTGCCTCTTTCCACTTCCTTTGTACCTAGTGGCAATAAGTTATTAGCCATCGAGGAGATCCTTTCACTTCTTTAGAAAGGAGACACCTACCCCTTTTGTGTCCAACAAAATTATTACTAGTTTTGGGGTTTCTTTTGCTCATATCTCCTCTTTGGTGTGGAAGCAACTATGCTAGTTCCTACAAGACAGATTCATGTCTGGAAAGCCTGCTTCCAAATGTCTATCCAAGGAGCTTTTTACCACATCTATTTGGATTCTTAAGGGAGCCATGTTTAATTGGGTTGCATTCATGTTGACCAAGATGGATCAACATTTTCAGAGAGTCAGAAAAGGTCAAGGTAGTAATGTTTCTTATGGTGTCTTTGTTCAAAAGATTATTACCTTTTCCCCTCCTCCTAGTGGTGTGCCAGTGGGGTTGATTCTACTCCTCTTCCAAAGAAGCCTCCACCTTCTATTCCATCTCCTCCTCCATTATAGCCGAATTCAAATATGAAGGATGAGCCCCCTCCTAGGTTCTTTCAAACTAAACGTAGATGTACCACAGGGCTGTCTAGTCCCTCTTTAGTTTCATTTGCAAATCCTCCTGTGCAAGATACTACCCCTCTTGTTTCTAGTAGTTCCCTCCCTTCATTCTTGTCTTGTCATAACTTATTTGCTGCCCAAAGGGATGGACAACTCGATCAACAGATTTCCTTTTCTTTACAGACGATGCTTGTTGGACCTTTGCTTTCCCAATTGATTTCTGGTGTCTAGTCTACATTGGAGACTTCCCTTACT
The DNA here is from genome assembly GCF_053477565.2 of Lygodium microphyllum. NCBI lineage: Eukaryota > Viridiplantae > Streptophyta > Polypodiopsida > Schizaeales > Lygodiaceae > Lygodium > Lygodium microphyllum. Next base: position 92,557,481 of record NC_141137.1, on the reverse strand, counting down.
TCTTGTCTTTAGTCTATTTACACAGGGGGTTTATAATTCATTGCAAGAAAAATTTGATTATCTAACTAGTTAGTTGAGCAAAGCCTAGGAGAACTTGGCATCTGAAAAAGCTACCCTCATTGACATTCATAAATATATGACAAATGCTATTGCTTTGATGGATTCCCAGCAAGCCTAAATCAAAGAGTTAGAAACTAAAAGGACTACTTTGGAAACCGAGAATGTGTCTTTAACTAAAGAAAATAATGCAGCTCTTGAGGACATGATAGAGTCAGCTCGTAAGTTGGGTACTTGTGAGGGTGAATTGCAACATTCCCAAGACATTGTTGAATCCTAGAAGAAGCTTATTGAAGAGCTTAACCAACAAATTGATGTTCTCTCTAGTCCTCCTCTAGCTCCAGGATTTTCTTCTATCTTATCTTCTAAAGAGGAGCTTGATCAGTTGCAGCAAAAGGCTAGATTGTGTGATGGGTTTTTTGCTAAGGTAGAACGCCTTCAGCAACGAATTAACTATGCAGGGTGACTTTACTCACTATGCTGAACTAGTGTCACGTCCCCCCTCCTTCTAGATTAAGTATAATCAACAGAGGTTTGCCTTATATATTTCCTTAAGCAATGTGGATTTGGAACCTCCAGAGGATGGGTGGTCAAATCTATGGACTACAAATTTGCTGAGAGTTGTCTTTGATAGATTTGTGGATGAGCTAGTTTCACATGAAACCCGGTTATTATCTTTTATGTATCTCATAGGACATATGCAAATTCCTGATGAGGAGGATCCGAATGTTTATGTGGGGATGTCATTTTGCAAGTAGTCATGTATGTTCATTAAGTGGAGCTCTTATTAGTGGAATGCTTGAAGACTTATCATCAATAGACGTCCTGGTGTAGAGGGCATGCTTGGCATCCGCCTTTGGAGGATGATGCTTGAGTACCTCGTCATTTACGAAGTGTCTTTCATAATTTTGATATCCAACCATTGAAAACTCAATTGTTGAGCTACATTGTTGATCATCCATTGTTTATTGATTTCTTTTTATAGGCCCTTAATTTTCATTGTTCTATTTATCCATTGGATCCTATTGATATTCTTTCCTACTCTCTCATGTTCTATGGCTTTCCTTTATATGTTTCCCTTCTTTCTTATAGTCATGATACTATTCCTCTTTTATCCTTTACTCCTCTTGGATTCCCTCATATTCCTATTTTTACTATCTATCTTTTTATTGCTAATCATACATCGTCTCTTACTCCTAAACTTCCTCCTATAGTTCCTCCTATTCCTTCTATTTTCCCAACGGAATCCCTTCAAACATCTTTGATGAATTCCATGTATTTTCCATCTTCCTTATCCCTTCACTTACCTTCATTTTATGATTTGTCTTATCCACCTTTGCAATGTTTCCCTCTTATTCCATTACATCTCAATTTGATTCTATTAACCTTCCTCCCCAATTAGTGCTGGATACACCTAGATATGACAACGATATTCTTTATCGAAGGCAATGTACGTTGCATGATTCTTTGACAGGACCGGCCTCTTATTCCAGGGTCCTGGGAGACATCTGGTACATGTTCAACTTCCTATCTTCATTTTGTTCGGGTGCATGCTCAATCTAAGGATACTTCTGTATGCCTTGTTGCTCCCTTTTGTTGGTATGTTGGTTTCATGCTTCAACAGTCTCATCTGAATACTCAAAAGAGTAACCCGCAACTGATCATAAATCCAAATGTGGACGTGATTGTTGCTCAAATGGTTTTCTTATATTACTTTGCATAGTCTTTCCCTACTAGGTTCCTTATTTTGCTAGAAAGGATGTGTTGTTTACAATTCCTACAAAATGTACCTCAATATTTTGTAGAAGAGAGTAAAGCTCTCGAGCGTCTCAAACTTGGCATGCAGTTTAAAAAGAAACATCTTTGTTCTACTTTGAAGTGAGGCCTTTTCTTGGTGTATCATCTTTTCATAATGAATTTTTTTTTTCTTTGCTCTCCATTTTTTGGGGGCATGTGCCATTCAGACTACCTAGTATTGTGTCTGTGTGAGTTTTGTGTATGTTCTGTGATGTATGTGGTGTGGTGTATTATCCTCTTATCTAGAGTTGAAGATGAAGATGGACTTGATTGAGAAGCTAATGGATGATGGTTCGTGATTCTATTTGATTGATGGACAAAAGAACCTCTTATATCCTTTATAAATTTGTCATGATTTGATGTTTCTTATAAGATATCTTAATGAATAAAGGGGTTTCCTTTCATTGTATTCTTTATTAGATGCAGGTTATAAGTTGGGGTTGTGGTTGGGTGGTTTTTTGAAGATGCTAAAGAAGATCAAGTTGAGCTCTTTGATGAACTTGTATTCCTTTTTTCTTAGGTTGTAAGGATGCTTCCTTATTAAGTGTGGGGATATGTTAAATGTTGAAATGACTTGGTTTTTTAGTTGATTTTTGTTGTTTCTAAGGTCTGAATGGTTGATTTTTAATGGATTTTGCATGATGATTGATTGTTTTGGAAGTGTTTGAGAGTGTTTTGGATGAGGTTGATTATGTGTTGAAAGCTCATGATGATTTTCAGTAGAGATATGAGGCTCTCTGATGTTCTGATAGGTTATGTTGATGTTCTGATAACTTCTGTTTTGTTCTGTTTATCTTCTGTATGAAGCATGGAGTAATGCTTGATGAAGTTTGAGGTTTTTTGAAATCTCATTGACACTACAAGATATAGGCCCCTTATACCGACGTTAAAAGTGACGAAAATGTAAATAACAAAATTTGTCCCCGTCATTGCAAAAAGCATTGTTATTGGCAATGCCATAGAACAGTCGGTATCAGTGTCGTTATTTGCGTCGGTATCAACGTCGCATTTGCAACGCTGATACCGACGCAAATAACGACGCTGATACCGATGCTCTGCGATGCTAATAACGACATCAATAATGACGCGTGTAGTAAATTAGCGATGCTAATAGCAACGGTAATAGGGCAACAAATTTTTTTGTGGCAGGGCAGCAAGTTGTCCTTGTTACAGCTATATATATCATCTCTCACTTGACTTGGGTCTCACCTATATATACTAACTCTACATCAATATGAATCATTCTTTGGGAGCATGTCTTGTGTATCTCTCTCATACTCTCTCTCTCTCAACATGGTATCAGAGCTATGGATGCGTAGCAACAACAAGGAAGATAAGTTGTTTCATTGTTTATACTTGATTGAATTCTTTGCACAAGTGATTTTTTGATACATGAAATTGTTCAAATTATAAGTATTAGTTAATTTTGTCTTTAAAAATAAAACTAGGTATAGGTGCGTAGCTCTCATCGTGCTCTCAAATCCTGTCAAAACCGCTTGTCAATCGGAGTTATGGATCAAAAGTTATGACAGTTGAGGATTCAAGACAACAATTCTGCTCGAATCTGTGATTCTTTATTTAAAACTGTAATTCTAATTACAGTTCGTTAATCCCCAATTACAGTTTGTTAATCACTTGTCTTCGTTAATGACGTTGATTACAACAAGCAAACATCTTGCTATTTTTAGTGATGTTTTATTCTCGTTCACGTTCTTTGTTCGATCGAAATAGTACTTTTCTTATACGCGTTATCTCGGCTTGCACGTTATGTCTCTCTATTTTGGGCTTTCTTTTTAGTCACTCAATACTTTTCGTTGTTCTTACGTGGATCTCCCTATTTTGATTGTCGTGCATCTCAACTACGCTCGTCTTGTTCATGGTTTGCAGATTCTGCGATCTCATCTTATTTATTTTCTCTCAAGATACAGGCATGGCCAATTGCGTAATTGTTAACGGATATCCGTCTGGCCAATGTTCGGTTCCCTTCTTCCAAGAACAAGGCTTTCCTGGGTGGAAAGCAAAGATAATGCTAATTCTTGAAGGTGATGAATTATTTGATATTGTTTTGGGCGACCTGTCTTGCCTAGTTCAACCTATTGATGTGATGAATGACACTTTTCTGATTACTGATGGCCTATTATTTGAATAATGGAAAATTGATCATACTGATTGGATTCATCGTGACAAAGCGGCTCGTCGTTATATATTGTCTGCACTTCCTGACTCACTTATGTTGGATGTCTTTCATCTGGAAACCTCTCATGCTATTTGGGAGTATCTTATCTCAACGTTTGAGAAGAAATTGGTCATCGAAATTTTATATCTCCAAACTCGTTTGAAGAATCTTCAATATAAGGTCGCTACTTCTATGCACTCTCATATTAAGGCTTTTAAAGACATTATCAATCAGCTTGGTGCTGCCGACGCTCCTGTTTCTAAAAATCAGATTGTTACTCAACTTCTTCATACCATCAAAGATCTTTTATATGACAATATCATCACTATTTTGTCTAACAAGGATGATACCCACTTTGACAAAGCATGTATATCTCTTATTGAATATTCTCAACGTCACGAGCATCATTTGGAAAAATTTGATGTTGTTTTATTCACTTGCGAACAAAGGGATTTTGATGCTGCTTTTGTTTCTCGCAAGCGTCCCGCTTCACGTTTTCAGTAGGGTGGATGCCCTAATCAAGGTGGTAAATATTATCGTCTTGCTTATCCTAACAAACATTGTTCTTATTGTGATAAGAAAGGCCATGTGGCTTCTGATTGCTGGGCATGTCAATATGATGAGGAGCGTGGAGTTACTACAAATCAACCTCGCTCGTCCAAAAGTTTTCCTCCTTGTAATTATCATGCACATAAAGATCATCCATCTCGTCGTTGTTTTAAACACAGATATGATGAAGAACGTTCTCGAGCTTATATTGTTCAACAAACTACAATTGATGATGATCATACACATCAAGAGCTCAATTTCGTCCATCATGATATCTCTCCAGAAAAGGTACTTCATGTTCATGATGGTTCTCTATTCATCGTTGATTCAGGTGCCACTGGAAACATGACATACCAATCGTAGTGGCTTCACAATTATCATTCTCTTCCTATCAAGAAGTTTGTTTACCTTGCGGATGATACGACTTGTCAAGTCAAAGGAGTGGGTGATTTATATCTGGGGACTGTTTCATCCACTAGAATATTAAGAGGAGTTCTTCATGTTCCAGATTTGCAAACAAATCTTCTTTCTTTTGCTCGTCTAGTTGATCTTGGTTTGTTTGTTGGCTTTGATCATAATCAATGTCGTATAGAGAAAGACGGACATACTATAGCAGTGGCTCCTCGACATGGTAATCTATTTGAGCTATCATTGAACGATACGGTTGCAAATGTTGTTACTACCCCTGGAGATGCAGATTGCAAATTATGGCATCAACGATTTGCACACTTCGATTTTGCCAAAATTCTTGATCTTCATCGTCATGGTCTTGTGCAAGGTATGGATCTTAAATCTCATCCATGTATGGGAATATGTGAGTGCTGTGCACTTGGAAAACACCATCGTTTGCCTTTCCACACTTCTACTTCATCACATTCCTGTGCTCTCTTGGATTTGGTTCATACCGATATTTGCGGTCCTTTTCTTGCCTCAAAGTCTCAAGATCGATATTTTATAACTTTCATTGATGATTTCTCACAATACACACATGTCTATCTTCTTCGACATAAGTCTGAGGCTTTATCTATATTTAAACAATACAAGTTAAGTGTGGAGCTTCAAAGAGGATTCTCTAGAAAGACTCTTCGCAGTGACAATGGCGGTGAATATGTATCCAATCTATTTGATGACTTCTGTAAGGATCAAGGTATTCATAATGAGTTTACAGTTCCTTATTCTCCTCAGCAAAATGGTGTTGCTGAGAGCAAAAATTGCACTATTCTTAATGCTATACGTTGCATGCTTATACACTCTGGTTTGTCTCAAAAGTTTTGGACTGAAGGACTTCTAACAGCCGTTTTTATTCAAAATCATCTTCCAACAACTGCACCTACTAGTAAAATTCCTATAATAATTTGGACAGGGAAGACACCTTCAGTCTCTCACTTTCGCACATTTGGCTGCATTGCTTATATTCATGTGCCCAAGGATACTCGACATAAGTTGGATCCTCCAGGTTTGAAGGTCATTTTTCTTGGTTATTCAGATCATTCCAAAGGTTACAAATTTTATGATCCTTCTACTCAAAAGGTTATCATTAGTCGTGATGCTATATTTGATGAGAAGACTATGGGTGGCACATGGTCGTCAGATGTTTCAGATGATACACAGTCTTTGCTTAGTGCATTTCCTTACTTGCTTTGTGAGTCTACTAATTCTAATGATCATAAATCTCCTTCACCTCCAAAGAAGATTGATGAAAATTTGGAGATATATGTCGATCTTCCTATTGAGATAGAGCATGGATTCTATTCTATTGAATATGATGTCTTTGATGATGCTATGTCTGTCCAAGAGGATCCAATATCGTATATGGAAGCTATCAATTCGTCTCAAAGGGATCAATGGCAAGAAGCTATGCAAGCTGAGTACGATTCTTTAATATCCAAAAGTACATGGATTCTTACTGAACTCCCCCCAAATCGTGTTCCTATCAAATGTAAATGGGTTTATAAAACCAAGACCAAAGATGATGGATTATTTGATAAGTTCAAAGCACGACTTGTTGCAAAAGGTTACTCGCAGATTGCAGGAATAGATTATCAAGAAACATTTTCTCCCGTTGTGTGCTCCAAAACTGTTCGTATAATTTTGGCTTTTACAACACTATTTGATCTAGAAATTCACCAAATGGATGTTAAAACAGCTTTTCTCAATGGAGATCTTGAAGAAGAAATCTATATGGAGCAACATGAAGGTTTTATGATTGCAGGAAAGGAGCATCTTGTATGCCAGCTTCATCGTGCATTATATGGATTGAAGCAAGCCTCTCGTGCTTGGTATATTAAGATTGATCAATTCCTCACATCTAAAGGTTTTATTGCATGTTTTGCTGACCCAAATCTTTACATCAAAAGGGAGGAAAAATGTTTTATTATTCTTGCTCTATATGTTGATGATACTATTCTTGTGTCAAATAATATTGCTTTCTTGGATGCTATGAAGAAGCTTTTATTGACTGCATTTGAAATGATGGATCTTGGTGAGATACATTCTTGTTTGGGTATTCAAGTTCAACGACACCGACAACAAGGAATTCTTCTTCTTTGCCAGTCAAAGTTTATTAATGATATTGTTAAGAAGTTTGGGTTGACAAATGTGCACTCTGCCAACACTCCCATTCTTTTGAGCTCTACCAAGGGTACATCTACAACACGCAATGAAGAATCAACCATTCATCAACCTTTTGCTAATCTTGTTGGTTGTCTTCAATTTATTGGTTTAAACACAAGACCAGATATTTTATTTGGAGCTAACCTTTTGGGATAGTATCTTTCTTCCCCTTCCACTATTCATTGGAGTGCTGCAAAACATATTCTTAAGTACCTCAAGGGTACTAAGGAGTTTGGTCTTATTTATCGTCATCGAGAGGATTCTTCTTTATCTTCTTCAACTTCTCTTGACCTTATTGGATATATAGATGCTGATTGGGCAAGTTCACATTTATCCAACGATCTACAAGTGGGAATTGTTTCTTTGTAAATGGATGTTTGGTTTCTTGGTCCAGCAAGAAACAACGATGTGTTGCGGTTTCTACAATTGAGGCCGAATATGTTACTGCATCATTAGCAGCTCGCGAGCTAGTTTGGCTTCGACAACTACTTGCAGATTTGGGACATCCTTCATCATCTAGTACACCTCTTCGATGCGAAAACCAAAGTGCTATTAGTCTTACCAAAGACTATATACAACATAGTAAATCAAAGCATATTGCTATTCATTATCATTATGTTTGACATGAAGTCAAGAAAGGTTCCATTATGGTGGAGCATTGTCCCAGTGATCAAATGGTTGCAGACATCTTCACAAAAGCTCTTAGTGAAGCTCGCTTTAGTTCATTAAGACATGCACTTGGTATTGTTCCAAGTTCTTGTCTCACTGATTGAGGCATGTATCATTGTATTCAAGAAAACTTTATAGTAAATCATTTTTGTATCGTAGGTATGTGTAGGGGCTCGTGTTTTTCCCTTGTTCTCCCCAAGGGTTTTTTCACTCATAGCCAGAGACCTTTGTTTGAGTGGGGATGTTGCAACTATATATATAATCTCTCACTTGACTTGGGTCTCACCTATATATACTAACTCTACATCAATATGAATCATTCTCTTTGGGGAGCATGTCTTGTGTATCTCTCTCGTACTCTCTCTCTCTCTCTCTCAACATCCTATATATACTAACTCTACATCAATATGAATCATTCTTTGGGAGCATGTCTTGTGTATCTCTCTCGTACACACTCTCTCTCTCAGCAGCCCTGCCACATATAGCACTGTGTGCTTTATTTGGGTTAGACAAAATAGTTTCTACACTGTGTACAATGCTCGTGCAAACAAAAACAAAGTATACTGAAATCATAACACTGATATATGAAATAAATACATGATCGCATAATGAAAGCAAATGGTACAATCGTGACAAGATATCACTACTACATATGTCTACACAGATTAGGCGACCAAAAAAGAAAGGTGTGTGAGCTCTAGGGATCCAAGGGCGAGCTATATATCCTCGCCATCCGAAAGCTCGTCCCGCCACAAAGGAGCATTGTACGGACTCTGCAAAAAAAGAAACAACAACATATCAGTCCACCATACAATAATGCATTCTAATTAAACATAGTAACTATGGACAAGAAAGATGAGTGACTTACAGGGCCACCGCATCTATACAATCGGTCGATCAATGCAATGAGATCGTGCCTCTCTGTATATTGAGTCTCAAGGCCGGTCGGATTGCGATTTGTTATAATGGAGTGCTGCAAAGAAAACAAAATACTAACTATTAGAAACGTGATTGTTAGTACAAATGGTATTGCAAAAAAATAAGCAAGCAAAACAAAAGAAAAACTTACAAAGTCCTCCAGATATGTCTTGTGGCATCCACTCCCAAGATGATGGACCACTCCGACCTCTAGTCGTACCCTCGCTGCCTCACGTTGCTGACTCCAATGTCCTAGAGAATCTGTAGCCTCCTCCCTCAGTCGGCGCTAGTCGTCCGCGTCTAGCCACTCCGGCTTTGCAGCCCCACTCTTGAGTGCATTGCGTGCGTCTGATCGTCTGTGTGACATATATGCACGTATGCAGTCTATCATCTAGCCTGTAGAAAATCTATCTGTTGAGGCTGAAACCGGAAACTCCTCATGCAAGGATGCTACTATGTAGTCCTTGCTCCCCTCCGGTATGTTTTTCCAATGATCTAAGACGTTGTGCCGAAAAACTTGTTGGCACAACTCTCTCATGCGAGCCATCACCCTCCTCCCCTCATCATTCATGATGATGGCTCCTAACCTATCATTGACAAGATAGGCATATCTCCCTGGGGTATGCCTAAGATGGGTCCTCTCCCACCTGCGTCCGCACTCCTGGGCATTTCCAGGAGACCCATGTGCATCCGGTGTATTGATTGGGGTAATATCTATCGGAGTGGCACCCATAGGGGTGCCACCTGTAGACGGCTGAGCAAAAGCCGGAGTAACTGGAGTAGACATCCCCATAGGTGTGACAAATCCTGGAGGTGACACAACTCCAACAGAATGACGAGACGGAGACACCGCGTCCGTGCCTCCATAGCATCCACCTGAGCCACGCTCCCTGGAACTGCCACGAGAGCAAGGAGTCACACCTGTATCCCGTGCCGATCGTGGGCTCACTGCCTCCGTATCTCTATAACATCCCCCTGACCCTGAAGCACTCCCTCCCTCTTGCCCAAGTTTGGAGCATCGACCTCTTCTACTCAAAGCTGAAGCATCTGATCATGCCGAAGTAGATCTAGCAGAGCGGCCTGATAATGTCCACGACAGCTCCTGGTCTGCCATGTCTCTGAATCTTGCGATATGATATGGAGACATGCGCGTGAAGATATCCTACAACTCCTCATTGCTCCCTTGACTCATCCTGAAAATGTCACCTGCACAAACAAAAAATGATGTTAGCATAATCAATTTAAATCATAGAAAGCACAATAATATAAATCTTAAAAAAATGATCTCACTTAAAATGCATATCTTATGTACCCTTATAAGTGATTAGTCAACGAATTGAGTAAGTGGATGCTCCAAGTAGGAAGTATCCTATGGTCCCATGTCAATCTCTTGACACAACTCCGCATACATTGGAAGGTCGATGGACATGTCACCACAAAAGGATGAGTCTACCTCGTTCTCAAAGAATTCTTGGACTCTTGTATTTCCATCATTGTTAAGCCGATGTTGGCTCCTCTACATCCTCCAAGCTTTCGATGGCCTCCACCCCTTGCAATATCGACCCCTCTATTTGCATATTGTCCTTGTCTATGCTTGGAACATTGCTTTGATCATATACTCTTGCACTTCGGGGAGTTGAAGGTATAACATACCACCATTGAGGTTGTTGGGGGTTTGGATAGAAGATTACATGTTCCAACACCATGTACAAGAGAGATTAAACTATTGTGATATGTACCATGTCGTAATACAATTAACAAACAAATGAGTTAATGCACCTGTTCACAATGGGCCAGCAACACAAAGATGTCACGCAGATCCATCCATTTTTTTTCGAAATCTATTTTGAGAAATCTAGATGGACCTCGTCGAACTGTTGCTCTAGCTCCTTCAAGTACCACTTTGAACCACTGCACATTGAATAGTATCATGGAGAAGCTACGGTAATCCATCGTAACAATACTTTGCAAGTTTCCAAAATACTTCATCTCATCTATAACCATGTTTGGATCTGTTGCTTGTCGTCGGCTCTCCTGCTCAAACCTTGCCATGATACCACAATCCATTGTGGAGCACATTTTGTCAATACGCTCCACGTGAAAATGGTATCTGCGTGACCAGGCTGCACTATATATTTTGTACTGTATATTGAAACACTCAAATTAGTTGTCACATATGAAATATATTTACGACAAATCCTAAACACCTCATTACCTTTGGACTATATCCCCTCGAGAATTCCCACTCCTCCATTGAGACCTCTGCCCCTTCGCGAGACGCTGCAGTCAAAGCTCCATGAAACCACCGCATTGACATGAATCGTGGCATCTCCTCCATGCCCTTGGGATATCAAATTGGTTGATGGTGCGTGTACTACGTCAAAATTCAGATCGCGCTTCCTCTCGATCTTGCCTAGGGATCTAGTACTTAGCGAGCCATGTCTCCATAGAGGCATGGTGCAACATATAAAAGCGATTCACATTCTCCTCCATTGCAGCATCCATTCTTTTTTCTATCCCATTTTCAACCACCACATCTCCAGTCAGTCTATCATCATTCTTCAGCAACCATACCATTTTGTTGTCTGGATCCATCGTTGGTAGCCATTGTGAAATATGCATTAGCGCCTCAGACACCAACCAACCTTCAGCCATGCTACCTTCTGGCCGAGCTCGTTGTCACACAAAGCCTTTCAGGGTTTTCATCAAGCGCTCCAAGAAGAACATCCATTGCATATGGACAAGTCCAGCAATCTCCACTTCATCTACAAGATGCACAAGAAGGTGGATTTGTATCGTGAGCATGCTGGTAGGCAGGTATTTCTCAAAGAGACAGACCATCTCCACTGCTCCCCACTTCGTAAATTCAATAGAAGACGTCTTAATCTCCTTCTATGAGATCCATTGCACCAAAGTCGACAACCTGTAAATAGCCCCGTGTATTTCTGGAGTAAGGTATCCTGCGATCGCGATCGGTAGTACAAACTACCACAAATAAGAAAGCATTATGAACAATGGCTACACTCCAAATAGCAAAATGCACATGCCAATTACAATCCATTCGTAGTACAAACCTGACATATCTTATGCCAGTCATGGGATTTTAGCCCTGATAATTGGTCGTCTTTAGAAAATGTAGACATGAGAGAACGCATCATACCTGTCGGAGTGCGGATAGACTTGACTACTTGCTTCACAACGCGCTCTTCTTTAGTGGACAAAACCCAAGGAGCGCGAGGTAGCTGAACACGACCATCAGCACTCGACTGCAGCCAAAGCGCCTCCATTTTGCCTACCTCCTTCAAATCCATTCGTGCCCCTATAGTGTCTCCTTTCTTGTGATGTGGTCCCATAGCAAGATGCCCACATTCTTGAAAATATGCATGGGATGACTTGTAAGTGGGTCCAATATGGCAACTCGTAGAAAACAAAGAACAGCCGCATTCCGTTTGGATGTGACTCTGTGTGGACCATTTTCAGCTCGTACCAGCTTTGGGCATTCATACATGTTGGAGGTCATCCAAGAAAACCTTCCCTGAGTTCATGATCCTCTGGCAAGAAAGTGGCGTATCCTTGATATACCATCTTCTTCATGGTTCGTGACCGAACTGTGGCCTGTACAATGGACATGCATGATAACCTGAGGTAACTAGACCTGTTCCAACACCAAGACCCAGTGAATACAAGCTTGAACAAGATAAAATATAGATATTACCAATGAGAATGGAAGCCTATTTACCTGAGCACTCTCCGAATTCCGAAAAGTCATGTATCGTCCACATGAGAATGGCTCGAATATTTGCGGACCGTCGACCATCATGCTTGCTCATATCTTGCACGGTGACCCCCTCCTCCCACAAAATCTTAAGCTCATCGACTAATGGACGAAGATACATGTCCATATTTTTGACTTTGTAGTGGCCGGGGATGAGTAAGCTAAGGATGAGATGTTCTTTCTTCGTAGAAAGCCATGAAGGGATATTGTAGTTGACAAGGACTATAGGCCACACATTGTAAGAAGTTGAGCGCAAACCGAATGGGTTTACGCCATCCATTGTAAGACCGAGCCGAAGATTCCTTGGCTCTCGGGCAAAGCCTGGGAAGGTAGAGTCAATGTGGCTCCATACGCGTGAATCTGCTGATATTTGTTGAACTCCATCTGTGGACCTATTCTACGCCACGTTGTCAAGCTCGCCATGCCGGATGTACAAAACATGTGGTTTATGCGAGGGATAAGTGGAAAGTGTTTGAGAACTTTTCGAGGGATAGTTTGCCCTTGCAAGTCTTGTCGATACCTGTGAGCACGACACTTTGGACATGTCTCCATAGTCTCGTATTCTCCTCGAAACAGTATGCAATCATTCATACATGCATGGATGCTGTTGTAGTCCATGCCAAGCTTTCGTAAAACATGTCGTGCATCATCACGAGACTCAGGCATGGTATTTGTAGGTGGTAATATATGATATTTCAATAACCTGAAAAAAATCATAAAACATCTTGAAAAAGCACAAATATTTTTAATAATAGTGCCGAAAAGAAATCAACGAAGCGTATATACAAGGTACCTAAACAACTTGGTCACACTCGCATTGCTCCACCTGTATTTTGTTTGCACACTTAAGAGTGCAAGTAGTGTCTTCAAGCGAGATACTCGGCACCCATCATATAATGGTATGGATGCTTCCTCTCTAAGCGAATCAGAAATCTCGACATCCATGGGAATCAATGCATCGATCATTGCCTCCATCTCAGGCTCCAATAATGTAGGTAGGTCTGGAAGGCTGCCTGTCTCCTCTGGCATTGACGGTATAGATTGGTAGTGCTTTGCAAGTGGTGTATTGGCTCATGCACTCCATCCATCACACACCCACGAACTCTTCTAATTGGCCACAAAGGGTGCACTTCTCCTTGGGATGAGACGTCACCTCCTTGGATAGAAAATTTGCCAGCCACACCCAATCTTCTTGTATATAGTATTCAATTAGCTTGCGAGTACAATGCATGATTGATATTAACTTTTCTTACCGTTTGCTGAAAATTTGCAATAACCTGATCAATGATCTCAGATTGAAACTCACCAAATTGTCGTACGTGTTCTATAGACAATCGACATTTTCGTCTAATTGCTAGCTTGCATTGAGAGCAAGGACATGGGACACGCTGATTAAGATATGCCTCGCGATATTGAACAACAAGACCTTCACTATTTTCCATTTTGTCTACATTACGACAAACAATTTGTTTTTGTTATCATTCTTTTTTTCTTTCTTAAATTGTTCTCCTCTCCTTCCATCTCTCTCTCTTTTTCTCTTTCTTTATTATGCTGTATGTATTTCCTCTCCCTCTCTCTCATTCCTTTTTCTTTTTTCTCTTCCTCCCCCTCTTTCATTTTCTTTAACGATCATGACTACGACTATGATGGAGACCACGACCACAACCACAACTACAACTACGGCCACGACCATGACCACAACCACGACTACGACCATGACCACGACCACGACTGCGACCACGACTATGACTACCACGACCACGACCATGACCACGACCACGATTGCGACTGCGATTGCGACTGCGACTATGACTACGACCAGACTACGACTACGACTATGACCATGACCATGATCACAAACACGACTATGACTACAACTACTTATATAGAGATGAAGAGAGAGACAAGAGTTAGGGAGAGAGTAAAGTTAGAGAAGAAGAGAAGAGAAGTGAGAGAGGTAGAAATAGAAAGAGAGATAGAGAGAGAAAAGAGATAGGGGAGAGAGAAGGATTTAGGGAGAGTATAGGAAGAGAGAAAGAGTGAAGACTGAGGGAGAGAGAAGGGTTGAGAGAAGAGAGAGGAGAAAGAGAGAGAGATTCAACTAGAGCATTTGATACCCATAGTCAACACACCGTGGAAAACACAAGCACAAATTAACATTGAATTATGGCAAGAAAATCCACCACAAAACAATAGTTATAATACTCGAGGTAGGATTTCAAAGTCTTACTGATTTCAATCGGTCATGGATGCCATACTATGGGTAGGTTGCACTCACTAAGAATAGAATTGGAGATTCACCTCATCTTCTCTCCATCATCAATAGAATTCTCCTTTACCATTTACAACTCACCCACCTTCTCTCCACACTATTGCACACTACAATCTCTATGAGGGCATGAGATTGGGATCTCAAAGCATGATCTCTAGCTTGATGGTTGCACATATACTACTACTACTATTCATAGAATAAACCTTAAAATAGTTATTATGCTCAAATATATGTTTATTAGAGCAGAAATTTGTTCCTAAGACTATTCTAAGGAAGAAAGAGGGTTAATGATAAAAGATTATCCTTCCTTGCAAGTGATTTTATATTATATTATTTAATTAAAATTGATAGTTGAAGATGGGTTTCCTAAGAGATCTTGTGGTGATGCTGTTTTAGTTTTGCGAAGCATATGAATGATGCTGTTTTAGTTTTTTGTATTTGTCTTTTTAAGAAGAGATTGATTTTTATGGAATATCCAAAGTTATTTTTGGATTTATGTTATGAAAAATGAATGTTTTTCTAACTGATAGGCTAATTGCCTTCGTTGTATACTTGCGTGGTGGAGGCTAGGATAAGCCCCATGTATGAGAGGTCTCTTTGTAGAAAAAACATTATGCTAGGAGGTGCAAGTGTGCTAGGGTTCTCTAGCCATTGAGGATCGGCCTAACCCCTATGAGCCTAGGATGAGCTTATTGTAAGGTCTTTTTTCATTTTCTCTCTTTCTCTCCCTCTCTCATTTTCTCTCCGTCCCTCAGCCTAGGATGAGCTTATTGTAAGGTCTTATTTCATTTTCTCTCTTTCTCTCCCTCTCTCATTTCCTCTCCCTCCCTCACCCTCACCCTCTCTTTCTCTCTTTCTCTATTAGGTTTAATGATTTTTCTCTATTTTTCTCTCTCCTCCCCTCTCTCATTTCCTTTTCTCTCTTTCTCTCCCTCTCTCATTTCCTCTCCCTCCCTCACCCTCACCCTCTCTTTCTCTCTTTCCCTATTAGGTTTAATGATTTTTCTCTCT
The DNA here is from genome assembly GCF_053477565.2 of Lygodium microphyllum. Taxonomy (NCBI): domain Eukaryota; kingdom Viridiplantae; phylum Streptophyta; class Polypodiopsida; order Schizaeales; family Lygodiaceae; genus Lygodium; species Lygodium microphyllum. Next base: position 92,541,644 of record NC_141137.1, on the reverse strand, counting down.
TTTTTCTCTCTCCTCTCTCTCTCATTTATTTTTCTCTCTCCTCTCCCTCTCTCATTTCCTTTTCTCTCTTCCTCTCCCTCTCTCATTTCCTCTCCCTCCCTCACCCTCACCCTCACTCTCACTCTCTCTTTCTCTCTTTCCCTATTATATTTAACATATTTTCTCTCTTTTTATCTCTCCTCTCCCTCTCTCATTTCCTTTTGCTCTCTTCCTCTCTCTCTCTCTCTCTCATTTCTTCTCCCTCTCCCTCCCTCTCCCTCTCCCATTTTCCTATTATGTTTAATGTCTCCCTCTCTCTCCCTCTCCCTCTCTCTCTCTCTCTCTCATTTCCTTTCCCTCCCCCTCCCCCTCTCTTTCTCTCTCCCTCCCTCCCTCTCTCATTTCCTCTCCCTCTCCCTCTCTCATTTTCCTCTCCATCCCTCTCCCTCTCCCTCTCTCTCATTTTCCTATTATGTTTAATGTCTCCCTCCCTCTTCCTTTCCCATTTCCTTCCCCTCTCCCTCTCTTTCTCTCTCTCTCCCTCTCTCATTTCCCTATCATGTTTAATGTCTTCCTCTCCCTCTCCCTCTCCCTCTCCCTCCCTCTCTCTTTCTCTCTCCCTCCCTCTTCCTTTCCCATTTCCTCCCCCTCCCCCTCTCCCTCTCTTTCTCTCTCTCCCTCCCTCTCCCTCTCTCATTTCCTTCCCCTCCCTCTCCCATTTCCTCCCCCTCCCCCTCCCTCTCCCTCTCCCTCTCCCTCTCTCATTTCCGCTCCCTCTCTCTCTCTCTCCCTCTCCCTCTCCCTCTCCCTCTCTCTCTCTTTCTCTCTCATTTCCTCTCTCTCTCTCAATATACACAAATTATACAAAAAATAAGTAAAATAGAGAGAGAATTAACTCACCGTAAAGACTTAAAGAAGGGTTTCGCGGCTTCTCTTCGCCCTCCGTACACTGTTGAGAGTGGAAAAAGATTGAATTTTCGACTGATTTTGGTTGTTTTGAGGACTGAATGATTGATTTTTGATGGATTTAGAGTGATATATGGTTGATAATGGAAGTTTTTGAGAGTGTTTTGGATGATATTGATTATGTTTTGGAAGTTCATGATGATTCTCAGTGGAGATATGAAGCTCTATGATGTTCTATTGAGGTTCTGATTGGTTCTGTATGTCTTCTGTATAGCTTCTGTTTTGTTCTGATTGTCTTCTTTATGAAGCATGGATTGATGATTGATGAAGATTGAGATCTTTTGGAAGCTTATTGAATAGTTTTTGATAGTTTGGAATAGTTTTAGTATGAGTTATGAGGTTCTGATGACCTTCTGTAACCCTCTGTAGATATTTTCTAGAGCTTCTGTCTGTGCTCTATCTCTGTACTGTAGCTGCTCTTGTACTCTACTATAACTTTTCTGTAGATCTTCTATAAGTGTTCTATAGAATGTATGTGTGACTTTGGAAAAGTTTTCTAACTTTTGGAAAGGATGAATCTAAGTTCAAAAGAGCTAAAACAAATGGAAGAAGCAGTTGTTGAAGAGACTGAGTGATAGTGACAGTAGTGCGCTGTGAATAGACAATGTAGTGGCTTTGGTGACTCTTCATATCAGACATACCTCTTGGGAGGTGCATCCACGACCTAAGAAGGATTATTGAGAGTTATTATGAGAGTATTATAGTGAGGAGATGATGTACTATTGATAGAGAGAGAGAGAGAGAGAGAGCCAGAGATAGTAAATTCTATCAAAACAGTGTAACCGTATATGAGAGATCAATAGAGAACTATGAAGACATTGAAGATGAATAATACGTGATTGATTTCCATTCAAAGATGGTGTATTATTTTATGCTCATTGTTATATTGATGGATTTTATGAAGATGTTGAGGGTTATGGTTGATTCTATCAAATCCGTGGGAGATATCTACTATGATGCTGTGTGAAGAATTGCTGTTTCCTTTGTTTTGATGATCAAAAGAATGAAATAAAAGCTTGTTGATGTTACAAGATAGATTTTCTTGCAGTAGAATCCTATTTTTCTTGGTGTTCCTCTTGGGGCTCCATACACCTCCTCCTCTTCTTCGCGAATGGCGGTGGCGGTGGCGGCGGTGAGAAGCCTTCTTTCTCTCTTTCTCTCCCTCTCAGCAAGACGGTCGCTCTCCCTCTTGCTCTCTTTCGTGAATGCGTGAAATGAAACGCGCTCAGGTTTCAGCTGAGTTTTTTTGCTCTGAGTACCGTCGCTATTTGCATTGCATTTGTAACGCTAATAGCGACACAAATAGCAATGCCGCTATTTATCATCGCTAATCCGTGAGTTGCGAGGAGTCACTGTAGTGGCTTTGGTGACCTTTCATATTAGACACACCTCTTGGAAGAGGTATCCACGACCAAAGAAGGATTATTATGGGTAATTATTGAGTATTGTAGTGAGGAGATAATGTACTATTGAGAGAGAGAGAGAGAGAGAGAGAGAGAGAGAGAGAGAGAGAGAGAGAGAGAGAGAGAGAGAGAGCCAATTCTATGCAAAACAATATATCTATATATAAGAGATTGTGAGAGAAAGCTATGAAAAATTTGAAGATGAATCATATGTGATATTTTTCCATTCAAAGTGGAGCATTCTTTCATTTTTCCTATTTCTATCAAAGAATAATATGAATAGCATGAAGAGAATGATGGATTTTGTTAAAGACAAAGCCATGGAAGAATTGTTATTATGAAGCTACATAAAGATTTCTTGTTCATGGTGTTGTTTTCTTTGTTGTGATCATATAAAAGATGAAAAAGATGGTTGTTGATGTTACAATATATATTTTATTGTAGTAGAAATCTTATTTCCTTGGTGTTCCTTTTGGGGCTCCACTCTTACTATAAGAGGCTATACGACCCCTAATTTTAATGGATACAAGACTAATGTGATCAAGGGTGTAGTTGTAAAATACTTATGTATGTTTCCTCAACCGCTCCTCTCGTTGGATACATCAAGATATTTCTAGCCTTCTTTCTCATTCTTTCCTTGATAATTTTGTCTCTACTTCTGAGCAAAGAGGCCTCTAGAACCAAGTTTTAGGCCCTACTAGGAATCCTAGGATTCCTAAAAAATGCACAACTTGTCAGGACCTAAATTGGGCCTAGTGGCTCTCTCACCCAAACCTCACTATTGGACCTCACACAATCAACTGCCACAACCCTGCATCCATGAACGATTGATTATAAACTAGAACACCTCTCTAAACTCTAAAATGCTATGTTATGTAGTCTATTTATCTAATAGTCTACCTTGAAATCCAATCAAGAGTGTCCAATATAAGGTGTCTGGCACACTACATATATGTAACAAAGGCTCCTCCTCAATTGAGTGTTGAGGCCTCTAGAATGAGCCTACTGAGCCAGTTAAAGCCTATGTAACTAAATAGCTAGGACTGCCTTACACACTCAGTCATGGAAAAATGTAATATATTCTCTCGGCGGCGCATAATAGTCTTGTGTTTTTTTGAAACCTCGTGTTTCACCCCCCCCCCCCCCCTCCGTGCCCTTTTCTTTTTACACACCTTTTACCCCCTGGTGTTAAAATTTCCCCCCTCTCACCCCAGTCTTTGACCTTTAAAAAAAGCCCCTTTTATACCCGTGCTTAAACCCCGTTCCCATTCCCTTGGAACCATTATCACCTTTTTCCCCCGTGCCATAAGCCCTTTCACCCTTCACCTTTCCCCTTGGTTTGGAACTTACCCCGTGTCCAGAAATCCCTTCAAGATCCCCCTTTTTATACCCTTTCAAGGCCCTTCATATGTTTGCAAAACCACACTCACACACTCTTCTTTTTTTTACCGTGTATATACCCCTATAGGGCCTTTTTAGGCTTTGTAAACCTTTCCCTCTCGAAGAAGCTAAGACCTTAAAGGTCTTACTACCCCCTTCTCGTGGTCAATCCCTTAACGGCTCCTTGCCTTGAAAGAAAGAAGAAGAGTATTGAAGCGGTGGTGGAATTCCGAAAAGGAGTGTAAAGCTGCCTTCACGTTCGAAGCATTACAACTGCGATGCCACCTAAGAAAGTCCAAGGAGTAGCTGCGGGAGGGTCATCTCCTGGTATCCATGTGGATATCTCACCCCAAAACCAGGTTTTTCCTTCTTGGTTTTATATCGGTTTTAATTAAATCATGCAAGATGAATTGTTAGGGATAATATATATTTTGTCCTAGTTATTTACGATGAAGGAATTTAGTTTAATTGAACATGCAAAATGGATAATGTATAAAACATAGTTTTCCTTCAAATAGCATTATGCATTGAAACGAATTATGAGCAAGATTATTTACCCACTAAAGTAGAATATTTCGGCTAAATCTTGAAGGTATAAAAACTGCATCTTGCACCATTAACCCCTATTCTTTTTACAACGAATCATCATAGAAGGTGAAATTCATGAAAGGTTTCTTACGCATTAGGGCAAAAAACGCTTCAAAAAATGCACTTTTGTTAATCACGGGATTAAGGAAAGGGCCAAAGAGAGTTCGCCACGTGTGCAAGAATATGGTATTCTTGTCTCCTCTTTTTTAGAGATAGTGGAGTCCATTTCGTGATTCTCTCTTCTTTTTTAGCCAAAACCCCTAAAGTCTGACATGTTTTGGAGTCCCAAAGACGTTATTTACTTAGAAATCTGACAAAATACGTGACAGAGATGTGATGAAATTAATAATGAGTTTTTTGAAAGTCGGGAGATCTTTCAATATTGTTTTTGGCGCCCAATACATACTCATTTGTATTCTTGGCGCTACTTTTTAGTTCATTCACCCCTCTTTGAGCTTCTTTCTCTGCGCTTTCATTCTTTTCATGGCTTCCTCCAGGCGCCCTTCTCGTTTAATACACTCTTGCACAGTCTATAGCCAGGGAGCAGATGGAAATTTTGAGCCCAAAACCTTTGCTGTAAACGATTGGGTTACCATGCTGCGATCTTGCAAGGGCTCTCATAAGGTGAAAAAAGAAAACGAGATAATATAAAACATCACTGGAAGGGGCGTATCATTGCCTTCAAAATTATGCCCGAAGGCTGGTTTGTCAAGGTGCAACATGTTTACATGGCCAAGGATATGCACTTGCCTCCAAACGAATGTGTTCCCCAACAAACACATTGTAAGTTATTAGTTGAATAATGTATATAATTCTTTTCCATTTATGCAAGTTCTAACAAACGGTTCGTCATTGTAGATATCTTTCCGTCAACAAGTATTGAATGGCAACCTGTGGAAAGCCTAAGCGGGCCTTTCCATGCCATTCATAAGGTATTGGCAGACATTATTTATGCCGATCAAGCTGTGTCTTTTTTTAGTGAATGCAAGGTTTTTATATATTATGCACAGTATGTGGTTCCCTCTAAAGCGGATAGGTATGGGAATATCGAAGATTTGCCATTGCCAAGTCTTTCATCTCTAAACTGGGAGATTCCTAACAAGGTAACGGTGCAGAGTTTCAAATTCAAAATATCTCAGGATATTAAAAAGTCCATGACAGCTGGAAGGATCTCAAGAAGAATACGTTTATCATAGTTTGTACCCCTCCATATCTTCGTGGCTTGCTTCAAAACAGCAAATTTACAAAGAACGAAGGTATCCTGGCTAAGTAGAAACTTTTCGGAAGAGGAGCCTGCCAGCACTGCGTGAAAAAATGTAACAAGTTGGTAAAAAGGGGTCCCTAAAAAAACCAACAATATGAAAGAGACTTACATTCACTCCATCTATCTTGAGTATCTTTGAATCTATTGTCCTGCAGACATTTGAAAAGCACTCTTTTTCTATAAGTATATGTATGACTTTGTGACTTTGCAATGGTACTTCTTGTTAGAGAGAGTTATATGGTTTTCTAGGATCAACAATATCCTCATATGTGGTGTCCAAGAAGGTAGTTAGGAGCGTGCCAGCACTGCAAATGGAAACATGTAACTAAAATAGATAATCAAATAAAATAAATAATTAACCAAAAAGCAAGCAGTATTCCATTCAACCGACATTCTTCCTTGGCCATGGATACCACTTAGAGAGTTCATGAGGATAATTTCTCTGATGAGTGTATCTGATGTAATAAAAAAATTTATGGTAGTTGTGATGGAATCAAAAGCTTTGAAAGACATTGTTATATTTGAACCAAATCTAAAAAAAAATTCCATTGATAACAGTGGATCAACAATACACATAATTTTAGAGATTTATTGGCTAAGAGATGCAATTAATGTCCTAAAGCTAATAGCAAAAATAAAGGAGTGTTATTTGCAATCAATAACACAATTATTCTATATACTAAAAATTTTTAGAGTCAAAATGCCTTACCTTACGTAATAATAAACTACAGAATCTAACAATTAAATATCCTTTTTACAACTAGCATGGACTTGTTCTCATGAGATATGCTAAGATAGTCCTCTTCCTCAGAAGTGCAAGAAACATTAATAACCATTTGCCCATACACCTCACCCATTCTCTTATAATTAACAGGTCCAAGTACATCGATTTTTCTCTTGCAAACATCATCCTCGGTACCTTATTCTGCTAATCATATTAAAATCTTTATTCATTAGGGTGATCTTATGAGCATGAGCAGCAACAATGTAAGGATAATTCATAAATTCATAAAGTCAACCATGTGAGGATAAGTTGATATGATGCGAGAGCAGCAAAGCCAAATTTTCGCAGGGTCATATTTGCACCGTATCGTGGAGCAGTTTATACGGCGCGAGCGTGGCAAAAAGCATAATGTTTGGTACTATACTTTTCGCTGTATATCATGGATGACTTGATATGGTGCAAGAGTGGCACAACAAAATCTCCGTAGGGGTCCTCCTCCCTCAGTATCGTGAAGGAGTAAACATGCACGTGCAAAGTACACCCCCCTTGTAATGACTTATTTTTTGTGAGATGTTAAACCTATCAAAAAAATTTAAAAAAATTTCCGTGAGTTAGGCTTTGAAAAAATTTTAGAGATTTTTTTAGATTTTTTTGAGCTCATTTGCTATTTTTAAAAATATTTTAAAGCAAAAAATGGCCTTAAAAAGACCCAAAAAATCACAAAAAAACCACCCAAAAATAGCATTGCCGATACAACGCGAATATGGGTATCCGAGACATGGGGGGATAGCTTACATAGTAAGCTTCTAAAGCCCCATGATTCTCTCATCAAGATTGTAGGGCGCATGGGTTGTATGCAGCGTACGACAAGAATAGAGGCGTAGACAGGCAGCAGGCTGGAGAAAACACAATGCTAGGGTTGATAGTTGACAATGTCAAGCATTGAGATGATAGGGAGGAGCTCCCTGAGTCAGAGAAGATTTCTCCAGAAGAAATCACAAGCTAAAATGGCCCGGTTTGAGAGATTCAAGCCCTCCAATGAAGGTGGGTAGATATAGAGGTAGGTGATAGATTCATGGAAAAGTGGAGGGAGCCAGAAATTCAAATTGGAATGACTTAATTAGTGGCCTGGTGACTCACTAACTTAAAACTTACCATGTTAAAATATTGAGAATGTATGCTATGGAGGATCACTAATGAGCAAATAGACAATCATAATGAGGCAAAGGCATGAAAAAAAAGAACAACTAATATTATCCACACGTCTCGGATACCCATATTCGCGTTGTATCGGCAATGCTATTTTTGGGTGGTTTTTTTGTGATTTTTTGGGTCTTTTTAAGGCTCGGATACCCATATTCGCGTTGTATTGGCAATGCTATTTTTGGGTGGTTTTTTTTGTGATTTTTTGGGTCTTTTTAAGGCCATTTTTTGCTTAAAAATATTTTTAAAAATAGCAAATGAGCTTTAAAAAATCTAAAAAATTTTCTAATTTTTTTTTCAAACCCTAATAAACTCGTGGAAATTTTTTTAAATTTGTTTGAGCTCTTTTGCTATCTTAAAAATATTTTTAAGAAAAAAAGGGCCTAAAAAAACCCAAAAAATCACAAAAAAAACCACCCAAAAATAGCATTGCCGATACAACGCGAATATGGGTATCCGAGATAGTTCTTATACCCATATTTGTGTTGTATCGGCAATGCTATTTTTGGGTGGTTTTTTGTGATTTTGGGGGTCTTTTTTAGGCCTTTTTTGCTTAAAAATATTTTTAAAATAGCAAACGAGCTCAAAATAAGCTTAAAAAATTTCTTAAATTTTTTCAGAGCCTAATAAAATTATGTAAATTTTTTGTGTGAAATGGAGACGGATTATTTGGATGGTCTTTTTTTTGTGAAATTGAGATATATTACATTTGAAAAAAGATATACAAGGATAAAGCATCAATAATGTAGTGATGCTTTCAATTATAAAATCAGTCTGCTTTAGAATCAGAGTTCTGAGAGAAAGAAATAGATTCAAGTCCTTTCTATTTCTTCTTACAAATCAAGGGAATAGATCTTAAGAGATTTGCTAGGGTATGATATCATGAGTAGTATCATCCCATGACATCAAGTCACCATTTAGGTATTGAAATCTGATAGTGCTAATAAGAATCACAATTGAAGATATTGAAACTTGAAACCCCATAGTGCTAATCATAGTTGAGGATATGATGAGAAAAATACTCCCAAGAGCTAATATTAAGTAAGAAGTTGTATCCTTCATATTCTTCGAAGCATCCTGCACACATAAAATCATCTTAGTCCTAAAGTTGATATGATACACAATATCACTAATACTTCTATCTATTACTTGTTTAATTTTTTTATATTTTAAGAGACAAAATTGAATAATAAATATTTTTAATCTATTACTAGGTAAATATTTTTATCTCCCAGAAATCAAAGTACTTTCTTTCTTCTAACTATAATATATTATCCTTGTCTTATCAATTAGTCCTTGCTAAAAAGTTGATATTACAACACTGTATAATGAAGATATTCTATTCTCAAGTGTCAAGATCAAAGTGAAAATTTTCACTTTCTATTCTATTAGCTTAAGGATTATCCTTAGTATATCTATCCCTACCAATTTGCATCAACACCATGGGACTCTTTTACCCATTTTCTTATGAATCAAATTGAAGAGATTGAAGAAAAAGCTTGGATTTAGTTGAAACAAAATCTTACAGAATGGATATCTTAGGGGTTGAAGTAAAGATGCGGCTTGAATGTCCCAACCTAGTTGGGTCTGCTGAAAACTAACAAGATGATCTCGTCTCAGGTCCATGGAGGACCATATCTCTATAGCTCAATCGGCAAGTAAGTGGTATTGATTCTCTGTGTAGAGACTCTTTTGATTGTTGATTACCTTCTTAAGATTTTGTGAAAGGAGATGAAGGGAGACGAAGGGAGACCAATGCACGTTGCTAGTAAGAACCGGACGCGATTTTGGTGAGAAATTTTACGACAGAGTAAAATCTACTTTAAGAACTAAGAAACAAAATAAAGAGGAGAGAATGATGATTCAAATGAATGCAGGCGAAAAAAGAAGCGTGATTTTGGTGGGAAATGTGATAGTAAAATATTCAAAATGAAAGAATAATGGCCGAAAAGTGACCTCTGACATGAGTTAACGTCCTTAGGCATTTAATGGCTAACCTCTTAAATGAATAATAAATTCTCTCATTAATCATGTCCGAATGGCCAAATTTGGAGGGTTCATTATTTTAAAACCTCAACTAATTAGTAACTTAATCATTTTCTTACAAGTGCCATTTTTGAAACGTTTTTGGCCCTAATGTTGCTTAAAATCTAGGAAGTTATCATTGCTAATTGCATATCTTAGCAAGGAAAAGATTGTTTATTTGGCATGAGTTTTGTTAGCAAGGAAAAATGAAGATTAATTAAATTTACCTAACCTCAAAGCAATAAAGTTTAGGACTGAAAAATCAAATGTCACATAGATAACAAATCGTGCCGAGGTGATCTCGATATTACCCTCTAAAAGTTAACCGAATTAATATAAACTTAGAAATACCTATGCTGCGAAATATGCATTAGGAATGATTTAAAATCCAAGAAATGTTTATACCTTAAATACTTGCCCACCTTCCCTGATTGTAGGGTCAATAAATTGTAAACATAAAAGAACTAGGGTTTGTCCCTGAGGTTCTTAAAGAAAATAATAAAAGGAGACCCTAGGTCTGACAAACGTCAGCTTAAAGAAACTGAAACGGATTGTTTCATCGCATATTACGATGCAGGACTTGCACAGCAAGTACGAAGTCATATGGTCTTGTGATTGATTCACAAGAAGAAAGGGTAAATACCCTCAACAAGGATGGCGGATCCTTCCGCAAGTTATCTTGCAAAAGGGTGTATTCTTTGATATCCTTCTAAGTAAGGAAGGTTAAAAACCGGAAACTAAAGTATCCAATGAACTTTAGGGTTGACCAAGCTGGGCTAATAGGGGACGCTCTAATCCAGAATATAAGGGATCTTGCCAAGTTGCAAGGTACCCCAGATCGAGTGCTAGATGCATTCAAAAGGAAAGACTCCTTCCTTAGCAGTTTGCCAACAACAAGATCGCTTAATGGAAATGTTTGTGCTTGCTAGAGATTTTAGAGCACTGTTTGATTTATGAATTACAAATTAAATGAATATCTATACTTCAGGGTGAGGGCTTGAAGGGAGAGGTAGTTTCAGTTACCCCCGACTGCCTGCCTGACCCTAACCAAGGGGGTGGTTGACCACGCTGGGAATGTGGACCGAACCCACCGCGAGAGATCTCTCTGTTGAGCTCTACTTGGAGCATGAGGACGCTTGGGTGCCAGGGGGGGCTCTGGCCGTAAATCCCTCGCCTTCCGAGTCCTGCACAAGAGGCTAACGTGACTCGGGATTGGATCTTGAGGCCCGCATACTAGTCTACGGGCGGAAGCTTGGAATAGTGATCCCTGTGGATTACTGGATAGCCTTCGGGCGGATTATGGACAAGCCTACGGGCGGATCTCCTTGTATTTCAAAGATAAATATGATGATATGTTAATAGAGAACTTGTTTAGTATTGTTTTTCTATGTCAGGTGATAAGATTACGTGAAGGAACCAGTGCTTAACGGTTTAATTAAAGAAGATGATTGTTACATGTCCAACTAACGTATTAGATAATTACCTAACTAAAACAAACTGAGGAAAGTGCAGAGGATGGGCCATGGGTCCGTCCTACGGTTGGGTGGTCGCGGTTGGCCGGTAACTTTTTTCAAATCTTGAAGACAGCAGGATGATCGTCAAAGGACACGAACAACAAAAGTGATGACCTAGAGTTATGTCTTACCCGATTTATGCTGTTTTAGGGGAACGGAATGGGACTATGCCTTAGGGCAGAGAGGTTGAGCTTTGCATCCCTCTCGTTTCCCATTCTCCTTGAACCAAGTGCAGCGTGAATCCACTTCAGACCTAGTGTTTCTGCGTAAAGTAGTTCGCTTAGGTCCGACCCTAGTTGCTGTTAGGTAATGACCATTCAGGAAAACCCTAATTCCAGTCGATCCTAAGTGGAACGGCCAGAATACTTCCGCTATGTGGCAGATGCGGGAAGCCCTAGATCGCAAATCCCGTAACATTCCATGGGAGTGTCGGGCGGAGCTTTCTAGACATCCTTTCCGATGGACTGCTAAGACGTGTCCTGGATGATACTAGTGGACACGTTACAGTTGGTCAAGTATTTATTTTTTCCCTCTCTCGATGGCCCGTCATGCTGGAAGGGGGGAAGGGGATAGAGGAGCCAGCAAGCTCCTCGCTGGAGCTTTCTTGGCTTCCTGGGCATGCATAGGGACACATAGGAGAGGGAAGATTCCCTCCCCTCCCCTATATAATTGAGGGAGGGCCGTAAACTCTAGGGAAGGAGGAGGAAAGGACTGAAGACAAAGATAATGCTACTGCTGCCTTACGCCAAAACGCAGTCTATGTGCTGTGAGGGAGGGAGAGAGAACGACATCATTCGCCGTAGTGCATGAAGGCACCGCCCTAAGCTGCTGTTGAGGAGGAGCTGCCTGCCGCCAACCATTCAACGCGTTGCCACTGCCGCTGGTTGAATTGCCTTGGGCTCTCTCCACGTGGCTGCATAGACGTCTTCAGAAGCTTTGGAAGCTTCTTGGGGAAGCTTTGAAAGGCCCTAATACGCCCCTTTTCATGTGGGCCTATTTAAATCCTTTTCTTCCCCCCTCCCGATTTTATCCCCTCTTCCCTTTCACCCCGGGTTTTAAACCCTTAAGCCCCCTTCCCATGGATGGACTCCCCCCCCCCCCCCCCCCCCCCCCGTGCTTAAATTTACAAACCCCTTCTTGTGTTTTTTTGAAACCCCGTGTTTCACCCCCGCCTCCCCCACCGGTGCCCTTTTCATTTTACATACCTTTTACCCCCTGGTGTTAAAATTTCCCCCCTCTCACCCCCGTGTTTGACCTTTAAAAAAATCCCCTTTTATACGCGTGCTTAAACCCCGTTCCCATTCCCTTGGAACCATTGTCACCTTTTTCCCCCGTGCCATAAGCACTTTCACCCTTCACCTTGGTTTGAAACTTACCCCGTGTCCAGAAATCCCTTCAACATCCCCCTTTTTATAGGCTTTCAAGGCCCTTCATATGTTCGCAAAACCACACTCACACACTCTTCTTTTTTTTTACCGTGTATATACCCCTATAGGGCCTTTTTAGGCTTTGTAAACCTTTCCCTCCCGAAGAAGCTAAGACCTTAAAGGTCTTATTACCCCCTTCTCGTGGTCAATCCCTTAATGGCTCCTTGCCTCGAAAGAAAGAAGAAGAGTATTGAAGTGGCGGTGGAATTCCGAAAAGGAGTGTAAAGTTGCCTTCACGTTCGAAGGATTACAACTGCGATGCCGCCTAAGAAAGTCCAAGGAGTAGCTGCGGGAGGGTCATCTCCCGGTATCCATGTGGATATCTCACCCCAAAACCAGGTTTTCCCTTCTTGGTTTTATATCGGTTTTAATTAAATCATGCAAGATGAATTGTTAGGGACAAGATATATTTTGTCCTAGTTATTTAGGATGAAGGAATTTAGTTTAATTGAACATGCAAAATGGATAATGTATAAAACATAGTTTTCCTTCAAATAGCATTATGCATTGAAACGAATTATGAGCAAGATTATTTACCCACTAAAGTAGTATATTTCGGCTAAATCTTGAAGGTATAAAAACTGCATCTTGCACCATGAACCCCTATTCTTTTTACAATGAATCATCATAGAAGGTGAAATTCATGAAAGGTTTCTTATGTTGCTTAAAATCTAGGAAGTTATCATCGCTAATTGCATATCTTAGCAAGGAAAAGATTGTTTATTTGGCATGAGTTTTGTTCGCAGGAAAAAGGAAGATTAATTGAATTTACCTAACCTCAAAGTAATAAAGTTTAGGACTGAAAAATCAATTGTCACATAGATAACAAATCATGCCGAGGTGATCTCGATATTACCCTCTACAAGTTAAACGAATTAATATAAACTTAGAAATACCTATGCTGCGAAATATGCATTAGGAATGATTTAAAATCCAAGAAACGTTTCTACCTTAAATACTTGCCTACCTTCCCTGATTATAGGGTCAATAAATTGTAAACGTAAAAGAACTAGGGTTTGTCCCTGAAGTTCTTAAAGAAAATAATAAAACGAGACCCTAGGTCTGACAAACGTCAGCTTAAAGAAACTGAAACGGATTGTTTCATCGCATATTACGATGCAGGACTTGCACAGCAAGTATGAAGTCATATGGTCTTGTGATTGATTCAGAAGAAGAAAGGGTAAATACCCTGAACAAGGATGCTGGATCCTTACGCAAGTTATCTTGCAAAAGGATGTATTCTTTGATATCCTTCTAAACAAGGAGGGTTAAAAACCGGAAACTAAAGTATCCAATGAACTTTAGGGTTGACCAAGTTGGGTTAATAGGGTACGCCCTAACCCAGAATATAAGGGATCTTGCCATGTTGCAAGGTACCCCGGATCGAGTGCTAGATGCATTCAAAAGGAAAGACTCCTTCCTTAGCAGTTTGCCAACAACAAGATCGTTTAATGGAAATGTTTGTGCTTGCTAGAGATTTTAGAGCACTATTTGATTTATGAATTACAAATTAAATGAATATCTATACTTCAGGTTGAGGGCCCGAAGGGAGAGGCAGTTTCAGTTACCCCCACTGCTTGCCTGACCCTGACCAAGGGGGTGGTTGACCACGCTGGGAACATGGACCGAACCCACCGCGAGAGATCTCTCCGTTGAGCTCTACTTGGAGCATGAGAACGCTTGGGTGCCAGGGGGGGCTCTGGCCGTAAATCCCTCGCCTTCCCGGGTCCTGCACAAGAGGCTAATGTGACTTGGGATTGGATCTCGAGGCCCGCATACTGGTCTACGGGCGGGAGCTTGGAATAGGGATCCCTGTGGATTGCTGGATATCCTTCGGGCAGATTATGGACAAGCCTACGGGTGGATCTCCTTGTATTTCAAAGATAAGTATGATGATATGTTAATAAAGAACTTGTTTAGTATTGTTTTTCTATGTTAGGTGATAAGATTACGTGAAGGAACCGGTGCTTAACGGTTTAATTAAAGAAGCGGATTGTTACATGTCCAACTAACGTATTAGATAATTACCTAACAAAAAGAAACCGATGAAAGTGCGGAGGATGGGCCATGGGTCCGTCGAACTGTTGGGTGGTCCCGGTTGGCCGGTAACTTTTCTGAAATCTCGAAGAATAGCGGGATGATCGTCAAAGGACACGAATAACGAAAGCGATGACCTAGAGTTATGTCTTACCCGATTTACGTTGTTTTAGGGGAACGGAATGGGACTATGCCTTATGGCAGAGAGGTTGAGCTTTGCATCCCTCTCGTTTCCCATTCTCCTTGAACCAAGTGCAGCGTGAATCCACTTCGGACCTAGTGTTTCTGCGTAAAGTAGTTCGCTTAGGTCCGACCCTAGTTGCTGTTAGGTAATGACCAATCAGGAAAACCCTAATTCTGGTCGATCCTAAGTGGAACGGCCAGAATACTTCCGCTATGTGGCAGACGCGGGAAGCCCTAGATCGCAAATCCCATAACATTCCATGGGAGTGTCGGCCGGAGCTTTCTAGACATCCTTTCCAATGGACTGCTAAGACGTGTCCTGGATGATACTAGTGGACACGTTACAATTGGTCAAGTATTTATTTTTTCCCTCTCTCGATGGCCCGTCATGCTGGAAGGGGGGAAGGGGATAGTGGAGCTAGCAAGCTCCTCGCTGGAGCTTTCTCGGCTTCATGGGCATGCATAAGGATACATAGGAGAGGGAAGATTCCCTCCCCTTCCCTATATAATTGAGGGAGGGCCGTAAACTCTAGGGAAGGAGGAGGAAAGGACTGAAGACAAAGATAATGCTGCTGCTGCCTTACGCCAAAAAAGAGTCTATGTGCTGTGAGGGAGGGAGAGAGAACAACATCATTCACCGTAGAGCATGAAGGCACCGCCCTAAGCTGCTGTTGAGGAGGAGCTGCTTGCCGCCAACCATTCAACGTGTTGCCATTGCCGCTGGTTGAATTGCCTTAGGCTCTCTCCACGTGGCTGCATAGACGTCTTCAGAAGCTTTGGAAGCTTCTTGGGGAAGCTTCGAAAGGCCCTAATAAGCCCCTTTTCATGTGGGCCTATTTAAATCCTTTTCTTCCCCCCTCCCGGTTTTATCCCCTCTTCCCTTTCACCCCGGGTTTTAAACCCTTAAGCCCCCTTCCCATGGAGGGACCCCCCCCCCCCCCCTCGTGCTTAAATTTACAAACCCCTTCTTGTGTTTTTTTGAAACCCCGTGTTTCACCCCCGCCTCCCCCACCCGTGCCCTTTTCTTTTTACATATCTTTTACCCCCTGGTGTTAAAATTTCCCCCCTCTCACCCCCGTGTTTGACCTTTAAAAGAAGCCCCTTTTATATGCCTGCTTAAACCCCGTTCCCATTCCCTTAGAACCATTGTCACCTTTTTCCCCCGTGCCATAAGCTCTTTCACCCTTCACCTTTCCCCTTGGTTTGGAACTTACCCCGTGTCCAGAAATCCCTTCAACATCCCCCTTTTTATAGGCTTTCAAGGCCCTTCATATGTTCACAAAACCACACTCACACACTCTTCTTTTTTTTACCGTGTATATACCCCTATAGGGCCTTTTTAGGCTTTGTAAACCTTTCCCTCCCGAAGAAGCTAAGACCTTAAAGGTCTTATTACCCCCTTCTCGTGGTCAATCCCTTAACGGCTCCTTGCCTCGAAAGAAAGAAGAAGAGTATTGAAGTGGCGGTGGAATTCCGAAAAGGAGTGTAAAGTTGCCTTCACGTTCGAAGGATTACAACTGCGATGCCGCCTAAGAAAGTCCAAGGAGTAGCTGCGGGAGGGTCATCTCCCGGTATCCATGTGGATATCTCACCCCAAAACCAGGTTTTTCCTTCTTGGTTTTATATCGGTTTTAATTAAATCATGCAAGATGAATTGTTAGGGACAAGATATATTTTGTCCTAGTTATTTAGGATGAAGGAATTTAGTTTAATTGAACATGCAAAATGGATAATGTATAAAACATAGTTTTCCTTCAAATAGCATTATGCATTGAAACGAATTATGAACAAGATTATTTACCCACTAAAGTAGTATATTTCGGCTAAATCTTGAAGGTATAAAAACTACATCTTGCACCATGAACCCCTATTCTTTTTACAACGAATCATCATAGAAGGTGAAATTCATGAAAGGTTTCTTACGTTGCTTAAAATCTAGGAAGTTGTCATCGCTAATTGCATATCTTAGCAAGGAAAAGATTGTTTATTTGGCATGAGTTTTGTTCGCAAGGAAAAAGGAAGATTAATTGAATTTACCTAACCTCAAAGCAATAAAGTTTAGGACTGAAAAATCAATTGTCACATAGATAACAAATCGTGCCGAGGTGATCTCGATATTACCCTCTACAAGTTAATCGAATTAATATAAACTTAGAAATACCTATGCTGCGAAATATGCATTAGGAATGATTTAAAATCCAAGAAACGTTTATACCTTAAATACTTGCACACCTTCCCTGATTGTAGGGTCAATAAATTGTAAACGTAAAAGAACTAGGGTTTGTCCCTGAAGTTCTTAAAGAAAATAATAAAAGGAGACCCTAGGTCTGACAAACTTCAGCTTAAAGAAACTGAAACGGATTGTTTCATCGCATATTACGATGCAGGACTTGCACAGGAAGTATGAAGTCATATGGTCTTGTGATTGATTCAGAAGAAGAAAGGTTAAATACTCTCAACAAGGATGGCGGATCCTTACGCAAGTTATCTTGCAAAAGGGTGTATTCTTAGATATCCTTCTAAACAAGGAGGGTTAAGAACCGAAAACTAAAGTATCCAATGAACTTTAGGGTTGACCAAGTTGGGTTAATAGGGTACGCCCTAACCTAGAATATAAGGGATCTTGCCATGTTGCAAGGTACCCCGGATCGAGTGCTAGATGCATTCAAAAGGAAAGACTCCTTCCTTAGCAGTTTGCCAACAACAAGATCGATTAATGGAAATGTTTGTGCTTGCTAGAGATTTTAGAGCACTCTTTGATTTATGAATTACAAATTAAATGAATATCTATCCTTTAGGTTCAAGGCCTGAAGGGAGAGGCAGTTTCAGTTACCCCCTCATTGCCTGCCTGACCCTAACCAAGGGGGTTGTTAGCCGTGCTGAGAACATGGACCGAACCCACCACGAGAGGTCTCTCCGTTGAGCTCTACTTGGAGCATGAGGATGCTTGGGTTCTAGGGGGGGCTCTGGCCGTAAATCCCTCGCCTTCCCGGGTCCTGCACAAGAGGCTAACGTGACTCAGGATTGGATCTCGAGGCCCGCGTACTAGTCTACGAGCGGGAGCTTGGAATAGGGATCCCTGTGGATTGCTGGATAGCCTTCGGGCGGATTATGGACAAGCCTATGGGCGGATCTCCTTATATTTCAAAGATAAATATGATGATATGTTAATAAAGAACTTGTTTAGTATTGTTTTTCTATGTTAGGTGATAAGATTACATGAAGGAACCAGTGCTTAACGGTTTAATTAAAGAAGCTGATTGTTACATGTCCAACTAACGTATTAGATAATTACCTAACTAAAACAAACCGAGGAAAGTGCGGAGGATGGGCCATGGGTCCGTCCTACTGTTGGGTGGTCTCGGTTGGCCGGGAACTTTTCTCAAATCTCAAAGGACAGCAGGATGATCGTCAAAGGACACGAACAACGAAAGCGATGACCTAGAGTTATGCCTTATCCGATTACGCTATTTTAGGGGAACGGAATGGGACTATGCGTTATGGGAGAGAGGTTGAGCTTTGCATCCCTCTCGTTTCCCATTCTCCTTAAACCAAGTGCAGCGTGAATCCGCTTCGGACCTGGCGTTTCTGCGCAAAGTAGTTCGCTTAGGTCTGACGCTAGTTGCTGTTAGGTAATGACCAATCAGGAAAACCCTAATTTTGGTCGATCCTAAGTGGATTGGCCAAAATACTTCCGCTACGTGGCAGCAGACGCGGGAAGCCCTAGGTCGCAAATCCTGTAACATTTCATGGGAGTTTCGAGCGGAGCTTTCTAGACATCCTTTCCGATGGACTGCTAAGAGGTGTCCTGGATGATACTAGTGGACACGTTACAATTGGTCAAGTATTTATTTTTTCCCTCTCTCGGCAGCGCGTCGTGTTGGAAGGGGGGAAGGGGATAGAGGAGCCAGCAAGCTCCTCGCTGGAGCTTTCTCGGCTTCACGGGCATGCATAGGGACACATAGGAGAGGGAAGATTCCCTCCCCTCCCCTATATAATTGAGGGAGGGCCGTAAACTCTAGGGAAGGAGGAGGAAAGGACTGAAGACGAAGATAATGCTGCTGCCGCCTGATGCCAAAACGCAGTCTATCTGCCGTGAGGGAGGGAGAGAGAACGACATCATTCGCCGTAGAGCATGAAGGCCCCGTCCTGAGCTGCTGTTGAGGAGGAGCCGCCTGCCGCCGCCAACCATTCAACGCGTTGCCACTGCCGCTGGTTGAATTGCCTTGGGCTCTCTCCATGTGGCTGCATAGAGGTCTTCAGAAGCTTTGGAAGCTTCTTGGGGAAGCTTCCAAAGGCCCTAATAAGCCCCTTTTCATGAGGGCCTATTTAAAGCCTTTTCTTCCCCCCTCCCGGTTTTATCCCCTCTTCCCTTTCACCCCGGGTTTTAAACCCTTAAGCCCCCTTCCCATAGATGGATCCCCCCCCCCGAAAAGAAGTAAGGCTTGAAAAGCCCTATTACCTTTCTCCCCCCCCCCCCCCCTCATGCTTAAATTTACAAACCCCTTCTTGTGTTTTATTGAAACCCCGTGTTTCACCCTCGCCTCCCCCACCCGTGCCCTTTTCTTTTTACACACCTTTTACCCCATGGTGTTAAAATTTCCCCCCTCTCACCCCCGTGTTTGACGTTTAAAAAAAGCCCCTTTTATACCCGTGCTTGAACCCCGTTCCCATTCCCTTGGAACCATTATCACCTTTTTCCCCCGTGCCATAAGCCCTTTCACCCTTCACCTTTCCCCTTCATTTGGAGCTTACACCGTGTCCAGAAATCCCTTCAAGATCCCCCTTTTTATACCCTTTCAAGGCCCTTCATATGTTTGCAAAACCACACTCACACACTCTTCTTTTTTTTACCGT
This sequence comes from Lygodium microphyllum, assembly GCF_053477565.2. NCBI lineage: Eukaryota > Viridiplantae > Streptophyta > Polypodiopsida > Schizaeales > Lygodiaceae > Lygodium > Lygodium microphyllum. The sequence goes on along the minus strand of NC_141137.1, from coordinate 92,522,094 downwards.
GTATATACCCCTATAGGTCCTTTTTAGGATTTGTAAACCTTTCCCTCCCGAAGAAGCTAAGACCTTAAAGGTCTTATTACCCCCTTCTCGTGGTCAATCCCTTAACGGCTCCTTGCCTCGAAAGAAAGAAGAAGAGTATTGAAGCGGCGGTGGAATTCCGAAAAGGAGTGTAAAGTTGCCTTCACGTTCAAGGATTACAACTGCGATGCCGCCTAAGAAAGTCCAAGGAGTAGCTGCGGGAAAATCATCTCCTGGTATCCATGTGGATATCTCACCCCAATACCAGGTTTTTCCTTCTTGGTTTTATATCGGTTTTAATTAAATCATGCAAGATGAATTGTTAGGGACAAGATATATTTTGTCCTAGTTATTTAGGATGAAGGAATTTAGTTTAATTGAACATGCAAAATGGATAATGTATAAAACATAGTTTTCCTTCAAATAGCATTATGCATTGAAACGAATTATGAGCAAGATTATTTACCCACTAAAGTAGTATATTTCGACTAAATCTTGAAGGTATAAAAACTGCATCTTGCACCATGAACCCCTATTCTTTTTACAACAAATCATCATAGAAGGTGAAATTCATGAAAGGTTTCTTACGTTGCTTAAACTCTAGGAAGCTATCATTGCTAGTTGCATATCTTAGCAAGGAAAAGATTGTTTATTTGGCATGAGTTTCGTTCGCAAGGAAAAAGGAAGATTAATTGAATTTCCCTAACCTCAAAGCAATAAAGTTTAGGATTGAAAAATCAATTGTCACATAGATAACAAATCGTGCTGAGGTGATCTCGATATTACCCTCTACAAGTTAACCGAATTCATATAAACTTAGAAATACCTATGCTGTGAAATATGCATTAGGAATGATTTAAAATCCAAGAAACGTTTATACCTTAAATACTTGCCTACCTTCCCTGATTCTTGGGTCAATAAATTGTAAACGTAAAAGAACTAGGGTTTGTCCCTGAGGTTCTTAAAGAGAATAATAAAAGGAGACCCTAGGTCTGACAAACGTCAGCTTAAAGAAATTGAAACGGATTGTTTCATCACATATTACGATGCAGGACTTGCACAGCAAGTATGAAGTCATATGGTCTTGTGATTGATTCAGAAGAAGAAAGGTTAAATACCCTCAACAAGGATGGCGAATCCTTACGCAAGTTATCTTGCAAAAGGGTGTATTCTTTGATATCCTTCTAAGTAAGGAAGGTTAAAAACCGGAAACTAAAGTATCCAAAGAACTTTAGGGTTGACCAAGTTGGGTTAATAGGGTATGCCCTAACCCAGAATATAAGGGATCTTGCCAAGTTGCAAGGTACCATGGATCAAGTGCTAGATGCATTCAAAAGGAAAGACTCCTTCCTTAGCAGTTTGCCAACAACAAGATCGATTAATGGAAATGTTTGTGCTTGCTAGAGATTTTAGAGCACTCTTTGATTTATGAATTACAAATTAAATGAATATCTATACTTAAGGTTGAAGGCCTGAAGGGAGAGGCAGTTTCAGTTATCCCCGATTGCCTGCGTGACCCTAACCAAGGGGGTTTTTGACCGCGCCGGGAAAATGGACGGAACCCACCACGAGAGGACTCTTCGTTGAGCTCTACTTGGAGCATGAGGAGCTTGGGTGCCAGGGGGGGCTCTGGCCGTAAATCCCTTGCCTTTGGGGTCCTGCACAAGAGGCTAACGTGACTCGGGATTGGATCTCGAGGCCCGCATACTAGTTTACGGGCGGGAGCTTGGAATAGTGATCTTTGTGGATTACTGGATAGCCTTCGGGCGGATTATGGACAAGCCTACGGGAGGATCTCCTTGCATTTCAAAGATAAATATGATGATATGTTAATAAAGAACTTGTTTAGTATTGTTTTTCTATGTCAGGTGATAAGATTACGTGAAGGAACCAGTGCTTAACGGTTTAATTAAAGAAGCGGATTGTTACATGTCCAACTAACGTATTAGATAATTACCTAACAAAACCAAACCAAGGAAAGTGCGGAGGATGGGCCATGGGTCCGTCCTACTGTTGGGTGGTCTCGGTTGGCCAGGAACTTTTCTCAAATCTCGAAGAACAGCGGGATGCTCGTCAAAGGACACGAACAACGAAAGTGATGACCTAGAGTTATGTCTTACCCGATTACGCTGTTTTAGGGAAACGGAATGGGACAATGCGTTTTGGCAGAGAGGTTGAGCTTTGCATCCCTTTCATTTCCCATTCTCCTTGAACCAAGTGCAGCGTGAATCCGCGGGACCTGGTGTTTCTCCGCAAAGTAGTTTGCTTAGGTCCGATGCTAGTTGCTGTTAGGTAATGACCAATCAGGAAAATCCTAATTCCGGTCGATCCTAAGTGGAATGGCCAGAATACTTCCGCTACGTGGGAGAAGACACGGGAAGCCCTAGATCGCAAATCCCATAACATTTCATGGGAGTGCCGGGTAGAGCTTTTTAGACATCCTTTCCGATGGACTACTAAGACGTGTCCTGGATGATACTAGTGGACACGTTACAGTTGGTCAAGTATTTATTTTTTCCCTCTCTCGGCGATGCGTCGTGTTGGAAGGGGGGAAGGGGATAGAGGAGCCAACAAGCTCCTCGTTGGAGCTTTCTTGGCTTCACGGGCATGCATAGGGACACATAGGAGAGGGAAGATTCCCTCCTCTCCCCTATATAATTGAGGGAGGGCCGTAAACTCTAGGGAAGGAGGAGGAAAGGACTGAAGACGAAGATAATGCTGCTGCTGTCTGACACCAAAACGGAGTCTATCTGCCGTGAGGGAGGGAGAGAGAATGACATCATTCGCCGTAGAGCATGAAGGTGCCACCCTGAGCTGCTGTTGAGGAGGAGCCGCCTGCCGCCAACCATTCAGCGCGTTGCCACTGCTGCTGGTTGAATTGCCTTGGGCTCTCTCCACGTGGCTGCACAGAGGTCTTCAGAAGCTTTGGAAGCTTCTTGGGGAAGCTTCGAAAGGCCCTAATAAGCCCCTTTTCATGTGGGCCTATTTAAAGCCTTTTCTTCCCCCATCCCGGTTTTATCCCCCCTTCCCTTTCACCCCGGGTTTTAAACCCTTAAGCCCCCTTCCCATGGATGGACACCCCCCCCCGCCCCCCCGGTGCTTAAATTTACAAACCCCTTCATGTGCTCTTTTGAAACACCGTGTTTCACCCCCCTCCCTCCCCGTGCCCTTTTCCTTTTACACAAATTTTGCCCCCTGGTGTTAAAATTTCCCCCCTCTAACCCTCGTGTTTGACCTTTAAAAAAAGCCCCTTTTATACGCGTGATTAAACCCCGTTCCCATTCCCTTGGAACCATTATCACCTTTTTCCCCCGTGCCATAAGCCCTCTCACCCTTCACCTTTCCCCTTGGTTTGGAACTTACCCCATGTCCAGAAATCCCTTCAAGATCCCCCTTTTTATACCCTTTCAAGGCCCTTCATATGTTCGCAAAACCACACTCACACACTCTTCTGTTTTTTACCATGTATATACCCCTATAGGGCTATTTTAGGCTTTGTAAACCTTTCCCTCCTGAAGAAGCTAAGACCTTAAAGGTCTTATTACCCCCTTCTTGTGGTCAATCCCTTAACGGCTCCTTGCCTCGAAAGAAAAAAGAAGAGTATTGCAGCTGTGGTGGAATTCCAAAAAGGAGTGTAAAGCTGCCTTCACGTTCGAAGGATTAGAACTGCGATGCCGCCTAAGAAAGTCCAAGGAGTAGCTGCGGGAGGGTCATCTCCTGGTATCCATGTGGATATCTCACCCCAAAACTAGGTTTTTCCTTCTTGGTTTTATATCGGTTTTAATTCAATCATGCAAGATGAATTGTTAGGGACAAGATATATTTTGTCCTAGTTATTTACGATGAAGGAATTTAGTTTCATTGAACATGAAAAATGGATAATGTATAAAACATAGTTTTCCTTCAAATAGCATTATGCATTGAAACGAATTATGAGCAAGATTATTTACCCACTAAAGTAGTATATTTCGGCTAAATCTTGAAGGTATAAAAACTGCATCTTGCACCATTAACCCCTATTCTTTTTACAACGAATCATCATAGAAGGTGAAATTCATGAAAGGTTTCTTACGTTGCTTAAACTCTAGGAAGTTATCATTGCTAACTGCATATCTTAGCAAGGAAAAGATTTTTTATTTGGCATGAGTTTTGTTCGCAAGGAAAAATGAAGATTAATTGAATTTACCTAACCTCAAAGCAATAAAGTTTAGGACTGAAAAATCAAATGTCACATAGATAACAAATCGTGCCGAGGTGATCTCGATATTACCCTCTAAAAGTTAACCGAATTAATATAAACTTAGAAATACCTATGCTGCGAAATATGCATTAGGAATGATTTAAAATCCAAGAAACATTTATACGTTAAATACTTGCCCACCTTCCCTGATTGTAGGGTCAATAAATTATAAACGTAAAAGAACTAGGGTTTGTCCCTGAGGTTCTTAAAGAAAATAATAAAAGGAGACCCTAGGTCTGACAAATGTCAGCTTAAAGAAACTAAAACGGATTGTTTCATCGCATATTACAATGCAGGACTTGCACAGGAAGTATGAAGTCATATGGTCTTGTGATTGATTCACAAGAAGAAAGGTTAAATACCCTCAACAAGTATGGCAGATCCTTACGCAAGTTATCTTGCAAAAAGGTGTATTCTTTGATATCCTTCTAAGTAAGGAACGTTAAAAACTGGAAACTAAAGTATCCAATGAACTTAAGGGTTGACTTGGTTGGGTTAATAGGGTACGCCCTAGCCCAGAATATAAGGGATCTTGCCAAGTTGCAAGGTACCCTGGATCGAGTGCTAGATGCATTCAAAAGGAAAGACTCCTTCCTTAGTAGTTTGCCAACAGCAAGATCAATTAATGGAAATGTTTGTGCTTGCTAGAGATTTTAGAGCACTCTTTGATTTATGAATTACAAATTAAATGAATATCTATCCTTTAGGTTGAAGGCCTGAAGGGAGAGGCAGTTTCAGTTACCCCCTGATTGCCTGCCTGACCCTAACCAAGGGGGTTGTCAGCCGTTCCGGGAACATGGACCGAACCCACCACAAGAGGTCTCTCCGTTGAGCTCTACTTGGAGCATGAGGATGCTTGGGTGCTAGGGGGGGCTCTGGTGGTAAATCCCTCGCCTTCCGGGTCCTGCACAAGAGGCTAACGTGACTCGGGATTGGATCTCGAGTCCCGCATACTGGTCTACGAGCGGGAGCTTGAAATAGGGATCCCTGTGGATTGCTGGATATCCTTCGGGCAGATTATGGACAAGCCTAGGGCGGATCTCCTTGTATTTCAAAGATAAATATGATGATATGTTAATAAAGAACTTGTTTAGTATTGTTTTTCTATGTTAGGTGATAAGATTACGTGAAGGAACCAGTGCTTAACGGTTTAATTAAAGAAGCGGATTGTTACATGTCCAACTAACGTATTAGATAATTACCTAACAAAAACAAACTGATGAAAGTGCGGAGGATGGGCCATGGGTCCGTCGTACTGTTGGGTGGTCCCGGTTGGCCGGTAACTTTTCTGAAATCTCGAAGAATAGCGGGATGATCATCAAAGGACACGAATAACGAAAGCGATGACCTAGAGTTATGTCTTACCCGATTTACGCTGTTTTAGTGGAACGGAATGGGACTATGCCTAAAGGCAGAGAGGTTGAGCTTTTCATCCCTCTCATTTGCCATTCTCCTTGAACCAAGTGTACCATGAATCCGCTTCGGACATGGCGTTTCTGCGTAAAGTAGTTCGCTTAGGTCCGATGCTATTTGCTGTTAGGTAATGACCAATCAGGAAAACCGTAATTCCGATCGATCCTAAGTGGGAATGGCCAGAATACTTCCGCTACGTGGCAGTAGACGCAGGAAGCCCTCGATCACAAATCCCGTAACATTCCATGGGAGTGCCGGGCGGAGCTTTCTAGACATCCTTTCCGATGGACTACTAAGACGTGTCATGGATGATACTAGTGGACACGTTACAGTTGGTATCAAAGCCGACCAATAACGGAATTGTTTTTATGAAATCTCACAGAAATGAAGTAAAGCAGTTGTTGCTGTCCAAATATTTCCTTACCTTCAATGCTGTCTTGCAGAATTACAAAGCGTGGAACAAGTTTCTGGTATTTCGAGTCATGTTTATGATTGCAATGCATTCTCCGCTTTATCGACAAAGGGTTGAGATGATGAACATCCTAGAGTAGATTTATAATCCATCACCTTTGTACATGGAACGAAGATGGACGGGTGCTTCAGGAATCTACTATATAGCCGCCCATCGGTTTGCTTATCTACGGACCAACCTAAAGAGGATCAAGTGGTTGGAAAACTTGAAAGTTGTGAAGCTGTTCATTTTTGTGGAAGCCCACGTAAATTTGACTCTATATATTCGAGGTTGGAGGGTTGAGATGAACTCATATGTATATGAGGAAGTAACTCGTGTAATCCCCGCCACCAGGATTAAAGTGTTGGGCCGCCATGAGAAGTATGGATTCCAACAGAAAGGATATCCTGAACTTGCAATGACTTACCGATTCATGAAGATCCATGAACCAAAACCTTACTATTACACAGTTCCTATATATAAATGCAATACAACGTTGTTCTCCCCAAAGTAAATGTAACAATTGGCTTATCATCACATGACACGTTGTATTCAAAAGGGCTATGCCCATGTAAATACAAATAAAGACTTCTTTTTATCAATGTCTGGCTGTGCATAAGAGTTGATAAAATGTTAAGTAGCTACATTGTTTACGAGATAGCTGAATTAAAGATAAGATAATGTCGATTATCGTATAATAACGTTAAGAAAACCTTTATTTAGGCACAACCCCAGGTACAGGTTCCTAATTCGCCTCCTACATCAAGTACTGCTGTGATCCAGGAGAAGAAGTTCCTTCTCAAGCAGATTAAGCCACCCGAGTTTGATAGGAGAGGCAGATTCGTTCAGGCTGATGCTGAAATTTGGATTGAATCCATGGAAGATTACTTCGAAGCAGCCGGTACTGCACCTGCCAATCAAGCTATGCTCGCCAAGTTAAAACTCACCGGCGAAGCCAGACTTTGGTGGAAGCAATGGTGCAAGGATCAAGGGATCGCAGAGGGATTCGTTACTTGGGAGAAGCTGAAGAAAGCCGTGCAAGGTAGATACTTACCACCTGCATATCGGACGCAAAAAATGAAAGAGTTCTACGAACTAAAACAACTAGGACTCACTCTTGACACATACTACTCTAAATTCGTCTCACTTTAAAAGTATGCGCCACAGATGGACATGACACATCAGGTGTCCAAGTTTTGTGCGAGTTTAAATCCACCAGTAAATACCCGTCTCGAATCTATGAGTCCATCAGATCTTCAGGATGCACTCATTCAAGCAGCGCCTATAATTCAGGAGGTACAAGCTAGACCAAGGGGTAACAAAACTTGGTCTTATAATGACCTAAACAGAGGAGCATTCAGACCTCAAATGAAGAGAATTCAAGGTCATAATCAGGGACAAAGAAAGAAAGCAAGGATGAATATCGTCAACAACTTTGTTCCTACTCAAAGTAATGGCCGAAACCTCCGTTGTTTCCACTACAACGAACCCGGTCACTTCAAGAGGCAATGTCCCAAGCTCAGCGGAGGACATCGCCAAGCGCCTTTCCAAGGAGCAGGCCGTGGTCAAGGAGCCGCTACCCGAGGAAGAGGAAGAACCGCCTGCATTGCCAATAGGCAAAGATGCGAAGAAGAAGAAGAGGAAGATCCGACCATGGAAGCAGAATTTGAAAGAGCGATAGTCCATGCCGCTTTACCCAAGAAAGGGCCGAATCGCCAGTTCTCGGTGATTCAGACACCCTCGGACTATCAAGGTAAAGGTTTCAAGACCTTGATTGATTGTGGCAGTACACATTCCTTTATCTCACCATCATGTGCAAAAAGATTAGGAATAGCCACAGTAGAAGCACCTACCCTGCTTGTGGAATTGGCAAATGGTCGTGAGGTAACGTGTACGAGGCAAACTGCTAAGGTGGAATTCTTTCTGGGAGGAAAGAAGACTTCGGTTAAATTTAGAGTCATGAATTTAGGTATCCATGAGTGTCTACTCGGAATGGATTGGCTTAAACCTAACAATGCCCACATTCACTGTGGAAAGGGTCAAGTTTCCTTTCGAAACTCTGAAAGGGAATTAATCACAACTCAAGGTGAGGCAGGAGTGCCAAGAATCCATTTGGCCAAAGTATCTCGAATCATAAAAGGAGTCAGAAAAGGATTACCAGTTTACTTGATCAAACTCAACAAGTTAGATCAAAAGCAAGAGTCTCATGAAGGATCTTCTTGGCTAAAGGAATACGCGGACGTATTCCCTGAAGAGTTGACCGAACTTCTGCCTCAAAGAGAAGTAGATCATGAGATTAGGTTAGTACCTGGAGCTGCACCAATTGCAAAGAGACCTTATAGAATGTCGATACCAGAAGAAATTGAGCTGAAGGAACAACTCAAGCAACTGTTAGATCAGGGCTACATCTGGCCTAGCAGTTCACCGTGGGGAGCTCCAGTACTATTCCAGAAAAAGAAAGATGGGACACTTAGACTATGTATTGATTACCGAGGGTTGAATCAATCAACAGTCAAGAACAAGTATCCTATTCCTAGAATAGATGAACTTCTTGATCATCTTCAGGGTGCGAAGATCTTCTCCAAGATTGATCTCATGTCAGGTTACTATCAGATAAGGATCAAGGAAGAAGATATCCCAAAGACGGCCTTCAATACAAGATATGGGCACTTTGAGTTCCTGGTTATGTCATTTGGGCTTACGAATGCACCTGCCACATTCAATAGATTAATGCAAGATATCTTTAGGCCATATCTTGATGATTTCGTGCTTGTCTTCTTTGATGACACTTTAGTCTATTTTAAACAGGAAGAAGATCATGAATCTCAACTTCAGATTGTCCTTGAAACAATGAGGTCACATAAGTTGTATGCAAAAATGAAGAAGTGTGCATTCTTCAAGCGTTAGATTGAATATCTGGGATTCATAGTATCATCAGAAGGAATATCAGTGAACCAACCAAGGTCAGAGATATGCTTGAATGGCCAACACCAGTATGTGTCAAAGAAATACACAGCTTTCATTGCAGCACCTTTGACGGATTTACTGAAGAAGCAGACTTCCATTGCATGGTCAACTCCGGAACAAAATAGCTTTGACAGGTTGAAGAAAAGTTTGGTATCATCACCTATTCTAAAACTTCCAGACCTCAACAAGGAATTCAAGGTAGTAACTGATGCTAGCATTCTTGCCTTGGGGTGTGTACTTATGTAGGAAGGTCATCCAGTAGCATACTCTTCAAGGAAATTGAAGAGTCATGAAAAGAATTATGCTACGCATGATTTGGAACTACTAGCTGTCATCCATGCTCTAAAGCTTTGGAGACACTACCTGTTGGGTAACAAGTTTACTCTAGTAACCGACCATAAGAGTCTTAAATGGTTCTTTACCCAGAACGAGCTCAACATGAGGCAACGTCGGTGGATTGAAGTATTGGAGGAGTATGACTTTGAAATCAAGTACGGACCAGGGAAAGAAAATGTAGTTGCTGATGCACTTAATCTCAAGGCATTCCTAAATTCCCTAATCTTGAAGAATCCATCAATGGCTAGATCTCTAACTACAAAAGTATCTATGCCAAACAACCCTATACTTGAGTTAGCTAGAGAGGAAGCATGCCAGGATTTGGCCTACCAATTAATGCTAAAGGAGATCTCTATCAAGGATTAGAATCAAAAGTTGCAAGCCAAGTATCAGGAATTTTCCATTGATAATGGACTTGTCTACTATAGAACAAGGCTGTGTATACCAGCAAGCTAGTCACTTAAGCAGAAGATAATGTGGTAAGCTCATGATTCCCCTTTCGCAGGACATCGTGGCTATGCTAAGACTCTTAATGCAGTTAGGAAGAGCTACCATTGGGAGAGTCTCAAAGGTGACGTTCTCAAATATATCACTGAGTGTTTGTCTTGCCAATGTATCAAAGCCGGACATGTCATGATGCCAGGGAAATTGCAACCGCTTGACATCCCCCAAATGAAATGGGAATTCATCAGTATGGATTTTGTTGTAGGCTTACCCCAAGTCCAGGGAGGATACAACTCTATCATGGTTGTGGTTGACATGCTTACCAAGGTTGCACACCTTATTCCAGTAAAGACAAACTATAAAGCCTCCGACATTGCAAGATTGTTTATCAAAGAGATATTCAAGCTACATGGGTTACCCATAAGAATCATTAGTAACCGAGATTCTCTCTTCACATCACACTTCTGGAGAGCTATCTTTGAAGCTATTGGGACTCAACTCTATTTTAGCACCGCCTACCATCCCCAAACGGATGGCCAAACAGAGCGAGTAAATCAAGTCATCGAGGATATGCTTAGGGTATACTGCTGTCGAGAGCCAAAGAGGTCAATACTTGCCTTTGGTAGAATTTGCATACAATGCTTCTTATCAGTAGAGCATTCAGATGACTCCTTTCCAAGCATTGTATGGTCATGACTGTCAAAGTCCCATGAATTTTTCCAATCCAACCTTAAGGGTTGAAGCTTCAAGACAGATGTTGGAAGACATGGATGATAAAATAAGGTCAATAAGATAGGACATCCAAGCGGCCAAGGATAGACAGAAGACATACGCGGATTTGAAGCGTCAAGAAAGAGTCTTCGAAGAAGGAGACATGGTCTTCATTCGCGTATGCCCTAAAAAGAGTTCTCTATCCCTAGGAGATTGCAAGAAGCTAAGTTCAAGGTATTGTGGGCCGTACAAAATCCTCAAATGCCTAGGACCCAATGCTTATAGATTGCAACTCCCTGAGAACCTAAAGGTTCACAATGTATTCCATATCAGCCTATTGAAAAAATATGTACCCAACCCTAACCATGTACTTGATGACCAACAAGTTGTAATGCCTAGTCAAGGAGTCCTTGAACTAAGGCCTGATAGGATCTTAAATGTTAGGGAGAGACAGTTAAGATCCAGAACCTTGAGAGAATACCTCGTCCAGTGGAAAGACTATCCCAAAGAGGATGCCACTTAGGTAGATGAAGGCACTCTCAACCATCAAAACCCCTAGTTTATCTCGAGATGAGGACATCTCGATTTCTCTAAGGGGGAGAGAATGTAATATATCAAGTATTTATTTTTTCCCTCTCTCGGCGGCGCGTCGTGCTGGAAGGGGGGAAGGGGATAGAGGAGCCAGCAAGCTCCTCTTGGAGCTTGCTCGGCTTCACGGGCATAGATAGGGATACATAGGAGAGGGAGGATTCCCTCCTCTCCCCTATATAATTGAGGGAGGGCCATAAACTCTAGGGAAGGAGGAGGAAAGGACTTAAGATGAAGATAATGCTGCTGCCGCCTGACGCCAAAACACAGTCTATCTGCCATGAGGGACAGAGAGAGAACGATATCATTCACCATAGAGCATGAAGGCGCCGCCCTGAGCTGCTGTTGAGGAGGAGCTGCCTGCTGCCAACCATTCAACGCGTTGCCACTACCACTTCTTGAATTGCCTTGGGCTCTCTCCACATGGCTCCATAGAGGTCTTTAGAAGCTTTGGAAACCTCTTGGGGAAGCTTCGAAAGGCCCTAATAAGCCCCTTTTCATGTGGGCCTATTTAAAGCCTTTTCTTCCCCCCTCCCGATTTTATCCCCTCTTCCCTTTCACCTCGGGTTTTAAAGCCTTAAGCCCCCTTCCCATGGATGGACCCTCCCCCCCCCCTGAAAAGAACTAAGGCTTGAAAAGCCTTATTACCTTTCCTCCCCCTCCCGTTCTTAAATTTACAAACCCCTTCTTATGTTTTTTTCAAACCCTGTGTTTCACCCCCCCTCCCTCCGTTCCCTTTTCTTTTTACACACTTTTTACCCCCTGGTGTTAAAATTTCCCCCCTCTCACCCCCGTGTTTGACCTTTAAAAAAAGCCCCTTTTATACCCATGCTTAAACCCCGTTCCCATTCCCTTGGAACCATTATCATCTTTTTCCCCCATGCCATAAGCCCTTTCACCCTTCACCTTTCCCCTTGGTTTGGAACTTACCCCGTGTCTAGAAATCCCTTCAAGATCCCCCTTTTTATACCCTTTCAAGGCCCTTCATATGTTTGCAAAACCACACTCACACACTCTTCTTTTTTTTACCGTGTATATACCCCTATAGGGCATTTTTAGGATTTGTAAACCTTTCCCTCTCAAAGAAGCTAAGACCTTAAAGGTCTTATTACCCCCTTCTCGTGGTCAATCCCTTAACGGATCCTTGCCTCGAAAGAAAGAAGAAGAGTATTGAAGTGGCGATGGAATTTCGAAAAGGAGTGTAAAGCTGCCTTCACGTTCAAAGGATTAAAACTGCGATGCCGCCTAAGAAAGTCCAAGGAGTAGCTGCGGGAGGGTCATCTCCCGGTATCCATGTGGATATCTCACCCCAAAACCAGGTTTTTCCTTCTTGGTTTTATATCGGTTTTAATTAAATCATGCAAGATGAATTGTTAGGGACAAGATATATTTTTTCCTAGTTATTTACGATGAAGGAATTTAGTTTAATTGAACATGCAAAATGGATAATGTATAAAACATAGTTTCCTTCAAATAGCATTATGCATTGAAACGAATTATGAGCAAGATTATTTACCCACTAAAGTAGTATATTTCGGCTAAATCTTGAAGGTATAAAAACTGCATCTCGCACCATTAACCCCTATTCTTTTTACAACGAATCATCATAGAAGGTGAAATTCATGAAAGGTTTCTTACGTTGCTAAAACTCTAGGAAGTTATCATTGCTAGTTGCATATCTTAGCAATGAAAAGATTGTTTATTTGGCATGAGTTTTATTCGCAAGGAAAAATGAAGATTAATTGAATTTACCTAACCTCAAAGCAATAAAGTTTAGGACTGAAAAATCAAATGTCACATAGATAACAAATCGTGCCGAGGTGATCTCGATATTACCCTCTAAAAGTTAACCGAATTAATATAAACTTAGAAATACCTATGCTGCGAAATATGCATTAGGAATGATTTAAAATCCAAGAAACGTTTATACGTTAAATACTTGCCCACCTTCCCTGATTGTAGGGTCAATAAATTGTAAACGTAAAAGAACTAGGGTTTGTCCTTGAGGTTCTTAAAGAAAATAATAAAAGGAGACCCTAGGTCTGACAAACGTCAGCTTAAAGAAATTGAAACGAATTGTTTTATCGCATATTACAATGCAGGACTTGCACAGCAAGTACGAAGTCATATGATCTTGTGATTGATTCACAAGAAGAAAGGGTAAATACCCTCAACAAGGATGGTGGATCCTTACGTAAGTTATCTTGCAAAAGGGTGTATTCTTTGATATCCTTCTAAGTAAGGAAGGTTAAAAACCGGAAACTAAAGTATTCAATGAACTTTAGGGTTGACCAAGTTGGGTTAATAGGGTACACCCTAACCCAGAATATAAGGGATCTTGCCAAGTTGCAAGGTACCCCAGATCGAGTGCTAGATGCATTCAGAAGGAAAGACTCCTTCCTTAGCAGTTTGCCAACAGCAAGATCGATTAATGGAAATGTTTGTGCTTGCTAGAGATTTTAGAGCACTGTTTGATTTATGAATTACAAATTAAATGAATATCTATACTTCAGGTTGAAGGCTTGAAGGGAGAGGCAGTTTTAGTTACCCCCGACTGCCTGCCTGAGCCTAACCAAGGGGGTTGTTGACCACTCCGGGAACATGGACCGAACCCGCCGTGAGAGGTCTCTCCGTTGAGCTCTACTTGGGGCAGGAGAACGCTTGGGTGCCAGGGGGGCTTTGGCCATAAATCCCTCGCCTTTCGGGTCCTGCACAAGAGGCTAACGTGACTCGGGATTGGATCTCGAGGCCTGCATACTAGTCTAGGGGTGGAAGCTTGGAATAGTGATCCCTGTGGATTACTGGATAGCCTTTGGGCGGATTATGGACAAGCCTACGGGTGGATCTCCTTGTATTTCAAAGATAAATATGATGATATGTTAATAAAGAACTTGTTTAGTTTTATTTTTCTATGTCACGTGATAAGATTATGTGAAGGAACCAGTGCTTAACGGTTTAATTAAAGAAGATGATTGTTACATGTCCAACTAACGTGTTAGATAACCTAACAAAAACAAACCGAGGAAAGTGCGGAGGATGTGTCATGGCTCCGTCCTACGGTTGGGTGGTCCCGGTTGGCCGAAAACTTTTCTCAAATCTCGAAGAACAGCGGGATGATCGTCAAAGGACAGAACAACGAAAGCGATGACCTAGAGTTATGTCTTACCCGATTTACGTTGTTTTAGGGGAACAGAATGGGACTTTGCCTTATGGCAGAGAGGTTGAGCTTTGCATCCCTCTCGTTTCCCATTCTCCTTGAACCAAGTGCAGCGTGAATCCGCTTCGGACCTGGCGTTTCTGCGTAAAGTAGTTCGCTTAGGTCCAACGCTAGTTGTTGTTAGGGAATGACCAATCATGAAAACCCTAATTCCGATCGATCCTAAGTGGGAACGGCTAGAATACTTCCGCTAGATGGCAGACGCGGGAAACCCTAGATCGCAAATCCCGTAACATTCCATGGGAGTGCCGGGTGGAGCTTTCTAGACATCCTTTCCGATGGACTGCTAAGACGTGTCCTGGATGATACTAGTGGACACGTTACAAAAAATTAGGTACTATGCATTGGTGTGTGTAGTATATGCTCGAATATAAAGTATGAATGATTGTATAAAACTATATTTAATGAGTAAAAAGAATGTGTATGTGCATCAAACATTCCCTTATGTCTTTCATGAATTTTCTACTAATTGCAGCATTGCTACTTACACCTTTGGCAACATAGATGATATAAGATTGATCTATTCATGATACAAAACAAAGAATCAATGCTTTTAGTAATCATTCTCTTTTTTGAAACATTAAAATTCCTTTGATATACCATGAACAAAACCTGGACTACTTAGATGCTACCGAAACGCCTTATTTTAAATATACAGATGCTTTTTTTTATGATTTTTGAGTTTATATTTGAAATATAATGATATTTTTTAGTTTTATAGAATTCTTCTATTTATTTATATATTTTTATTTTTTAATTATTCTTAAATTTTGGCCATTTATTTTGTAGCAATGCAAAAAACTAAAAATATCAAAAAAATGTGCTAAAAATTAACTATTCAGATCTCTTTTTCTCTCTATAAAATGATTTTTCAATCCCATTTTCATTCCATTTTTTGGCAAAAATTAATGAATTCACTCAAAAACTGCATATATGTCATGATGCGCTTGTTGCCTCGTGCGCATACCAATTGTTACAAATCACATGGTAGGGCAAGTTGAACTGTTATGCTAAACACACAATATATACACAAGATATAGCTTATTTAAGAACACAAAAAGAGAGATGGAGGTTAGAACGTCTTCTTGTTGGTTTCTTTTTCTTCTTTCTCACACAATTCAATATACACAAAGTATAGATAAGATACAACATAAAGAAAAGTGACCTACTAAGTTAAATAGTATATAACTAACTATACTAATCAACTAGTGCTATAACTACGTTAGCTATAGGTAGGTGCAACAAACTAAATATAATAAGTGATAAGTTAGTGGCCATGTGAGGATCATAATGACCACCGATGTGGTAAATGTACATGTGCGGACCCATCTAGCTAAGTGGTCCATTATCAATGTCTACACATGTTGAGCTTGCCATCTCAATACTCCCCCTCAAGCTCAACTGTATCTCCACAACTCTAAGTAAGCTTCAAATTTTTGGAAGCTTCTATGTATCCAATGCCTTGGTGAAAATGTTAGCTGTTTGATCCTATGTGCTAACATATACCAAGTCAACCTCTCCTGCAAGTACCTTCTCTCTCATAATATGGTAATGCACTTCAATGTGTTTTATCCTAGTATGGAACATTGCGTTCCTAGCTACTATATGTTGCTCATATTGTCACAATCAGTGACAACTAGACCATCTCCCTACACATCTAAATCACCCAATAACTTTTGTAGCCATATCACCTCACATGCTGCTATAGTAGCACCTATGTACTCAACCTCTATACTCGATGAAGAAACTATAGGTTGCTTTTTACTACTCTATATAGCTACTGAACTACCAAGAAAAAACATGAATCTACTAGTAGATCTTCTGTGAGTGCCCAATCTACATCTGTATATCCAAACACATGTATATCCTTACTTGCCTCATAAAAAAGTTCATAATAAAAAAGTGGACTTCATATACCTCAATATGTATATCCAAACACATATATATCCTTACTTGCCACATGTATATCCTTACTTGCCTCATAAAAAAGTTCATAATAAAAAGTGGACTTCACATTCCTCAATATGTGTCTAATTGCATCCAAATGAGGCTTTCTAGGCATCTGTATAAACTAATTGACAAGACCAATAGCATAACTTAAGTCTCACCTTGTGATAGTCATGTAAATAGGACTCCCTACTATCCTCTTGAATATACTAGGGTCTTCTATCTCATTCCCAACATTAACACTTAACTTCACATTTTGCTCCAATGGCACTAAAATATGCTTACATGCTGTCACAACATACTTAATATATCCAAGCCATACTGCCTTTGGGATAGCCATATACCATCATTACATCCTGATGACCTTACTACCAAGAATGTACCTCAGCTCACCTGAATCCTTCATCTCAAACTTCTTCTTAAAAAAGTCCTTATCTTTAGCAAAACCATTGTTATCATTGGTAATAATCAAGTCATCCATACAGATGACTATGATGACCAAGCCTACATCTCCCTTTCTCACATAAAGTGAGTGATCAGTATCATAAGGAACATAAAAGTCAATGTTGACAAGATACTCTTCGATCTTGTCAAACCATGCTCTAGGTGCTTGCTTCAGCTCATAACATGCCTTCTTTAACGTGCACACATAAGTGGGAGACTGTAAATCTTCACAACCTACTACTAACTACTCCATATACATCTCTTCTTGTAATTCACCATGCAAGAAGGCATCCTTGATATCCATTTGCTACAAACTCCAACCTTTGGCTGCTACCAAAGCAATCACACATCTAATTGTTACCATTCTAGCAACTAGACTAAATGTCTCTTCATAATCTATGCCATATGTTTGAGCATAGCCTTTTGTAGCCAACCTAGCCTTATACTTGCTAAGGGAACCATCGACATTATGCTTGATTTTGTAAACCCACTTACAATCAATAGTTTTTTTTCCTTTTGGAAATGGCACTAGATTTGGAGTCTTATTGGCTCCTTCTAATGCAACCATCTCCTCATCCATTGCTACATCCCAATGAGCATGACCAATAGTATCCTTAAAAAAAATGGGCTCAATATCCTTACCCACACCTTTACCATATAAGCATAATAGTGAGTTGCATAACCTTTAAAACCAAATCTTTTAGTAGGGTATCTAACCCTACTAGACTTGTATACCATTGGATTACTTAATGGAGCCTTCACATAATCATGTGATCTCTGTATACCTAGTGTGTTGAATGACTAAAGCAATACCATGCTCATCATCCAAACTCTTTGAACCACTTGAATTTCCATTAAATTCCAAATCACTAGTAGATGTATCCTCGATGTATCATTGCCATCTGACACTTTCTTCTTTCATTTTTCTTTATGTCATCATGCCACTGTGCGGACACAGTGTGAAAAAATCTAGAGTGCATCATCATTCAGCTTTCTTATTGATTTAGAGAGTGTTAGTGTCCGTAGTGTGGATGGCTCAAAAATACTAGATTTTTGGACAAGTTTAGCCTATTTTTGATATTTTGGATATTATTTCTTGTAAATATCCAAAATTTGTAGACAGCTTCTAGAATAGGATGACATGTTTAAAAAAAGCAAGTGGCTTTCAGTCATTTTTGGGGGATTTCATGTGAAAAGAAGGATTAGCAAAATTGCGCAACGCGCGATTACAGTTTACAAGCAGCAAATAACACTTCGAACTGGGAGAAGAAGAAGTGATATGGGAGAATTCTGATCAGGTGTCCTGATAATTTACCCCCCTTTCGGAGCCAACAAAAGCATCAGATTAGCAGTCTGGGGAGTAGAGAAGAAGCTACTGTTTGATGTACGTTTTTTGTCTATAAGGAGTTTATCTTCTCAGGATGTAGAAATAAATTGACAGGATTCACCTCTATGAGTATTGTTCTACATCTTCTATTTCTTTGAACCCCTTCTCTTTCATCAATTGCTCTACCTAAATCTCCCTTCACCCTACTCTCTTTTACCCTTGTGTGTTGAGTGTTGAAATGACTTGTTTTTTGGCTGATTTTTGTTGTTTTTGAGAGCTGAATGGTTGATTTTAAGGGATGATTGATTGATTTGGAAGTGGTTTGAGAGTGTTTTAGATGATATTGATTGTGTTTTGGAAGATCATGATGTTTGTTGATGGTTCTGTGATGTTCTGATAGGTTCTGAATGGTTCTGTATACCTTCTGTTTTGTTCTGTTTTGGTCTGTTTTGTTCTGATTGTCTTCTGTAAGGAGGGATGGAGTATGGATTGATGAAGAATGAGATATTGTGAAAGCTTAGTGAATGTTTTGTGAGAGTTTGAAATGGTTTGAGAATGAATGATGTAGTTTTGATGACCTTCTGTAACCTTCTGTAGGTCTTCTGTAGAGCTTCTGCTTCTGTTCTGTTTCTGTTCTGTTTCTGTACTGTAACTGTTCTGGTACTGTTCTGTAGACTGTTCTGTAAGTGTTCTGTGGAATGTATGTGTGACTTTGGGGAAAGTTTTCTAGCCTTGGAAAGAGGTGAATACAAGTGCAAAAGAGCTGAAAGAAGTGGAAGAAGTAGCTGTTGAAGACTCAAGAGAAGACTAGAGTGAAGTGACAGTAGTGAGCTATGAAGAGACACTGTAGTGGCTCTGGTGACCTTTCATATCAGACATACCTCTTGGGAGGGGTATCCACGACCTAAGAGTGATTATTGAGAGTAATTTTGAGAGATTGTAGTGAGGATATGATGTATTATTGATGGAGTGTGTGAGAGAGAGTCAGAGATAGTCAATTCTACTGAAACAAAGTGATTGTATATGAGAGATTGAGAGAGAAGACTATGAAGATATTGAAGATGAATACTATGTGATGTATTTCCATTCAAAGATGGTGTACTTCTTTGTTTTCTTTGTGATATTGATGGATTTTGTGAAGATGTTGAAGAATATGGTTGATTCTATTAAAAACCGTGGGAGATTTACATGATGCTGCATGAAGATTTGTTGTGCCTGGTGTTCCTTTCTTCATTATGATCATATAAAACATGAAAAACAAGCTTGTTGATGTTACAAGATAGATTTTCTTGCAAGAGAATTCCCTTTTCCTTGGTGTTCTTCTCGGGGCTCCATGTTTTTGGTGCGCAGCCGGGGAAACTTGCCATCAACAAGCACCAAAAGAGGCTGAAAATGAAGGAATTGGCATTGCCAAGAAGAGAAGAATTCAATGGATGATTGTAAAGTTCCTTCTTCCACTGAAGAGTTGGAATTCCTTATAATCAAAGCCACTTTCCATAAGAAGTTCATCCCACAATGGCGGAAACATATCACCATCATGATGCATGCTCTATGTGGTGGGCAGTTTCCTCTTCCTATTAAAGCAGCAGAAACTTGCATCTTGGTGGCAAACTGTTTGGGAACAAACTGAAGAACAGAAACAGAGAGAATGAACATCCATGGAAGATTTGGCATTCATTGAGAAGTTTCCAGACAACATCAAGTGGGAGATTGTGAAGAAGCTTCAGGAGTCTTGGTCTGTAGAGGTTCACAGGGACAAGAAGGAAAAGAGTTGGAATTTGTTCGTGGATGCTCAACAGCAAGATACATGGGATGCTTGGTGTACTGATAATCTTCTGTTTGTTCAATTAGCAACCCACTGGAAGTTGGTAGACAGAGTGTTTTTCACAACATACACTATTGAAACCATCAGAAGTTGGCATTACTATAATGATGGCACCACCACAATGCTCAGACGTATGCATTTTGACACCTTCAGAACCGAATACCTTCCTCTGTGCAGTGGCATGAAAGCAGAATTCAGGGACGTTGAAAGGAAAGAAGTAGAAGAAATGTTGGCAAGAGAGTCCTCCAGAGACTGAAGCCTTCTGTTAACCCTCTGTGGAGCACTAACAACATAGTGGAGTCAACCCCCTGATGAATGACGCAATAAAAAGGCAAGCGTTAGAACGAGTCCAGAGGTACGTGAGAAGAGAGAAAGCAAGAATCAGAGCCGAGAGCGAGCTCGCAGCAGAAGCCGCCTTTGACGCCCTTGCGGAACTCTTTACAGAAGTCCCAATGGCACATCAAGCCCTTCCTCCTCCTGCTGGAGGTCCACTTCCAAGCCAGATCCGTCCTGGAAATATTGATGACAGACCAGCGAATGTAGTCCCATTGCCAGTGTTTAAGGGAGAATACAATGAAGACCCCGATCTTCATGTAGCAGAGTTTATGGTAGCATGTGTGGCTAACAATGCCAGAACCCCTGAGCATTGGTTAGCGATATTTCCCGCCACTTTCAAGGGCGCGGCGTTTCAGTGGTATGAGAGACAAGCAGCAGGAACTTTTGGCACATGGGACGACCTGAAGTTGGCCTTCCTCACTAAATTCAGGCGTGAAGGTTTTGAAGAGCGGATGAGAGAGGAATTTATGAACCTAAGTCAGTCCTCTGGAGAAAGAGTGGAAGCCTATGTCTCACGAATGGAATCCATCCTGAAGAGATGGACTAACCATAATCTAGATGATGGCATTCAGAAGGGAGTGTTTCTCAGAGGATTACAACCAGAAGTCCGTAAGTTTGTGGAGCTACAAAGACCAGCCACCCTGCAAGCTGCAACAGAAGGTGCAAGACTGTACGATGAAGTGGAAGCTCGATTAGCGATGAATACAGGAAGAGGAGTCCTACCTCCTCTGGTGCCAGGAATGATGTACCCACCAAATGCAGTCCCAGGGACTGTTCCCTACTCCTACCAACAGATGCCCCCGGTCTCACAGTACAGTGCACCAAATCCACAGTGGCCACAATCCATGCTTCAAATGATGGTTCAACCACAACAACAATGGTCCCAACCAATCTCCTCAATGCAAAATCAACAGCAACAGTGGAACCCTACCAACTGGAGTCAACAGCCAACAGTTCAAACAGGAGCTCTGAATCAGAACCAGAACAGAGACCCCTCCATACCAACCCAACCAGTTTATGCAGTGATTACAGAGACTCCTCAAAACCCTCCTGCCAGTACGTCAGGAGGAGAAAGCTTGAAGGATTATTTATCCAACTCAGTTGCAAACATCAAAAAGGAGTTGATGGATGTGATTACAGAGCAACTACAGACGCTGAAAGTGAACACCGCTAGCATATCCAACGTTGCAGGAGCAGGAAGAGATGTGATGCGGTCAAATACTTGGTGTGGTAAGTGTCATCAAGCAGGCCATTTAGCCACTGAATGTACACGGAAACCAACCATCCCTGGAGCCTTCTGTTCCTACTGTTTGCGGAAGAATCATACAGAGGACATTTGCTCTCTGAAGGAGATGCATGATAGGAGAAGAAAGGAAGAAGACGCAAGATTCAACTTGCTGGAATCCAAAATGACAACACAAGATATTGGACCCAAGCCTAGAGAGTTTGGTCCTAATTTCGGACCCAGAAGATTTCCTTCTCAAAGTTACAGAGGAAGACAGTCTGGCGGTGGTCAGAGATCAGAAGTGGAGTGTTACAGATGCGGGGAAAAGGGACACATCTCACCAAATTGTCCAAATCCTCGAAGGTCAGTGGATTACAAGCCCTTATGCAGTCGATGCAAAGGAGAAGGCCACACTGCAAAAGACTGTCCAAGCCCAGCCCCAGTGAAAAACAGTGCTACTGATAGTCCAGCCAAGGCCCAAGAGCCTACCTCCAATTTGGTGGAATTGGAAGTTGCTGCCATAACGCGTGCAAAGCAGAAGGAACCACCTATCCAGAAAGAAAATAACCCTCCTGCCAGAACAGTGAAGTTCAGTCTTCCACCAGCAGAACAGAACAGAACAGAGCCTAACAGTGCCGTACAGAGCCCTACAGAGCCACAGAGAGTTACAGAGATAGTTACAGAGACAGGACCAGAGGTCCAGGATACAGAAGAGGAGGAAGTGCCAGAAGTGGCAGAAGAAGTTTCTGTAATGCCTCTGTTGGAAGAAAGAGGGAAAATGAAAATGGGTGTTGCCCCATTTCCTAACCGATTAGAAAAGCCAGTGGATCCTATTAAGGAATACGATCTAGTTAGAGATCTAGATACCTTTAAACCAAACCTCACATTCCGACAATTATTGATGCTGTCCCCCAGTTGTCGGAAAAGATTCAAAAGTATACTGACGAAAAGACGTGGTTTAAGGATTGCTCCCTCAACAGCAACAAAGTCCAACAAGGCTCCAGAGCCTGTAAAAGAAGTGGATGTGGCTAATGCTTTCCTAGATCCGGGTACCCCAGAGACTGGCGTGTGGATAGAAGGCTGCTTCATTGCAAATGCACTGATTGATGGTGGTTCATCAGTAAACATTATGACGGATGTGACGATGAAGGATTTAGGCTTACAAGGTGTGCAACCAACCCAATGGCTCATCAGACTGGCGGATCAGAGCAGAATCAAGCCTTTGGGCGTTCTTCCATATGTGAAGACTACAGTGGCTGGAAAAGATTATTGGCTGACCTATTTGGTGGTGAAGCCAAACTCTTATGGTACATCCTATCCCCTGTTACTAGGCAGACCATGGCTTTTTGAAGCCCGAGCAAGGACGGATTGGTTCAAAGGAACCTTGACCTTGGGCAGAGGACCCAACAAAGTGGTGCTGAAACTGTATGGTTCTCAAAAAGGACATGGATCCACCTCCTTGGAATTATCTTCTGACTCCCCTAATGAGGTTACGGATGGAACATCAGCAGACGAAGATGCTGTCAAACAAATCCTTCCTAAGAAAACAGTGGCACATTCCTTAACAGTGGATACAGTAAGCCGACTTCCAAAGGATGCAAAGCCAATATCAATGGGTGAATACTTCCTGCCTGAACCAGGCATGACTTCTGAAATCACTTCTGATAGTGAGATAGAAGCATGGATGTACTGCTCTCCCTGTTACATGGCCACAGCAGAGACAGAGGATGGAGAGGAACCAGAGAATCTGTTCTTCTGTTACAGAGCTCCTACAGAAGCAGAAGCAGAAGCAGAAGCAGAGACAGAAGCAGAAGCAGAGACAGAGACAGAGACAGACGAGGATGGATATGATATGGATGAAGAAGCTTATGAAAGTGAGCCAGAGGAGTCTATCCCACCTGAAGAGGATACATTTGGGGAAGAAGTTCCAGAAGCATCAGAAGCCGATGAGCTCATGCTATGGGACAGAATGGCAATGGTACCATTTGGTCTGGTAAATGGATCATCTCATATGCAAAACCTTTATAAGAAATGGATGAAGAAGAACAAGCCGTCTTTCAAGTGTGGCTCCTGCCGTCCTAACCCATCCTTGCCAAAGAAAGATGATGATGATGCACCGTGCCAACAAGCACCAGTCCCATCAACCCAACAAGCATCAGAGGGTCCCTGTTATGTGATGTTCCTGGATGTATCATCAGAAGATGAGTCTTCAAGCCAAGAGGTAATTAACTTTGAAACCAAACCCGAAACGGCGCTTATTCCATTCCAACGTCTTAAGGAGCAACCTAAGTCTCCACCAAAAGAGGAAGTTGGTTCTAGTGGGACATCAGAAGAGGACATCACTCCCTTGAAGGAGTCGGATCTGTACCCAGAAGCAGTCCGCGGGACCTTCATCCGTGAAGTAGAAGGTGAAAGGCAGTTAACCCTTGTGGATTCAGAAGGCACTGAACGCCACTTGAAGGTGGGTAGCAGTCTCCCAGAAGAGGAGTTGTCAACCTTGTACCACTTGTTGAAAGAAAATTTGGACGTGTTTGCATGGTCTTACAAAGACCTAAAGGGGATTGATCCCACAATATGTCAACATCATATTGACTTGGAGCCTGATGCCAAGCCAGTACGGCAACGACAGAGGCGAATGAACCCGAATTATTCCACATTGGTGAAAGCGGAGCTGTTGAAGCTTCTGGAGGCCGAGTTCATCTATCCAGTGGCAAACAGTGAATGGGTTTCACCCATCGTGGTTGTACCCAAGAAGAATGGCAAATTGCGAATATGTGTGGATTTCCGAAAGCTTAATTCCAAGACGAAGAAGGATCACTTTCCTATCCCTTTCACAGACCAACTGTTGGACACAGTGGCAGGACATGAGCTTTATTCTCTTCTGGATGGGTTCAGTGGATACAACCAAGTGCAGATCGCAGAAGAAGACCAGTCCAAAACAACCTTCACCACAGAATGGGGGACCTACGCTTACCGAGTGATGCCATTTGGGCTCTGCAATGCCCCTGCTACTTTCCAACGAGTCATGATGGCCGCATTTCAAAATCATCTGCACGACTTTATTGAGGTATATTTGGATGACTTCTGTGTCTATAGTTTGATCAGTGAACACTGGGGACATTTGGAACAATGCTTTGACCGATGCCGGGAGTATGGGATTTCCCTTAACCCCGACAAATGCATCTTTGGGGTCTCTTCTGGAGTTCTGTTGGGCCACATTGTCTCAGCACAAGGGATATCAACAGACCCTGCAAAGATCGAAAAGATTGCAGCTCTGACAGCACCTACCAACCTCAAACAGTTGAGGGGATTCCTAGGCCATGTGGGTTACTACAGAAGGTTCATAGCCCATTTTGCGACAAAGGCAACTTCCTTGCATAAGCTCCTAAGGAAAGATGCAGAGTTTACTTGGACAGAAGAATGTGACAAAGCCTTCCACACTCTGAAGCAGTGTCTGATAGAGGCACCCATTCTGCAACCTCCTGATTGGACGAAAGAGTTCCACGTACACACTGATGCGTCAATTGAAGGCTTAGGTGCTGTCCTCTGCGAAAAGGGCTCCTCGAAGCTGGATCAACCGATCTATTATGCAAGCCGAAAAGTCACTGATAGGGAACGGAACTATACAGTGACCGAGCTGGAGTGCTTGGCAATGGTGTTTGCCCTGGAAAAGTTTCGCCATTACCTCCTATCTACCCACTTTAAATTTTATGTGGATCATGAGGCCCTGTCCTTCTTGATGAACAAAGCAGATGTGAAAGGACGAATGATGAGATGGCTCCTTTTATTCCAAGAGTTCGACTTTGAGGTGATTACTAAGCCCGGTCGTTCCCATGTCCTGGCTGATCATCTGTCGCGTATCCCACAAACTGCAGACGAGGAGCAGGATGATCCAGACCTCCCTGATGCTTCCCTATTCTTGGTGGAAACTGTAACTCCCTGGTATGCGGACATTGCCAATTTGCTGGCAACCCAACAATACCCTCCTGGTATTTCTAGTCGGGAAAGGAAGAAGCTCATGATAGAATCAGCCCCATACACCTTGCTAGGTGGTGCACTGTACAAGAAGGGCAAAGATGAAGTACTCAGAAGATGTGTTGCAGGAGAAGAGATTGGGATTGTTTTGAAGGCTTGCCACGACGAGCCATGTGGAGGTCACTTTGCAGGAGAAGCTACGGCCAGGAAGGCTCTGCTAGCTGGATATTGGTGGCCTACCATTCACAAAGATTCCTATGATTACTGTAAAAGATGTGATGCTTGTCAAAGAATGGGGAAACCCACGAAGACAAGTGCCATGCCATTGCAACCTATCCTTCCGTTGAAGCCGTTTGAGAAGTGGGGCATCGACTTCGTAGGTCCAATCGATCCTCCTACCAGAAGGAAACAGAACCGATACATCCTCGTATGTACAGATTATGTCACAAAGTGGTGTGAAGCTAAAGCCCTAAAGCAGGACGATGGTAACAGCGTGGCCCTGTTCATGTACGAGAATATCATCACCCGTTTTGGCAGTCCCTTAGAGCTGGTAAGTGACAGAGGCACTCATTTCCTCAACAAAGTCATGGAAGAGTTGACAGAATTGTATAAGATCCGCCATCGCAAGTCCACTCCCTATTACCCCAGAGCCAACGGCCAAGTCAAAGTCACCAATCGCATCCTTTGCTCGATTCTGACAAGGACAATTGCCGCACATCGTCGTGATTGGGACGATCGACTTACAGAGGCCCTCTGGGCGTACAGAACCTCTCATAAAGCAGTAACGGGACAGACACCTTTCCAGTTGGTGTATGGTACAGA
Organism: Lygodium microphyllum; assembly: GCF_053477565.2. Classification (NCBI taxonomy): domain Eukaryota; kingdom Viridiplantae; phylum Streptophyta; class Polypodiopsida; order Schizaeales; family Lygodiaceae; genus Lygodium; species Lygodium microphyllum. The sequence continues at coordinate 92,495,808 of NC_141137.1, read as the reverse complement.
AGCAGTTTTTCCTGTTGAACTGGAACTACCCTCTTTGAGAGTAGCTATCAAAGAGCGTTTGGGGGATGATGATTCACTGCAACGCCGTCTCCTGCACTTGGAATGTTTGGATGAAATTCGTAGGATGGCTCTACAGTGCATGGAAGCCACGCAAGCTCGACGCAAGGCTTACCATGACAGTTTCATCAAGCACAAGGAGTTCAAAGAAGGTGATTTGGTCTTAGCCTATGATTCACGATTTGGCAAGTTTCCTGGCAAGCTCCAACAGCGGTGGATGGGCCCCTATAAGGTACTTGCAGTCAACCCTAATGGTTCTGTCCAAATACAGACCGTTGATGCCTCTGATGATCCCTTTCTGATCAATGGATATCGCCTGAAGAAGTACTTCCCTCCTTGGGGATCTTGACAATTACGGTCACTTGATCTTTTCCCTCATTGGCGCAGCACTGTACTTCTTATGATGCTACTTCTGATAGCCGTTCTTCAATCACTCCTGATGAAGTGGACGCAACCCTCTGTCCCCTCCAAACCCCCTTCCAGCCTTGATCTCTTATCCTCTATTTTCCACCAGCGACAGTGGCGAGGTGGGTTCTGACACATGGTCTTTCTACCATTCCCTTGTTCAATTTGAAGAAAAGAGAAAAAGAAAGAAAAAAAAAAACGAAAAAAAAAACAAAACATATCGGTCATGGGAGAAAAGGACTTAGGTCCCTGTCATGCCGACCTATTCTTCGAGAAAAGGTGGAAACACCCTCGGGAATAGGGGAAAATAAGAGAAAAAAAAAAATCAAAGAGAAAAAAAACAAAACAAATCTGTTATGAGAGAAAAGGAAGCAATTCCCTGTCATAGCGGGCCTCGTTTCAAGGAAAGGTGGTAAACACCCTTGGGCGAGAAGCTGGCTGTGGAAAAGGTGGTAACACCCAGCAGTCCAGCAAGTGGATTCATTGATTGATATCCCTAGGATCCAATTCCGAAGCTGCCTCCCTTGGTACGCTGGGTCTTGGGTCTCTTTGCAAAATGACTAACTGTCCTCTAGAAGACGACATATTCCTATCCACCACAATGTTCGAATTTGATGGCTACCTCCCTGGGTACGCCTCCTCAACAACTGATGACGCGATCTTCATCGACAACCCCTTGAGTGATGTGAGCTTTCATCCTAACCGGATGAGGAAGTGAGTATGGTTGCCCTCTGTATCTATCAACAGAGCGTGAGACAGAGGGTGGGGCGAGAGACCAGTCTTTTCCCTTCAAATCAAATGAGAGGTGCGAAGTATGAATGAAGTGTTGCACGCACGGGATGGGCCTCTCAATGCACAAAGCACGATTTGTTTCTGTGCACTGCACCATAAGGCTCCCTTGCCTTCCTTCTCGCACCGTATGCCGGCACAGGGCGGGATGCACTGTTGCACCATCAAATGCGCACAAGGCATACACTTTTGCATAAGTGACTGTGAGGATTACATCAATGGGTTTCAGGAAAAGGCTGCCCTTCTGTATCTATCAACAGAGAGTGAGACAGAGGGTGGGTTGAGTGTGACTGGAGTTCTTCAATCAAATACCGAGAGGTGAAGATTGAGGGACGTTGCGACACTTGGAGTCAGGTAGGTTCCCGTTTCCCTATGCACCCACGGGATGGGTCTTTACTGTCAACACAAGACACATCACCCTGTTCTGTACACTGCACCCTAAGGCTCCCTTGCCTTTCTCCTTGCACCTATGCCAGACGGGTTGGACGCACTAATGCACCATCAACTGTGCACCCTGGCATACTCCTTTCTACACCATTCCCCCTTGTTGATTCCTCAATCGGGTATGCGATATGGGTTTTAATCATTCTTCCTCGAGTGATATTAGTCATGGGGCGAGTGACTGTTCCTTCATTCCAAATTGAGTGACTGGGAGTTGAGTGCAATATCCCTCATCATCGACAACGAATTTCCTACGATTCCTTCCATCAGCTACCTCCCTGGGTGCTGTGGCGTGGTCCCCGCCATGATGAACGTGTGCCAAGAAGATGCCTTGGTCCCTCCAGCGCCGACAACAACACTGGACGTGCCATCGATATTCAACCTTGATTCTTGACGCACCGGGCCAAGTTTTTCTAACCCTACAACTTCTGTTTCTTAGTGATGTTCATGTTTTAAGTGTGGGGAAGTTAGTGGATGGTCTGTGGCATGGTCCTAGGTTCCTCATGCTCGGTTAACCCTATCCGTTAAGGTCTTAAGTGTGGGGACGCGTCCCTGCGCGTCTACATTGCATACTCATCTACATATGCCTTATCTTGCTCATGCATGTATACCATGACTTGCTTTTACCCTCCTGGGGTCCCCTTCCCACCCGCCCGGTTATGTTTCACTCACCCTTGGGGCTGTTTCCTTGCAGTTTTCCTTCATTCCCTGATTTTGAGGTTTTTTCTATGTGAATGCACCCTACGTTCACTTAAATCCAAATCCAACCTTATAGCCCTGTTCCTCCCATTGAACGGTCCATTTTTCCTTTTTACCTACCCCTGTTCCGGTGCACGGTTTTTGAGTTATTAATTTTTGAAGCATTTTACGCAATTTAGACGGTTTTCCATGTGAACGCGCTTTTCTTGCTTCGAAACCGTGATCTGACGTCATAGCCCTGACCAACGCTTTTCCCCTGACATTTTTCCTTTTTATTCCGCATCCTTCCGATACATGGTTTGTCCGTTATTAATTTTCCGGGTTTTTAAGCCTTTCTCGTGCGTATTTTTGACATTTTTCTATGTGAACCTGCCCTATTTGCATCGGAATTCCAATTTGATTTGACAGCCGTGTCCGCTATGCCTTCCCCTACCTTTTCCCTTTTTCCTCTACCCTTTTTCGATGTTCGGATTTTTACTTATTAATTTTTAAATGACTTTTCGGGAGTATTTTTGGAGTTTTTCACATGTGAACCCCTCCTATTTCTGTCGGAACTACGTTTTAACGTGATAACCCTGTGCCACTCCTTCCTGCACACATTTTTGCTTCTTACTGTATGTCATTCCGGTGACCGGTTCGTCCGATATTAATTTCCGATCCCATTTTCGGGTTTGTTTTTTGGGTTTTTCCCATGTGAACGCATCTTATTTCAGTCGGAATTATGTTTTGATAGGATAGGATTGTCGGGCACACCTTTTTGCACAGTTTTCCTTTTCTCCGCACTTCATTCCGATGCACGGATCTTTCAATATTAATTTTTAAATTGTGTTTTTGGTTCGTTTTTTCTGTTTTTTGCACGTGACTGCCCTTTATCCCTCCCGGAACCCCCGTCCCGTATTTTTCCTGTTTCCCTCCTGTCGTTCTGCCCACTTTTCGTTTTTACGGTATTTCGTTTTGACATCCGGATTGGGAGTTATTAATTTTTCTTTATTTTTGTGTTTTTTCTCGCGCTCGTTTTGTGCGTGAACGCGCCCGTTTTCGATTTTACGCGTCTCCACGCGCCCCGGTCGTGTCCGCGTACCCCGTACCAACATCCCCGCGTCATTTCAATCCCGTCACGGCAAATTTTTTTTTACCTCGCCCCGCGCACGTGCGCGGGACGAGGATTCGTCCCCTCTTGAACCCGCCCATCCTCCCTTACCCCTACCCGCCCACCTTTTCTTTCCACACATTTTAAAAAAAAAAAATTAAATTATTTCAAAAAAAAAAAACACAAAAAAAAAAAACAAAATGGGTACCCCTCCCGCCAACCGTCTCTCTCTCTCTCTCTCTTTCTTTCTCTCTCTCTCTCTCTCCCTCTCTGCACGTTTTCTTCCTCTCTCCCTTCTTCTTTCTTCTCTCTCCTCTCCCTTCTCTCTCCTCCTCTTCTGCCCGCCATCGCCTTCCTTCTTCCTTCTTCCTTCCCTCTCCCTTCTCTCTCCTCCTCTTCTGCCCGCCATCGCCTTCCTTCTTCCTTCTTCCTTCCTTCTCCCTCCTTCTCTCCTCCCTCCTGTCGACCTTCTCCTTCTTCTTTCTCCCCTCCTCCTCCCTCTTCCTCCCCTTCTCCTTCCCCTCCTTGCTCTCTGTCCTCGCCGCCCTCGCGTCCGCCTCCAGACTGCTGGCCGTCGCCGCCTCGCACGGACGTCCTCGTCGCTCCAGACTGCTCGTCGTCGCCTCCAGTCCGCCTCTAGCACGCTCGACGCCGCCCTCTCCAGCGCCGTCGCCGCTCGACCGCCCCTCCGTCTGCCGTCCGTCGCCGCGCTCGCGCCATCGCCGCCGTCGCCCCGTCCGCTGTCGCCGCCACCTCGCCGCCGCAGCGCCGCCCGTCGCCGACTCCCCCTTCTCCTTCCCCTCCACCTCCAACCTCCACCTCCTCTTAGGTTAGCCACTAACTAACCTAAGTTAACTCCTAACTAAACTCACTTAGTTCAAAACCTAACCTACTTAACTTAGTCACAACCTAACTAAACTAACTTAGTTACAACTTAACTTAACTAACTTAGTTAGACTTAATTAACTAACTTAGTTAGACTTAACTAACCTAGGTAGATTTACTTGACTAACATGACTAACCTAACTTAAGTAACTTAAGTGACTTACGTGACTAATGTGACTTGTTACTAATGTGACTTATGTGATTTATGTGATCAATGTGACTTACTTAATCACAATATTCATTTTTTCATAAAAAAAATTTCAAAAAATTTCTAAAAATTCCTTCTGTCTTTTGTTAATTTTTGGACCTTTGTCTGCTAGGAATTGCCTTTCCTATAATTTTAGAAAAATCCATCTTTCCTAAAATTACCCATAAATTGCCAAAAAATATAGAAAAATCATTTAAAAATTGTAAAAAATTCTAACAATTTCTAAAAACATTCTAAACAATTTCCCTCACCTCCCTTACTCATTTTCCATTTATTCAAACATAACAAAACTACAACTAAAAATAAAATAAAATACATAAAAATAAAAAACCAACATAAATCAAATTAACACATCTGCTAAGGTGTTATTTGTTGTTTCATCAGTGCTTTTTGCTTTTCCTTTCCTGGGACTCTTCCGTGCGCATTCTTGCATTTCATACACACCCTGCCAGGTATTTATTTTCTGTTATTTATTTATTTATTTTTTCCCCTTACTCACAATTAATTGTTAAAATACACCCTTTAATCCACCCACCGTTTCCACGCGCATTCGCGCTAAACACACACATTTTTTTAAAAATTAAAATAAACCAGCCGTTCACTTAGCACGCGCTACGTGCGCTACAGAGGCACTCTAAAATTTTAATAAAATCAACCAGCCGTCACATGAGCACGCGCTGGCAAAAAAGCGCTCCACATCACCTTAATTATAATCAATGAATTGCATTTAGAGACCCCGTCGGGAATCGAAGTCCGGAAATCGTATAACTGCACCGGTTTAACCTAATAATTGGTAAATACATTTGTAATAAGGAACCGCCGTTTTCTTATTAAGGTTTATCACCTAATAAAAATTCACCCATTTTTAATAATTGATTAAAATCAACCCTTCATTCAATTAATCCCCCCTCACTGCACTTAATCCCCTTTTTAATGAAGCGTTTCGTGGGATGGGTATACGCAGTTCTTAGTGATGTTTTCCATGGTCCACTCTTGGTTCTATCACAGTTGTCGTATTGATATGTGTTGGATATGGTATGGTTTTGGTTTCATGTCTTTGTTACGGTTACGGGTACGGTATGTAGTTTTTTTTCTTTTATTGCCTGATACGGGGTTCAGGGTGTTTGTTTGATGCATCGCATGAAGCTTTCGGTCGCATTTGTCTCAAGGTCATGTCAAATTTTTTCTAGGATGTGGTTTGCTTGGGGTTACTAGGTTGGGTCACGTTTGATTGGTAATTCTCTTATCCTTGGTTTTTTTTGTCTGTTGGTTTGCAGGTATTCACCTTGATTGTCTGTGTTTGTGGTGTGTGTGTAACCATCTGAATGGCGCCTTCTCATGCTCCTCCCCCTATCCAGTACGTCCCACTAGTCAGTAGGGATTACTCGTCCCTACTTACTTTTGAGCCCCTCACGAAGGCAGGACTTGCTGCTTTTGTGGCCACTCCTTTTCCATTACTTCCAGAGGATCCGTCCGTCTGTGATGAGTTCCTGGCCTCTTACAGCAAAAAGACAGGAGTAGTCCAAGGCATGTCTATGACATTGACGTCTCGAGGCTTAGGGAAGGCTCTGTCTTTACCCTCCAAAGGAGAACCTTTTGTGACCACTCGTCAGCTCTTCTCTAATGAAGAGATTCTCAAACTGTTGCAGAAGCAGACACGGGAGGTCCTTGATGTTAAGAAAGTGATAAACTCTTCAGGAGTTTCGTTTTCTATGATCACTGATCCCGTCTGGAAGACGATGTGCCAGTTCCTTCAGGACAGGTTCATGCCTGCCAAAACGCCATCACACTATTTGTCCAAAGAGCTTTTCACAGCTTCCAGGATGGTGCTAAAAGGAGTTGCCATTGATTGGAGCACATACCTCCTTACTAAGATGGATCAGCATTTTGTTCAAGTCACGAGGGGTAATGTTACCAATGTTACCTATGGATCCTATTTGTCTGCCTTCTTGACCTATTCAGGTTTACAGAAGACTGTGCCTCCACCTCCTCCATCAGATCCAGTACCTCCTCCTCCACCTTCAGACGAGTCCGCACCTATTGACATTGAGGATGATGATTCTCCGCCTCCCCTGGTCATACAGCGCAAACGCTTGAAGAGGGTAGTGGATAAAGCCCCTGCTGTACTTCCCTCAGTGCCTATCCCTGCTACTTCTGGTAGTGACCTCCCTGGGTTTCTCACTTGCAATAACCTATTCAGGGCACATAGAGAAGGATCCTTGGAGATCTCCGTTCCTTCCCTGAACAGTCTCGTTTCAGGAGATGCCATTCCTTTCCTCTGCAAGGATATTCAAAGTTCCATTGAGTTGTCCGTGACAGCCTGTGTTCAACAGTTGTACGCATCTTTCTATGAGGAGCTCATGCAGTCCAAAGACCAGTTGCATAAAGCAACATCTGAGTTAGCATCTGCTAAGGATACCCTAGCAGATTTATTTAAGCAAATGGAACAACAAACCCAACTGGTTGCCACTCAGAGTGATGAGATTTCTTCATTGAAAACCCAGTTATTCGAGGCTCAGTCACAGGTTACTAGCCTTTCAGCAGAGAAGGAGAGGATGTCCACCGAAGCGAAAGAATTCCAAGTTCAATTAGATGACAAGCTTTCAGCTTTACAAATGGTTACTGACACAGTGGCCAACCAAGCCTCCCAAATCCAGCAGTTGCAAGATCAGCTTGCGAAGTCCCGCTCTGTTCCTCAAAGCCCTCCTGTTCCATTAATTCCTTATCTTTCACAGCCGGACTTGGCTGCCCTACAGAGACAGGCTACTTTGTGCCCTTTATTCCAAGACAAAGTGGAAAGATTGCAGTCCCGAATGGACTTGTTATGGTCTACCTTTGAGCAATTTCAGGACTTTGTCTTACCTGACCATTCTTTCTTTGTCCACTACCATTTACAGAAGCTGGTCTTCTATATGAAGCTTTCCACGATGGATTTACCTTTTCCAGAGGATGGCTGGAGTGGGGCTTGGTCTGCTGAGTTGTTGACAGAGGATTTCCTATTTATCAGTTAACACCTTTCCTTAGTGATTCCTTACAAATTTCTGCCACTCCTTCTTTAACCTTTTCTTCCTTTTATGATTTTTCCTATCCTTCCCTACATCCACTTTCCCTTATTCCATTACCCTCTCCTAGCACTTCCATATCTCAACCACCTCAGTTGGTTAGTGACTGTGCCGGTTTTGATACTCAGATTTCCAGAAGAAGGGGATGGAGTTCGGATGATTGCCTTACAGGACCGCAGATTAATTGGCCAGTAATTCCAGGGGAATGGACAGTTTCAAGTCAAGCTTATCAAAACTATGTTCATTTTGCCCAACAATATTCACAGTCTGCAGATCCCTCAGTGAGATTAACTGCTCACTTTGCTTGGTACCTGGCGTATATGCATAGGCATTCCCATACTGATTCAAAGCCTATCCCAAAGTTGTGCATGAATGTCAATGTTAGCATTGATTCCCAACAGCTGGAGATACTGTATTTTCATGCCCTCTGTTTGCCTAGCAGATACTTGGTCCTATTGGAAAGGATGTGCTGTCTCCAATTTTTTCAAAATCCTCCTAAAAACTTTGTAGATGAATCCTTATCTATGGATCGATTCAGACAACATCAATCTTTTAAGAGGGATCATCTTCATTGATGCCTTTCCAATGTATGGTGCAAGCTTTTTAATGCCAAACTCTTCTTCTTGAAGAAGTCATTCAGATGGTTGTGTTGTGTATTAGTGTTGTGAGTTCATGTATGTCAAACGAACGTATTGGATCTTGTGTACGAGCTATGTTTTGGAGATTTGTTGAGATGGGGTCGTGGTTGGAGAGTTGAAGCTGATGCAGAAGAAGAAGAAGCAAACTCTTATATCCTTTACAAATTTGTGATGATTTTTAGTTTGATAAGAGGTGTTAATGTAAAAAGAGTTTTCCTTTCTTTGTATTTTTATATCAGAAACAGGTTATAAGATGGGGTCGTGGTGGATGGATTCTTTGTAAGAAGATATTGAAGATCAAAAGTGAAGCTTTGAAATGAACTTGTATTCCCTTTTTCCTGGGTCGCGAGGACGCTTCCTTATTAAGTGTGGGGATATGTTGAGTGTTGAAATGACTTGTTTTTTGGCTGATTTTTGTTGTTTTTGAGAGCTGAATGGTTGATTTTAAGGGATGATTGATTGATTTGGAAGTGGTTTGAGAGTGTTTTAGATGATATTGATTGTGTTTTGGAAGATCATGATGTTTGTTGATGGTTCTGTGATGTTCTGATAGGTTCTGAATGGTTCTGTATACCTTCTGTTTTGTTCTGTTTTGGTCTGTTTTGTTCTGATTGTCTTCTGTAAGGAGGGATGGAGTATGGATTGATGAAGAATGAGATATTGTGAAAGCTTAGTGAATGTTTTGTGAGAGTTTGAAATGGTTTGAGAATGAATGATGTAGTTTTGATGACCTTCTGTAACCTTCTGTAGGTCTTCTGTAGAGCTTCTGCTTCTGTTCTGTTTCTGTTCTGTTTCTGTACTGTAACTGTTCTGGTACTGTTCTGTAGACTGTTCTGTAAGTGTTCTGTGGAATGTATGTGTGACTTTGGGGAAAGTTTTCTAGCCTTGGAAAGAGGTGAATACAAGTGCAAAAGAGCTGAAAGAAGTGGAAGAAGTAGCTGTTGAAGACTCAAGAGAAGACTAGAGTGAAGTGACAGTAGTGAGCTATGAAGAGACACTGTAGTGGCTCTGGTGACCTTTCATATCAGACATACCTCTTGGGAGGGGTATCCACGACCTAAGAGTGATTATTGAGAGTAATTTTGAGAGATTGTAGTGAGAATATGATGTATTATTGATGGAGTGTGTGAGAGAGAGTCAGAGATAGTCAATTCTACTGAAACAAAGTGATTGTATATGAGAGATTGAGAGAGAAGACTATGAAGATATTGAAGATGAATACTATGTGATGTATTTCCATTCAAAGATGGTGTACTTCTTTGTTTTCTTTGTGATATTGATGGATTTTGTGAAGATGTTGAAGAATATGGTTGATTCTATTAAAAACCGTGGGAGATTTACATGATGCTGCATGAAGATTTGTTGTGCCTGGTGTTCCTTTCTTCATTATGATCATATAAAACATGAAAAACAAGCTTGTTGATGTTACAAGATAGATTTTCTTGCAAGAGAATTCCCTTTTCCTTGGTGTTCTTCTCGGGGCTCCATTGTGGTAGACTTTCGATCCCAAACACTCCGACAGTGGTGAAGTCAATGTGAAAGTCTGCAGTAGGTGTGTAAAGCTGGGGGATTCTATAGGTTCAAGTGGTGGTGATGCTTTACAACAAATGATTGCTTTATTGCAGCAACAACAATGACATCAATTGCTATTACAACAACATCAATTTGTTGTTACAAAAACAAATGCAAACTTGGCAGGAAGCAGAAAGAATTGATTCCTTAGCTCTCAGTGCATTGCAAGCAGTGGGACAATAAGTGAAGTAGTTGAAGGGTCAAAATGTTTCGGCCTTCATTCAGTTGTATGAAGAAAAGATATTGTTTCATGGGATATCGTAGTATGCATGGAGTCGGTATTTCTCTCGTTTGGCCATGCATGCATTGTATGATCAAATTGATGAGTTACATATAAGAGATGCTGATTGTGTAGCTTTTAAGAAAGCTTTGAGAGAAGAGATTTTCTTGAAAGATGCAAGATTGGTGACTCAGTATGCACATTTGGATGCTGATGAGCAGCAGTCATTGGAGAGTCAAGAAATTGATTTGTTTTTTAAGGCTGCAGATCCCATGTTTTAGAATAATCCGATTGATAGTTTAGAAGATGCCTCTTCTGAAATGGGGTTGAAATCAGATTAGGCTAATGTAACTAAGGTAGTGCATATGTTGGTAAACAGAGAGAGGATGAAATTAAGATGGGGTATAGGCACCACACTTGCCAGTGCTTAGAAGGGGGGTAAAATTGCAGCCAAGGCACTTGTGGCTATGACACAACAACCAGGTATACCTGTTGGTCTGACTCTTAAAGGTGATACTATGGATAAATTAATTAAGGCATGCGTAATTTGAGATTGAATTTGACAGAATTCTATGAAAAGGTTGAAAATTTGGATGTTAAGGTAGAAGAGAAGGGTCAAAAAATAGCCCAAAAACCATACAAAGAAGGATGCAAGAGGAAATGCATTTGGTGTGACAGTTTACAACATGAAAAGCGAGACTGTACAGTCTACTATGAAGCTAAAGTGGAAGCGAAAAGGTTAGTCTTTTGGAAAGATGGCAAAATACATGCAATAAAAATTGGTCTTCCAATAGAGCCAAATTTTGGAAACGGTGGCATGCAGAAGAGATTGGAAGAGATGTTAGCAAGGATAGCATTTGTTGCCATAGATGTAGCTACATATGGGTTGAGAATTGAAAGGACCGAAGAAGCTCATAAAGGAGGCATGGCTGAAGCAAAATATCAAGTTGGGATGCATGCATTAGATTGCATGGAAAAAGGCAAAATAACAAAGTCTGAATTGACTGATGCAAGTCAAAGTATATGAGGGAGAACATGATGGAGTGTACCAGTGGATTCATTTTCAGCCTATGCTTATTTGACTAAGGTTCATAATCAAGAAGCTCTTGTGGAAGAAAAGAGAAGAATAGATGAGGACACTACTAGTCCTTCTTCTTTATGCCCATCTAAGTGCATAACACAAAGTAAAATGGAGCAACAATAGAAAGAGGTTGAAAAAGCCATACCTGAGCATGTTATGGAGGACATATCTCAACAGAAGAAACAAAAAGGGAAGAAAAGGGAAAAGCAGCTCGGTTACAGGTTACAATTAGATTTGAGACTACCACAAACCTTAAAAAGGCCCTGGAGGATTGCATACTTGGTAGTAGAGTGGAATTCACACTTGGTGAAGTTCTTGGAATCACGAAGCTTGAAATTCATGATGCAATCATTGATATGTTGAAATGAAAAAGACAGTTTGATGGTGAAGTTTTGCAAGCATTGATGAAGGTTGTCAAAGACATAGAGAAACAACTTCAGAGGGAATATGATGATGCATGTAATGTTGATTTGGAGCAGGTTGATGTTGCAAATGGGTTAAATGGGAGTGTAGATAGCAAGCTTGTGGCTGAAATTGGTCTTATGGGTAGCAGTAAGCATAGAGAGAAGGCTATGTATAATGGGGATGTCCATCAATAAGTACATGAAGAAGAAGATGCTCATTTTATTCCAAGCAATCATTATTCACAAATCCATCGGGCTCGTGATACAATAGAGACAATTGTTAAAGTGGGAGAAAGAGAGATGTCTCACATAGATCTCTTGGATCATGGTTCCGAAATCAATGTTATGGCACGTATCTTGTGTGAGAATGGAGGTTGGTCGATTGATGTAGATCCAGGATGGCGCATGCAAGTAGCAAACAATTCATCATAGGATCTTTATGCGACTTGTTCGAATAATGTACCCATGACTATTGGTAGGGATGCATATCATTTTTTTTGTGCACGATTCATGTAGTTATCTAGTGATTTTGGGGTAGCCCTATATTTCAAAATCAAGGCTAGAAACAAAAGCCTCGGATGATGGTTCTTCATATGCTTGGGTTCGGAGTAAAGCCAATACAAAGGTGGTACAGTTTCTCACTATTTGTGTGAATCATCCCCGCAATTGGGATAGGCTATGTGATAATCCCATGCCACCCAATGCACGAGAGTTTAAGGGGTTTTAAAAAGCATTGATGTAAGTAGAGGCTATGGCAGTGCCTCTAGGAAGATACGTTTGCCTCCAAGAAAGGGGGAAACTGTGTTTGTGTTTGGATTGCAGGAATGGATAGCATGTATTCTTGGCAGTTTTAAGAATATTTCAACCATGTGCAGGTTGAAAAGAAATATGTAGGATGGGCTGAAAAATAGCTGAAGACATATGGTTTGATGGCTACAAATGGAGGTATTCAGGGCTGGTTGATATTGACACAGTGGCTGAAATTTTTGTAGTAATTTTAATGCTAAAAATAGGAATTTATGTTGTTACTTTAGAGATGTATGAAGTTATTCATGAGTTTGCCGAGCATGAATGTTATGGGCTGCAATATGGGCTACAAAACAGGACTGAAGCAAGGGTGGATACAAAGTACAAAACAATTGCAAAGAAGGTTAAGCATGTGGCTTTTCCTTTACTACTTAAAAGTGATGGATTGGTTGAAAAAGTGGGTCAATAGCCTAATGTACGAGATCCACATGGAGTAGGACATAAATTTGCAGCTGAAACTTTACAAGAGCTAAAGATTGGTGATACAAGCTTCCTTTTGCATGCAAAAAGAGCTTGTTTCTTGCAAATGTTGGTAAGGCATGGGAAAGCCTTTATGTTTCAGCTGAATAAAATTGGATGTGCTGATCCGACCATAGTTGCACCTATGGTGATCTTTACAGTACCTCATGTGCCATGGAATTTAAAGGCTATTCTAGTGCCTCGGATATATTTTTCTAAGCTAATGGAGTTTTTGAACGAGAAGATCAGAATGTAGATTTTGGAGCCTTCTTCAGCTCCATATTCGAATTGGTGGTTTACTGTTCCAAAGAAGAATGGTGCTTTGAGGTTTATACAAGATTTACAACCAATTAATAAAGTCACCATAAGGAATGTTGGATCCAGCCCGATAGTGGATCAATTTGAAAAAGCATTTGTAGGCAAGGAAATTTACTTTATGGGTGATTTATATTCAGGATATGATTAGTTCTAGCTTGCATTGGAAAGTTGGGATATCATTACCATGAAGACACTGCTTGGATTGGTTTTTAGGATGTGTATGCTTCCATAGGGAGCAACCAATTCAGTGGTGCATATGATGAATGCTATGCATAAAGTTTTGAGGGAATATATTCCTTAGTTGACCTTATCCTTTCTTGATGATGTGCCAATCAAAGGATGTGATATCTATGAGAAGCATAGATGTAGAAGATTTTTGGTTGATCATATTGCTGATTTGTGATAGGATTTTGAGCCATCATGAAGAACTGCATTTGACTCTATTAGGAGAAAAGTCAAATTTTGGAGTGGAGGAAGTATTAGTTGTTGGGCACATATGTGAACCATATGGGAGAAAGCCCTCACTAGTAAATATTGATGCCATAAGAGCAGGATGCATGAGACATGTTCGAATATATCCTAGGTGAGAAGATTTTTGGGCGCATGTGTCTTTTACTTGATATGGATTCCACATTTTTCTCATGTGGCTGAAAGTTTATATCAGCTCTTGAGAAAAGGGAAAAAGTTTTGGTGGGGTAAACAACATACGAAGGCAGTTTAGAAGTTAAAGAGCTTATTGATTTCAGCCCCTACACTAAAGAGAGCAAATAATGAGAATGGGAAGCCTATTATCCTCACTGTGGATACAAGCCCTCATTGATTGGGCAGTGGGTCAGGATGATGCTGATGGGAATAGGTATGCCATTCGGTTTGGAGCAAGGTCCTAAATGAACGGAAACGACAGTATTCTCAAGTCAAAAGAGAACTTTGGGATATAGTGACAGCCATTAAGTGTGATAGGGAGTATTTTATGGGAGCTCATGTAGTGGTAGAGATTGATTGTCTACCTCTATTAGGCATGATAGTAAATTTCTCAACTCCCGATATTGCCATATTACGGGGCATTGCATATATAAAGTCACTTAACCCTGATTTTTAGCATATTGCAGGTAGTAGAGAAAACCCCGTGGGCTGACATACTTCACAAGAAAGGTTTGAAGATGAAGAGAAGATGATGGAAGATGAAGAGGACGATGTGATAGGTGCTGAAAATGACTTTATGACAGAAGGGAATGAGTATGCAGCTACTATTACTATAGGTACAGATATGAAAACAACAAGTACAATTGTCATTAATGTAGGTATAGCTATGATAACAACAAATATAGCAGGTCCAACTATTGTAACATGGATTTCAGTAGTAAGAAAAGAACTTACAGCCATGGAGAAGAGATGGGCAATAGAGAGAAAGCATCATGTGTTATGCTTCAGTGAGAACACAATTTTTGGAAGAGTTGTATGAGGATGATTGGCTAAAAATAGGCCAATATCTTAGCCTCATGACAAAGAAGGCTGAGTGGTCTGAAGCTGAATTCAAAAGGATTAAAAGAAAAGCTTATGGGTTTTTCTTGAAAGATAGATATTTATGGAAGTGTGCAAGAAAAAAGGAGAGGATCTCCAGTAACATGTATTAGGAGATACGGCTTCTCAACAACAGGTGATGCAGGAGTTTCATGAAAGTTTATGGGCAGGACATAGAGGAGTTTGGGGCACATTTTCCAAGATCAAAGAGAAGTATTGGTGGTAGAACATGTATAAAAGTATGGAGCATTATGTGGAATCATGCAACGATTGTTAGATATATTCCATGGTAAAGCATAGAGATGAGTTGTAGCTGACCTATCCATTGTCTATGCATTAAAAATGGGTAGTTGATTTGGCTACCATGACTACAGGTTTATGGAATATGAGATATACTATGCTTGCACGAGACGATGTCATGATGCTGTGCATCCACCACTGCAAACCAGAGGGCACGCCTTCTTGCCAGGACTTTCATTAGTCAGCGTCACTCGTAGGTTTTTTATTTTTAGTTGTGTGCTTGCGTTTGCTTGTTATTTTGCAATTTTTCAGGTGTGTGGTTGCTTGAATCCAACCTAAGATTTTGTACACAACTTACGTGCAAATCCGTGTGCGAATAATGTGCTTGTTGTGTGTTTCTGTGTGTAGTCCAAGAAAAATCTGAAAATGATGACAAGTTCTTGAGTGTATACAGTTGGATGCCAGGTCACAAGAGAATGAAAGCTGAAATTTTACATGAGAATCCGCTGTAAAGAAGAAATCTCAAAAGAAAGTTGGAGACTTATCGAGGTTTGGGATGCCATGAAAATTAGTGTATTAAACCTTATAGCATAAGGTTTAAAAGATCTAAGTGAAATCAAGCAAAAACAACGAAGGAACAAGCTTTCAAGGGAGAATCAAATCCTTTCATGAACTGGTTTAGTCTATTTGAGTGTGAAACCTCAAAGGGGATAACTTTAAACTAGTTTCAAGGCTAGTCTAAAAAGGGTTTATGCTACCTTATCATTGGGCCAATGATGAAAGGAAGATTCTACAAAGCTTTGCAAAAAGAAGCTTATTTGTCTCTGTAAATTACGTGATACAGAAAAGTGTTTTGAAACACGAAAAACGCGTTGAGCCAGGGGAATGTCTACGCTGAATTCGATAGAGTCAGGGCATTGGGAGGATAGTCGACGTGAATACAGTCGATGCAGACAACGTTGATAAGGAAAAAGATAAAAGCTTAAAGCTTATGTTATAAGCTTGAAAGGGTGAACGGATGATGTTCGAAGAAAAGGTAATGCTATAATAAAGCTTTGTGCTTTAAGAAGTTTAAGGATGAACTACATCGACACACTTTTTGGGAGAGTCAAACTTATAAGTATATACCTGGAACTGGACTATCGTGAAAAAACATGGGCTTTTATGGAAAAGATTTCTTAAGCTATTAGGAGAGAAGAAAACTACTATTTGGAATAGGGCTCTCTGTACTTGATTGGGTGGACATCATTAACATGAATTTATAAGCAAAAATTATATTGAGCAGGGAATTGGGAGCTTATGAATGTATTAAAGATTTTCTTATGTTGGTAGCATTAAAAAAGATTTGCTGAAACAGAGTACTTGAAGCAAGAGAAGATTATTTGGATGCTCTTGATAAAAGAGATTACAAAAAGTCTAGAACTTGCTTGAATTCTTGAAGACCAGCGCTTGGATTTGGGATTTATTCATAGAAGCTCTTGTACTCCATTGAATATTGGACTTGGCATTATGTCTATGGATTTAGCTCTCCTGATTGAGCAATGGTATTGTAATCTAGCTCTGGGATATACTTAGAGTAAAATTGTAATACATTAGTTCTTTGTCATCAATCTATTGTCTTGTTCTGATCTTAATCGGATCTCCCATCTCTCTTAGTGTCTTGATGACAAGTGACAAATTCATGAACTTCTTTGCTATTTTTTGCATGACATTTTGGTGAACCCGGCGTGAAAGCGTCGCGGCTACATCGAGATGGGAGATTCTTCAGCTTCCGGTTCTATTCCACCTCCGTCTTTAGGTTTTGCAGGAACCACAGACGAGGTGATGAAGCATTATTTTATGCAACTTATGCAACAACAACATCAATAGTGGATACAATTTCAACAATAGAACATGCAGCAATTTCAGCATGAGATGAATCTTCAGCAAGCTACTATATAGGAGTCTGAGGCGATTAAAGGGCTTCAAGCAATCGAGGCCAAGTTGAAGTTATTTGATGGTTGTCAGATTTTAGAATACTTGAGAGTCTATGCATTGAAGATGGAGGTTCACGGCGTTCTTCCTCATCGTATAGGGGAGTTATTCTCGCGGATTTGCATCCCATCATTAAAAGCTCGAGTCTCTGAGACCTTCAGACTACATCCTTGATTGGGTTGATTTTAAAAAGACATTGAAAGAAGATTTTTTTATGGAGGATACAGGGATCATGAGCATTCGGGCTTTCAGGGAGTGGTGCAGGAAGCCAAATAAAGGACTTGTGGTGGCCTTACAGGTGATACTTGAGCAAAAATTGAACAACAATACTCAGGAGAATGGGATGAAAGGCTCATGGCAGGATGCGAAGGAGGCTATGACAGCACTTGTCAAGGCTGAAAGGAAAAGAGCACGAATGCAATTACATTTACTAGTTTCTTCTTTGACACCTTCACCTATGCCTTCTTCTTTACCTTCGCCAGTGACTTCAGCCTTCCCTATACCTATGCTAGTACATAAGCCTTCTGTTCTTATGCCTCTTCCTACAGCTACAGCTAGACATGCCGTAAAACCATCGATGGAGGATGTGGTTGAAGAGCTATCCAAGGGAGTTAAGGACCTTCATATTAAAATAGCGCGGATGGAACAATAGCCTTTTGTTCCAGTTCTTGCTTCAGCCCCAGTTGCTTCTTTGCCGGCTGCAAATCCACCTAGGACTGATCATGTGAGACGATGTATGTGGTGTGATAGTCCAGATCATGAAAGAAAGGACTGTCAAGAGTTTGAGGAAGCGTATAGGCTGAAATTGGTGGTATGGAAGGAAAAAAATATTTGTTTTGGTGATATAGAGCAGCAGATTCTGCTAAATTTTGGGAAGGGAGGAATGAAGAAATTGTTGGAAGAGTCCCTTTTGCGTTCTTCTTATGTGAGACGAGATGTGGCTAGAGAAGTTGCTACCTATGGACTTCGTTTAGAGTAGTTGCCGAAGGACAGATTTTCTTTACAGTCTTATGCACTACATGCTGAGCAAAAGGGAAAAGCTTCATCAACTGAACTTTTAGCCATAGGTGATGAGATAAACAAAGGGACTGGATGGTCTGATCGAGTTGATGTCTATTCTATCTATGCCTATATGGAAAAATCACAGGGATTTGATGTGCTTGTTGAGGAGAAGCGAAAAAGAGATGAAGATCAGCCTGAAGGATCAAAGAGGGTGACTAGGAGGAGCAATCCAGATTCTTGGCCTTCTTCTTCAGGATTGGAGCAGAGTATGGCTGATGTTGAGAAGCCGAGAGTATAGGATGATCAGAAACCCCCGAAGATGAAGGATCTGAAGCTGAAAAAGCAACTTGGCTTCAAGATGCTTTTCAACATTGAGACAACCACGGGTTTCTTTTTCTTTTCTTTTTTGAGGGGTTAGAACCTCTTTTTACACACCTTTGTATCAGTTTATCTTTCAAGTATATTAAGGGTCTCCTCTTATTTATACTTCAACAAGCTTCTCTAACTTCCTCACACTACCAAGAACTCCTAGGACAGCTACCTAGCAGGCTAGGAGAACAATGTCACTAGGATTTCCTTATAAAATAGGTCTTTAATGTGTGACAATGTCTTGATAGGAGGTAGAAAACTACTTCAATGTCCCTCAGATATATGTAACCAAACCCTAGGATGTCATGTCTTGATCGCCAACCCCCACAAATGAAAAGAAAATAACCCCCGCATACACATATAACACGATTAGCTTGGGGAAAACTCGAAAAGGCGACGACACTACTTAGAATGGCCATAAGAAGCTCCGGTGCAGTAAAGGCTCCTTCTAGGTACTTTGTCAAACCTATCTAATGCAATCACTAAAATAGAAAACCATTAAATGCACCCGCACCAAACAGACACATGGCCCTCTTGGTCTAACAAGATAAATGATATCACAACATAAGAACCGGCCCTCCTGGCCATAAATCATTTTACCCTAACTAAATATGGTCTACTTGGCATGCAAATTGTATTTTATCAAACTAACCAAGCTAAACCAAAGTGACATAAGGTGTGAGGGCTAGCCTCATACCACATATGCATGCCAACTTACTATAATTCTATCATTGTGTTTTAAACTTAAACTTGTTGTATATCGACAAGTCCAAGACTTTCTATTGATATACTCTTAGTATGGGCTATTCTTGTTTTTGTACTATTAGCTAAATGAATGAACTCCTTAGGCTCAAGTGTCTTATCATTCACATAGACTAGTTGTTTTAGCTTCCCAAAGGCCTCTTCTATAGAGAGATCCATGGATTTCATCTCATTTGACCCTTCCCTACTTAGATTTTTGAATGTATCATTGTTTCCACCCAAACTAGGTAGTGCTTTAATCCTAGGCCCATCACATCAATGCATCCCACAACAGTGCATACTGTTAGATGTATCATTATGGCCTCTAGTCTCATCCACTTGGGAATTGACTAGGGTATATCCACCTAGAACTCTTTGATTTTCATCTAGCACACTAGCCACACTTTAAAATATTTTGGGCCTCCAAACCCATCTCATTTCAACTATTACATGGCTCAATTAGCTACCACCACTCTTATTTTTATATTATTTCCTAATGACGGAGCTACCTCGCCTCAATTGTCGCCTATCACTTCCCCTAAAGTGGATCCTTTTACTAGATTCAAATCTAGGTGGATCTTTACCATTGTAAACCCTAGGTTCCCTATCACCCTAGTTCTCAACTGTTGCGATAGCGACAGCATACATCATCTATGTTTTGGGCCGTCATCTCATTAACATGCTTTTGTTTCAAACTTAGACCATTGATGGGTTGTTTGACCACTCAGTTTCCCCCATTACGTCTACATCAATTTCCATCTAGCTCATGGATTTGGAACATGGGATTGTTGGCTACACTAGGATGCAAGGGATCTTGGGTCTTAGGGTCTTTATAGTTAATGCTAAGATTTCCCCTAGTATGCTTCTCATTTGCACCTCCAACATGACTAACGTGCAGTAAATGTTGCCAATCCTTATGGATTTCAAGGGTGTGGAAAAATCTCCAATAGCTCCTTCAACACCCTTGAATGTATCTCTCATAATCATCTACTTGAACCTTTGCCTTCTTCAGTGACTTAGAGTTTCTCATCCTGAATTGGAACCGCATATTTATTTCCAAGAAGCTGACCAAGAGTTCACCAAGCACATATTTTGGTAATTGACTGACTTTCCTTAGCCAAGGCTTCAAAATGTCATCAAAGGCTCTATTGAGTGTTGAAATGACTTGTTTTTTGGCTGATTTTTGTTGTTTTTGAGAGCTAAATGGTTGATTTTATGGGATGATTGGTTGATTTGGAAGTGGTTTGAGAGTGTTTTGGATGATATTGATTGTTTTTTGGAAGATCATGATGTTTGTTGATGGTTTTGTGATGTTCTGATAGGTTCTGAATGGTTCTGTATACCTTCTGTTTTGTTCTGTTTTGGTCTGTTTTGTTCTGATTGTCTTCTGTAAGGAGGGATGGAGTATTGATTGATGAAGAATGAGATATGGTGAAAGCTTATTGAATGGTTTGTGAGAGTTTGAAATGGGTTGAGTATAAGTTATGTGGTTTTGATGACCTTCTGTAACCTTCTGTAGGTCTTCTGTAGAGCTTCTGTTTCTGTTCTGCTTCTGTACTGTAACTGTTTTGGTACTGTTCTGTAGACTGTTCTGTAAGTGTTCTATGGAATGTATGTATGACTTTTGGGAAAGTTTTCTAGCCTTGGAAAGAGGTAAATACAAGTGCAAAAGAGCTGAAAGAAGTGGAAGAAGTAGCTGTTGAAGACTCAAGAGAAGACTAGAGTGAAGTGACAGTAGTGAGCTATGAAGAGACACTGTAGTGGCTCTGGTGACCCTTCATATCAGACATACCTCTTGGGAGGGGTATCCACGACCTAAGAGTGATTATTGAGAGTGATTTTTGAGAGATTGTAGTGAGGATATGATGTATTATTGATGGAGTGTGTGAGAGAGAGTCAGAGATAGCCAATTCTATTAAAACAGAGTGATTGTATATGAGAGATTGAGAGAGAAGACTATGAAGATATTGAAGATGAATACTATGTGATGTATTTCCATTCAAAGATGGTGTACTTCTTTGGTTTCTTTGTTCTATTGATGGATTTTGTGAAGATATTGAAGAATATGGTTGATTCTATTAAAACCGTGGGAGATTTACATGATGCTGCATGAAGATTTGTTGTGCCTGGTGTTCTTTTCTTTGTTGTGATCATATGAAACATGATAAACAAGCTTGTTGATGTTACAAGATAGATTTTCTTGCAAGAGAATTCCCTTTTCCTTGGTGTTCCTCTCGGGGCTCCATGTTTTTGGTGCGCAGCTGGGGAAACTTGCCATCAACAAGCACCAAAAGAGGCTGAAAATGAAGGAAATGGCATTGCCAAGAAAAGAAGAATTCAATGGATGTTTGTAAAGTTCCTTCTTCTAGTGAAGAGTTGGAATTTCTCATAATCAAAGCCACTTTCCACAAGAATTTCATCCCACAATGGCGGAAACACATTACCATCATGATGCATGCTCTATGTAGTGGACAGTTTCCTCTTCCTATTGAAGCAGCAGAAACTTGCATCTTGGTGGCAAATTGTTTGGGAACAAACTGAAGAACAGAAACAGGGAGAATGAACATCCATGGAAGATTTGGCATTCATTGAGAAGTTTCCAGACAACATCAAGTGGGAGATTGTGAAGAAGCTTCAGGAGTCTTGGTCTGTAGAGGTTCACAGGGACAAGAAGGAAAAGAGTTGGAATTTGTTCGTGGATGCTCAACAACAAGATACATGGGATGCTTGGTGTACTGATAATCTTCTGTTTGTTCAATTAGCAACCCACTGGAAGTTGGTAGAAAAAGTGTTTTTCACAACATACACTGTTGAAACCATCAGAAGCTGGCACTACTATGATGATGGCACCACCACCATGCTTAGACGTATGCATTTTGACACCTTCAGAACCGAATACCTTCCTCTGTGCAGTGGCATTAAAGCAGAATTTAGGGACGTTGAAAAGAAAGAAGTAGAAGAAATGTTGGCAAGAGAGTCCTCCAGAGACTGAAGCCTTCTGTTAACCCTCTGTGGAGCACTAACAACATAGTGGAGCCAACCCCCTGATGAATGACGCAATAAAAAGGCAAGCGTTAGAACGAGTCCAGAGGTACGTGAGAAGAGAGAAAGCAAGAATCAGAGCCGAGAGCGAGCTCGCAGCAGAAGCCGCCTTTGACGCCCTTGCGGAACTCTTTACAGAAGTCCCAATGGCACATCAAGCCCTTCCTCCTCCTGCTGGAGGTCCACTTCCAAGCCAGATCCGTCCTGGAAATATTGATGACAGACCAGCAAATGTAGTCCCATTGCCAGTTTTTAAGGGAGAGTACAATGAAGACCCCGATCTTCATGTAGCAGAGTTTATGGTAGCATGTGTGGCTAACAATGCCAGAACCCCTGAGCATTGGTTAGCAATATTCCCCGCCACTTTCAAGGGCGCGGCGTTTCAGTGGTATGAGAGACAAGCAGCAGGAACTTTTGGCACATGGGACGACCTGAAGTTGGCCTTCCTCACTAAATTCAGGCGTGAAGGCTTTGAAGAGCGGATGAGAGAGGAATTTATGAACCTAAGTCAGTCCTCTGGAGAAAGAGTGGAAGCCTATGTCTCACGAATGGAATCCATCCTCAAGAGGTGGACTAACCATAATCTAGATGATGGCATTCAGAAGGGAGTGTTTCTCAGAGGATTACAACCAGAAGTCCGTAAGTTTGTGGAGCTGCAAAGACCGGCCACAATGCAAGCTGCAACAGAAGGTGCAAGAATGTACGATGAAGTGGAAGCTAGATTAGCAATGAATACAGGAAGAGGAGTCCTACCTCCTCTGGTGCCAGGAATGATGTACCCACCAAATGCAGTCCCAGGGACTGTTCCTTATCCCTACCAACAGATGCCCCCGATCTCACAGTACAGTGCACCAAATCCACAGTGGCCACAATCCATGCCTCAAATGGTGGTTCCACCACAACAACCATGGTCTCAACCAATTTCCTCAATGCCAAATCAGCAGCAACAGTGGAACCCTACCAACTGGAGTCAACAGCCAACAGTTCAAACAGGAGCCCTAAATCAGAACCAGAACAGAGACCCCTCTGTACCAACCCAACCAGTTTATGCAGTGATTACAGAAACTCCTCAAAACCCTCCTACCAGTACGTCCGGAGGAGAAAGATTGAAGGATTATTTATCCAACTCAGTTGCAAACATCAAAAAGGAGTTGATGGATGTGATTACAGAGCAACTACAGACGCTAAAAGTGAACACATCAAGCATATCCAACGTTGCAGGAGCAGGAAGAGATGTGATGCGGTCAAATACTTGGTGTGGTAAGTGTCATCAAGCAGGCCATTTAGCCACTGAATGTACACGGAAACCAACAATCCCTGGGGCCTTCTGTTCCTACTGTTTGCGGAAGAACCATACAAAGGACATTTGCTCTCTGAAGGAGATGCATGATAGGAGAAGAAAGGAAGAAGACGCAAGATTCAACTTGCTAGAATCCAAAATGACAACACAAGATATTGGACCCAAGCCTAGAGAGTTTGGTCCTAATTTCGGACCCAGAAGATTTCCTTCCCAAAGTTACAGAGGAAGACAGTCTGGCGGTGGTCAGAGATCAGAAGTGGAGTGTTACAGATGCGGAGAAAAGGGCCACATCTCACCAAACTGTCCAAATCCTCGAAGGTCAGTGGATTACAAGCCTTTATGCATTCGATGCAAAGGAGAAGGCCACACTGCAAAAGACTGTCCAAGCCCAGCCCCAGTGAAAAACAGTGCTACTGATAGTCCGTCCAAGGTCCAAGAGCCTACCTCCAATTTGGTAGAATTGGAAGTTGCTGCCATCACGCGTGCAAAGCAGAAGGAACCACCTACCCAGAAAGAAAATAGCCCTCCGGCCAGAACAGTGAAGTTCAATCTTCCACCAGAAGAACAGAACAGAACAGAGCTTAACAGTGCCGTACAGAGCCCTACAGTGCCACAAAGAGTTATAGAGACAGTTACAGAGACAGGACCAAAGGTCCAGGATACAGAAGAGGAGGAAGTGCCACAAGTGGCAGAAGAAGTTCCTGTAATTCCTCTGATGGAAGAAAGAGGGAAAATGAAAATAGGTGTTGCCCCATTCCCTAACCGATTAGAGAAGCCAGTGGATCCTATTAAGGAATACGATCTGGTCAGAGATCTAGATACCTTTAAACCAAACCTTACATTCCGACAATTATTGATGTTGTCTCCCAGTTGCCGAAAACGGTTCAAAAGTATACTGACGAAAAGACGTGGCTTAAGGATTGCTCCCTCAACAGTAACAAAGTCCAACAAGGCTCCAGAGCCTGTAAAAGAAGTGGATGTGGGTAATGCTTTCCTAGATCCGGGTACTCCAGAGACTGGCGTATGGATAGAAGGTTGCTTCATCGCAAATGCACTAATTGATGGAGGCTCATCAGTGAACATTATGACGGATGTGACGATGAAGGATCTAGGCCTACAAGGTGTGCAACCAACCCAATGGCTCATCAGACTGGCGGATCAGAGTAGAATCAAGCCTTTGGGCATTCTTCCATATGTGAAGACTACAGTGGCTGGAAAAGATTATTGGTTGACCTATTTGGTGGTGAAGCCAAACTCTTATGGTACATCCTATCCTCTGTTACTGGGCAGACCATGGCTTTTTGAAGCCAGAGCAAGGACGGATTGGTTCAAAGGAACCTTGACCTTGGGCAGAGGACCCAACAAAGTGGTGCTGAAACTGTATGGTTCTCAAAAAGGACATGGCTCCACCTCCTTGGAATTATCTTCTGATTCCCCTAACGAGGCTACGGATGGAACATCAGCAGACGAAGATGCTGTCAAACAGATCCTTCCTAAGAAAATAGTGGCACATTCCTTAACAGTGGATACAGTAAGCCGACTTCCAAAAGATGCAAAGCCATTATCAATGGGTGAATACTTCCTGCCTGAACCAGGAATGACTTCTGAAATCACTTCTGATAGTGAGATAGAGGCATGGATGTACTGCTCTCCCTGTTACATGGCCACAGCAGAAGCAGAAGCAGAAGCCGAGACAGAGGCAGGAGAGGAAACAGAGAATCTGTTCTTCTGTTACAGAGCTCCTACAGAAGCAGAAGCAGAAGCAGAAACAGAAGCAGAGGCAGAAGTAGAAGCAGACGCAGAGACAGAGATAGTAGAGGATGAATATGATATGGACGAAGAGGATTATGCAAGTGAAATGGAAGAATCTATCCCACCTGAAGAGGATACATTTGAGGAAGAAGTTCCAGAAGCATCAGAAGCCGATGAGCTCATGCTATGGGACAGAATGGCAATGGTACCATTTGGTTTGGTAAATGGATCTTCTCATATGCAAAACCTTTATAAGAAATGGGTTAAGAAGAACAAGCCGTCTTTCAGTAGTGGCTCATGCCGTCCTAACCCATCCGTGCCAAAGAAGGATGATGATGATGCACCGTGCCAACAAGCACCAGTCCCATCAACCCAACAAGCATCAGAGGGTCCCTGTTATGTGACGTTCCTGGATGTGTTATCATCAGAAGATGAATCTTCAAGCCACGAGGTAATTAATTTTGAAACCAAACCCGAAACAGCGCTTATCCCATTCCAACGTCTTAAGGAGCAACCTAAGTCTCCACCAAAAGAAGAAGTTGGTTCTAGTGGGACATCAGAAGAGGATACCACTCCCTTGAAGGAGTCGGATCTGTATCCAGAAGCAGTCCGCGGGACCTTCATCTGTGAAGTAGAAGGTGAAAGGCAGTTAACCTTTGTGGATGCAGAAGGCACTGAACGCCACTTGAAGGTGGGTAGCAGTCTCCCAGAAGAGGAGTTGTCAACCTTGTACAACTTGTTGAAAGAAAATTTGGACGTGTTTGCATGGTCTTACAAAGACCTAAAGGGGATTGATCCCACAATATGTCAACATCATATTGACTTGGAGCCTGATGCCAAGCCAGTACGGCAACGACAGAGGCGAATGAACCCGAATTATTCCACATTGGTGAAAGCGGAGCTGCTGAAGCTTCTGGAAGCCGAGTTCATTTATCCAGTGGCAAACAGTGAATGGGTTTCACCCATCGTGGTTGTACCCAAGAAGAATGGCAAATTGCGAATATGTGTGGATTTTCGAAAGCTTAATTCCAAGACAAAGAAGGATCACTTTCCTATCCCTTTCACAGACCAACTGTTGGACACAGTGGCAGGACATGAGCTTTATTCCCTTCTGGATGGATTCAGTGGATACAACCAAGTCCAAATCGCAGAAGAAGACCAATCCAAAACAACCTTCACCACAGAATGGGGGACCTACGCTTACCGAGTGATGCCATTTGGGCTCTGCAATGCCCCTGCTACTTTCCAACGAGTCATGATGGCTGCATTTCAAAATCATCTGCATGACTTTATTGAGGTATATTTGGATGACTTCTGTGTCTATAGTTTGATTAGTGAACATTGGGGACATTTGGAACAATGCTTTGACCGATGCCGGGAGTATGGGATTTCCCTCAACCCCGACAAATGCATCTTTGGGGTCTCTTCTGGAGTCTTGTTGGGCCACATTGTCTCTGCACAAGGGATATCACCAGACCCTGCAAAGATCGAAAAGATCTCAGCTCTGCAAGCACCCACCAACCTCAAACAGTTGAGGGGATTCCTAGGCCATGTGGGTTACTACAGAAGGTTTATAGCCCATTTTGCGACAAAGGCAACTTCCTTGCACAAGCTCCTGAGGAAAGATGCAGAGTTTACTTGGACAGAAGAATGTGACAAAGCCTTCCACACTCTGAAGCAGTGTCTGATAGAGGCACCCATCCTGCAACCTCCTGATTGGACGAAAGAGTTCCACGTACACACTGATGCATCAATTGAAGGCTTAGGTGCTGTCCTCTGCCAAAAGGGCTCCTCAAAGCTGGATCAACCGATCTATTATGCAAGCCGAAAAGTCACTGATAGGGAACGGAACTATACAGTGACCGAGCTGGAGTGCTTGGCAATGGTGTTTGCCCTGGAGAAGTTTCGCCATTACCTCCTATCTACCCACTTTAAATTTTATGTGGATCATGAGGCCCTGTCCTTCTTGATGAACAAAGCAGATGTGAAAGGACGAATGATGAGATGGCTCCTTCTATTCTAGGAGTTCGACTTTGAGGTGATTACTAAGCCTGGTCGTTCCCATGTTCTGGCTGATCATCTGTCGCGTATCCCACAAACTGCAGACGAGGAGCAGGATGATCCAGACCTCCCTGATGCTTCCCTATTCTTGGTGGAAACTGTAACTCCCTAGTATGCAGACATTGCCAATCTACTGGCAACCCAACAATACCCTCCTGGTATTTCTAGTCGGGAAAGGAAGAAGCTCATGCTAGAATCAGCCCCATACACCCTGCTAGGTGGTGCACTGTACAAGAAGGGCAAAGATGAAGTGCTCCGAAGATGTGTTGCAGGAGATGAGATTGGGATTGTTTTGAAGGCTTGCCACGACGAGCCATGTGGAGGTCACTTTGCAGGAGAAGCTATGGCCAGGAAGGCTCTGTTAGCAGGATATTGGTGGCCTACCATTCATAAGGATTCCTATATTACTGTAAAAGATGTGATGCTTGTCAAAGAATGGGGAAACCCACCAAGACAAGTGCCATGCCACTGCAACCTATCCTTCCCTTAAAGCCGTTTGAGAAGTGGGGCATCGACTTCGTAAGTCTGATCGACCCTCCTACCAGAAGGAAACAGAACAGATACATCCTCGTATGTACAGATTATGTCACAAAGTGGTGTGAAGCTAAAGCCCTCAAGCGGGACGATGGTAACAGCGTGGCCCTGTTCATGTACGAGAATATCATCACCCGTTTTGGCAGTCCCTTAGAGCTGGTAAGTGACAGAGGCACGCATTTCCTTAACAAAGTCATGGAAGAGTTGACAGAGTTGTATAAGATCCGCCATCGCAAGTCCACTCCTTATTACCCCAGAGCTAACGGCCAAGTCGAAGTCACCAATCGCATCCTCTGCTCGATTCTGACAAGAACAATTGCCGCACATCGTCGTGATTGGGATGATCGACTTACAGAGGCCCTCTGGGCGTACAGAACCTCCCATAAAGCAGCAACGGGACAAACACCTTTCCAGTTGGTGTATGGTACAGAAGCTGTTTTTCCTGTTGAACTGGAACTACCCTCTTTGAGAGTGGCGATCAAAGAGCGTTTGGGGGATGACGATTCACTGCAACGCCGTCTCCTGCACTTGGAATGTTTGGATGAAATTCGTAGGATGGCTCTACAGTGCATGGAAGCCACGCAAGCTCGACGCAAGGCTTACCATGACAGTTTCATCAAGCACAAGGAGTTCCAAGAAGGTGATTTGGTCCTAGCCTATGATTCACGCTTTGGCAAGTTTCCTGGCAAGCTCCAACAGCGGTGGATGGGCCCCTATAAGGTACTTGCCGTCAACCCTAATGGTTCTGTCCAAGTGCAGACCGTTGATGCCTCTGATGATCCCTTTCTGATCAATGGATATCGCCTGAAGAAGTACTTTCCTCCTTGGGGATCTTGACAATTACGGACACTTGATCTTTTCCCTCGTTGGCGCGGCACTGTACTTCTTATGATGCTACTTCTGATAGCCGTTCTTCAGCCACTTCTGATGAGGTGGACGTAACCCTCTGTCCCCTCAAAACCCCCTTCTAGCCTTGATCTCTTATCCCCTATTTTTCACCAGCGACAGTACAGAGGTTGGTTTTGACAAATGGTAGTTCTGCCATTCCCTTGCTTAATATTGAATAAAAAAAGGAAGAAAGAAAGAAAAAGAAAAAAAGAAGAAGAAAAAAAACAAAACATATCGGTCATGGGAGAAAAGGACTTAGGTCCCTGTCATGCCGACCTATTCTTCGAGAAAAGGTGGAAACACCCTCGGGAATAGGGGGAAAAAAAAAAAAAACAAACAAAGAAGAAAAAGAAAAAAAAACAAATAAACAAATCTGTTATGAGAGAAAAGGAAGCAATTCCCTGTCATAGCAGGCCTCGTTCCAAGAAAAGGTGATAAACACCCTTGGGCGAGAAGCTGGCTGTGGAAAAGGTGGTAACACCCAGCAGTCCAGAAAGTGGATTCATTGATTGATATCCCTCGGATCCAATTCCGAAGCTGCCTCCCTTGGTACGCTGTGTCATGGGTCTCTTTGCAAAGTAACTAACTGTCCTCTAGTAGACGACATATTCCTATCCAACACAATGTTCGAATTTGATGGCTACCTCCCTGGGTACGCCTCCTCAACAACTGATGACGCGATCTTCATCGACAAACAATCGAGTGATGTGAGCTTTCATCCTAACCGGATGGGGAAGTGAGTATGGGCTGCCCTCCTGTATCTATCAACAGAGAGTGAGACAGAGGGTGGGGCGAGAGACCAGTCTTTTCCCTTCAAATCGAATGAGAGGTGAGAAGTGTGAATGAAGTGTTGCACGCACGGGATGGGCCTCTCAAAGCACAAAGTACAATTTGTTTCTGTGCACTACACCATAAGGCTCCCTTGCCTTCCTTCTTGCACCGTATGCCGGCACAGGGCGGGATGCACAGTTGCACCATCAAATGCGCACAAGGCATACAATCTTTGCACAAGTGATTGTGAGGATTACATCAATGGGTTTCAGGAAAAGGCTGCCCTTCTGTATCTATCAAACAGAGCGTGAGACAGAGGGTGGGTTGAGTGTGACTGGAGTTTCTTCAATCATTTACCGAGAGGTGAGATTGAGGGACGTTACGACACTTGGAGTCAGGTATGTTTCCGTTTCCCTATGCACCCACGGGATGGGTCTTTACCGTCAACACAAAACACATCACCTCGTTCTGTACACTGCACTGTAAGGCTCCCTTGCCTTCCTCCTTGCACTTATGCCAGACGGGCGGGATGCACTAATGCACCATCAACTGTGCACCCTGGCATACTCCTTCTACACCATTCCCCCCTTGTCGATTCCTCAACCGGGTATGAGATATGGGTTTTAATCATGCTTCCTCGAGTGATATTAGTCATGGGGCGAGTGACTGTTCTTTCATTTCAATTGAGTGACTGTGAGTTGAGTGCAATATCCCTCATCATCGACGGATTTCTTGCGATTCCTTCCATCAGCTACCTCCCTGGGTGCTGCCGTGTGGTCCCTGCCATGACGAACGTGTGCTGTGAAGATGCCTTGGTCCCTCCTGCAGTCGACAACCACACTGGACGTGCCATCGACACTCAACCTTAATTCTGGACGAAACGGGCCAAGTTTTTCTAACCCTACACTTTGGTTTCTTCGTGCCGGTCATGTTTTCAGTGTGGGGAAGTTAGTGGATGGTCTGTGGCATGGTCCTAGGTCCCTGTTGCTCGGTTAACCCTATCCGTTAAGGTCTTAAGTGTGGGGACGCGTCCCTGCGCGTCTACATTGCCTACTCATTTGCATATGCCTTAACCTGTTCATGCATGAATGCCTTGCCTTGCTTTTACCCTCCTGGGGTCCCTTCCCACCCGCCCGGTTATGTTCCACCCACCCTTGGGGCTGTTCCCTTGCAGTTTTTCTTCATTCCCTGATTTTGAGGTCCTGCCATGTGAATGCATCCTACGTTCACTAAAGTCCAAATCCAACCTTATAGCCTTGTTCCTCCCTTTGAACTGCTCATTTTTCCTTTTTACCTACCCCTGTTCCGGTGCACGGTTTTTGAGTTATTAATTTTTGAAACATTTTACGTAATTTAGACGGTTTTCCATGTGAACGCGCTTTTCTTGTGTCGGAACCATGATCTGATGTCATAGCCCTGACCAAAGCTTTTCCCCTGACATTTTTCCTTTTTATTCCGCATCATTCCGATACACGGTTTGTCCGTTATTAATTTTCCGGGTTTTCACGACTTTTTCATGCGTATTTTTGATATTTTTCCATGTGAACCTGCCCTATTTGCATCGGAATTCCAATTTGATTTGACAGCCGTGTCCCTCGTGCCTTCCCCTACCTTTTTCCTTTTTCCTCCACCCTTTTTCAACGTTCCGTTTTTTCCTTATTAAATTTTAAATGAGTTTTCGGGAGTCTTTTTGGAGTTTTTCACATGTGCACCCCTCCTACTTCCGCCGGAACTGCAGTTTAACGTGATAACCCTGTGCCACTCCTTCCTGCGGACATTTTTTCTTCTTACTGCATGTCATTCCGGTAAACGGTTTGTCAAATATTAATTTCCGATCCCATTTTCGGGTTTGTTTTTTGGGTTTTTCCCATGTGAATGCGTCTTATCTCAATCGGACTTATGTTTTGACAGGATAGGATTGTCGGGCACATCTTTCTGCACAGTTTTCCTTTTTTCTGCACCTCATTCCGATGCGCGGATTTTTCGCTATTAATTTTCAATTGTGTTTTTTGGTTCGTTTTTTGTGTTTTTTGCACGTGACCGCCTTTACCCCTCCCGGAACCCCTGTCCCATATTTTTCTTGTTTCCCCCCTGTCGTCCTGCCCACTTTTCGTTTTTACGATATTTCGTTTTGACATCCGGATTGGGAGTTATGAATTTTTCTTTATTCTTACGTTTTTTCTCGCACTCATTTTGCGCGTGAACGCGCCCTTTTTCGATTTAACGCGTCTCCACGCGCCTCGGTCGTGTCCGCGTACCCCGTACTGTCATCCCCGCGTCATTTCAATCCCGTCACGGCAAATTTTTTTACCCCGCCCCGCGCACGTGCGCGGGACGAGGATCCGTCCCCTCTTGAACCCGCCCATCCTCCCTTACCCCTGCCCACCTTTTATTTAACCAAAACCTAAAACATACTTAATTAATTAATTTTTTATATTTAAAAAAAAAAAAACCTACCCAACGGACACCCTTCCCCCCCCCCGACTCTCAACCAACTTCTCTCTTCTCTCTCTTCTCTCTCTTTCTCTTTCTTTCTCTCTCTCTCTCTCCCTCTCTGTGATCGCCCGACCTTCTCTCCTCCCTCTCCCTTCTTCTTCCATCTCCACCTCCTCTCCCTTCTCTCTCCTTCTTTTCTCTCCCTCTCCTTCTCTCTCTCTTTCTCTGCGCCTTCTCCCTCTTCTTCCTCCTCCTCTCCTTCCCTCTTCTTCTCCCTCCTCTCCTTCCCTCTTCTTCTTCCTCCTCTCCCTCTCCCTCTTCTCACGCCCCCCCCAGCGCGTTCCACCTCTCCTCTCCCTCTCCCCCTCCTCCTCCACAGAGCGCCCCCCCAGCGCTGTCCTACTCCTCCTCTTCCCCCCCCGTTTGCCGTCAGTCGCCGCCGTCGCCTTCCAAGCTCGCCGCCGTCGCGTTCTGCCCCGCCGCCGGATCGTCAGTCGCCGCCGTCGCCACCACGACCGCCGCCCCGTCCGCTGTCGCCGCCACCTCGCCGCCACAGCACCGCCGGTTCGCCCACCTCCACCGTCGTCGCCTCCCTCCACCCTCCACCTCCTACCCCACCTCCTCCTCAGGTTCCTAACTAACCTAATTAACACTTAACTAATCTATTAAACATTAACTTAACTAACCTAGTTAAACACTAACCTAACTGACTTAGGTAAACACTGACCTAACTGACTTAGGTAGTGTAGACTTAACTGATTAGCTTAACTTACCTGACTTATGCCTTATGACTAATGCGACTAATGTGATTAATGTGACTTAATTAATCACAACATTATTTTTTCCCTAAAAAAATTTCAAAAAATTTTCTAAAAATTCCTTCTGTCTTTTGCCAATTTTTGGACCTTTGTCTGCTAGGAATTGCCTTCCCTATAATTTCAGAAAAATCCATTTTTCCTAAAATTACCCATAAATTGCCAAAAAAAAATGAAAAATCATTTAAAAACTTGTAAAAAATTCTAACAAATTCTAAAAACATTTTAAACAAATTTCCCTCACCTCCCTTGCTCATTTTCCATTTATTCAAACATAAAAAAATTACAACTAAAAATTAAATAAAATAAATAAAATAAAAATAAAAAACCAACATAAATCACCTTAACACATCTGCTAAGGTGTTCATTGTTGTTTCATCAGTGCTTTTTGCTTTTCCTTTCCTGGGACTCTTCCGTGCGCATTCCTGCATTTCATACACACCCCTTCCAGGTATTTATTTTATGTGCTTTATTTTTATTTTCCCCCTTAATCACAATTAATTGTTAAAATAAACCCTTTAATTCACCCACCATGGCACGCGCATTCGCGCTAAACACACATTTTTTTTAATTAAAATCAACCAGCCGTTCACTTAGCACGCGCTACGTGCGCTACAGAGGCACTCTAAAATTTTAATAAAATCAACTAGTCGTCACATGAGCACGCGCTGGCAAAAAAGCGCTCCACATCGCCTTAATTATAATTAATGAATTGCATTTAGAGACCCAGTCGGGAATCGAAGTCCGAGACTCGTATAAAAGCACCGGTTTAACCTAATAATTGGTAATTAATTTTATAATAAGGAACCGCCGTTTTCTTATTAAGGTTTATCACCTAATAAAAATTCACCCATTTTTAATAATTGATTCAAATCAACCCTTCATTAAATAACTCCCCCCTCACTGCACTTAATTCCCTTTTTAATAAACCGTTTCGTGGGATGGGTATACGCAGTTCTTAGTGTTGTTTTCCATGGTCCAGTCTTGGTTCTATCACAGATGTCGTATTGATATGTGTCGGATATGGTATGGTTTTGGTTTCATGTCTTAGTTACGGTTACGGGTACGGTATGTAGTTTTTTTCTTTTGTTGCCTGATACGGGGTTCAGGGTGTTTGTCTGATGCATCGCATGAAGCTTTCGGTCGCATTTGTCTCAAGGTCATGTCAAATTTTTTCTAGGATGTGGTTTGCTTGGGGTTAGTAGGTCGTGTCACGTTTTGATTGCTAATTCTCTTATCCTTGGATTTTTGTCTGTTGGTTTGCAGGCTTTCTCCTTGATTGTCTGTGTTTGTGGTGTGTGTGTAACCATCTGAATGGCGCCTTCTCATGCTCCTCCCCCTATCCAGTACATCCCACTAGTTAGTAGGGATTACTCGTCCCTACTTACTTTTGAGCCTCTCACGAAGGCAGGACTTGCTGCTTTTGTGGCCACTCCTTTTCCATTACTTCCAGAGGATCCGTCCGTATGTGATGAGTTCCTGGCCTCTTACAGCAAGAAGACAGGAGTAGTCCAAGGCATGTCTATGACATTGACGTCTCGAGGCTTAGGGAAGGCTCTGTCCTTACCCTCCAAAGGAGAACCTTTTGTGACCACTCGACAGCTCTTCTCTAATGAAGAGATTCTCAAACTGTTGCAGAAGCAGACAAGGGAAGTCCTTGATGTCAAGAAAGTGATAAACTCTTCAGGAGTTTCGTTTTCTATGATCACTGATCCCGTCTGGAAGACGATGTGCCAGTTCCTTCAGGACAGGTTCATGCCTGCCAAAACGCCGTCCCACTATTTGTCCAAAGAGCTTTTCACAGCTTCCAGGATGGTGCTAAAAGGAGTTGCCATTGATTGGAGCACATACCTCCTTACTAAGATGGATCAGCATTTTGTTAAAGTCACGAGGGGTAATGTTACCAATGTTACCTATGGATCATATTTGTCTGCCTTCTTGACCTATTCAGGTTTACAGAAGACTGTGCCTCCACCTCCTCCATCAGATCCAGTACCTCCTCCTCCACCTTCAGAAGAGTCAGCACCTATTGACATTGAGGATGATGATTCTCCGCCTCCCCTGGTCATCCAGCGCAAACGCTTGAAGAGGGTAGCGGACAAAGCCCCTGCTGTACTTCCCTCAGTGTCTATCCCTGCTACTTCTGGCAGTGAACTCCCTAGGTATCTCACTTGCAATAACCTGTTCAGAGCACATAGAGAAGGATCCTTGGAGATCTCAGTTCCTTCCCTGAATAGTCTCATTTCAGGAGATGCCATTCCTTTCCTCTGCAAGGATATTCAAAGTTCCATTGAGTTGTCAGTGACAGCCTGTGTTCAACAGCTGTACGCGTCTTTCTATGAGGAGCTCATGCAGTCCAAAGACCAGTTGCATAAGGCAACATCTGAGTTAGCTTCTGCTAAGGATACCCTAGCAGATCTATTTAAGCAAATGGAACAGCAAACCCACCTGGTTGCCACTCAAAGTGATGAGATTTCTTCATTAAAAACCCAGTTATTTGAGGCTCAGTCACAGGTTACTAGCCTTTCAGCAGAGAAGGAGAGGATGTCCAACGAAGCGAAAGAATTCCAAGTTCTTTTAGATGACAAGCTTTCAGCTTTACAGATGGCTAATGACACAATGGCCAACCAAGCCTCCCAAATCCGGCAGTTGCAAGATCAGCTTGCAAAGTCCCGCTCTGTTCCTCCAAGCCCTCCTGTTCCATTAATTCCTTCTCTTTCACAGCAGGATTTGGCTGCCTTACAGAGACAGGCTACTTTGTGCCCTTTATTCCAAGACAAAGTGGAAAGATTGCAGTCCAGAATGGACTTGTTATGGTCTACCTTTGAACAATTTCAGGAATATGTCTTACCTGACCATTCTTTCTTTGTCCACTACCACTTACAGAAGCTGGTCTTCTATATGAAGCTTTCCACGATGGATTTACCTTTTCCAGAGGATGGCTGGAGTGGGGCTTGGTCTGCTGAGTTGTTGACAGAGGTAGTCAGAATGCTCTTTGAAGATTCTGTCACGCCAGACACCATGCTGATGTCATACATGTATCTCCGAGGAGATTTGTTAATTCCAGATGAGGTAGATATGGCATGGTATGTGGGGGATGTGGTCTTACAGGCTGTTCTCTATGTCAATCATTTGGAGTTGCGCATAGCTGATATGTTCCAAAGTTATTCCTCCAAAGTAGCTGCTTGTCAGGATAATTCGTGGCATCCTATGATTGATTTGGTGGTCCTCAATCAAAGACAAAATACAGCTCCTACCTTTGTACAGAGTACTAACCAACTGAGGATGGATCTCTTAACCTATCTTTCCAAACATAATCCATTTGATGCTACTTTCTTTGATGCCTATCATAGACGATCTCTCTTGGGACCTTCTGTTCCTACCCTCCTTTATTACCAACAATTGGCTCACCGTTATGCTATATATTTTTCCCTTTGTCAATCTAATTCCACAGTAATTTTACCACTTCTTTTTCAACCTTCAAATTTCCCTCAAATTCCTATTTTCACTTACTGTTCCTTTATTGAGGATAGGGTATTTTCCCCTTCTCCACCCTGTCCTTCACCCCTTATAAATGTACCCTCTACATTTCCTATTTATCAGTTAACACCGTTCCTTAGTGATTCCTTACAAATTTCTGCCACTCCTTCTTTAACCTTTTCTTCCTTTTATGATTTTTCTTATCCTTCCCTACATCCACTTTCCCTTATTCCATTACCCTCTCCTAACACTTCCATATCTCAACCACCTCAGTTGGTTAGTGATTGTGACGGTTTTGATACTCAGATTTCCAGAAGAAGGGGATGGAGTTCGGATGATTGCCTTACAGGACCGCAGATTAATTGTCCAGTAATTCCAGGGGAATGGACAGCTTCAAGTCAAGCTTATCAAAACTATGTTCATTTTGCCCAACAATATTCACAGTCTGTAGATCCCTCAGTGAGATTAACTGCTCACTTTGCTTGGTACCTGGCGTATATGCATAGGCATTCTCATACTGATTCAAAGCCTATCCCAAAGTTGTGCATGAATGTCAATGTTAGCATTGATTCCCAACAGTTGGAGATACTGTATTTTCATGCCCTCTGTTTGCCTAGCAGATACTTGGTCCTGTTGGAAAGGATGTGCTGTCTCCAATTTTTCCAAAATCCTCCTAAAAACTTTGTAGATGAATCCTTATCTATGGATCGATTCCGACAACATCAATCTTTTAAGAGGGATCATCTTCATTGATGCCTTTCCAATGTATGGTGCAAGCTTTTTAATGCCAAACTCTTCTTTTTGAGAAAGTCATTCAGATGGTTGTGTTGTGTATTAGTGTTGTGAGTTCATTTATGTCAAACGAACGTGGTGGTTTCCTATTGGATTTTGTGTACGAGCTATGTTTTGGAGATTTGTCGAGATGGGGTCGTGGGTGGAGAGTTGAAGATGAAGATGAAGAAGAAGAAGCAAACTCTTATATCCTTTACAAATTTGTGGTGATTTTTAGTTTGATAAGAGGTGTTAATGTATAAAGGGTTTTCCTTTCTTCGTATTTTTATATCAGAAACAGATTATAAGTTGGGGTCGTGGTGGATGGATTCTTTGTGAGAAGATATTGAAGATCAAAGTGAAGCTTTGAAATGAACTTGTATTCCCTTTTTCCTGGGTCGCGAGGACGCTTCCTTATTAAGTGTAGGGATATGTTGAGTGTTGAAATGACTTGTTTTTTGGCTGATTTTTGTTGTTTTTGAGAGCTGAATGGTTGATTTTATGGGATGATTGGTTGATTTGGAAGTGGTTTGAGAGTGTTTTGGATGATATTGATTGTGTTTTGGAAGATCATGATGTTTGTTGATGGTTTTGTGATGTTCTGATAGGTTCTGAATGGTTCTGTATACCTTCTGTTTTGTTCTGTTTTGGTCTGTTTTGTTCTGATTGTCTTCTGTAAGGAGGGATGGAGTATTGATTGATGAAGAATGAGATATGGTGAAAGCTTATTGAATGGTTTGTGAGAGTTTGAAATGGGTTGAGTATAAGTTATGTGGTTTTGATGACCTTCTGTAACCTTCTGTAGGTCTTCTGTAGAGCTTCTGTTTCTGTTCTGCTTCTGTTCTGCTTCTGTACTATAACTGTTCTGGTACTGTTCTGTAGACTGTTCTGTAAGTGTTTTGTGGAATGTATGTATGACTTTTGGGAAAGTTTTCTAGCCTTGCAAAGAGGTAAATACAATTGCAAAAGAGCTGAAAGAAGTGGAAGAAGTAGCTGCTGAAGACTCAAGAGAAGACTAGAGTGAAGTGACAGTAGTGAGCTATGAAGAGACACTGTAGTGGCTCTGGTGACCCTTCATATCAGACATACCTCTTGGGAGGGGTATCCACGACCTAAGAGTGATTTTTGAGAGTGATTTTTGAGAGATTGTAGTGAGGATATGATGTATTATTGATGGAGTGTGTGAGAGAGAGTCAGAGATAGCCAATTCTATTAAAACAGAGTGATTGTATATGAGAGATTGAGAGAGAAGACTATGAAGATATTGAAGATGAATACTATGTGATGTATTTCCATTCAAAGATGGTGTACTTCTTTGGTTTCTTTGTTCTATTGATGGATTTTGTGAAGATATTGAAGAATATGGTTGATTCTATTAAAACCGTGGGAGATTTACATGATGCTGCATGAAGATTTGTTGTGCCTGGTGTTCTTTTCTTTGTTGTGATCATATGAAACATGATAAACAAGCTTGTTGATGTTACAAGATAGATTTTCTTGCAAGAGAATTCCCTTTTCCTTGGTGTTCCTCTCGGGGCTCCAGGCTCTCGTGTACTCTTTGATGGAGGTATATAACTCTTGTCAAATCTATATAAGCTGTCTCAAGACCCGAGTCATGGAAACCTTCTTCTCATATTCATCCAAAAATCTATCACATAATTCCTCGAATGATTTTGCTCTAGGTTGATGGATGGTCATGCAGAATGTTTCTTGGATAGAGACTGCACCAAGGCAACCTCAACCCATGCCATCATACTAGAGGATAAACTAACCACTAAATGCTTACTTTCAATGTTACATAAATCATATCTCGTAGAGGATTCAATCTATATGTAATTAACTAGGTCTATTAGGAGATTTTGAATAGGGCAAGCCAAGTGTTTGAAACCTTGGGAATACTATTTTAGAAATACTGTAGCACATCCCTGATGGACAAGGTTATAAATTTTAAATCCCTTTTTTGCCAAGTCTCAGAAACCGCCACTTATTAGCAACTCCCAGCAAATGCACCACCTGTTGGGACCTAAAATGGGCCTGACACTAGCTCTAAGGCACTAGCTAGGGGGCCTCTACTACTCACCTCAAACCACCCCACACAGCATCGTGCGTAGGAGTGTCTAAGAACTTTGCGTTTGTACGATTTTGTAGTCCAACGAATATCCTTCCCCATGCTCCTCAAAGGGAGTCCCTGAACATGTTGGTGTTATACACCACATAAGTACACACAAAGGGCACACCCCTTGGCTGATCATTACAACCCCACTACAACTCTCCTACACCTCAAGGATTGGCCCCAAGATGCGCCGTGAACATAGAACACATTCAAAACAAACTCCACTATTTCAATTGAATGATCCAGGATATAATGAATAATCCTTAGTAAACACCCCCTAAGGAACTGAATATGTAACCCTAAAGTTTAAGGTGCCTCGCACTCTCAATGTATGTCATTGCTCATACAAATAAGTGCTATGCATCCAGGATATGATACCAAATGGTGAGTGCAATGCAATTTGGATGACCACTATTCTCAAAAAAATTTATTTATTAACAATCAGCATCATGAAAGTGCAAAGACAATTATTTTCATGCTTTTATTCTAATACGATAGTGCTTTGTTGCGCTTAGGGCTAGTACTGAGCTTTCTCATGCTACTAAACCCTTTAAATTTTAGACCACATCAAACCCTATATGACATGCATCATGAAACATCAGAATTCATTATACTTCAACCACTCAACAACCCCCTACTCCCTATCATTTAGAGTTATGCATTCGTTGGTAGGTTTAAGGCATATTTTTCATGTATTTTTCTTTATTGAAAGTGATAAAAACTCACTCTAACAAAGAGATAGGGTTGAACTAAGGCCAAACCTCATGTTTCGCTTATATCATACATTCAAAAATATATATCTTATTTATCATTTTTTTAAAAATGCGAAAAACCTAATTTTCTCTATTTTTTCTTGTTTTTTTCACTCACTTATAAAAATTACCAATAATTATTGATTTTTTAGTTTTGATTGATTGATTTTACTGCTAAGAACAATCTTCTTAGCATGTTTCAATCCATAGGAACATCATATGTACACTAAAATCCAAAAAACTACATATTTTCCCTTAAACCACATAGTCTTGGGTTTCACGTGTTTGGCATATTACATGGATTATAGCTAATGACATGGAGATCCAAATGGACTCATTGGACCAACACATCAAAGGATATCTAAACCTCAACTTCCAGATCCATATTGTCTAACACAAAGGAATTACTCATTAGATCCAAATAGTCAATCTAGAGTAATATGCTTCCCCTAAACCTTACACAATACCTATATGTTACAAAAATATAGCACTTCAATAATAACCAAAATAACTAATCATTAATATGATTTCTCACAATACAAAAGAGAGAAAAATTATCTATAAGATAGAATATTTGCATTGCTCTATTGATTGTTGTAATAACAATCGATTCTAAAGTTATAATCATCAAAACAAAATAACGATGAGTTAAGTATTCAACTGTTGAATCCCTCTTAACCAAGAATAACTAGTCAATTATATGAGTTGAACCAACACAAAGTAAGACAAATCTACCTATAAGCTAGTTTGTTAAACAACTGTTGAATTGCTACTTAAGCACTAGAAAGTATATCTAATTTACTTGTAAAATTAAGCTATAGAATTTGTGCTCTACCTTGTGTTGAGTGCTACAACAACAATTGATTCTAAACTTAAAACTAGCATCAAATGCTATTGTAATGATTAGCAGAAAAGGGAAAACACAGAGAGAAAGAAAGAGAGATAGTGGATGAGTGGAAAAAAGAAAGCAATGAATACCTATCTAATCTTGCCCAAATTGGTGTCTACAAAAAATTAGTACCAAGAGTTAGAATTGATAGGAAGGTATACTAAAAAATAGTATAAAATAAAAAACAAAGAGAGAGATGAGCATTTATACAATTTATTCCAAAATAGTCTCTACAAAAAAAACAACGAGGGTTAGAACCAACATCATATTGTATTGAAACAACATGATGTCTACAACTAAACAACAAGGGTTAGAACCAACATCATGTTGTATTGAAAAAATAGAGGAAAATAGAAACCAGGAAGGGTTACAAGGAGTAGCCCTAACCATATCAATACCGATGCCTTTGAGGGAATAATGAACGTTTACTTCTTCCACAATTAAAAATAGATGTAGATATCCATTTGAGTCAAGAGTGCAAGTTGTTGGAGTGATGATGGAGGTGCATGCTATTTTAGTAATATAAGTTTATGTTGTGCTAAGTGAGAGGAAACCTTTCCATTATTCAAATAGGAATATTTGCTTGATAAAATTCATGATTTTGAGTTCTTTTTGAAGGCATGAAATTGGTCAAAAGCCATTGGAGACCATTACATTATAGTGACAGGAAGTAGCCCCTATCATAAGAGGACTATAATCATCCTCTCCTTCCATACTTATAGTGACATAAATATCTCATGGGTGAGGTGAGAGCAATGGGTTTAGCGAAATCATGCTTGAATCTAAGGTAGACAATATCTACTTCAATATCAACAACAATATAGTGGGACAATGTGAATAAGTAGCTAAGCTAAGAATTAATAATGTTCTAAATTTGCTCCATGTGAATAAGAGATTTAAAATGGGATAAAACAATTAATCCATATGAAAGAAGCTAGTTAAATTGATGGAGTGAAGGGGTAATTCAAGGATAGCACCTAAGTTGCATGATACAAAATGCAAGACTCGTATAATACAAAAAATAAATAACTATTATACAATAGCCTTTGAAATACTTGGTATAATATGGGGAACCATAATCAAATGTTCATCATATTGGATTAAACATGTGATTGCTTGAAAAAAAACTCTCATATGAAATAGTTGAAAGATAGATTCTTTGTTATGAGAGAATACTCCCTTATAAAAATATGGGGCATATTTACTTGATCTTTGAGCCAAGGGACTACTACAAGGATAAAGGTTAAAAGAACAAAAAAACACAAAGTTAACAAATCATTCAATTAATTAGTATGTAGTCTAAGTTTAGTGTTAATGGATGTTTAGGCTACAACAATTACATTAATTAGTCAAAACAATAATAAATATGATTCATTATATTTTAGATGTTTCTAAATTTTAAAGATCTTAAACTTTATTTTTATTTTTTTTAAACATAAATACTATCAAATTAAATATTTTATGAGATACAAAAGAAAAAAACTAAAGGAATTTTGATAACATTATTTTGATTAATTTTCTCTTTAACATATCTAATCGATCTTTGATTTAAGGGACTATTACAAGGACAAATGCTAAAATAATTTTAAAACATCAAGTTAAAGAAATATTAAATTAACTAATATGTATTATAATTTTATTTGTTAATGGATGTTTAGGCTACAATATTTACATTGATTAGTAAAAACACTAATAAATATGAATCAATAAGTTTCACACTATTTTTACTTTTTATTAATTTAAACTTTTTCTTTTGTGTTTTTAAATAAATAAAATATTTAAGATCGTAAAATTTATTGAATTAAAAGTTGAAAACCAAAAAAGGAAACTTAGAGGATTTTTATTAACACTATTTTGATTCTTTGATTCTTCAAATAAAAACATAAATAATATCAAATTAATTTTTTATGAGATACAAAAGAAAAAAACTATAAGAGAAAAACTAAAGGAATTTTGATAACATTATTTTGATTAATTTGCTCTTTAACATATCTAATCGATCTTTGATTTAAGGGACTATTACAAGGACAAATGCTAAAATAATTTTAAAACATCAAGTTAAAGAAATATTGGTGCGCAGATCAGTCGCACTATGCTCACATAGTGAATCCCGGAAGGTCCCCAAGAACAATGAACTCTACCTTTTTGCACAAAAAACAATGTAAAAGCATGAACGACAAGAAGCAAGAGACCAATTGGGTTCAATCTCCCCCCATGCCTTGTGTGAGCGCTTCACAAAGCATGTATTTTATGTATATTTTCATCTTCATGCTCAATAATAGCCCAAATTACAAAAATATGACAAGCTTTTAGCTTTTGAGTTTGCTTTCTACAAAAATAGGAAATAAAGCTAATGGACGGTGCCCATAGAGTCTGGCACGCCCAATCTCAATGTCCAAATAGAAATAACATATCCGTACACATAGGCGCATACAGAATAATAATAAATAATCAATGTCTCAATAGACATAACAAAATATAGGCGTGGCGCCTATCAAAATATAATCTAAAGGTCGAATACTCGCTAGACTCCAATGCTTTCCTCCGCCACTGCTGCTATCTCTACACATCAACTGAAGCATTCACAATCGTTAGTAAAATAATACAATTAAACTGACAAAAGTGAATACCTAGCAGTCTTCAGCTACATAAATAAATCAACTGGTTAGAAATAAATCCTAACCTTAATTTATTACGAGTGCGCACTCTAAACTCATAAACGTTTATTAATTTAATATGCATTTTGCGGAATCACCCGCTATGGAATCACCCACGTACACACTAAATTAATGAAACGCCCAAAAAGGACAGGCGTCCCCATCAACTTCTCGCACAAAGAATCCTCTTTGTGTATGAGCCCCGATCATCTAAGTTTACGGAATCCACCTATGATTCCAGGAGGCATATTCCACGGTGGATTCCGTGAGGTTTTACGGTGGATTCCGTAAACTTAGATGATCGGGGCTCATACACAAAGTGGATTCTTTGTGCGAGAAGTTGATGGGGACGCCTGTCCTTTTCGGGCGTTTCATTAATTTAGTATGTACATGGGCGATTCCATAGCGGGTGATTCCGCAAAATGCATATTAAATTAATAAACGTTTATGATTTTAGAGTGCGCACTCGTAATAAACTAAGGTTAGGATTTATTTCTAACCAGTTGATTTATTTTTGTAGCTGAAGACTGCTAGGTATTCACTTTTGTTGGTTTAATTGTATTATTTTACTAACGATTGTGAATGCTTCAGTTGATGTGTAGAGATAGCAGCAGTGGCGGAGGAAAGCATTGGAGTCTAGCGAGTATTCGACCTTTGGATTATATTTTGATAGGCGCCACGCCTATATTTTGTTATGTCTATTGAGACATCAATTATTGATTATTATTTTGTATGCGCCTATGCGCACGGATATGTTATTTCTATTTGGACATTGAGATTGGGCGTGCCAGACTCTATGGGC
Source organism: Lygodium microphyllum (assembly GCF_053477565.2). NCBI lineage: Eukaryota > Viridiplantae > Streptophyta > Polypodiopsida > Schizaeales > Lygodiaceae > Lygodium > Lygodium microphyllum. The sequence continues at coordinate 92,451,763 of NC_141137.1, read as the reverse complement.
ACCGTCCATTAGCTTTATTTCCTATTTTTGTAGAAAGCAAACTCAAAAGCTAAAAGCTTGTCATATTTTTGTAAATTGGGCTATTATTCAGCATGAAGATGGAAATATACATAAAATACATGCTTTGTGAAGCGCACACACAAGGCATGGGGGGAGATTGAACCCAATTGGTCTCTTGCTTATTGTCGTTCATGCTTTTACATTTTTTTTTGTACAAAAAGCTAGAGTTCATTGTTCTTGGGGACCTTCCGGGATTCACTACGTGAGCATACTGCGACCCATTTGCACACCAGATGATGGTAGGAGGCATATTCCACGGTGGATTCCGTGAGGTTTTACGGTGGATTCCGTAAACTTAGATGACCGGGGCTCATACACAAAGTGGATTCTTTGTGCGAGAAGTTGATGGGGATGCCTGTCCTTTTCGGGCGTTTCATTAATTTATTGTGTACATGGGTGATTTCATAGCGGGTGATTCCGCAAAATGCATATTAAATTAATAAACGTTTATGAGTTTAGAGTGCGCACTCGTAATAAATTAAGGTTAGGATTTATACTCACTAGACTCCAATGCTTTCCTCCGCCACTGCTGCTATCTCTACACATCAACTGAAGCATTCACAATCGTTAGTAAAATAATACAATTAAATCGACAAAAGTGAATACCTAGTAGTCTTCAGCTACATAAATAAATCAACTAGTTAGAAATAAATCCTAACTTTAATTTATTACGAGTGCGCACTCTAAACTCATAAACGTTTATTAATTTAATATGCATTTTGCGGAATCACCCGCTATGGAATCACCCACGTACACACTAAATTAATGAAACGCCCGAAAAGGATAGGCGTCCCCATCAACTTCTCGCACAAAGAATCCTCTTTGTGTATGAGCCCCGGTCATCTAAGTTTACGGAATCCACCGTAAAACCTCACGGAATCCACCGTGGAATATGCCTCTTGGCATCATACCCCCGGGGTGGGATAGCAATTGACCTCAATTGCTATTAGCTCAATGTGGAGCTAACAGAGTGGGGAAAGCATTTAAGTCTCTAGCGTGCATCCATTGTGCTTCCTCTACAGGATGGTTCTTAAATTTTACTAGATATCTAGAATACCTTCGGTCAGTTCTAGTGGTCATGTAGTCAGTGTCTATGATGGCTTTTGGTTCAAGTATTTCAGTCTCTTCCTCTAATAAAGGTGGGTTTTCATAAGCAGGGTGAATAGGTAATTGGCCTCTAAATGGTCTCAATAAACTAATGTGAAATGTATTGTGAATTTTCCAATGAGATGGTAATTCTAACTTGAATGCATTATCATTAATCTTATGAATAATTCTAAACGGTCCATAGAATCTAGGAGCTAATTTGACAACTGGATGTCTATCTACACTTTGCAGTCTACGCTTTTCTATTCTCAGCCAAACATAATCATCAACTTTGAAATTCATAGCTTGTCTTTTCTTGTTGGCTTGTTTGGTATATGATTGTTGGGCTTTAGCAATCATATGCTTAACCTCATCAAAAATATTGTTATGCATACTAGCAATATCATCAGCACTCTGAATTCTATTAGACAAAGATGCAACAGGTGTAGACAATCTATATCCATAAATGACTTCAAAAGGTGCTTTCTTTGTAGATGTGTGCGGTGTATTGTTATATGCAAACTGTAATAAATGCAAATAAGTGTCCCATGTCTGAGGTTTAGAGATAGTATATGCACGTAAAAGATCTAGAATGGTGCTATTTGTGGCTTCTGTTTGTCCATTTGTTTTTGGATGAAATGCAGATGAGAAATCAATATTTGTGCCTAGATTTGCAAACAGTGTAATCCAAAAATTGTTACAAAATCTAGAATCTCGATCTAAAATAATCACTTTTGGCAATCCATGATTAGTAAAAACAGTTTTCAAAAATAATTGTGCTACTTGTGATGCTGTTAAAGTTTTCTTACATGGAATAAAATATGCTAGCTTACTAAATCTATCTACAATTGTCCAAATCATGTCATGGTTAGATTTAGTATTTGGTAAACCAGTAATGAAATCCATAGAAATATGTTCCCAAGGTTTAGATGGAATAGACAAAGGCATTAGTAATCCATACTGTTTACCATGATGTCTTTTTATTCTTTGACAAATTAAACATTCAGAAACGAAATTAGATACATCTGCATCCATATGCGGCCAATAAAAATCTTCAGTTAACATGCGTAATGTAGATATGATACCTCTATGACCTTGATATGGGGGACAATGAATTTCATTCAAAACAAAAGATCGGAATGGAATAGTAACACACAGTCTCTTTTCAAAAAACATAAATCCATCATTATATGATAATGAATCAACAGGAATGAAATTATTTTGAACTAATTTTTGCCAATCAGAATGAAAAGTAATATCCTGGTGATATGTCTCTTTCATAGCAATCAAAGAATCAAAAGATATGACAGAAATATTATGAATTGCAGGTCTTCTACTCAATGCATCAGCAACTACATTTTCTTTTCCAGGTTGGTATTGAATGATAGGATGAAAAATTTGAATGAAGGAAGCCCATTTGATATGACGGTCAGAGATTTGGGGTTGACTAAGTAAATGTCTAATGCTTTGCTGGTCGGTCTTTATCATGAATGCTGAACCCATTAAGTAGTGTTTCCACTGTTTTAATGCTTGTACAACTGCTAATAGTTCTTTGTCATAAGTGGAATATTTCAACTCAGAGGGTTTCAGCTTAGAACTAGAATATGCTATTGGATGATTGTCTTGCATTAGTACGGCTCCTATTCCTGATCCGCTAGCATCGGTCACAACTAGAAAAAATGGTCTATTAAAGTCAAGCAATTGTAGAACAGGGGCATTGGTTAATGCACGTTTCAGTAAGTCAAAGGATTTTTGTTGAGTTTCAGTCCATTGATAAACAATTCCTTTCTTAAGAAGTTTTGTTAATGGTAAAGAAAGTAATGAAAAATTACGTACAAACTTCCTATAGAAACTAGCAAGACCAAGGAATGAGCGTAACTCATGCACATTTTTAGGAACAGGCCAATGCAATATTGCATCAATTTTCTTAGGATCAACTTTAATTCCTTCTTTTGATACAATATGACCTAAATACTCAATTTCTGTCTTAAAGAATTCACTCTTTTCAGGATTTGCAAACAATTGATTTTCTTTCAATAATTGAAAAAGTAATGATAAATGCTCATAATGCTCTTTTTCACTTTGACTAAACACCAAAATATCATCAAAGAAAACAATCACACAATACTGATATTTCAGAAAGATATGGTTCATCATTCTACTGAAAGTGGCAGGTGCATTAGTCAATCCGAATGGCATGACTAAGAATTCGTAATGGCCAAATTGTGTTCTGAATGCAGTCTTAAATACGTCAGGTTTATCTAGCCTCACCTGATGATATCCAGACTTAAGGTCAATTTTACTAAATATAGAAGATCCTTGCAGTTTGTCCATAAGGTCATCAACTCTAGGTATAGGATACCTATTCTTTACAGTGATCTTATTTAAAGCTCGTTAGTCAATACACATACGATAAGTATTATTCTTTTTCTTAACTAAGAGTACAGGTGCACCGAATGGAGAACTGCTAGGTCGAATTAAACCTCTATTTAGTAATTCTTCAATTTGACTCTGGATTTCTTTTTGCTCTATTTGATTGTGCCTATATGGTGCTTTGCAAGGTGGTTGTGTGCCAGGGATTAAATCAATCTTATGGTCTTCTGGTCGTGAAGGTGGTAAACCTGGTGGTAGGTCTTCTGCAAAACAGTCCTTAAAATATGCAATAAATTCCTTATCCCTAAGGTGCATATGATTTTCCTTTGCTTGCAATTCATTCACCCAAATGAGATATGATTTAGTACTCTTGCGTAATGCACGCTTTGCTTGAGTATGCGAAAGCAGTGGAAAAATACTAGATGCATGCATACCATATAATGTAATAGATTTTCCTTGAAAATTAATATTCATTGTGTGTGTGGAATAATCTATATTTGGATTATGCTGGTGTCTCCAAGGCATTCCTAAAATAATGTCACTTGACTGTAATGGAACAACTAAGAAATTTCTTCTTTCAATATATGAACCAATTTGAATCTCTAAATCTTGTACTTGCTGAAATAAAGTCATGAGTACTACCGTCATCATGCAAGATAGTTCTTTCATTTCCATGCACCAAACATTTCATAGTCAATAATGAATGTGGAGTAGGCATACCTGGTAAAGTGTCGGAAGTAGTAGTAGTATCATCCTCATCTTTAGTGAAATCAGGCATATCCTCATGCTCGTCTTCGTCCATGGCTCCAAGATAGTTGATATGTGCTGGTGGCTTCTTTGAATGACAATTTGCTGCGAGATGCCCAGGCTGGTGACACTTATAGCATACTATTGACTTGGCTTTGGTTACATTATTTGCAATGGCTGGAAGTCTGGGTACATTTGGATTTTCTTGTGGAATAGGCTTAGGATTTGGGTTGACATTGGATGGTAATACAGGTGGTTTAGCCCAATCCTTGCGGAACGATGGTGATGAGAAACGACCTGGATTAAACCTTCTAAAATTGGAATTGAATTGTTTCGATCCATAATTACCATTGGCTTGGAATTGCTGTGGTCATCTGTCTCTTCCGCGTAACTTATCTTCAGTGTCGTGAGCTAGTGAGATGGTGTCTTCAAGAGTAGCAGGCTTGAACATGTTCACTTCAGCGTAGTAATGTCCAAGAAGTCCAGACATATACTTCCGCTTATGCGTCGTCTCTGGTACATCTTCAAGCATGCGTAGGTGTAGGAGTGCATTCCAAAAACGCTCTGTATACTGTGGAATAGGCTCACGATCTCGTTGTTGAAGTAAATCCCATTGCTTGATAGCCTTCTCATGAAATTGCGGTGGAAGGAAATTCTGCATGAACTTCTTCTTGAAATATTCCCAAGTAGCAGGACATTCTATGCTCTTGTGTACTACAGTCCACCAAAGTGATGCTCTGTCTACCAGATGATTAGTAACACACTTGATTTTATCTTTTTCTGGATAAGTTTCCTCATGGAAATAGTCATCAAACTGGCTAATGAAAGATAAAACAGTCTTTCCTTCTCGTATGCCATTGAAAGTGCGAAATTTGAAACTTCGTTTACTTATCTTTGATTCCTTGCGAATGGTTTGTGCTTCAAGAGTGGCGTCGATGGTACGTCGAATCAAATCTTCAGTTTAAGGTTCTTCTTTGTCAGTAGACGCGCTTTGTAATTTTGTCAATTTCGCTTGCAATGCTTGCCTAGCCCTTCGTTCTTCTTCCAATTGCAGCATGATTAGATCCAGCTTTTGTTCCATGGTAGGCTCAGGTAAGTCGTCTTCAGCCATAGGATCATCCATATGTGGGGTCGTCATCCTGTAAAACTCAAAAGACCTTTCTCACTCAAAATCAAGTTAGCGGGATGAGCGTAGCTCAAATTTGGGGTTACAAGGCTATGTATTTTTGGGTATTTCTTTCTCAATTTTCAAAAAATCTGCAATATTTCCGTATTTGTTTGCTGAAAATACTTCAGTGAACCTGTAGATAGGTAGAACACTTTGCCACGAACAACTTTCCAGTTTAGAGTTTTTGCGTAGGAACAGCCCTTCTAGGAGTTTTAAGCACTAGTCAGTTCTGACTCCAGTTGACTAGTCTGACTTGCAGAGTTGCAGACTTAGCCGACTTACAGAGTTGCAGACTTACAGAACTTAGACCAAATTGATGAACTTGTAGGACTTGATTCCAGTTGACTTGCAAAACTTGACTTTTGATGCACAGAACCCGGAGTTTGGTGACTTTCTTGCCCTGTGTGACTCGCAGAAACCTTGCTTTGACTTAGGAGATTAAGCTTGAGAAGCTTAATGAAGGCGTCGTCAGATTTCGTGAGGGGGGGGGGGCGTTTTTCAACATGGCGCATTTTTCGCAATCCTCCTCAGATACCACGTCGAAAAATTGTGGAGCTTGAAGCTTCTTCTAAGCTTAAGTAAGCTTAAACTTATGAGAGATAAAAGATACGAATTTTTTTTTCTCACTGTATAACCACGACTTGATGAAGGAGATGGATGCATGGTCCTTCGCCTGCACAGCCTGGTCCTTTGCAATCTGACAGTAGAAACAGGGGTTCTTGATCGCCAGAATTCTGCCTGTATCGATGGTTCGCGATGAGATTGACTATAGAGCCCGATCGTTCCTGGAGCTCCGCCTTCGCTCGAGATGGGTAGCGATTGGAAGCTCTTGATCTCAGCTCCGCTCTGATACCATTGGTGCGCAGATCGGTCGCAGTATGCTCACGTAGTGAATTCCAGAAGGTCCCCAAGAACAATGAACTCTACCTTTTTGCACAAAAAACAATGTAAAAGCATGAACGACAAGAAGCAAGAGACCAATTGGGTTCAATCTCCCCCCATGCCTTGTGTGAGCGCTTCACAAAGCATGTATTTTATGTATATTTCCATCTTCATGCTCAATAATAGCCCAATTTACAAAAATATGACAAGCTTTTAGCTTTTGAGTTTGCTTTCTACAAAAATAGGAAATAAAGCTAATGGACGGTGCCCATAGAGTCTGGCACGCCCAATCTCAATGTCCAAATAGAAATAACATATCCGTACGCATAGGCGCATACAAAATAATAATCAATAATCAATGTCTCAATAGACATAACAAAATATAGGCGTGGCGCCTATCAAAATATAATCCAAAGGTCGAATACTCGCTAGACTCCAATGCTTTCCTCTGCCACTGCTGCTATCTCTACACATCAACTGAAGCATTCACAATCGTTAGTAAAATAATACAATTAAACCGACAAAAGTGAATACCTAGCAGTCTTCAGCTACATAAATAAATCAACTGGTTAGAAATAAATCCTAACCTTAATTTATTACGAGTGCGCACTCTAAACTCATAAACGTTTATTAATTTAATATGCATTTTGCGGAATCACCCGCTATGGAATCACCCACATACACACTAAATTAATGAAACGCCCGAAAAGGACAGGCGTCCCCATCAACTTCTCGCATAAAGAATCCTCTTTGTGTATGAGCCCCGGTCATCTAAGTTTACGGAATCCACCGTAAAACCTCACGGAATCCACCGTGGAATATGCCTCCTGGCATCAAATATTAAATTAATTAATATGTAGTATAATTTTATTTGTTAATGGATGTTTAGGCTACAATATTTACATTGATTAGTAAAAACACTAATAAATATGAATCAATAAGTTTCACACTATTTTTACTTTTTATTAATTTAAATTTTTTCTTTTGTATTTTTAAATAAATAAAATATTTAAGATCGTAAAATTTATTGAATTAAAAGTTAAAAACCAAAAAAGGAAACTTAGAGGATTTTTATTAACACTATTTTGATTCTTTGATTCTTCAAATAAAACTATTTAGGAAGGGATTGCTTGATGAATTTAAATTATTCAAGTAGATGTGCATTATTTTCCAAATGTGTAAGCAAAATTCAAATTACATGAAGTATAAATGTAACGTGTCCACTAGTATCATCCAGGACACGTCTTAGCAATCCATCGGAAAGGTCTAGAAAGCTCCGCTCGGTACTCCCATGGAATGTTACGGGATTTGCGATCTAGGTCTTCCCACGTCTGCCACGTAGCGGAAGTATCCTAGACGTTCCCACTTAGGATTGACCGGAATTAGGGTTTTCTTGATTGGTCATTACCTAACAACAACTAGCGTCGAACCCAAGCGAACTACTTTACGCAGAAACGCCAGGTCCGAAGCGGATTCACACTGCACTTGGTTCAAGGAGAATGGGAAAGGAGAGGGATGCAAAGCTCAACCTCTCTGCCCATAAGGCATAGTCCCATTCCGTTCCCCTAAAACAACGTAAATCGGTAAAGACATAACTCTAGGTCATCGCTTTCATTATTCGTTTTCTTTGATGATCATCCCGCTGTTCTTCGAGATTCTGAGAAAAGTTTCCGGCTAACCGGGACCACCCAACCGTAGGACAGACCCATGGCCCATCCTCCGCACTTTCCTTGGTTTGTTTTAGTTATGTGATTCTCTAACATATTAATTTGACATGTAACAATCAGCTTCTTCAATTAATCCGTTAAGCACTGGTTCCTTCACGTAATCTTATCACGTGACATAGAAAAACAATATCAAACAAGTTCTTTATTAACATATCATCATTTTTATCTTTGAAATACAAGGAGTTCTGCCCGTAGGCTTGTCCATAATCCGCTCGAAGGCTATCCAGTAATCCACAGGGATCACTATTCCAAGCTTCCGCCCGTAGACTAGTATGCGGGCCTCGAGATCCAATCCCAAGTCACGTTAGCCTCTTGTGCAGGACCCGGAAGGAGAGGGATTTACGGCCAGAGCCCCCCTTGGCACCCAAGCATCCTCCTGCTCCAAGTAGAGCTCAACAGAGAGACCTCTCGCGGCGGGTTCGGTCCACGTTCCCGGTGCGGTCAACAGCCCCCTTGGTTAGGGTCAGGCAGGCAGTTGGGGGTAATTGAAGCTGCCTCTCCTTTCAGGCCTTCAACCTGAAGTATAGATATTCATTTAATTTATAATTCATAAATCAAACAGTGCTCTAAAATCTCTAGCAAGCACAAACAATTCCATTTAATCGATCTTGTTGTTGGCAAACTACTAAGGAATGATTCTTTCCTTTTGAATGCATCAGCACTCGTTCTAAGGTGTCTTGCAACTTGGCAAGATCCCTTATATTCTGGGTTAGGGTGTTCCTTATTAACCCAACTTGGTCAACCCTAAAGTTCATTGGATACTTTAGTTTCTGATTTTTAACTTTCCTTATTTAGAAGGATATCAAAGAATACATCCTTTTGCAAGATAACTTGCGTAAGGATTCACCATCCTTGTTGAAGGTATTTAACCTTTCTTCTTGTGAATCATTCACAAACTATATGACATCGTACTTGCTATGCAAGTCCTGCATCGTAATATACAATGAAATAATCCATTTTAGTTTCTTTAAGCTGACGTTTGTTGGACCTAGGGTCTCTTTTTAAGAACTTCAGGGACAAACCCTAGTTCTTTTACATTTATGAATTTATTGACCCTACAATCATGGAAGATAGGCAAGTGTTTAAGGTATAAACGTTTCTTGGTCTTTAAGTCCTTCCCAAGGCATATTTCGCAGCATAGGAATTTCTAAGTATACATTAATTTGGTTATCTTTTAGAAGGTAATATTGAGATCACTTGGCATGATTTGTTATCCTTATGACAGTTGATTTTTCAGTCCTAAACTTTAATGCTTTTAGGTCAAATTCAATTAATCTTCCTTTTTCCTTGCAAATGAAACTCATGCCAAATAATAATCTTTTCCTTGCTAAGATATGCAATTAGCAATGATAACTTCCTAGAATTCAGCAACGAAAGAAACCTTTCATGAATTTCATCTTCTATGTTGCAAAAAAGAATAGGGTTTAATGGTGTAAAATGCAGTTTTTATACCTTTAAGATTTAATCGAAATATACTATTCTAGTAAGTAGATAATCTTGCCAGTAATTCGTTTTGATGCACGATGCTATTCAAAGGAAACTATGTTCTATACAATATCATTTGTTTAATTAAACTAAACTCCTTCATCGTAAATGACTCGAAAAGATATATCTTATCCCTAACAATTCATCTTTGCATGATTGACTAAAATTTGATATAAAACCAAGAAGAAAAAACTTGGTTTTGGGGTGAGATATCCACATGCATACCGGGAGATGACCCTCCTGCAGCTAGTCCTTGGACTTTCTTAGGCGGCATCACAGTTCGAACGTGAAGGCAGCTTTTACTCTTTCTTTCGGATTTCCACCGTCTCTCTTTCGAGGCAAGGAGCCATTCAAAAGATTGACCACAAAAGAGGGATAATAATACTTTTTAAGTCTTAGCTTCTTCGGAGAGAGAAAGGTTTATAAAGCCTAAGAAGGCCTTATAGCGGTATATTCACTGCAAAAAGGTTTTGGGTGAGTGTGGCTTTGCAACCACATGAACCATTGAAGAACTTTGGGCTTGGGGTAAAAGGTATAGAAAGGGAATTTTTAGAGTAGTAAAGGTTTTTGGGATTTTTTTAAAACTTGGAGTGAGAGGGAAAGGTGAAGGGTGAAAGCTTATAGTAGGGGGGAGAGAGAAAAAGGGGTGTGTAAGGAAAAGGGAACACGGGTTAGAAAGGGCTTAGGGGGTGTGTTAAGGAAAAAAAAGAAAGAAATATGAGGGGAGGAAAACAAGGGGTTTCAACACAAAAAGGGACTTGTAGATTTCGGCATGGGAGAAAATTTATGGGTTATGAGGCCAAAGGTTGTGGGGGTTTAACGGCCCTCGGGAAAGGTTTAAGGCCTTTAAGACCGTTGCGGGGTGAAAAGGGTTTCTAAAGGTTAGAACCGGGAGAGAATGAAAGGGTAAGGAAGGGTATAGGAAGGGGAACTTAAGGGTTTTTAAAAACCCGGGGGAGGGGGGGGGGGATCTATGGAGTAGAAGGGATATGAGGGGGTGAAAGAGTTTTAAGAAAACAGGGGGGGGGGGGGGGGGTGAAAGGGAAAAAGCACAGGAAGGGGGGGACTTGAGGTGGTCCCCCTTAGAAGCTTCAAGAAGCTTCTTTGGAATCTCTAAAGCCACGTGGGGAGAGGGAGTTGCTTTACGACGTCGAATGTTGATGGAGTTAGCGGCTGCGGACTGGCGATTAGATGCAGGCGATTCCTCCTCACGGTGGTGGCATTATGGCGGACTCCCTTTCTCACAACAGACGTTGGCGGCATCAGCAAGAGGCTTAATTTTCCCGCCTCCTCTCTCGTGTCCCCCTCGTACCTGTGGCCCTCCCTCTTTATATAGGGGAGGGGAGGGAATCCTCCCCCCTCTACGTGTCCTTATGCATGAAGATGGAGCCGAGAAAGCTCCAGCAAGGAGCTTGCTGGCTCCTCTATCCCCCCTCGATACTCCAGCTCGATGCGCCGTCGTGAAGGCGATTTTTTTAATATATATATATATATATATATATAATATTACAATAAACTTGTTTTGAAGAGTAATTATTAAATTTTTTCATAGTAATTGAGATATTGTATCATGTAAATAAGAAAATTAATGAGATAAATAAAAAATATTATATTACATTATAATAGGCAAAGTACTTAATTTTTCCACTAACTTATAATTTGTAGTTTATTTAATATTTTTTATGTATAAATATAACATTATGATGTACAGATTACATGATTGAGTACATTGTCGCAGCGCATAGGACTGAAGGTCACTACAAGGGTTTGGCAAGAGAAGAATGTATGGGGGTTTCAAGAGCTTTTACTCCAGAGATGGTAGAGATAAGAGAAGGGTTGAAGGTTTCAAGCCAAGTTCTTGAAGATAAGAGATAGTACGGTGTAGATTTAGGGAGAGGAGTAGACGGAAGAGAAGGGGTTTGAAGAAATTGAAGATTTAAAAGAATACTCCCAAAAAGAAATAGAAAATGAAGAAGAATACTAATATAGATGAAGCTTATCGATTTCTTTCAACATTATGAGAAAATGTAACTCTAATAGATAAAAACATGTACAAAATAATACCTTCCTCTATGTTTCTCAGATCGCCAATCTGATGCCTCCATTAGCTCCAAAAGGGGGGTTAAATACCAGGACACGTGGCCAAAATTCAGCCAGATGACTCCTTCTTCATCTCCCACTTCGGAGTGTTGTTCACTACCTGAAAAAAATGATTGCGCATTGCGCGATTTCGTCAATCTCTCTTTTTACATCAAATCCTCTCAAATTGACTGAAAGCTACATGCTTTGTTTTACATGTCATCCTAATCTAGAAGCTGTCTATAGTTTTATGGATTTTTACAAGAGATAATATCTAGAATATCGAAAATTGACTAAAAACTTGTCCAAAAAAATCTAATATTTTGAACCATGGACACTAACTCTAATGCCTAAAGTGGCATTGGCTCTCTAAATCTAAAAGGAAGCCACACTCTAGATTTTTTTACATGGTGTGCGTGTAGCGGCACGACAATGTAACTCATACTCCACAATGTATTAAAATCATACAATTTTACACATATGAGTACAATGTAATATTTTAAATATGATGCATAAAGTTCAAATCAGGAAATTTATTATAAACTTGTAACTCTCTAAGTACAACAATCCAAAACATGGATATGATGGCATACAATCACTATAACAACAAGGCTCCATAGACGCGCTTATAGACGCAATATTTGAATTGTGAAAAAAAATGTCGGGTGCGCTTATTACCATGTCTATTTCTGCATCTATCATATCGCGTCTAAAAGCGCGCTTATAGTCAGAGTTACACACCCACGTAGACGCACATATAGACGGGCGTATTGATGCGCTATGTAAATATATAATCATATTTATAAAAAAGTGGATATATTCATATTGTGTGTCTATATATGCGTGTATCTACGCGTCTAAAAACGTGTTTACTCTGCAAGTTTTTGACGAGAATAGACACACATTTATCCTGCAATTTAGACGCGCAAAACAGAGGTATGAAAAAAAAACCAGAGATCATGTGGCTTTGCAAGCCACATGCTCTCTGGTTTTTTCCCCCCATCAACATCAAATTGTATGCTTAGGGAAAACAGAGAAAGATTATTTCGAAGATTGGATACTAAAAACAAAACAATGTATGTAGAACACGAAATTTCATATATATATATAAGCCACATGCTCTCTGGTTTTTTTTCCCCCATCAACATCAAATTGTATGCTTAGGAAAAACAGAGAAAGATTATTTCGAAGATTGGATACTAAAAACAAAACAATGTATGTAGAACACGAAATTTCTAAGCCAAGGGGAGGCATGCATGCATGGGGCTCCTCTATATCTCCTCAGAAGAGGCATCATCATCGCTACCACCACCGGTGCCTGTGCCGCTGCCATTGCCGCCAACACTACTGCTAGTCCCCCCTTCGCTATCCTCAACTGCATCAGGGTTCGCCTACAAAAAGGATTAAGGTATATAAATACCATTACAAACAATAAATTAGAGTTATCTATACTTTTCATGTAAAAAATAAAGCATACCTCTTCTGGTGGTGGAATCGTCATGGCACGATTATATTGGTCCTCTATGATGAGTCCCTCCTCATAGAAATGCTACCAAGTGGACGCCCGGTTATGACCTCAATGGTAGCCTACCTCTCTAGGAGTAGGCATCCTAACAACGATATGATACTACAAAACAATTTGAACATACAACGTATTAAAATACACTACATAATGAAGTGAAACAAATTACAAAATTTAATTTAAAAAAAATCAAATAATACTTACAAACTCAGCCTCCCATGACTCCCTGCCACCCGATCCATAATGTGACGATCCCATGGTTGCCATCTGGATACGTCACGCCTCTGCATGCTGGCGACTTGTCATTTTCTCCACTGCTCTCTTCTTGGCCTCTTTCCACTCCTTGCGGTGGCAATTGGGTGGTTGGCCATATCCAAGGCTCCCCTGCTCTTGTCTCCGTAATGACTCCTTGGCGCGCGTCATAAGGTGAGACCTCTTGTTATGAAGCGCGTCTCTCACCTTTGACCGTTCCCAATCATCTAAGAATCGTGAATTCTTGGGATTAGGGTACCTTTTATGTACTGCCCATAGCACCTCTTGCCACAAACCATTTTTTTTGTGCTTGAAGGAAATCATGCAATCTTTGTATGTGGCATGCACGACACTCCTCAAGTAGGCTATCACTTTCCTTCCCTCAAAGTCATGCAAGATACCACCAACATCAGTGATAGAGTAGTACATTTGTGGAGGCTCACCTCTCTCATTTTCCGTTGAGGGTGATCGAGAGCCACCACCTAGGCAACCCCCACAAAGCCCTCAACCTCCTCGTCCTCCTACACGACTCTCCCTCCTCCCTCGACGTGCACTACCCTCTACCTCACTTGATACACGTGCTTCTGCAAATGCATGTGCTTCGGTCGATCCATGTACCTCAGCTAATCCCTGTGTAGGCAAAGATGTGATAGGTGTCCTAGACATCACACTGAAAACCTCCTCTGCAGTGGGAGGGCGACCAAGATAATTGGTCATCTCCCCCATGAATTGCTCCTTGTTGAATGGGGTGTTGGAGGATCCAGGATTCCACATCTACACAAGAAAAATCATATTACCTTGTGCAGATAAAACATATTACATGCAACCTCTATACCTGCGTCTCTGTGCGCATCTATATCTGCGTCTCTGTGGGCATCTATCAGCCCATCTCTATGGGCGTCTGTCAGTGCGTCTATTTTCGCGTCTATACCTGTGTCTACACTGTCATCTGGACGCGCTAACAGATGCGCACAGTCGGACCATTTCTTTTCAAACTTGCTTAAAAAACGTGCAAAAAAACCTCCATAGATGACAAGATCCAGCATGTGAAGAGAGAGAAAACAAACAGAGAAAGCAAACAAGATTGAGAGAGAGAAGAAGAACTCACCTTCTTTACTTGTTCCAATGGGTGGTGACTAGGTTGCAAGCTCCTTGTCCTCCTTCTCCCTTCCCTTGGTAAGTTGCTTGAATCTTCTTCTCTTCCTTGCTGTTTGGCTCTTATTCTTTACTCTTTGGCTCTTCTTTCCTCCTGTCCTCTTTTTACTCTTATTTCCTTGCCTCATTGTCTTCATGAAGTGATAGATAGACACAAGTAGTGATGTCGAGCTCGAACTGTAGAAAACACATAAAAAACGCAGGAAAGCATAGGTTTGAAAAGAAAGCCACAACTTTTTTAAAATTTTTCTATACCTACGTGGCGCGTCTGTAAACGCGTGTAATTGCGCGTGTATATGTGCAGATAATGCCTATTACACGTGCTTACAGACACACAGGAACAATTTAGGGAATCAATGCATGCATTTAGGGAATCAATTGACCTATGTGGTGACATATATAACAAAGATTGAGGATAAGAGATAACACATTGGCAAGTCAATTGGCACATATGTAGTGACTTACTAGACCATCCCACTTACAATTGCATGCAAGTATCAATAGGTGGATAAAGCACGAATGGTTTTTAGCTAGAGAGAGATAATGCAATGAAGGTGTATACGAAAGAGATAGAGAAATGCATATTATCCATCAATCAATCAAATATATGTACATGAAGTGACTTGATATAGTAATTAAAGTATCGTCATTTTTAGGATGCTTCATTAACTTCTGTAAGTTCCTATAACCTTGAAGTAGAATATAGCCAACCACACTGTCCATGGAAGGAAAACTTGGCCTCATCAAATTAACCAAGTTAATTTACTTATACATTTCATAGATAAGAGATTTGTAGTTGGCTCGTTGGTATTAGTCACCAACAAGTGGACACACTGGCTAAAGATGATGAAAAGAGGACATGTGCACATTGGCTACATGTGGTCCATCTTATCTAAAATTATATGTGAGCTATAAGTGCACCTTGACATGATTGGAATAGCTTGCACATGCACAAGCCAACTGATTTACATCAATCTACTCATGCTATGAATTGGCATGCATGGCTAGGTTAAGTGCACAACAAATGAGACATGTGAGTGTATTGATCAATTCTCTCTCTCTCTCTCTATATATATATATTGCACAAGTCAACCTTTGATCTCTATATACATCCAATCATCATGCCCTATCCAATCACATTTGTATAGGGCATGATTGGATGTATATAGGGCATAAAATCACATATATATAATTAGCTTTGAATGATTGGATGCATATTTGTAATACTCAGAAAGAAGTAAAGTTGGTAATGTATATCATGTCCTATGCATGTATATGCCCTATACATGTATATCATGTCGTATATACATGTATATCATGTCCTAGCGTATGATCCATGTGTAATTATGTCGTATATACATCCAATCATGCCCTATCCAATCATGTCCTATTCAAACAAATACTAGCCGTTAATAGGTTTGGTCATATTCAGGGACTTTATGAGAAATGAAAAATATGTGCGTTTATTTTTGTATCTATAAGAGCGTTTACCAGCGCGGATATATAGACGCGTTTTTTATACTAGCGTGAATAGACGCGCTGATACAGGCGCTTATAAATGTGCCCGCTTTTTTGCGTGTATAGTGCGCGTTTATAGGGCCTTTCTCTTGTAGTGAATGTCTTTACGAGTTAATGAAAATAAAAATGTTTTGTAATAAAATATTTTTGATATCAACAAGTCTTTTTTTATTGATATCAAACTATGCATCTTGTTAGCATTTGACCTCATTGTTAGTAGGCTGTTAAGGAAAACCTTATATGAGCTCATAAATGAGCTCTTGAATTGAAATTGACTCATAATTCTTTTGTTTCTTTGCCATTAGCTCTTCAAACAATTGAGTAATCGTTTGCCATGCCTCACCTCTTACTCTATGAGATCAAAACAACTTTTTAGCTAATTTCTTTGAGTGACTTCAACTCATTCTAGAAGTTATTGTGATGCTCTTATGTTAGCTGGTGGTCAATTTTCTGTTCATGCAGAATTAGTCTTCACATTTTCTCTCTCCAAGCCAATGCATGTGTTAAAAGGCTTATTCACCCAATTGATTTTTCTTTCAAAATGTGCAAAGAGAGGACATGACGAGAGAGAAAGAGAGGAGAGAGAAAAGGTAGGGAGCCATTTAAGCTATAGAGAAATGGTAGAGAAAGGTGAGAGAGAAATGGTAGGGAGCCATGAAAGATGTAGAGAACCTTGAGAAGATGAAAGAGAATTTATATTATTAAATGATTTAAAAGATAATTTTATTACATCTGATATACCTATACCATTGTGAAATTTATTACAATCCATCCCTACACCCAAAGGTTGTTAAGGTTGTTGCCCTCAAAGACAAAAATCAAGGACTTATTACATATAGGTCCAAGTAGTAGGGATGAAGAGAGTAATCAATATTGAGAATTTAAAAAATCTAATAACCCTAAATAATATTGAAAGGATTTGTTAGATTTGAAGCTAAGGAGCAATAATGACATATATACATCTATTTGAAATCATAAAGCTAAAAGCTTGGCTAGAAATTCTTCATGAAGGGGCTCTTCCAAAACATAGTGACTATATTATCTACTACAAACCCTCTTGAATAAAATCTCTTATAACTTTTCATACTCCAATCCAAATAAAGTGTATTGAGCTTAAAAGAAAGCTTAGTCCAAGTACTTTCAGCCTATATAGGTCACATACCTCTTTAATTAAATCAAAATATAATCTAGTCCCAGCACTTTTAGCCTATATAGGTCACATATCTCTTTAATTAAATCAAAATATAATCCGATCCAAAATAGAGAGTTGTGTGCATGTATTTTTTAGTGAAACAAAGCCCAATACCTTAGTTTTTCTCCAAAAGAATACTTGAAGGCAAGCAATCATTCCAAGATTAGTGCTTATCTAAGTAGAGGTTGACTCAAGGACAATCTATCATCCACTTGGGTCAAAAGAAAAATTGGCAAAGGCATTAATGGTATCATAAAACTGATCCATGGCTTCCATATAATTCACTATCTCATACTCCAAGTCTTTAAGAATTATCATGGTGTTAACTTTTGTATTATTTTATTTGCACTTTCAAGGGTGACCTTGTATATATCCTAAGGGGGGTGCACCTTATAAAACATGTGAGATACCATGTGAGTTCAAAAGAAAGGGTATTTTATTTTAGTAAAATTTACAAGATTATATTTATAAAAGGGGTTTTTTAATTACAATTTGAAAAAAAATTGTGAGTTTAATAAAGAAAAAGGGGTCATTTTATGCCCTCATAACATGTAAAGAAATGGTATTTCTTAATATGCTTTGAATGCACATTATATAGACGATTTCTTATAGGCGCACCCCCAATGTATATACTTATCCCTAAACTTAAACCAAAGACATTTTCCTTTGCACTTCTTTTAAAGGTTCATTGGGATGAACTTGTCCTAGGTTGGCTTTGGAGACAAAGTGGGCTTTTTCTCTATTTTTCCTCCATTTGTGATCTTGGAATTCGATCCTTGGTTAGTGGCATTGAATGGAGGATAGGTACCGATTCTTGAATCACTACCTTGAGGACTAT
Organism: Lygodium microphyllum; assembly: GCF_053477565.2. Lineage (NCBI taxonomy): Eukaryota > Viridiplantae > Streptophyta > Polypodiopsida > Schizaeales > Lygodiaceae > Lygodium > Lygodium microphyllum. The sequence goes on along the minus strand of NC_141137.1, from coordinate 92,433,679 downwards.
GCTTATGAAAAGTGTTACCATCTTGATCATGCTCTTTAATGGTACATTGCTATTCTAACCTTGCTACTGCTAAAGTGCAGACTCTCTTCTATATTGCCAAGCATATCTTTTGGCAAGCTCTATCACCTTGAAGAGATTGATGGGAGTTTGGGCCATTACATTTTCCAGTAAAATAGGTTCCAAGACATAATGTAATTTTGGAGTTGAGTCACTTATAGTTTCCACATACATTATTAGGCTCAAGAATTGGTTGGTATTTCCTAATTATGAGGCTTCTTTTGTCTAATACATGCCCCCTTCTTGCTAGCTTTTCTTTCTTAATAAGGAATATAAAAACTTGAAGCATTTGAGCTTTGAAATCTTCCCAACAATTTATGAGCCCATTTTCTCTTTTAGATATCATCACCTTGTGTGTGCAAATACTTCCAAATGGAGCATGGAAAAATGTATTTTTTTCTCATATATTCTTATATAGATCTCAAAGAAGGACTTAAGTTCCATTCTTCCAAGTTGGATATGTTGATAACTAACCACTATAATTTAAAATGATTATTTTATCTCGAAGCTCCCTCTCATGAAAGCATGTCCATCCATTGTTTTGGTGATCAACCTAGCCATCATTTTGGCCTCCATTATTTGAGAAATTACTTCTTCCAAGAGATGAGTGAAATCTACCTATAGGTGCTTGGGTCCTTAGTCCTTAAGAATCGATACTATGAACACCTCCTAGATGCTCTTCATTTCTTTGAGAAGGCTCCCCAACTTCATCATGATTGTTTGGTATGTCCCTCTTGCCAATGATGGCTTGTTGTGAATTGGTCTAGGTAGCATTTTTTCGTTTGAATAATGGTTCTTATACGTATTTTATCTTGCTATTCGACATATTCTCTAATAATTCTAAATTAGCAAATAAAAATGATTTTTATAAAAAACATGCATATATAAATATGTTTTCACCATCTTTTTCCTTCATTTGAAAGTCTTATGATAAAAAATTTTGGTTCATTGATAAAGCAAAAGACATCCAATTCACTCTTTTTTTTGTAGTTGTAGCTTCCATTGGTAATCTTTTATTATTTAAATATTAAATTAAATTCTGTGAATTTAAAGTAAAAAATTATTTAATAGATTAACTACTAACTAACTTATAAGTTATTTAATTATTAAGTTATTTAAATATCCCAATTAAGTATTATTAAGTTAATAATTACTTTAAGCTAATTAACTAGGTCCAAATTATCTAACCAATTAACTATGTAAGTAGTTCAAGAAACTCTAAATCATTTAACTAGTTTTAAAAATATAAATTATCTCATTTAATTATAATTCAAAACTAACTAAAAAATACATTAATTTCTTTAAACTTATAAATTAACCTTCATTTCAAAACTGTAAGAAACACAAATGACAAAATACAATTTCATTTTTTAATTTTGCAGCTCCTTACCGACTCAAGCTAAAAGATTGAAATGCAAGTGCTTGCAATAATGAAAAAACACTTCTTCTTTAGTGAACAAAGAAAACTTTTCGATTTGCTTTTCAATCAAAATGTAAGCAATATTTACTCATTTCTTAGAAGCTAATGTATCACCAAATAACACGCATGTATTTCACCTAATGTGAAATTCAACCATTATTCTCATGCAAAACAAATTATGAATAATGTAAAATGCAACCTAGAAATTTCTTTTTTGATGGATGAAATGATTGTCTATGCATAGTAGCTTGAGATATTTCTTTGTTTTCCTTCTCTGCCATTTGGAGCATGACAAATTGAGCAATGTGCGCTATCACTGGCATCTTTGTTTTATGTGCTTTCTAGAACCATTTGATCCATTTTAGATACCAATCCATGGTGTCTTACTATATATCTTTTCTTATGGTTGCATAAGGTTACATTCAAAATGCTATATTCCTCATTTGGAGGCACTTCTTATTAGTTTTCATTAGAGCTATTTTCAATCGTAGGATCTTTAGTATTTTGCAACAAATCTTCCTAAGCCTTTCTATTTCCCATGGTCCTTGTCACAATGGGTATTAGGGAGTTAATTACATCCCTATGGGATCTTCAAAAATGAGGGAGGGTCACCTCTCTTTTGTCCTACTCGCTCCCCTGGCATCCATATTTTTTCCTTAGTGGAAATAATTAATCAGTGGGACCAATCATAAGCTTGCTAATCAAACAAGCTTGGAACTGCAAAATTGAAGGAAACTTGGCAAATAGATGAATGACAATGATAATGGAAGCTTGAGATAGAGAGTATACCTCTAATCAATGGCTCATTGATTCATTACATACTTACTCTCTTTATTGGATTCACAAATAGACTAAGGGATTAGGATAAAAATTTCAATGAAAACCTTATGAATAGAATTTTGATTCAGTGATTCAATGATTAAAGCAATTCTAATGTGAGATTTACTCTAGATTTAGGTTCCAGTCAAACATTGAATCTTTCATTACAAGTGGATGATAGCTCAATAAGTGGATATTAAGGAGAGATTATAGGATAAGTAGGAGTACTTATTTCAATACTTTGGACGAAGAGTGGCAAGTTCAATGTCTTACTTAGAATGCTTCAATTACCAAGATAGCTTGAAGGCAGGTTCAATGCCAACTTTTGATGCTCCAAAATTATCTTCAAAGCACAATTGATTGATTGACTGAAGATGATGATTATGAGGAAAATGAAGTTGACTACTAGGATTTGTAATAAAAGCCTAAGGGAGGCTTGGGAAAGTTGAAAAAGGATATTGTTTACAATAGTAACTAGGATTAATGTTTTCTTCTAACTCCAATAGACCTTAGCTCTCCAAAATGATTACCAAAATGCCACGAAAATGGTAGACAACCTACTAATTTAATCTCTATTTGTCAACAAGTGAAGTAGAGAAAAAAGAGAGGAGATATAAGACTACAAAAGAGAGAGAAATATTAGAAGTTTCTTCTTCCCTTTGTCTTTACTTGCAACACTTGTAGATACACTTGAAGATATGGGACTACTTCTTAGTCTCCCATAACAAGGGCTAAATGTAGATCTTGCACTAGATTATGTTTTCAGTCCACTAAGGCTCCGTGTTTCTTGATTTTCTTTCTACATATGACTATCATGATCATCATCATCATCCAATGCATCACCACTAGATGCATACCTATTGCTCATCTCACAAAAAATAACATCCCTCCCCTCACTTTGAACTCACATGTGACAAGGTTATAATAACAATACCCTTTTTGCTCTAAAGAACATCCAATAAAAATATATTTTTCAACCTTTGGATTGAGCTTCTTTTGCAGTTCATTTGGCACATAAATATATGCAATACAACCAAACACTTTCAAGTGTGACACATCAAGCTTCTTATCTATAAAGAATTCTTTGAGAGTCATTCTATGAATTGCAATTTGAGGAAGTTTTATTCATAATATAGATAATTTCATGAACAAATTCAAACCAAAAATATTCTGGCAAATTCTTTTCAACCATCAATGCCTATGCAACTTCTACAATATGCATATTTTTCATATTCGCAACCCCATTTTGGTGGTGGGTGTACTTGCAAGAGGTAAACTCTCTCTTTATCCCACAAGACCTCAAAAAGTCACATTGAACTTATTTGAGAGGTACTCTCCCCCTTCATCTAACTTGAAGTACTTAACATCCAAGAGTCTTTTTATTTCAACAATAGCCTTGAAAGTTTTGAAGTGCTCAAATACATTACTCTTTTGCTTCGTGAAATATACCCATAGTTTTCTTGAATGATCATTAATAAATATGATAAAATATTTGATGCCACCAAGATATATGTTTTGTGTAGTCCCCCAAACATCTGTATGCACAACATTAAGTATATTCTTTTCCGCATCTTTATCATGCAAAAAAGGTTATCTTACCTACTTACCAAACTGACATGCTTCACATACTTTATGAAATTATGCAACTCCAAAAGTAGGAAACTCCATAACCAACCCTTTGGATTGCATTAATTTCAAATTTTTCACATATACATGTTTAATACATTTCTACCACGTTTCAATGTTTACAACCACTCATTTTCCTTTAGTATACATAGTAGCATTCATAACAAGAATTACAATATCTAAATTAAACTGTAATATTTCTACAACAAAATATTAAAGACCCTAGATCCTGTGCAAAAGCAATTCGAAGTAATCTCCCGCAAAAAAAAAAAGTGGCCTAAGTGCTCCCCTCGTGTAACAACAATATCATCCTTCCCTGGGTTGTGCATAAGGAGCTGTGTGCTTGTAGCCTGCAAGACACCGTAGGAACTCCCCTTCAAGGGAAAAAGGGATAATGATTAATTTGTAAATTTTTTAATAAAATCCCTCTCCTTCACCCGTTGCGTGGCGGGGAGAGAGAGAGTGTGTAGTTGTTATGGAGGGCCATGGGGAGGAGAGCATGTGACTGCCACCTGTGTGGCCACCCCCACACCGCCCCCACCTTCTCCTTATATGACCCCCCTCCCAAACTTCAAAGGGGGGGGGGGGGGCATTGTCTGAGCTGCCCGCCGTCAAACTGCTGCCACTGTCAAATTGCCTGCACCACCAAACTGCGCCACAGCAACAGGCTGCTACCACCACCAACGCCATCATCATCATCATCATCCTCATTTAATTCACATCATCATCCTCACCATCATCACCCACTTCCCCATCATCATCACTCATGACATCTCTGTGAGTCAGAAGCTTGAGAAGCTTCTATTGAAGCTTCTCTAGACCAAGTTCACCTGCGGCTCTCGAGATTTATAGATCGTGTCCTGCAAGGCCTGTTTCCTGTGTAGGGAAGGAGATCTCGAGTAGTAGTAACTTCGAAATTTGTAAAGAGAGCAAGGGAGAGTCTGCTGAGTCGAAATTTACTTCATCAATGGCTCCTAAGCAAAAGTCCAGAGGAGCGCACTCAAGAGCTTCCACCCCAAGCACGAGAGTGGACAACGCCCCATTATTAAATGCCCAGGTTTCAAAAAATATCTTCACATGGAAAAGATGCATAAAGCATATTTTTAATTTACGTAGGGAAACTTAAATGCATTGGAAAATTTATATACTTGTTTCGATTTAAAAAGTTCAGTTGCATGACAAGGCACTTGCATTCTCTTGCACTTCCATGGTCAAGGGTAGTCGCATTTTTGAACATATGATGCATAAGCTAAAATATGCAATTGTGCAAAGGCGTCCTTGTTGCATCACACAAAGGTTAGAGCATATAGCACATGATGCACTTATGTAATAAATACCTGGCTGTGATTCGTATATAGGATAATTGTGGAAGGTCATTACATGTCGACTAAATAGTTGCAATGAAAGGAGTCTTTGACAAAAAACATATATTATGCAATTTGCATGCAATGATAGTTACATTTAGGGTTAAGTTAAGCGATAAAGGAAGGATTAAATCAATGGTGTATTCATTGGCATCTGGTCATGAAGGAATGGTGCATCCATGCATGAAGTTCTTTTATCAAAGTTTGAAATTGGGAAAGGATGCATCTTCATTAAAATACTAAAGCTTGAATTCGATTCATAAACGTAGGGTTTATAAGAAATAGTTCTGATGTCAATCAATATCGTATAGGGAAAGGAAAAGAAAGATCATTGTAGATCCCATAATTGCATAAAGGCGGAAGGCCTATGGTCTTGAAATTGCATATTCGCATGGAATGATACATCACATACATCTTGTCGTTACTTTCATCTTTTAAGAAAGGTACTTGCAAATTTTGGAGGGAAGTATTTGCATCTCTAAAGGAAGGATCATCCTTATTCATAAGATAGTTAGATCAATTAAGTAAATTGCATGTAATTGAGTAACTCACATGAGATTCATAAAGGCGTGAATAGTTAGCGTATGATGATCACCTCAATGTGCTAGGTTGGGTTAAGTTATGATAAAATTCTACTTAGTATCGCACTGAGGTTGCCGATTTAATATTTTCGATCTTAAAGGTCCTACCCACATTCACGAAATGTTAGGATTATCTAAATGCCCGTGTAAGAATGATCTAGGGTTCTCACCCTAAGGATCAGATGACCAAATGATGGACTTTCGCAAGGAATTTAGGGACCCTAGGGCCAAAACGTTTATCAGCCTAGTAGGGTTAGGGTTTTGGATTGGGTCAATAGGACTCCCAAACCCTATATCTTGATCAAAGGTATTCTTGATTAAGAAATACCGTATGATGAGAGATATAATCCCACAAGTTAGGTACTAACACCTATCTCGTGCAACATGCCTGCAAGGTCCTATGCTCTTGCGACTAAATCACAAGTTAGTACTGCTACACCTTAGACCAAGGTTGGTCAGTTCTAATTACAAGTTAGTTTCTCTGAGAATTGAGTAGTTTCCCTACTACAACACTCCATCTTGGGAGTTGATTTTTCAAGCTTAGGGCAGTGGTGAATTGCCAAGAAGCAATTTGACCAACCAAGTTTGGATGATGGGGTTGTCTAGGAGCTATTCAACTATAATATAAGGAAACCTAAGGTTGTGACAATTTGGGGTCAACAGGGTATAAACCCTAACCCAAGGAAAAAGGGTAAACAAGCAACCCAGCTTGCTAAACCTTTGGGATCTTGCCAAGTCACGAATAATCTAGGATCAAATGATGGAAGTATTCGGGGAGAAGGAATCACACCTTAGTAGTTGGCTGTATGAACGACCACTAGAATGCTGGTGATTGTACACTTAGGTGCATTGTTTGTACTTCTTTGATCAAGGAACTAATTAAGGAAAAATAACTAATGCTTCAAGTTAAAAGCCTGGAGGGAGAGGCAGTATCAGTTACCTCTGACTGTCTACCTGACCCTATCCAAGGGGGTTGTTAGCTGTGCCAGGTATGTGGACCGAACCCACTATGAGAGGTCTCTCCATAGGTGCTACTTGGAGTAGGAGGACGCTTGGGTGCTAAGGGAGGCTTTGGCCATAAATTTCTTGCCTCCAGATCCTGCACAAGAGGCTGACGTGACTCGAGATGGGATCTCGAGGCCTGCATACTAGTCAACGGGCAGAACTTGGAATGGCAGTCCCTGAGGATTGCTGGGATAGCCTTCGGGCAAGATATTTGATGTATTTCAAAGACTATAATAAACAAAGATCAAATGTTGAAAAATGAACTTGCTTGACAAGGTTTTTCTGTGTTAGTGCCTAAGTTACGTGAAGGAACTAGTGTTTAATTGGTTAATTAAGGAAGCTGTTTTTTCTTGGCAAACTAAATGTGGTAGGTAATTAGATAACTAAGCAACTCGAGGAAAGTGCGGTAGATATGACTCTGGGTCCGTCCTACGGAAGGGTGGTCCTGGTTAGCCGGTAACTTTTCTCAAAGGAATTGACATCGAAGTAGCAATGACCTAGAATCAATAGAGTTAGAGTTCCGATTTATGTTGTTTTAGGGGAATGGAATGGGACTATGCCTTACGGGCAAAGAGATCAAGCTTTGCATCCCTCTCGTTTCCCATTCTCCTTGAACCAAGTGCAGTATAAATCCACTTTGATCCCAATGTTTCTATGCAAAGTGGTTCGTCTAGGGCTCGACGCTAGCTACTTCCTATAAACTTAACTATGAGGAAACCCTGATTCAAGTCGGTCCTAAGTGGGATCAGCCAGATGCTTCCACTTTGTGGTAGACTCGGGAAGACCTTGATCGCAAACCCTGTGACATTCCTTGTGAGTGCCAGGCGGCGCTTTCTAGACTCTCTTCCCGATGGGCTGCTAAGACGTGTCCTACAAGTAGACAGGGGGACACGTTACATAAACATATGGCTAACTTTACCTCATTTTGAACCTAAACTTATCATTAAAATCTTTCACAAAATATCATTTTGTATTAAATCAAACCTATAGCCCTTGCTCTACCATCTAACTAATAAACACTAAGTTATTTGCGATTGATGGCATATGTAATACATTTGACAAACTCTTTGTTAGACCATCATGCAAGGATAAGAAAACTTCTTCAATATATAAAATTGGGTAGCAAGAATCATCACCTATCTACACATAACCTAGATTTTGTAAGTTCTACATGTGTCCAAACCATTCTGCTTGGCTAGTCACATGATTAGATGTGCATGGATCAATATACCATACGTCATTATGTATCTCCTTTCCTATAATAGCATTTATCATATACTACATAACAAACAAATGCTCATTTTTTTCTTCATTCTATTGTGAAGGCAATGCATTGTTTTCTTTCTGCACTTTACCACTATGGATATCTTAGCATAATATTAGGCTCAAATATGACAAATTTTGCCATAATAATTACAAAAAATACCAAAATTGCTGAAATCTCTATTCCAGCATCCACCTCCTCCTCTAGAGCTCCCCCTATCTCTAAAGTTGCTGTAACGTGTCCACTTGTATCTTCAGGACACGTCTTAGTAGTCCATCGAAAAGGACGTCTAGAAAGCTCCGCCCGATACTCCCATGGAATGTTAGGGGGTTTGCGATCTAGGGCTTTCTGCCATGTAACGGAAGTATTCCGACCTTTCCCAGTTAGGATAAACTTGAATTAGGGTTTTCCTTATTGGTTATTTCCTAATGGCAACTAGCATCGGACCCAAGCGAATTACTTTACAAAAAAACGCTAGGTTGGAAGCGGATTCACGCTGCACTTGGTTCAAGGAGAATGGGAAACGAGAGGGATGCAAAGCTCAACCTCTCTACCATAAGGCATAGTCCCATTCTGTTCCCCTAAAACAACATAAATCAGGTTCAATCATAACTCTAGGTCAACGCTTTTGTTGTTCGTGTTCTTGACGATCTTCTTGCTATCCCTCGTGATTTGAGAAAAGTTCACGGCCAACCGAGACCACCCATCCGTAGGACGGATCTATGGGCCATCTTCCGCACTTTCCTCGAGTTGTTTTAGTTATTGAATTACCTAATACATTAGTTGGACATGTAACAATCAGCTTCTTTAATTAACCCGTTAGGCACTAGTTCTTTCACGTAATCTTATCACTTAACATAGAAAAACAATATCAGGCAATTTCCTTATTGGCAGGTTATCATATTTATCTTTGAAATACAAAGAGTCCAGCTCGTAGGCTTATCCATAATCCGCCCGAAGGCTATCCAGTAATCCACAGGGATCACTAATCCAAGTTTTCGCCCATAGACTAGTATGAGGGCCTCGAGATCCAATCCCGAGTCATGTTAGCCTCTTGTGCAGGGCCCAGAAGGCAAGGGATTTACGGCCAGAGGCCCCCCTTGGCACCCAAGCATCCTCCTGCTCCAAGTAGCGCTCAATGGAGAGACCTCTCGCGGTGGGTTCGGTCCACTTTCCTGGCACGGTTAACAACCCCCTTGGTTAGGGTCAGGTAGGCAGTCGGGGGTAACTGAAGTTGCCTCTCCCTTCAGGCCTTCAACCTAAAGTATAGATATCCATTTATCTTTTAATTCATTGATCAAACAAAGCCAAACAGTGCTCAAAAATCTGTAGCAAGCTTATACATTTCCATTGATCATTTTTGTTGGCAAACTGCTAGGGAATCAATCCTTCCTTTTGAATGCGTCCAGCACTCGATCCGGGATGACTTGCAACTTGGCAAGATCCCTTATATCTTGGGTTAGGGCGTACGCTATTATCCCGACTTGGTCAAACCTTAAGTTCATAGGTTATTTCAGTTTATCGGTTGGTCTATTGCTTCCAAGCAATCTTCTTTACTCAAGAAAGATACTAAATTAGGATGATTATTCATCCTCTTGCAAGATAACTTGCATAATGATGCCAGGAGGCATATTCCACGGTGGATTCCGTGAGGTTTTACGGTGGATTCCGTAAACTCAGATGACCGGGGCTCATACGCAAAGAGGATTCTTTGTGCGAGAAGTTGATGGGGACGCCTGTCCTTTTCGGGCGTTTCATTAATTTAGTGTGTACATGGGTGATTCCATAGCGAGTGATTCCGCAAAATGCATATTAAATTAATAAACGTTTATGAGTTTAGAGTGCGCACTCCTAATAAATTAAGGTTAGGATTTATTTCTAACCAGTTGATTTATTTATGTAGTTGAAGACTGCTAGGTATTCACTTTTGTCGGTTTAATTGTGTTATTTTACTAACGATTGTGAATGCTTCAGTTGATGTGTAGAGATAGCAGCAGTGGCGGAGGAAAGCATTGGAGTCTAGCGGGTTTTTGACTATATTTTGATAGGCGCCACGCCTATATTTTGTTATGTCTATAGAGACATCGATTATTTATTATTATTTTGTATGCGCTTATGCGCCTGGATATGTTATTTCTATTTGGACATTGAGATTGGGCGTGCCAGACTCTATGGGCACCGTCCATTAGCTTTATTTTCCTATTTTTGGTAGAAAGCAAACTCAAAAGCTAAAAGCTTGTCATATTTTTGTAATTGGGCTATTTTTGAGCATGAAGATTGGAAATATACATTAAATACATGCTTTGTGAAGCGCTCACACAAGGCATGGGGGAGATTGAACCCAATTTGTCTCTTGCCTCTTGTCGTGCTTGCTTTTACATGGGTTTTTGTGCTAAAAAGTAGAGTACTTTGTTCTTGGGGACCTTCCGGGATTCACCACGTGAGCTATCTGCGTCCGATCTGCGCACCAGTGGTATCAGAGCGGAGCAGAGATCAAGAGCTTCCAATCGCTACCAATCTCGGGCAAAGGCGGAGCTCCAGGAACAAATGGCCTCTACAGTCAATCTCGTCGCGAACCGTCGATACAGGCAGACTTCTGGCGATCAAGAACCCCTGTTTCCACTGTTAGATCGCGAAGGACCAAGCTCTGCAGGTGGAGGACCACTCAAACACCTCCTTCATCAAGTCGTGGAGTTACAGAGATAAGCTCCATTATTTTTATCATTATTTCTTTCAATTAAGCTTAAGAGAAAGCTTATGAAGCTTGGCAATCAATAAGAAAACAAATCGATCCATCTGGAGAAGCCCCGAAAATTCCGCGTGGAAAAAACGGCCTCCCCCCCACGAAAAAAAACGACGGCCTCTTCCACCATTAAGCTCTCTTAATCTTAAGTCAAAGCTTAAGTCACTCAATTTTTACCAAGTCACACAGGGCAGAGAAGTCTGTAAACTCCGGGTCCTGCGCTCTAGAAGTCAAGTTCAGTAAGTCACTTGGAATCAAGTACTGCAAGTTCTGCAAGTTGGCCTAAGTCCAGCAAGTCAACAACTCTGCAAGTCTGCTAAGTCTGCAACTCTGCAAGTCAGACTAAATCAGAACTGACTAGTGCTTAAAACTCATAGAAGACTTGTTCGTATGCAAAAACTCTGAACTGGAAAGTTATTCGCAGCAAGCTGTTCTACCTATCTACAAGTTCGTTGAAGTACTTTCAGCAAACGAAGACAGAAATATTGCAGAATTTATGAAAATTGAAGAAGAAAATACCCAAAAGTACATAGCCTTGTAACCCCAAATTTGAGCTACGCTCATCCCACTAACTGATTTTGAGTGAGAAAGGTTTGTTGAGTTTTACAGGATGACTACCCCACATATGGATGATCCTCTGGCTGAAGACGATCTACTCGAGCCTACCATGGAACAAAAGCTGGATCTTATCATGTTGCAATTGGAAGAAGAGCGAAGAGCTAAGCAAGCCTTGCAAGCGCAATTGACAAAGCTACAAGGAGCGTCCACTGATAAAGAAGAACCTCAAGCTGAAGATTTGATTCGCCGTACCATCGACGCCACTCTTGAAGCACAAACCATTCGCAAGGAATCCAAGATAAGTAAACGAAGTTTCAAGTTTCGCACTTTCAATGGCATAAGAGAAGGAAATACTGTTTTATCATTCATTAGCCAGTTTGATGACTATTTCCATGAGTAAACTTATCCCGAGAAAGATAAAATCAAGTGTGTTACTAATCATCTGATAGACAGAGCATCACTTTGGTGGACTGTAGTCCGCAAGAGCATAGAATGTCCTGCTACATGGGAAGATTTTAAGAAGAAGTTCATGCAAAATTTCCTTCCACAGCAATTTCATGAGAAGGCTATCAAGCAATGGGATTTACTTCAACAGCGAGATCGTGAGCCTATTCCACAGTATACAGAGCGTTTTTGGAATGCACTCTTACAGCTACGCATGCTTGAAGACGTACCAGAGACGACACATAAGCGGAAGTATATGTCTGGACTTCTTGGATATTACTACGCTGAAGTGAACATGTTCAAGCCTGCTACCCTTGAAGACGCCATCTCCTTAGCTCATGACACTGAAGATAAGTTACGCGGAAGAGATCGACGACCACAGCCATTCCAAGCAAACGGTAATTATGGGTCTAAACAATTCAATTCCAATTTCAGAAGGTTTAATCCAGGTCGTTTCTCATCACCATCTTTCCGCAAGAATTGGCCTAAACCACCTGCATTACCATCCACTGTCAATCCAAATCCTAAGCCTATTCAACAAGCAAATCCAAATATTCCCAGACTCCCAGCCATTGCAAATAATGTAACCAAAGCCAAGCCCATCGTATGCTACAAGTGTCACCAGCCAGGGCATCTCGCAGCAAATTGTCATTCAAAGAAGCCATCAGCACATATCAACTACCTTGGAGCTATGGACGAAGACGAGCATGAGGATATGCCAGATTTCACTGAAGAAGAAGATGATCCTACTACTACTTCCGACACTTTACCAGGTATGCCTACTTCACATTCATTGTTGACTATGAAATGTATGGTGCATGGAAAAGAAAGAACTATATTGCATGATGACGGTAGTACCCATGACTTTATTTCAGCAAAATTGGTAAAGGAATTGAAATTGCATACTGTACCTATGCACTATCGCATAAAAGCTGCATTTTTAGGCACTAGGTACAATGGCACACAAGAAGTTCAAGATTTAGAAATTCAAATTGGTCCATATATTGAAAGAAGAAATTTCTTAGTTGTCCCATTACAGTCTAGCGACATTATTCTCGGAATGCCATGGAGACACCAACATAATCCCAATATAGATTATTCCACGCACACAATGAATATTAATTTTCAAGGAAAATCTATTACATTGTTTGGTATGCATGCCTCTTATATTTTTCCACTGCTTTCGCATACTCAAGCAAAACGTGCACTGCGCAAGAATACTAAATCATATCTCATTTGGGTGATGAATTGCATGCAAAGGAAAATCATATGCACCCTAGGCATAAGGAATTTATTGCATATTTTAAGGACTGTTTTGCAGAAGACCTACCACCAGGTTTACCTCCATCACGTCCAGAAGACCATAAGATTGACCTAATACCTGGCACACAACCACCTTGCAAAGCCCCATATAGGCACAATCAAATAGAGCAAAAAGAAATCCAGAGTCAAGTTGAAGAATTACTAGATAGAGGCTTAATTCGACCTAGCAGTTCTCCATTCGGTGCACCTGTGCTCTTAGTCAAGAAAAAGAATAATACTTATCGGATGTGTATTGACTACCGAGCATTAAATAAGATCACTGTAAAGAATAGGTATCCTATACCTAGAGTTGATGACCTTATGGACAAACTGCAAGGATCTTCTATATTTAGTAAAATTGACCTTAAGTCTGGATATCATCAGGTGAGGCTAGATAGATCCGACATATTTAAGACTGCATTCAGGACACAGTTTGGCCATTACGAATTCTTAGTTATGCCATTCGGATTAACTAATGCACCTGCTACTTTCAGTAGAATGATGAATCGTATTTTTCTAAAATATCAATATTGTGTGATTGTTTTCTTTGATGATATTTTAGTGTTCAGTCAAAGTGAAAAAGAGCATTATGAGCATTTATCATTAGTTTTTCAATTAGTGAAAGAAAATCAATTGTTTGCAAATCCTGACAAGAGTGAATTCTTTAAGACAGAAATAGAATATCTAGGTCATATTGTATCAAAAGAAGGAATAAAAGTTGATCCTAAGAAAATTGACGCAATATTGCATTGGCCTGTTCCTAAAAATGTACATGAATTACGCTCATTCCTTGGTCTTGCTAGTTTCTATAGGAAGTTTGTACGTAATTTCTCATTACTTGCTTTACCATTGACCAAACTTCTTAAGAAAGGCATTGTTTACCAATGGACTGAAAATCAGCAGAAATCCTTTGACTTACTCAAACGTGCATTAACCAATGCCCCTGTTCTACAATTACCTGACTTTAACAGACCATTCTTTTTAGTTGTGACCGATGCTAGCGGATCAGGAATAGGAGCCGTGCTAATGAAAGACAACCGTCCAATAGCATATTCTAGTTCTAAGCTGAAACCCTCTGAGCTTAAATATTCCACTTATGACAAGGAACTCTTAGCAGTTGTCCAAGCATTAAAACAATGGAAGCATTATTTAATGGGTTCAGAATTCATGATAAAGACCGACCAGCAAAGCATTAGACATCTACTTAGCCAACCCCAAATTTCTGACCGTCATATCAAATGGGCTTCATTCATTCAAAGTTTCCATCCTATCATTCAATACCAACCTGGAAAAGAAAATGTAGTTGCTGATGCATTGAGTAGAAGACCTGCAATTCATAATATTTCCATCATATCTTTTGATTCTTTGATTGCCATGAAAGACACATATCATCGGGATATTACTTTTCATTCTGATTGGCAAAAATTAGTTCAAAATAATTTCATTCCTGTTGATTCATTGTCATATAATGATGGATTCATGTTCTTTGAAAAGAGACTGTGTGTTACTATTCCATTCCGATCTTTTGTTTTGAATGAAATTCATTGTCCCCCATATCAAGGTCATAGAGGTATCATTTCTACATTACGCATGTTAACTGAAGATTTTTATTGGCCGCATATGGATGCAGATGTATCTAATTTCGTTTCTGAATGTTTGATTTGTCAAAGAATAAAGAGACATCATGGTAAACAGTATGGATTACTAATGCCTTTATCTATTCCATCTAAACCTTGGGAACATATATCTATGGATTTCATTACTGGCTTACCAAATACTAAATCTAACCATGACATGATTTGGACAATTGTAGATAGATTTAGTAAGCAAGCATATTTCATTGCATGTAAGAAAACTTTAACAACATCACAAGCAGCACAGTTATTTTTGAAAACTGTTTTTACTAACCATGGATTGCCGAAAGTGATTATTTCAGATAGAGATTCTAGATTTTGTAATAATTTTTGGATTACACTGTTTGCAAATCTAGGCACAAAGATTGATTTCTCATATGCATTTCATCCAGAAACAAATGGACAAATAGAAGCCACAAATAGCACCATTCTAGATCTTTTACGTGCATACACTATCTCTAAACCTCAGACATGGGACACTCATTTACATTTATTACAGTATGCATATAACAATACACCGCACACATCTACAAAGAAAGCACCTTTTGAAGTTATTTATGGATATAGATTATCTACACCTGTTGCATCTTTGTCTAATAGAATACAAAGTGCCGATGATATTGCTGTTATGCATAATACTATTTTTGATGAGGTAAAGGATATGATTGCTAAAGCCCAACAATCATATACCAAACAAGCCAACAAGAAAAGACAAGCCATGAATTTCAAAGTTGATGATTATGTTTGGCTTAGAATAGAAAAGCGTAGACTGCAAAGTGTAGATAGACATCCAGTTGTCAAATTAGCTCCTAGATTCTACGGACCATTTAGAATCATTCACAAGATTAATGACAATGCATTCAAGTTAGAACTGCCATCTCATTGGAAAATTCATAATACATTTCATATTAGTTTATTGAGACCATTTAAAGGCCAATTACCTATCCACCCTGTCTATGAAAACCCACCTTTACTAGAAGAAGAGACAGAAATACTTGAACCAGAAGCCATTATAGACACTGACTACATGACCACTAGAACTGGCCGAAGGTATTCTAGATATCTAGTAAAATTTAAGAACCATCCTGTAGAGGAAGCACAATGGATGCACGCTAGAGACTTAAATGCTTTCCCCACTCTGTTAGCTCCACATTGAGCTAATAGAAATTGAGGTCAATTGCTATCCCACCCCAGGGGTATGATGCCAGGAGGCATATTCCACGGTGGATTCCGTGAGGTTTTACGGTGGATTCCGTAAACTCAGATGACCGGGGCTCATACGCAAAGAGGATTCTTTGTGCGAGAAGTTGATGGGGACGCCTGTCCTTTTCGGGCGTTTCATTAATTTAGTGTGTACATGGGTGATTCCATAGCGGGTGACTCCGCAAAATGCATATTAAATTAATAAACATTTATGAGTTTAGAGTGCGCACTCGTAATAAATTAAGGTTAGGATTTATTTCTAACCAGTTGATTTATTTATGTAGCTGAAGACTGCTAGGTATTCACTTTTGTCGGTTTAATTGTGTTATTTTACTAACGATTGTGAATGCTTCAGTTGATGTGTAGAGATAGCAGCAGTGGCGGAGGAAAGCATTGGAGTCTAGCGGGTTTTCGACTATATTTTGATAGGCGCCACAGCTATATTTTGTTATGTCTATAGAGACATCGATTATTTATTATTATTTTGTATGCGCTTATGCGCCTGGATATGTTATTTCTATTTGGACATTGAGATTGGGCGTGCCAGACTCTATGGGCACCGTCCATTAGCTTTATTTTCCTATTTTTGATAGAAAGCAAACTCAAAAGCTAAAAGCTTGTCATATTTTTGTAATTGGGCTATTTTTGAGCATAAGATTGGAAATATACATTAAATACATGCTTTGTGAAGCGCTCACACAAGGCATGGGGGAGATTGAACCCAATTTGTCTCTTGCCTCTTGTCGTGCTTGCTTTTACATGGGTTTTTGTGCTAAAAAGTAGAGTACTTTGTTCTTGGGGACCTTCCGGGATTCACCACGTGAGCTATCTGCGTCCGATCTGCGCACCACATAAGGACTTGCCAACCTCGTTGCGAGAATTTGGCCATTCCCTTGTGATCCAATCACAAGATCATATGACTCCACACTTGCCACGCAAGTGTCACATCAAACTATGAGACTTATTCTACGCATTGAACGGAGTCACGAAACAATTTGTTCCTGATTACATTAGGCTGACGTCGTCAGTCCTAGAGTTCCAAGTTCCATTTCGAAAGATTCTTAGGGACAAACCCTAGTTCACTTTCCAATTACATTTCACTGTCCCTACATTCAGTGAATGTGGGCAAGTATTTAAGGTATAGGAGTTTCAGTTTTAGCAATACGTACGGTTAGGTCACGTATTAATTTCCTAGTGAGTTTCTTGGAATTCAACTCTTTCTAAACGAGTACTCAGCGGTTTAGGTGTTTTAGGTTTATGTCAATTTAGTTAACTCTAGAAAATAATTACGTGATCATTTCCACATGACTCATTGTCTATGCGTAAATTGATTTTTCAGCCCTAACTTATCAATTTGAGGTCAGGCATAGGTTAGGTTAATTCCAACTAATCTTCCTATACTTTGCGAACAAATTCATGCTAAACAAGCAACCTTTTTCTTGATAATTTATGCAGTTGACAACGATAATTTCCTAGAGTTATGCATCGTAAGAATCATTTCATGCCTTGCACTTTCCACGATGATTCATTGCGAAGAGGATATGGGTTAATAGTGCGATATGCAGTTTATACTTCTAGGCTTAAACAAAGTATACTATTTTCATGGACATTAATCTAATTTTGAATTCATTTCAATGCATAAAGCTATTTTCCAGAAATGCATTTATGCTTTCTTTATTTTGGATGTTTTATTGAAAGTATTAATGACTAAGTTTCTCCATCGTGAATATCTAGGAAAAAAATATATCCTATATCCAACAATTAACCTTGCATGATTGAATTTCAACATTACCAAATAAAAATTAGGAAGGAAAACTTGGGCTTGGGGTGAGATGTCCACATGGATGCCAGGAGACGACCCTCCTGCGGCTACGACTTGGACTTTCTTAGTGTGGGATCTTTCGCTCAACCGCCAAGACCCACGGACCGCTTATTGCTTCAAGCGTTTCAAGCGAGCTCTAATGGCTATCTCTCACCTAGCCGACGCGCCATTGATCCTACGAATGTAGTGAGCTTACCTTGATGCAGATGTGAGTAGCCTCCTCCCTCGCACACCTCGATAGCTCCACGATTCTTGATGCTAGCTCAAGCATCCTCAAGCCTCCTCCATCTCCGAGCTCCATCCTCCATAGCCGCACGTGCGAGAAAAGAGAAGAGAAGAGAAGAGAAGAAGAGAAGAGGAGATGGTGAAGAGCTTCACCCTCTTGATCCCTCACTCCCACACACTCACTCCCTCACACTCTCACACTCCCTCTCTCAAGAGCACACACAAGCAAGAAGGAGAGAAGAAGAGAGGAAGAAGAAGACTCCTTTTGCCACACACCAAAGAATGAACTTCTCATTCACTTTTCAACTTTATATACAAAAACATAAATCCCTTTTGGGCGGTCATCCCCTTTTCCCCTTTCTTACATGGCCGGCCGTAGCCTAGGCCCTTTTTCCCATTGTCATTCTTTCTCGCTAGCTTCCTTTCCACCGCTCGTCTACATTTACAAATTGCACAGGTGAGAGCCCGGCGCTCCTTGAATTAAACCATGATGTGCTTGCGCTCTTTTACAATAGTTTGACTTACGCTTTTCCTTGTGCACCTTTGTCTTTAGTTTATCTTTGCCTTGGCCTTTGTCTTTGTCTTCTATTTTAGCTTTCCAGATTTTCCACCGTCTGGCACTCTTTTACAAGATTTCAGGGTGTGCCTTGGTATTTTAAAATGCACCTTTCCCCTTTTGCAGTTGCCTTGGACTTTGTAAGGTTGCCCTTACGCTTTTGGCCTTCTCTCCTCTTCTTTCTTTAGTCGAGCTACCTTTTTTCCGCCTTTGCCCTGCATCTTTTTTATTTCCTTTTGCTTTCTTCGTATTGGGGTTAACATTACCCCCCTCCTAGATGAGTTCCAGTCCCATGGCAATCATCGTGGTAGGTAGCAGGCATTAGCATGCACCAAAGACGTGGGTTGCAAGGATGTCGGTTGTTGCCATGGCGAAGTGTTGGTAGTGGTGGGGAGGAAGGTCATTGGGGGCACGTTGGTGGGTTAAGTGGTGGTAGGTGGTAGGGTGATGGGAGTTGGTGGTAGGGCTATTCTTTGGGGGGGTTGCATTGATGGAGTACAAGTGCCGGTTTGGTGAGGATTCTGTACATGATGATTCATGGCAGGCTTACTGGGTGATAATGATAGGAATTCAGAATTGAGTGTGGATGAAGAGCGAATGACACCTTCGTTGGATCTTCAATGCTGCAATTGAAGATCTCTCATGTGGTCTCTCCCTAAGGGGTAGTTCTAGTCATCTTTATCGTGCACAAGACATATTTTGATTAGTTTGGGAGACAGATCAAACTCTAAGCAAGCCTGGAGTATTGTCCTACACTTAAAGACCCAAACCATGTATACGTGATAGGGTGAATATTAAGTGAGTACAAGTGCATATTTAGGTATTACTTAGTTAGAAGACTGTCGGCCTGGTTCCTTGTATAGCAATGGGTCAGGGAAGCAAGGGGTTAAGTTGATGGAAAAATTTGTTGATGAAGACGGGGAGTAGAATTGAAGATTGCTTGAGACATCATTATGGTCTTGTCAAGGCAATGTAGCATAATTGAGCTCCTTGATGTCTCAGCTTTTGGTAGCTAGTGGCTACTTGTAGTGCGTGAATTGAACGTGGCGGTTAAGCGTAGTTCGTCAGCTTCCTCGCCTGAGATGAGGTGCAAGCGTTCGTGTAGGAGCCTGTTATAGTGCTCATCAAGGTGTTCCTACTCTTCCCAAGATAAAGGGAAGGGCAAGTAATCTCCAACTTGCTCATTGGGAATTGTGCCCATGTCCGCAAGGATGTAGACCCGTGCAAACACCTTGAGCTTAGCATCCAACTCAGTTAAGCATTCTACGACACTTCTATGTTCAACGAGGGCTTGCTCGGTTGCTATCTCATGCAAGGTTCTAGGAGTTTTCCTAGGTTTTAGCATAGCTAGGGGTTCAGGCCTATATGAACAAGATTGGTCAACGCTAGGATTGCTCATGCTCTTGGGGTTTCCACGTTTCTCTTGAGGCTTTGTTATTGTGTCATGGTTCTCCTTGGGTGTGACTGGTGTGAACTGGTCACCCCATTGTGACAGTGTTGTATCCACTCTTGATTTGTCAATGCGAGTTCTATTGTCAGTGGGTAGAGTGTTGCAAGTAGCCATTGATGGTAACGACTGCTTTGATTTGTCGGAGCTCACGGATGTGTCTGAGGTTTCACCACTATTAGGAGAGGCATCAGTGGGCTCATTGGTGGATGGACTCGATGCTTTATTCATCAGCTCTCTAGCACTCTTTGTCCCAATGTCCTTGGGGTCTGCAACCACTTGCAAATGTTGTTGTTTTCGCTGTTTTCTCCTTTTTTTCTTGGTCAGTGCAGGTGCATCTAATGTCTCAGAACCCAGGGCTATATCGACCGTTGATGTGCTTGGTTGGGCTTCAGCATTTCCCTTCTCTAGTGGGTCCTCATGGGACCTAGTCATGGCCTACGGAGTAGCCTTGCCAGGTTGCATGGGTACAACTATCTCTCTTTTGGGAGGGTCTAGCTCTTCTGCCCATTCCCCTGTGCTTAACTCCTCCAGCCCAGGTTATAGGCGCTTTGGAAGTGCTGGAGTTGTTAAGGAGGTAGGTCGCGACACCCCCTTCACAGGTAGACTACTAACGACACGTTCCGCAAGGGGCATTGTCATGACCAAAGGTTGTGACTCTTGTGGTCCCTGATTGGAAGTAGTGGTGGCCAGTACAATGGACTGGATACCATTGGTAGATTGCGGTGTCAAGTCCTTAGGCAGATCAGAAGTGGTAGTGTCTTTTGTTGCCCTTTGCACATTCACTTGTGCAGGTTGAGCAGCGGCATGAGGCTGCTGTTGCCGTGCTTCCCTCATCCATTTAGGTGAAGATGATGTAGGAGATTTGGGACTCCTACGTGGGCTTGGCACTGACTGGAGAATTTGCTCGTGATTGCTAGGTGATTCTGTCGTTAGCTTTGTTGAGCAATCGGCCTTATCATGAGCAATGTTGTGCCTGTGGTGCTTATTATCCTCTTGGGAAGTCAAAGGCTCCTTGGGCACTAGTAGACCTTGTGCGCACTCAACAGTTACCTCTGATATATGCTTGCCAAGCACACTAGGCTGAGGATCTAGTTTTTGATAGGTCATGTTCGGTTTCTTGATTTCAATCATGAGGGGCTCAATCACTCCAATATTTTTGGTTCGAGACTTGGATTTTCGTTTAGATTTCCTCTTACACCTCTCTGCTTTTGACATAATTGGGGCTTCTGAGACAGAGGTGGTTTAGCAGGGGGTTTTGGTACCCAAATCCATTGGTTGCCTGCATAATACCCTTGAGCATGAAGCAATGCTTTGGATATCCATCGCGGCGTTGTGTTGACCCTCCATCGATGCCTGCGTCTATAAGGCTTGGGCTTCTTTTGGGGTCTTCTAAGATATTTCTAAGTCCAAAGCCCATCCTTGGCATTGTCTCTTGACCTTCTTGTTTCATGCATGGCCTCACTGGTTCTCGTTGTTCGACCTGTGCTTGTATTAACTCTTCCAACAAGTCCTTGCTCTCGTCAGCAAGCTTGACTATTGTGTCAGCACCTTGCTTGCCTTTCCCTTGAGGTTTGATGAGGTCACCCTTGCTAAAGGTCGTGACTATCCTTACACCCGGTAGTGTTAGGTGTATCCTCTGTGCTACATAGTCGGCCTCACACTTGGTCACCCTTTTGAAGGGTCTTCCTAGGAGGGTTCTTTCCCGTAGCTAGCACTATTTGGAGGAACATGAAATAGGATAGGCAAGCTTTCCGTTTCAATTGTCGCAAGGATTTTGCACTTCCCTATGAGTGCTTGTGGGTGTCCCTCATAAGGGCTAAGAGTTGCACTAGTCAGTGTGAGCTCTGGTTGGCCTAGTAGGGTCCATGATTCATAGGTCAAGATGTTAAAATATTCTCCTTCATCAATCAGAGCATCAATAGTATGCTCTCTTTTCGCGGTGAGTTTGACCCTAAGATAAGCAGGTGGTACTATGTCTTCATCTTCTGGGTCTTGGCTTGTAAATTTAAGCCTTCTGATAGATGCCCTTGAGTCGCCACTTGCATGACCGGACGTGGATTCTCCACCAATGTCTTGGGTTGTCTGTGCAATGTTGCTCAAGGTACATCTCTTGTCAAGAGTGTCATGTCTAGTCATCTTGGCATTTGTAGCTTGTTGATGTTGCATTTTGCTCTGACTAGACATGGTCTGAACACAATGTCTTTATGTTCTCGTGGTGTGGCCTTTTTGCCCTTGATGGCTAGATTGGCCCGTTAAGGTTCTAGGGTCTTTGTTTGCCCCTATTCAAGTACGAGCTTCTGGTTGCTCTTCTGCAAGGGAGCCTCCATGCTCGCATAGGGCCATTATTGCCCGAGGGTCTAAGTTAGAGGGCCTGATAAGCTTCATCGCTCCAGTCTTGGCCGTTTTAGCAGATTCTAGGGTCTGCGCTGCTTCTTATTGTTCACTCAGGGGTCGATCACAGGTCGTATGATTGGATTTCCGTTCTCAATATGTCAGGTCATTGGGGAGTGCTCCAGCACTGTCCCCTTGTCCCTTGGTCATGACTCCTACATCGGGAACTGCCTACAAGGCATTCGCTATGTTGTCCTGGAGTGGGTTGCGCTTCCAGTCGGTCATGAGGGTCAATTTTTGATGTTTTCTTTTTTTTGCCTAAGGGTGTGTCCGATTCTGAGAATTGGACGTCCGATTTACCAGTGGTCCGATTCTCAGAATGGGACCAGGTGGGTCCGATTTTGAGCTATCTGATTCTCAGAATCGGACAGGGATCAAGTGTCCGATTTTCAAAAATTGGACAAGTGGTCCAATCGGACCAGGTGGGTGGTCCGATTGTTGTCTGATTCTATGAATCGGATAGGGGTAGTTGGATTTCCTATGGTCCGATTTGCAAAATCGGACGGTTGGTCTGAGTGGTCTAATTGTACAGGATGGTCCGATTTGACGGTTGTCCGAGCGTCCGATTCTGAGAATCAAACACTGGATTGGATGTCTTATTCTGCCGACCCGAATGCACTTTTGAGCATGAAATCATCAAAAAACTTAAGGTATTGATTATTACAAGCTATAAGATTCAACAGGAATGATGCTAGAGTGATGGGGAAGAGATCTATATACCTGGGGATCGCCGATAGCAACGTAACTCCTCGCACTAATCGATCAAAATGGGTCACCCAAGCTCTCTCTCTCTCTCTCTCTCTCTCTCTCTCTCTCACTCTCACTCTCAACTAGTTGCAAATGAGGGTTTTCTTGCCCTCCAAGAACTTATACCCTTGCTGGACATTACCCGGATGTTACCAATCACTCTCCTTGAGATTCCTACATATTCAACTAAGCATTTCCTCCATTCTCCACTTGTTTTTTTTCTCAATTTTCTCCCTGTTTTTACAGCAACAAACCCTATGCCTCTCGGGTGCGATTTCTTAATGTTAGCCTACTCTAAACGTCACAAGAATCGAAAGCAAAGAATTGAACTAATTTCTCCATGTTTTCCAATCATAAAACAACCAAAATATCCCAAAATACTTACTTGTTTTGAAGATCAAAAACACCCAAACTTCCTACCTATCTCAAGCTCCGTTTTGGGGATGAATCCCCTACTTCGATGCTCGATATGAGGTGCGCAAGAGCTCAAGCTTGAATCCGTTGGTCCTGGCAATGGAACCAAAATGTGGAGCTTTCGCTCAACCGCCAAGACCCACAGACCGCTTATTGTTTCAAGCATTTCAAGCAAGCTCTAATGGCTATCTCTCCCCTAGCCGATGCGCCATCGATCCTACGAATGTAGTGAGCTTACCTTGATGTTGATGTGAGTAGCCTTTTCCCTCGCACACCTCGATAGCTCCACAATTCTTGATGCTAGCTCAAGCATCCTCAAGCCTCCTCCATCTCCAAGCTCCATCCTCCATAGCCGCGCGCGTGAGAAAAGAGAAGAGAAGAGAAGAGAAGAAGAGAAGAGGAGATGGTGAAGAGCTTCACCCTCTTGATCCCTCACTTCCACACACTCACTCCCTCACACTCTCACACTCCCTCTCTCAAGAGCACACATAAGCAAGAAGGAGAGAAGAAGAGAGGAAGAAGAAGACTCCTTTTGCCACACACCAAAGAATGAGCTTCTCATTCACTTTTCAACTTTATATACAAAACCCTGAATCCCTTTTGGGCGGTCATCCCCTTTTCCCCTTTCTTACATGGCTGGCCGTAGCCTAGGCTCTTTTTCCCATTGTCTTTCTCTCTCCCTAGCTTCCTTTCCACCACCCGTCTACATTTACAAATTGCACGGGTGAGAGCTCGGTGCTCCTTGAATTAAACCATGATGCGCTTCTGCTCTTTTACAATAGTTTGACTTGCGCTTTTCCTTGTGCACCTTTGTCTTCAGTTTCTCTTTGCCTTGGCCTTTGTCTTTGTCTTTTGTTTTAGCTTTCCGGATTTTCCACCGCCTGGCACTCTTTTAAAAGATTTCAGGGTGCGCCTTGGTATTTTAAAATGCACCTTTCCCCTTTTGCAGTTGCCTTGGACTTTTTAAGGTTGCCCTTGCACTTTTGGCCTTTTCTCCTCTTCTTTCTTCAGTCGAGCTACCTTTTTTCCACCTTTGCCCTGCGTCTTCTTTATTTCCTTTTGCTTTCTTCGTGTTGAGGTTACAACTTAGGAGGCATCACAATTGTAGTTTTTCCGTCGTCGATGCTGCTTTGCGACTTTTCTTCTTAAGTTTCACTGTTCTTTACAAGTTTCTTTTGCTTCCCTTCATGGAAACTCTTTGAAGGGATGTGCGTGTGGAGGAGGGAAGAACTATGGAAAGGGATCAAAAAATCCCAAGAAGGGGGTATTGTGAAAATCCTCCACGAGTAGGGCTCATTTTTACACTGGAAGAAGGGCTAAGGGGAGTTCAAGGGGGGAAATTCGAGGAGGGAAAAGAAAAAGGGTTAAGGGGCCCTTAGGAGGAATTCCAGGGGGTGGACTTAAGGCTATAAGAAAAGGGCCTAAGGGGGGGAAATTTAAAACATGGGAGGGGAATTAAGACCTTTAAGGTCAACTTTTAATGGGGGGAGAAAGGGGGGCTTGTAAAGCCTAAGGGGGAATTCTAGGGGGGGTACCTTCAAAGCCCAAGGGAAGGGGGGGTTAAGAAGGTTTAAACATGCGGGGGGGGGGGGGGGGGGGGTGGTTCCAAATCCCAAGGGAAGGGGCTTAAGGGGGAAAGGGGGCTTATGAGGCCCCTTTGGAAGCTTTAAGCTTCCAGAACTTTCACCATGTGGGGGGGGGGGGGTTTTGGAGATGTCAAAATGTGGCGACGTCCAAGTGGCTGGGCGGCTCGGTAGCTCCTCACCAGTGCAGAGCGGAAACCTCCCTAGCTTCTCCCTCCCTCAAGCCTTTTCTCTCTTGGACAGCGGCAGCAGCGCCTCACCCTCTCCCTTCGTCACAGCATCTTTGTCAGCAGCATGGCAAATTCACTCCATGCAGCACAATAGGCGGCAGCCTCTCCATCTACCTCTCGATGCCCTCCCAACAGCGACTTAAATAGGGGAGGGGATGTAACGTGTCCACTAGGATCATCCAGGACACGTCTTAGCAGTCCATCGGAAAGGATGTCTAGAAAACTCCGCCCGGCACTCCCATGGAATGTTACGGGTTTTTGCAATCTAGGTCTTCCCGTGTCTGCCCCGTAGCGGAAGTATCCTGGCCGTTCCCACTTAGGATCGACCTGAATTTGGGTTTTCTTGTTTGGTCATTAGCTAGCAGCAACTAGCGTCAGACCCGAGCGAATTACTTTACGTAGAAACGCCAAGTCCGAAGCGAATTCACGCTGCACTTGGTTCAAGGAGAATGGGAAACGAGAGGGATGCAAAACTCAACCTCTCTGCCATAGTCCCATTCCGTTCCCCTAAAACAGCGTAAATTGGGTAAAACATAATTCTTGGTCATTGCTTTCGATGAACCTCCCGCTGCTCTTCCAGATCTTTGAGAAAAGTTCCCGGCTAACCGGGACCACCCATCCGTAGGACGGACCCATGGTCCATCCTCCGCACTTTCCTCGGTTTGTTTTAGTTATGTAATTATCTAACACATTAATTTGACATATAACAATCAGCTTCTTTAATTAACCCTGTTAAGCACTGGTTCCTTCACGTAATCTTATCACGTGACATAGAAAAACAATATCAAACAACTTCTTTATTATCATTTCATCATTTTATCTTTGGAATACAAGGAGTTCCGCCCGTAGGCTTGTCCATAGTCCGCCCGAAGGCTATCCAGTAATCCATAGGGATTACTATTCCAAGTTTCCGCCCGTAGACTAGTATGCGGGCCTCGAGATCCAATCTCGAGTCACGTTAGCCTCTTGTGCAGGACCCAGAAGGCGAGGGATTTACGGCCAGAGCCCCCCCTGGCACCCAAGCGTCCTCCTGCTCCAAGTAGAGCTCAACGGAAAGACCTCTCGCGGCGGGTTCGGTCCACGTTCCCGGCACGGTCAACAACCCCCTTGGTTAGGGTCAGGCAGGCAGTCGGGGGTAACTGAAGCTGCCTCTCCCTTCAGGCCCTCAACCTGAAGCATTTAGATATCTTTTCATCCTTTAGTTCCTTGAGCAAACAATGCAAACAGTGCTTTCTAAACTATTACAAGCACGATCAATTTCAGTGGTCGTTTATTTGGCCAACTGTTAAGGAGTGAATCTTTCTCTCCGAATGCATCCAGCATTCGATCTGGGATCAATTGCGACTTGGCAAGATCCCCAAGGGTTTGTTTGTTCACCCTTTTGTCCTTAGGTTAGGGCCATACCTTGTTAACCCAACTTAACCAATACCTTAGGTTTTATTAATAGTAAATCCTGGCGACCATGTCGCTTCAATTTATTGATTGGTCATTTGCTTCCAGGCAAATACCTAACTCTCCTTTTTCTTGGCAATTATTCCCCAAGAAAGGTGATGTAACAGGATGATTACTCATCCTCTTGTAAGTTAAATTTGCGCAATAACTTGCCAACCTCATTTCAAGAAATGACAAACTCTCTTGTGGACAAATCACAAGTCTATACGATGTTGCAACTTTTTGCACATGTGTTGCATCTATTCCACGGGATCATTTCACCCATTGAATGGCGTTTTCTGGTCACGGAATTACCTCCAGCCGAGTAGCAGGGTTTAGGGTGTCTTCCTACCCAACCCATTCCTAATTATATTGGGCCACGGTCCTAGGAATTTCCAACTCAGTCGGAGTTTCACCATTTGAACGAGTGATCCTTAGGATAAAAACCTTAGATCATTTTATGCATGAGCATCCAATTGACTCAACATTTCGTGAATGTGGGTATGATCTTTGGGTTTGAGGGTTTTGACTTGGCGACAAGTGTAAAACTAGGTCGACTCCTTATCGCGCTAAACCCTAGCTAGCACTTGGGATATTTGTCATATCGACTGAACCATGTCCATATGAATCCCTTGTGGGATAGGTGATTTAGATAACTCAATATACTTGTCTTGCGACAAGGATGAATCTTTCCTAGAGATAATAAACTAGATCTAAAGGAGGAAAAATAGTTACAACTACACCAATACATGTAAACATGCGATTTATTGCTTCTACGCATCATATGGTTCACAATAACCCTATCTTTCCTTGGTAAAGTAAAAATGCCTGATAATCTGGACACTAACTTTCCTAGGTCCTACTAGGACTTACATCAAATAATCATGCCTACAACCTGGTTGTCTACACTTTAGAATCTCATGCTTTGATAAACCATGCAACCTTTCCTAAATGCGGCTCCTGATGAATGACATTTTTGCATGACGACTATGCAATACGCAACTTTCTCCTAGCTACAGTGTAGTCAATGAAGCTCATACAAAACTAAATCTAGTGTTAACTTATTCCATTTTACATGCCACTGGCAAGTCCATAGATCATTTTCGTGCTCTTCTATTTCTTTTCGAATAACATCTTATGAGTGTTAACTTTTCCTCATGAATTATTACAAGGAAGATTTATCTAAAAATGTGACATGCCATTAATCTTTCCATGCCTAGTAAAAAGGTGTACCTCAATAATTTCAACCTTGTAATGAGGTAATAGTTGTCCTAGGCTCGTCACTTTTGAATGCACAAAAGGAAACTTACTGATAAGTGTTGAGATATCGAGCTCCACTCGTGATACGCCAGGGTGACCATTGTGTATTTATGTCACCGACTTGTAAGTTGCAGATGCGGTTGGTACACCGCCCATGAATAATAGCCACATGATAGCTATCCTTATCTACTCTAGTTCGTGGCTCAGTTAGTATGCCACCTTAGTTAGTTGAGTTTGGTTTTGAGACCCATATAGAGGGTTCTTCTATTTCTTTGTACTAGAGTTCTTTTGGCTTACACAACTAAGAAGAGGAAAACTGTTTTCAGCCTCCACCCTTGTGTGTCTTCCCCCATTGTGCAAGCAAGAAAGCTTCAAGCGAGACTCCTTCCTTCTCTCCCACAATCTTGACATGGTATCAGAGCCTTGTTCGTGGTAAGGAGCTCAAGAAAGCAAGCCAAGCTCGCGGTGTTCTGGTAAGAGGAGCAGTGTTGCTTTCATTTTCTGTTTTGGGAGCAGATCTGTGCAGGCAGCACAACCGGAAATTGCAGGAGTGCATTGTCTCAGGTTGAGACGCCCTTCGCGGTGAAGCAAGAGGGTAGTATATACTGCGGGTGAGGGCTTTAGCCCTCGACGACCCTGTTTTTTTGATTTGAGGCCATTTCGGGGCCTGTTTTGGAGGCGGAAGTTTTCTGCACGCACTCAGAAGAAAGCCCTGTTTTATGCTTTGCAACCACTGCTCTACAGGTTGGTGAAAAGTTACCACAGAAATTGCATCGTATGCTTGTGTGCAAAGACATTGGGTTACAGAATCATCCTTGGTTCCTGTATATGCAAAATCGTCACTAGGAAGTGACTGTGTGGTCAAATACCACTTTCGCCAGTTTTACAGTTTTTCCCTTGTGAGGGTGAAGCTGTGGTTTTTGCAGTGACAGAATTTTTTGCAGTCTTCTGTAATGGCATCTGATTCTCTTTCCCAGATTGTCACTGAAAAACTTGACAAGAACAACTTCCAAGCATGGAAGTTTAGAATGACGAATTTCCTTATGGGAAAAGGATATTGGGAATTTGTTGCAGGAAATGAAGAAGAACCAATTCTTCCTGATGTTCCCAATCAACAGCAAATGCAGGCATTCAAAGCATGGCATGAGAGAGCCAGGAAAGTTATGTACTGGCTGTCTATCAGTATTTCGGACTCTATGATTGTGCATATTCAGGATGCAAGTACGCCAAAGGAGGCATGGGATACTTTGTCAAAAATGTATAGCACAAATACGCAAGCCAGGAAAATGCAGCTCAAGCAAGAGTTGCATAATGTGCAGAGAGAAAGTATGAGCATCAACGACTACCACATGAAGGTGAAGAAGATTGCAGATGCACTTGCTTCCATTGGGTCGCCAGTGGAAGATGATGATTTAGTTTCCGTGACCTTGAATGGTCTAGGAAAGGATTATGCACAGTTTCGGACATCCATTTCAGTTCGTGAAAGATTTCCTGATTTTGAGGAGTTGATTGCTCTTCTAATTTCTGAGGAGCAGAGAAATGGTGGTGCATCTTCTTCAGGAGGAACTTCAAAAGAAGCTGTCTTCTACTCAAATGCTGGAAGAGGTAGAGGCAGAGGTAGAGGAGGCCGATTTGGAGGCCGTGGTAGAAATCAGAGTATGCAGCAAACTCAAGAAAACCAGTCCTATGGAGGAGGACGTGGTAACTCTAGAGGCAGGGGGAGCCAAAGAGGTCGTGGTGGATGGCAAAGAGGCCAAAATGCAAACAGTAATGTTGAATGCTACTATTGTGGTAAAATGGGTCATATGGCTAAAGACTGCTATAAAAAGCAGAATGACATCATGAATGGAAAACTGCAACAAGGGAATTATGCATCTTCTAGCAGACAGGGTGATGACAGAAATGAGCATTTGTTCATGGTGCAGCACATGAACAATTCTGTGACAAGTGCAAAAGAAAGAAATGATGTATGGTATGTTGACTCAGGTGCATCAAACCACATGACAGGTCATGCCGAATGGATGGAGGATGCAAGGGAAATGGAAAAACCAGGATTTGTGGAGACTGGTGATGATACTGCACATCCTATTGTGCAGATTGGAAAAATTCCATTGTCTATGCAGGATGGAAAAAAGAAATACTTGTCCGATGTATTTCATGTCCCGAATATCACCAAGAATCTGGTTTCTGTCGGTCAAATGGTTGAGCAGGGCTTGCAGGTCAGATTTAATCCTCATGGATGCTTTGTTGAGGATATGAAAAATAAAGGTCGCTTGATAGCAAAAGGAAAGAAGAAGGGCAGAATGTTTACACTGGATGCAGACATGTCTGAATTGAGTGCAGCAATGTTTGCACATGGGACCGGTGTAGTTGCAGATATTGATATCTGGCATAAACGCATTGGTCATGTTAATGTACAGCGACTTAAATCAATGCAGGCCCAAAATATTGTTGCAGGTTTGCCAAAATTCAAGGTTGCAGAAATGCATAAGGTATGTGAAGCCTGTCAGTTTGGAAAACAGGCAAGGAAACCATTTCCTAGACATGTTCAAGAGAGTAAGAAGCCATTGGAATTAATCCACTCTGATGTGTGGACTACGAAAGCTGCATCTCTTGGAGGCTGTCATTATTTTGTCACGTTTATTGATGACTATAGCAGAAAAGTTTGGGTGTATTTTATGAAAAAGAAAAGTGAAGTGTTTGGGCATTTCAAAACCCTTAAAGCTATGGCTGAAAAAGAAACAGGTCTGCAAATAAAATGCCTAAGGTCAGATGGAGGGGGAGAGTACCTCTCAAATGAGTTTGCAAAGTTCTTGCAGGAGCATGGCATAAAGCAGCAATATTCATGCAGTTATACCCCACAACAAAATGGAATTGCAGAAAGGAAAAACAGGCATATTGGAGAGGTATCTCGTGCCATGCTCAATGAAAAAGACTTGCCAGATTTTTATTGGGCTGAAGCAGTTGCTACAGCAGTCTATATAATGAACAGGACTCCCACTGCAGCAATACATGGGATGACTCCAGAGGAGAGGTATACTGGTAGGAAACCAGATATTTCTCATTTGAAAATTTTTGGTTGCATTGCCTATGTACATGTGCCAGATGAGTTGAGATCCAAGTTGGATCCAAAAGCTGAGAAGTGCATCTTTATTGGTTACTCTCTGCAGCAAAAAGGGTATAGATGCTATAACCCTTCTACTCGTAAGTTTACAGTGAGCAGAGATGTTGTTTTTGATGAGATGAGTAGCTGGTATAAACCAGTAAATGTGATTGATGATGTAGATGCACAAAATGGTAATGCTGCACAAAATTCACAGCAGCAGTCACAAAATATTAGTGGACCTGGAGCGTCCTCTAGTATTGGTTCACATTCTTCGCCATGGACAGGCAGATTGAGATCAAGAGAATCTTCTCAAAGTAATGCAGATAGTGGTATGCAGGTATCACGAAAAGGAAAAGAGAAGGTTGATCAGCCCATGTTTGATGTGAATGCAGGTCACTCTTATGTGGATGGTGAATCCAGTGGCTCAGAACACAGCATTGATGATGAGTTGGGTATTCCTTCTATTGTTACACCTGGAGTAAGGAAGACTAGGGATGTTTTGAGAGCACCTGGGAGTGAACCTACTTTGCGCAGGTCTACGAGAACTAGGTATCCTGTGGATAGGCTGAAATATGATGGATTTACAGCTACTCACTATGCATATATGGTGAAGGTGATACAGGAACCAGAACCCACTTCTTTTGAGCAAGCCATGGGAAAAGAAAAATGGGAGAAAGCCATGGATGAAGAAATGAATGCCTTGGAAGCAAATGCTACATGGGAGTTAGTACCTTTGCCTAAAGGTAAGAATGCAATTGGCTGTAAGTGGGTTTATAAGGTGAAGCACAATGCAGATGGTTCTGTGAACAGATACAAGGCAAGATTAGTAGTCAAGGGGTATGCACAAACATATGGCATTGACTATGAAGAAATATTTAGTCCGGTTGCAAGGATGGCAACCGTAAGAGCAGTCATTGCTATGGCTGCATCAAAGGGATGGTCTTTACATCAGATGGATGTAAAGAATGCCTTCTTGCATGGTGATTTGCAAGAAGAGGTCTATATGGAGCAGCCACCAGGTTATGTGCATGCTGTTCATCCTGAGTTTGTTTGCAGGTTGAAGAAAGCCTTGTATGGCTTGAAGCAAGCACCTAGAGCATGGTCTGACAAGATAGGACAGTATCTTGTCACTATTGGCTTTCAGATTTCCAAGGCAGATTTCTCACTTTATGTGAAAAAAACAGAGAAAGGTATTATGCTACTTGTCATTTATGTTGATGATTTGATTATGACAGGTGACAGTGATGAAGATATCCTTCATGTGAAAATGCTATTGAAGCAGAAGTTTGAGATGAAGGATTTGGGAGAGCTGCGTTATTTCTTGGGCATTGAGGTGATTAGATCACCAAGTGGGATACAGCTCTTGCAGAGGCAGTATGGATTGGACATGCTGTCCAAATATGGGATGACAGGCTGTAAGCCTATTTCAGTTCCTTTGGAGCAAAATATGAAGCTGAGCACAGATGCAGGTGAGCTTCTAGAAGACCCTACTATGTACAGACGCATAGTAGGAAGTTTGATTTATATGACTATTACCAGGCCAGATTTGAGCTATGCTGTTGGATTGGTAAGTCAGTTTATGCAGGCTCCAAGGAAACCACATTTGGATGCGGCTAGACGCATACTTAGGTATGTGAAGTCCACATTGCAGTATGGACTATTTTATGAGACTGGGGTTCAGATACAGTTGCATGGATACACTGATGCTGATTGGGCTGGTAGTATTTCTGATAGACGATCTACCAGTGGATATGTATTCTCTTTTGGGAGTGCTGCAGTCACTTGGAGCAGCAAGAAACAGCCTACAGTTGCCTTGTCGAGCACAGAGGCTGAGTACAGGGGTGCAGCAATGGCTGCATGTGAGGTAGCTTGGTTGCATAAGCTACTTTATGATATGCATCAGTCTACAGATGGGCCAGTTGTCATTTATTGTGACAACATGAGTAGTATACACTTGGCAAATAACCCAGTCTATCATGCTAGAACAAAGCACATTGAGGTGCATTATCACTATGTGTGAGAGAGGGTTTTACTAGGTCTTATTGATCTAGTTTATGTCAGCACAGAGGATCAGGTAGCTGACATATTCACGAAGGCATTGGGCGCAGAGAAGCTGCGCAAGTTCAGAGACCTGCTTGGTGTGCAGGAATTGGGATTGAGCTCGAGGGGGAGTGTTGAGATATCGAGCTCCACTCGTGATACGCCAGGGTGACCATTGTGTATTTATGTCACCGACTTGTAAGTTGCAGATGCGGTTGGTACACCGCCCATGAATAATAGCCACATGATAGCTATCCTTATCTACTCTAGTTCGTGGCTCAGTTAGTATGCCACCTTAGTTAGTTGAGTTTGGTTTTGAGACCCATATAGAGGGTTCTTCTATTTCTTTGTACTAGAGTTCTTTTGGCTTACACAACTAAGAAGAGGAAAACTGTTTTCAGCCTCCACCCTTGTGTGTCTTCCCCCATTGTGCAAGCAAGAAAGCTTCAAGCGAGACTCCTTCCTTCTCTCCCACAATCTTGACAATAAGGTCCTACAAATGCATAGACACCTTATGCTCTTTTCATTCATTCCATTGAACGTACCAATGATCAATTTTCATATCTTAAGCTATTTCTAATAAATGTTCAAATAGCCAATTCATTTTCCAATTGCATTTAACTTGACTAGTTGAATTTGAACATGCATGAGTGCTTCCTAATCCATGAAGTTATCGTGATTAATTCAATACTTTTGTGTGGAATCCAAATAGATAAAACCTGGACTTGTGGACTCCGGGAAATATCCATGTAAATACTAGGAGAAGATCCTTCCGCAGGCGCGTCTTGTGACTTTTTGGGGCCCATTGTAGGCGTGATTTTGGCTTTCGGATTGCCTTCGCGGTCTATAAATTTACTCGCCTTGGTATGCAGCCTCAAGATCTTGCCCTTCTCCCTCGTACGCAGGAGATACCTTCATGGAACTTCGGATCTTTAAAAGGCCGGCCTGTGGGACCTGGGCCTATAGGATTTGGGTATATGGGACTTGGAGCTTATGGAAGGCCTTGGGATTCGGAGCTTGGGCCTTCTTTCTTTCGGAAAAAGAGAGGGTTCGTGAAAGGGATCTTGTGATGGACCTTGCAGGAGTGGAGACTTTAAATTTGGCCCTAGAGGCCTTATGGGAGATTTGGTAGGAAGGGCCTTATAGGCGTCCTCTTCAAAGCCAGGGGAAAAATGGACTTATGGAGGATCTGTGTGAAAGGGCATTAAGGAACCCTCTTGTTCTCTACAAAGACCTCGGGGGGGTTGATAGGGATGGGGTTATGGGGGAAATGTAGTGTGAAGGGCTTTAAATCCGAGCCTAGGAGGCTTATGGGTTATTGGTGGAAAGGGACTTGTGTTGGGAATCCACGAGAAGGGGGGACTTAAACCGGGCTAATATGGGTTGTGTGGGAAAGGAATGGGAAAGGGGGATTGAATCCCGGGGGTAGAGATTGCTTGTGTAGGATCCAATGGGAAGGGGGCTTAGGGAAGCCCCCTTAGAAACTTCCTAATAAGAAGCTTCTAGGAGCTTCTGATCACGGCCAGCAACCACGATACCACGTGGTATAAGATGACATCGATCGGCGTACAGAAGAAGGGTGGTTTGACAGGGGATGGTGGCGGCGTGATAGCTTGTGGCGGTGCTAGTGGTGGTTATCGATCCTCAGGCGGCGTACGGCAGGCCCAATGGCGACTTCCTCCTCCCAAGAGTCAACGACAACAACTCTTCCGTCTCCCTCCTTCATGCTCCTTCCATCGCCTCTCCACGATAGTCCCAGATTCGCCTCCTTTCATACGGTGACCTCCTACAGTCTGACAGCCTCTCCCTCCTCTCACCCCTCAAGCAGTCTGTCGCAGCCATTTTTTTCCCCCCTCCACAAAGGGGGTTCTTATAGTCCAAGGGGGGAAGAGGGGACCTCCCCATGTGGCCCGTTGCATGGCTCTCTCCCCCCACCTCCTCATGCTGCCCTTACTAGCCCATCCCTTTCCCCCAGCCACACATCGGCTGGGGAAGATAAATTCAAAAAATTTTGCAATAATTCCACCTTTATCCCCTTAACCTCCTCCCAAGAGGGAGTTTTCCCGCGGCTATGCAGGTTTGAATCCCCGGCCTTATTTTCCTAAGGTGGAGTGTCTCCATTTCTCGCGTGTGGTTATAGATTAGCTGCTGGCACTGGTGATAATCTTTGCACGAGTTTACGATGAGAGCGGGAGGTCGGTTTAGTAATATTCTCAAATGGGAATATTACAGGGGAGGGGATTCCTCCCTCTCCTACATGGCAGCACACATGGCCTCAGCTCTTACATGAGCTCTAGCATGCTGCATTCCTCGTGGCTTCCCTTTCTCCCCTCCAGCGTGACGTGGACTGGGGGAGAAGAAGGGGATAATTAAAAAAATTGCCTTATTTTAATTGAAAGGAATTATCCCTACTACTTGAAAAGGGGGGTTCATGCGTGTAGTGTTCCATATATTACATTCTCTCCCCCTTAGAGGAATCGAGATATCCTCATCTTGAGATAAACTAGGGATATTGATGGTTGAGAGTGCCTTCATCTATCCAAGTGGCATCCTCTTCAGGATGATCTTTCCACTAGATGAGGCATTCTCTCAAGGTTCTGGATCTTAATTGTCTCTCCCTAACATCTAAGATCCTGTCAGGCCTTAATTCAAGGACTCCTTGACTAGGCATTACAATTTGTTGGTTGTCAAGTTCATGGTTAGGATTAGGTACATATTTCGTCAATAGGCTAATATGGAATACATTGTGAACCTTTAGGTTCTCAGGGAGTTGCAATCTCTAAGCATTAGGTCCTAGGCATTTGAGGATCTTGTACCGTCCACAATACCTTGAACTTAGCTTCTTGCAATCTCCTAAGGATAGGGAACTCTTCTTTGGGCGTACGCGAATGAAGACCATGTCTCCTTCTTCGAAGATTCTATCTTGACGCTTCAAATCCGCGTATGCCTTCTGTCTATCCTTGGCAGCTTGGATGTCCTGTCTTATTGACTTTACTTGGTCTTCCATCTCTTCTAACATCTGCCTTGAAGCTTCAACCCTTAAGGTTGGATATGAGAAGTTTAGGGGACTTCAACAGTTATGACCATACAATGCTTGGAAAGGGATCATCTGAATGCTTTGTTGGTAAGAAGCATTGTAGGCAAATTCAACTAAAGGCAAATATTGAATCAACCTCTTCGGCTCCCGACAGCAGTATGCCCTAAGCATATCCTCGATGACTTGATTTACTCGCTCTGTTTGGCCATTCGTTTGGGGATGGTAAGCAGTGCTAAAACAGAGTTGAGTCCCAATAGCTTCAAAGATAGCTTTCCAGAAGTGTGATGTAAAGAGAGAATCACGATCACTAACGATTCTTCTTAGTAGCCCATGTAGCTTGAATATTTCCTTGATAAACAATCTTGCAATGTCTGAGGCTTTATAGTTTGTCTTTGTAGGAATAAGGTGTGCAACCTTAGTGAGCATGTCAACCACAACCATGATGGACCTATATCCCCCCTGAACTTGGGGTAGGCCTACAACAAAATCCATACTGATGAATTCCCATTTCATTTGGGGAATATCAGGCGGCTGCAGCTTCCCTGGCATCTTGACATGTTCGGCTTTGATACATTGACAAGACAAACACTCGGTGACATATTTGAGAACGTCACCTTTAAGCCTCTCCCAATGGTAGCTCTTCCTAACTGCATTAAGATTCTTGGCATAGCCAGGATGTCCTGAGAAAGGGGAATCATGAGCTTCCCACAATATCTTCTGCTTAAGTGACTGACTTGCTGGCACACACAGCCTTGTTCTATAGTAGACAAGTCCATTATTAATAGTAAATTCATGACACTTAGCCTGCAAACTTTGGTTCTGATCCTTGATAGAGATCTCCCTTAGCATTGTTTGGTAGGTCGGGTCATGGCATGCATCCTCTCTAGCTAACTCAAGTATAGGGTTGTTTGGCATATATACTTTTTTAGCTAGAGATCTGGCTCTTGATGGATTCTGCAAGATTAGGGAATTAAAGAATGCCTTGCGACTAAATGCATCAGCAGCCACATTCTCTTTTCCTAGTCGCTACTTGATTTCAAAGTCATATTCCTCCAGTACTTCAATCCACCGACGTTGCCTCATGTTGGGCTCATTGTGGGTAAAGATCCATTTGAGACTCTTATGGTCAGTTACTAGCGTAAACTTGTTACCCAACAGGTAGTGTCTCCAAAGTTTTAGAGCATGGATGACAGCTAGCAATTCTAGATCATGCGTAGCATAATTCTTCTCATGACTCTTCAATTTCCTTGAAGAGTATGCTACAGGATGACCTTCATGCATTAGTACACACCCCAAGGCAAGAATGCTAGCATCAGT
This sequence comes from Lygodium microphyllum, assembly GCF_053477565.2. Classification (NCBI taxonomy): domain Eukaryota; kingdom Viridiplantae; phylum Streptophyta; class Polypodiopsida; order Schizaeales; family Lygodiaceae; genus Lygodium; species Lygodium microphyllum. The sequence continues at coordinate 92,396,050 of NC_141137.1, read as the reverse complement.
TACTACCTTGAACTCCTTATTGAGGTCTGGAAGTTTTAGAATAGGTGATGATACCAAACTTTGCTTTAATCTGTCGAAGCTATTTTGTTCGGGAGTTGACCATGGAATGGAGGTTTGCTTCTTCAGTAAGTCTGTCAGAGGTGCTGCAATCAAAGCATAGTTTTTGATGAAGACCATATACCATCCTGTCAATCCAAGAAAGTTGCGTATTTCTTTGACAGATGTTGGTATTGGCCATTCCAGCACATCTCTGACCTTGGCTGGGTCCACTGAGATTCCTTTCGCTGATACTATGAATCCCAGATATTCAATCTGACGTTTGAAGAATGCACACTTCTTCATCTTAGCATATAGCTTATGTGATCTCATTGTCTCAAGGACAATCCGAAGTTGGGGTTCATGATCTTCTTCCTGTTTGGAAAAGACGAAAGTGTCGTCGAAGAAGATAAGCACGAAGTCATCAAGATATGGCCTAAAGATATCCTGCATTAACCTGTTGAAAGTGGCAGGTGCATTTGTAAGCTCGAATGACATAACTAGGAACTCAAAGTGCCCATATCTTGTATTGAAGGCTGTCTTGGGGATATCTTCTTCCTTGATTCTTATCTGATAGTAACTTGACTTGAGATCAATCTTGGAGAAGATCTTTGCACCTTGAAGACGGTCAAGAAGCTCATCTATTCTAGGAATAGGATACTTTTTCTTGACTATTGATTGATTCAACCCTCGGTAATCAATACATAGTTGAAGTGTTCCATCTTTCTTTTTCTGGAACAATACTGGAGCTCCCCATGGTGAATTGCTAGTCCGAATGTAGCCCTGATCTAGTAGTTGTTTGAGTTGTTCCTTCGGCTCAATTTCTTCTGGTATGGATATTCTATAAGGTCTCTTTGCAATTGGCGTAGCTCTTGGTACTAACCTAATCTCATGATCCACTTCTCTTTGAGGCGAGAGTTCATTCAACTCTTCAGGGAATACGTTCGCGTATTCCTTTAGCCAATAAGGTCCTTCATTAGACTCTTGCTTCTGATCTAACTTGTTGAGTTTGATCAAGTAGACATGTAATCCTTTTCTGACTCCTTTTATGATCCAAGATGCTTTGGCCAATTGGATTCTTGGCACTCTAGCCTCACCTTGAGTTGTGACTAATTCCCTTTCAGAGTTTCGAAAGAAAACTTGGCCCTTTCCACAATGAATGTGGGCATAATTAGGCTTAAGCCAATCCATTCCGAGTAGACACTCATGGATACCTAAATTCATGACTCTGAATTTGACTAAAGTCTTCTTTCCTCCCAGAAAGAATTCCACCTTAGCAGCTTGCCTGGTACAAGTAACCTCACGACCATTTTCCAATTCCACAAACAAGGTAGGTGCTTCTACTGTGGCTATTCCTAATCTTTTTGCACAAGTTGGTGAGATAAAGGAATGTGTACTGCCACAATCAATCAAGGTCTTGAAACTTTTACCTTGATGGTCGGACGGTGTCTGAATCACTGAGAACTGTCAATTCAGGCCTTTCTTGTGTAGAGCGGCATGGATTGTTGCCCTTTCAAATTCTGGTTCCATGGTCGGATCTTCTTCTCCTTCTTCTTCACACATTTGCCTATTGGCAACATAGGCGGTTCTTCCTCTGCCCCGGGTAGCGGCTCCTTGACCACGGCCCATTCCTTGGAAATGTACTTAGTGATGTCCTCCACCAAGCTTGGGACATTGTCTCTTGAAGTGACCGATTTCGTTGCAGTGGAAACAATGGAGGTTTCGGCAATTTCTTTGAGTAGGAACAAAGTTGTGGATGTTACTATCCCTTGCTTTCTTCCTTTGTCCCTGATTATGACCTTGAACTCTCTTTATCTGAGGTTTGAATGCTCCTTTGTTCGGGTCATTATAAGACCAAGCTTTGTTACCCCTTGTTCTAGACTGCACCTCCTGAATTATAGGCGCCGCTCGAATGAGTGCGTCCTGAATATCTGATGGACATATAGATTTGAGAGGGGTATTTACTGGTGGATTTAAACCCGCACAAAATTTGGACACCTGCTGTGTCATGTCCATCTGTGGTGCATACTTTAAAAGTGAGACAAATTTAGAGTAGTATGCGTCAAGAGTGAGCCCCAGGTGTTTTAGCTTGTAGAACTCATTCATTTTCTGCGTGCGATATGCAGGTGGCAAGTATCTTTCCTGCACGGATTTCTTTAGCTTCTCCCAGGTAACGGATCCTCCGCGATTGCTTGATCTATGCACCATTGCTTCCACCAAAGCCAGGCTTCGCCAGTGAGCTTTAGCTTGGCAAGCATAGCCTGATTGGCAGGTGTAGTACCGACTGCTTCGAAGTAATTCTCCATGGATTCAATCCAAATTTCAGCATCAGCTTGGACGGACCTGCTTCTCCTGTCAAACTCGGGCTGCTTAATCTGCTTGAGAAGAAACTTCTTCTCCTGGATTACATCAGTACTTGATGTAGGAGGCAAACTAGGAACTTGTACCTGGGGTTTTGCCTGGATAAAGGTTTCTTAATGTTATTACACGATAATCGTTATTGATTTATATTACATCTCCATTTCTGCTATCACGCAAGCAATGTAATTACTTAACTTTTTATCAATTCTCATGCACAATCAGACATTGATAAAAGGAAGTCTTATTTGTATTTATATGGGCATAGCCCTTTCGGAATACAACATTTCTTGCGATGATAAGCCAACTGTTATATTTAGTTTGGGGAGAACAACATTGTATTACATTTATCTACAGGAACTGTATAATAGTATGGTTTTGGGTTATGGATCTTCAAGAACTGGTAAGTCATTGGAAGTTTAGGGTATCCTTTTCTTTCGAACTTATTCTTTTCATGACTCCCTAACACTTTAATCCTGTCGGCGGGGATTAGATGGGTTACTTCCTCATATACATATGAGTTCATTTCAACCCTCCGAACTCGAATATGTAAAGTTGAGTTTACGTGAGCTTTCACAAAAATGAATAGCTTCACGACTTTCAAGTCTTCCAACCACTTGATCCTTTTTAGGTTGGTTTGTAGGTAAGCAAACCGGTGAGCGGCTATATAGTAGATTCCTGAGGCACCCGTCCATCTTCGTTCCATGTACAAAGGTGATGGATTATAGATTTGCTCCAAGATGTTCATCATCTCAACCCTTTGTCGATAATGCGGAGAATACATTACAGTCATAAACATGACTCAAAATACTAAGAACTTGTTCCACGCTTCGTAATTCTGCAAGACAGTATTGAAAGTAAGAAAATGTTTGGACAATAACATTTTCTTTACTTCATCTTATTAAGATTTCATAAAAATAATTTCGTTGTTGGTTGGCTCTGATACAAACTGTAACGTGTCCACTTATATCTTCAGGACACGTCTTAGTAGTCCATCAAAAAGGATGTCTAGAAAGCTCCGCCCGGCACTCCCATGGAATGTTATGGGGTTTGCGATCTAGGGCTTTTCGTGTCTGCCACGTAGCGGAAGTATTCCGGCCGTTCCCACTTAGTATCGACATGAATTAGGGTTTTCCTTATTGGTCATTTCTTAACAACAACTAGCGTCGGACCCAAGCGAACTACTTTACGCAGAAACACTAGGTCCGAAGTGGATTCATGCTGCACTTAGTTCAAGGAGAATGGGAAATGAGAGGGATGTAAAGCTCAACCTCTCTGCCATAGGGCATAGTCCCATTCCGTTCCCCTAAAACAGTGTAAATCGGGTTCAATCATAACTCTAGGTCAACGCTTTTGTTGTTTGTGTTCTTGACAATCTTTCCGTTGTCCCTCGCGATTTGAGAAAAGTTCCCAGCCAACCGGGACCACCCATCTATAGGACGGACCTATGGCCCATCTTCCGCACTTTCCTCGGGCTGTTTTAGTTATTTAATACACATTAGTTCACTACAACAAAAAGGCTCCATAGACGCGCTTGTAGATGCAATATTTGAATTGTGAAAAAAAAAGTCAGGCGCGTTTATTAACGCGTCTATTTTCACGTCTACAAAATCGCGTCTAAAAGCGCACTTATAGGCAGAAGTAGACGCACACTTAGACACGCCTATAGATGTAGATATAAACGCGCTACGTAAATATATAATCATATATATAAAAAAGTGGATATATTCATATTGTGCATCTATACACACGTGTATCTACGCGACTAAAACCGTGTTTACTCTGAAAGTTTTTGACAAGAATAGATGCGTATTTATCCTGCAATTTAGATGTGCTGATAGACACGCAAAACAGAGGTATGAAAAAAAAACCAGAGAGCATGTCGCTTTGCAAGCCACATGCTCTCTGGTTCCCCCCCCCCCCATCAACATCAAATTGTGTACTTAGGGAAAACAAAGAAAGATTATTTCGAAGATTGGATACTGAAAACAAAACAATGTATGTAGCACACAAAATTTCATATATATAGATGAAACTTTTTTACATTATGAGTTCTAGTGCTTGTGACCTCAAGCATGGTCATGGTTGCAAGCACTAGCTGAAAGTAATACATATCAAAAATGAAAATTACAAGCCAAGGGGAGGCATGCATGCATGGGGCTCCTCTATATCTCCTCAGAAGAGGCATCATCATCGCTACCACCACTGCTGCCTGTGCCGCTGCCGTTGCCGCCACCGCTACTACTAGTCCCCCCTTCGCTATCCTCAACTGCATCAGGGTTCGCCTACACAAAGGATTAAGGTATATAAATACCATTACAAACAATAAATCATATTGATCTATACTTTTCATGTAAAAAATAAACATACCTCTTCTGGTGGTGGAATCCTCATGGCACGATTATAATGCTCCTCCGTGATGAGTCCCTCCTCGTAGAAATGCTTCCAAGTGGACGTCCGGTTATGACCTCGATGGTAGCCTACCTCTCTAGGAGTAGGCATCCTACCAACGATATGGAGCTACAAAACAATTTGAACATACAACGTATTAAAACACACTACATAATGAAGTGAAACAAATTACAAAATTTAATTTAAAAAAAGAAATCAAATAATACTTACAAACTCAGCCTCCCATGACTCCCTGCCACCCGATCCATAATGCGACGATCCCATGGTTGCCATCTGGATACGTCGCGCCTCTACATGCTGGCGACTTGTCATTTTCTCCGTTGCTCTCTTCTTGGCCTCTTTCTACTCCTTGCGGTGGCAATTGGGTGGTTGGCCATATCCAGGGCGTCCCTTCTCTTGTCTCCGCAATGACTCCTTGGCGCGCGTCATAAGGTGAGACCTCTTGTTATGAAGCGCATCTCTCACCTTTGACCGTCCCCAATCATCTGAGAATCATGAATTCTCGGGATTAGGGTACCTTTTATGTATTGCTCGCAGCACCTCTTGCCACAAACCATTTTTTTGGTACTTGAAGGGAATCATGCAATCTTTATATGTGGCATGCACGACACTCCTCAAGTAGGCTATCACTTCCCTCCCCTCGAAGTCATGCAAGATACCACCAACATATGTGATAGAGTAGTACATTTGTGGAGGCTCATCTCTCTCATTTTCCGGTGAGGGTGATCGAGAGCCACCACCTAGGCAACCCCTAGAAAGCCCTCGACCTCCTCGTCCTCCGGCATCACTCTCTCTCCTCCCTCGACGTGCACTACCCTCTACCTCACTCGATACACGTGCCTCTGCAGATGTACGTGCTTCAACCGATCCATGTATCTCAGCTGATCCCTGTGTAGGCAAAGATGTGATAGGTGTTCTAGACATCACACTGAAAACCTCATCTGCAGTGGGAGGGCGACCAAGATAATTGGTCATCTCCCCCATGAATTGCTCCTTGTTGAATGGGGTGCTGGAGGATCTAGGATTCCGCATCTACACAAGAAAAATCATATTATCCTATGTAGATAAAACATATTACATACAGCGTCTATACCTGCGTCTATGTCCGCGTCTATACCTACGTCTGTGTGGGCGTCTGTCAGCGCGTGTATTCTCGCGTGTACACTGCAGAGCACATGTGCCCGTACACGCGCTCAAAGACGCACCCCTAGAGAAATGTTTTCCACATCTATATCTGCGTCTACATTGAGATGTAGATGTGCTATCAGACGCGCTTGGTCGGCTGATTTTAGCAGACGACTGCCATTATTGATTTACAAAATGCAATACATAATGGAATCACAAATCCTAAATACATAGACAGAGCAGAGAGAGGAAGATAGAAAGAAAGAGAGAGAGAGAGAGAGAGAGAGAGAGAGAGAGAGAGAGAGAGAGAGAGAGAGAGAGAGACTCACCTTGGGTGTTTGGTGTGGCAGGTGGTCGCGCTTCTTCCTTCTCCTTCTTCCTCTCCTTGGTAAGTTAACCCTCCCTTGATGCTTGCTTGCTTGCTTGCTACTTCTTCTTGTTCTCCTCTCTCTTGTTCTCTCTTTCTTCCTCTCCTTGGCTTTCCTTTTTCCCTTCTTGTGTGTTTGAAATGAAAGAAGAGGCGAGTCATGAGGAGGTGAGGCATGAAAAGACTAGGTGAGGCATGAAGAAACTGCATGTCGGCTAAACTCAAGCTTCAGAACCGCAAAAAACGTAGAAAAGGAAAGGTGAAGTTTGAAAAAAAAATATTTAGTATGATTTGAATTTTGACGTGTGCGTCTATTTTTGCGTGTATAAGCGTGTCTATTTGCGCGGATATATAGACGCAAAGTGCGTGTCTATTTACACGCACGTTTACACGCGTATATAGATGCTGTGATAGATGCGCCCGACTTTGCGCGTCTAACATGCGGGTCTATGCCTCGTTTCTGTTGTAGTGGTTGGACATGTAACAATCAGCTTCTTTAATTAACTCCTTAGGCACTAGTTCTTTCACGTAATCTTATCACTTGGCATAGAAAAACAATATCAGACAAATTCCTTATTAACAGGTTATCTTATTTATCTTTGAAATAGAAAGAGTCCAGCCCGTAGTCTTATCCACAATCCACCCAAAGGCTATCCAACAATCCACAGGGATCACTAATCCAAGTTTCTACTCATAGACTAGTATGCGAGCCTCGAGATCCAATCCCGAGTCACGTTAGCCTCTTGTGCAGGGCCCAGAAGGCGAGGGATTTACGGCCAGAGCCCCCTCACATCCAAGCGTCCTCCTACTCCAAGTAGTACTCAACGGAGAGACCTCTCGCGATGAGTTCGGTCCACTTTCCCGGCGCGATTAACAACCCCCTTGGTTAGGGTCAGGCAGGCAGTCGGGGGTAACTGAAGCTGCCTCTCCCTTTAGGCCTTCAACGTGAAGTATAGATATCCATTTATCTTTTAATTCATTGATGAAACAAAGCCAAACAGTGCTCTAAAATCTGTAGCAAGCTTATACATTTCCATTGATCATTTTTGTTGGCAAACTGCTAGGGAATGAATCCTTCCTTTTGAATGCGTCTAGCACTCGATCCGGGATGAGTTGCAACTTGGCAAGATCCCTTATATCCTAGGTTAGGGCGTACCCTATTATCCCGACTTGGTCAAGCCTTAAGTTCATAGGTTATTTCATATTATCGGTTGGTCTATTGCTTTCAAGCAATCTTCTTTACTCAGGAAATATACTAAATTAGGATGATTATTCATCCTCTTGCAAGATAACTTGCGTCAAGACCTGCCAACCTCGTTGCGAGAATTTGGCCATTCCCTTGTGATCCAATCACAAGATCATATGACTCCACACTTGCCGTGCAAGTGTCGCATTGAACTATGAGACTTATTCTATGCATTGAACGGAGTCACGAAACAATCTGTTCCTGATTACATTAGGCTGACGTCATCAGTCCTAGAGTTCCAAGTTCCATTTCAAAAGATTCTTAGGGACAAAACCTAGTTCACTTTCTAGTTACATTTCATTGTCCCTACATTCAGTGAATGTGGGCAAGTATTTAAGGTATAGGAGTTTCAGTTTTAGCAATACGTACGGTTAGGCCACATATTAATTTCCTAGTGAATTTCTTGGAATTCAACTCTTTCTAAACAAGTACTCAGCAGTTTAGGTGTTTTAGGTTTATGCCAATTTGGTTAACTCTAGAAAATAATTACGTGATCATTTCCACATGACTCGTTGTCTATGCGTAAATTGATTTTTCAACCCTAACTTATCGATTTGAGGTCAGGCTTAGGTTAGGTTAATTCCAACTAATCTTCCTATACTTTGCGAACAAAATTCATGCTAAATAAGCAACATTTTTCTTGATAATTTATGCAATTGACAACGATAATTTCCTAGAGTTATGCATCGTAAGAATCATTTCATGCCTTGCACTTTCCACGATGATTCATTGCGAAGAGGATATGGGTTAATAGTGCGATATGCAGTTTATACTTCTAGGCTTAAACAAAGTATACTATTTTAATGGACATTAATCTAATTTTTAACTCATTTCAATGCATAAAGCTATTTTCCAAAAATGCATTTATGCTTTCTTTATTTTGCATGTTTTATTGAAAGTATTAATGACTAAGTTCCTCCATTGTGAACATCTAGGAAAAAAAAATATCCTATATCCAACAATTAACCTTGCATGATTGAATTCAACATTACCAAATAAAAATTAGGAAGGAAAACCTGGGCTTGGGGTGAGATGTCCACGTGGATGCCAGGAGACGACCCTCCTGCGGCTACACCTTGGACTTTCTTAGGAGGCATCGCAATTGTAGTTTTTCCGTCGTCGATGCTGCTTTGCGACTTTCCTTCTTAAGTTTCGCCATCCTTTACAAGTTTCTTTTGCTTCCCTTCGTGGAGACTCTTTGAAGGGATGTGTGTGTGGAGGAGGGAAGAACTATGGAAAGGGGTCAAAAAATCCTAGGAAGGGGGTATTGTGAAAATCCTCCGCGAGTAGGGCTCGTTTTTACACGTGAAGAAGGCCTAAGGCGATTTCAAGGGGGGAAATTCGAGGAGGGGAAAGAAAAAGGGTTAAGGGGCCCTTAGGAGGAATTTCAGGGGGTGGACTTAAGGCTATAAGAAAAGGGCCTAAGGGGGGGAAATTTAAAACATGGGAGGGGAATTAAGACCTTTAAGGTCAACTTTTAATGGGGGGGAAAGGGGGGCTTGTAAAGCCTAAGGGGTAATTTTAGGGGGGGGTACCTTCAAAGCCCAGGGGAAGGGGGGCTTAAGAAGGTTTAAACACGGGGGGGGGGGGGGGGGGGGGAGGGGGGTGGTTCCAAAGCCCAAGGGAAGGGGCTTAAGGGGGCTTATGAGGCCCCCTTTGGAAGCTTTAAGCTTCTAGAACTTTCACCATGTGGGGGGGTTTGGAGATGTCAAAACGTGGTGACGTCCAGGTGGCTGGGCGGCTCAGCAGCTCCTCATGAGCGCAGAGTGGAAACCTCCCCGGCTTCTCCCTCCCTGAAGCCTTTTCTCTCTCAGACGGTGACATCAGTGCCTCACCCTCTCCCTTCATCATAGCGTCTCCACCCAGCAGCATGGCGAATTCACTCCATGCAGCACAGCAGGCGGCGACCTCTCCATCTACCTCTTGATGCCCTCTCGATGCCCTCCCAGCATCGACTTAAATAGGGGAGGGGAGGGGGATCCTCCCTCTCCTACACGGCAGCATGCATGGCCTCGGCTCTTACATGAGCTCCAGCGTTCTGCATTCCTCGTGGCTTCCCTGCCTCCCCTCCAATGCAACGTCGGCTGGGGGAGAAGGAGGGGATAATTAAAAAATTTACCTTATTTTAATTGAAAGGAATTATCCCTACTACTTAAAAAAGGGGGTTCATGCGTGTAGTGTTCGGTATATTACAGTTGCCATGGCATCCTAAAATCTACATATAATTAAACTACTAATTTAACTTTTTTTTGCTGGCTATTACTAATACATCCCATACCCTGACCTCTTGAAGAGGATCTACCATGTTTCCTTGTTAAACTAGAGTAGAATGCTTGAACCTATTCACTACTTTTTTCTGATATTTTACCCTATATCTTGATCTCTTCAATGATTATGAGAGAGACCAACTCATCAAAAATTGGAAATGTATTCCGCATATACACAAAATTAACAAACGATTTTTATGCCCTTTTTTTATTAAGTCCATCCAAAGTAGATGATACCAGATCATCATCATTAGGCATTGCATCAATCACTGCCAAAGCATTTTCAATGCTCCTCACCTTTAAAACATACTCATTAATAGACATTTTCCCTTCCTTCAAAGTATTCATAGATTGCTGTGAGATTTGTTGTACAAGCAAAGCACTATATATTCTACACTTACACCCTTCAAGGCTTCCCCACTACTTTTTTGGTTATTTGAGGACATTTTGGGCCCTAATTTAGATCCGCAAGATTACATACAACAGTTTCAAGATATACTATGATTTTGGCTGTGTTGATCAAAAGTTGGTGCACATGTTACATGCTTCAAATTTGTAAGTTCTAACATCTTTGCTATGGAAAAAGCACAAGTTTTATCTATAAATAGGTTGCAAATTACATGTATTATTGAGCAATCAAAGCAAAAGGCTGCATGGTATGTTGATGTGCACTTGTTGTGAAAGGTTACATAAGACTTGCTTGTTTTTTGTATCAATTTTGTAATAATGGTAGAGAATAGTGAAAACCCCATTATTGAGAAGCTGGAAAAGAACACCTATCCATCATGGAAATTCCATGTGAATAACTTTCTTATTTGCAAAATGCCTTTACGACTTTGTTTTTAGGTGAAGAAAAGGAGCTAAAGCTTAGTGACCCTACAAATGTAGATAAATTAAAGGCAAAGAAAGAATGGAATGCAAAGGACAAAAAGGTGATGTATTGGCTATCTGCAATCATTGATAATACTATGTTGGGACATATTAGAAATACAGAAAGTTCACATGCTACTAGTATGAATCATGTTTGAAAATATTTTTTCTGTTAATACAAAGGCACAGAAGATTCAACTTAAGAAAGAGTTAAATACTTTGAGGAAAGGGAAAATATATTTCAATGAGTATGTTTTGAAGCTGAGGAGCATTGCAGATTCTTTAGCATGGATTGATGCAATATCGGATGATGATGATTTGGTATAATCTACTTTGGGTGGTCTCAATAATGAAAAGGCTTGGAAATCATTTGTTACTTTTGTATATGTATGGAAGCCATTTCCAGATTTTGATAAGTTGGTCTCTCTCATGATCACTGAAAAGATTAACATACACGGTGAATCATCTGAAAAAAGTGGTGAACAAGTCCAAGCATTTTACGTAAGCTTAAGAAGAAGACATAGCAAATCCTCTTCAAGAGGCTATGTAGTATGTGATGTGCTTGGTAATAACCAACAAAACATATTAAATCAATATTTTAGTAAAATACAGGTTTTGGGAGGCCGTGGAAACTTTAGAGGTAGGGGAAACTCTAGAGGAAGAGGTGGATGGTAGAACAAAGGTTCTAGAAAGTCTAGTATTGTTTTTCATTATTGTGGCAAAATAGGGGATATTGTAGCCCATTGTTGTGCTAAGAAGCATGATATCAACAATGGTAAATTGTAATAAGGAAACTATGCACCGTCTTCATGACAGAATGAATATAAAAATGAGAATATGTTTGTTATGTAGCATATGATAAATGTTGTTACAGGATAGGGGACACTAATGATGTATGGTATGCTGATTCATATGCATGCAGTCATATGATCAATCATGCTAAATGGTTTGGAGAGATGTAAATTTTACAAAATCCAAGTTATGTATAAATGGGTGATGATTCATGGCACCCAATTTCACATATTGGAAAGGTTCCCTTGTCCCTACATGATGGCTATACAAAGAATCTGTCAAATCTATTACATGTGCCATTCATCACAAAGAATTTAGTGTCTATTGGTCAAATGGTAGAGCAAGGATTGTAAGTTCGATTTAATGCAAAATACTTCTTTGTGAAATATTTTAATGATAAGTGTAGATTGGTCGCAAAAATATTTGAGCACTTCAAAACTTTCAAGGATAATTTTAAAACAAAAGAAAGCTGAAAAGTTAAGTTGTGAAGGCTAGATGGAGGGGTAAAGTACCTCTCTAATGAGTTTAGTGAGTTTTTGACGTCTCATGGGATAAAGAGATAGTTTGCTTATAGGTATATCCCACAACATTATAGGGTTGCAAAAAGGAAAAATAAACATATTGCAAAAGTTGTGCAGGCATTTATGGCTAAAAAGAATATGTCTAAATACTTTTGGTCTTACAGTATTCATACTATTGGCTATTCATATTGTTGTCTATATTATGAACAAAACTCCCACAGTTGCAATTCATGGAATGACCCCTGAAGGATACTTTACAAGTGGGAAGACCTATGTATTCATATACTAGATGAACTTTGAAAGAAGCTTGATCCAAAGATTGAAAATGCATTATTATTGGATATTCTTTAGAGTAGAAAGGGTATCATTGCTATAACCTTGTTATAAGTGAGTTTAGAGTGAGCAGGGATGTTATTTTTAATGAGATGAGTAGTTGGTATGCATCTAGCGGTGATGGATTGGATGATGATGATGATAGTTATATGCAAAAAGAAAAGCAAGAATCATAGAGTCTTAGTGAACAAAAAACATCATATGGTACTACATCTATAGTTAGCCCTTAGTTGACTAAGGAGTAGCATATTCACGTGCATCTACAAGTGTTGCAAGTAAAGACAAAGGGAAGAAGAAAGTGTCATATGGGAATGATGCACCTACTAGTCATTTGGGATTTAATAGAGATTCTAGTAGTTCAATGAGTTTGAATGGTAAGCTTGTTATTCCTTCAATCACGAAACTAGGTATACAAAGAGCACATAGTTATGTAAATGCTCCAATGAGTGATCCATTGGTATGCAAGTCTAGCAGAGTCAAATACCCTATTAGAAGATTTGGTATTGAAGGTTATGTAGCTCACCATTATGCTTATATGATAAAGGTGGTTGAGGATGTTGAGTCCACTTGTTTTGAGGATAATGTTGATCATGCTGATTGGGATGTAGCAATGGATGAGGAGATGGCTACATTAGAAGCCAATAAGACTCGGGATCTAGTACCTACTATCCTCATTTAGATGCAATTGAGTGCTGATGTTGGAGTCTTGTCAGTTAGTTTATACACATGCTAGAAAGCCTCATTTGGATGCAGTTAGACACATATTGAGATATGTAAAGTTCACTTTGGATTATGGACTTTTTTATGAGGCATGTAAGGATATACAAGTATTTGGATACATATATGTAGATTGAGATGGTAGCATATCTAAACAGAAGATCTATTAGTAGATTCATGTTTTTTCTTGGTATTGTAGCAGTTATATGGAGTAAAAAAAACGTAGCCTACAGTTACTTCATTGAGTATAGAGGCTAAATATAGAGGTGTTGCTATGGCAGCAGCATGTGAGGTAGTATGGCTACAAAAGTTATCGAGTGATTTAGATGTGTAGGAAGATGATCCAATTATTAGTCACTATGACAATATGAGTAGGATATAGCTAGATAGGAACCCAATATTTCATACTAGGATAAAACACATTGACATGCATTACCACTTTGTGAGAGAAAAGATACTTGTAAGATAGGTTGACTTGGTCTATGCCAACACATAGGATTAAATAGCTAACATTTTTACAAATACTTGGAGTTGTAGAGATACAATTGAGCTTGAGGGGGAGGGGGAGGGTTGAGATGGCAAGCCCAACATGTATGAACATTGATAATGGACTGCTATTGGAGGGGTTTTAGTCAAAAGGTCGTACAAGCCACCGAGGATCTAAGAGAGAAGGAAGTAGAGAATAGGAGATAGAAGAGAAGAAAAAGAATAGGCAAGGGATTTAAATTTGCCAAATCCTTTACACAATATAAAGACAAAGCTTAATGATTCAAAGCACTGTGTATTGATAGAACCTGAGAAGATAAACAAAATCCTTGTCTAGGACTATGGAAGCAATCTTCAAGCTTTAAAACTCCTAGAGCTTCCCAATAGACCAAAAACATGTATCAAACACTAGTTTCTTCTCGACTATTTAGACAACAAATCTAATGGTTCCGTTGGCTTTGAAAGGGGATAAAATCCTAGGACACTTGATCTGAATTCTCCCAAATTTCTCTTTCTTCTTCTTCCCATCCAAAAATTGCAATTTTGTCATGCTCAAATTTGAAAGCCCCTCCTTTTGCATGAGATATCGTAAATTGGTTAAAAAGCAACTTGTTTTTTGTATATCACCCTATTTTGAAAGTTTTCTACACCTTTTTAGGATATTTTTAAGAATTAATATACAAAAGAAAAAAATAGACTAAAATTATCCAAAAATCTCATATTTTTGAACCATCCATACTATGGACATTGACACTAATGACTAATACATCACTGACTCTCTAGATTAGTAAGACACCCAAATGATGATGCACTCCATGGTTTTTCACACAGTGTCTACGTAGCAACACAACATCTAGCCCCTTTGAATCTGCATATTCTTTGGTATGTGCCAAAGTCCTAGTTATCACCATATTTTGCGTCCTTCACATCCTCTGTTATGATATCCTTTGCTTCTTCATCTTCTATGTCTTCCTAGCTAGCCTTTGTATCATGGCTACTATTTTCATCTAGTTGTGGCAACTCATAGGCAATAGATTCTTGCCTCTTGAAAAATTTTGATTCTTTACCCTACTACCAAATTTTTTATGGTTTTTCCATCTAGATCCTTTAACACATAAGTAGCATTATCAAAGCCATGTGTCTTACCATATAGGGTCCAAACCATCATTTGGAGACTTTATGTATGAAACCATGTTGGTTTTCCAAACTGTTGTCATAAACCAGCACCATCCCCATCTTGTATGGTTCTTGGCCTCAATCTATGTCTTTTGTCAAACCTTTCCTTGTTATGTATCCTTGCTACCCTTAACTTTGCAACTGCTGTCTCTTTATGTCTTCTAACTTTCCAATTATCTAATACGCAAGGCCAACAACTCCTCTCAATTTAGCTCCTCTTCCCAAGATAGTACACTCCATGTGACTATCATCTCTTCTATCAGCATGATAGGTTTTTTTTACCATACATAAATTTAGCAAGCATATATCCTGTAAGAATACTATGACTTATTCTGTCAACCCACAAAGCATAAGGGAGTAATTGTGGCCAATCTTTTACCTTCTCTGCACATGCTTTTTCCATGCGTTCATAATAGCTGGGTGATCTCTTTCATTTTTTCCATTTCCTTCAGGATTATAAGCTGAAGTTAAAGCAAGCTTTATCGCCGATCATGCAAAGAAATCAGGGGCTTCGTCCGCATCTAGTTTACCCCTATCTGATGTAATTTTTCCCGCATAGCCATATCGATAAAAGATCTCTTCTAAGAGAAAAGTACACACTACATTTGTTATCTTGGTATGTAGAGCTCTCCCTTTCACTTAATTAGTCTAGTCTTCATGGGAAAGTACAGGATACCTTTTCCAAAGACCTATGGGCATCATGACTAAATCCATCATCCACTTAAAATGAAGAGACAAGGGATATATGGGCTATAATCCATCCCGATGTCTCATAGATGAATACATTTGTTGATATGTCACATATGTTTCCACAAAGTAAGCAACATCCTTATACATGCCATGTGAACAATATCTTTATTTAATCTTTGCAAAAATACCCCAAACATGTCTATAACTAGCCTTGGGAGGTTCACTCTGTATGTATGTATATATGTATGTATCACATTGTAACGTGCCCATTAGTATCATCCAGGACACATCTTAGCAGTCCATCGGAAAGGATGTCTAGAAAGCTCCACCCGGCACTCCCATGGCATGTTACGAGGTTTGCGATCTAGGGATTTTCACGTCTGCCACGTAGCGGAAGTATTCCGGACGTTTCCACTTAGGATCGACCTGAATTAGGGTTTTCTTGATTGGTCATTTCCTAATAGCAACTAGGGTCGGACCCAAGCGAACTACTTTACGTAGAAACGCCAGGTCCAAAGCGGATTCACGTTGCACTTGGTTCAAGGAGAATGGGAAACGAGAGGGATGCAAAGCTCAACCTCTCTGCCATAAGGCATAGTCCCATTCCGTTCCCCTAAAACAATGTAAATCGGGTTAAATCATAACTCTAAGTCAACGCTTTTGTTGTTCATGTCCTTTGACAATCATCCCACTGTTCCTCGTGATTTGAGAAAAGTTCTCGACCAACCGGGACCACCCATCCGTAGGACGGACCTATGGCCCATCCTCCGCACTTTCCTTGGGTTGTTTTACTTATTTAATTATCTAACACATTAATTGGACATGTAACAACCAGCTTCTTTAATTAACCCATTAGGCACTGGTTCCTTCACGTAATCTTATCACTTGACATAGAAAGACAATATCAGACAAGTTCCTTATTAAAAGGTCATCTTATTTATCTTTGAAATACAAAGAGTCCAGCCCGTAGGCTTATCCACAATCTGCTCGAAGGCTATCCAGTAATCCACAAGGATCACTAATCCAAGTTTCTACCTGTACACTAGTATGCCGGCCTCGAGATCCAATCTCGAGTCACATTAGCCTCTTGGGCAGGGCCCACAAGGCGAGGGATTTACGGTCAGAGCCCCCTTGGCACCCAAGCGTCCTCCTGCTCCAAGTAGAGCTCAACGGAGAGACCTCTTGTGGCGGGTTCGGTCCACGTTCCTAGTGCGATCAACAACCCCCTTGGTTAGGGTCAGGCAGGCAGTCGGGGGTAACTGAAGCTGCCTCTCCCTTTAGGCCTTCAACCGAAAGTATAGATATTCATTTATCTTTTAATTCATTGGTCAAACAAAGTCAAACAGTGCTCTAAAATTTGTAGCAAGCACAAACATTTTCATTGATCATTTTTATTGGCAAAGTGCTAAGGAATGAATCATTCCTTTCGAATGCATCTAGCACTCGATGCGGGATGACTTGCAACATAGCAAGATCCCCTATATCCTGGGTTAGGGCGTACCCTATTAACCCAACTTGATCAAACCTTAAAGTTCATTGGGTACTTCAATTTCTGATCTTTAATCTCCAATTAATCTTCCTTACTCAAGAAGGATATTAAAGTATACATCCTTTTGCAAGATAACTTGGGTAAGGATCCGCCATCCTAGTTGCGAGAAGTTGGCCTTTCTTCTTGTAATTCAATCACAAGACCATATGACTCTGTACTTGCTGTGCAAGTGCCGCATCGTACTATGTGATAATGGAGTCACGAAACAATCCGTTTCAAGTTCTTTAAGCTGACGTCGTTAGACCTAGGGTTTCCTAGCTTTATTTTTGTAAGAATCTCAGGGACAAACCCTAGTTCCTTTTACGATTATAATTTACTGACCCTACATTCAAGGAATGTGGGCAAGTATTTAAGGTATACGCATTTCTTGGAATTTCACTCATTCCCAACAAATATTTCGCAGCATAGGTATTTTTAAGTTTATATCAATTTGGTTAACTCTAGAAGATAATTTCGAGATTACTTCCACATGATTTGTTATCTATGTGTAAATTGATTTTTCAATCCTAAAATTTATCGATTTGAGGTTGGGTTAATTCCAAATAAATTTTCTACACTTTGCGAACAAAATTCATGCTAAACAAGCAACCTTTTACTTGATAATTCATGCTGTTGATAAATGATATTTTCCTAGAGTTCATGCATCGTAAGAATCATTTCATGCTTGCACCTTCCATGATGATTCATTGCAAAGAGGATATGGATTAATAACACGAGATGCATTTTATACTTCTAGGTTTAATCGAAGTATACTATTTCAATGGATAATAATCTAGCTTATAATTTATTTCAATGCATAAAGCTATTTGCTAGGAATGTGTTTATACTTTCTTTAATTTGCATGTTCCATTAAAAGTATTGATGACTAAGTTCCTTCGACGTGAACCACTAGGACGAAAATATATCCTATTTCTAACAATTAACCTTGCAAGATTGAATTACAACAATATCGAATAATAATTTAGAAAGAAAACTTGGGTTTGGGGTGAGATATCCACGTGGATGCCCGGAGATGACTCTCCCTTGCACTTCAATACTCTTCTTATTATTTTTTTTGAGTAGGGGAAAAACCAAAGTCCCAAGGGTAGTTTGAAAAGGGCAAGGAACGGCTAAGGGGTTTAACCATAAGGAGGGGGTAGTAAGACCTTTTCAAAGACTTAGTACTTTTGGGGGAAAAAGGGTCTTGTAAAGCCAAAAAAAAAAAGGGTTATAGATGGTTAAAGCACGCGGGGGGGGGGGGGGGGGTGATAATATGCACAATTAGGGCCCTTGGAGGGTTTTATGATACGGGGGTGATAGGGGTTTCAAGGGATAAACATGGGGGGAAATGATTTCAAAGCCAAACGTAAGGGGCTAAAGGGAAATTAAGAACACTATGAGGGGGGGTTCCAAAATACCATGTAAAGAGCTTATAGGGGTGAAAACGGGGGGGGGGGGTAATCATAAGGTTTTTGGAAGGCAGAACAAGGGATTGAAAGGGCCTTTAGAGGATTAAAACCCACGAGCGGGGGGGGGGTGTGGTTTCAACATGCATTAAAAAAAAAGGGCCTTGGGAAAATTTGGGACACGGGGGTGAAAGGGGGCTTAAGGGGTTTTCAAACCTAGGGGGGCTGAAAGGGGGCTTAAGGGGTTTTAAAACCCGCGGGGGGGGTGAAAGGGGGCTTAACTAGGCCCCCCCTTAGAAGTTTCTATTTAGAAGCTTCCACAGCTTCTTACGTGGCAGGGGGAGATTCAACGTCGTCTTGGCGTTTGACGACTAGCACAGCCATAGCAAAGGCAATACTGGCCTTTGGCGGACATCAGCGGTCCATCCCTCTCCCGGAAGTAGCAGCGAGCCGTACTAATCTTCTTCTCCCCTCGAGATGCTGAAGAGTGCTGTCACCTCTCCCTCACGATTCAAAAAGGCATCCCTTCCCTCCTTTGTTTTCACGGTGGGAGCCCCTCTCTTAAATAGGGGAGGGAGGGGAATCCTCCCTCTCCTTATGTGTCGCATTGCATGGCCTCCCACACCAGCGAGCTCCGAGCGAGGAGCTTCTGCTTCCTTGCTATTCCCCTCCCGTTCCAGCACTCAGTCGGCTGGGGAGGAGAATATATATAAAAATTTGTATTATTGTTTTAAAAAAATATGTTTACACGAACGTTACATTCTCTCCCCCTTAGAGGAATCGAGATGTCCTCATCTCGAGATAAACTGGGGATATTGATGGTTGAGTGTGCCTTCATTTATCCAAGTGGCATCCTCTTCGCGATAATCTTTCGACTGGACGAGGCATTCTCTCAGGGTTCTGGATCTTAATTGTCTTTCCCTAACATCTAAGATCCTATCAGGCCTTAGTTCAAGGACTCCTTGACTAGGCATTACAACTTGTTGGTCATTAAGTACATGGTCAGGACTAGGTACATACTTTTTCAATAGGCTGCTATGGAATACATTATGAACTTTTAGGTTCTTAGGGAGTTGCAGTCTATAAGCATTAGGTCCTAGGCACTTGAGGATCTTGTATAGTCCACAATACCTTGGACTTAGCTTCTTGCAATCTCCTAAGGATAGGGAACTCTTTCTAGGGCATACACGAATGAAGACCATGTCTCCTTCTTTGAAGACTCTATCTTGATGCTTCAAATCCGTGTATGCCTTCTGTCTATCCTTGGCAGCTTGGATGTCCTGTCTTATTGACTTTACTTGGTCATCCATCTCTTCCAACATCTGCCTTGAAGCTTCAACCCTTAAGGTTGGATCTGAAAAGTTTAAGGGACTTCGACAATCATGACCATACAATGCTTGGAAAGGGGTCATCTGAATGCGTTGCTGGTAAGAAGCATTGTATGCAAATTCAACCAAAGGTAAGTATTGAATCCACCTCTTCGGCTCACGACAGCAATATGCCCTAAGCATATCCTCGATGACTTGATTTACTCGCTCTGTTTGGCCATCCGTTTGGGGATAGTAGGCGGTGCTACAACAGAGTTGAGTCCCAATAGCTTCCAAGATAGCTCTCCAGAAATGTAATGTGAAGAGAGAATCACGATCACTAATGATTCTCCTGGGTAAACCATGTAGCTTGAATATCTTCTTGATAAACAATCTTGCAATGTCTGAGGCTTTATAGTTTGTCTTTACTGGAATAAGGTGTGCAACCTTAGTAAGCATGTCAACCACAACCATGATGGAGTTGTATCCTCCCTGGACTTGGGGTAGGCCTACAACAAAATCCATACTGATGAATTCCCATTTCATTTGGGGGATGTCAAGCGGTTGTAGTTTCCCTAGCATCATGACATGTTCCGCTTTGATACGTTGGCAAGACAAACACTCGATGACATATTTGAGAACGTCACCTTTGAGCCTCTCCCAATGGTAGTTCTTCCTAAGTGCATTAAGAGTCTTAGCATAGTCAGGATGTTCTGCGAAAGGGGAATCATGAGCTTCCCATAATATCTTATGCTTAAGTGATTGGCTTGCTAGTATACACAACCTTGTTCTATATTAGACAAGTCCATTATTGATAGAAAATTCATGATACTTAGCATTTAGCTTTTGATTCTGATCCTTGATAGAGATTTCCCTTAAGCATTGTTTGGTAGGCCAGATCATGGCATGCTTCCTCTCTAGCTAACTCAAGTATAAGGTTGTTTGGCATAGATACTTTTGTAGCTAGAGATCTAGCTATTGATGGATTCTGCAAGATTAGAGAATTAAGGAATGCCTTGCGACTGAGTGCATCGGCAACTACATTCTCTTTTCCTGATCGGTACTTGATTTCAAAGTCATACTCCTCCAACACTTCGATCCACCGACGTTGCCTCATGTTGAGCTCGTTTTGGGTAAAGATCCATTTGAGACTCTTATGGTCAGTTACTAGAGTAAACTTATTACCCAACAGGTAGTAGTGTCTCCAAAGCTTTAGAGCATGGATGATAGCTAGCAATTCCAAATCATGTGTAGCATAATTCTTTTCATGACTCTTCAATTTCCTTGAAGAGTATGCTAGTTGGATGACCTTTTTGCATAAGTACACACCCCAAGGCAAGAATGCTAGCATCAGTTACTACCTCGAACTCCTTATTGAGGTCTGGAAGTTTTAGAATAGGTGCTGATACCAAACTTTGCCTCAATCTGTCGAAGCTATTTTGTTCGGGAGTTGACCATGAAATGGAAGTTTGCTTCTTTAGTAAGTCTGTTAGAGGTGCTACAATCAAAGCATAGTTTTTTATGAAGACCCTATACCATCCTGTCAATCCAAGAAAGCTGTGTATCTCTTTGAGGATGTTGGTATTGGCCACTCAAGCACATCTCATGACCTTGGTTGGGTCCACTGAGATTCCTTCTGCTGATACTGTGAATCCCAGATGTTCAATCTAACACTTGAAGAATGCACCCTTCTTCATTTTAGAATATAGCTTATGTGACTTCATTGTCTCAAGGACAATCGGAAGTTGGGGTTCATGATCTTTTTCCTGTTTAGAATAGACTAAAGTGTCGTCGAAGAAGACAAGCACGAAATCATCAAGATATGGCCTAAAGATATCCTGCATTAACGTATTGAAGGTGGCAGGTGCATTCGTAAGCGCGAATGACATAACTAGGAACTCAAAGTGCCCATATCTTGTATTGAAGGCCGTCTTTGGGATATCTCCTTCCTTGATCCTTATTTGATAGCAACCTAACCTGAGATCAATCTTGGAGAAGATCTTCGCACCCTGAAGATGATCAAGAAGCTCATCTATTCTAGGAATAGGATACTTGTTCTTGACTGTTGATTGATTCAACCCTCGGTAATCAATACATGGTCGAAGTGTCCCATCTTTCTTTTTATGGAATAGTACTGGAGCTCCTCAGGAAGAACTACTAGGATGGATGTAGCCCTGATCTAGCAGTTGCTTGAGTTGTTCCTTCAGCTCAATTGCTTTTGGTATGGACATTCTGTAAGGTCTCTTTGCAATTGGTGCAGCTCCTGGTACTAACTTAATCTCATGATCCACTTCTCTTTGAGACACGATTTCAGTCAATTATTCAAGGAATACGTCCGCATATTTCCTTAGCCAAGAAGGTCCTTCATTAGACTCTTGCTTCTGATCTAACTTGTTGAGTTTGATCAAGTAAATAGGTAGTCCTTTTCTGGCTCCTTTTATGATCCGAGATACTTTGGCCAATTGGATTCTTGGCACTCTAGCCTCACCTTGAGTTGTGACTAATTCCCTTTCAGAGTTTCAAAAGGAAACTTGACCCTTTCCACAGTGAATGTGGGCGTCGTTAGGCTTAAGCCAATCCATTCCGAGTAGACACTCATGGATACCTAAATTCATGACTTTGAATTTGACCGAAGTCTTCTTTCCTCCCAGAAAGAATTCTACCTTAGCAGTTTTCCTGGTACAAGTAACCTCACGACCATTTGCCAACTCCACAAGCAGGATAGGTGCTTCTATGTTGCTATTCCTAATCTTTTTGCACATGCTGGTGAGATAAAGGAATGTGTACTGCCACAATCAATCAAGGTCTTGAAACCTTTACCTTGATAGTCTGACGGTGTTTGAATCACTGAGAACTGGCGATTTGGCCCTTTCTTGTGAAGAGCGGCATGGACTGTTGCCCTTTCAAACTCTACTTCCATGGTCGAATCTTCTTCTTCTTGTTCTTCTTCGCACATTTGTCTATTGGCAATGTAGGCGGTTCTTCCTCTGCCTCGGGAAGTGGCTCCTTGACCATGGCATGTTCCTTGGAAAGGCACTTGGTGATGTCCTCCACCAAGCTTGGGACATTTCCTTTTGAAGTGACCGGGCTCGTTGCAATGGAAACAATGGAGGTTTTGGCCATTGCTTTGAGTAGGAACAAATTTGTTGACATTATTCGTCCTTGCTTTCTTTCTTTGTCCCTGATTATGACCTTGAACTCTCTTCATTTGAGGTTTGAATGCTCCTCTGTTCGGGTCATTATAAGACCAAGTTTTGTTTCCCCTTGGTCTAGCCTACACCTCATGAATTATAGGTGCCACTCGAATGAGTGCGTCGTGAAGAACTGATGGACGCATAGATTCGAGACGAGTATTGACTGGTGGATTTAAACCCGCACAAAATTTGGACACCTGCTGTGTCATGTCCATATGCGGTGCATACTTAAGAAGTGAGACAAATTTAGAATAGTATGCATCAAGCATGAGCCCTAGTTGTTTTATCTCGTAGAACTCATTCATTTTCTGTGTGCGATAAGCAGGTGGTAAATATCTTTCTTGCATAGCTTTCTTCAGCTTCTCCTAGGTAACGAATCCCTCTGTGATCCCTTGAACCCTGCACCATTGCTTCCACCAAAGCATGGCTTCGCCAATGAGCTTTAGCTTGGCGAGCATAGCCTCATTGGCAGGTGCAGTACCGGTTGCTTTGAAGTAATCCTCCATGGATTCAATCCAAATTTCAGCATCATCTTGGACGAATTTGCCTCTCTCGTCAAACTCGGGTGGCTTAATCTACTTGAGAAGGAACTTCTTCTCTTGGATCACAGCAGTACTTGATGTAGGAGGCGAATTAGGAACCTCTACCTGGGGTTGTGCCTGAATAAAGGTTTTCTTAACATTATTATACGATAATTGTCATTAATTTATATTACATCTTCAATTCCGCTATCATGTAAACAATGTAACTACTTAACTTTTTATCAACTCTTATGTACAATCAGACATTGATAAAAAGAAGTCTTTATTTGTATTTATATGGCCATAGCCCTTTCGAATACAACATTTCATGCGATGATAAGGAAACTATTACATTTACTTTGGGGAGAACAACGTTGTATTACATTTATCTACAGGAAATGTATAATAGTAAGGTTTCGGATCATGGATCTTCAGGAATCGGCAAGTCATTGGAAGTTCATGATATCCTTTCCGTTGGAATCCATACTTCTCATGGCAGCCCAACACTTTAATCCTATCGGCGGGGACTATACAGGTTACTTTCTCATATACATATGAGTTCATATCAACCCTCCGACCTCGAATATGTAAAGTTGAGTTTACGTGAGCTTCTACAAAAATGAACAGCTTCACGATTTTCAAGTCTTCCAACCACTTGATCCTCTTTAAGTTGGTTTGTAGATAAGTAAACCAGTGGCGGCTATATAGTAGATTCCTGAGGCACCATCCATCTTCGTTCCATGTACAAGGGTGATGGATTATAGATATGCTCTAGGATGTTCATCATCTCAACCCTTTGTCGATAATATGGAGGATGCATTGCAGTCATAAACATGACTCGAAATACCAAGAACTTGTTCCACACTTCGTAATTCTACAAGATAGCAGTGAAGGTAAGGAAATGTTTGGACAACAACATTTGCTTTACATCATCTTATTAAGATTTCATAAAAACAATTCCGTTGTTGGTCGGCTATGATACCAACTGTAATGTGTCCACTAGTATCATCCAGGACACGTCTTAGCAGTCCATCGGAAAGGATGTCTAGAAAGCTCCGCCCGGCACTCCCATGGAATGTTACGGGGTTTGCGATCTAGGGCTTTCCGCGTCTGCCACTTAACGGAAGTATTCCGGCCGTTCCCACTTAGGATCGACCTGAATTAGGGTTTTCCTGATTGGTCATTTCCTAACAACAACCATCGTCGGACCCAAGCGAACTACTTTACGCAGAAATGCCAGGTCCGAAGCGGATTCACGCTGCACTTGGTTCAAGGAGAATGGGAAACGAGAGGGATGCAAAGCTCAACCTCTCTACCATAAGGCATAGTCCCATTCCGTTCCCCTAAAACAACATAAATCGGGTTAAATCATAACTCTAGGTCAATGCTTTTGTTGTTCATGTCCTTTGACAATCATCCCGCTGTTCCTCGTGATTTGAGAAAAGTTCCCGACCAACCAGGACCACCCATCCATAGGACGGACATCCTCCACACTTTCCTCGGGTTGTTTTACTTGTTTAATTATCTAACACATTAGTTGGAAATGTAACAACCAGCTTCTTTAATTAACCCGTTAGGCACTGGTTCCTTCACGTAATCTTATCACTTGACATAGAAAGACAATATCAGACAAGTTCCTTATTAAAAGGTCATCTTATTTATCTTTGAAATACAAAGAGTCCAGCCCGTAGGCTTATCCACAATCTGCCCGAAGGCTATCCAGTAATCCATAGGGATCACTAATCCAAGTTTCCGCCCATAGACTAGTATGCGGGCCTCGAGATCCAATCCCGAGTCACGTTAGCCTCTTGTATAGGGCCTGAAAGACGAGGGATTTACGGCCAGAGGCTCCTTGGCACCCAAGCGTCCTCCTGCTCCAAGTATCGCTCAACGGAGAGACATCTCGCGGCGGGTTCAGTCCACGTTCCGGGCATGGTCAACAACCCCCTTGGTTAGGGTCAGGCAGGCAGTCGCTGGTAACTAAAGCTGCCTCTCCCTTCAGGCCTTCAACTTCAAGTATAGATATTCATTTATCTTTTAATTCATTGGTCAAACAAAGTCAAATAGTACTCTAAAATTTGTAGCAAGCACAAACATTTCCATTGATTGTTTTTATTGGCAAACTACTAAGGAATGAATCCTTCCTTTCGAATGCATCTAGCACTCGATCCGTGATGACTTGCAACATGGAAAGATCCCCTATATCTTGGGTTAGGGTGTACCCTATTAACCCAACTTGGTTAAACCTTAAAGTTCATTAGGTACTTCAGTCTCTGGTCTTTAATCTCCAATTAATCTTCCTTACTCAAGAAGAATATCAAAGTATACATCCTCTTGCAAGATAACTTGCATAAGGATCCGCCATCCTCATTGCGAGAATTTGGCCTTTCTTCTTGTAATTCAATCACAAGACCATATGACTTCGTACTTGCTGTGCAAGTGTCGCATTGTACTATGCGATAATGGAGTCACGAAACAATCCGTTTCAGGTTCTTTAAGCTAACGTCGTTAGATCTAGGTTTTCCTAGCTTTATTTTTGTAAGAATCTTAGGGACAAACCCTAGTTCCTTTTACGATTACAATTTATTGACCCTACATTCAGGGAATGTGGGCAAGTATTTAAGGTATAGGCGTTTCTTGGAATTTAACTCATTCCCAATGAATATTTCGCAGCATAGGTATTTTTAAGTTTATTTCAATTTGGTTAACTCTAGAAGATAATTTCGAGACTACTTCCACATGATTTGTTATCTATGTGTAAATTGATTTTTAATCCTAAACTTTATCGATTTGAGGTTAGGTTAATTCCAAATAAATTTCCTACACTTTGCAAACAAAATTCATGCTAAACAAGAAACCTTTTACTTGATAATCTATGCTATTGATAAATGATATTTTCCTAGAGTTTATGCATCGTAAGAATCATTTCATGCTTGCACCTTCCATGATGATTCATTGCAAAGAGGATATGGATTAATAACACGAGATGCAGTTTATACTTCTAGGTTTAATCGAAGTATACTATTTCAATGGATAATAATCTAGCTTATAATTTATTTCAATGCATAAAGCTATTTGCTAGGAATGTGTTTATACTTTCTTTAATTTGCATGTTCCATTAAAAGTATTGATGACTAAGTTCCTTCGACGTGAACCACTAGGACGAAAATATATCCTATTTCTAACAATTAACCTTGCAAGATTGAATTATAACAATATCGAATAATAATTTAGAAAGGAAAACCTGGGTTTGGGGTGAGATATCCACGTGGATGCCCGGAGATGACCCTCCTGTGGCTATGCCTTGGACTTTCTTAGGAGGCATCGCAATTGTAGTCCTTCGGACGTGGAAGCAGCTCTACACTCTTTTTTGAAATTCCATCGTCACTCTCTTGCACTTCAATACTCTTCTTATTATTTTTTTTGAGTAGGGGAAAAACCAAAGTCCCAAGGGTAATTTGAAAAGGGAAAGGAACGGCTAAGGGGTTTAACCACGAGGAGGGGGGTAGTAAGACCTTTTCAAAGCCTTAGTACTTTTGGGGAAAAATGGTCTTGTAAAGCCCAAAAAAAAAAGGGTTATAGGTGGTTAAAGCACGGGGGGGGGGGGGGGGGGGGGGGGTGATAATAGGCACAATTAGGGCCCTTGGAGGGTTTTATGATATGGGGGTGAAAGGGGTTTCAAGGGATAAACATGGGGGGAAGTGATTCCGAAGCCAAACGTAAGGGGCTAAAGGAAAATTAAGAACACTAGGAGGGGGGGGTTCCAAAATACCATGGAAAGAGCTTATAGGGGTTAAAACCGAGGCGGGGGGGGAATCATAAGGTTTTTGGAAGGCACAACAAGGGATTGAAAGGGCCTTTAGAGGATTAAAACCCGGGGGCAGGGGGGTGTGGAAATTTTGGGACACTGGGGTGAAAGGGGGCTTAAGGGGTTTTCAAACCCGGGGGGTGAAAGGGGGCTTAAGGGGTTTTAAAACCCGGGGGGGTGGGGTGAAAGGGGGCTTAACTAGCCCCCCCTTAGAAGCTTATCTTTAGAAGCTTCCACAGCTTCTTACGTGGCAGGAGGGGAGATTCAACGCCGTCTTGGCGTTTGACGGTTGGCATAGCCACAGCAAAGGCAACGCTGGCCTTTGGCGGACATCAGCGGTCCATCCCTCTCCCGGAAGCAGCAGCGAGACGTATTAGATCTTCTTCTCCCCTCGAGATGCTGTAGAGTGCCCTCACCTCTCCCTCACGATTCAAAGTGGCAGCCCTTCCCTCCTTTATTTTCACGGCAGCAACCCCTCTCTTAAATAGGGGAGGGAGGGGGATCCTCCCTCTCCTTATGTATCGTATTGCATGGCCTCCCACACCAGCGAGCTCCTAGCGAGGAGCTTCCGCTTCCTTGCTATTCCCCTCCCCTTCCAGCACATTAGTCAGCTGGGGAGGAGAATATATAACAAATTTTGTATTATCCTTTAAAAAAAATATGTTTACGCGAATGTTACACGTGTGCATTCAAGGCCTATTTATAAATGCCCTTATTTGTAACTCTTTTAAAATAAATCACAATCCTTTTTTATTCAATTTGTAAATAACTCCTTTTTATGACACCCTTATTTATGTTAAAAATGTATAAAAATGATATTTTTAAAATCTATTATTTTGAATCCACATGATACACACATATATTCATGAGTGACCCTCGAGTGGCTAGCCCATAAGCTTCCATGAAACTCCTCCATAATGTTTACTTGTGAAGCTCTAGCGTATCTTGTTTCTTCTTAGCATGCTTCCACAAGTAAACATCTTTTAGGAAAAACCCATATGCTTTTCTCTTAATCATCTTAAACTCCTCATCTAACCATTCTTGTCTCTTTGTTATTATACTAAGATATTGACGAACTCTCAACCACTCTCCTGCATATTTGTCTTCTAGAAACACTTCTACACAATATACATAGCATCTAAAGTATTTTTTCTTTTTTTTTCCAAGCTTCTATTAGTGCTATAGAAATTCCTTGCATTACTAAATTCACTCTTACATCACGTATACTTGACAAATCAATTGTTTTATTTATTGCAATTAATGTTGTCCTTGCATTCATGAGAGCTATACATGTAGTTACAATAGCTACCAATTTAGTTTCACCAATCAAAACATCATTTTCAACAGCAAGAAAATCATCATCTTCCTCCTCATCCATCATCCCATCTTCATTCTCATAGTTGCCGGAGATAACACATCTACCACTAGGCTATCTCTTCCTACAATGTGCTAAAAGGTTCAAATATTTGATGTATGCAATCCATCAGAGCATAGCAATGTTTGGGGTAGCATAACTAGTAATCACACCCAATATCAGCAAACAATCAGTCTCAATGACTACACGAGCACCCATAAAATATTCCTTATCGCATTTAAGGGCTATCACAATTTCCCATAATTCTCCTTTTACCCATGGATACCTTCTCTACCAATGAGTCAATACTTTAGCACCAAACCAAATTGGATATCTTTGCCCTTCCTCATCATCTTACCTAATTGCCCATCCAATCCCAATTGGACTCATATCAATAGTAATAATGATAGACTTCCCATGTGAATAATCAACCTTTCTCAATGTAGGAGTAGATTTCAAGAGCCGCTTTGATTTCTTCATTGCTTTTTTATGCTTCCTTTTCTAGTGAAACCTATGACCTTTCCTCAAGAGCTGATATAGAGCATAAGCTACATGTGCAAAAAAGTGACGGGTCCATATCAAATAGAACACACATATACCCCAGAATCTATGCACCATAGATACATTCGTGTATATATCTTGCATTCTATCAATCCCATCTATTTTCACTCGTGATGGTCTTTGACCATAGGGCCCACACATATGCCCAGCACAATCAAAACCTCTTCAACTCCAAAGAGTTAAATGGACCTCTTATAAATGTGTCAAAATTCTTTCACAATCAACAATATGGTTTGTAGCAAACTGTCTGCACCCATGAGCATCCATCTCTTCATTCTTTTCATCCACCATACCTTTTGATCGAAACATCATCCAAGAAGGGCATTGTCAATTGTGGTATAAAATCCCTAAGTATCATATTCATAGAATTTGTCATGTGTGCCACTGAGTTCATTGCACCATGTGGGAGAGTACACATCCATACTAACCCCTAAGGGAGTCTTCATGGTTATGATATCCCTACTCTCAACTACAAGCTGAAAGTGATCATACCCCAAGTAAAGATCACCCAAAGAATAGATTGCTCTACTTGCAAAGGCCTCTACAAATTCATCAACCACAAGACATGCACCCACATTTGTTATGGTCACTTTATTGACCAGCTACATGTCTTGAATAAATCTCAATACCCCATTCTTTTTGGGCACAATAAAGCAACACTTTGAGTATGGGGCCGAAGAGAGCTTCAAGATCTTCATGTGTATCTTTTCATTTGGCAAATCCATTAGCTTTGGCAAGTAAGCTTTAGGCACTAGAATAGGAGTCAATCTCCATGCTACATGTGGCATAGTAAATATTATCATAGAAGAGACACCATTGGGATCCACACAACCTATTTCAACTAGCTGAAATACAAATACTTTCCCATACCTAGCCAGCATCTGCATAAAACATTCTCTTTTATTAGGTAAAGAAACCCTTTTGCACCAAAGTTCAATTCTCGTAATGTTATAGCTGTATAAATCGATAACCTATATCTTTGGGATTCCATAAACTTGGCTCCCTTGATACTTTCTCATACAAACCCTCACTATTTGGTGAAAGTATCAAAGAAATTGGTTTTACCTTTTTATCAAACTGACTTATATTTTGTCTTCAGAATTGCTTCAATCCATTGTAATCCTTCCTACTGAGCAAACAATGCAATAACATCATACATGTCCAAAGAACATACTGACAACACTCCATTTTTAGTCTTATTTTCTACATGTATGGTTGTTGAGCTTTCAACCATAGTGTCAGTAATATTTAGCCCATAAAAGAGACTTGGAATTCCTTCATTTTCAGCTAACAAACCTAATGCTCTTAGTTTCTTAGCAGCCCATTTCATAGATATGCATTCAACCTTGCATATAGCTTCCATAGGCTTTAACCAACTAAACTGCTTGTTGTAAACTGAGAATAACCAATAGCAAATGCATGCTTCTTTCCATTAGGAGGTGAGTACATCCTCTAAACAACACTACTATAGTCTTGCATGACAGCAGCACTAAATGAAAATCTGGTTCTTTGAATTCCCTTGCATTTGGAGGCAAAGGAACTCTCAGAGTGTATCCTAATTCCTAGGGATGATTAATACAAACGGTAAGACATTGGACTACTTTCCTCCCATCCTTGCTTCCAACTCTTGCATAATCAAAACCATCATCAAGCACCTTTCTCTCTAACATAGGACTGTTCCAAAATCACTGCATATGAGGAGATATCTTGCACAAATAAGTGCTGATCTTCTTGTACATCACCAATCGCCACTTTCACATTAGTACAGGTAGCATAGAACTCCCCCAAAGAATTATTTGCAGCCCTCATATGCCAACCATGATCAGTGTCCACATGCCATGCACCATTCTCATATAATCCATGCTCAATGACATTAATCTCAGACCCATGATTAAGCAAAGTAACACAAGGAGTTTCACACTCCCCTATTTTCAATACCATTTCATTGGTAGCCCTTTCTTAGTGATTTCTTGTGTAATGACTTTGATGAATAAATCCTAGAGTCTCTTCCCCATATTGTTGCATCTGCCTTACTCCACCATGTATATTGCTATAAACTAATGCATTTTCAGACACTTTCTTCTCTTTTCCACATGCTACCTAAACTGATCAATAACATCCTCCATTGATAAACCATCACTTACATCATGCTCATATTCAGTCCAAATGCCTAACAAACTAGTTTTCTCTTCAAGTTGTAGCAATGCACTATTAGTATCTCCATGAAATTGACGCTTTCTCTTAATTATGTCAATGAATTTTTCATGACATTTCCGCTTGGTGATGCCAAGAATCTCTACCACGGTGAATTCCACCAAACTGTTTAGAATCTATTCTTCAAGAACCTTCTTGAGATCCATAGCTATCTCAATATCAGATTGCAACTTATATTCCCACTACTTGCCCTTCTTTTTGCCCTCTTGTTTGCTATCATGTTTCTAGTCCTGCCCAATCTCTTCCATAACATGCTAAGGAGGTGGATGATTTATAGCTTTAGGCTGATCCACACTTCTTCTTGTCACTCTCTTCGATGTCCCTGCATTATCTTCATCTCTCTCTCATTTCTCTTCCATAAATACATTTGTGTTTTACACTTTTGCTATATATGCCTACACTAAATATGCATCTACCTATGACTTTTAGCCAGTTATGTCATGAATGCCTTGCCCTGCATGAAACAGTTCACTATCAGTAACTTTTCTCTTTTTAGCTACATACAAAGCATGCGTCCATATTGCAGCCTTCAGACCTTGGCCAGGCTCTCTATCCAAATGTAGCAGCATGTACAACCATATAAGCATTTTGGGCAGCCAAGTCTTTCAACAACTTTTGCATAACTCCCTTCCCAAAATTCAAAGCAAGAGGGAATTGCATTTCTTATGCATGGATCTTTCATCTTTCCAAAAGATGAGCTATCGTGCCAAGGTCTCCTGAGATAAGGAGCACAATCCTTCCTTTCATGCTACAAACTATCATACCACATACATATTTTCCCTGTTTTAGGGGCTACTGTCTGCCCTCTTTCCTCTTGTCCTTTCTCATCCAATTTTGCAACTTTCAACTGAAGATCTTGCATGCCTTTAACCAATTCATCTAATACATCTTTCCTAACAATGGGAATAGTAGGTGCAGCCATAGGGTTTGCCACAAGGGCACGTGGCTTATTGAATACATCAACTCTTTTGCTCGTAATAGTGGGCAAGGTAGATAGATGCAATATTTCTCTTCTTCTATGCTTTTTTGCCAGTGTAGTAACATCATCTTTGACATGTCTCCAAGCCATGTCTCTATAGTCTGATACTCTTACAAATCATCAAGCTTCCTTGAAGCTTAGGATCTGTTGCTTGTAGAAATAATTCAAAATTTTTACTTGCAAGAGCTTGATGTTCTGCAAGATCTAATTGCTCAAACCGACTTTCTATTTCTCTTAATAACTCTGTAGATAGCCACAAGACCCTTATTGGATTTTAGAACCCACTCTTGGAAAATTTTGCGAGTAATCAAAGTGGTGTCTTCAATGTAAAATTCTTCCTAGAGTGTCTTCTTGAAAGCTACCTAGTAAGAGTCTTGCATGTACAATTCAGTAACTTGGGCTTTTAATTCACGTATAGTGACCTTACAAAATACCACCTCCATGCAAGTCAAGCCATCCCAAAGAACACCATCTTTTGAGCATAGATATGCTAATATATAGATACATTACTGCCATTAAACAACTTCATCTTAAACTCTACTGCCTACAGAGTATTTATCACAACAGTTTATGTTTGAGTAGAAGCGTGCATCACCTATTGTTGTTGTTGTTATTGTACTTGCATAAGCATGTTTATAATTTGCACTAACTACTATAGAACATCACTAGAAATTGTGATTGCAGGTTCTCCCATCTTGTCTTTCCTTTCGATGACCTTTCACATCGAGTTCAGCAATGTTGGAGGGGTTTTAGTCGAAGGGTTGTATCCACCAGGGATCAAAGAGAGAAGAAAGTAGAGAATAGGAGATAGAAGAGAAGAAAACGAATAGGCAAGGGATTCAAATATACCAAAGCCTTTACACAATATAAAGAACTATGTATTAATAGAACTTGAGAAGATAAACAAAATCCTTGTTTAGGACTACTTGGAAGCAATCTCTAAGCATTAGATCTCCTGGAGCTTCTTGATAGACCAAAAATGTGTACCAAACACTAGCTTTTTCTTTGCTACTCAGAGGGAAAATTTGATGGTTTTGTTGGCTCAAAAAGGGGGGTAAAACCTTAGGACGCCATGTCAGAACTCTCCCAGATCATTCTTTCTTCTTCTTCCCATCAGGAGTGTTTGCTACCTAAAATTGTGATTGCGCCCTGCCTAAATTTGGAAACCCCTCCTTTTGAATAAGATCTCCCAAATTGGTTGAAAAGCAACTTGCTTTTTGCATGTCACCCTATTCTAGAATTTTTCTATACCTTTTAGGATATTTACAAGAAATAATATCCAAAATATTCAAAAATTCTAAAATTATCCAAAAATATCATATTTTTGAACCATCCATAAAATGGACAGTGACACTAATGAGTAATATGGCACTGACTCTCTAGATCAATGAGAAACCCAAATGATGATACACTCGAGGGTTTTTCACACTGTGTCCGCATAGCAGTATGACACTGCACTTGGCTAGATAGGTCTGTACGTGTTAACTTAGCACGTTGATGGTCATTATAATCCTCACATGGCCATTAACTTATCGCTTATTATCTTTAGTTTGTTGCACGACCTATAGCTCATATTGTTATAGCACTAGTTAATTAGTATAGTCAATTATACATTGTTTCACATAGTAGGTCAATTATATTGTGTGAGAAAGAAGAAGAAGAAACCAACAAGAAAATGTTCTACCATCTCTGTTCTTGTATTCTTGAGTTAGCTTCCTCTTGTATATACGGTGTATGTTTGATACATTAGCTCAAGGAAGTTCCCCCACCATGCAATTTGTGACAATTGGTATGCACACAAGGGAACAAGTGCATGATAGCATATAAGTGGTTTTTGAGTAAGCATCAATTTTCATAGAAAATAGAATGGGATTAAGATACTATTTTAGAGAGAGAAAAATGGATATGAACACTTAATATTCAACACTTTACATTTGATGTTTTTTATTTTCTTGAATTGTTATGAAATAAATGGATAAAATTTTTAAAAATCCAAAAAAGAGAAAAATACCAATAGATTATAGAACTCTATAAATAAATAATTATATTTCAAATATGAATTCAAAAATCATAAAAACAAGCATCTTCGTGTCTAAATAAGACATTTCAGTAGGAGTGCATAGTCCTAGTGTCATTTGTGGTATATCAAAGGAATTTATATGTTAAAAACCAGAGAACAATTATTGAAAGTATTGATTCTTTGATGCATATCATGAATAGATCACATCTTATATCATCTATGTTTTTAAAGATGGCATGAGTGAGGAGGACTCAGTGTCTTAGGGGTATTAAAGGGATGTTTATTGTGCATACACATCTTGTTTTCTCATTAAATATAGTTATACACATTCATCCATATTTTGCATTCGAGCATGTACTAGACACACTGATGCATAGCACCTAGTTTTCCCATGATTGATTGTGTGAGGGAGTCCTAGCCATTTAGTTATGTGTGCTTAAGAGGGTTATAAGTAAGGGAAGAGTGTAGCATGTGTTATGCTTGTGCAAAAATACAAGGACCAATGGCTAACTCGGT
The DNA here is from genome assembly GCF_053477565.2 of Lygodium microphyllum. NCBI lineage: Eukaryota > Viridiplantae > Streptophyta > Polypodiopsida > Schizaeales > Lygodiaceae > Lygodium > Lygodium microphyllum. Next base: position 92,361,246 of record NC_141137.1, on the reverse strand, counting down.
CATTATGCTCATTCTAGAGACCTCAACACTCGGCCAAGGAGGAGCCTTTGTTACGTTTATATGGTGTGCTAGATACCTTATATTGGGCACTATTGCTTGGAGTTTAGGGTAGGCAATTAGATAAGTAGAGTACATAACACAACATTTTAGAGTTTACAGAGGTCTTCTAGCTTATAATCAATCGCTCATGGCTACAAGGCCGTGGGGGTTGGTTGTGTGAGATCTATAAATAGTGAGCTTTGAGTGAGAGAGAGCCACTGTTAGGGGCCCATTTTAGGTCCCCATAGGTGGTGCATTTATTAAGAGTCTTTTAGGATTCCCAATATGGAATAAAAATCAATTCTAGAGTGTATTCCTCTTCACTCAAAAGAGAGAGAAATATTAAGGCACAGAACAAGAAATAATATTAGAAATCTCTTGATGTATCCAACAAGAGGAGCAATAAAGAAAACATACAGAAGTTTTTTGCAAGGACTCCCTTGATCTCACTAGTCCTATATCCATTAAAATCAAGGGTCTTATAGCCCCTTGTAGTAAGAGAAATCCAACCACACTTACAAGTGGAAACCTACATTTGATACCTAAAATTGGGTAGTGTACCACTTTGAGGACTAGTCCATGTGGTGGGCAACTCCATCCTGTACTGGTTCCATCAATAGTACTATAGTTGTCATTCCTAAGCCTATTCCCACATCTATTACTGTCATTGGTACTAAGTCTATTCCTATATCGAGAGTGATGGAATAGCCACCACCCTTAATACTCCCTCAAGCAATTCAAATTCTAGCTAGTACAACAGCTCTATCCACTTTAGGGTATCCATTGCATATCTTTAGTGGAAGTTTGAATCAAGATGTAAAGTTATATATCAAAGACTTTTGAAAACTTATGTTCAATTGTGAAGTTAATGAGAAAGCACATCACTTTATATTCTTCAACATGACTTTGAAGGAAAATGTATCGAAATGGTATTACAAACTCATGCCAAATTGGATTGTCAACACACCAAGGTTTTATATTATGTTTTATAGGGAGTTCTCTCCTAAAAAGGGGAGTCGATATTGAATGCGTGTCCTAAACAAGACTTGAGAGGAATTCAATGAGAGCGTGAAAGTGTATACCCAAATGATGTGCAAAGTTTTTTTATGTTTTGATAGCACCATTCAATTACCCCCTGCCACTCAGCTACAGTTCTTCTTGAGAGGGTTGGATTTTATGATCCAACTACACTTGAGTAAGATTGCACTGACTGATCTGGATGTAGCTATGTCAACAATAGAGGGAGTCAAGTCAAGAATTCAAGCTACCTTTGTAGTAAGAGAGCAAGCACGGGAGATTCACTAGTAGTATAAGGAGATGTCACCTGCGTGCAAGAAATATATGAAAATACCCCTTATCTACCCCCTATGTATGGGACCTTACCTTATAAAATGTACATTCCTTCCCTTAAATAACCCCCCTCCCTTACACTCACGTGGTACCATATGGTAAATTCCCTAGTGGACCCACCGAGAGGGCAAGTCTTCTCAATTATTGGGATAGTACCAAATGTGATGCTTAAAGGCTACAATCCATTACTAGCATTACCTAGTAGTATTATGAGTCAAAATCAAGGGACCCTATATCAAGGGTTGCCTCAATTACCCACTCCTAGGTGGCCAAATTTTGTCCAACCAAGGCCTATGACATCAACGAGAAACGAGTTGGCCCTTATCATAAACCTTTGCAAATTTTGAAACCTAGTATGGGGTAGCTACTAAGGCCATTGGCTATGAGTCTTCTACACCTAATGTTAGAGAAGTAAAAAACATGATGACAAATTATATTGACATAATGATGAAGCAATATCATCAAATCATAGTGGAGGTCAATTTCTTAAAGAGATAACAAAATTTTATGGGCACTAGGAAGCTTGATGATGCATGTCCGTCAAGGTTTAGTTACAAGTGGTGTGGTTGTGAACACCTTCCATGAAACTTCTCATGCGAACTGTGATATATATGGGAAATCAAGACATATGGCCAACACATGCTAGAGTAGAATCCATTCACTCTAGGAAGGTAATCAACAACTTGGGTCATTGAATCATCATGCAAATGATGGAAATACCCGAGAGGATAGGGCCATAAGCACATTTTGCACCAGGAAAAAAGCCACCATAGAGAAAATGCCTAGTGGGGGAAACTTGTAGAGATACTTCCAATTACTGAGGATGTAGCATCTAACAATGTTAGAGCAATTAATAGGGGTAAAAAAATGAAGGATGATCACAATAGAAGCAAAGCTAACCCTGAGCTTAGTGTGGTTGACAAGAAGGTTGTATGGATGCTAATACCCATGCCAGTCCTCTTCAATATGATGGTGCCTTAGAGGAGCCTATGGTTAGGAGCAATTGCAAATCAAAAACCAAGGAGGGAGCTAAGGCTATTGGGAAACCAAAAGAGAGGATGGTATTGAAAGAAAAGAAAGAATTAGCATTAGCAAACTTATGGGAGTTCGATCTAGCAAATGCTCTATGTGAAGTCAGTCTACATCTAAATTTGCTACAATTGATTTGGTTGTCACCAAATGTTCGTATGAGGAGTTCAAGAAAATCCTATAAACAAGTTATTTTGTAGAGCATTTTGGTGTCACTTGTGTGGGTGGTGAATGGTAGGAGCATGTGGAGAAACACTACCCTAGGCTACAAGATTATATGGATGACATTTTGATGGAAAGTTCAATGGTAGATCCATGCTCATCTATAAACATTATGACCATGGATTTATTGGAGAGGCTAGATCTCCCTATTCAGAAGGATGTTACAACTACTCTAAAAATGACTGATGTCAATCTAAGACAATAGGGAGGAATGGTATCTAAGGTGCATGCGATAGGAGCTCACATCGAGTGCATTCTTGACTTTCATGTCATTCGATTTTCTTGGAGGCCACTTGGACAATCATGGATCCTACGCTCTAATTGTTTGGTGAACATCCCAGCTAATCAATTAATCTTTTGGCATTTGATAAAAATGATTATTTTGGATGCTTACCTAGAATGCCCATTGAATTAAAGGGCATTACCTCCCGCTATTGAATGGCAGATGCTTGAGGGAACCTCCACAATTAGAACCTCAAGCTTGAGTGACTCTAACAAGGGTTCCACCATGGAGAAAGTCTATCAAGTATGTTTGAATCAGCTGATAGGGGCGAAAGATATGATTCATGACAATGATGTTATAGATTTAGATCTTGGGAATCTTAATGATCCCTACCCAATTAAATAAGGCACTATATTATCGGATGATAATCATAAGGATTTTGTGGAACTCCTATATGAGTTAAGGGATGCATTTGAATGGAACTGTGATGAATTGAAGGGGATTCTCACTATTATTGCTATGCATACAATCCCATTGAAAGAGGGCAACAATCCTGGTAAGGAAAAAGGTCATGCAAATACCTTTTGACTTGAGAGAGCCTATTTTTGAAGAGTTGATGTGTCTAATAAAGGCAACATTGATTTTTCTCATTGAACATTGAATGGTGCTCATCTAATTGTGATTAGAAAGAATAAGATTAACCAAAACCACCTTTGTGTGGATTTTAAGGAGACAAACAAGAAGATAATGAAGGACTACTATCCTCTCCCCTTTATCGATCATCAGATCCTAGATTAGTTGGTAGGGTGAGAGATGTATTCCTTTATGGACTATTTTGCAAGTTATAACCAAATGGCCATAACTGAAGAGGATAAGCTAAAAATTACAATTACTACAGTCCTTGATAATTTCACATACCATGTCATGGCTTTTATTTTTTGTAATGCACCTAGCTCTTTGCAAAGGGCGGATGACAAGACGTTTGCTTATATCTCCTTTGAAGAGCTTAAGGTTTTTATAGATGATTTGGGAGTTGCCACAGTCCGCATTAGATGGATCATTGTTCTACATAAGTGTTTTGAGCATTACCACAAGTATTGTATAGCATTAAAATTCTCAAAGTTGTGTATTCAATGTTCCTTATTGTTTGTTGTTGGGCCATGTGGTGAATGCGGTCAAAGTCAATATTGACTCTAAAAGTTAGCTATCATTGTTGCCATGAGCCCACCCACCAATACTAGGGAGTTGCACAACTTTATTTCATCCATGGACTATTATTGCAGGTTCATTTATACATTGACTGAGCATTCACTAACCTTGATGAACCTCTTGTTGCATAAAGCTCTTTTCGAGTGGACTGAACCATGTAAGGTACCATTTGAGGATGTTAAGATGGAACTCTAAAAAATGCTAGTGCTAAAAGCTCCCCAAAGGGGAGAATTTTTCTATATCTTTACAGTTGCGACAATGCATAATATCAGTTGGCTATCATTTGATTGCATTTGCAAGCCGAAAGAGGCCACAACTGTGGGTGCAAGAGGAAAAATAAGATACAAGGTCATGAGCTTGACTAATAGATACAATAAAATATACAAGGACTATATTTTAGACTAGCTTAAGATAGGAGATGATATCAATTACACCTTTAAGGAGTTTTAGAGGGATTTTCATGTGAGTAAAAGTTTTTATCTTTGAAAAGGTGAATAGATTCCATATAAGAAACACCCATTACATGGATTTTTTAGACCCATGTGTTGAGATATAAACAAATGATGTATGCTCCAAAAAGAGCTGTCCTGAATCCCATATGCAGAATGAGGAAAGTGGAACAACCCAAACTCTATAAAGCATTATACTTGAATATGAAATGAATACAATGTCATGATGCTTTGTACTTTCAGTTAAGTGTATTGTCATTGTCAATCCTACACAAGATTGTGCTTATGATTCCAAGATAATCTACCTTGGCCGCTTGTGTAATAGTTTGTCTCTACTTGTCCATGCCATTATGAGTTTGGTCTTCATCTTTCATCCACCATAGCTTGTGTCATGCTCTAGATCTGCATCTTTTAACATGGTATCAAAGCTAGTCGGGCATGGCTTAGATAATCTCCATCTCTTCCCAGCTCAGGTTGAGTGTTGGATCTAATCTCCAACTTCATTTGCAATTCTGCCTTCAATAAAGCTTTCATGGTAGCCATATCAAACAATACCCTGTCACCTTGAAGCTTTTATATCTCCCTCCATAGGCCAAATTTCTTTGGAATTGCTTCTAGAGAAGTATTTCCCTACTTCCATAGCTCCTCCTCCCTTACATCTCAATCATTGACATTGGGTCACTATTGCCTCAGCATTGCCTATTTTCGAAGTTGCTACCATATTTGTGTCTATGGATAACATCACCCACCTGACTTGGAGCAGTTGTATCTCCACATAGATGCCATATCTCTCCAAGGTCTCTTATAGGAAAACCTTTGTGAACTCCAAGCACTTCCATCTGGCACATGACAGTGAGACATTGGCCTCCCAACTTCTCAGCATTGTGAAAATTGGATGACGCTGGCTGATTTGCGCCTAGTTTCATTCAAGCAGTCTATTCTCCTTCCACGCAATGCGATTTCCAACGACATCATAGGGCTTCTATAGAGCTTGAAGAGAGCTACATTTCCATAAAAACACTTTTGTAAATGATCCATTGTAGCTCATGAAATTAGTAAAAAACCAAACCTGTGTCTAAACCCTAATCCAAGAAGCCATAGCCAAAGCTTCAAATTTTGACATTCTTCACAATTTCTCGACTGAAGTCATCAACGGTGATTTTAATCATTGACCAATACTCTCTGACATTGATTATTTTTCTGGAAGTGCCAGAGGAAGCTCAGAAGCCATCCATGAAGTTTGTGAGAGAAAGAAGATCAAGTACCCACTAGTATCCATTAACACTCAACTAGTGTCAATTTGACACTGATTCTCTTGTGTCTCTTAACACATTAAAATACAAACATTTCCTGGTTAATTGAAGTTTAGTAACATTGCAGAGCTTGAGCAAATAGCTTAATTCAATGGTGAAGGATTTCATGCCTGGAAGGAGAAGACCATGTATCATCTGATGCGAAAGGACTTGTGGGACCTGTTTGAAGATTATGCAGATAGCAAGGGGGAAGATGAAGAAGACAGGTACATTGAAGACCAGCTCAGAACCAAAGAATGGAAGAAAATGAATAACAAGGCACTAGGCATCATTGCTTGGGGACTAAGTGATGATGTACTACATCATATATCTGGCATTAGAAATGCTAGAACTGCTTGGGAGGACCTTGATAGAATGTTTGGTACCCAAACAAAGAACTCAAAGCTAAAACTACTCATGTAGTTTTATAAACTAGATATTAAAGACAATGCTTCCATGACCACACACATTAACAAGTTCAAGAGCTTGAAAACCCAACTTGCAACTCTTAATAAGACTATTGATGAAGATGAAGCAATAGCCGTACTACTTGCAAGTGTAAACAAGGATCCATATGAGAACCTTGTGTCCACTCTAAGTAATATTCCTAGTCTCTCACTCAAAGATATAGAGCACTCACTGCTTAATGGAGAAACAAAATTTAAAAGCAAAGATGTAAAAGAGAATAGCTCTAGGGAAAATCTCTTATACACCAAAGGAGCTACTGGACCCAAAGGAAGAGGTCCAAGATTCAACACCAACAATAGAAGTCGGATGCAATGTCATTATTGTGGTAAGACTGGCCATATTGCCAGTGATTGCTTTCACAAAAAAAAGCACAAAGTATGCAAAATGACCACCACCAAGGTCAATTCATGAATGAAGAAGAAGAAAAATATACTTCTGCTACTATCAACAACTCTGACAAATTTTTCTAAGGAATTTGGTTCCCATAGTGGATGTAAAAACCCTACCAAGATGTAAAGCTTCAATCCTTAACTTGACTAGGCTGCCAAAGAGCTAGTCTCTTGGTACATGTACACATGTAGGAGGGGCAAAAAGCCAACAAGGGTAGAGACTCATCATTTGAGGGGGGTGTTGAGAAATAGACAAATGATGTATGCTCCAGGAAGAGCTTTTTTGAATCCCATATGCACAATGAGAAAAGTTGAACAACCCAAACTCTATAAAGCATTGTACTTGAATATGAAATGAATACAATGTCATGATGCTTTTTACTTTTAGTTAAAAGTCTTGTCATTGTCAACCCTACACAAGATTGTGTTTATGAGTCCAAGCTAATCTACCTAATTCACTTGTGTAACAGTTTGTCTCTATTTTTCCATGTCATTATGAGTTTGGTCTTCATCTTTCATCCACCATAGCTTGTGTCATGCTCTAGATCTCGATCTTTTAACAACATGGATCTAGTTACACAATATAAAACATATATTTTCCTTTTAAGACCAAGACTATGCCTTGAGATTAGCTTTTAAAAAGTTTTGTGATGGCGTGAGAGCCTCCCTTTATGAAAGGGTCACTAGAAACCAATGGATTTTCGAACTTTAGGTGTAGCTTCAATCTTGACCTTCATCATAAAAATAAGTGATGAAATAAAACATCAAGAATCCATACGAATTTTCAAGATAGCCCAACAAAAGCTTTTGACTATAATCTCCAATTCGTGCTTGCAGTTCTTCTATATGATTGAAGACCCCATCTCTAGTGTACTTGCCCATGTCAAAGGGCCCAAAAAGATCTATGTTTTTAAAGGTTTAATAAGAAGGTTAATAGATATGTAATGGAGGAGGTCTAGATTGACGATCAAGAAAGGATGTTAGAAATGCATCACATCATCATGATAGCCTATTAGCATATCTCACAATTAATCAAATGATGCAGTTCTATATATTCTATCATTGTTTAGCCTTGGAAGTGCTTAGTATGGCAACACCATGCTACATTCATGCAAGAACTCCATATCACCATTGAGTTTTTAATTCTCCTCATACTCATCTTGTCCAACTTTACTAGCAAGCCAAAGGGATAATCTCACTATTTACATGCAAACTAGTGATGATTTGATTCATTTCAAATCCTCTCTCCATGTCACATAGCTGGACAGCTTGTTTTTTCCCCCATAGAGCCCTTACTAAGGATTAAACTTAAAAATATCTAAAACTTCCACACCCCCATTCATATAAGGATTCATTTACATAATATATAAGCCCATAATAGTCAATATATCTCCTTGTAATGGATGTAACCTCCTCCCTCCCCTCCCAACAGATACAACTTCATAACATATATAGATGGCATTGCATTCACCATACTAAGATCATGTTTTTTTGAGTTTTCTTTGATTCTTCTCTTCAAAAATGTTCCTATTCACTCAATGCCTCATTACATCATTAAAAAATAAATTGAAGCTTTCATCATCTCCAGAGATCTTGGTCTTGATTGTAGCCTAGGGGGTTCACTATAGATGTTGTATGGTATCATGTGAGTGTAAGGGAGGGGGGTTTTTGGAAGGGGACACTTAAGCATATACATTAGATGTAAACTCCTATTAATTTCCTATATTGAACTTAAATGTAAGGAGGGGATAGAGGAATAAAAGAAGGGAGGGGATGCATTTGATCACCTCTCTCCATAGAATGGTTTCTCCATGGCATACAAGAGACCTTGACAAGGTTAAAACCCTAAACCCTCACATAGTAGGGTTATTGAATTAATCATAGTGTGGGAGCGGGGGAGTTGGCACTCTCCCATGGTTTTTGTATAGATATTCAACTCCCCTTCTTCCAAAGAGAGCTTGGTGTCCACTTAGTGTAGTCACTTTAAGTATAAAGGGGTTCGATTTCCCTACTCTCTCTCCTCATGTGGTAAGGGGGCATGGGCACTCAAAAACATTGCGACACATACTTCGATGATATCCAAGTACCACTACATAAATCGCTTTGTGATATGACCATTTTGATACTTTTAATTGCTTAGGATAATTCCAAATTTTAAAAAGAAAGTTAGTATATGTTCTATGAAGACTTACATTTAAGAAAGGGGATACATAAAAAGTCATATATGTATATATCTTATAAGATTAAATAGGGGGATATATTAGTCTTACAAGCTTCATAAATAGGGGTTTTTTAGAAGTCCATGCATGCAAGTGACATATCTTCTTTACTATGAGTGAACCCCTCGTGGATTGTAGGACATTTGAACACAAAAACCAACACGAGAATTGACACCACATGCTAACTAGTGCTACAAGCATTCTAAATTTTCATATTATAACTTTAAAAAAATTGAGAATTTACAATATGTGCAAGAATATTTTCTATGCATCACCTTCTTCGACAGTGCCTGGAGCGACGACAAAGACACATAGCACGTAATCAGACCTGTCAAGAAGAACCAGAGGCACTGAAGTGCTTAAGGGAAGGATTTGATGTTGAAGCGGATGATTTGGAGGTAATCAACATCTCATGCAGGTATACAATTGTGGAAGAACCTAGTGAAGATTAGCTTTTGTAGGATTAATGTAGAAATTCGTCCTCATCTTCTCTTCCCTGCTCGTTGGTTTATCTCAGAATCCTCAACACTCGTCACAAAAACCATATTCTTATGGAACATCAGAAACTCATACATGGCAACTATCTGACAAGACATGAAGGTGCAGTTGATGACAGGCATTCTGTCTAGTCATGGTGCATGGGAAAGGGGTAACAAACTTGCTGTAGTAATCAAAGCTTTAAATGGTTTGGGTGATGGAACCTTATTACTTGGAAGTGCCCTATCTACACTATAAAAAACATTCAACTTGCATCTCTTTTCATGCATATTCATGACAATTTATGCTCTATTGTGATCAAACTTCGAAGATCTCTTGTGAATTGATTCATTGAACTTCGTCTATTCTATCCCTTGTGTTCATCAATCAAGAAATCTATGTATGAGAATATATCAAGAAGATTGAAATCATTGTATTCCCACTTCTGCTTATCATGCCGACATATGAAATTGTTCGAATAAGAATCCTAACCATTCTTTCACTCCATGTATTTATCTTGACTTGAGTACTCTTCTTAATCCTTTTGCTTCCATCTTGTTAAGCGTCCCTGCAGATAGCAAGGGACTTTCACAAACCCCCGCGTGAACCCCAAGTGACGTCTGGTGAACCCCACGTGAAGAGTTGCTTCTGATCAACAAGTTGGGAGATTCTTCAAATAATCCACCTTCATCATCAGCTACTTCTTCCTTTTCAATCGATGAGATGAATACTTTATTGCAAACTCTTTCTTTAGCCATTATGATGCAGAATCAATAGATGTAGTCATCTATGTAGTAGCAAGAGCAGTTACATCAACAACAATTGGATCAACAATGAATGCTGCATCAAGAACAAGAGCATACGCATGGTGCAACCAAGGCAGTCGAGGCTATGGTTAGTGAGTGCAAATTATTTGACAGCTAAAAAATTACAGCCTATCTTAAAGCCTTTGAAAGCTAGATTCACTTCTTCGGAGTTCCGTCCAACTAGAGCAAATATTTCCTATGACTTGTCACACCTGCCTTGCGAGTTGTTAGAGTGGCAGATTTGTTTGTGCAAGACTCTAACTCGAATGTTTTCAAGAAAGCGCTCAAATATGAATATTTCTTGGAGGATTATGGTATTGCTATACAGAAGACATTGAGAGAGTGGTTTTAGCAGTCTAACAAGGGTCTTGTTGCTTTGGAGTTGTTACGAGAGCTTGAAGAGCAATACAACTAGTTGGATGCACTAGAGCAAAGAGCTTTGAACTCAGAGAAAGTGGATTTATTCTTGCAAGTGGTTGATCCAACACTTCAAGATGAGTTGGGAGAGCTTCTTGAAGATCGTATGCAACCTATGAGATTGAAGATGGATTGACATGATGCTGTCGATGCGGTTTCTACACTGATAAAGAGGTGGAGATGGAAGGCTTGCTTGCAGAATGGGATGCAGTCACCATCAATGATGTCTTCTCCTACCACAACTTCTCCTAATTCTCCTTATTCTCCTTGCACTTCTTCTCCTATTTCTCATCCTATGTCTATGCCTGCTTCTATGGCTATGCCTATTCATGCTGCAATTGTCGTCAAACCATTTGCAATACTGAGATGGTCGAAGATATGGTGAAGGGGATTTCAAAGAACTTGAAATATTTTCAAATTAAGATGAATAGAAGGGAGCAACAGCCACTTAGCCTAGCTCCAATTTCTGCCTGGACCTCTTCTACTCCTAGATATTCTTCTAGAAATGATCATGTTTTCCATTGCATGTGGTGTGATAGTCCAGACCATGAGGAGAAGGACTATCAAGATTTTGAAGAGGCGAAAAGGTTGAAGTTGGTAGACTGGAAGGACAAGATGATATGTTTCAGAGATACAAAGCAACCAATTAAATCAAATTTTGGTAAAGGTGGTATGAAGAAATTGTTGGAGGAGCATCTTTTGCACTCTTCTTATGTGATGCGGGAGGTGACAAGAGAAGTTGTTGCCTATGGTCTTCAGGTGGAGTAGTTGCCAAAGGACAAATCTCCTTTATGGTCCTATGCACTGCATGCAGAGAAGAAGGAAAAAGCTTCATCATCTAAACTTTCAGCCATAGGATATGTGATCAGAAAAGGGATTGGATGGAATGATCGACTTGATATCTTTTCTATCTATGCTTACATACATAACAAAATCTCAAGGATTTGAAGTACTTGTTGAAGAGAAGTGAAAAAGAGATAATGATCAGCCTGAAGGATCGAAGAGGGTGACTAGGAGGAGTGATCCAGTTCTTTAGCCTTCTTCTTTAGGATATCAGAGTAGAGTATGGCTGATGTTCAGAATCTGAAAGTACAGGAAGATCAGAAAGCCCCAAAGACAAAGATCGGAAAACAAAAAAGCAACCTGGATTCAAGCTTCTTTTTGACATTGAGACGACTATAGACTTGAAAAAGGTACTTGAGGATTCGATTCTTCATTACAAAATTGAATTTACTCTCCGATAAGTCTTGGGGATTGCCAAAAGAGAATTTGATGATGTTATCATCGACACTATTAAAAGAAAATGATAGGTTATTAAAGAGCCAACACAAGAAATGATCCATCGAGAGGCTTTAGAGGCTATTCTCTATGGGTTGTAGATTGAGGAGATTGATTCTGATGAGGAGACTATTGAGGAGTCTACAGATGGAGATTTATGTATGTAGTCTAAGAAGACTCTTCAGCCTTTACTTTAGCCTGTATAGTATGATGTCAGTGAAGATGCGCTTAGATTGGTGACTCATAGCCATTTTTCTTGTAGTCACTGGGCTCATGTGACTAGGAAGAGTGTAGTCAAAGCTTGGTGAGACACAGAATCCTTGTATTGCTCTTTTGGATCATGGCTCCGAGATTAATTCCATAGTGTGTGGTTTATATGATACTGGTAGATGGATAGTTGATGTGGATCATGGTTGGCGCATACCTGCAGCCAACAACACTATATGAGATTTGTATGCTGCTTGTCTGAACTTGAAGATTTCTATTGGAGATGTCAGTGAGTCTTATCATTTCTTTGTATAGAACTCTTGTTCCTATCCTATTATTTTAGGGCATCCATTTATTGCTGAGTCTCGGATGGAGACTAAGGTTCTGGATGATGGGTCAGCCTATGCATGAGTCTAAAGTAAGGATGGAAAGAGGGTTGTCTAGTTCATGATAATTTGTGTCAACAATCAGTGGAATAAGGATTCTTTGAGGGATATCCCTCTTCTAGCAGGCGAGCCAGAATTTTGGAAGGTACCACTGTCTTGCGAGACAATAGTGGTATGAGTTAGGGAAAGCTCTTGCCTCCTGGCGGTGACCCTTTTTTTCTCATGTGTTTATGGTGTATCCACTGAAAGTACCTTGTGTTTTCAGCATATTTCTAATATGCCTAGAGTTGCCAGGAACTATGTGAAAAGAAAAGAAAAATAGTTGAAGTTTGTAAGTGTTTTGCAAGAAAAAGATAGGGTAGATGGCCTCTTTGATGGGCTTTCTTGCTCGGATACTATGGAAGAACTTTCAGAATTACTAAAAACTAACAATCAACAGTTGTCATATGTCTTACAAGTCCATTCTCTGGTGATGTATTGTGAAATTGCTAATTTCATGCTTCAAGAGAATTCGGGTGGTGATAATTCTCAGCAAAAAGTATTCTTTGTTTATATATTTCAGCAAAAAGAGTTGGATGCTACTTTTTATACACATCAAAATTTATGTTTACCAATGTATTTTCAATAAGGGCTAAAATTTGCAGGTTGTAGCAATGAAGCCAGAGTTCAGATAAAATATAAGACAATTGACAAGAAGGTTAGATCAGTTGCAGGACCACTACCTTTGGACAATGATGAGATGATTAGGAGAGCTGCTATGCAACCTCCTTTACGAGATCCTGCAGGTATCTGACATAAGTTTTTTAGCTGAGACAATGAAAGAGATGAAGATTGGAGCTAAAGATTTGCTGATTCTAGAAGAGGTGAGATGTTTTTAAGAGATGTTGTGTAGACATGGGAAAGATTTTTCTTTTTTTCCACATGAATTTAGATGAGTTGATCCTATGGTTGTGATGTCCATGGTTATTTTCACCATTCCACACGTCCCTTGAAATCTACCGCTTATTCCTATGCCTAGGGCTCACTTGCCCAAATTGGTAGAGCTTTTTAATGAGTGGATTAGGATGGGAATTCTAGAACCATCTTCAACTCCATATTCTAATAGATGGCTCACAGTTCCTAAGAAGAATGGGACACTCAAATTCACACAGGACTTACAGCTAGTAAACATGGTCACTATTTGAAATGTTGGTGCATGACCTATTGTGGATAAGTTTACCAAAGCTTTTGATGGATTTGCTATCTATTCACTCAGTGATCTTTATTCTAGATATGACCAATTCCAGCTTGCCCTTTAGAGCAGACAGAGATTTGACTATGATGAAGACACCTTTAGGCCTTATTTGAATGTGTACACTTCCAAAGGAGCTACTAATTTGGTTGCCCATATGATGAATGGGATGAACAAGGTTCTACGATATATTATTCTAGAGCTTACCATGCCTTTAATTGACAGTCTTCCTATTAAATGTTGTTTGAAAAAAGAGAAGGATGAGACTTTAGATGATCATGGATGCAGAGGTTCTTTGTGGGTTCACATATTAGAGATATTGAAAGGATTCTTTGTAGGCTAGAGGAAGCAAATTTAGCATTGTCAGGATTGAAATCTATTTTTGGAGCCAAAGAAGTTTTGATTATTGGACATATGTATAGATATTATGGCAGGAAGCCTTCCCCAATGAAGGTTGATGCCATAGAGAACTCTTCTACTTTGGAGATTTGCAAGTTTCTTGGAGCTTGTGTATTTTATCTTATTTGGATTCCTCATTTTTCTGATATTGCAGATGATCTCTACCAGCTCTTGAGGAAAGGGTTGTGTTTTTCTTGGGAGATGAGACGTAATAGAGCTATGTAGAAAATGAAGAAATTATTGAGAGCTGCTTCAACTTTTCGAAAGGTAGATTATGAGTGTGGGAGACCTATTGTTCTTACTATTGTTACTAGTCCTATCACCATTGTATAGGCTATTGGCCAAGATGATGCAGATGGGAATAGGTATGCTATTCGGTTTGGGGAAAAAGTCCTAGACGAGAGGCAATGTAGGTATTCACAGATTGAGAGGGAGATCTTGGGAGTTGTCACGGCTCTCAAGAATGACAAAGAGTACTTCATTGGAGTTGTTGTGGTGGTCAAGTTTGATTATTTGCCTCTTCTAGGTATGATCATGAGTTGTTCTACTTCAGATATTGCTATGCATAGGTGGATTGGGTACAAAAAATCCATGAATCTTGAGTTCAGGCACATAGTAGGTAAAAACAACCCAGTAGCCAATATGCTTTCACAAGAGATGCATGATTACATGGATTTTTATTGCATTAATGATGATGGGGCTGAACTTTCAGCCATGCATGCTAATCATATTTTTCATGTGTCTACTTTGGAAATCTTTGATGAGTCTTTGTATATAGGAGAGTATTTATAGATTGGTCATTATTTGAGTACCATATCTAGATAGGAAGGGTGGATTGATGCAGACTTCAAGAAGATCAAGAGAAAAGCTTACGGTTTCTTCTTGGGAAGTGGGATACTTTGGAAGCATCCACAAAAGCGACGAGGACAACCATTGAGAGTTGTCTGGTGATAAAGCTTCACAAGTGCAGATTATAAAAGAATTTCATGAAACTCTTTAGGCTGGACATCGAGCTATTTGGTCGACCTATGAGAAGATTAAAGAGCACTATTGGTGGAGAGGCATGTACAAAGATATCTCACAATTTTTTGAGACATGCCTTGATTGCCAATTATTCTCTTGAGTGAGGCATAGAGATGAGCTTCATCCTACTTACCCCCTATGTATTCATTACAAGTGGGTTCTTGATTTGATTACTATGCTTGTTGGTTTATGGTGGTAGATGCGCTACATTGTTTTGGCACGAGAATATCTCACAAATCAAGTGGAAGGAAGAGCCTTACAGATGAAGTCTACTTCAGCGGTTTGTAAGTTTTTGTTGTTGGAGGATGTTATTTGCAAGTATGGAAGCATTGGAAAATTTACTATAGATAGAGATGACTTGGATACTGACAAGGCTAGGAAGTTTTTTTCTCGCCTTGGCATTAAACTTGCTTTGACTTCAGTATATAATCTAGAAGGCAACTGGAAGAGCAAAAGAGGCCATCAACTGATTGTGAAAGCCTTGGCCAAAGCATGCGGTGGACGAGTCAGAGAGGGGCCTAGGTTATTTCCTTATGCCTTATGGGCTGAGTGTGGTGCATAGATCGGATGCCATATGTGCATGTAGTGAGCATAATAAGGTCCCCAAGAACAAAAGAACTCTACTTTTTGCACACAAATCAATGTAGAAAGCTTGCACGACATGAACAAGAGACCAATTGGGTGCAATCTCCCCCCATGCCTTGTGTGAGCACTCCACAAAGCATGTATTTCATATATTAATCCTCTTCAAGCTCAAATAATAGCCCAAATTACAAAATAGCACGCTTTAGCTTTTGAGTTTGCTTTTGTGCCAAATAGAATTAAAGCTAATGGGTGCCCAAGAAGTCAGGCGTACCCAAATACAATGTCCAAATACAAATATCTAAATCGTGCGCCCATGTGTATACAAAAATAATAAATAAATATAAAGCGCCTTGATAAATAAGCGCGACAAAATATAGGCGCCATGCCTAAGACATGCGCCCATCAAAATATTGACGATAAATTTGAATACACGCTATCCTCCAATGCTTTCCATTGCCACCGCTGCTATCTCTATACATCAACTGAAGCATTCACAATTGTTAGTAAAATAATACAATTAAACCGACAAAAGTGAATACCTATCTATAATAGCCCAAATCATATCATGGTTAGCTTTAGTGTTAGGTAAACGAGTGATAAAATCCATTGAAATCTATTCCCATGGACGTGATGGAATAGATAATGGCATTAGTAAACCATATTGTTTACCATGGTGTCCTTTAACTCGTTGACAAACTAAACATTCAGATACAAAGCTAGATACATCAGTGTCCATATGTGGCCAATAAAAATCTTGAGTCAATGTACACAAAGTAGATATAATACCTCTATGATCTTGATATGGAGGACAATGAATCTCATGCAAAACAAATGATCGAAATGGAACTGTCACACATAATCTCTTTTCATAAAACATGAATCCATTATTGTAAGACAGTGAATCAATAGGAATCCAATTATTTTTAACTAATTTATTCCAATCAGCTTGAAAAGTAAGATCATGATGATAAGTATCTTTCATAGGGATAAGGGAATCAAATGATATCATAGAAATATTATGAATTATAGGTCTTCTACTTAAAGCGTCGGCTACAACATTCTCTTTTCCTGGTTGATATTGTATAAGGGGATGAAAACTTTGAATGAAAGCTGCCCATTTAATGTGCCGGTCAGATATTTGGGGTTGACTAAGGAGATGTCTAATGCTTTGTTGGTCAGTTTTGATCATAAATTCAGATCCCATTAAGTAATGTTTCCATTGATGTAAGGCTTGTACTACAGCTAGCAATCCTTTATCATAGGTAGACTATTTAAGTTCAGATGGTTTGAGTTTATAACTAGAGTAGGCTATGGGATGATTATCTTGCATAAGGATGGCTCCTATTCCAGATCCACTAGCATCAGTAACTACTAAAAAGAATGGTCTATTGAAGTCAGGTAGTTGTAATACAGGAGCATGGGTTAATGCATGTTTCAATAAATCAAAGGATTTTTGTTGATTGTCAGACCAATTATACATAGTACCCTTCTTTAAAAGTTTTGTCAAAGGTAAAGCAAGTAATGAAAAATTTCTCACAAACTTTCTATAAAAGCTAGCAAGACCTAGAAAAGAACGTAACTCATGCGCATTTTTGGATATGGGCCAATTTAAAATTGCTTCTATCTTTTTAGGGTCAACTTTAATACCTTCTGATGAAACAATATGTCCTAGATATTCAATTTTTGTTTGGAAGATTTCACTCTTTTCTGGATTAGCATACAATTGATTGTCTTTTAACAACTTAAAAACTAAAGACAAATGTTCATAATGCTCATTCTCATTTTTATTGAATACTAATATATCATCAAAGAATACTATAACACAATGCTGATATTTCAAAAATATGCGATTCATCATGCGACTAAATGTAGTTGGTGCATTAGTTAGACCAAAAGGCATCACTAGAAATTCATAGTGTCCAAATTGTATTCTAAATGCAGTTTTGAATATATCAGATTTATCCAATCTTACTTGATGATAACCAGATTTAAGATCTACCTTACTGAATATGGCAGATCCTTGTAGTTTATCCATTAGATCATCTACCCTAGGAATCGGATATCTATTCTTAACAGTAATTTTATTTAGGGCACAATAATCAATGCACATGTGATAAGTATTATTATTCTTCTTTACTAATAAGACAGGTGCGCCAAATGGAGAACTACTAGGTCTAATTAATCCTCTGTTAAGAAATTTCTCTATTTGATTTTGAATTTCTTTCTGTTCAATTTGGTTATGCCTATATGGTGCTTTACATGGTGGTTGTGTTATAGGAATTAAATCTATTTTGTGATCTTTAGGTCGTGAATGTGGTAGTCCAGGTGGTAAATCATCAGCAAAACAATATTGAAATTTGGTAAGAAATTGTGTATGCCTAGGATGCATTTGTTTTTCTTTAGCTTGAAGTTCATTCACCCAAATTAAATAAGATTTGCTACTTTTACGTAATGCACATTAAGCCTAAGTATGAGTAAGCAGTGAAAAATTATTGGAGGCGTGCATACCATGCAATGTGATTTGTTTTCCTTGAAAATAAATTTTAATTGAATGCGTAGAATAATCTATATAAGGATTATACTGATGACGCCAAGGCATTCCTAAGATAATGTCACTAGACTGCAAAGGTACAACTAGGAAATTTCTTCGTTCAGTGTATTCACCAATTTTAATTTCTAAATTATGCACTTCTTGTGTTCCATTATATCTCGTGCCTAGGAATGCAGCTTTAATGCGATAATGTGTAGAAACAGTTTGTAATTTCAAAATTTTCACTAACTTTGCTGAAATAAAATCATGTGTGCTACCATCGTCATGTAAAATAGTCTTTTCTTTACCATGCACAAAACATTTCATTGTTAACAAAGAATGGGGAGTTGGCATACCTGGCAAAGTATTCGAAGTAGTACCAATGTCGTCATCATCTTCCGTAAAGTCAGGCATTTCCTCACGTTCTTCTTTTTCCATTGCTCTAAGATAATTGATATGGATAGGTGGCTTTTTCGATTGACAATTGGCTGCTAGATGTCTAGGTTGATGCCATTTGTAACAAACTATGGGTTTGGCTTTAGATACATTGTTGGTAATGGCAGGAAGTTTAGAAATGTTGGGATTTGGCTGTGAGGATGGCTTAGGGTTTGGATTGGTGTTTGATGGCAAAGCAGGTGGTCGTGTCTGGCAAGACTTAAGAAACGAAGATGGAAGAAAACGACTTTGATTGAATCTTAAAAAATTTGAATTGAATTGTTTGGAACCATAGTTACCATTAGTTTGAAATTGTTGTGGTCACTTGTCTCGTCCTCGAATCTTGTCTTCAGTGTCATGAGGCAAGGAAATTGCATCTTCAAGGGTTGTTGGCTTGAACATATTGACTTCAGCATAATAATGTCCAAGTAGGCCGGACATAAACTTGCGTTTGTGAGTCGCTTCAGGTACATCTTCGAGCATGCATAGTTGCTAGTTGCAGTAGGGCATTCCAAAAATGTTCAGTGTATTGGGAAATAGGTTCGCAATCTCTTTGCTGTAGAAGATCCCATTGCTTGATGGCTTTTTCATGGAACTGAGGAGGAAGGAGATTCTGCAAAAACTTCTTTTGGAAAGTCTCCCAGGTAGTGGGACGATCAATGCTCTTGCGGACCACAGTCCACCATAAAGATGCTCGATCGACTAAATGGTTAGTGACATATTTAATTTTGTCTTTCTCAGCATATGTTTCTTCATGGAAGTAATCATCAAATTGACTGATAAATGCAAGTACAGTCTTTCCATCTCGTGGTCCATTGAAAGTACAAAATTTGAAGTTTCTTTTACTTATCTTTGTTTCTTTGTGGATGGATTGAGCTTCAAGTGTTGCATCGATGGTACACTGTATAAGATCTTCGGGTTGCGGTCCATCTTTGTCGGTGGTAGATCGTTGCAAATTGACCAATTGAACTTGCAAAGCTTGTCGGGCTCTTCATTCTTCTTCGAGCTGCATCATAATCAAATCCAACTTTTGCTCCATCGTTGGTTCGGGTAAAATCACCTTCAGCCATAAAATCGTCCATGTTTGGATCGGTCATCCTGTAAAATTCAAAAGACCTCACACTCTCGAAATCTGATTAGCGTGATGAGCGTAGCTCAAAGGCGGGTATACAACGCTTATATATTTTGTTGGGCTTTTGTAGTCTTTGTCTTTTATGATTGCGGTATTCGTTGTTTTCATAGAAACTGTACATGAACTGCGTATGACCTTGTGTGTTTGCTGAAACTGGTTCAACAAGTCTGCAGGTGTGAACAAAGTCTACCAAAGAGCAATAGACTAGTTCGTAGGCTTCTGCGTGTGAACTGCCCCTTTGAGAGTGGTTGGAGTAAGTCTTTATTGACTTTTGTGACTTGCAGAATTTGTATAACTTGGAAGACTTAGTGGATTAAAAAGCTTTAAGCTTGAATTTTTCCTGCGTGATTTTCGCGTAAGTGAGGACGTTGGCGGCCGTTTTGGCACCGACCAATGCATACTCTTGCCGCCCAGTTGATGCCGTTGCCGCTGTTCGTCAGATTTCATGGGTTGAAGATTTCATAAGCTTCTTATAAAGCTTACTATTAATCTTGATAAGATTTAAGTTAAAGCTTTTAAACTTTGAGCTATGGAGTTTACTGTTAACTCATGACTTGATAAAGGAGATGTCCACGTGGTCCTCCGCCTCCACAGGCTGGTCCTTCGCGATTAGAGAGTGCAGAAGGGGGTTCTTGACCGCCAGGAACACACTGGTATCGACCCTTTGCAACGGAACTAACTATAGAGCTCAATCGTTCCAGGAGCTCCGCCTTCACACAAGATGGTAAGTGATTGGAAGCTGTCGATCTCAGCTTTGCTCTGATACCACTACTGCACAGATCGGACGTTGTATGCACGTGTAGTGAGCATTAGAAGGTCCCCAAAAACAAAAGAACTCTACTTTTTGCACACAAATCAATGTAGAAAGCTTGCACAACATGAACAAGAGACCAATTGGGTGCAATCTTCCCCCATGCCTTGTGTGAGCGCTCCACAAAGCATGTATTTTTTATATTAATCCTCTTCAAGCTCAAATAATAGCCCAAATTACAAAATAGCATGCTTTATCTTTTGAGTTTGCTTTTGTGCCAAATAGAATTAAAGCTAATGGGCGCCCAAGAAGTCAGGCGCACCCAAATACAATGTCCAAATACAAATATCTAAATCGTGCGCCCATGCATATACAAAAATAATAAATAAATATCAAGCTCCTTGATAAATAAGCGTGACAAAATATAGGCACCATGCCTAAGACACGCGCCCATCAAAATATTGACGATAAATTTGAGTACACTCTATCCTCCAATGCTTTCCATTGCCACCATTACTATCTCTACACATCAACTGAAGCATTTACAATTGTTAGTAAAATAATACAATTAAACCGACAAAAGTGAATACATAGTAGTCTTCAGCTACATAAATAAATTGGTTAGAAATCAATCCTAACCTTAATTTATCACGAGTGTGCACTCTAAACTCATAAACGTTTATTAATTTAAATATGTATTTTGCAGAATCACCCGCTATGGAATCACCCATGTACACATAAAATTAACAAAACGCCTGAAAGGATAGGCGTCCCCATCGAATTCTCGCACAAAGAATCCACTTTGTGTATGAGCCCCGATAATAAAATCTTATGAAATCCACTGTAAAACCTCACGGAATCCACCATGGCACGGAATCCACCGTGGAATATGCCTCCTGGCATCAGAGTGCACTACTCATAGTGTGACTACATGATATATGCTAGCTGAGATAATGTATGGACAGAAGCCAATCATGCCTACAGAGACTTGCACACTTACTTGGAGTGCTTTACCATGGTAGCAAGAAGAAATGACAAGAGAAGATATTTTGGCTCTTCATATTTGTCACTTGGAAAGAATACCTGAAGATATTGAAAGAACAATTCAAAAGCTCAAAGAGGCCAATATTTGCAACAATGACCACTTTGATAGTAAACATAGATTGAGACCTAAAGAGATTGAGGAGGGAGATTGGGTGTTGGTTTATGACAACAGTGTAGACAATCAACATAGTGCTATCTGCAAGGTTTCAAGATGATCGTTTGGGTCTTATTTAGTGCAGCATGTGCATGACAATGCTACATATTCTATGGCAGAGCTTGATGGTATGGCCTTGTGGATTCCGATTGCAAGGAAGATAATTAAATTATTTAAGTGAAGAGATGATGTAGCTTATGCAGTTGAAGAGTTGGAAGATGAGATTTATAATGGTCTTGAGCCAGGAGATGATGAAGATGAAGATGTGAATATTGCAGATGCTTTTATAGAAGATGAAGAGATTGCATTGACGGTCAAGCTTGGCGGTGATGAGGATGGGTAGCTGAGGCCCATCTAGAGGGTGTGCATGTTTGGAGGGGGCAGATGTCGTGACCCTGTGTGTCCATCACAACAAATCTGAGGGCAGAGTTTTTCATCAAGAATTTGAACACATTAGTCAACATCACTAGGAATTTATTTTTTGTTGTGTGTGTCTCTTTGTTTGCATGACACACGAGCACTTGTAGTTAGGCTAGGCACAATTTCTTCAATACATTCATATTATTTTGTGTGGAAGCATCTCTCGGTTGACTGCATAGCATGGATTTTAATTTGCAACACGCATGAATGATTGGGCACAAAATTCTCTTCCAAATCATATTCTTGATAGGGCACAATGCATGGAAAAATAGGTTCATATGAAGGTTTCCGTTTTGAAGAGTCAAGGACTAAAGGAAAATATTGTAATGTTGAACCTTTGCTTTGGACTTTCCTCATGTGACTTACTCTTCAGATGTTGCCAGTGCAGATAATATGTCTCTCCATATGTAAAATTGGTTCAACATTTAGCGGTCTAAAAAAGCTAAAAGTTACCTACTCATATCATGGATATTTAAGTGGATTATTACTACATCCTTGCATTCTTTGTGAAGATGGTGGAGACTTGCTATGATGATAAAATAAGCTCAACAAAAAGTATGTTGTTGCACGATAAATAATTTGCCGCATTGTTAAAATATGCATTCCGTATTGACAATATTTATCAAGACTACATATACCTTGGACATGGCCTCTCTTGGTATCTATTGAGATATGAGACGGGAGGTCCTAGTCGCACCATTCGAACAAGCAAGCTTTAGAGCTAGCAGAATATGCTTGGAAGGAGAAGCTCTTTGAGATGATTGATGTGAATCATACTTACAGGCTTTATTTAACGTCACAAGTAGGATCAATAGAAGATGTGGAGAATTTCTTTGCTAAATTTCCTTTGGAGTATAAATTAGAGACCTTGTACAAACAGTTGATCTCTTCCTATCTTTCAAGGGGTTTGGTTATAGAAGCTTAGAGTGCTCTCAAAAACCTTAAGAGTTTGGGGCAACTCATCTCTACTTTACCATACAATCATCTTATTGCTCTCTATAGGCATCGGTGAGAACAACAAAAGGCAGTACATATTCAAGACCATAATAAAAAAGATGTTTTGATTTTTGTTGATAATGATTGGAAGCAAAGTGAAGGAAAGGGGTGAGGTGGGGTGGGATGGATGGAGCGGGGTTTTTTGAGGGGGGTTTCCATGTCATGGGGGGATTTGCAACAACATCTAGTCCTCCTCCATCACGTCTGTAGCTTTGTCTTCATCTTCATAACTAACGTCACATGGGATTTGACTACTTGACTGTCAGTCAATCTTCTCCTCGTCGACACCTTTGTGTCGTCGCTCTAGGCACTTTGTCTTTGTCTTCTACTCCGTTGTCTTTGCTTCGTTTGTATGACTTCTAGTCTTCTTTCTTTGCCTTCGTCCTTCATCACCTTTATGTTTGCCATTTTCCCTCTTCCTCACCTTCTATGTTGCTCCAGCTTTGTCATCACCTTGGACTTCGTTTGACTATCGTGTTCAATGATTGGCCATAGCTCGTCGATCTCTCTGTTTTATAATTGTCCTCCACCCCGTAAGCTTTTGAAAAGCTTCAAGAAAAAAAACATTGTTTGGTAATATCATTCTTCTTCTTTTGTTTGAGGCACCAATGAAAGCTTTAAAAACATTCCTTTTTTTCGATTCTGTTTATCATCATCAATTACGTCATTGCTGTGAGACATGCTTTCTATAATGGCTCTCATGTGCTCATCATTCACCTCAATAACAACTTCCTCAATGGGTTCAAGTGTATTCACATATACAATGTGACTTTATTGGCATTCCTTGTATTAAAATATGACTATTGCTTGCTTGGACTCCAAACTTGTCAAGGCCTAAGAAGATAACTTTGGTGTTGAGTGCCATACTAAGGAGAAGCACATACTGAATACATAATGTTTAATCAAGAGCTAAGATCTGCTTTCTTTTGGAACGTGTTAATGTAAATGAAATGTGATATATAAAAAAGAAAAATAGTAACTAATGAGCTTCTAGTTCGCAAAATGCTTTAGCTCCAAGATTCACATAAATGCAGCATTTGTCAGAAGCCTTTTTTACTGTAGGAACATGGAGTTTGTTATTTGAATGTAGCTTGTTCTAGCCATGATCTTTTAACAATCTCAAAGGATTTTGTGAAGGTACATACTTATGTGTCACTAGCCTTTTCGTGTGACTAGCATGTAAGTATATTTGCCAAGGAATTGATCAGATCAGTCACTATCATTAGGAATTTCATTTTCCGTTGTGTGTATCCTTTGTGTTTGCATGATGCACGAGTACATGTAGTTAGGCTATGACAGATGATTTTTTATGCCAAGAAGTGCTTAAAAATAGCCAAAAATTACGAATATCATGGGAAAAATAGACTTCATCGAAGGCGGCAGTGGCAATCAATACGATTTTAAGTGGCAAGTCCCTAAAGCGCTAGTGCTAATTTTCATGGGAAATCAAATGATGGCGGATGGCTGAGCTAGAGTTTTCCTAGATGAAAAATGACATTAGGAATCCAATGCAAGTGTCAGATCTCAATTCCGAGGTCGTTTGATCCCCCATTTAATCCTTGCAAGGTTCGGGGTTGTGAAGCAGCTACTGGATCTAGAAGCTAAGAAGAGCGTGACGGGCCCCAGCTTTGTAGATTTCCATGCCACAGAACCACTCATCTAGACGGATCTCGAATTCGATGTCATTTGCCCCTCCAAAAGTAAAAAAACCACTTGTCGGAAGTATGAAAGCAAAATGCATAAACTAAATAACTTGATTAGAAGATTAAAAGCTCTTAGCAAAGAGCTTAGCAATCAAATAGCCACAAAATGAAACGTTGGGGGGGAGGGGGGGCATCAATTTTTTGTGCCCCATTTTTCTCCCAAATTATCATGATTTTTTTATCAGTGGAGGCAGGAGGAATCCTCATGGCCCTGTGATGCTTCTATCCTTTGCCCTCCATCACCATAAACAGATCAAGGAATGATGCACTGAGTAAAGAGATAAAAAACTAGTATTTCTCTCTCCTCCCTCTCTCTCCTACATAGAGGCAATTCATGTGCAAGAAATCAAGAAGAAGAGGGGCTGAAGAATGCTTGTCCAATTGTGATCGGATTGCTTCAAGATGAAGAGGAGGCTGAGGAAAGAGGTTCAGCACTGAAGAATGGTTGATGGTCATGGTCTGTGGGCTGTCCAGAATAATTATTAAAAAAACCGCAACATGCAAGACACGCGGTATGCTTCAATTTTATGAAGAAATTTGCTTGTTTTTATTATTTCATGGTCCAAATGTTGTTCACATGCAATTAATTTTTGTTTGAACCTTGTTTACATCATGTTTGAGGGCTGTGTAACTATAGGAATGTAGAACCCGTAATGATTTAGAGTCGTTATTAATTCTTTAAAACCCGCAAAATGCCATTCTTCAATGGAAATTAGTGGTTTTTTTAAAATTTTGAGTTGGAAGAAAGGAGTGGAAATGGGATAAACTCAGAGAAAATGTTAAGTTTCAGTCAAAATAATAAGCCAATATAAATAAATCAAAAAATACCTATTTTCCATTAATAATAAATAAGAAAAAATAGTGGAAAATAGAGAAAATTGGGATTTTTGCGCTCAAAAAATATGAAAAAATAAGATTTATGTGTGTGAATGTTTGGCGAGGTTAAAAAAGCATGAGATCAAGCCTTAGTTTGGCCTTGTTCTTTGTGTTATAGTATGTGTTTATTGATTTTTCATATAAAAATGATACAAAACAACCATTTACACCAATGCAACACAGTAACACCTAAACGGTGAGGGGGGGGGAGGAGGGGTGAAGTTTGTGCGATGATCTAATTGGTGAGAAGATACAAATTCTGATTTTCCTCTTTGTGCATAGCATTTAGGGATCGTTCCATAATTAAATATAGGCGACTAGTAGCACGGAAGTTCCGGTGCTAGTTCCTAAAGCAATGCAGCACGTAACGGTTAGTTAAAACTCATGAAAGGGCTGTTTTCCGCACCTCACATGGTTGGTTTTTTAATCATAAAATGGTTGTGCATAATCATCATGCCACGTGGTTGTGCATAAAATGGTTGTGCATTGCGATTGATTGATAAACTTTGACCGATGCTGAGAGGACAGTAAACCTAAGCTGTAGGTTTGGTGCTTCTATGGGGGAAAGTTTTGTGAGGCA
Source organism: Lygodium microphyllum (assembly GCF_053477565.2). Classification (NCBI taxonomy): domain Eukaryota; kingdom Viridiplantae; phylum Streptophyta; class Polypodiopsida; order Schizaeales; family Lygodiaceae; genus Lygodium; species Lygodium microphyllum. The sequence goes on along the minus strand of NC_141137.1, from coordinate 92,334,927 downwards.
AATCAAAATCTCCTGGAATGCTCAATTATGAAAGAGTGGAGTTTGTGCAAATTTTTTATATGTTGGAGTGACACATCTTGGGGCTAATCCCTGAGGTGTAGGAGAGTCGCAGTGGAGCCACGGCAATCAGCCGAGAGGTGCTTCCCTATGTGTGTATTACGAGGCATTATGCTTATATGTTATGGGATCTCCCTCTGAGGAGAAGGGAAGGTGAATGTTGGACTACATATTGGATAAAAATGCAAAATCATCGTAAGCATTTAGTGCAAAGTGATTTTTAGACGCTCCTGGCCCGCGAGGCTATGTGGTGGGGTTGTCTACTGTATGCATGAGGTCCGGCTAGTGCCATAGCCAGTGTCGGCCCATATTAGGTCCCATCAGTGGTGCATCTGTCGAGAGCTGCCTATAAGTGGTGGTTTTTGAATCTTGGTCTTATAAGGGACCTGTTAGCTTTATTATATAGTTGATAGCTGCCTTGAAGCGGTGGATGCTAAAATAGTTGGATTAAAGTTTCAGCCATGAGCATGATGATGAAACCAAGGAATCCTCGTAACTCTAAAGATGCCTTGTCCATTCTAAATGGTTTAGTGGGATATTTGGCCAAAAATGTGGCCGATTACTTTACCCTTTGCTCTGAAAGTGACACCATGCTGGAGTTTGGGTCACTATTGGAAAATACCCATGGAGTAATCATGAGAGATAGTCCATGGGAGCTAGAGGAAATATTAGGGAGTAAAAGTGATGTTAGGATGGCATAGTCATTTGTGATCCTCAAACGTGATAAGTTTTTGAAGGAAAAGACTGTGATGCCATTAGTCAAAGTAATATATGCCTATAAGTAGGAGATACCTCCGATGCTAGGGCTTGATGCAATTGGGTTCCAAAGCGCAATTTTGCAGATCCATAAAGCATTGGACGATATCTACATATGTGGAAAACCCTTATCTGAAAGGAAGGTTCTATTAGGACCTACCTCCGATTCTAGGGAAACAATAGCAAATGAGGATAGACTTACTAAAACACCAACATCAAGCGATGGAGTAGACTCCTTATTGCATAGCATAGGACTCCCTAGACCACTCTGTGAGTTGGCAGAAAGGGATAGCAAGGATTATATTAACCTTCCTACACCAGTAAAGGTGGAAATGAAAGAGGTTGGAGATCCTAAGACACTAGGGTCAGGCCATGATTACGAGGATTTTAATGGCCCAATGTTGATCCTGAAGGAAATGACTAAATGCCCTCCTCCTTATAAGGATATCCCAGTGTTTCATGGCCTGGTTAATGAGGATTCGATGATGCATTTATGAGAATAAGGCCTAACTTGCCTTGCAAGTGGGTTCAATGATATTCATCGAATGCTCGTATTCTCAAGTACCCTAAAGGGAGAGGCTAGAAAATGGTACTGGAGCCTCCCAAGGGGGTCTATTAAATCCTTTGAGGAGTTGAGTGATTGATTTTTAGATGAATATGAGAAGAAGGTGCCTATGACCCAAGTTTTAGGGTAGCTGATGCAGATTAGGCAAGAGTCCTATCCTTTTGTTAAAGAATACGCTAGAACCTTTGATGATATTTTGAGGCTTTGTCCGAGAAGAGCTACTGCATTGCCAGGTGATGTGCTATATGAGCTCTTTTTGAGTGGCTTAGAGATTAACATGCAAATCCAAGTGGGACTGCGGAATCCTAAGTCGTTAAGGGAAGAAAAGATGCATGAAATTGATTATGAGGGACATATTTATAGATGTTGGGAAAACTTTGGGAGTTTTTCCTGCTCAGTACAAGTGCATCCTAGCTTCCAACCATTTCTACAAGGAGATAGCTCACTTGTTGATACCAAGGCAGCCTATGAGAGGAACCTTGGTAGACAAAATCTCCAAGCAGAAAATGGCAATAGTAGGGATAATATACCCCCTGGGGATAAAAAGAGTCCAAGCCCAGTAAGTCCCATCAAGGCTTGCAACACTTCCATGAGAGGTAGTTGTGACGGTGGAATTGATAGAGCCATTAGGTCTACAAGCTTAGATGAGCATTCTATGAGTGGTTCTAGTTGTACTCCTAGTAAGGCTCTTGAGAGACCTTTCCAATTTATAAATGAATCATACTTTTGAGTAGATGCTATTCCTTTTAGTAAAAGCATGGTTCCTATGGCTAAGTAGTTTTTGCAGAGTGAAAAAAGGCAAGTAAAGACATATCGTGTAGAGAAGATGCGGCATGCCAAAGGTCCACTTGTACTAAATAGAAGCTATAAGGTTGTGAGGTCATCTAGTAATAGTGATAAATCTATAGTGAGTCCATTGGACCGATGTGGGCAGATGAGGTAGTCTAAGAATATGAAAAGGAATATGAGATGGGTTTGGAGGCCCAAAACCCCTAAAAATATTGTTAGTGTGTCAGATGAAGGGAGGACATGCTTTGATGGATTCCTAAGATGATGTGACTAAAGGCCATAATGCGACATCTGACAATAGGGACCGCTGCCCTGAGATGCATCTATGTGATGGCTCTAGGCTTGAAGCTCTGTCTAGTTTGGGTCGTATCATTGACATATGGAATGGTCCAATTAGAGAAGATTTGAATGATCATAAATCCATGATTCTCCCTATAGGAGGAGCTACTGGAAAGTTGGGACAAGCGATCCGTTTGAATGAGACCAAGGGGATGAGATATATCAACCTAATGATGTCATTCATTCAACTCATTGTACCCAAGAAGAGATGGCCATTATTACTGAGATATTAGTAGAAAGACTTGGGCTAGTGAATCTATAAAGAGCGTAGATCAAGCTTTTAACTGACTCGCATGAGGAGCATGAGGCTAGTCCTCCTATTTTATGCTATCCTTGGTATCCTGATTAGTTTGATAGGATGTGTTGTATATGCCAAGGAGATCATATATTGCATGGATTAGAATGAACTATCCATTTCAGGCCAAGAGGGTCAGTTAGTTTGCAGTGAAATGCTTTATTTAAATAGGCCAAGAAGGCCAGTTGTCTGTTTGGTATGGGTGCAGTTAATGGTTTCTTGTTTTAGTCCCATGCTAGACAGGTTCAAAGAAGCAATTAGAAGGAGCCTTTGTCGCGTGGAAGCTTCTCATGGCCCTGTCCAGGTGATATCTCTCCTTTACGAGTGCCTGTTCTTTCACGTTATATGTATCTGTGTACTTGAAGGGGGTTTTCTTTCTTGTTGGGGACCGGTAATCAAGGCATGAAGTCCCAGGTTTAGGCTAGGTATATCTGGGGGAGGTCTAAGTAGTCCTTGCCTCCTGCAAGGCATTGCCAGGCATTGAAAGACCTATTTTAGATGGGAGTTCTAGTGACCCTGTTCTATTGACCTGCTAGGCGGCTGTTCTAGGAGTTCTTGTTAGTTAGAGGAGCCTGCCCAAAAAAAAAAAAGATGGAAAGAGACAAAACCCTAAAGATCCGAAAGAAAGTATGAATATACGAAGGTGTGTAAAAAGGGGTTTTAACCCCTATAACAATAGAAAAGCAAGAAAAATTCTTGAGCAGTCGTTCATCGCCTTGTGAAGGCTTGGTAGATTCCTGGGGATGAGACAAGACCCGAGGCTGATGCCTTGCCCTTCCTTGGGGTGACATCTTGCCAGAAAAGAAGAAAGTAAAAGAAGTTTGGAGCGAAAATAAAAGTGCGTATTAGAAAAGGATTAGGTGTCGCCTTGCGAGGGCTTGGTAGGTTTTTGGGTACCGAGATAGGACCGAAGGCCGATGCCCTGTTCTCCTTGGGTCACTATGCTCAACTCCCTCCTTTTTACACGCCCAAGTATGGTAAAATAAAAACCTAAAAAGAAGAACTGCACTAAAATAAAATATTTCTTGATCAGGCTATAGGAGTTCTCACCTAATAGGAGCTCCTAGTTGAGTTGTCCTTAGTTAGGTAGGTAGGTCAGACCACCACTTAGGGCGACCTCTTTGATAGTTCTTTTTAGTTTGGTCGTGTTGGAGCTGATGCCAGGAGGCATATTTCACAATGGATTCTGTGACGTTTTGCAGCGGATTCCGTAAAATTTTATTATCGGGGCTTATACACAAGGTGGATTCTTTGTGCAAAAAGTCGATGGGGATGGCTATCCTTTTCGGGCGTTTTGTTAATTTAATGTGTAAGTGGGTGATTCCATAGCGGGTGATTCCACAAAATACATATTTTAATTAATAAACGTTTATGAGTTTAGAGTGTGCACTCGTAATAAATTAAGGTTAGGATTGATTTCTAACCAATTTATTTTTGTAGTTGAAGACTGCTAGGTATTCACTTTTGTCTGTTTAATTGTATTATTTTTCTAACAATTGTGAATGCTTCAGTTGATATGTAGAGCAAGCAGTGGTGGCAGTGGGAAGCATTGAAGGATAGCGTGTATTCAAATTATTATCAATTATTTATGGGCACGTATCTTAGGCATGACGTCTATATTTTGACACGCTTATTTATTTAAACACTTGATATTTATTTATTATTTTTGTATGCGCATGGGCACACGATTTGAATATTTGTATTGGACATTGTATTTGGGTACCGCCTGACTTCTTGGACGCCCAATAGCTTTCATTCTTTAGTGGCACAAAAGCAAACACAAAAGCTAAAGCGTGCTAATTGTAAATTGGGCTATTTCTTGAGCTTGAAGATGAATAATATATAAAATACATTCTTTGTGGAGCGCTCACACAAGGCATGGGAGGAGATTGCACCCAATTAGTCACTTGTTTTCATGTCGTGCAAGCTTTCTTCATTGTTTTTTGTGCAAAAAGTAGAGTTCTTTTGTTCTTGGGGACCTTCTGACACTCACTACGTGCGCATACGGCATCTGATCTGCGCACTAGTGGTATCAGAGCGAAGCTGAGATCGAGAGCTTCCAATCGCTTACCATCTCGCACGAAGGCAGAGCTCCTAGAATGATCAAGCTCTACAGTCAATCTCGTGGCAAAGGGTCAATACGAGTGTGTTCCTGACAGTCAAGAACCCCCTGTTGTACACTCAGATCGCAAGGGACCGGCCTCTGCAGGTCGAGGATGATGCCAGGAGGCATATTTGACGGTGGATTCTGTGAGGTTTTACGGTGGATTCCGTAAACTTTGTTGACCGGGGCTCATACACAAAGTGGATTCTTTGTGCGAGAAGTTGATGGGGACACCTATCCTTTTCGGGTGTTTCATTAATTTAGTGTGTACGTGGATGCTTCCATAGCGGGTGATTCCGCAAAATAAATATTAAATTAATAAACGTTTATGAGTTTAGAGTACGCACTCGTGATAAATTAAGGTTAGGATTGATTTCTAACCAGTTGATTTATTTATGTAGCTGAAGACTGCTAGGTATTCACTTTTGTCGGTTTAATTGTATTATTTTACTAATGATTGTGAATGCTTCAGTTGATGTGTAGAGATAGCAGTAGTGGCGGAGGAAAGCATTGGAGGATAGCGTGTATTCGAGTTATCACTTATATTTTGATCGGCGCATACCTTAGGCATGGCGCCTATATTTTATCGTGCCTATTTATTAAGGCGTTGGATATTTATTTATTATTTTGTATTTGCATAGACGCACGATTATGATATTTCTATTTGGACATTGTATTGGGTATGCCTGACTCTTTGGGCGCCTTCCCATTAGCTTTATTTCTATTTGGCATTAAAGTTTTGCGAACGATCGATACGGGTGGATTCCTGGCGGTCAAGAACCTATGTCTACAATCTCTGATCGCGAAGGACTGGCCTGGGGAAGCGGAGGACCACAAGGAAAGCTCCTTCTACAAGTTTTTTTCTTTCAACAGTCTGACAGTAACTTCATAGCCCAAAAGCTTAAAAAGCTTATTTGAAAGTTTAAAAGGCTTAATAGTAAGCTTAAACAAAGCTTACTAAATCGATTTTTAAATCGGCGGCATTAGGATATTTACGCCGTGATTTTCGACGCTGAAAAACGCCCCCCCTAAAATTCGTCGTGGCATTCAGATTAAGCTCCAAGCTTAATCAACTAAGTTACAAGTCGCAAAAATCTCAAAAGTTGGTCAAGTTCTTTAAGTTTTGTAACTCTGCAAGTCCTCCAAGTCAACAGAGGTCAAACTGACTTATTCCAAAAATTCCCATAAGGACTGTTCCTGCGCAGAAGCACTGAACTGTAAAGTTATTCTTTGGAAGACTCTATTCGCATATGCAAACTTGCTAAACCAGTTTCAGTACATGCAGAAGGTCATACACAGATTTTACGAAGACTTCAAATCCCGCAACTGCAAAAGTCGAAGACCATAAAAGCCAAACACAAAAATTTATAAGCCTTGTACACCCGACTTTGAGCTACGCTCATCCCGCTAATTGAATTTTGAGAGTGTGAGGTCTTTTGAATTTTTACAGGATGATGGAACAAAATATGGACAATTTAATGGCTGAAGGCGATCTTCCTGAATCCATGATGGAACAAAAATTGGATTTAATTATGATGCAGTTGGATGAAGAACGAAGAGCCTGGCAAGCCTTGCAAGTTCAATTGGCTAATTTACAATGATCGACTACCGACAAAGATGGACCACAACGTCCCGAAGATCTTATCCAACGAACCATTGATGCGACTCTCGAAGCTCAATCCATCCGCAAAGAAATAAAGATAAGTAAAAGAAATTTCAGATTCCGTACTTTCAATGGAACTCGAGATGGAAAGACTATTCTTGCATTCATCAGTCAGTTTGATGATTACTTTCATGAAGAGACATCCGCTGAAAAAGATAAAATTAAGTGTGTCACTAATCATTTAGTGGATCGAGCATCTCTTTGGTGAACCGTGATTCATAAGAGCATAGATTGTCCCACTACCTGGGAGAGTTTCAAAAAGAAGTTTATGTAGAATTTCCTTCCTCCACAATTCCATGAAAGAGCCATAAAACAATGGGACCTTCTTTAGCAAAGAGATTGTGAGCCTATTTCCCACTACACCGAACGCTTTTGGAATGCCTTACTCCAACTACACATGCTTGAAGACGTACCTGAAGTGACTCACAAGCGCAAGTTTATGTCTAGATTACTTGGGCATTACTACGCTGAAGTCAATATGTTCAAGCATGCAACTCTTGAAGATGCAATTTCTTTAGCTCATGACACTGAAGACAAGATTCGAGGAAGAGACAAGCGTCCACAACAATTTCAAGCAAATGGTAACTATGGTTCTAAGCAATTCAATTCAAATTTTAGAAGATTCAATCAAAGTCAATTTCCTTCATCATCTTTCCGTAAGTCTTGGACAAAACCACCTCCTTTGCCATCAAATACCAATCAAAACCCTAAGCCATCCTCACAGCCAAATCCTAATATTCCTAGACTTCCTGCCATTGCAAACAATGTATCTAAAGCCAACACTATAGTGTGTTACAAATGCCATCAACCTGGACATCTAGCAGTCAATTGCCAATCGAATAAGCCACCTGTCCATATCAACTATCTTGGATCAATGGAAGATGAAGAACATGAGGAAATGCTTGACTTTACGAAAGATGAGGATGACATTGCTACTCCTTTGGATACTTTACCAGGTATGCCAACTCCACATTCTTTGTTGACAATGAAATGTTTATTGCATGGAAAAGAAAAGATTATTTTGCATGATGATGGTAGTACACATGATTTTATTTCTACAAAGTTAATGAAAGAATTGAAATTACAAACTGTTCCTACACATTTTCGCATTAAAGCAGTATTCTTAGGCATAAGGTATAATGAAACACAAGAGGTGCATGATTTAGAAATTCAAATTGGTGAATACACTGAAAGAAGGAATTTCCTAGTTGTACATTTACAGTTCAGTGACATTATCCTAGGTATGCCTTGGCGTCATTAGCATAATCCTGACATAGATTATTCTACACATTCAATTAAATTTTATTTTCAAGGAAAACACATTACATTGTATGATATGCACGGATCTAACAATTTTTCACTGCTTACTCATACTCAAGCTAAACATGCATTACGTAAAAGTAGTAAATCTTATCTAATTTGGGTGAATGAACTTCAAGCTAAAGAAAAACATATGCACCCTAGGCATAAAGAATTCCTTGCACAATTTAAAGATTGTTTTGCTGAAGATTTACCACCTGGATTACCTCCTTCACGTCCTGAAGACCACAAAATAGATTTAATTCCTGGTACACAACCACCATGTAAAGCACCATATAGGCATAACCAGATTGAACATAAAGAAATTCAAAATCAAGTTGAGGAATTATTAAACAAAGGATTAATTAGACCTAGTAGTTCTCCATTTGGCGCACCTGTTTTGTTGGTAAAGAAGAATAATAATACCTATCACATGTGCATTGATTATCGTGCCCTAAATAAGATTACTGTAAAGAATAGATATCCAATTCCTAGGGTAGATGATCTAATGGATAAACTATAAGGTTTTGCCATATTTAGTAAACTAGATCTTAAATCTGGTTATCATCAAGTGAGATTAGATAAATCTAATATATTTAAGATTGCATTTATACCACAATTTGGTCATTATGAATTTTTAGTGATGCCTTTTGGATTGACTAATGCACCTGCTACATTTAGTATAATAATGAATCGCATATTTTTGAAATATCAGCATTGTGTTATAATATTCTTTGATGATATCTTGGTATTCAGTAAAAATGAGAAAGAACATTATGAACATCTGTCTTTGGTTTTCAAGTTGTTGAAAGATAATCAATTGTATGCTAATCCGAAAAAGAGTGAGTTCTTTCAAACGAAAATTGAATATCTAGGTCATATTGTGTCATCAGAAGGTATTAAGATTGACCCTAAGAAGATAGAAGCAATATTGAACTGGCCTATACCTAAAAATGTGCATGAGTTACGTTCTTTTCTAGGTCTTGCTAGTTTTTACAGGAAATTTGTGCAAAATTTTTCATTACTTGCTTTGCCTTTGACTAAACTTTTAAAGAAAGGTATTGTTTATCATTGGTCTGATAATCAATAGAAATCTTTTGATTTATTGAAACATGCATTAACCCATGCTCCTGTATTACAACTACCTGATTTCAGTAGACCATTCTTTTTAGTAGTTACTGATGCTAGTAGATCTGGAATAGGAGCCATACATATGCAAGATAATCATCACGTAGCCTATTCTAGCTGTAAACTGAAACCATTCGAACTTAAATATTCTACATATGATAAAGAATTGTTAGCTGTTGTACAAGCTTTAAGACAATGGAAATATTATTTAATGGGTTCTGAGTTTATGATTAAGACTGACCAACAAAGCATTAGACATCTTCTTAGTCAACCCCAAATATCTGACTGACATATCAAATGGGCAGCTTTTATTCAGAGTTTTCATCCCCTTATCCAATATCAACCAGGTAAAGAAAATATAGTAGCTGATGCTTTAAGTAGAAGACCGACTATTCATAATATCTCTGTCATATCATTTGATTCTCTAACTCCTATGAAAGATACTTATCATCAAGACATTACTTTTCATGCTGGTTGGAATAAATTAGTTGGAAATAACTGGATTCCTATTGATTCACTATCTTACAATGATGGATTCATGTTTTATGAAAAGAGATTATGTATTATAGTCCCATTTAGATATTTTGTTTTGAATGAGATTCATTCTCCTCCATATCAAGGTCATAGAGGTATTATATCTACTTTGCGTACATTGACTGAAGATTTTTATTGGCCACATATGGACACTGATGTATCTAACTTTGTTTTTGAATGTTTGGTTTGTCAAAGAGTTAAGAGACATCATTGTAAATAGTATGGTTTACTTATGCCTTTATCTATTCCATCAAGACCATGGGAACAGATTTCTATGTGGTGCGCAGATCGGACGCAGTATGCTCACGTAGTGAATCCCGAAAGGTCCCCAAGAACAATGAACTCTACCTTTTTGCACAAAAAACAATGTAAAAGCATGAACGACAAGAAGCAAGAGACCAATTGGGTTCAATCTCCCCCTATGCCTTGTGTGAGCGCTTCACAAAGCATGTATTTTATGTATATTTCCATCTTCATGCTCAATAATAGCCCAATTTACAAAAATATGACAAGCTTTTAGCTTTTGAGTTTGCTTTCTACAAAAATAGGAAATAAAGCTAACGGACGGTGCCCATAGAGTCTGGCACGCCCAATCTCAATGTCCAAATAGAAATAACATATCCGTGCGCATAGGCGCATACAAAATAATAATCAATAATCAATGCCTCAATAGACATAACAAAATATAGGTGTGGCGCCTATCAAAATATAATCCAAAGGTCAAATACTCGGTAGACTCCAATGCGTTCCTCTACCACTGCTGCTATCTCTACACATCAACTGAAGCATTCACAATCGTTAGTAAAATAATACAATTAAACCAACAAAAGTGAATACCTAGCAGTCTTTAGCTACATAAATAAATCAACTGGTTAGAAATAAATCCTAACCTTAATTTATTACGAGTGCGCACTCTAACTCATAAACGTTTATTAATTTAATATGCATTTTGCGGAATCACCTGCTATGGAATCACCCACGTACACACTAAATTAATGAAAAGCCCGAAAAGGACAGGCATCCCCATCAACTTCTCGCACAAAGAATCCTCTTTGTGTATGAGCCCCGGTCATCTAAGTTTATGGAATCCACCGTAAAACCTCACGGAATCCACCGTGGAATATGCCTCCTGGCATCATACCCCCGGGGTGGGATAGCAATTGACCTCAATTGCTATTAGCTCAATGTGGAGCTAACAGAGTGGGGAAAGCATTTAAGTCTCTAGCGTGCATCCATTGTGCTTCCTCTACAGGATGGTTCTTAAATTTCACTAGATATCTAGAATACCTTCGGCCAGTTCTAGTGGTCATATAATCAGTGTCTATGATGGCTTCTGGTTCAAGTATTTCAGTCTCTTCCTCTAATAAAGGTGGGCTTTCATAAACAGGGTGGATAGGTAATTGGCCTCTAAATGGTCTCAATAAACTAATGTGAAATGTATTATGAATTTTCCAATGAGATGGTAATTCTAAGCTGAATGCATTATCATTAATTTTATGAATAATTCTAAATGGTCCATAAAATCTAGGAGCTAATTTGACAACTGGATGTCAATCTACACTTTGCAGTCTACGTTTTTCTATTCTCAGCCAAACATAATCATCAACTTTGAAAGTCATGGCTTGTCTTTTCTTGTTGGCTTGTTTGGTATATGATTGCTGGGCTTTAGCAATCATATCTTTAACCTCATCAAAAATACTGTTATACATAGTAGCAATATCATCAGCACTCTGAATTTTATTAGACAAAGATGCAACAGGTGTAGATAATCTATATCCATAAATTACTTCAAAAGGTGCTTTCTTTGTAGATGTGTGCGGTGTATTGTTGTATGCAAACTGTAATAAATGCAAATGAGTGTCCCATGTCTGAGGTTTGGAGATAGTATATGCACGTAAAAGATCTAGAATGGTGCTGTTTGTGGCTTTTGTTTGTCCATTTGTTTCTGGATGAAATGCAGATGAGAAATCAATCTTTGTGCATAGATTTGCAAACAGTGTAATCCAAAAATTGTTACAAAATCTAGAATCACGATCTGAAATAATCACTTTTGGTAATCCATGGTTAGTAAAAATAGTTTTAAAAAATAATTGTGCTGCTTGTGATGTTGTTAAAGTTTTCTTACATGGAATGAAATATGCTTGCTTACTAAATCTATCTACAATTGTCCAAATCATGTCATGGTTAGATTTAGTATTTGGTAAACCAGTAATGAAATCCATAGAAATATGTTCCCAAGGTTTAGATGGAATAGATAAAGGCATTAGTAATCCATACTGTTTACCATGATGTCTTTTTATTCTTTGACAAATCAAACATTCAGAAACGAAATTAGATACATTTGCATCCATATGCGGCCAATAAAAATCTTCAGTTAACATGCATAATGTAGATATGATACCTCTATGACCTTGATATTGGGGACAATGAATTTCATTCAAAACAAAAGATCGGAATGGAATAGTAACACACAGTCTCTTTTCAAAAAACATAAATCCATCATTATATGACAATGAATCAACAGGAATGAAATTATTTTGAACTAATTTTTGCCAATCAGAATGAAAAGTAATATCCTGGTGATATGTATCTTTCATAGCAATCAAAGAATCAAAAGATCTGACAGAAATATTATGAATTGCAGGTCTTCTACTCAATGCATCAGCAACTACATGTTGGTATTGAATGATAGGATGAAAACTTTGAATGAAGGAAGCCCATTTGATATGAGAGTCAGAAATTTGGGGTTGGCTAAGTAAATGTCTAATGCTTTGCTGGTCAGTCTTTATCATGAATTCTGAACCCATTAAGTAGTGTTTCCACTATCTTAATGCTTGTACAACTGCTAATAGTTCTTTGTCATAAGTGGAATATTTCAGCTCAGAGGGTTTCAGCTTAGAACTAGAATATGCTATTGGATGATTGTCTTGCATTAGTACGGCTCCTATTCCTGATCCGCTAGCATCGGTCACAACTAGAAAGAATGGTCTATTAAAGTCAGGCAACTGTAAAACAGGGGCATTGGTTAATGCACGTTTCAGTAAATCAAAGGATTTCTGCTGAGTTTCAGTCCATTGATAAACAATTCCTTTCTTGAGAAGTTTTGTTAATGGTAAAGCAAGTAATGAAAAAATTACGTACAAACTTCCTATAGAAACTAGCAAGACCAAGGAATGAGCGTAACTCATGCATGTTTTTAGTAACAGGCCAATGCAATATTGCATCAATTTTCTTAGGATCAACTTTAATTCCTTCAGATAATACAATATGACCTAAATACTCAATTTCTGTTTTAAAGAATTCACTCTTTTCAGGATTTGCAAACAATTGATTTTCTTTCAGTAATTGAAAAACTAATGATAAATGCTCATAATGCTCTTTTTCACTTTGACTAAACACCAAAATATCATCAAAGAAAACAATCACACAGTACTGATATTTCAAAAAGATACGGTTCATCATTCTACTAAAAGTGGCAGGTGCATTAGTCAATCCGAATGGCATGACTAAGAATTCGTAATGGCCAAACTGTGTTCTGAATGCAGTCTTAAATATGTCAGATTTATCTAGCCTCACCTGATGATATCCAGACTTAAGGTCAATTTTACTAAATATAGAAGTTCCTTGCAGTTTGTCCATAAGGTCATCAACTCTAGGTATAGGATACCTATTCTTTACAGTGATCTTATTTAAAGCTCGGTAGTCAATACACACACGATAAGTATTATTCTTTTTCTTAACTAAGAGTACAGGTGCACCGAATGGAGAACTGCTAGGTCGAATTAAACCTCTATTTAGTAATTCTTAAACTTGACTCTGGATTTCTTTTTACTCTATTTGATTGTGCCTATATGGTGCTTTGCAAGGTGGTTGTGTGCCAGGGATTAAATCAATTTTATGATCTTCTGGTCGTGTAGGTCTTCTGCAAAACAGTCCTTAAAATATGCAAGAAATTCCTTATGCCTAGGGTGCATATGATTTTCCTTTGCGTGCAATTCATTCACCCAAATGAGATATGATTTAGTACTCTTGCGTAATGCACGTTTTGCTTGAGTATGAGAAAGCAGTGGAAAAATATTAGATGCATGCATACCATAAAATGTAATAGATTTTCCTTGAAAATTAATATTCATTGTGTGCCTGGAATAATCTATATTTGGATTATGCTGGTGTCTCCAAGGCATTCCTAAAATAATGTCACTTGACTGTAATGGAACAACTAAGAAATTTCTTCTTTCAGTGTATGAACCAATTTGAATCTCTAAATCTTGTACTTCTTGTGTGCCATTGTACCTAGTGCCTAAAAATGTAGCTTTTATGCGATAATGCGTAGGTACAGTCTGTAATTTCAATTCCTTTACCAATTTTGGTGAAATAAAGTCATGAGTACTACCGTCATCATGCAAGATAGTTCTTTCCTTTCCATGCACCAAACATTTCATAGTCAATAATGAATGTGGAGTAGGCATACCTGGTAAAGTGTCGGAAGTAGTAGTAGTGTCATCCTCATCTTCAGTGAAATGAGGCATATCCTCATGCTCGTCTTCGTCCATGACTCCAAGATAGTTGATATGTGCTGGTGGTGTAACGTGTCCCCTAGAATCATCCCGGACACGTCTTAGCAGTCCATCGGAAAGGATGTCTAGAAAGCTCCGCCCGGCACTCCCATGGAATGTTACGGGACTTGCGATCTAGGTCTTCCCGCGTCTGCCACGTAGCGGAAGTATCCTGGCCGTTCCCACTTAGGATCGACCTGAATTTGGGTTTTCCTGTTTGGTCATTAGCTAGCAGCAACTAGCGTCAGACCCGAGCGAACTACTTTACGCAGAAACGCCAGGTCCGAAGTGGAATCACGCTGCACTTGGTTCAAGGAGAATGGGAAACGAGAGGGATGCAAAACTCAACCTCTCTGCCATAGTCCCATTCTGTTTCCCTAAAACAGCGTAAATTGGGTAAAACATAATTCTCGGTCATTGCTTTCGATGAACCTCCCGCTGCTCTTCGAGATCTTTGAGAAAAGTTCCCGGCTAACCGGGACCACCCATCCGTAGGACGGACCCATGGTCCATCCTCCGCACTTTCCTCGATTTGTTTTAGTTATGTACTTATCTAACACATTAATTTGACATATAACAATCAGCTTCTTTAATTAACCCTGTTAAGCACTGGTTCCTTCACGTAATCTTATCACGTGACATAGAAAAACAATATCAAACAACTTCTTTATTATCATTTCATCATTTTATCTTTGGAATGCAAGGAGTTCCGCCCGTAGGCTTGTCCATAATCTGCCCGAAGGCTCATCCAGTAATCCGCTAGGGATCATTATACCAAGCTTCTGCCCGTAGACTAGTATGCGGGCATCGAGATCCAATCCCGAGTCACGTTAGCCTCTTGTGCAGGACCCGGAACGCGAGGGATTTACGGCCAGAGCCCCCCCTGGCACCCAAGCGTCCTCCTGCTCCAAGTAGAGCTCAACGGAAAGACTTCTCGCGGCGGGTTCGGTCCACGTTCCCGGCACGGTCAACAACCCCCTTGGTTAGGGTCAGGCAGGCAGTCGGGGGTAACTGAGGCTGCCTCTCCCTTCAGGCCTTCAACCTGAAGCATTTATATATCTTTTCATTCTTTAGTTCCTTGAGCAAACAATGCAAACAATGCTTTCTAAACCGTTACAAGCACAATCAATTCCAGTGGTTGTTTATTCGGCAAACTGTTAAGGAGTGAATCCTTCTCTCCAAATGCATCCAACATTCGATCCGGAATCAATTGCAACTTGGCAAGATTCCTATTGTCCTTGGGTTAGAGTCATACCCTATTAACCCAACTTAACCAATACCTTAGGTTTTATTAATAGTAAATCCCGGCGACCATGTCACTTTAATTTATTGATTAATCATTTGCATCTAAGCAAATACCTAACTTCCCTTAACTTGGCAAATTTCCCCTAATGAGGGCGAAGTAACAGGATGACTACCCATCCCCTTGCAAGTTAAACTTGCGCAGGAACCTGCCAACCTCATTCCAAGGAATGGCAAAACTTTCTTGTGATCAAACCACAAGGCTATGCGACGTTGCAACTTGATGCACAAGTGTCGCCTCCATTTCAAGAAATCATTTCACCTATTGAATGGTGTTTTCTGGTCAAGAATTATGATTAGACTCGAAGTAGGGTTTAGGGTGTCTTCTCACTCACCCCAATCCTAAATGCACTAGACCGACAACGTTCGGTCCTAGGGATTCCAACTCAATCCAAGTTCTAGCACTAGGTCGAATGATCCTTAGGGTAGAAACCTTAGATCGTTTTATGCATGAGCATCCAATTGACTCAACATTTCGTGAATGAGGGTATGATCTTTGGGTTTGAGGGTTTTGACTTGGTAACAAGTATAAAACTAGGTCGAATCCTTATCGCGCCAAACCCTAGTTAGCACTTGGGATATTTATCATATCGATTGAACCATGCCTATATGAATCCCTTGTGGGTTAGGCGATTTAGACAACTCAATATACTTGTCTTGCGACAAGGATGAGCCTTTCCTAGAGATAATAAACTAGATCTAAAGGAGGAAAAATAGTTACAACTACACCAATACATGTAAACATGCGATTCATTGCTACTACGCATCACATGGTTCACAATAACCCTATCTTTCCTTGGTAAAGTAAAAATGCATGATAATCTGGATACTAACTTTCCTAGGTCCTACTAGGACTTACATCAAATAATCATGCCTACAACCTCGTTGTCTACACTTTAGAATCTCATGCTTTGATGAACCATGCAACCTTTCCTAAATGCGGCTCCTGATGAATGAAATTTTTGCATGACGACTATGCAATACGCAACTTTCTCCTAGCTACAATGTAGTTAATGAAGTTCATACAAAACTAAAGCTAGTGTTAACTTATTCCATTTTACATGCCACTTGCAAGTCCATAAGATCATTTTCGTGCTCTTCTATTTCTTTTCGGATAACATCTTATGGGTGTTAACTTTTCCTCATGAATCATTACAAGGAAGATTTGTCTAAAAATGTGACATGCCATTAATCTTTCCATGCCTAGTAAAAAGGTGTACCTCAATAATTTCAACCTTGTAATGAGGTAACAGTTGTCCTAGGCTCGTCACTTTTGAATGCACAAAAGGAAACTTACTGATAGGGTCCTACAAATGCATAGACACCTTATGCTCTTTTCATTCATTCCATTGAACGTACCAATGATCAATTTTCATATCTTAAGCTATTTCTAATAAATGTTCAAATAGCCAATTCATTTTCCAATTGCATTTAACTTGACTAGTTGAATTTGAACATGCATGAGTGCTTCCTAATCCATGAAGTTATCGTGATTAATTCAATACTTTTGTGTGGAATCCAAATAGATAAAACCTGAACTTGTGGACTCCGGGAAATATCCACGTAAATACTAGGAGAAGATCCTTCCGCAGGCGCGTCTTGTGACTTTTTAGGGCCCATTGTAGGTGTGATTTTGGCTTCCGGTTTGCCTTCGCGGTCTATAAATTTACTCGCCTTGGTATGCAGCCTCAAGATCTTGCCCTTCTCCCTCGTACACAGGAGATACCTTCATGGAACTTTGGATCTTTAAAAGGCCGGCCTGTGGGACTTGGGCCTATAGGATTTGGGTATATGGGACTTGGAGCTTATGGAAGGCCTTAGGATTCGGAGCTTGGGCCTTCTTTCTTTCGGAAAAAGAGAGGGTTCGTGAAAGGGATCTTGTGATGGACCTTGCAGGAGTGGAGACTTTAAATCTGGCCCTAGAGGCCTTATGGGAGATTTGGTAGGAAGGGCCTTATAGGCTTCCTCTTCAAAACTAGGGGAAAAATGGACTTATGGAGGATCTGTGTGAAAGGGCAGTACGGAACCCTCTTGTTCTCTACAAAGACCTCGGGGGTTGATAGGGATGGGGTTATGGGGGAAATGTAGTGGGAAGGGCTTTAAGTCCAAGCCTAGGAGGCTTATGGGTGATTGGTGGAAAGGGACTTGTGTTGGGAACCCACGAGAAGGGTTTATAAAAACGGGGGAGGGTATAAAGGCTTGTGAAAGTGTAATGGAAAAGGGTTTAAAAGGAACTGGATGGTAAAGTGAACTTAAGGAGGTTTAGTGGAAAGAAAGGGGGTTTAAAAACCGGCTAGTGTGAGTCTACGAGAAGGCGGTTTATAAAACCCGAGCTAAGGTGGGCTTTATAGGGGATGCAAGGGGGGAAAGGGGGCTTAAAGAACCCCTTAGAAGCTTCCAAGAAGCTTCTTGGAAGCTTCTGTAATGTTGTACGTGGCGTGGAGGGAAGAGGATTCGAAAACGGCTCTTGGCGACTGGGTGGCGGTATACTCCAGGACGATGATGGCGATCGACACGCTCCACGAACAATAGTGGTTCTTCCCTCCTCCTCGCGGCACCACGATGGCATCCACAGTCAGGGCGTCATTCTCCCTCTCTCACCCCTCATGCTCAGAATCTCCCACCCTCTCTCTCCAATCCCTCTTTCCTCCCACTACTTCAGCACGGTGTTCTCCCGGTCCTGCAGCATGGCCGCACGGCATCGACTTCCAGTCCTCCTCTCACCTCTCAAGCAGTCTGTCGCAGCATTTCCCCCCCCCCCCCCCTTCAACACCTTAGAAGGTGTTTTTCTAGTTTGGGGGGGGAAGAGAGGACCTCCCCCTACGTGGCCCCTCGCATGGCCTCTTCCCCTCCACCTCTTAAATTTCCATAATAGACCATCCTCTTCCCTCAGCCACGCATCGGCTGGGGGAAGGAAAATATATAAAAAAAATTCAACAATTTTGTCCCAACATTATCCCCTTGACCTCCTCCCAAGAGGGAGTTCACCTATGGTTATGCGGGTTATTTAAACCTTGGTCCCGTTTTGCCAGTGGAGAGGTCATGATTCTTCGGTCCCGATTTACCAATGCGGAGTACTCTTTTTCTTGCGTACGATCATAAATCAACTACCGGAAATGGAGATAACCTTTTCACAAATTTACGATGTGCGGGAAGTTGGTCTAGTAATATTTCAAACGGAAATATTACATTCTCTCCCCCTTGGAGGAATCGAGATGTCCTCATCTCGAGATGAACTGGGGATATTTATGGTTGAGAGTGCTTTCATCCACCTAAGTGGTATCCTCCTCGGGATAATCTTTCCACTGGACGAGGCATTCTCTCAAGGTTCTGGATCTCCCAATGGTAGCTTTTTCTAACTGCAATGAGAGTCTTGCCATAGCCAGGATGTCCTGAGAAAGGGGAATCATGAGCTTCCCACAATATCTTCTACTTAAGTGACTGGCTTGCTGGTATACATACTCTCGTCCTAAAGTAGACAAGTCAACTATTGACAGAGAATTCATGATACTTAGCCTCTAGCTTTTTCCTAGTCCTCGATAGAGATTTCCCTTAGCATCCTTTGATAGGCTAGATCATGGCATCCTTCCTCTCTAGCTAGCTCAAGTATGGGGTTGTTCGGCATTTATACCTTTGTGGCTAGAGATCTAGCTATTGATGGATTTTGCAAGATTAGTGAATTAAGGAATGCCTTGCGATTGAGTGCATCAACAACTACATTCTCCTTTCCAGGTCGGTACTTGATCTTAAGGTCACACTCCTCCAGCACTTCAATCCACTAACATTGCCTCGTTGAGCTTGTTCTAGGTAAAGTTCCACTTGAGACTTTTTATAACTAGTGTAAACTTGTTTCCCAACATGTAGTGTCTCCAAAGCTTTAGAGCATGGATGACAGCTAATAATTCCAGATCATGCGTGGCATAATTCTTTTCATGACTCTCCAATTTCCTTGAAGAATATGCTACTGGATGACCTTCCTGCATAAGTACACACCCCAAGGCAAGAATGCTGGCATCAGTTACTACCTCGAACTTCTTATTGAGGTCAGGAAGTTTTAGAATAGGTGCTGATACCAAACATTGCTTCAATTGGTCGAAGCTATTTTGTTCGGGAGTTGACCATGTAATAGAAGTCTACTTCTTTAGTAAGTCGGTAAGAGGTGCTGCAATCAAAGCATAGTTTTTGATAAAGACCCTATATCATCCTGTTAAGCCAAGAAAGCTACGTATTTCTTTGACGGATACTGGTATTGGCCATTCAAGCACATCTCTGACTTTGGCTGGGTCTACTGATATTCCTTCTGATGATACTATGAATCCTAGATATTCAATCTGATGCTTGAAGAATGCACACTTCTTCATTTTAGCATACAGCTTATGAGACCTCATTGTCTCAAGGACAATCCGAAGTTGAGGCTCATGATCTTCTTCCTGTTTAGAATAAACTAAAGTGTCATCGAAGAAGACGAGTACGAAGTCATCAAGATATGGCCTAAAAGATATCCTGCATTAACCTATTGAAGGTGGCAGGCGCATTCGTGAACTCGAATGACATAGCTAGGAACTCAAAGTGTCCATATCTAGTGTTGAAGGTCGTCTTTGGGATATCTTCTTCCTTGATTCTTATCTGATAGTAACCAAACCTAAGATAATCTTGGAGAAGATTTTGGCACCCTGAAGACTATCAAGAAGCTCATCTATTCTAGGAATATGATATTTGTTCTTGACTGTTGATTGATTCAACCCTCTATAATCAATACATAGTCGAAGTGTTCCATCTTTCTTTTTCTAGAACAGTTCAGGTGCTTCTCATGGTGAACTGCTAGGACGGATGTAGCCCTTTGATCTAGCACTTGTTGAGTTGTTCCTTCAGTTCAATTTCTTCCGGTATAGACATTCTATAGGGTCTCTTCTCAATTGGCACAGCTCCTATTACTAGCTTGATGTCATGATCTACTTCACTTTGAAGCGAGAGTTATGTTAACTCTTCAGGAACTACGCCCGCATATTCCTTTAGCCAAGTGCCCAAATCACTTTACTTCTTTATCAATATTCATAGTCAAGACAATCGTTAAAAAAAAGTTTTATTCCATTCATATCAGCATAGCCCTTTCGGGGTACAATTATTTCTTGGGGCGATGGAACAAGTTGATACATTAATTCGAAGAGAATAAGATATTATTGCATTCAGCTACAGGAACTGAGTAGTAGTACGGATTGGGGTCATCGATTTTCAGGAATTGATAGTTCATTGGAAGATTAGGGTATCTTTTCCTTTGATATCCATTCTTCACATGACGTCCCAAAACCTTGATTCGGTCGGCAGGGATTCTTTGAATCACTTCTCCGTACACATACTTATTCTGGTTAACCCTTTGACCCCCGACCTGTAGGGACGCGTTCGCGTGAGCCTCAACAAAGACGAACAGCTTTACGATCTTCAAATCCTCCATCCACTTGATTCTCTTCAAGTTAATTTGAAGGTACGCAGGTTGATAGGCAGTTATGTAATAGATCCCTGTAACACCCATCCATCTCCGTTCCATGTATACAGGCGATGGATTGTAAATGCGGTCTAGGATGTTCATCATCTCAACCCTTTTTCGATAATCCGTGGAATGCATCGCGGTCATAAACATGACTCGGAACACTAAAAACCTGTTCCATGCTTCATAATTCTGCAAGACAGCAATGGAAGTAAGGAAATGTTTGGGACAGTAGCATTTGCTTTACTTCGTCTTATTAAAATTTCTCAAAAAAAATCCTTTGTTGGTTCGCTCTGATACCAACTATAACGTGTCCCCTAGAATCATCCCGGACACGTCTTAGCAGTCCATCAGAAAGGATGTCTAGAAAGCTCCGCCCGGCACTCCCATGGACTGTTACGGGACTTGCGATCTAGGTCTTCCCGCGTCTGCCACGCAGCGGAAGTATCCTGGCTGTTCCCACTTAGGATCGACCTGAATTTGGGTTTTCCTGTTTGGTCATTAGCTAGTAGCAACTAGCGTCAGACCCGAGCGAACTACTTTACGCAGAAACGCCAGGTCCGAAGTGGAATCACGCTGCACTTGGTTCAAGGAGAATGGGAAACGAGAGGGATGCAAAACTCAACCTCTCTGCCATAGTCCCATTCCGTTCCCCTAAAACAGCGTAAATTGGGTAAAACATAATTCTCGGTCATTGCTTTCGATGAACCTCCCGCTGCTCTTTGAGATCTTTGAGAAAAGTTCCCGGCTAATCGGGACCACCCATCCGTAGGACGGACCCATGGTCCATCCTCCGCACTTTCCACGGTTTGTTTTAGTTATGTACTTATCTAACACATTAATTTGACATATAACAATCAGCTTCTTTAATTAACCCTGTTAAGCACTGGTTCCTTCACGTAATCTTATCACGTGACATAGAAAAACAATATCAAACAACTTATTTATTATCATTTCATCATTTTATCTTTGGAATACAAGGAGTTCCGCCCGTAGGCTTGTCCATAATCTGCCCGAAGGCTCATCCAGTAATCCGCTAGGGATCACTATACCAAGCTTCTGCCCGTAGACTAGTATGTGGGCCTCGAGATCCAATCCCGAGTCACGTTAGCCTCTTGTGCAGGACCCGGAAGGCGAGGGATTTACGGCCAGAGCCCCCCCTGGCACCCAAGCGTCCTCCTGCTCCAAGTAGAGCTCAACGGAAAGACCTCTCGCGGCGGGTTCGGTCCACGTTCCCGGCACGGTCAACAACCCCCTTGGTTAGGGTCAGGTAGGCAGTCCGGGGTAACTGAGGCTGCCTCTCCCTTCAGGCCTTCAACCTGAAGCATTTATATATCTTTTCATTCTTTGGTTCCTTGAGCAAACAATGCAAACAATGCTTTCTAAACCGTTACAAGCACAATCAATTCTAGTGGTTGTTTATTCGGCAAACTGTTAAGGAGTGAATCCTTCTCTCCAAATGCATCCAACATTCGATCCGGAATCAATTGCAACTTGGCAAGATTCCTATTGTCCTTGGATTAGAGTCATACCCTGTTAACCCAACTTAACCAATACCTTAGGTTTTATTAATAGTAAATCCCGGCGACCATGTCACTTTAATTTATTGATTAATCATTTGCGTCTAAGCAAATACCTAACTTCCCTTAACTTGGCAAATTTCCCCTAATGAGGGCGAAGTAACAGGATGACTACCCATCCCCTTGCAAGTTAAACTTGCGCAGGAACCTGCCAACCTCATTCCAAGGAATGGCAAAACTTTCTTGTGATCAAACCACAAGGCTATGCGACGTTGCAACTTGATGCACAAGTGTCGCCTCCATTTCAAGAAATCATTTCACCTATTGAATGGTGTTTTCTGGTCAAGAATTATGATTAGACTCGAAGTAGGGTTTAGGGTGTCTTCTCACTCACCCCAATCCTAAATGCACTAGACCGACAACGTTCGGTCCTAGGGATTCCAACTCAATCCAAGTTCTAGCACTAGGTCGAATGATCCTTAGGGTAGAAACCTTAGATCGTTTTATGCATGAGCATCCAATTGACTCAACATTTCGTGAATGAGGGTATGATCTTTGGGTTTGAGGGTTTTGACTTGGTAACAAGTATAAAACTAGGTCGAATCCTTATCGCACCAAACCCTAGTTAGCACTTGGGATATTTATCATATCGATTGAACCATGCCTATATGAATCCCTTGTGGGTTAGGCGATTTAGACAACTCAATATACTTGTCTTGCGACAAGGATGAGCCTTTCCTAGAGATAATAAACTAGATCTAAAGGAGGAAAAATAGTTACAACTACACCAATACATGTAAACATGCGATTCATTGCTTCTACGCATCACATGGTTCACAATAACCCTATCTTTCCTTGGTAAAGTAAAAATGCATGATAATCTGGATACTAACTTTCCTAGGTCCTACTAGGACTTACATCAAATAATCATGCCTACAATCTAGTTGTCTATACTTTAGAATCTCATGCTTTGATGAACCATGCAACCTTTCCTAAATGCGGCTCCTGATGAATGAAATTTTTGCATGACGACTATGCAATACGCAACTTTCTCCTAGCTACAATGTAGTTAATGAAGTTCATACAAAACTAAAGCTAGTGTTAACTTATTCCATTTTACATGCCACTTGCAAGTCCATAAGATCATTTTCGTGCTCTTCTATTTCTTTTCGGATAACATCTTATGGGTGTTAACTTTTCCTCATGAATCATTACAAGGAAGATTTGTCTAAAAATGTGACATGCCATTAATCTTTCCATGCCTAGTAAAAAGGTGTACCTCAATAATTTCAACCTTGTAATGAGGTAACAGTTGTCCTAGGCTCGTCACTTTTGAATGCACAAAAGGAAACTTACTGATAGGGTCCTACAAATGCATAGACACCTTATGCTCTTTTCATTCATTCCATTGAACGTACCAATGATCAATTTTCATATCTTAAGCTATTTCTAATAAATGTTCAAATAGCCAATTCATTTTCCAATTGCATTTAACTTGACTAGTTGAATTTGAACATGCATGAGTGCTTCCTAATCCATGAAGTTATCGTGATTAATTCAATACTTTTGTGTGGAATCCAAATAGATAAAACCTGAACTTGTGGACTCCGGGAAATATCCACGTAAATACTAGGAGAAGATCCTTCCGCAGGCGCGTCTTGTGACTTTTTAGGGCCCATTGTAGGTGTGATTTTGGCTTCCGGTTTGCCTTCGCGGTCTATAAATTTACTCGCCTTGGTATGCAGCCTCAAGATCTTGCCCTTCTCCCTCGTACACAGGAGATACCTTCATGGAACTTTGGATCTTTAAAAGGCCGGCCTGTGGGACTTGGGCCTATAGGATTTGGGTATATGGGACTTGGAGCTTATGGAAGGCCTTAGGATTCGGAGCTTGGGCCTTCTTTCTTTCGGAAAAAGAGAGGGTTCGTGAAAGGGATCTTGTGATGGACCTTGCAGGAGTGGAGACTTTAAATCTGGCCCTAGAGGCCTTATGGGAGATTTGGTAGGAAGGGCCTTATAGGCTTCCTCTTCAAAACCAAGGGAAAAATGGACTTATGGAGGATCTGTGTGAAAGGGCGTTAGGGAAACCTCTTGTTCTTTACAAAGACCTCGGGGGTTGATAGGGATGGGGTTATGGGGGAAATGTAGTGGGAAGGGCTATAAATCCGAGCCTAGGAGGCTTATGGGTGATTGGTGGAAAGGGACTTGTGTTGGGAACCCACGAGAAGGGTTTATAAAAACGGGGGAGGGTATAAAGGCTTGTGAAAGTGTAATGGAAAAGGGTTTAAAAGGAACTCGGTGGTAAAGTGAACTTAAGGAGGTTTAGTGGAAAGAAAGGGGGTTTAAAAACCGGCTAGTGTGAGTCTACGAGAAGGGGGTTTATAAAACCCGAGCTAAGGTGGGCTTTATAGGGGATGCAAGGGGGGAAAGGGGGCTTAAAGAACCCCTTAGAAGCTTCCAAGAAGCTTCTTGGAAGCTTCTGTAATGCTGTACGTGGCGTGGAGGGAAGAGGATTCGAAAACGGCTCTTGGCGACTGGGTGGCGGTATACTCCAGGACGATGATGGCGATCGACACGCTACACGAACAATAGTGGTTCTTCCCTCCTCCTCGCGGCACCACGACGGCATCCACAGTCAGGGCGTCGTTCTCCCTCTCTCACCCCTCATGCTCAGAATCTCCCACCCTCTCTCTCTAATCCCTCTTTCCTCCCACTACTTCAGCACAGTGTTCTCCCGGTCCTGCAGCATGGCCGCACGGCATCGACTTCCAGTCCTCCTCTCACCTCTCAAGCAGTCTGTCGCAACATTTCCCCCCCCCCCCCCTTCAACACCTTAGAAGGTGTTTTTCTAGTTTGGGGGGGGGAAGAGAGGACCTCCCCCTACGTGGCCCCTCGCATGGCCTCTTCCCCTCCACCTCTTAAATTTCCATAATAGCCCATCCTCTTCCCTCAGCCACGCATCGTCTGGGGGAAGGAAAATATATATAAAAAATTCAACAATTTTGTCCCAACATTATCCCCTTGACCTCCTCCCAAGAGGGAGTTCACCTATGGTTATGCGGGTTATTTAAACCTTGGTCCCGTTTTGCCAGTGGAGAGGTCATGATTCTTCGGTCCCGATTTACCAATGCGGAGTACTCCTTTTCTTGCGTACGATCAAAAATCAACTACCGGAAATGGAGATAACCTTTTCACAAATTTACGATGTGCGGGAAGTTGGTCTAGTAATATTTCAAAGGAAATATTACAGGTGGCTTCTTTGAATGACAATTTGCTGCGAGATGCCCAGGCTGGTGACACTTATAGCATACTATTGGCTTGGCTTTGGTTACATTATTTGCAATGGCTGGAAGTCTGGGTACATTTGGATTTGCTTGTGGAATAGGCTTAGAATTTGGATTGACATTGGATGGTATTGCAGGTGGTTTAGCCCAATTCTTGCGGAAAGATGGTGATGAGAAACGACCTGGATTAAACCTTCTAAAATTGGAATTGAATTGTTTAGATCCATAATTACCATTGGCTTGAAGTTGCTGTGGTCGTCTGTCTCTTCCGCGTAACTTGTCTTCAGTGTCGTGAGCTAGTGAGATGGTGTCTTCAAGGGTAGTAGGCTTGAACATGTTCACTTCAGCGTAGTAATATCCAAGAAGTCCAGACATATACTTCCGCTTATGTGTCGTCTCTGGTACGTCTTCAAGCATGCGTAGCTATAGGAGTGTATTCCAAAAACACTCTGTATACTGTAGTATAGGCTCATGATCCTGTTGTTGAAGTAAATCCCATTGCTTGATAGCCTTCTCATGAAATTGCGGTGGAAGGAAATTCTGCATGAACTTCTTGAAATCTTCCCAAGTAGCAGGATATTCTATGCTCTTGCGTACTACAGTCCACCAAAGTGATGCTCTGTCTACCAAATGATTAGTAACACACTTGATTTTATCTTTTTCTGGATAGGTTTCCTCATGGAAATAGTCATCAAACTGGCTAATGAATGATAAAACAGTCTTTCCTTCTCGTATGCCATTGAAAGTGCAAAATTTGAAACTTCATTTACTTATCTTTGATTCCTTGCGAATGGTTTGTGCTTCAAGAGTGGCGTCGATGGTACGTCGAATCAAATCTTTAGCTTGAGGTTCTTCTTTGTCAGTAGACGTTCTTTGTAATTTTGTCAATTGCACTTGCAATGCTTGCCTAGCCCTTCGTTCTTCTTCCAATTGCAGCATGATTAGATCCAGCTTTTGTTCCATGGTAGGCTCAGGTAGATCGTCTTCAGCCATAGGATCATCCATATGTGGGGTCGTCATCCTGTACCTCAATAAACCTTTCTCACTCAAAATCAGGTTAGCGGGATGAGCGTAGCTCAAATTCGGGGTTACAAGGCTATGTATTTTTGGGTATTTCTTTCTCAATTTTCAGAAAATCTGTAATATTTCCTTCTTCGTTTGCTGAAAATACTTCAGCGAACCTGTAGATAGGTAGAATACTTTACCACGAACAACTTTCCAGTTCAGAGTTTCTGCGCAGGAATAACCCTTCTAGGAGTTTTGAGCACTAGTCAGTTCTGACTCCAGTTGACTAGTCTGACTTGCAGAGTTGTAGACTTAGCCGACTTGTAGAGTTGCAAACTTGTAGAACTTAGGCCAACTTGATGAACTAGCAGGACTTGATTCAAGTTGACTTGCAGAACTTAATTTTGGAGGTGCAGGACCTGAAGTTTGTCGACTTGTGTGTCTTGTACAACTTGATGAAAGCTTAATGATTTAAGCTTAATAGCTTAAGCTATGGAAGGGGGGGTTAATAGGCAGCAACGGCGCGAATCGTGGGGGGGGGGCCGTTTTCTCCACGACGCGTGATTTTCGGAAGGCCCTCTTACAGCTCGATGAGGATTTGTGGAATTTCCTTAAGCTTTTA
The DNA here is from genome assembly GCF_053477565.2 of Lygodium microphyllum. Lineage (NCBI taxonomy): Eukaryota > Viridiplantae > Streptophyta > Polypodiopsida > Schizaeales > Lygodiaceae > Lygodium > Lygodium microphyllum. Next base: position 92,307,625 of record NC_141137.1, on the reverse strand, counting down.
AGCTTTATGACTAAGCTTTTGAAGAAATTAGATATGAACTTCTTACTATATATCCATGACTTGATGAAGGAGATGAATGCGTGGTCCTCCGCCTGCACAGCCTGGTCCTTCGCGATCTGAGAGTAGAAACAGGGGTTCTTGATCGCCAGAAGTCTGCCTGTATCGACGGTTCGCGACGAGATTGATTGTAGAGCCCGATCGTTCTTGGAGCTCCGCCTTTGCTCGAGATGGGTAGCGATTGGAAGCTCTTGATCTCAGCTCCGCTCTGATACTACTGGTGCGCAGATCGGACGCAGTATGCTCACGTAGTGAATCCTGGAAGGTCCCAAAGAACAATGAACTCTACCTTTTTGCACAAAAAACAATGTTAAAGCATGAACGACAAGAAGCAAGAGACCAATTGGGTTCAATCTCCCCCCATGCCTTGTGTGAGCGCTTCACAAAGCATGTATTTTATGTATATTTCCATCTTCATGCTCAATAATAGCCCAATTTACAAAAAATATGACAAGCTTTTAGCTTTTGAGTTTGCTTTCTACAAAAATAGGAAATAAAGCTAATGGACGGTGCCCATAGAGTCTGGCACGCCCAATCTCAATGTCCAAATAGAAATAACATATCTGTGCGCATAGGCGCATACAAAATAATAATCAATAATCAATGCCTCAATAGACATAACAAAATATAGGCGTGGTGCCTATCAAAATATAATCCAAAGTTGGAATACTCGCTAGACTCCAATGCTTTCCTCCGCCACTGCTGCTATCTATACACATCAACTGAAGCATTTACAATCGTTAGTAAAATAATACAATTAAACCGACAAAAGTGAATACCTAGCAGTCTTTAGCTACATAAATAAATCAACTGGTTAGAAATAAATCCTAACCTTAATTTATTACGAGTGCGCACTCTAAACTCATAAAGGTTTATTAATTTAATATGCATTTTGCGGAATCACCCGCTATGGAATCACCCACGTACACACTAAATTAATGAAACGCCCGAAAAGGACAGGTGTCCCCATCAACTTCTCGCACAAAGAATCCTCTTTGTGTATGAGCCCCGGTCATCTAAGTTTACGGAATCCACCGTAAAACCTCACGGAATCCACCGTGGAATATGCCTCCTGGCATCACTATGGACTTTATTACTGGTTTACCTAACACTAAAACTAACCATGATATGATTTGGACTATTGTAGACAGGTTTAGTAAACAAGCATATTTCATTCCATGCAAGAAAACTTTAACAGTATCTCAAGCAGCACAATTGTTTTTGAAAACTGTTTTCACTAATCATGGATTACAAAAAGTTATTATTTTTTACCGTGATTCTAGATTTTGTAATAACTTTTGGATTACTTTGTTTGCTAACCTAGGAACAAAGATTGATTTCTCATCTACATTTCATCCTGAAACTAATGGACAAACAGAAGCCACTAATAGTACTATTTTAGATCTTTTACGTGCTTACACTATTTCTAAACCACAGACATGGGATAACATTTATATTTACTACAGCTTGCATATAACAATACACCACACACAGCCACAAAGAAAGCACCATTTGAAGTGATTTATGGTTATAGATTGTCTACACATGTTGCATCTTTATCAAATAGAATTCAGAGTGCTGATGATATTGCTAACATGCACGCTACTATTTTTGATGAGGTTAAAGACATGATTGCCAAAGCCTAGCAATCATATACAAAACAAGCCAATAAGAAAAGACAGGCCATGAATTTCAAAGTTGATGACTATATTTGGTTAAGAATAGAAAAACGTAGATTACAAAGTGTAGATAAACACCCAGTTGTGAAATTAGCACCTAGATTCTATGGACCATTCATAAAATCAATGACAATGCATTTAAGTTAGAACTACCACCACACTGGAAAATTCACAACACCTTTCACATTAGTTTATTACGACCCTTTAGAGGCCAATTACCTGTACACCATGTTTATGAAAACCCACCTTTGCTAGATGAAGAGACTGAAATCCTTGAGCCTGAAGCTATCATAGATACTGACTTTATGACCACTAGAACTGGCCGTAGATATTCTAGATATTTGGTCAAGTTTAAAAACCATTCTATTGAAGAGGCCCAATGGATGCATGCTAGAGACTTAAATGCTTTCCCCACTTTGTTAGCTCCACATTGAGCTAATAGCAATTGAGGACAATTGCTATCCCACCCCGGGGGTATGATTCCAGGAGGCATATTTCACAGTGGATTCTGTGCCACTGTGGATTCCGTGAGGTTTTACGGTGGATTCCGTAAACTTTGTTGACCGGGGCTTATACACAAAGTGGATTCTTTGTGTGAGAAGTTGATGGGGACGCCTATCCTTTTCGGGCGTTTCATTAATTTAGTGTGTACATGGGTGATTCCATAGCGGGTGATTCCGCAAAATACATATTAAATTAATAAACTTTTATGAGTTTAGAGTACGCACTCGTGATAAATTAAGGTTAGGATTGATTTCTAACTAGTTGATTTATTTATGTAGCTAAAGACTGCTAGGTATTCACTTTTGTCGGTTTAATTGTATTATTTTACTAACGATTGTAAATGCTTCAGTTGATGTGTAGAGATAGCAGTAGTGGTGGAGGAAAGCATTGGAGGATAGCGTGTATTCGAGTTATCACTTATATTTTGATGGGCACATACCTTAGGCATGGCACCTATATTTTGTTGCGCCTATTTATTAAGGCGTTGGATATTTATTTATTATTTTGTATGCCGTGGGCGCACGATTATGATATTTGTATTTGGAAATTGTATTGGGTATGCCTGACTCTTTGGGCGCTTGCCAGACACATCTTAGCAATCCATCGGAAAGGAGGTCTAGAAAGCTTTGCCTGGCACTCCCATGGAATGTCACAAGGTTTGCGATCTAGGACTTTCCGTGTCTACCACGTAGTGGAAGTATTCTGGCCATTCCCACTTAGGACCGACTTGAATCAAGGTTTTTGCCAATGGTCATTTCCTAAACTGCAACTAGCATCGAACCTCGAATGAACTACTTTACGCAGAAACGCCAGGGCCGAAGCGGATTCATATTGCACTTGGTTCAAGGAGAATGGGAAACGAGAGGGATACAAGGATCGACCTCTCTGCCATAAGGCAGAACCCAATTCCATTCCCCTAAAATAGCGTAAACTGGGATTATTGTAAGCTAGACTCTAGGTCAGCGCCCTTGCTATTCATTTTCCATATTTATCTTTGGAATGCATTTATAAAGTCCAGCATGTAGGCTTATCCATAATCCGCCCGAAGGCTATCCAGCAATCCACAAGGATTACGAATCCAAGATTTTGCCCCTGTAGACTAGTATGCGGGCCTCGAGATCCAATCTTGAGTCACATTGGCCTCTTGTGCAGGGCTCGAAAGAGGCGAGGGATTTACGGCCAGAGCCCCCCCTAGCACCCAAGCGTCCTCCTGCTCCAAGTAGCACTCAATGGAGAGACCTCACGCGATGGGTTCGGTCCGCCTTCCTGGCATGGTAAACAACCCCCTTGGTTAGGGTCAGGCAGACAGTCAGGGGTAACTGAGGCTGCCTCTCCCTTCATGCCTTCAACCTGAAGCATTAGATATCTTTTCATCCTTTAATTCTTTGAGCAAACAAAGAAAATAGTGCTCTCTAAACTGTTACAAGCACAATCATTTCCAGTGGTCATTTATTTTGGCCAATTGCTAAGGAGTGAATCCTTCTCTCCGAATGCATCCAACACTCGATCCGGGATCATTTACAACTCGGCAAGATCCCCAAGCGTTTGTTTGTTAGCCCATATATCCTTGGGTTAGGGCTGTACCCTATTAACCCAACTTAACCAACACCTTAATTTCTATTAACAGTAAGTATGTTGCTCCAAATTATTGATTGGTCCTTTGCTTCCAAGCAAATATCTAATCCCCTTGTCTTGGTCACTTTTCCCAAGAAAGGTACTATATCAGGACGACTACTCATCCTCTTGCAAGATAAACTTGCGCAAGAATCTGCCAATCTTATTCTGAGGAATTGGCCATTCTCTTGTGGTCAAACCACAAGATCATGCGACTCTGCAACTTGTTGCACAAGCACCGCATCTAATCCATGGGACTATTTTACCCATCGAACGACGTCTTCTAATCACGGAATCATGATTAGATAGGAACTAGGGGTAGGGTGTCCTCATATCCAATTATCCGTTTCTGATTGCACTAGGCCGACATTGTCGGTCCTAGGGTTCCAATTTAAATTGAGTTTCATCCTTTTAGCGAGCGAACCTTAGGGTAAAAACCCTAGATCGTCTCTCGCAAGTATGTCCTATTGTCCCTACATTCCGTGAATGTGGGCAAGTCTTTAGGGTATGAAAGTTTCAGCTTGGCAATAAGAGTGACTCGGTCACTTCCTTAACGTGCTAAATCCTAGTTAGCACTTGGGATATGTTGCATCGATTTAACCACTCCTAAGCGAGTCCCTCGCGGTTTAGGTGTTTAGGGTAAACCAATTTACTTGTCTATTCTTGAAGATATTTACAATACCATTCTCTTAATCACATGATTCATTGCCTACGTATGATTAGATTTACAAAACCTAACTTTTCTAGTTAAGATCAAAGCGTAGGTTAAGTTACAACATAATTTCCATTGATCCTTCTAAAACATGCATTCACGATTCATGCTGCTAGGCTTTTAGGGTTTATGTTAAAATGAACCATGCAGCCTTTCCCTAACTTCATTTCTGAATGAGATATTCGTACGCTGAATGAGCATTACACAACCTTTCGTAACTATTTAGGTAGTTGATTGAGATTTATGCCAATTGACTAGAGTTTAATCTACTTCATGTAGCTCTAGAACCCTTTCCATACCTTGCAAATTCCTACGGTTGTTAGCAATCTTCTTTAATGAATCCTTGCGAAGAAAGAGATGTCTAATGATGCAACATGCGATTTTATCTTTTCATGCCTAATCAAAGTGTACAACAATAATTTCGACTTTGTAAAGATGATCATTAGTTTATCTAAATTCATTACTTTGCAATGCATATAAACAATTTGCTAAGAATGCATAAACGTCTTATGTCCTTCTTTCATTCGTTCCTTTGAAAAATACAAATGACCGATTCCTCGATTGTGAGTTATTTTCCCTAAGATAGCCAATGTTTTTCAATCATAAAAGTGCATCTTACTTTCGTGAATTAACCATGCATAATTACGATATTCCGACGTAAATCAAAAATAGGAAGAAAACCTAGACTTGTGGATTTGGTGAAATGTCCACATGGATGTTAGGAGATGATCCTCCTGTGGTTGTGCCTTGTGCCTTTTTAGGGGCCATCGCGAATTCGACCTTCTTGCCTTGGCCGCAAACTTATGATCTTGGCCCGTCTCCCTTGCACGGGCAATTCCCTTTGAGAATCGGCTTCCTTGACCGATGCTCCGTCTTGTGGAATTGGGCTTTCGGAGGGTTCAAAAGGGAAGGCATTTTAATTCAGTTAGATAAATAGGCTTGTAGGAGTTGCAATAGGAAAGATGGTTTTTGAATTCGACGGTTAGAGTGAACTTAAGGAGAACTAACAGAAAAGAAGGTTTAAAACCTACTAATATGGCTTGTGTAGGAATGCAATGGGAGACCTTAAAGGACTTGTGTGGGGGGAAATCCACGAAAATGGCTTTGTGGAAATGCTAAGGGGAGGATTTAAAAGGAAACGGGGGTTAACTAGCCTTGTGGAAACGCTATGGAAAAGGCCTAAAAAAAACTCGGCTATTGTGAGCTTTATGGGGGATGCAAGGGGGGAAAGAGTGCTTAAATCCCGGGTTATAAGGACCGCTTGGGAAGGCTTATGAAAGTCTAAGGAAGAGAGCTTTAAATGGACTTTCTGGAATGCAAGGGGGAAAAGAAAAGGGGCTTAATTCTCGGGGGGGGGGGGGGGGGGGGGAGGAAAGCAAGGGAAAGGCTTAATTTCTCGGGGTAAAAATCCCCTTGTGTAAGAATGCAAGGGAAAGGGCCTTAAAGAGGCCCCCCCTTAGAAGCTTCTAAGGCTTCACTACTGCACTTGGCAGGACTTGAGGACGGCAGCCAAACTAAGCAGGCGGCGGCGTATAATGGCTTCTGACGTTGGCAGCGGCAGCTCGGTCTTCAGACGGTGGCTTCTCCAATCGACAGTAGCTGGTGCAGCCCAACGGCCTTACCACCCTCCTAACGCAGAGATTCTCAGGTTTTCCTCCTCTCTCTCGGCGCATTCAGAATGGCTCAGCTCTATTCTCTCACTCACATGATGCCTCAGAGTGAACGTTGCTCTCTTCTCCCTTTCTCTTGGCCTGGCAGCGTCCCAATCCTCAGCCCCCTCTCTCTCCCCTCACACAGGGGTTTATATACTTCTAATGGAGGGAACCTCTCTCACCCACATGGCTAATTGCATGGGCATTCTTCCCCCATGTCTTCCAGCTCCGTGCTTACTCAACCGCACTTCACTCCCTCCCATCCAGCATGGCCTTCGGCTGGGGGGAAAGAATATAAAATTTTTTGCCATAATTATATCCTTATCCTCTTGACCTCCTCCCAAGAGGAGGGTCATACATGGATATGCGATTTCTTAGTCCTTAGACTCGATTTTTTTTCCCAGTGGAGGGTCATGTTGTTGTGTACCATTATAGTTTGCACTCTCCCTAGCTTTGATGCCAGAATTGTCATTGTGTGAGACTCGTGCGGCTCGTAATAATTTTCAGCCAAAATATTACAAGTTTCTACCCCAAGGAAGACAAGGCATCGATCTGGGTTTGACTCGCCTCCCTCTCAGAACCTGCCAAGCCTTTGCAAGTCGATAATCAATTGCTCTTGAGATTTTTTTCTTTGTCTTTTCTATTTTAGGGTTAGAACTCCTTTCTACACACTTTTGGATAGAGGTCCCATAAGATACAACCATAAGATGGGATCCCGCACACTATAGGTCCCATTCAACTGATTGATCACTAATTGTGAGTCACCTTTCACCAGTAATTGGTGAATACCACCACATTGGGCTATTTTAAACCCCCTAAACAAGGCCTTGTATTCTGCCATATTATTAGTAAAAGGATGTCCTAAATATACTCCCATTTTCATAACAACCCTTCGTAGGGGATCTTTAATGACCACACCAACACTCACATGTTTAGTGAGCCCTCTAGAAGCTCTGTCAAAATACAAAGTATAAACCCAATCTTCAGTGATAGGCCATGCCATATTGATTAGCTCAGTGGTACTTATGATAATCAAAGCCAAGTTGAGAGAGAGGATGTATGATAGGTACAATTCCTCCTTCCTCATTGAACTTGATAGAATACTAGTCAGAATCTTTCAACAATGGTGGTAGTAGACCTTAATCTCTTATGTGAAAGATTTGACTTGCTACTCAATAACCTGATAACCTTTACTCCACCAAATCACTCGACCTTGGTGGTAACGTTGCTCTAAATATGGATGCTCAAGAGATAAGAAAATGATTCTTCCCATCCAACCATCTTAATACCTACTACAAGTTAAAGCTGAATAATGAAGGACTTGCATAGGCACCAAGCTCCATGTCAGCCCTTACATATAATAAGGGTTCAAATTATTAAAGTTAGCTTTATTTTTTAACTCTACCCCCTGCAAGTCTTCTAAAAGGGTTGTAGAGCAATTCTTTCCTATACATATAATTTCATACGGCTTATCCCATTTGGGATATAATTTACTAGGGAATAGCTCATGACGAGCATCATAGTACAACACCAATAGACCCTTCACAAATTTATATTTCTTAGGCCAAAGATTGTGAAGTGCTTTCATTGTCTTCTTCCCTACTTCTTGGTGTAATAAAGCATGTAATTGAATTTCATCAAGATCTGCAAGAGAAATAAATCTTTCCTTCAATGCTTCTACCTCACCCAAATATAGTGGGTAGCTTTATTTCCAATGGAAAAACACACTCTTCCCCATACACCAGCTTGAACGAGGTGTGGCATGTAGCTCTATTAATTTTCATATTGTAATCCCAAACTGCCACATACAATTTCTTATCCCAATCTTGCTTACTTTCAAACACTATCTTGGATAAGATCCCTATAAGAGTTGTTTATTCGTACTCTCAACTTGGCCATTTTCTTGTAGATTATACAGGGTAGTTTTATTGTGTTTAATTCTCAAAGCTTCCACGAGAAGATGTGACCATGTACCTTGATAACAACCACCAGTTCGGTAGGTTATGTAATGTTTTTGGATGCAACCTCGGAAGACGAGTCTTTGAGCCAAGAAGTAACTCATCGCCAAACCAAACCTAAAACCTCAATGATATCCTTTCAACTTGCCAAGGAGCAAGCTAAGCCTCCACTGAAAGAGGAAGTTGATTCCAATGAATCATCAAAAGAGGAGACCACATCCTTGAAGGATTTGGATCTATACCCAGAAGCCATCAGACATTCATCTATGAAGTGCAAGGAGAAAATAAATTAAGGTTTCTAGATACTCATGGTATTGAACGTCACCTGAAGGTGGGTATTAGTCTTCTAGAAGAAGAATTGTTGGGCATTGAGAGCGGAATTTAGGTGACGGGAAGTGCTTAAAAATAGCTAAAAATTATGAAGATCAAGGGAAAAATATTCACCGTCAAAGGCAGCGGCTCGATCTAGGACGATTTTAAGCGCCAAAGTGCTTTAAAGGCGCCCGAGCGACACTTGTTGATTTTTCATAATTTTTCAGACAGTCGTGCGGGTTGACACAAGCTACTGGCCAATGCGGGATGCTAAGCGGGACGCCTAGGATTTTTCAGAGCTCGATTCCGAGTCCGGACGGGGAAATGGCCAAGAAACCGGTCAAGATGCGAAGAGGTGGACAAAAATTGGCCAAAATGGGCAAGTGACCTTTGGGGCCCAAAATTTTAATGTCACATGAAACTTTGGAGTTGGATCATGCATGAAATCGTGGGGAGAGGAGCACGCAGATAGGCGCCGAAAAATGCGCTCAATGTTGATCAATGCCTCTCCCAGCCTGCAAACAACCCTCCTGTTTGACATTGGCCCTTGCCTACACTCCGTATGCTGATCATATCGCCGCCCTTCGCCCGTCGAATGATGGCCTGGTTTGAAATTTCTGATTCTAGTCTTTCTCTCTCCTCCCTCTCTCTCTTCTAAGAGGCAGTTCATGTGTGGGAAGGAGCAATGAAGAAAGAATGATGGAGACTTGTCCGGCATGGACCGGATTGCTACACGGGCTGAGAATGGTGATTTGTGATGTTGCTGGACATGAAGTGTTGCTGTTTTCCAAATCTACAGCCATGGAAAAGAAACCCGAAACACGCGTTTAAGCGGTAAACTAAAAAATTACAAAGAAAATTTAGTGTTTTATGCTTTTGATTGATGGAATGTCGTTCATATGGGCTAAAATTTGATTATGCTGCTGATCCTTCTGAGTTCTTACTGCTTATAACCAGAAATTATGAAAAACATGCATTTCATGGCTTGAAATAATGTCAAGAAACCCGAAAACGCATGAAAAATGGGGAAAAACAAGGGTTTTGGGCATATAAATGGGGAAAACCGTCGATACACATCAACTAATCTTTCAATTTTGTTGCAAATGAACTAAGGGCCACAGCCCACAAACTGGTTTTCATTTTCTGCAATTTAAAAAATACAAGAAAATGAAGAAAATGGGGGAAAATGATAAAAAAACCATGAAAAATAGGGGAAAAATACATTTGGGGCTACGAAAAATATAGAAAAATAGGATTTATGTTTGTTGATGTATAACAAGGCTGGGGCATGAAGTTATGCTTCAGTTCAGCCTTGTTTATATGTTTTAGTGCGTGTTTCCTTCCTTTCTCCACATAAAATGACAAGTAAACCCTAAAAGAAATGAATGCAATGATGCACTATCAACGGGGAAGGGTAGAGTTGTGGAAAAAATGGTTAAATGCCGCTGAGCATGAGGGATAATTTGCTGATTTTATATGCATCGCATCTAGGACGGAATAATAATGATAAAAATTAAAACCTAGTAGCACGAAGATCACTTCGGTGCTAGGTGTTGCAGCGAAGCACAAAGCGGTTAGAAAGAAAAGCATGAAAGAGATGTTTTGCACTTGCACGCTGCTGGTTTTTAAAATGTTTGAGCACTAGGCATCCACCTCTTTGCATGATCATTTAGAGGAAATTAAAAGTATCAGAGTTAGCTCCTGGATATGCATAGCAATTGTTTTCAGTAGGCCTGTGACCCACCGTTGAGAGCGTGAGGTTCCTATGCTGTAGGATAGACGAGGGTTAAAGGGGAAGTCAAGTAAGGACAATGGTACATTCCTGGATACGCTTATTTGGTACCTTGAGTGACGTTTGTGCGAAATGTCTAAATGTCGAGCGGCGCATCGAGGGGCCAATCCCCAAGGTGTAGGAGAGTCGCAGAGGGTTGACGGCATTTAGCCGTAGGAGGAACCCCATGTGTATGTGATTCGAGCCTTTTGGATATGTGAAAGGGACTCCCTCTGAGGAGCAATATTGGGTTAGGATGAGTTGGACTACAACGTATTACAAACGCAATGTTTAGGAAGGCAGAGATTTTGATAGACGCTCCTGGCCGCGAGGCCGAGGGGTTGTCTTGTGCGTAGTGACGAGGTTCGGCTAGTGCATGAGCCAGTGCCGGCCCGTTTTTAGGTCCATCAGGCATTCCTCTAGAATGAATGCTACCTCATTAGGTACCACATATTGGTGATAAATCCACACCTTTCTGATACAAAACACCCACTATAATTAAAAAAAATTGTGCTTGTTGCTTAATCTTTTTCTTCTCAGACTTTGATAGAGTAGCCCCAAATCCCCTTATAGATAGATAATGTGTTATAGCTGCATACCATGTTGGGATGGAACCTATATCAATTTTGAATAGACTTTCAATATCACTTCCTTTAGCCAAAATTTCCTTTGGCTCCCCGAAATCCACAAGACATTCTACAATGCCTTGCAACTTTGGTTGCTTACTCTTAATCTAATAATTGAACTCCTACAAAGTGATTAACCACTTTGCTAAATGGTTAGGCGGCTATAACTTATTCATCAAGAGTCTCTCCGCCTTCGTAAATAATACCACCTTCTCAAAGAGAAAATGTTGCCTAAATTTTTTTGTCGCAAAAACCATTCCAAGGCACGATTTATCCATGACATAAGTATATTTGACTTTAGATATCCCTAATTTAGACTAGAAAAGGCAATTGGATGATACCATTTCTCTTCCCAAATTTGGGCTAGACAGTAGCTAATACTATACATTGTTGCTCTGAAAATATATAGAAAACTTCACCACTTCTGGGTGCCTTTTCTAGGACTGGCACTTTTGTTAGTTCCTGCTTCACATCCTCAAAATATACTTAACAAGATTTGCTCCAATTAAATAGATAGTTAAAATATAACAAGTTTTTCAATGGCAACATTCTTTCTGCCAATGCATTGGTAGTATCCCACTGATGATAGAAAGTTGCGAACCTCTCTTGCAGTATGTGGCGGGCTCATAGAGATTATAACCTTTATCTTTTTTTAGTTAGTCACAATACCAAGTGAACTAACCACATGGCCCAATAACAACCCATAAGTACCCCACACACTTTCGTGGATTAAGAGCAACTTAGAACTATCTACAATGCTCAAAACATTTTCTTAAGATAATCAATTGTTTTTTCGTTGTGGTGACTGCCCCTAGATCATCAATGAAGATTTTTAACTCCTTAGGGGAGATGTCATTAAAAGTATTATAAGCTATACGTTGCCAAGAACCAGGCGCATTTCATAACTCAAAGGCCATCACATGATATGCAAAGGTAAAGAAGATAGTGATAAACGTCATTTTCAGCTTGTCTTCCTCCTCAATAGCCATTTGGTTGTATCCAACAAAGTAATCCATAAACGAATAGATTTTTCTACCTATTAATTGATCTAAAATATGATCCATAAATGGTAATGGATAGTAATCCTTAACCGTCTTCTTATTAAGCTCTCTAATGTCTATGCAAAGACAAATCTAGTTATTATTCTTCTTCCTGATAACAACTAGTGCACACCACTTTGTGTGTTGTATTGAAAATATTAGGCCACTTTCCATAGTTTGGTTAATTCCTCAAATAGCCCATCCCTTTATTGAAAAGGCCTATGCCTTACTTTTTGTCACACAAGGTCAAAGCGTGCCAAAGATAACATGTCTACCAACACTGGTTATCTCATCCTACAATACATTGAAATTCAAGGTTCAATAATTTTATGTATTCAATCCACCAAAGCATAGCAATGTTTGGGGTAGCAAAACTAGTAATCATACCCAATACTGGCAAACAATCAGTCTCACAATGACTACACAAGCACCCATAAAATACTCCTCATCACATTTAAGGGCTGTCACAATTTCCCATAATTCACTTTTTACATGTGGATACCTTCTCTATCGTTTAGTCAATACATTAGCACCAAATTGAACTGCATATCTTTTCCCTTCTTCATCATCTTGCCCATTTTCCCATCCAATCCGAATTGGGCTTGTATCAATAGTAATAATGATAGGATTTCCATGTGAATAATCGGCCTTTCTCAATGTAGGAGTAGATTTCAAGAGCTGCTTCATTTACTTCATTGCTTTTTCATGTTTCCTTTCCTAGTGAAACCTCTAACCTTTCCTCAAGATCTTTCATAAAGCATCAGCTACATGTGCAAAGTGACAGATCCATATCAAATAGACCACGCATGCACCGAAGAATCTACGCACCTCTCTGATATAATCATGCATACATCTTGCATTCTATCAATCCCATCTATTTTTGCTAGTGATGGTCTTTGCCCATAGGGCCCACATGCATTCCCAACAATCAAAACCTCTTCATCTCCAAAGACTAACTTTTGACCAGAAAGAGTTAAATGCATCTCTTCTAGACGTGTCAAAATCCTTTCACAATCCACAATATGGTCTGCAACAAACTATTTGCACCCATGAGCATCCATCTCTTCATTCTTTTCATCCACTACACACCCTTTGATTGGAACATCATCCAAGAAGGGCATTGTCAATTGTGCTGTAAAATCCATGAGTACTCTATTCATAGCATTTGTCATGTGTGACACTGAGTTTGTTGCACACTATGGGAGAGTACACATCCGTACTAACCCTAAGGGAGTCTTCAAGGTTGTGATATCCCTGCTCTCAACTGCAAGTTGAAACTGATTATACCTTGAGTAAAGATTGCCCAAAGAATAGATTGCTTTGCATGCAAAAGCCTGTACAAATTCATCAACCGTAGGAATTGCACCCACATTTCTTATGGTCATTTTATTGATCACCTACATGTCTTGAATAAATCTCAAAGCCCCATTCTTTTTTGGCAAAGTAAACCAACAATTTGAGTATGTGACTGAAGAGGGCTCCAAGATCTTCATGCAAATCTTTTCATTTAGTAAATCCATTGGCTTTGGCAAGTAAACTTTAGGCACTAGAGTAGGCCTTAAGTTCCATGCTACATGTGGCACAGTAAATATTACCATAGGAGAGACAACATTCAGATCCACACAAACTATTTCAATTAGCTAAAATGCAAATGCTTTTCCATGCCTAGCCAACATCTACATAAAACAGTGTCTTTTAGTTGGGAAAAATAAACCCTTCTGCACAAACTTTCAATTCCTGTAATGTTTTAGCTATAAACTAATGACTTATATCTTTAGGATGCTGTAAGCTTGGCTGCCTTGACAGTTTTTCATATAGACCCTCACTTTCTGGTGGAAGTGGCAAAGAAATTGGTTTCACCTTTTTGTCAACCATCTTATACTTTGTCTCCACAACTACTGTACCTATTGTAATCCTTCCGACTGAGCAAACAATGCTATAACATCATACATGTCCAAAGAACATACTGACAACACTCTATTTTTAGCCTCATTTTGCATGTATAGTTGTTGAAATTTCAGCCATAGTGTCATTAATATTCAGCCCCATAAAAGATTCGTGAAATGCCTTCATTTTCAGCTAACAACCCTAGTGCTCTTAGCTCCTTAATAGCTCATTTCATAAATATGCGTTCAGCCTTGCACATAGCTTTCATAGGCTTAAACCAACATGGATTGTTTGTTGTAAACTGAGAAGAATAACAAATAGTAAATACATGCTTCATTCCATTAGGAGATGAGTACATCCTCTGAATAGCACTAATGGGCCCCGCATATTACATAGTGCTAATGAAAATCTAGGTCTTTGAATTCCCTTGCATTTTTAGGCAAAGGAGACTCTCAAAGCATATCCTTATTCCTAGGATGATTAACACAAATGGTAAGAAATTGGACTACTTTCCTCCCATCCTTGCCTTTTACTCTTGCATATGCAGAACCATCATCAAGCACCTTTGTTTCCATACATACTCTTGTAATATAGGGTTGTCCCAAAATCACTGCATCTGAGGACTTATGTTACACAAAGAAGTATTGCTCTTCTTGTACATCACCAATTGTCACTTTTTACATTAGGATATGCTGCATAGAGCTCCCTTGAAGAATTATTTGCAGTCCTCATACGCCAACCATGATCAATGTTCATAGTCCATGCACCATTCTTATACAATCCACACTCAATGACGGACCCCCCATGGTCAAGCAAAGCCACACAAGGAGTTTCATGCTCCTCTATTTTCACTACCGTTCCAGTGGTATCCCTAGCCCAATGATTTCTTGTGTAATGACTTCAAAGAATAAATCTTGGAGTCTCTTCCCCATATTGGTACATCTGCCTTACTCCACCATACATGTTTCTAGAAGACTACATTTTCAGGCACTTTCTTCTCTTGTCCACATGCTGTCTATTGATTAGTAGAATCATGTATAGATTAACTAGTACTTACATCCAGTACTTACATCATGCTCATATTTAGCCCAAATACCCAACAAACTAGTTTCTCTTCAAATTGCAGCAATGCACTAGTGGTATCACCAAGAAACAGATGCTCCCTCTTAATTATGTCAATGATTTTGTCAGGAATTCCTACTTGGCAATACCAAGCACCTCTCCCAATGTGAATTCCACCAGACTATTTAAGATTCATTCTTTAAGAACCTTCTTAAGATTTGTGGCTATCTCGATATCAAACTGGAGCTTATATCTTGGTTGCTTGCCCTTTTTTTTGGCCTCTTGTTTGGTATCTTGTTTTTGCTCTTGACCAACCTCTTCCAAAACATGCCTAGGAGGTGGCTCATTTGTAGCTTTAGGCTGATCCACACATCTTCTCACTCTCTTAGATAGCCTTGCATTATCTTCATATCTCTTTTGTTTCTCTTCCACATGTACATCTATGTTTTGCACTTTTGCTAAATATGCATACACTGA
This sequence comes from Lygodium microphyllum, assembly GCF_053477565.2. Taxonomy (NCBI): domain Eukaryota; kingdom Viridiplantae; phylum Streptophyta; class Polypodiopsida; order Schizaeales; family Lygodiaceae; genus Lygodium; species Lygodium microphyllum. Next base: position 92,292,274 of record NC_141137.1, on the reverse strand, counting down.
ATATGCATCTACTGGTGATTCCCAACAAGTTATGTCATGAATGTCCTACCTTGCGTGAGACATTTCACTATGAGTAACTTTTCTCTTTTCAACTGCATGCAAAGCATGTGTCCATGTTGCAACCTACGGACCAACCATCACTTGGCCCGCCATGCATTCTATCCAATTGTACAACAAAAGTAGAAGCATGTACAATCGCATAAGCATTTCCAACAACCAAGTCTTCCAACAATTTTTGCATACCTCCCTTTCCAAAATTCAAAGCAAGAGGCAATCTCGTTTCTTATGCATGGATCTTGCCATCCTTCCAAAAGATGAGCTGTCATGCCAAGGCCTCTTGATAAGCATCACAATCCTTCCTTTCATGATGCAAACTATCACACCACATACATCTTTTCCTTGGTTTAGGGGCTAATGCCACTACATGCACACCGTGTAAAAAAAATATAGAGTGTGGCTTTCTTTTAGATTTAGAGAGCCAATGCCACTTTAGGCATTAATGTTAGTGTCCATGGTTCAAAATATTATATTTTTTTGGACAAGTTTTTAGCCAATTTTTGATATTCTAGATATTATCTCTTGTAAAAAATCCATAAAACTATAGACAACTTCTAGATTAGGATGACATGTAAAAGAAAGCATGTAGCTTTCAACCAGTTTGAGAGGACTTTATGTAAAAAGAGAGATTGATAAAATCGCGCGACACGCGATTGCTGTTTTCAGGCAGTGAACAACACTCCAAAGTGGGAGACAAAGGAGTGATCTAGCAGAATTCTGGGAAGGTGTCCTAGTATTTAACCCCCCTTTCGGAGCCAATAGAAGCATCAGATTGGCAATCTGCGCAGCATAGAGGAAGGTATTATTTTGTACACTTTTTTTCTATTAGAGTTATATCTTCTCATAATGTTGAAAGAAACTGAGAGGCTTCATCTATGTTAGTATTCTTCTACATTTTCTAAATTTTTTTTAGTATTCTTCTATGTCTTCAATTTCTTCGAACCCCTTCTCTTCGGTCTACTTCTGTCCCTAAATCTACCTTCACCCTGCTGTCTCTTATCTTCAAGAACTTGGCTTGAAACCTTCAACCCTTCTCTTATCTCTACCATCTCTGCAGTCTAAGCTCTTGAACCCCCATACATTCTTCTCTTGCCAAACCCCTATGGTGACCTTCAACCCTACGTGCCTACGACATTGGTGAACGTGACGTGAATGTTGGTATAAGAGAACTCGAAGATGGGGGATTCTTCAGGAGATACTCTACAATAATTGGTATGTTACAATAGACTCAGCAACAACAAATCCAAATGTTACAACAACAACAACAAAGGCAAGACAAAGAGAAGATTGATTCCACAACTATCAAGGCCCTAGAAGAAGTTGTGCGTAAATTAAAATAATTTAATGGTCAAAATATCTCTGTTTTAATTCGTTTGTATGTTGAGAAAATGCTCTTATTTGGTGTACTGCAACATGCATGGAGTCATTAATTTGCCAGACTAGCCAAGCATAGTCTTCAAGGAAGAATCCATGGTCTTTTCCAACAAGATGCGGATTGGGTTGCATTCAAAAAAGCCTTATGCGAAGAATTCTTCTTAGAAGACTCTGGCCTTATGACAGAAGGAAAGTTTCACTGAATAGGTTGAAAAACCCAACAAAGGTTTAGCTGCAACAGCTCTATACCATGAGTTTGAAAGTAAATTTGGACAACTTGATGTTGAAGACCAACAAAGTATAGAAGGTCGGAAAATTGAATTATTCCTTAAGCCTATAGATCCCATTCTGCAAGAGAAGCTTGCTGATCACTTAGAAGATGCTACCTTCGAATCAGGAGTCAATACTGCATGGATAGATCTTACTGATGCACTTAACATGATTTCTCGAGAGAGCGGATGGGACTAAGATTGGTGGGCTCTACTTCAACTTCAACAACTCCATTGATGGAGCTTGTTCCACCTTCAAAATCCCATATTCCTTTGACTAATCAACTAACTCTTTCTTCTTTTGTTCCTTCTAAAAATGATGTAATGGATGAACTCATTAAAAGCATGCATGACCTTTATCTGAATCTTACAAAAGTTAGTTCCAAGGTGGAGAAGCTCAATGTCAAAGTTAAAGAGTGAGGACGATCATCAACTCAAAGACCCATGAGAGAAGGATTTAAGAGACGCTGTAATTGGTGTGACATCCAACAACATGACAAGAGGGAGTGTTCTACCTTCCATGAGGCTAAAGAACAGAAGCTCGTATTGTGGAAAGATAGAAAAATTCATGTAGCTGAAATTGGTCTTCCACTAGAGCCAAATTTTGGCAATGGTGGAATGAAGAAAAGATTAGAAAATTTAGCTGTAAAGAATGCATATGCAGCAATTGATGCATGGACCTATGGGCTGCAAATTAAGCCAACTAAATCAAGTTTGAAAGCATGTAAAACTAATGTGCAATCTAAAGTATGGATACATGCACTAGATCAAATTGAATGTGGTAAAGCAGCCAAAGAAGATTTCGCTAACACTAGTTAGTGCATTCAAGAAATAACTAGAAAGAATCGATAGATTCTTTTTCTGCCCTTGCACATTTGACTGACGTCAATCATAAAGAAGTATTGATTGAAGAAAAGAGAAGAAGAGAAGATGAATCAACGCCTTTCTCTTCTGGCCGTCCGAAATAGGTAACTAGAAGAACGCCCGAACAACCAAAGCTTGCTGAAAATATAACCCCAAATCAAGTGATGGAAGATGCACCACAAACAAAGAAGACCAAAGAAAGAAGAAAGGCAAGCAGCCACGCTACAAGTTGTAGTCAGACATTGAATCTGCAACCGATCTCAAATGAGTCTTAGAAGAAAAATTGAATTCACCTTAGGCAAAATTCTTGGAATTGCTAAACATGAATTCCATGATGTAATTATTAATGTAATCAAAAGGAACGACAATGTGTTGGTGATGAAGTTGAAAAAACAGTGCATGCTTTTTTGCAAGTTCTTCGAGTTTTTGTGCAAGATGAAGAGAAGATGACTTCACAAGGAATTCAACTTGAAGCAGTTAAAGAATTAATTGTAGCAATTGAAGTTGAAGACAAAGAAAGCATGAATGCAAAAATTAAAGAAATGAAAGTTGAAAATGTAATGGTTGGCTGGTTCAAACTAGTTTGGCAGCCCACCTCTCAAAAAGAAGGCTGTTTACATCACATGCATGAGGAGGAAGAGGCTTGATTCATTCCAAGAAGTCACTACTCCCGTACGCATTGGGCAAGAGCAACAATGGAGACAGTCGTCAAAATTGGAGAAAAATAAACACCATGTATTGCACTCTTAGACCATGGCTCAGAGATAAATATCATGGCAAGGAGTATCTATGAAAGTGGTGGATGGCCCATAGATGTTGATCCAGGTTGGCAAATGAGAGCTGCAAACAACTCTACTGGAGAGTTATATGCTACATGTCCTAATGTGCAGGTAACTATTGGAGACATAAAAGACAACTTTCATTTTTTGTTCAAGACTCTTGTAGTTACCCTATCATTCTTGGGCAACCTTACATTTCTGAAGCCCGCTTGGAAACAAAAGCTCTTGATGATGGTTCTTCCTATGCTCGAATCCGAAGCAAGGATAATGAATAAGCTGTCTAATTTCTTACTGTGTGTGTTAACCATCATCACAACAGAGATCAACTGCATGATTATCATGTGCCTCCTAATGCCCCAGAATTCAAGGGTTTTTGGGCTGCATTGCTATAAAAGGAGGCTATGGCAGGGTGTCTTGTAAAAAGATTGAGCCTCCTTATGCTACAAAGACTGTGTCTCTAGCAAATTTGTATGTATGTACAACCAATAGTATGGGCTATTATAAGTCTCTTCTGGCCATGACTAAAGCTGAAACAAAATATTTATGTCGTGTAAAAAGGGAGCTGAAAACTTATGACATGATGGATGAAAATAAAGATCTTTCGAAAAAAAATTAAATTTGATTACTACTGACACATTCGCTGAAATATATCCAGCTGCTTATATAGAAGATCAAGTTGAAAATTAGTCCATAGAAGTATGTACATTGGATTTTTATCAAACAATTTAAGAATTTGTTGAGCAGGAAGACCTGGTTTACTCAACAAGGCTGAAGTGCAAGTTGAGACAAAATACAAGACAATGTCCTAATGTTATGAGGACACTGTGTGAAAAAGTATGGAATGCATCATCATCCAACTTCTTATTAATCAAGAGAGTCAATGTGATTTGAGTCATTAATATTAGTGTGAGTTGCATGGATTATCCAAAAATACTAGATTTTTGGATAATCTTAGCCTATATTTGATATTATTTATTGTAAAAATCCAAAAAATTTAATAAATCTTCTAGATTAGAATGGCATACAAAAAGCAAGTTGCTTTTTCAGCCAGTTAGGAGATTTTTCATTAAAAAAAGACACATTGACGAAATTGCGCGGGTCGCCATTGTTGTAAACAGGCTGAAAACTGCAAATTTAACTTAAAGAAGAAGAAGAAGTGATCTAGGATACCCTCCTTTCGAAGCCAACGGAGCCATCAGATTTGGGTTTCGAGCAGCAGAGAAGGAGCTGTAATTTTTATGCACTTTTTGTTTTACGAGGAAGCTTGAGGAGATCTAATGCCTGGAGATTGCTTCTGAGTAGTGAAAAGATTCCAGGTTCTTTCAATAAATATTTATTCAATTCATTGTGATTTGTTTTTGTAGTGTTTACCACTTGGGTATTCTCTATATTCTATTCCATCTTCAATCTCCACTTCTTTCTACTTCTGATCCCTGGTGGATTCGACCTTTTGACAAAAACCCCTCCGACATTGGTGAACCTGACGTGAAAGGTTGTCAAAAGAAGGAAAGACAAGATGGAAAAATCTTCAAATACATTCTCTAGTGATGTTTTGCAACAGTTGATGCAAAATATGAATATGCTTATGCAGGTATAACAACAATAACAGGTGATGCAAGCTTTAGCTCAAATAGAAAGCATTGTGATGAATGCTTTGCAAGCAGTTGAGCATGAGGTGTGAAGTTATTCAATGGCAGGAATGTATCTGCATATGTATATAGCTATGCTTAGAAGATGGAATTCTTTAGGGTGGCTCAATCTGCATGGAGCTGGTATTTTGTACGTGTTATTGTTCATGAACTAAAAGCACGGATTACTGAATTATACTTGCAGGATGCAGATTGGGTAGCCTTCAAGAAGACACCCAAGGAAGAATTTTACATTGATGTCACCAGTTTGATTACGCGCAAGACTTTTCAGGAGTGGGTTATACAACCCAATAAGGGTCTTGTGGCTATGGAATTGTTAAGAGAATTTGAAAGTCGATTTGAGCAGTTGGATCTTGCAGAATAGCAAGCTCTTATAGGTCAGAAAATTGAATTGTTTCTACAGGCAGCTGATCCTAAGCTTCAAGAGAAGCTTGATGATTTACTAGAGGATCAAACTATAGAGACAGGTTTGAAAACAAAGTGGAGAAATGTCAAGGAAGTTGTTATTGCACTTGTGAAGAAGCATAGAAGAAGAGAAAGATTGCATGTCTCTAGCTTGCCCACTGTTACGGGCAAGATAGTTGATGTATCCAGTAAGCCACTTACTTCTGCGGCTAACCCTATGGCTATACCTGCTATTGTTCCCTCTATTAGGGAAGATGTCTTGGATGAATTGGTCAAAGGGATGCGGGATCTTCAATTGAAGGTTGCAAAATTGGACAAAAAAGGACAAGAGGAAAGGGGATGGGTAGTAGCTCCTAAGCCTGGAAAAAGATGTATGTGGTGTGATAGTTTTCAGCACGAGAGAAAGGATTGTGTTGCCTATCAGGAGGCCTTGGCACGACAGCTTATCTTTTGGAAAGATGGCAAGATCCATGCACAAGAAACGGGATTGCCTCTTGCTTTGAATTTTGGAAAGGGAGGTATGCAAAATTTGTTGGATAGAATGCATGGCCAATGATCCAAAGGCTGAAATATGGACACATGCTTTATATGCAGCTAAAAAGAGAAAGGTCACTGATAGTGAAATGTCTCATGCAAGGCAAGACATTCGTGGCATACTGATTGGGAATCATCAGTAGATGCATATTCTGTTACAACTATATATATAATCTCTCACTTGACTTGGGTCTCACCTATATATACTAACTCTACATCAATATGAATCATTCTTTGGGAGAATGTCTTGTGTATCTCTCTCGTACTCTCTCTCTCTCTCAACAATGTGTATCTCTCTTGTACTCTCTCTCTCTCTCTCTCAACATGGTATCAAAGCTATGGATACGTCGCAACAATAAGGAAGATAAGTTGTTTCATTGTTTATACTTGATTGAATTCTTTGCACAAGTGATGATTTGATACATGAACTTGTTCAAATTAGAAGTGTTAGTACATAGCTCTCGTCGTGCTCTCGAATCTTGTCAAAACCGCTTGCCAATCGGAGTTCTGGATCAAAAGTTATGACAGTTCAAGATTTAAGACAACAATTTTGCTCGAATCTGCGATTCTTTATTTAAAACTGTAATTCTAATTACAGTTTATTAATCCCCAATTATAGTTCGTTAATCGCTTGTCTTTGTTAATGACGTTGATTACGACAAGCAAAGATCTTGCTATTTCTAGCGATGTTTTATTCTCGTTCATGTTCTTTGTTCGACTGAACTAGCACTTTTCTTATACGCGTCATCTCGTCTTGCATGTTACGTCTCTCTATTTCAGGCTTTCTTTTTAGTCACTCAATAGTTTTCATCGTTCTTATGTGCATCTCCCTATTTTGATTGTCACGCATCTCAACTACGCTCGTCTTGTTCATGGTTTGCAGATTCTGCGATCTCATCTTATTTGTTTTCTCTTGAGATACAGGCATGGCCAAATGCGTAATTGTTAACGGATATCTGTCTGGCCAAGATTCGGTTCCCTTCTTCCAAGGACAAGGCTTTCTTGGGTGGAAAGCAAAGATGATGCTAATTCTTGAAGGTGACGAATTATTTGATATTGTTTTGGGCGACTTGTCTTGCCCAGTTCAACCTATTGATGTAATGAATGACAATTCTCTGATTACTGATGGCCTGTTATTTGAACAATGGAAAATTGATCATATTGATTGGATTCTTCGTGACAAAGCGGATCGTCGTTATATATTTTTTGCACTTCTTGACTCACTTATGTTGGATATCTTTCATCTAGAAACCTCTCATGCTGCTTGCGAGTATCTTATCTCAATGGTTGAGAAGAAATCGGTCACCAAAATTTTATATCTCCAAACTCGTTTGAAGAATCTTCAATATAAGGTTGGTACTTCTATGCACTCTCATATCGAGGCTTTTAAAGACATTATCAATCAGCTTGGTGTTGCCGGCGCTCCTGTTGCTAAAAATTAGATTGTTACTCAACTTCTTCATACCATCAAAGATCTTTTATATGACAATATCATCACTATTTTGTCTAATAAGGATGATATCCACTTTGACAAATCATGTATATCTCTTATTGAATATTCTCAACGTCATTAGCATCATTTGGAAAAATCTGATGCTGTTTTGGTCACTTGCGAACAAAGGGATTTTGATGTTGCTTTTGTTGCTTGCAAGCGTCCCGCTTCACGTTTTTAGCAGCAGGGTGGACGCCCTAATCAAGGTGGTAAATCTTCTCGTCTTGCTTATCCTAATAAACATTGTTCTTATTGTGATAAGAAAGGCCATGTGGCTTCTGATTGCTAGGCACGTCAATATGATGAGGAGCATGGAGTTACTACAAAGCAACCTCGCTCGTCCAAAATTTTTCCTCCTTATGATTATTGTGCACATACAGATCATCCATCTTGTCATTGTTATAAATGCAGATATGATGAAGAACATTCTCGAGCTTATATTGTTCAACAAACTACAATTGATGATGATCATACTCATCAGGAGCTCAATTTCATCCATCATGATATCTCTCCAAAAAAGGTACTTCACATTCATGATGTTTCTCTATTCATCGTTGATTCAGGTGCCACTGGAAACATGACATACCAATCGCAGTGGCTTCACAATTATCATTCTCTTCCTGTCAAGAAGTTTGTTTACCTTGCGGATGATACGACTTGTCAAGTCAAAGGAGTGGGCGATTTAAATCTGGGGACTGTTTCATCCACTAGAATATTAAGACGAGTTCTTCATGTTCCAGATTTGCAAAGAAATCTTCTTTCTGTTGCTTGTCTAGTTGATCTTTGTTTGTTTGTTGGCTTTGATCATAATCAATGTCATATAGAGAAAGACGGACATACTATAGCAGTGGCTCCTCGACATGGTAATCTATTCGAGCTATCATTGAACGATACGGTTGCAAATGTTGTTACTGCCCCTGGAGATGCAGATTGCAAATTATGGCATCAACGATTTGCACACTCCGATTTTGCCAAAATTCTTGATCTTGATTATCATGGTCTTGTGCAAGGTATGGATCTTAAATCTCATCCACATATGGGAATATGTGAGTACTGTGCACTTGGAAAACACTATCGTTCGCCTTTCCACACTTCTACTTCATCACATTCCTGTGCTCTTTTGGATTTGGTTCATACCGATATTTGCAGTCCTTTTCCTACATCAAAGTCTCAATATCAATATTTTATAACTTTCATTGATGATTTCTCACGGTACACACATGTCTATCTTCTTCGACATAAGTCCGAGGCTTTATCTATATTTAAACAATACAAGATAAGTGTGGAGCTTCAAACTGGATTCTCTATAAAGACTCTTCGCAGTGACAATGGTGGTGAATATGTATCCAATCTATTTGATGACTTCTGTAAGGATCAAGGTATTCATCATGAGTTTACAATTCCTTATTCTCCTCAGCAAAAAGGTGTTGCTGAGCGCAAAAATCACACTATTCTTAATGCTATGCGTTGCATGCTTATACACTCTAGTTTGTCTCGAAAGTTTTGGACTGAAGCACTTCTAACAGATGTTTTTATTCAAAATCATCTTCCAACAACTGCACTTGCTGGTAAAACTCCTATAACAATCTGGACAAGGAAGACATCTTCAGTCTCTCACTTTCGCACATTTGGCTGCATTGCTTATATTCATGTGACCAAGGACACTCTACATAAGTTGGATCCTCCAAGTTTGAAGGTTATTTTTCTTGGTTATTCAGATCATTCCAAAGGTTACAAATTTTATGATCCTTCTACTCAAAAGGTTATCATTAGTCCTGATGCTATATTTGATGAGAAGACTATGGGTGGCACATGGTCGTCAGATGCTTTAGATGATACATAGTCTTTTCTTAGTGCATTTCCTTACTTGCTTTGTGAGTATACTAATTTTGATGATCATAAACCTCCTTCACCTCCAAAGAAGATTGATGAAAATTTGGAGATATATGTCGATCTTCCTATTGAGATAGAGCATGGATTCTATTCTATTGAATACGATGTCTTTGATGATGCTATGTCTGTCCAAGAGGATCCAATATCGTATATGGAAGCTATCAATTCGTCTCAAAGGGATCAATGGCAAGAAGCTATGCAAGCTGAGTACGATTCTTTAATCTCCAAAGGTACATGGATTCTTACTAAACTCCCCCCAAATCGTGTTTCTATCAAATGTAAATGGGTTTATAAAACCAAGACCAAAGCTGATGGCTTGTTTGATAAGTTCAAAGCACGACTTGTTGCAAAAGGTTACTCGCAAATTGTTGGAGTAGATTATCAAGAAACATTTTCTCCCATTGTGCGCTCCACAACTGTTTGTATGCTTTTGGCTTTTGCAACACTATTTGATCTAGAAATTCACCAAATGGATGTTAAAACGGCTTTTCTCAATGGAGATCTTGAAGAAGTTATCTATATGGAGCAACCTGAAGGCTTTATGATTGCAGAAAAGGAGCATCTTGTATGCCAGCTTCATCGTGCATTATATGGATTGAAGCAAGCCTCTCGTGCTTTGTATATTAAGATTGATCAGTTCCTCACATCTAAAGGTTTTGTTGCATGTTTTGCTGACCCAAACCTTTACATCAAAAGGGAGGACAAATTTTTTATTATTCTTGCTCTATATGTTGATGATACTATTCTTGTGTCAAATAATATTGCTTTCTTGGATGCTATGAAGAAGCTTTTATTGACTGCATTTGAAATGGTGGATCTTGGTGAGATACATTCTTGTTTGGGTATTCAAGTTCAATGACACTGACAACAAGGCATTCTTCTTCTTTGCCAGACAAAGTTTATTAATGATATTGTTAAGAAGTTTGGGTTGACAAATACGCACTCTGCCAATACTCCCATTCTTTTGAGCTCTACCAAGGATATTTTATTTGCAGCTAAATTTTTGGGAGAGTATCTTTCTTCCCCTTCCACTATTCATTGGAGTGCTACAAAACGTATTCTTAAGTACCTCAAGGGTACTAAGGAGTTTGGTCTTATTTATCGTTGTCAAGAGGATTCTTCTTTATCTTCTTCAACTTCTCTTGACCTTATTGGATATACAAATGTTGATTGGGAAAGTTCACATTTATCCATGTGATCTACAAGTGGGAATTGTTTCTTTGTAAATGGATGTTTGGTTTCTTGGTCCAACAAGAAACAACGATGTGTTGCAGTTTCTACAACTGAGGCCGAATATGTTACTGCATCATTAGCAGCTCGCGAGCTAGTTTGTCTTCAACAACTACTTGCAGATTTGGGACATCCTTCATCATCTAGTACACCTCTTTGATGCAACAACCAAAGTGCTATTAGTCTTACCAAAGACTATATACAACATAGTAAATCAAAGCATATTGCTATTCATTATCATTATGTTCGACATGAAGTCAAGAAAGGTTCCATTATGGTGGAGCATTGTCTGAGTGATCAAATGGTTGCATATATTTTCACAAAAGCTCTTAGTGAAGCTCACTTTAGTTCATTAAGACATGCACTTGGTATTGTTCCAAGTTCTTGTCTCACTGATTGAGGCATGTATCATTGTATTCAAGAAAACTTTATAGTAAATCATTTTTGTATCATAAGTATGTGTGAGGGCTCGGGTTTTTCCCTTGTTCTCCCCAAGGGTTTTTTCACTTGCAGCCAAAGACCTTTGTTTGAGTGGGGATGTTACAACTATATATATCATCTCTCACTTGACTTGGGTCTCACCTATATATACTAACTCTACATCAATATGAATCATTCTTTGGGAGCATGTCTTGTGTATCTCTCTCGTACTCTCTCTCTCTCTCAACAATGTGTATCTCTCTCTCTCTCAACATATTCAATGTATGAATATTTAGCAAAGGTACAAAACATGGATGTACTTGTGGAAGAAAAATGAAAAAGAGATGAAGATATTGCAGGGACATCTAAAACAATGATAATAAGAAGTGTGGATCAGCCTAAAGTTGCAAGTTAGCCACCTCCCGAGCATGTTATGGAAGAGGTTAGTTAGGAGCAAAAATAGGATAACAAACAAGAGGGCAAAAAGAAGGGCAAGCATCCAAGATATAAGTTGCAATCCGACATTGAGAAAGCCACAGATCTTAAGAAGGTTCTTGAAGAATGGATCTTAAACAGTTGGGTGGAATTTACGTTGGGAGAGGTGCTTGGCATTGCCAAGCAAGAATTTAATGATGCGATCATTGACATAATTAAAAGAAAGCGTCAGCTTCTTGGTGATACCACTAGTGCATTGCTGTAATTTGAAGAGGAAACTGGTTTGTTGGGTATTCAGGTTGAATATGAGCATGAAGTAAGTACTGGATTATCTATGCAGGATGCTACTAATCAATGGACAGCATGTGAAAAAGAGAAGAAAGTGGCTAAAAATGCATTGTCTTGTAGCAATATGCATGGTGGAGTAAGGCAAATGCAACAATATGGAGAAGAGACTCTAGGATTTATTCCTCGAAGTCACTACACAAGAAATAATTGGGCTAGAGCTACCACTGAAACGGTAGTGAAAATAGGGGAACGTGAAACTCCTTGTGTTGCTTTACTTGATCATGGGTCTGAGATAAATGTCATTGAGCGGGGATTGTATGAAAATGGTGCATGGCCTATGGACACTGATCATGGTTGGCATATGAGGACTGCAAATAATTCTTTAGGGGAGGTCTATGCTTTATGTCCTAATGTAAAAGTGACGATTGGTGATGTAGAGGAAGAGCAACACTTCTTTGTGCAAGATAATTCCTCATACGCAGTGATTTTGGGACAGCCCTATATTACATGTGTGCATGTGGAAACAAAGGTGCTTGATGATGGTTCTGCTTATGCAAGAGTCAGAAGCAAGGATGGGAGAAAAGTAGTCCAATTTCTTACTGTTTGTGTTAATCATCCTAGAAATTGTGATAAGGTTCAAGAGTCTCCTTTAGTTCTAAATGCAAGAGAATTCAAAGACCTAGATTTTCATTAAGCACTACTGTAATGCAGGGCTATAGTAGTGTTGTTCAGAGGGTGTGCTCGCCTCTTGATGAAATGAAGCATGTATTTACTATTGGTAATTCTCAGTTTACAGCAAGCAAATCATGTTGGTTTAAGCCTATGGAAGCTATGTGTAGGGTGAACGCATATCTATGAAACGGGCTACTAAGAAACTGAGAGCATTGGGATTGTTAGCTGAAAATGGTGGCATTTTAGGCATCTTTTATGGGTTGAATATTACTGACACTATGGCTGAAATTTCAGCAACTATACATGTAAAAAATGAGACTGAAAACAAAGTGTTGTCAATATGTTCTTCGGATATGTATGATGTTATAGCATTGTTTGCTCAGCAAGAAGGATTACAATGGGCTGAAGCACTTGTGGAGACAAAGTATAAGACAATTGACAAAAAGGTGAAACCAATTGCTTTGCCACTTCCACAGAGAGTGAGGGTATGTATGAAAAAGTATCAAGGCAGCCAAGCTTACGGGATCCTAAAGATATAGGTCATCAGTTTACATCTGAAACATTATAGGAATTGAAAGTTGGAGCAGAAGGGTTTCTTTTACCTACTGAGAGAGACTGTTTTATGCAAATGTTGGCTAGACATGGGAAGGAATTTGCATTTTAACCAAGTGAAATAGGTTGTGTGGATCCAAAAGTTGTCTCTCCTATGGTTATATTTACTATGCCACATGTACCACGGAACTTGAGGCCTATTCCAGTGCCTAAAGCTTACTTGACAAAGCTGATGGATTTGCTAAATGAAAAGATTCGCATGAATATCTAGGAGCCTTCTTCAACCCCGTACTCAAATCGTTGGTTTACTGTGCCCAAAAAGAATGGGGCTTTGAGATTTATTCAAGACATGCAACTGGTCAATAAAGTGACCATAAGAAATGTGGGTGCAGGTCATGTGGTTGGTTGATGAATTTGCAAAGGCTTTTGCAGGCAGAGCGATCTATTCTTTGGGTGATCTTTACTTGGGTTATGATTAGTTTCAGCTTGCAATTGAAAGCACGGATATCACAACCATGAAGACTCCTTTGGGGTTAGTATGGATGTGTACTCTCTCAAAGGGTGGAACAAACTCAGTGGCACACATGACAACTGCTATGAATAGGGTACTCGGGGATTTTATACCACAATTGACTATGCCCTTCTTGGATGATTTTCCAATCAAAGGGTGTGCAGTGGATGAAAAGAATGAAGAGATGGATGCTCATGGATGCAGGCAGTTTGTGGTAGACCATATTGTGGATTGTGAGAGGATTTTGACACATCTACAAGAGGTGCATTTAACTCTTTCTAAACAAAAGTCTATTGTCTTTGGAGTTAAAGAGGTTTTGATTGTTGGACATATGTGTGGGCCTTATGGATGAAATCCATCACCAAAAAAAAAAAGATGGGATTGATAGAATGCAAGATGTATGCACAAATGTATCAGAGGTGTGTAGATTCTTGGGTGCATGTGTGTTTTATTTGATATGTATTCCTCACTTTGCACATGTAGCCAATGCTCTTTATCAGCTTCTAAGGAAAGGTCAAAAATCTCATTGGAAAAGGAAGCATTAGAAAGTAATGAAGAAATTGAAGCATCTCTTAAAATCTGCTCCTACATTGAGAAAGGCTGACTATTCACATGGAAAGGCTATGATTATTATTGTTGATACAAGCCCAATCGGGATTGGATGGGCAATTGGGCAAGATGATGAGGAAGGACAAAGATATGCAATTGCTTTGGTGCTAAAGTATTGATTGAATGGCAAAGAAGATATCCACAGGTTAAAAGAGAATTATGGGGAATTCTGATAGCCCTTAAATGTGATAAGGAGTATTTTATGGGTGCTCATGTAGTCATTCAGTCCGATTGTTTATTGATATTGGGTATGATTACTAGTTGTGCTACTCTTGACATTGCTATGCTCTGGTGGATTGCATACATCAAATCTTTGAACCCTGAATTTCAGCATATTGTAGCAAGAGATAACCCAGTGGCAGACATGTTATCTCGAGCACGTTATGAGAATGAAGATGGGATGATGAATGAGGAGGAAGAAGGTGACTTTCTTATGGCTGAAAATGATGTTGCAAGAGTGAATTTAGCAATGCAAGGTGTTTCTATAGCATTAACAGAAGCTTGGACAACAAAGAGAAGACACTTTAGATGTTTTGTATCTTGTGTAGGTGTTTCTGGAAGACAAATATGCAGGAGAGTGGCTAAGAATTGGTCAATACCTCAGTCCATTAACAAAGAGAGATGAATGGTCAGATGAGGAGTTTAAGAAAATCAAGAGGAAAGCGTATGGGTTTTTTTAAAAAGATGGATACTTATGGAAACATGCTAAAAAGAAATAGGGTATGCCATTACGAGTTTTGGGTGATAGAGCTTCACAAGTAAAAGTAATGCAAGAATTTCATGAAAGCTTATGGGCTGGTCATAGAGGTGTTTGGGGTACTTTTACAAAGATCAAAGAAAGATATTGGTGGCAGGGTATGTATAAGGATGTTGCTCACTTTGTAGAAACATGTACGACATGTCAAATGTATTCATCTGTAAGACATCGGGATGGATTGCAACCCACATGTCCATTGTCTCTTCATTTTAAATGGGTGGTGGATTTGGTCACAAGGCCTACAGGTCTTTGGCAAATGAGGTATCTTGTGCTTGCTCGTGAATACTTGACTAATCAAGTGGAAGCGAAAGCTTTACGTACTAAGACAACAAATGTTGTGTGTACTTTTCTCTTAGAAGAGATGTTTTGTTGGTATGGTTGTTGTTAACCCCAAGTTAAGATGGCAAAAAATGGAGGAAAAAGCAAAAGGAAGATGGAAAAAGAGCAAAAACATGCAGGCGGCCTCTAAAGATGAACCGGGGGAAAAAGCACAACCTTAAAAGAAAAGGTGCCTCAAAAAACTCGAAAAATTCTTGTAAAAGAGCACCAGGCTCCCTCCTGTGCCAATTGTAAAATATTAGATGGGTGTAGGCTAGAGGTACAAGGCTAAAAGAGGAAAACAGAAAAAGGACCTTGCCACAATGGCCGGTCATGTAAAAAAGGGATGGGTGCCCATGGGATTTTAGGGTTTGTATATATAAAGTTCAAAAAGTGAATAAGAGATCATTCTTTGGTGTGTGGCAAAAGGGAGTAGTCTTCTTCTTCTCTCCTTTTCACCTTCTTGCTTGTGTGTGCTCTTGAGAGAGGGAGTGTGAGAGTGTAAGGGAGTGAGTGTGTGTGAGAGTGAGGGATCAAGAGGGTGAAACTCTTCACCATCTCCTCCTCTTCTTCTTCTCTTCCCTTCTCTCTTCTTGCACGTGCGGCTATGGAGGATGGAGGTTGGAGGTGGAGGAGGCTTGAGGATGCTTGAGCTAGCATCTAGGATCGTGAAGCTACTAGTGTGTGGAAGAGAGGATGCAACTCATGTCAGCACTAAGGTAAGCTGACTACACTCGTAGGATCGACGGCGCATCGGCTAGGTGAGAGATAGCCATTAGAGCTCACTTGGAACGCTTGAAGCAATAAGCGGTCCGTGGGTCTTGGAGGTTGAGCGAAAGCTCCCATATTTTGGTTCCGTTGCCGGGACCAACGGATTCAAGCTTGAGCTTTTGCACGCCTCATATCGAGCATGGAAGTAAGGGATTCATCCCCGAATTGGAGCTTGAGATAGGTAGGAAGTTGGCTGTTTTTAATCTTCAAAACAAGTAAGTATTTTGGGTTATTTTGTTGTGTGATGATTAGGAAACATGGAGAAATCAGTTAGGTATTTTTCTTTCGATTCATGTTGCATTTAGAGTAGGATGGGATTAGGAAATTGCACCGGAGAAGGGTAGGGTTTACTATTACAAAACAGGGAAAAATAGGGCAATAAATTGTGCAAAAATGGCAAAAAGATTGCTTGCGATGCTTAAGATTGGTGAGTGATTGGGGGCATCAACACCATACCTATAAAGGGGTATAAGAGCCAAGAGGCCAAGGAAGCACTCATTTGCAACATTTCAATGTGAAAGAGAGAGAGAGAGAGAGAGAGAGAGAGAGAGAGAGAGAGAGAGCTACCGGCCGATTCGATTCGATCGCACCAACGACGAGCCCGTCACTCCATCCAGGTATATGAAACCCTTCTCTTACTCCCTTAGGTAGGATCTGGAGGGTTATGCCTGGTATGATTGAATGAACCACGAGAAATGATCGAAATCGAGGTTGTGTTGTTTATGTGCGCCACGCTCGGCTCGTCCGAATGACCACTTCTGGGCCGAGTCCCAAAATCGGCCCTCGACCCCTCGCCATTTGGCCCATCTGACCAAAACCCTAATCAGCCCGTTCGAGTCTATCATTCCGACCGTGGAAAAATTCGGCCCTCTGCCATGTGTCAAATTCGGCCCTTGGCCCACTTGCCTTGGCCTGTCCAAGCAACCTTGTCTGAGTCAACCACTCGGCCCGTCCGAACGAATTCATCCGAGTGACTCCATCCGAGTCCACCCTGTCGAAGTCCCGGATTTGGCCCTTGGCCCATGAGTCTTTGCCAGTTCGAGTAACTCAGACCCTGCAATTCGGACCAATTGGGTCGAGTGTATATTTTTACCAGATTTTCAAAAATTTGACCTGATCCGGCTAGGACTCAGCAGCTCAAACTATGGAAAGCCCATAGGGCGCTCAGAACTTGATTCTGGCACACGGAATAGGCAAAATCATAGGGCGCCACTACTCAATAGCTAGAAGTGGGCAGTTGCGAGACTCGGAGACTTAGACGAGACCCGCTGAGTTGCAAGGCCTGATCGAACCAAGAATGAACGAGGAAACATCTTAGGGAAACCCTAAACCCTAACAAGACGACTAGGAAGTTGACCAACAAGCCTATTCGGCCCAAAACAACGCGAGAGTGTGTAAGACGACTAGGAACTGGTTGCTGCACTCACCCTGAATTTTCACACTTGAAGTACACTTAAGAAAACTAAAAGCTTGATTGAGCACAAGTGCACAAGGACAGACACATTGAGTGGCCATAAGCTGAGGATTGTATTAAATAACTGAAGAAACTCACCCAGATAAACCACTCAAGGAACCCACCAATAGGAGAGAACCCAATACATAGACAAACCATCAACGTGTAAGGAACGCCGACAAAGTGGATCTGACGAGCCTACTAAACCTGATCGATAGCTTGGTGGAGTACGACAACTCGACAATGGCAGAAGAAAGTCCAGACCGCAGATATAGCAAGGAATTCAACTTAGGAGCCTTTCTAGATTTTGTTCAGCAGCAGCTAGTCAGTAGTTACGACGCTCATGCTCGGTACAAGCATCATGGTAGGACGGCGGACGCTATCATCACAGATCTAGAAGAGGAGAGAAAGTTGGCCAGCAAAGTGTTGCAAAGCATGGGTGAGTACAATAGGGATTAGTAGGCTAGGAGCCAAAGGCAAGGCATGGAGTTGCGAGAGGTGCAGCGGGTACTGAACTTGGCTGGCAGGAATCGAACGGACCATGAGAGGGCACTAGAAGGAGACTTAACGCTGAGTGAGCTTCTCATGAAGTGATTGCTCGATAACACGGCTGCAGAGCAAAGTGCCACGGCTCTAGCTACATCATTGCTTTGCAGGATTAGGAGCAAACCAGGGCTCAAAGAGCCAGGCTAAAATCCCTATTGTTGCCAAGAAACTCGATAAGTACCAGCCCCATGATGATCCCTACAGTTTTCTTGAGTAGTTCGAGCAAGTCTGTGAAGCCAACGGCCTCAACAACCTGACTCAACGCTCTCAAGCATTTGGGCTTTGCTTGGGCGACAAGGGTAGGATGTGGTATACAATCTTAGATAATGTAGAGCGAGCCAACTTCGATGGCCTCAAGGATCTCTTCATTAAGAGATTTGCCAAGCCCGGATACTCTGATAATCTACTAGTATGCTTGATGAACGTCAAGTAGAAAGAGAAAGAGGACATTCACGATTACGTGACCCATGTGCGGAGTCTCTTCAAGAGAATCCCTACTGGAGAGTGACCAACTGAAAGAGAAGTATCAACTGTATTCATCAGCGGGATTCAAAACGAGGAACTATACAAGGCTTTGGCAGGCAACTCGAGCTTGCAGCGGGACGCACTAGCTAGGGTCTTTGAGGAGGCCATCCGAGTTGACGATCAGCTAAAGGAGCAGAACTCCAGAAGCATGAACCTAGAGGAGACCAGCTTGCAAAGCTCAGAGAGAGCGTCAGCCTCGAGTGAGCGATCAGCCCCATCATCCCAGTATAAGGGCAAAACCATCAAAACGAACCAAGACTTGGCTGACATTAGGATGGAACTAGCCAAGTTGCAAGACATGTTGAGATGACCAACGCGCCCACATGTCCAATGCGTGTACTATGGCAGAAACCACTTGCCAGCCGAGTGCCAAGACCCTAGGTCAAGACCTTGGGATAACTGTGGTAGGTTTGGTCATGACGTCACACATTGTAGATTGCCAAGGAGACTTCCATACTCACAACCATACGGCTAGCCTTACCTAGTGAATAGGCCGCAGTCATTTTTCGGAAGGGGAGTCCCATTGGCCCTCCCCGCACCCAACGACATTAAGCCTGCCGTTCCTAGGATGGAAATAAATCCTACAGGCATTCCTAGGCCTCCCGGTCCTTATGTAACCCACCCACCAAGTGACGCTCCTGTCCACTATGTGGAAGAACCAAACGAGGAGGAAGATTACATATGCCCTTATGTTTCGCATGACGATGAGGGCAATGCTATCCTCATGGACTATCACCCCATCCCGGTGATGGCATTAGGAAGGGGATGAGGTAAAGGCCTAGGAGGGCAGACGCAGGATCCAATCACCTGTTGGACCTGTGGCCACCCAAGTCATGTCTCATCACACTGCCCTGAAAGGAAGCAGCAAAATAGAGATAAGGCTAACCAAAGGTGTGCTGAGTGCCGAATCACCCATCTCTTCATCGACTGCCCAAGGCGAAAATTGTCATCTAGCTCAGCCAACGAGCAATCGGTCCCATTGGGGCTGTTCGATGTTGAGAACCACGATGGGGAGGCCACGCCTATCCCATTGCGGGTCATGACCCGTGCCCAAACAAAGTAGGCTTGCATCTCTCTGCTAGGACCTAGCAATCTCGAAGCAGCCTCAATAGAGAAGAAGAGCCGTAGACGGCGGAAGAGGAAGTCGAAAGCTAAAATTGCACTAAAAACGGAGAGTGTTACAACTCTGCCCGCTGGAAAGAGGGTCTCCAATGCAGAAGCAGAGACGTCAATCCCTAAGACGACCGAAAAGGGAAGCGCTAAGGTAGGGGAATACCCCCACCGGAAGCGACAATTAGAGGCCATAGAAAAGGTGAGAGAATGGGTGAGAAAAGCCCAAGAACACCTAAAAGGCACTGAGCCCATCATAGAGGATGGGATCGATGATCTCTCCAGCATAAGTATGCCAACCTCGCTCCCACAACCAAAGTCAAGAGAAGCAACTACACCACAGGTGGTGCCGCTAAGGCCAAGCCTCGGTGCTGCTATAGGGTTGCAGTTCAGTCACGGCCATTGGCCAGGATAATCTAGGTTAGGAGAGAGACGAACACCGAACGATCTCCTAACCACGCTAGTGACTACCCCTGTAACACTGAGGTTGGGAGATCTGCTTAGGCAGCACCCCACCCTATGGTAGGATCTTAAGCAGTGGGTTAAAGGGTCACAAGAGCAGGTCATGACAGACCCTCATGACCATGAGGTAGAAACACAAATACCGAGTTTGACGCTACACTCTACGCCTAAGTCCTTGCATGTTAATGCCTTTTGGGAAGGCTCCGAGATGCATGCAGTCTTATCGGTCCTAGCCCTAGGCGATACAACGAGGAAGGGAATGGTAGACACTGGGGCTGGGGTTAGTGTGCTTAGCCACACAGTGCTTCAGACTTGGCGAAACCCACCTATTGAGACTGCTAGGTTTAATGTCACACTAGCAAATGGTATGAGAGTTAAGCCATTCAGGGTGCTTAAGAATTGGCCAATGAAGATCACAGTTGTCCAGTTCTCCATTGACTTTATAGTCATGAAGGGAGTGGACTAGGACATCCTATTAGGATGCCCCTAGATGTGCAACGCTACGGTCATCGAAGATTGGGGTAACAGCTTAATCTTCGTTGACAATAGGACGGATTCCGTGAGAGTAGGGATTGACACGTGGAAGACCTCATCCGTCGACTTAGATGCCATCTCTGCTATGCTCAATGGTAATGCTCAGGTGAAGAAGTCCTATGGGCCCTTGACCAGGTATATCCCATGCCCAAAGGACGAGCGGGATTGGATGCATGTCCTTGCTACAATCGACCTGTTGTTATCTGATCACGAGGCATATGAGCAAGCAATCAAAACAATCGGCAAGGCTGATGACACACCCTCCGTGCCAGTCTGCATGATGGCAGGAAGCCTTCATGGAAAGGCGAAGCCTGTCAACTTCCACGTCCCAACCAACGAAAGGGAGCTCTAGGAGAGACTAGAATGTCTATCGATTAAGCTAGCTAGCAATCCAGTTTGCAAATCTCAAACCACTCTAGGATCTCTTAGATGAATCCAAGTGGCAATGGACCAAAGTGCATGACTTAAATCTCATGTATAACTAGGCCCTGGTGCCTGACCAACGACCAGGGATAGACCAAGTCGTAGGAGACGACGAGTAGTCTGATGAAGGGAATTCGAACGATGAATACGAAGACTGCCAATCCTTCAGTGATGAAAGTGAGGGTGAGGTAGATAATGTGGAATACGACACTAAAGGACAGGAAATAGAGCAAATATGAGCAGACTCCAAGCCGCAGAGAAAGAGTATCTTCCGGATGGAACGAGGAGTCATGAGCGTGGAATGTGATTGCACTTGGTTGGAACTCGTAGGAGCCACAAACCTCGAGCAAGCGGGACTAGCCCAGCCAGGAATGACATCAGTGTTTAGAACTGAATCACCATCTGAACTACGCCCACTAGGGAGACCAACTCTTCTAGCGAAGGAGGGGGATTTGACTCTAAATCAAAGGTTAGTTCGGATAGTGATCCAGAGATCCCTAGGCCGCCCACAACCAGACACACCAAGGGGGACCTAGCTATCCACCTGAGGCACAGACAATTGAGACAGTAAAAGGTAAAACCACCCAGGGATACTCGAACAAAAGAACAACGAAAACCACAGGACCTCCCTAAATGATTTACAAAATTCAAAAAGGGGGATAGGGTGATAGTTCTGCTAGGTGCCAAGTGTCAAGCACAGACAAGCAAACCAATCGAGGGACCAGCCAAGGTCAAGGAGGTGGAGCTAGCCCAAGAAGGGGAACCACCCCGACCAGTCTTCATTGCTGATGACTTGAATAATGAAGAAGAAACCAGTCTTGTCGCTCTCTTGCGAGAGTACATAGACGTGTTCACCTGGTCCTTAGGAGAGCTTAAGGTGGTAGATCCGAATGTCGTGACTCACAACATACCCATGACGCCAAACGTAATACCGATCAAGCAGCGACCATACCCTATGAATCCAAAACATGCTCATGCTGTCAAGGAGGAGATTGATAAGCTGATGAGAGCAGGATTCATTTATGAAATTGAGCACACAGAGTGGGTATCGCCCATAGTCATCGTGATGAAGAAGAATGGAAAAATCCGAGTGTGCATCAACTACAAGAAGGTTAACGCTGCCACGAAGAGGGACAACTATCTGTTGCCGTACATCGAGCACATGTTTGAGAGAGTGGCAGACAAGGAAGCCTACAATTTCCTAGACAGCTTCTCAGGGTACAACTAGGTACAAGTGCATCATGTGGACGGCATAAGACTGTCTTGGCCACTGAGTGGGGCATCTTTGCTTACATAGTCATGCCCTTTGGGTTGACTAATGCCCCTGCCACTTTCCAATGCCCCATGTGCACCATCTTTAAGGACATGCTTCGCAAGGAGTTAGAAGTCTTTGTCGACGACCTCTGTGTCCACTCGATGTGGATCGAACACTTATACAAACTCCGAGCAGTCTTTAAGTGGTATCATTTATACCATCTCTCCTTGAACCCCTTAAAGTGCCAGTTTTGGGTGAAGCATGGATGCATTCTAGGGCACGTGGTGTCAAAGAATGGCATTGCCACTGACTTCTCGAAGGTCAGGGTCATTGTTGACCTTCCACCCCCGAGCAACTACAAAGGAGTTCAATGCTTCCTAGGCCATACCGGGTACTATCGGCGGTTTGTACTCAATTATGCGTTGATCGCCAGACCATTGTACAAGCTGCTTATAGTCTTTGAATGGGTTGAAGCATGCCAATGGGCATATGAAGAGTTGAAGAAGGCTCTAACCATAGCACCAATCCTATGAGCCCCAGATTGGACCATCACCTTCCACGTGCATATCGATGCTTCTAAGTTTGCCGTGGGGGCAGTGTTGTGCCAGCCTGGCGAACACAATCTAGACTATCCAGTGAGCTTTGCTAGCAGACAACTCACAGAGACAGAAATGAATTACTCGATGATAGAAAGAGAGGGATTAGCCATGGTATTCGCAGTGAAGAAATTCTGGCATTACCTTTTGGCCACGCCCTTCACCTTCTTTGTGGACCATCAAGCCTTGCTTTATCTAGTAAACAAACCTTGTGCTACAGGACACATAGCTTGATGGCTCCTTCTGCTTTTAGAGTTTGACTTCTCCATAGTGGTACGGAAGGGAAAACAACATTACATGGCTGATCACATGTCGCACATTCCCACCGGTGAAGCCGCTGGACAAGGTGTTATTGATGAACTTGCTCGACGCCCCAATCTGTTTAACCTCTCCAGCAGAGAGAGACCTATTTAAGGCTGATCTAATGCCGTATTGGGCAGATGACATAGTGCAAGTGCTTGAGTACGGACTGCCTGATGGACTAATAGAAAAAGCCTACCTTAGGTGATTAATCCTTAAGATCCAGCCCTATCAGCTGATTGGAGGCCAACTCTATAGGCTGGGGCAAGACAGATTGTTGCGCAGATGCGTGTGCGAATATGAATTGCATGATATGCTCTCAAAAGCGCATAGCGGCATTGTCGGAGGGCACTTTAGAGGAGACACGACATCACGAAAAATGTTGCAGTCTCAACTATGGTGGCCCACTCTTTTCCGCGATGCAGCATGGTTTGTCAGGCACTGTGACAAGTGCCAGCGGTGGATGAAGGTCCCAATTCGCAAAGATCGAATGGAATTAACCTCGGTTATTGCTCGAAAACCCTTTGAAAAATGGGGAATTGATTTCATTGGGCCCATCAGTCTTGCGGCACAGTATTCGCAGGCTATGTACATCACTGTGGCCACAGATTACCTCACTAAATGGGCAGAAGCGCGAGCCACACGAAAAAACAATGCTAGAACGATGGCTAAATTATTATGGGAGCAAGTAATCGCACGATTCGGTTGCCCCATCAAACTGGTCAGTGACCAAGGCACGCACTTCATCAATGAAGTGATCGCGCATCTCCTTTCCACCTTCCTCATCATCCATTGCAAATCCTCGTCCTACTACCCTCAGGCAAACGGCCAGGCCAAATCAATGAATAAGATTCTTGTCAATGTCCTAACCAAGATTTTCTCTGCTTCACGCAACGACTGGGACAACAAGTTCATGGCAGCTCTATGGGCTTACTGAACCGCTTATAAAACGGATGTCAGTCAAACCCCCTTTAAACTGACGTATGGAATTGAAGCGATTCTACCATTAGAGTTCTTCGTTCCTAGCCTGAGAATAGCACTTCAAGAGCGATGGGAAGGAAAGGAGGCATGGACGCAACGACTATTTGAGCTCAAACTTCTCTCGGAGACTCGTCTTCTTGCCACCCATGCACTAATTTGTGAGAAAGCTCAATGCAAGAGCTGGTTTGACAAGAACGTCAAGCAGCGCGAGTTCAAATAGGGAGACTTAGTGCTCCTCTACTTGGTTAAAGGGCATAAGCAAAAGATGAAATTTAGAGGTCTTGGACCCTTCAAAGTTCGTGCAATCAGCCAAACATGCAACGTTGAACTTGAGACCCTAAATGATGAGGGAATAGGCTTCTTCAATGGCAGTCGTGTCAAGAAGTAGTACCCTCCTACGCATCCCTTGCACCGATGTTAGAACCGCCTGTCAAGGTACGAGTAGCCACAATCACTGAAATCGAGGATGACGACAAGGATGCCGTGGAACCCGCATACCTTCGTATCACGGTCATGGCAAAACAAACATGTGCTTTCACCACCTTAATCGACAAGGGAGCAGACTTCAACGTCCTGACCTATGATCATTGGACTCAACTGGGCCAACAACAACTTCAACCCACCACTGCAAAATTAAGTCCATACGGGGCTCATTCCTATGCACTACCTGGCAAGTGCAAGGCAGCTGTTTCTATTGAGTCTGAGACTGTTCCAATGATTTTTTACGTGTTGCCACATGCTAAAAATGCAAGCACAGAGTCACTGCTGGGGCGCACCTTAAAAAAGCAGACCCACTGCAATGTCGACTACGCGTTGCAGCACATCCACCTAGCAATAGTCAACGTTTGCATTGTTACAGCTTTTAGCAAGGGTTGCACAACCTCATCATGGGCCACCAAGCCACCGATAGAAACACCTGTAGGCAATTCTAAGGAGGGGGGTTGTGTGCGGCCGCCACTCCTCGAGTCTCATCGATCGCAGCCCATATTAGCCAAAGCTAAGGCCCCACAGTCTCGCCTTCAATGGGTGCCTAAACAACTGCAACAGCCGCCTAGAAGTTGATGCTCCTACCCTCATAAGACCAAAAACTCTAAGTCTAGGAGGCCCAAATGCAGTTACAGGAATAGACACGTAATCAGTCAAAGATGGATCCCCAAGGCTCTCTTACACGCACAAGGCTACTATGAGGGCAATGCTTGGCTATGGATATCTAAGACCCACATGGCCAGAGGCACCAATCGTACGCCAACCTCAAGCTTGATCATCCTAAAAATCGTAGGACCTCGAAACCACAAGCCGCAGAGCTTCCCCGACCCGCAACCATCAAGTTCATCCATGCACAAACCTACGCGAATTGCCCAAGCATGTCGAACAAAGCAACAACCGCCAGCTCAAGCATCATCACAACTAGGAAACGATCTGACTTTCCAAATCCATCCTCAAAAGCAACAGGCCGTCACTCGAGGCCACTGCTAACCTAGCCTCCGTCCTAGCGACCCAATCGCAAGCTCAAGCACACTCACCACCACAACCTTTCGTCATCAAAGGCTCAAGTCCTACTAAACCCCAACCACCCGCAAGCCTTAGGCCCTCTTACGAGAGGAAATCCTTTCTCTCACTAGAAGTTGATTTAGCTGAGGAAACAGGGGATGACATGGTGGATTGCATTAAGCGACTGGATGCTACTTTTGTGTCACTACCTTTGAGCTACGATCGCCTCAACTTAGGCCTATTGGATGAATCCTTCGTAGCCAAAGTTCAAATGATGCCTTGTTCTTGGGAAACGTTTGAATTTTCATTTGCAAAAGCCACTACCTCCACTACTAAGTTTCTCAGCGGTGAGATCTCAAAAGAGCAAGCAATCAAACAATGCCTCATCACGTTGTATGATTAGCGAACCACCTCTGCCATCACTGACCAAGAAGTGGAAGAGCTGTCAAAACTTACTGGGATGAAATCTCAGTTCTTAAGGTATTGGTACGCTCTCAGGCTGCAACGGGAAGTTGAAGGATGTCGAGTAATGACCAATGCTGAGCAGCGACGCGCTATCAAAATAGTAGAGTACGACCCCACATACATCGTGCCAACATCATATCGAGTATTAACCATGCTGCGGGGCCATCCTATAGAAGAACACATCAAGGGACACCCCTAACTTGACCACTTGTTGACCGAAGAAGAGTTACAGATTGCTAGCCGAGTCAACTCGGGCGACTTCCTAGCTGACGTTCTCACATACATCACCCAAGTGGGGATTAAACCCTCCGACCTAGACCGCGAAGCCCATTTGGAATACAACTCCAATTTCTATACTTGGCTCCTTCACAAATAGCCCCTACACCGCCATGCCGAAAGCCCTTTACCTTCTAACCCTCAATCCTAGGGAGGATTCTTCTCAAACTGGAAGGGGAGGGGGTAAGGTGAATGAGATTAGAAGCAGTAAATCAAATCAAAGTCAGTGAAGTACGTAGACATACATTGTGAAAAACGGATGGGGTAGAAAAAGGGCATGAAAACTTTGAATTAAAAGGCAAAAAGTCAAAGTTTGAAAAGGGAATCTGCACTAGACCTTAATGAATTCATTCAAAAGCATAGAGTTTTTTCTTTTTCAGTGATTATTATGTCGCAAGCACTAATGAAAATTACAGTTTATGACAGGAACATCATCAATCTGGAGAGCCGCACCTATAATCAATTGAAATTCCAAACTTTTCACAATTTGGAAGAATTAGTGGCCAAGGAAGAGGTGGCTAGGTGTGTCATGGAAAGTTGCAACCTCAAGAAGTACCTGGAAAGTTTCGTACAAGAACCTGAGCACATGAGCTGTGTGAAATTTCTCAGGTCCTACAACCCCGACAGCAAATGTGGCATTGTCACAATGGGAAGAAGACAGAATGCTAAGCAATTATTGGTTCGTCTAACCCTAGCCTTGGTAGAGAAGGCACTAGGACTGGAACCAAAGGTGAAAAAGAAGCAAAAGAGGGACGTATACACCATGCTCGGGATGAGAAAGGAGGACGTGCTGACAAACGATGGCATCAATATCCAAGACATCCTCAATGCAAAGACCAGGCTACAGGTGAAGCTCATACATGCGCTCTTTTCCAGCCAGTGCTACAACGCATTGATGCATTGGATCAGCGTACCAATACTGGAAAATGTAGCGGCCCGTACCTTGCATGAGGTCGACTGGAACGGCTACGTGCGCAAGACTATCGACCAGGCAGCCCGAGCGCTAGCCTTAGGAAGTATGCTAGCAGGAGGAGAATCCCCGATATCGAAGGCCACATAAAGAAAAAGGGCCTCCTCCAAAGCCTCGTTCATCGCATACGGGGGCATTTTAACGTCGCTTATCCAGGATGCCATAAAGGAAGCAGAAGAGGGGGAGGGAGAAACACCCAATCGATCACCTCCCCATCAACACTAGGAGAGGTCGAGTGATAGGACGGAGATCGAGGATGAAGCGGAAGAGCAGAAGAGAAAAAATCAGGTTAAGGAGACTAAGAAAAAAGCAGTGCAAAAGAAAAAGAAACAGGATAAAGGCCGTAGAAAGGAGAGAGAAGACTTGGAGAAAGCGAAACAACAATCCCTCAAAGAGGCAGAGGAGAGAGAAAGGAAGAGGAAGCAGAAAGAAGAAGAAACAACGGAGCAAGTCAGGCATGTTAAAAAGGCGTCCAAGCAAGAGGCTAAAAGGAGAAGAAAAAAAGACCATGAGGAAAAAGAAAAACTAGAGAAAGAAAGCAAAAAGGCCAAGGAGGAAAGGAAAAGAAGAGTCGGGGAGGAGGAAGAGGAGTTAAGAAGAAAAGAGGAGGAGAACCTGGCCAAAGCTACACACCGGTCCATTGAGCAGTAGTGCAGGGCCGATGACCTAGAAGCCTGGAATCAGCCCAGGGAAGAGAGGCCTAGCTCCAGCATGCAGGCACCAAAACCCATGTCCCCCGCAGTTCCAAAAGGAAAATGCAAAGCACCCCTGCATCCTATCCCCACCCTCATGGCACCCCCCTTTGAACCCACTACGCCCACCCCTAGCATCCCCACCAGCTTGGAAGTGTCCAACCTGGTGGTATGGATGCAATACTTTATCAGCAAGGAAATGGCCCAAGGGAAAAGCACATAAACTATGACCACGGGACCAAAAAGGCGAGCTGCAGATGCTGAATCAAGGCAGGACCAAAAGCGTCCGCGTATGGAGGCCTCAACCACCCCCACCTACACAACAATGATGCCATCAGCCAGTTACGATGAATACGTCGCTGAGCTACTCTTCCAACTGGAGAGAGCGGAGGAAAAAAGGATGGCGGCGGTTGAGTTGGTGACAAAAAAGAGTCAGTGGCAGCTTTCCAACTGGAAAAAACCCGCATTATCGCCATGCAACAACACCAAAAATTCAAACTCAAGCAAGAGTTAAAAGCCAAAGAGGACATGGAAGAAAGTTACAAGTAGCCCACTGGAGGACGAGAATCAGGAACTCATGCAGATGCAGCAGGAGTACAAGCTCCTTCTGATGCAATATAAGAAACTGGAGTCAAAGACAGCCACCATTGAGCAGATGATGGAGGAGCTGAGCGCCAAGGAAGAGGAGAGAAGCCAAGAGAGGGAGCAACAACTAAAGGAGATGGAGTCTATGACCGATGAGCTACGCCTCAAGAAGAAAGAATAAGAAAACATGAGCAAAGAGCTCAGGGCCCAGGAGAGCAGAAGCTCATAACCCTAGCTCAAAAGCAGGGGGAGAGCATGGAAGGAATGAGCAAAAGGGCTGAGGAATGGGCTACGTAGAACGAGGCATGGGTGAAGGCACTAGCGCGGCGCCTCGTCTTGGTGGAGAAAGAAAAAATCTTGGCAGAAAGCAAAGCGGACACTGCCCAGACAGCCTTCAGTGCCCAACAACACGCCTTCCTCAATACACTGTTAGATACAACTCAATCAGAGGGAAAGGAGCCATTGGAGGTAGTGAAGAAGGAATTAAGCATCGCACGCAGAGCCCTGCATGAAAGGTTGTAGATGCCACCCCAACCTGCAGAGGTAAGGCTGGGCCTAGAGGAACAGCGAAAGTATCTACTACTGGCCGGCCTAACCCCCCAAGAGGCAGATGCCCTCGGCTTTGAAGAAAGAGCACTACCAAAAAACTGACAGGGGGAGAAAGTCGAACTTGAAATCGACATGAACAGATTTAGAGAAGATGTAATCCCGCAGTCCCCCTTGCCGCACGAATAGGACCAGGGACCTGCCCCTGGACAGACATGCCACCCTCAAGGAGCGCCGGAGAAAGCTGGTGGAAGAAGCCAGAAAAAGGCTGCAGGCCAAGCCAGTCGTGTAGCCATCCACACCCCTCCCACCATGCCCCGAAGACCTCCCAATGCAATTCCATGCAGAACTAGTGGTCTAGGAATGACAAGAAATGGAAAAGGACCCTTTCTCCTTCAGTTTCCTTATGCTTGATAGCCTGAGAAGGGTCCTACCGATCAAAGTGATGGAGGAGGTGATCGCGGTTGGCAGTCGACTAGGCCAAAGATGGTTGGAGGACAGGGCAAGGATTCCCACTTTGTGGGGCATGGAGGAGGCCGAATTTTGGCAAGACAAAATATACAAAGTGCCACACATGGTAAGGGGGTATGAATGCCAACCCCTCTCGAGGAGGCAAATATGTAATACCAACACGCTCGCCTGGATGGCATTTTGTAACACCCTACCCTACGAGCGGAACGACCCCACATTTATGGCGTATCCCCATAGGGTAGGCGTGGATTTTGTCGCCACCCTCCATGGGAGGCATGAATTCCCCGTCATGTACAATGCCAACGTCCCTTCCTTTGAGGACACTCTACTTTTTGATCTAGGAAGCCTGCTCGCCTCCATGACGCACTTCCTCACTGAGTTCTCCTCCTACTTAGATCCCGCATTCATAACCACCTGTAATTACCTTAGGCTCCTTAAAATCCTACTTAAGAAAGATCCGACACCGCAAGAAAACGGCTTGCCTCCCCTCTTTTTTAATCCTAATGCTATTGATAGTTGCGCTATGACCTGCTTAATGATGAGGGCTAGCCTATTACCTTCATTTTGCTTAGCTCTCCTAGAGGATATGAGCGACAGCCAATTCACTAGGTGCAATCACCCCTTCCTATCCATCACCTCTCTCCATGTCTGCATGAACCTGAAAGGGTACATGCAGAGCCACCAATTTTTATGCAAATCCATCCGCTCGCCCTTCCCCCCTCATTCCAACGACGAGAACTAGACTTGGTTGTCCTGCTCCTGATGTAATATTATCCCGAAATGTATCAAAAAAAAAATGCACGATCACTGCACCTAGGGGTCCTTAAGTTAGGCATGTCCAGTGACCTTGGTTGGCTGGCTATGCCCCTAAACCCCTAGCCCTTTTTAATCCCCCACGTCATGCTTAGGGCACATCAATGGCAGGACACACCGAGGGAGGTAACACTCACCTATGGTTAGACCTGTCACCCTAAGCCATTGGCACCACACCCCCTTGGCACAAATGGGGTCCTGAAGTGTGGGACATCACCCGGGATCCCACTTTCCCATTCCACTAGCACGAGCACATTGCACCAACACGCTGAGGATAACACTCCCCTTAGGTAGAGCACCGCAACTTCTTCTTCAGGTATACTAAAAACGCCCAACCACTAACTTCAGATGCCCTCGTCCACCCATGCAATCTAGTAAGCTACTCCAACAAACATCATTCTTGAGCTTCCACAAGCACCGGAGTCTACATGTGGCCCTCACCCTTACACCCACGCCAAAGTGCCATGGGACTGGCACCCGTCTAGGAGGGGGTAATGTTAACCCCAAGTCAAGATGGCGAAAAATGGAGGAAAAAGCAAAAGGAAGATGGAAAAAGAGAAAAGATATGCAAGCGGCCTCTAAAGATGAACTGGGGCAAAAAGTGCAACCTTAAAAGAAAAGGCGCCTCAAAAAACTTAGAAAATTCTTGTAAAAGAGCGCCAAGCTCCCTCCTGTGCCAATTGTAAAATATTAGATGGGTGTAGGCTAGAGGCACAAGGCTAAAAGAGGAAAACAGAAAAATGACCTTGCCACAATAGCCGGTCATGTAAAAAAGAGATGGGTGCCCATGGGATTTTAGGGATTGTATATATAAAGTTCAAAAAGTGAATAAGAGATCATTCTTTGGTGTGTGGAAAAAGGGAGTCTTCTTCTTTTTCTTCTCTCCTTCTCACCTTCTTCCTTGTGTGTGCTCTTGAGAGAGGGAGTGTGAGAGTGTGAGGGAGTGAGTGTGTGTGAGAGTGAGGGATCAAGAGGGTGAAACTCTTCACCATCTCCTCCTCTTCTTCTTCTCTTCCCTTCTCTCTTCTTGTGCACGCGGCTATGGAGGATGGAGCTTGGAGGTGGAGGAGGCTTGAGGATGCTTGAGCTAGCATCTAGGATCGTGGAGCTACCATGTGTGGAAGAGAGGAGGCAACTCATGTCGGCACTAAGGTAAGCTGACTACACTCATAGGATCGACGGCGCATCGGCTAGGTGAGAGATAGCCATTAGAGCTCGCTTGGAACGCTTGAAGCAATAAGCAGTCCGTGGGTCTTGGCAGTTGAGCGAAAGCTCCCACAGCTGTGTGGGAAAAAATACAACAAATAGGGGTAAGTTGGATGTAGATGAAGCTCATGATTTCTTTGCACGGTTGGGGATAAAGCTTGCTTTAACTTCGGCCTATAACCCTGAAGGAAATGGAAAAAGTGAAAGAGGTCATCCACCTATTGTGAAGGCATTGGCAAAAGCATGTGGAGAGAAGGTAAAAGAGTGGCCATGATTGCTCCCTTATGCTTTGTAGGCCGACAGAACAACTCATAGTGCTGTTACAGGATATATGCCTGCACAGTTGATATATGGTCAAAAACCTATCATGCCAATAGAAGAGATGATAGTCACATGGAGAGTGTTACCTTGGGAGGAGCAGTTGAATGGAGAGGAGTTGTTGGCCTTACGCATTAGATAGTTGGAAAGAAAGTCAGAAGACATAGATGCAACAACTGCAATGTTAAGGGCATCAAGGATATAGAACAAGAAACAGTTGACAAAAGACATAGACTGAGACCAAGAACCATACAAGATGGGGATTGGGTATTTGTTTATGATAGCAGTTTAGATAATCAACATAGTGCCATGCGTAAAGTTTCCAAAAGATGGTTTGGACCCTATGTGGTAAGATATGTGTTTGATAATGCTACTTATGCATTAAATGAGCTGGATGAGATAGCCATAAAACTTCGAGTAGCAGAGAAAAGAATCAAATTATTCAAAAGGCAGGAATCTATTGCCTATGAGTTGCCAAAATTGGAAGAAAATAGTGGTCCTGATACAGGGGCTAGCCAAGAAGATATGGAAGATGAAGAAGCAAAGGATATGGTTGTAGAGGATGAGGGGGACTCAGAATGCGATGACAACTAGGATTTTGGCACATACCAAAGGATGTGCAGGTTTAGAGGGGGTGGATGTTGTGATGTTATGAGGACACAGTGTGACAAAGTATGGAATGCATCATCATCCAACTTCTTATTAATCAAGAGAGTCAATGTGATCTGAGTCATTAGTATTAGTGTGAGTTGCATGGATTATCCAAAAATACGAGATTTTTGGATAATCGTAGCCTATATTTGATATTATTTATTGTAAAAATCTAAAAAAGTTAGAAAAGCTTCTAGATTAGGATGGCATGCAAAAATCAAGTTCCTTTTTTAGCTAGTTAGGAGATTTTTCATTAAAAAAAGACAGATTGACGAAATCGTGGAGGTTGCGATCACTATAAATAGGCTGAAAACTGTAGATTGAACTTAAAGAAGAAGAAAAAGTGATCTAGGAGATCCGTGATCAAGTGTCCTCAGGTTTTACCCCCCTTTCGGAGCCAACGGAGCCATCAGATTTGGGTTCCGAGTAGCAGAGAATGAGCTATAATCTTTATGCACGTTTTGTTCTACGAGGAGGCTCTAGGAGATCTAATGCTTGGAGATTGCTTTTGAGTAGTGCAAAGATTCCAAGTTCTTTCAATACACATTGATTCAATTCATTGTGATTTGTTTTTGTAGTGTTTACCACTTGGGTATTCTCTATCGTCTCTTCCATCTCCTATCTCTACTTCCTTCTACTTCTGATCCCCGGTGGATTTGATCTTTTAACAAAAACCCCTCCGACAATGGTGGATAAGAAAGTCAAGCCTCTGGCAGTTCCACTGCCTCCTGAAAGTGAATGGCTAGCTGATAGGGGAGCAAATCAGCCAAGTCTTCATGATCCTTCCAACATTGGTCACAAGTTCACATCTAAAAGTATAAAAGAGCTCAAAATAGGTGAAAATTATTTCCTTTCGTCGGCTGAAAAACACTCTTTTGTTCAAATGCTAATGAAACATGGAAAAGCTTTTGCATTTCAAGCAAGTGAAATGGGTTGTGTGGATCCAAATATTGTTGCTCCTATGGTCATTTTTACGGTTCCACATGTGCCTTGGAACCTCAAGCCTATTCCTGTTCCAAGGGCGTATTTGCCCAAATTATTGGAACTTCTAAATGAGAAGATCAGAATGAAGATTTTAGAACCTTCTTCAACACCTTACTCAAATGATGATTTACCATGCACAAGAAAAATGGATCTTTACGTTTCATTCAAGATCTACAGCCTGTTAATCGTGTCACAATCCGAAATGTTGGTTTGGGTCCAATTGTTGACAATTTTTTTGAAGCTTTTGCAGGTAGAGCAATTTATTCTATGGGCCACCTATATTCAGGATATGACCAATTTCAGCTTTCATTAGAAAGCCAAGACATTACTACAATGAAGACACCTCTTGGATTGGTCCGCATGTGCACTCTACCACAAGGTGCAACAAAATTTGTAGCTCATATGATGAATTCCATGCATAAAGTCTTAAGGGAATTTATTCCACAACTTAATCTTCCATTTCTTGATGATGTACCTCTCTATCAAGGGATGTGAAGTCAATGAAAAGAATGAGGAGCTTGATGAAGATGGTTGCAGGACATTTGTAGTCAACCATATCCATGATTGTGACAGGATTTTAACAAGGCTACAAGAGATACATCTTACTCTTTCTAGAGCTAAGTTGATTTTTGGAGTACAAGAAGTCCTAGTGGTCGGTCATGTATATGGCCCCTATGGACGCAAACCTTCTCCGATCAAGATAGATGCCACTAGCACAATGCAAGAAAAATGCACAAATGTTTTAGAAGCAAGAAGATTTCTTGGCGCATGCCTATTCTATCTCATATCGATACCACATTTTTCTCATGTAGCAGAAAATATTTATCAATTATTAGGAAAAGGCCAAAGATTCTCTTGGGGTAATGAGCATACTCTCACTATGCGTAAATTAAAGAAGCCGTTAATTTCAGCCCCCACTCTCAAAAGGGCTGATTATTCAAATGGTCAACCCATCATCCTTACTGTGGATAGAAGTCCCATTGGGATAGGATGGGCTATTGGCCAAGAGCATCTTGAAGGTAACATGTATGTAATTCGTTTTGGGACAAAGGTTCTCAATGAACATCAAAGAAGGTATGCACAAGTAAAAAGGGAATTGTGGAGAGTTGTAACAGCATTAAAGTGTGATTGTGAATACTTTACAGGTGCTTCTGTAGTGGTAGAAACTAATTGTTTTTCACTCTTGGGCATGATTGCCAACTACTCTAATTGCTATGCTAAGATGGATTGTATATATTAAATCTCTCAACCCCGAATTAAAGCATATTGCAAGAAAGGCGAATCCAGTTGTTGACATGCTATCACGTGTAAGATATGACAATGAAGAAGAGATTATGAAAGAAGATGAAGTTGAAGAATCTATGTTTGCTGAATTTCATTCCATGGCTATTGAAGATATCTTTTCAGTTACTGCATATATTGGTCCAAAGCTCAAAACAATAGGGTATGCTCATTGCATTGCTCAAGTTCTAGTTCATTTCCTTGAAGAAGATTATGAAGAAGATTGGTTGAAGATTGGCCAATATTTGAGCACAATGAAGAATAAGGAGACTTGGACTGATGAGGAGTTCAAGCATATGAAGTCCTAGTTCATTTCCTTGAAGAAGATTATGAAGAAGATTGGTTGAAGATCGGACAATATTTGAGCACAATGAAGAATAAGGAGACTTGGACTGATGAGGAGTTCAAGCATATCAAGAGGAAAGCTTATGGCTTTTTTCTTAAAGAAGGACATCTATGGAAGCAAACAAAGAAGAAGAAAGGAGCGCCTATCCAAGTTTTAGGTAACAAAAGATTGCAACAATAGGTAATGAAGGAATTTCATGAAAGCTTATGGACTGGCCATAGAGGAATATGGGGAACCTTTAGTAAAGTCAAAGAAAAATATTGATGTCAAAACATGTATCAGGACATAGCACATTTTGTTGAAACATGCTATGTGTGTCAGATGTATTCTATGGTCAAGCTTCAAGATGGGTTACAACAGACTTATCCCTTGTCCATACATTATAGATGGGTTATTAATCTTGCAACCATGCCTACAAGAATATGGAATATGTAGTATCTAGTGCTTGCAAGAGAGGATCTAGCCAATCAAGTTGAAGGAAAAGCCTTAACAACCAAATCCACTCAAGCTGTTTGTCATTTTTTGCTTGAAGAAGTGTTTTGTAGATATGGTTGTGTGGGTAAAATAACTGCAAATAGAGGAGAGTTGGATGCTGATGAGGCATGCAAATTCTTTGCTCAATTGGGTATTAAGTTGGCTTTAACATCATTCTACAACCGTGAAGGCAATGGAAAAAGTGAGAGAGGTCATCAACCTATTCTCAAAGCTCTAGCAAAGTCTTGTAGAGGAAAGATCAAAGAATGGCCTAAAATGCTATCTTTTGCATTATGGACCAACCGGACTACTCACAGTTAAGTGACTGGCTATATGCCAGCTAAACTTATGCATGGACAACAACCAATTATGCCAATTGAAGAATCTATTCTCACATGGAGTCTTCTACCTTAGGAGGAAGGCCTCAATAGAGAACAGTTGTTGACTTTGCACATATGGTAGCTAGAAAGAAGGCCTGAAGATGTTAAAAGTAGCTATTGAGACGCTAAAGACAGTGAGACTAAAGAACAAAAGAAGATTTGATAGGCGAATCAACTTTGGCCAAGAGCTATTCAATAAAATGACTGGGTGCTTGTCTATGACAATAGCCTAGACAATCAATACAATGCTTCTAGGAAGATGGTAAAGCGTTGGTTTGGCCCATATGTGGTAAAGGTCGTTCATGACAATGCCACATATTCATTGGTTGAATTTGAAGGGACCAACATAAAGATACCCATATAGCTAGAAAAAGAATCAAGCTCTTCAAACGAAGAGAAAGTTCAACATATGAGTTAGAAGACTTGAATATAATTCAAGAGCATGAAGACATAGAGGAAGAAGAAGCGGTAGAAGATGAAGACATTGACATGGCAAAAGATACTTCTTTTGACATTGTAAATCCATAAGACTTTGGCACATGCAAGAGGATGTGCACGTTAGGAGGGGGTGGATGTTGTGTCGCTACGCGCACACCATGTAAAAAAAATCTAGAGTGTGGCTTCCTTTTAGATTTAGAGAGCCAATGCCACTTTAGGAATTATTGTTAGTGTCCATGGTTTAAAATATTAGATTTTTTTGGACAAGTTTTTAGCCAATTTTTGATATTCTAGATATTATCTCTTGTAAAAAATCCATAAAACTATAGACAATTCTAGATTAGGATGACATGTAAAAGAAAGCATGTAGCTTTCAGCCAATTTGAGAGGATTTTATGTAAAAAGAGAGATTGGAAAAATCGCGCGACGCGCGATCACTGTTTTTAGGCAGTGAACAACACTCCAAAGTGGGAGATGAAGGAGTGATCTAGGAGAGTTTTGGGTAAGTGTCCTGGTATTTAACCCCCCTTTCGGAGCCAATGGAAGCATTAGATTGGAAATCTGAGCAGCAGCACAAAGAGGAAGATATTATTTTGTACACATTTTTGTCTATTAGAGTTATATCTTCTCATAATGATTTTTTCTTAGTATTCTTCTATGCCTTCGATTTCTTCAAACCCCTTCTCTTTCATCTACTCCTCTCCTCCCTAAATCTACCTTCACCCTATTGTCTCTTATCTTCAAGAACTTAGCTTGAAACCTTCAACCCTTCTCTTATCTCTACCATCTCTGGAGTCTAAGCTCTTGAACCCCCATACATTCTTCTCTTGCCAAACCCCTGTGTGGTGACCTTCAACCCTATGCATTGCGACACCGCATGCCTTTGATCAATTCATCTAATATAGTGTCTCTATTAGAGGGAACATTAGGTACAACCAGAGGTTTAGCCACAAAAGTGGGTGGCTTACTAGATACATCAAATTTTTTGCCCATAATAGTGGGCAAGCTAGAGACATGCAATCTTTCTCTTCTTCTATGCTTTTTCAGCAGTGTATAATAGCTTCCTTGACATGTCTTCACTCTGTTTTAAGCCATGTCTATATAGTCTGATCCTCTAATAAATCATCAATATTCTCTTGAAGCTCAGGATCTACCACTTGTAGAAACAATTTAATTTTCTAACTTGCAAGAGCTTGTTGTTCTGCAATATTCAACTTCTCAATATAACTTTCAAATTCTCTTCTTTTTTGCAATTAATTTGACCCTAAGTTAATCGTCTTAGGGGTTGATGGTGACAACCTTTGCCATGTGAGTAGAGATTCTAGGGCCACTAGGCATAGGAAAACTACTATTGGGTACTTTGTGTTATGAATCATCATGACACATGGAGGTGAATCCAATGCCTTGAGGGCCCTTAGCATCACTTCATTGCTCTGGGTAGTAGCAAGACACATGACCTAATTAATGACAATCCTAACAAGCTTTAGGCTTGCAAGGCTATGTGATAGATAATGTATGGGATGGGTCATAAGATCACTACATGGTAGTTTTTGATTTAGATATATATAATTAGCATTTTATCTTGGAGTTGGTTTATTGTGTTGAGTTGAAGTTTGGATTTTTCAAGCATGTGATCTCTTTCAAGTTTCAATCCTTGGAAAAGTGAAGGAGTTGATTTAGGGGTCAAGTGTGTTGGTCGTTTTCTATGTGGAAACGGGTGGGTCCTCAACCTTATGACTTCCTAGGATCTCCACTTCATCATTCAGCCTTGTAGCTCTTGAGATCATTGTGGAGAATTCAGATATCAAAGTGAGTTGAGAGGGATCTAGTGTATTCATAAAGTAATCAATTTTATTTTTTTTTGTTGGCACTTGGGTTTCTAGCTTGTGATGAAGGCAAAGAGTTGGATAGAAGAAGAAAGTTATAAGTTCTAGGACCGTTTTCAATGTTTAAGCATTATTGGATTTCGGATTCATTCTCTTTTATGCATGATTCTCTAGATTTTGTGTTTTTGTTGGTTCTAATTTTCACAATCACATGTTGACTATCATGAGCAAACGATGGCACTTTTCCTTGATTTTAATTTCATGCAATAGCATCATCAAGATGCAAGGTTTCTCTCTTTTCAACACTTGTGGATATTTAAAA
The DNA here is from genome assembly GCF_053477565.2 of Lygodium microphyllum. Classification (NCBI taxonomy): domain Eukaryota; kingdom Viridiplantae; phylum Streptophyta; class Polypodiopsida; order Schizaeales; family Lygodiaceae; genus Lygodium; species Lygodium microphyllum. The sequence continues at coordinate 92,253,675 of NC_141137.1, read as the reverse complement.
TATTTTGCAATACTTTAACAAGCTAATCGTAAATCACAATGATTGTGGTACATTTTTTTCCTATTGGCTGTTGAGATTCCATTCTTCATTGGCTTTGTGGGATTTGATTCTTTCATTCTTTAGCTCCTCATATCTCATGTTGGTGCGTAGATCGGATGCTGTATGCTCGCGCAGTGAATGCTGGAAGGTCCCCAAGAACAATAGAACTCTAATTTTTGCACAAATTACAAGGTAAAAAGCATGAACGCCAAGAGCAAGAGACCAATTGGATGCAATCTCCCCCCATGCCTTGTGTGAGCGCTCCACAAAGCATGTATTTTATGTATTATTCATCTTCAAGCTCAAATAATAGCCCAAATTACAAAATAGCAAGCTTTTAGCTTTTGAGTTTGCTTTAACACAAAATAGGAATAAAGCTAATGGGCGGTGCCCAAATAGTCTGACATGCCCAATACAATGTCCAAGTAAAAATAACATAATCGTGCGCCCATGCGCATACAAAATAATAATAAATAACTGATGCCTCAATAAATAGGCGTGACAAAATATAGGCGCCATGCCTAAGGTATGCGCCCATAAAAATATAATCCATAAATTGAATACTCGCTATCCTCCAATGCTTTCCTCTGCCACTGCTGCTATCTCTACACATCAACTGAAGCATTCACAATCGTTAGTAAAATAATACAATTAAACCGACAAAAGTGAATACCTAGCAGTCTTCAGCTACATAAATAAATCAACTGGTTAGAAATAAATCTTAACCTTAATTTATTATGAGTGCACACTCTAAACTCATAAATGTTTATTAATTTAATATGCATTTTGCGAAATCACCCGCTATGGAATCACCCATGTACACACTAAATTAATGAAATGCTCGAAAAGGACAGGCGTCCCCATCAACTTCTGGCACAAAGAATCCACTTTGTGTATGAGCCCCGGTCATCAAAGTTTACGGAATCCACCGTAAAACCTCACGGAATCCACCGTGGCACGGAATCCACCGTGAAATATGCCTCGTGGCATCATACCCCTGGGTTGGGATAGCAATTGACCTCAATTGCTATTAGCTCAATGTGGAGATAACAGAGTGGGGAAAGCATTTAAGTCTTTAGCGTGTATCCATTGTGCTTCCTCTACAGGATGGTTCTTAAATTTAACTAGATATCTAGAATATCTTCGGCCAGTTCTAGTGGTCATAAAGTCAGTATCTTTGATAGCTTCAGGTTGAAGTATTTCAGTCTCTTCCGCTAATAAAGGTGGGTTTTCATAAACAGAGTGTATAGGTAATTGGCCTCGAAATGGTCTTAATAAACTAATGTGAAAGTGAGGTGGTAATTCTAACTTGAATGCATTGTCGTTAATTTTATGAATGATCCTAAATGGTCCATAGAATCTAGGAGCTAATTTCACAACTGGGTGTCTATCTACACTTTGTAGTCTACGTTTTTCTATTCTCAACCAAAAATAGTCATCAACTTTGAAATTCATTTCTTGTCTTTTCTTATTGGCTTGTTTGGTATATGATTACTGGGCTTTGGCAATCATGTCTTTAACCTCATCAAAAATAGTATTATGCATACTAGCAATATCATCAGCACTCTGAATTCTATTTGACAAAGATGCAACAGGTGTAGATAATCTATATCCATAAATCACTTCAAACGGTGCTTTCTTTGTAGATGTGTGTGGTGTATTGTTATATGCAAACTATAATAAATGCAAATGTATGTCCCATGTCTGAGGTTTAGAAATAGTATATGCACGTAAGAGATCGAGAATAGTGCTATTAGTGGCTTCTGTTTGTCCATTAGTTTCAGGATGAAATGCAGATGAGAAATCAATCTTTGTATCTAGGTTAGTAAACAGAGTAATCCAAAAGTTGTTACAAAATCTAGAATCACGATCTGAAATAATAACTTTTGGCAATCCATGGTTAGTGAAAACAGTTTTCAAAAACAATTGTGCTGCTTATGATGTTGTTAAAGTTTTCTTACATGGAATGAAATATGCTTGTTTACTAAATCTATCTACTACAGTCCAAATCATATCATGGTTAGATTTAGTATTAGGTAAACCAGTAATAAAATCCATAGAAATTTGTTCCCAAGGTTTAGATGGAATAGACAAAGGCATAAGTAATCCATACTGTTTACCATGATGTCTCTTAATTCTTTGACAAATCAAACATTCAGAAACAAAGTTAGATACATCAGTGTCCATATGCGGCCAATAAAAATCTTCAGTTAATGTACGTAAAGTAGATATGATACCTCTATGACCTTGATATGGGGGAGAATGAATCTCATTCAAAACAAAAGATCGGAATGGAACTGTAACGCACAATCTCTTTTCATAAAACATAAATCCATCATTTTATGACAATGAATCAATAGGACTCAAGTTATTTTGAACTAATTTATTCCAATCAGCATGAAAAGTAATATCCTGATGATAAGTATCTTTCATAGCAATCAAAGAATCAAAAGATATAACAGAAATATTATGAATGGCAGGTCTTCTACTTAATGAATCAGCCACTACATTTTCTTTTCTGAGTTGATATTGAATGATAGGATGAAAAATTTGAATAAAGGATGCCCATTTGATATGTCTATCAGATATTTGGGGTTGGCTAAGTAAATGTCTAATACTTTGCTGATCGGTCTTAATCATAAATTCTGAACCCATTAAGTAGTGTTTTCACTGTCTTAATGCTTGTACAACAGCTAATAGTTCTTTGTCATATGTGGAATATTTCAGTTCAGAGGGTTTCAGCTTACAACTAGAATAGGCTATGGGATGATTGTCTTGCATAAGTACGGCTCCTATTCCTGATCCACTAGCATCGGTCACTACTAAAAAGAATGGTCTATTAAAATCAGGCAACTGTAAGACAGGGGCATGGGTTAATGCATGTTTCAATAAGTCAAAGGATTTCTATTGATTTTCGAACCAATGATAGACAATACCTTTCTTCAGAAGTTTGGTTAATGGTAAAGCAAGTAAGGAAAAATTACGTACAAACTTCTTATAGAAACTAGCAAGGAATGAGTGTAACTCATGCACATTTTTAGGTACAGGCCAATTCAATATTGCATCTATTTTCTTAGGATCAACTTTAATTCCATCAGATGATACAATATGACCTAAATACTCAATTTCTGTTTTAAAGAATTCACTCTTTTCAGGATTTGCATACAGTTGATTATCATTTAGTAACTGAAAAACCAATGACAAATGCTCATAATGTTCCTTCTCGTTTTAGCTAAACACCAAAATATCATCAAAGAAGACAATTACACAATACTGATATTTTAAAAATATACGGTTCATCATTCTACTGAATGTAGCAGGTGCATTAGTCAATCCAAATGGCATCACTAAAAATTCGTAATGACGAAACTGTGTCCTAAATGCAATCTTGAATATGTCTGACGTATCTAGTCTCACCTGATGATAACCAGACTTAAGGTCTATTTTACTAAATATAGCAGATCCTTGTAGTTTGTCCATAAGGTCATCAACTCTAGGAATGGGATACCTATTCTTTACAGTGATCTTATTTAAAGCTTGATAGTCAATGCACATACAATAGGTATTATTCTTTTTCTTGACTAACAGAATAGGTGCACCGAATGGAGAACTACTAGGTCTAATCAATCCTCTATTTAGTAATTCCTCAACTTGACTTTGAATTTCTTTTTGCTCTATCTGGTTATGCCTATATGGTGCTTTGCAAGGTGATTGTGTACCAGGAATCAAATTTATTTTATGGTCTTATGGATGTGAAGGAGGTAAACCAGGTGGTAGATCTTCGGAAAAGCAGTCGTTAAAATGTGCAAGAAATTCTTTATGCCTAGGATGCATATGATTTTCTTTTACTTGCAATTCATTCACCCAAATGAGATGGGATTTACTACTTTTACGTAATGCACGTTTAGCTTGAGTATGAGAAAGCAGTGGAAAAACATTAGATGCATGCATACCATACAATGTAATAGGTTTTCCTTGAAATTTAATCTTAATTGAATGTGTGGAATAATCTATATTTAGGTTATGTTGATGACGCCAAGGCATACCTAAAATAATGTCACTCGACTGTAATGGAACAACTAGAAAATTTCTTCTTTCAGTGTATTGACCAATTTGAATCTCTAAATCATGCACTTTCTGTGTACCATTATACCTAGTGCCTAAGAATGCTGCTTTGATACGATAATGCATAGGTACAGTCTGTAACTTCAATTCTTTTACTAGTTTTGCTGAAATAAAATCATGAGTGCTACCGTCATCATGCAAAATAATCTTTTCCTTTCCATGCACCAAACATTTCATAGTCAATAAAGAATGTGGAGTTGGCATACCTGGTAAAGTATCCGAAGGAGTAGTGATGTCGTCCTCATCTTCTGTGAAATCAAGCATATCTTCATATTCTTCATCGTCCATTGCTCCAAGGTAGTTGATATGGGCAGATGGCTTCTTTGAATGGTAATTTGCTGCTAAATGTCTAGGCTAGTGGCATTTATAACATACTATTGGCTTGGCTTTGGTTACATTGTTTGCAATGGCAGGAAGTCTAGGGACATTAGGATTTGGTTGTGGAATAGGCTTAGGGTTTTGATTGACATTGGATGGTAAAGCAGGTGGTTTTGCCCAATTTTTACGGAAAGATGATGAAGAGAAACGACCTCGATTAAATCTTCTAAAATTGGAATTGAATTGCTTAGATCCATAATTACCATTGGATTGGAATTGCTGTGGACGTCTGTCTCTACCTTGCAGCTTGTCTTCAATGTCGTGAGCTAGTGAAATTGCATCTTTAAGAGTAGTAGGCTTGAACATGTTAACTTCAGCATAGTAATGCTCAAGGAGTCCAGACATATACTTGCGCTTGTGTGTCGTTTCAGGTACATCTTCAAGCATGCGTAGCTGGAGTAGTACATTCCAAAAACGCTCTGTGTACTGAGGAATATGCTCAGGATCTCGTTGCTGAAGAAGATTCCATTGCTTTATAGCTTTCTCATGAAATTGTGGAGGAAGGAAATTCTGCATGAACTTCTTCTTGAAATTCTCCCAGGTAGTGGGACAATCTATACTCTTGCGTACCACAGTCCACCAAAGAGATGCTTTGTCCACTAAATGATTAGTGACACACTTGATTTTATCTTTTTTTGCATAGGTTTCCTCATGGAAATAGTCGTCAAACTGACTAATGAATGCAAGAACAGTTTTTCCTTCTCGTATGCCATTGAAAGTACGGAATTTAAAACTTCTTTTACTTATCTTTGATTCCTTGCAGATGGTTTGAGCTTCGAGAGTTGCGTCAATGGTACGTTGGATAATATCTTCAGCTTGAGGTTCTTCTTTGTCGGTAGACAATCTTTGTAAATTTGCCAATTGAACTTACAATGCTTGCCTAGCCCTTCATTCTTCATCCAATTGCATCATAATTAAATTCAGCTTTTGCTCCATCGTAGGTTCAGGTAGGTCACCTTCAGCCATTAAATCCTCCATATGTGGTTCCATCATCCTGCAAAACTCAAAAGACCTTTCTCACTCAAAATCAAGTTAGCGGGGTGAGCGTAGCTCAAGTTCGGGAATACAAGGCTTATATATTTTTGGGTGTAGCTTTCTCAAGCTTCGGAAAATCTGTGTTTTATCCTTCTTCAGATGCTGAAAATGCTTTAGCAAACCTGCATATGGGTAGAGTACCTTCCAATGAACAACATTGCAGTTCGGAGTTTCTGCGCAGGAACAACCCTTCTATGAGTTTTGGACAGAAGTCAGTTTTGACTCCAATTGACTTGTCTGACTTGCAGAGTACCAGACTAATGTGACTTGCAGAGTTTGTAAACTTACAGAACTTGCTTGGTTTGTCGGACTTGCAAAACTTTGACTTGTTAGAACTTGCTGAACTTGACTGGTTGTGTGTGACTTGAAGTTTGTGATGACTTGATTGATTAAGGAGCTTAAGTGATTAAGCTTGGAGCTTAATGGACAGCCAACGGCGAAAATCGTGGGGGGGGCTGTTTTTCAGCCAGCGGCACAAAAATCGGAGATATCTGGATACCTTGTGTGACGAATTGAAGCTTAAAGCTTCTCTTAAGCTTTCTAAGCTTTAAAGTTTAAAGCTTGGAAGGTATGTAAATTGTGACTTATCTCTCTGTTCTTCATGACTTGATGAAGAAGATGTAGGAGTGGTCCTCCGCCTCTGCAGATCGGTCCTTCGCAATCCGATGATGGAAACAGGGGTTCTTGATCGCCAGAAATCTACCTGTATCGACCGTTCGCGACGAGATTGACCGTAGAGCCCGATCGTTCGAGGAGCTCCGCCTTTGCACGAGATGGGTAGCGATTGGAAGCTCTTGATCTCAGCTTTGATCTGATACTACTGGTGCACAGATCGGATGTTGTACGCTCGCGCAGTGAATGTCGGAAGGTCCCCAAGAATAATAGAACTCTACTTTTTGAACAAATTACAAGGTAAAAAGCATGAATGACAAGAGCAAGAGACCAATTGGGTGCAATTTCCCCCCATGCCTTGTGTGAGCGCTCCACAAAGCATGTATTTTATGTATTATTCATCTTCAACCTCAAATAATAGCCCAAATTACAAAATAGCAAGCTTTTAGCTTTTGAGTTTGCTTTAACACAAAATAGGAATAAAGCTAATGGACGGTGCCCAAATAGTCTGACATGCCCAATACAATGTCCAAGTAAAAATAACATAATCGTGCGTCCATGTGCATACAAAATAATAATAAATAACCGACGCCTCAATAAATAGGAGTGACAAAATATAAGCGCCATGCCTAAGGTATGCGCCCATCAAAATATAATCCATAAATTGAATACTCGCTATCCTCCAATGCTTTCCTCCGCCACTGCTACTATCTCTACACATCAACTGAAGCATTCACAATCGTTAGTAAAATAATACAATTAAACCGACAAAAGTGAATACCTAGCAGTCTTCAGCTACATAAATAAATCAACTAGTTAGAAATAAATCCTAACCTTAATTTATTACGAGTGTGCACTCTAAACTCATAAACGTTTATTAATTTAATATGCATTTTGCGGAATCACCTGCTATGGAATCACCCATGTACACACTAAATTAATGAAATGCCCGAAAAGGACAGGCGTCCCCATCAACTTCTCACACAAAGAATCCACTTTGTGTATGAGCCCCGGTCATCAAAGTTTACGGAATCCACCGTAAAACCTCACGGAATCCACTGTGGTACGAAATCCACCGTGAAATATGCCTCCTGGCATCACATGTCTTATCTCGCTTAATTCCTTGTGGTTACATCTTACATTTAGTATACAAGCCTCAAAGTTCACTACACAAAGAAGTTTCACACATGCAATGGTGTGATCTAACCTATGTGCCTTGGTCCTAGGTGTGTGTGGACACGAGGTGCAATGTGAATGCTTAGGTGTGTGGGTTCAAGGATGGATGCATGGGTTAGTAAGTGTGTGTGTAATTTACTATGTGTCTAAGCATTTGTATATCCTAAGGTTTATATGGTGATGTTTGTACCTACTCTAATTACAATCAATGCAATGTGTGTGTCTAAGTGTATGGCCTATAAGGCAACTGCCAATGATTTGTGGTGATTTTAAATGTGTGGTTAGTGGATGGAAGTGTATGCTATAGGCATATGATGCAAATAATACAAGAGTGTGCTATGAGTAGTAAAAAGTCACTAATGTCTCTATGTGCAAGTGCATATGTGCACTTACATGTGCATATCCTAGATGTCATGCAAACTATATGCGACCATGTGCAAATGTATATAATTGTTGGTGTATATGCGTTTGTGCCTATCCTAAGCACATTGATGTGGGATGCCCTTACACGTGTGCGGCATGGAAATGAGGTACTTAATGACAAAGTGTTTCTATCGGGTGTGTTTAGTGTAGTAATGCACTAGGCGTAGTTGGTACACAAGTACATTACATGCGTGTGAATGAGTTCTATGTGGAAAGAGATCTTCTACTGATGTGTACAGGGATGCATGCGGACACATTGTGTGCGGTTGAACATGCACAGTGTGCAAAGAACACACATCGATGCAATGTGTGCAATCAGTTACATAGTGGTGAAATACATACACTGAGGTATGTGGATGTACACATGTGTGGTCGGATGTAGATGTAGATGTACGGATGCAGTATGGGTAAGGTGGATGCACTATGTGAGGTGTCGGATGTACATGGGTATAGAAGTGCACCTTAAGGTGATGGATGCAATATGGGTGTCTTAGGGTGTTTAGATGCACAATGCATGTGCGAGCCTCTTTTTCTCTCTCCTCTCTCCTGTAACGCTGGTGGAGATGTGGTAGTGGTGGCGACCTGTGGGCCTGGCGAGAGCTGGCTGCTGATGAATCGGCCAGCCAACAACGGGATGGGCGGATGTAGGAGCGCTGGTTGGCACGCAGAGCTGGCGGATGGGACCCTAGTGCCATCCGTAGTGGGGCATTAGAATGGAGCGGTAGACGACCGTAGTGGACAGGGCATGGTACGAGCCTGGCGAGGACGTGGCCGTGGAAGGGGCACAGGGACGACCGTAGGGGCGGCGGAGAGGAGAGTCAGGGTGGCGCACCGACTAGCAGCAAGGAGACACACGATGGTGTGACCCTTTTCTTCTCTTTCCTTTTCTTCTTCTTTTTCTTTCTTTTTTTTCCTTCCCTCCTACTTCTTCTCTTTCTCCTTTCTCTGTCTACTCCTCGCAAAGTAAAGATATTAATTAGAATCAATGCAACCACGTCTTGTTCTTCTAGCAAAATGCGAAGACACGTTAGAGTTAATGCCACACAATTACGAAAATGCAATCTTAACCATGGGCAAAACCATAAACTATCTCAACTAGTTTCATATATGTATATATGTATATATATATATATATATATATAATTTATAAATAAATGAAACAAAACAAAAGAAGTGAAAATAGATGTTTCTAGCTAATGATAACTTGCAATCTTCTTACCATTTATTTCTTCATTGTGAATGCAAAATCCTAACTAAGCACTTGTGTTTCACAGTTGGCACTTTTTCACCCCTCCTATTCTGCACGTGCAATACACGAATGATTACACGGTTGATATGTCCTAGGTCCCAAGAACGAATCCAAAATGTTGTGCTACACGAGCTCAACATAGCAGGATGTTGAACGCATTCTTATTCCTTCAAGAGCTTTGACACATGAGAATCAATGACTACTTCTCACATAGTCTCTCTCACACAAATGCAAGCATTCATTTGTAGTGAGTGACATGAACTCTTTCAATCCTATCAAGGATGTGCCTTGTACACTTCTCAATCCAAGTGAGTGCTCCTTTGACTCTCAACCCTCCGCGACCTCGACATGCAAAAGAGACGTATGGAAATGACAAGAGAGAGTGCTTGGAGAAGAGATTAGTAGAGCTTCACTACCTTGGTCCCTCACCCTTGCTCTCTCACTCTCTTACTCTCAATCTCTCACTCTCACCTTCACTCACTCTCTCACAATGAAAGTAGAAAGGTAAGTGCACACGGTTTACACACATATGAATAGCTTGTTCTATTCATTCTCATTCCTTTTATATATGATTTTTAGGGTACTAAGGTTTTTCCTTTCCTCTCGGACATCTAGCCCACTTTTGAGCCTCAAGGCCTGTCATCTCTTATTGTTGCCACACATCGTGGCACCTACACGAGAGGATGAGTGCCTTCAATGGTTCTCCCTTGTGTGCACATTTATGGGATAAGCACCTTGACTTGTTTTCCATCAGCATAGGGCATGTTTCTAAGAGCGAATTACTTTTCGTCTTAGGTAGAAGGTCAATGGGGATGCCTATCCTTTCTGGGCTCCACAATATTTATATCTCAAGTAATAATTTCTACGTGATTTGATTATTTAATGAAATTCTAATAATTATTTTATTTATTATGGTTACTTATATTTATTCAAGTTATTATTTTTCTAACATGATTTTCACATTTTTTGGCACCAGTATAGCTGATGTGTAGAGCAAGATGAATTGGATACACACGAAAATAATAGTTTGTACCATAGACTTCTTCATTGAATAATTTGAATAGACATGCTACTATTTACTCTAAGGCATACATACACTCTCCTTGTAAATATTTATTAATATATGAGATTTTATGAGATACATTGAAGATATTCTAGAAATATTTTATGGCTCTCACTAGTTGTGACTTCTGCAACTGAGTACAACCATTTATTTAGTAAGCTCAAACTCGTTTATGAAAAGAGTGATTTTAAAGATCTCTCTTTGGGCAAATAAAGATTCATTTTAATTCTACTTTGCTCTTCTTTAAGTCTATTTTGACTTCTATAAGTCATGCTTTCATTTTTATGAGTAAAAGAGAGCGAGGGAGGGAAAGCTTCTTCTATACACTGCAAATAAGCATTGTATTTGATCTGTGCAATAGTGGTATCACAGCCCAACCTATATCTGGGGCTTCCAATCACTTACGGGAAGTTGAGCTCTTTGAAGCAAACAAGCTATACGATCCACGATCTCAACTTGAAGATTGACAATAACTTTCAGCTTCCATGAGAAATAATATGGGTAACAACTCTCGTTTTTTTTTTGTGCCTCTACCTTTTAATTTGTAGATTTTTTTTCCTAATCATTGACTTTAGATGAGAAATTTTTATAATAATGTAGGCCATCCTACTTCAAATTCTAATGCCAATATTTTTACTCTACCTTATAATTTGCCTAACTAATTCCAAGAATATAATTTGTTATAAATGTAATCACTCTAGTTACATTGCGAGTCATTGTTCAATGGGTAATATTCATGATTGGAAAAAGCCTACTGCACATTTAAATTATCATGGAGCTAACATAGCAACTCAAGATCTTTATACATCATGGTCTACCAAACATTATTGTATCTGATCGTGATCCCTATTTTTGCAATAATTTTTGAATAATTCTATTCTCTAACCTTGGTATGTTTATGATATTATCTCAAAGATGTAAAGATTACAAGGTTTGAGATGTATGCATTCTTATATTGTGGTATGCTTACATTAACCTCTTGCAACTCTAGTTTGGCCTATCCATCCATGTCACATATCTCTACTATTATGACACTAGAATGTGGATCTAAGCCCTTATAATTTTATTTGATAGGTAAGACAAAGAAGAATATTTCTTTTTAGTGGAAAAATCATAAATTCTAACTTTGGTCTCTAGTAAACAAACATATCAAACTAGATATTATATGTATGCACATTGAAAATACAAAAGCAAGATTTCTATAAGATTTTTTTCCCTCTTCATAGGATCAATCTTCTATAAATACCATCAATACTATGCATGAATTTTTGCATAAATGCTATAAAGCTTTCTCATTGAGATCTCTATTTAATAGAGCTTGAACATTTTGGCTCATTAGTTTTCAACTTGGCATTGTAGGGCAGAGACTTTCGACTCTCTCTTTTAGGCAAAGCTTGGCCATATGCTTAAGCTTAAAGAAACCCTCTTGACATTTTGCTTGAGATAGAGCTTTGTCATGTCCTTAGGCTTGTATTAATTAAATCCTTGCGACTTTCTTTAGAAAAAGCTTCATCTGAGTATGCAAGAAAAGCTTTGTCATGTCCTTAGGCTTGTATTAATTAAATCCTTGAGACTTGCTTTAGAAAAAGCTTCATCTGAGTATGCAATCAAACTTCTCTTTATGAGATCTCTTTGAAATAGATGGACTAGATAGTTTCAATTCTCTATTTGAGATCTCCTTGAGGTAGAGCCTAGCCATCCATATTAGTCTCGCTTTGAGATATTTCTGAGGTAAAGCTTTGCCCTATGGGTAAGTGCGCAAGCCTTTTTCTTTGAGGAAAAGCTTGGCCATGTGCAAAATCTTAATCTCATATCTTGGTCATGGGCTCAAGCTTATATAAATCCTTGCTTTTTTTCTCTTTGAGGAAGAGCTTGGCCATGTGCTAAACATTAATATTTTTGGGACAAAGCTTACTCATGTTCTAAATATTATCTCAATGCTTCTTTTGAGATACAACAAAAATATTACACTCATTATCAATGTGTATAGGAGTGCATGAAGGAATTTGAGATACAACTAGAAATCCTAGGACATACTTGATGCATGCCCCTTAGTCTGGTCAATTATACACATTCCCAAAGGTAGAATCATTGTTTTGAAATATCTATCCAAGAAAAAATCACCCTCCATTTCAATACTTGCCATGCATATTTACAATTTGAGATCTTGATTTGGCTACTTGATTGCCACTGCTTGATCTGCCAACCACTTGACATATACTTTTGGATTGAAAGGAAACTTAACATTTTATATTCCAACTTGATTGTTCGATTTGATCCACTCAATGCACATTTCTTTACAATTGATTATCTATACTCCATTAAGGAAATTATGTTCATTTAAAATGGGCTACAAAAGCCTATCTACCTTGATCAATGGTAGTGCGATAAGATAAAGTAGAGAATATACGAAAACCTTGATAGATGGAGGTAGCACAAGGAGGTAACACGTATATGGTGTGGCTTCTTTGTCATTGCATCTTGGGAGGATTTGTTGGGCCTTCTTTAAGGAAAAAATTGTGAGTATATTTGTCCAACTTATTTCTATTCTAGATTTTAATTTTATATTCTATTTATATTATCTATCCATTTTCTCTAATAATTTTTGTGTGTCTACTCTTTCTCTAGTATGGGTAAATTAGACATTCGGGGAGGACATTAAAGGAGTATGTAACATGCCATGGGATTATGTTACTCATGGTCAGGCTATGGGCATGGGAAGGAGATAGAGTTTTTGTACACTAAGATAGTTGAATTTTATATTCTCTTCAATATTTCAATAAAGGTGAAGGAGGAGTGGAAGTAAGAGAGAAGTAAGAGTTATGCATATCCAAGAAAAGAAGAGAGAGACTAGTGTGTGGGAACTCCAATAGTCATAATGTTTGACCTACCTTTTCTTATTTTATTGTCATGTAAAGAATAAATAATACATTGATAGTGATGGAAAGTTGCCACTTGTAGTGTATAACTACAAAGTGATAAGTACAAAGTAATAAGTAATAATACATTGATAGTGATGGGAAGTTGCCAATTATAGTGCATAACTACAAAGTAATAAGTACAAGTAAATGTAGGTGACTAGGCACATGTGTCCTTTAACCCCTTACAACCTCCCACTTTAAGAGAAATATGCATGAGCGTTGAGAAAACAAGAAAAAGTGAGAAATTACAAAGTGTACATATAATTACAACAAGAAAAGGAATATATGCAATCTCATTTTATGTCCATCATCATCCTAAGCAAGGCATAACATTGTACTTAGAGACTTTAGGTGAGAAGATCTCTCGGGGATACACTTTATTAAACATGTAGCATACTACATGAGTTCAAAAGAAAGGGTATTTTATTTAGTAAAATTTATAAGATTATGTTTATATAAGGGTTATATAAATTATAATTTTATTTTTTAAAATTTTTATCAAAGTAAAAAGAGTCATTTTATGGCCTTATAGCATGTAAATAAATTATATTTTTTAATAGCATTTGAATGTATGTTATATAGATGATTTCTTACAAGTAAACCCCTCAAGACATATCTACAAGACTCTCCTCAATGAAGATCTTGATAAGCTTTATTTGTGTCTCCTCAACTACCTCTTTATTGAAGTGATAACAAAGATCTTTCATGCAAAGAACTTTGCACTCTATCAGTCTGAATGCAATGTAGAAATCATAGGTATACCAAGGTGTGACAACCTAACCATAGGGTCACTTGACAAACCTTAGTGGATGCAATGAACTTAGCTTGGGTAGTAGACAAGTGTAACATTCCTAATTTCTAAGCACGTGTTCTTTGCATGAACCTCCTCTTAATAGGAGGTCATAAGGATAATCAAATTGAAATTATGGATTTAAAAAAAAATTATTCCCTCCTTCCCCAAGCCGACTGTCGTGCTAGGGGAGAGGGAGGGAAAGCGGCATGAATAAGCATCCCTATTGGATGCAATGGAGGGGGCAAGGGCATGTAGGATGTCACATGGGGACGTGAAGGTCCCCTCCCTCAACTATAAATGCCATGGGAGGAGCCGTCGGGAGGTGGACACTGTCGTTGAGAGAGAGGCTGATACACTGATGCTACCGTAGTGGTGAAGGGAAGCTGTGAGATAGAGGAGGAGCCGTCACGCTGCATCGAGAGGGGAAGGAGGAAGGGTAGGGACTGCCTAATTGCTGCCGTGAGCTGGGATTCTGAGCCGTCACTTCCGTCGAGAGTGGAAGGAGGAGCCGAGATATTGCTGAAGCTGCAGTTGTGAGAGAGAGGAGTTGACGTCGCTGCAGTTCGCCCTGCCGCCATCTAACCGCCAGCTGCTGCCATACTCCTTCCACGTGCCCTTTTGGAAGCTTCTTAAAGCTTCAAAGGGGGCTTTCATAAGCCCCCTTTCATATTACACCCCCCCTCCCCCCGGAATCCAAAGCCCTATTGGGGTCCTCATACTCCCCTTTTCCCCCCTTCTTTTGTCCACCGTGGGCATTTTTTCCCCTTCCCGGGAATTAAACCCCATTCCCGTGGGTTTCTTCCCCCCCTCGAAAATATCTTTTTTTAAGGTCCTTATACCCCTTTGCCCCCTTTTTCCAATCTCCTAAAGTCCATTTAGCACCCTCATTTCCGTGGAATCCTATCCGAGGCCTTTAAAAAGCTTCGTCAAGCCTTTTTCCCTCTTGGATTTTCTACAATCTCCCAATTAGTTCAAGTGATAAACCCCTTCCTGTGTAGACAATTTGCACCCCGGAGCTTCTACGAAAGGAAGGAGAAATTAATAAGTTCCATTTCTAAGGTTCGATTTTGTGGAATCACAAAGGGAGTTCGCGTTTGAAGAAGATCGGCCAACATTATAAATGTGCGTCCAAGGCGGAAAGTCCGAATTCGCGATGGCTCCTAAGAAAGCACAAGGTGCAGCTCTGCAGGAGGATCATCTCCTAACATCCATGTGGACATTTCACCACAAGTCCAGGTTTTTCTTCCTAATTTGATTTACATCGTTATAATTCAATCATGCATGGATCATTTTTGGAGATAAGATGCATTTTTCGATTTAAATACTTTGACTAATTTAAAAGAAATAGCTCACGATGGAAGAATTCAGTCATTAGTATTTTCAATAAAATGAACAAAATAAAGTAAGCATAAGATTTGTATGCATTTCTAGCAAGTGGTTTTTATGCATTCCAAAGAAATGAAATTAGATTAATTAATGTCCATTTTTGCAAAACGGAATTATGATAGTACACTCTGATTAACCATGGAAGAAATAAACAGCATATCGCATTATTGAACATCTTTTTTGAAAGGATTCTTAAAGAAAGTTATTAGCAACCGTAGGAAATTGCTAGGGCTGCATGAAGAAGATTTAACTCTAGGCAAGTGGCCTAAAAACTCAAATCAACGAAAGGTTGTGTAAGTTCTACATACGACAAATTCATTCAGAAATGAAAGTAGAAAAAGGCTGCATGTTTAAACATAAAATCCTAAAGCCTAGTAGCATGAATCTTGTTTGCATGTTATAGGATGATCAATTGGAATTATGCTATAACTTAACCTATGCTTTGATCTTAACGTAAAAAGTTAGGGTTTGCAAATTAACTTATATGTAGACAATGAATCATGTTCAAGACGAGACAAGTTAAATTGGATTAAACCTAAACACCTAGAACTGCGAGGTACTTGTTTAGGAAGGGTTAATTCAATGCAACGTATCCCAAAGAGCTAACTAGGATTTAACACGTTGAGGACATTACCTAGTCGCTCGTATTACCAAAGCTGAAACTCCTATACCCTAAAGGCTTGCCCACATTCATGGAATGTAGGGACATTGGAGCATACTTGCGAGAAGTGATCTAGGGTTTTTCCTAAGAATCTCTCGCTAAAAAGATGAAACTCGAAACCCTAGGACCGACAATGTCGGCTTAATGCAACCCGGAACGGATTGTTATATCTAATCATGATACCGTGATTAGAAGACTCCATTGATGGGTAGAATAGTCCCATAGTTGATGCGACACTTGTGCAACAAGTTGCAGAGTCGCATGATCTTGTGATTTGATCACAAGGGAATGGCCAATTCCTCGGAATGAGATTGGCAGATTCTTACACAAGTTTATCTTGCAAGAGGATGAATAATTGTCTTGATATAGTACCTTTCTTAGGTAAAGTGACCAAGATACGGGGATTAGATATTTGCTTGGAAGCAAAAGAGCAATCAATAAATTGGAATAATATATGAACTTAAGGTATCGACTAAGTCGGGTTAATAGGGTATGGCCCTAACCTAGGATATAGGGTTAACAAATAAAACCTCGGGGATCTTGCCAAGTCGCAATTGATTCCGAATCAAGTGCTGGATGCATTCAAAAAGAAGGATTCACTCGTTAGCAGTTGGCCAAATAACGACCAATGAAAATGATTGTGCTTGTGACACCTTTAAGAGCACTGTTTTGCTTTGTTTGCTCAAAGAATTAAAGGATGAAAAGATATCTAATGCTTCAGGTTGAAGGCCTGAAGGGAGAGGCAGCTTCAGTTACCCCCGACTGCCTGCCTAACCCTAACCAAGGGGGTTGTTAAACCGCACCAGGAAGGTGGACTGAACCCGTCGCGAGAGGTCTCTCTGTTGAGTGCTACTTGGAGTAGGAGGACGCTTGAGTGCTAGGGGGGGCTCTGGCCGTAAATCCCTCACCTTCCGAGCCCTCCACAAGAGGCCAACATGACTCGGGATTGGATCTCGAGGCCCATATACTAGTCTACGGGTGGAATCTTGGATTGGTAATCCCTGTGGATTGCTGGATATCCTTCGGGCGGATTATGGATAAGACTATAGGCTAGACTTTATGTATTTCAAAGATAAATATGATAACCTGTTGAAAAGGAACTTGTTTGACATTGCTTTTCTATGTCAAGTGCTATGATTACGTGAAGGAACCAGTGCCTAACGTGCTAATTAAGGAAGTTGATTGATACATGTCTAACTAAATGTGTTAGGTAATTAAATAACTAAACAACCTGAGGAAAGTGCGGAGGATGTGGCCATGGGTCCGTCCTACGGATGGGTGGTCCTGGTTGTGTATAATGAGTCACAACTACCACTACAAATGCTATGCCAAGTGTAATGGATATCATGGCATACATCATACTACCCATCATCAAGGATGCATATAGGATCTTGGCCATCTTTGTCCTCGCATCATCTCACTAGGGAAAATATTTTTGATGATTAATCTTCACATCATTACAAGGGTACACACATATAGCGACGCTAAGTTGCGACATTTTTTTTTCGGCATCGGTATTAGCACCAGTATCTGCGTCTTTAAAAATGTCGTGATTTGTATCGGTATTTATTGATTCAAATACCAACGTTTTTAAAGACGCTAATACCGATGACTTACCACGGCAAAATTTCACTGAAACCCGAACATTTGTTTCATTTGAGAGCGCGAAGGCAGAGAGAAAGAAAGGATTGTGAGTAAGAGAGGGAGGTGAGCAAGGAAGCAAGCCGTGAGCCGCACATGAGGAGAGGAGCGTCGCTCGCATGAAGAGGTCGTGGAGGAAGAAGAGAGCACGATGGTATGCTCTGTTTTGGTTTCTTTACAATCTTTGTTTTGCTTTGCAACGTAGGTTAGAAAGTTTTGGTTTGTCTTCGATCTTTGTGTTTCTTTGTGTTGCTTTGCAATGTAGGTTAGGAAGTATTGAAAGAGAGAGAAATGGAAGCGAGTGTTTTCAAAAAATTTCTTGTACATGATCGAATCATTGCTTCCGACGGACTCGGAATCCCAAGATCCTTTAATTGCGAAGGCTGCCATTCCATTGTATGATGGGAGTCGGGTATCCCGTTTGAAGACACTTCTTGCATTGTTGAGTATACAAACAAAGTATGGATGGAACGATGCGAGTGTGACAGAGCTATTTAGGTATATTATGATGTGTATGATTCTTTATTGAAAGCCATTAAAATGTGCTATATAGCACTCTACTAACGTGCTTCATTGCAATTTGTAGAACGTTGAAATCTTATATTTTTCCTATCCAAAACACGATGCCTGAGTCTCGTGACGATGCAAGACAAGTGCTGCGAAAGCTAGGCATGGATTATAATTGTATTCATGCTTGCCCCAATGATTGTGTTCTCTTTCGAGGAGAGTTTGAATTGTTGGCCACATGTCCCAAGTGCGGTGCGGATAGGTATCGAAATGACTTGCAAAGACAGATTGTTCCGCATAAGGTTTTGAGGCACTTTCCGCTGATACTACGTGTTCGTCACATTTTTCGGACCAAGAGTTTTGCAAATTTGACTACATGGAATGCGGAAAATCGATCCACTGATGGTGTACAGCGTACACCACCTGACTCAGAAGAACGACATCACATTGACGAGACTTTCCCTGACTTTGCAAAGGAGGCGAGGAATCTACGATTCGGTCTTGCCATGGATGGGGTAAATCCTTTTGGTTTACGTTCCACCTCCTATAGTGTATGGCCCGTGGTCCTTGTTAACTACAATATACCGCCATGGATTTCCACCAAGAAAGGACACCTTTTGCTCAGCTTGCTTGTGCCTGGACGATACAAAGTCAAGAATATGGATGTCTACCTCTCTCCACTGATTGATGAGCTAAAGGAGTTGTGGGAGGGAATTGTAGTGGAGGACATGAGCAAACATATTGGTAGGCAATCCGCAACTATAAGGGAAATTCTCATGTGGATCATGCATGACTTTCTAGGTTATGGAGAATGCTCTGGTAAAGCGTGTTTTCTTATTTTTCTAGTTTTCTTTGAGCGATGTTGGTATTATGACATGCCTCATTGTACATGTGTGTTCTGCAGGGCTAGTCACATCAGGTTACCATGCATGTCCTCTATGTGGACCAAGGTTGGATTCTCGTATGTCAAAATCTATAAAGAAGATGGTATTTGAGGGACATCGGGATTTTTTGCCAGAGGGTCATGTCATGAGAGAAGGATTTCTTGGTTGCCCTCCTGCGAGAATGAACGCATTGAGCTGGTTTGATAGCAGGATGCTGGACCAAGACTCGCTTCCCAGTGGAATGCGACGCTTCTCAATTTTCTATGAGCTGACTTATTGGAAAAAACTGAAGATTAACCACCTTTTAGATCCCATGCACATTTTTAAGAATGTGGGTAGGTTGCTATGGGACCACCTCACTGGGCAGGGAGACACACTAGGAGCGAGGATGGATTTGAAAGCAGTGGGAAAGATGGAACCATATTGGCCTGTAAGTGGTATCGACGCTCGAGTGCAATTGCCGCGCGCTCCTTGGGTTTTTTCTGGCAATGAAGTGCGACGAGTAAAGGAAAACATCAAGTCCTTTCGCACGCCGACTGGCCTAATGTATTCTCTCAAGACAGCATTCACAAAGGATGACCAATTGACATGACTCAAATCCCATGATTGGCATAAGATGTGTCAGGTATGTACGATATGAGGCTACGTATGGCATGATTCTGCATATTAGATTTCACAATCTCCGTTTGTTTATACACAATGTTAAGATCATGGTTTTCACAGTTCGAATTACCGATCGCAATCGCGGGGTCTCTGACATGGGAGGTACGGACAACCATTTACAAATTGTCCGAGTTGGTTCAGTTTGTCTCCCAAAAAGAGATTCACACATCATCGATTGAATCCGTGAAATGCATGGCAGTAGAGACTGCTTGTCTTTTGGAGAAGTATCTTCCCACTAGTATGCTCACGATACAAACCCATCTTCTAGTGCATATTGTAGATGAATTGCAGGTTGCAGGTCCAGTCCATACTCGATGGATGTTTTTCCTTGAATGGTTCATGAAGACCTTAAAGGGTTTTGTGCGACAACGGGCTCGTCATGAGGGTAGCATGCTGAAGGTTGGTTAGTGTCGGAGGCCTTGGTGTCCACTAGATGGCTACATGAGGCCCTAACCAAAGCATCTCAAGATGGAGAAACAGTTACTGAAGAAGAGTGGGACTTCTCACGTGGATGCAATCCCAAGGTATGGATGCAATCCCAAGGTATGCAATCCCAAGAAATTACAATCTATACTACAAATTGCAACTAATATACTTGTTCTTCTCCCAGTATAAGATCCGTAGTGTAGCATGGTCACGTGGACGGCATTTCAGAGTAGAGCACATCGACAAGTTACGCTCGACAATAGACTGTGGAGTGATGGCAATGTTTGAGCAGGAAAGCCGATGACGTGCCACAGATCCAAACCGTGTAGTTGCAGAGATGGAGTATTTTGGATGTTTACAGAGTATCCTTGCAGTGGACTATCGAAGTTTCTCCGTTACCATATTTGATGTGCAATGGTTCAAGGTTACTCTCGAAGGAGCAGGTGCAACTATTCGGCAAGGGCCGAGTGGCTTTGTTGAGATTGACTCAATGAAGAAGTGGACTGATTTGAGTGATACATTTGTTTTGCCAAATCACTGTGAACAGGTAAGCGTCCCTACTACTTGATGTGCTTTAGCAATCTCAAAGTGGACTTTTATACTAATCGTAATATGGATCAGGTCGTTTTTTTCCCTAATCTGCAACAACCTCAATGGTGGTATGTCATTCCCATGACATCTAGGAGTATCCCAGTGTTTGCCAGAACCCTCGTACCGATCGTAGAAGAGACACCTTTAATAGCGGCAATGACAGAAGGCATACAAGAAACTAGGATGAAATGCCTGGACGACCAAGACATCTCACCTATGGAGAGAGAGGAGATAGAGGATGGGTTTTTTGAAAATGAAGCAGAGTCCTCATTTTGTGGAGAATTTTGTATAGACCTTTCGGTGTATACTGAGCTATGTCAAGATGAGATTGTGGAACCCTAAACAAATGTGACTCGATCAAAACGTTCCTCCCACTACATCATGTCCACTTTTTGCAAATTGGTAAGGACAGTTTGTATGTTTTTGGAGTATCGTATTTTGTATTATCTAATTTTTTTTATTATTTTAAAATGAAGTCTTGCAAATTAAGTCTTAGTTTTATTATGTCTTGCAATTCATTATCAAATTGACTTATTTTTCCTTGTATGTGCAGGTTTAGGATTTGGGCACGGACGGCAGGATGAGCTGGGATTTCACAGATGATGACATCCACACGGTGCTAGCACGTTTCTCACCAGAACAGCTAGCACGGGTCAGAGATAGAGCCGATGCACAGCTTTCCCGTTCCACCTCAGCACGATTGGCAAACTCTAGATGGTCCAATGCGTCGGTCTCCAGTAGACATAGTCGCAGGTCTTGCTTTGCTTCAGAGTCACGTGGTCGAGGAGGAGGTAGCTCCTATTGTGGGGACGCGGATGCAGTCTCCCCACTCGCACTGCCACCAGGGAGTCAACACCGTCTTTCACTGGCGGTGGCGGGCAGACATCTACTGCTCCCACTCCTTCAGGCACCCCACCGATCACTCCCACTCCTTCACGCACCCCACCGATCACTCCCAGGGCCGACAAGAAGTACACAAAACCCACTCCTCCATGTATGTATTTTCGCATGAAGATTTTCGCAGTAGCACTTATCAATTCAAATTGTGTTTGACACATTTATATTAATGCCCTGAAAGTACCCGTTTGCAAAATCTTGCAAGTTACTCGTATCTCATAGATAAGGCCTCTGGTCATTTATATATGAATGATGATGGAAAAGCTGTCATCTCTAGGATGCATGAGTTGTGCCAACAAGTGTTTCGGCAACATTACAGACAAGTGGAAGGAGATCCCAGATGCCAGCAAGGAGTACATAAATCGATACATTGTATTGAGAGTTTCCTCAACCCTCTAGCAATGATAGATTTTTGAGAGGGTGGATGATGACGTGTATGCGTGACTATCAGTCGCATAGGCAGTCTGCTGCATGCGAAGCAGTCAAGCAGCGCAAATCGAAGCCAGAGTGGCTGGATACAGAGGACTGGAGTAATCTCCATTATGAGGCGATATCCACTCCAAACAAGTGGAAGCAACAGAAGGACGCAGCAAAGGCGTGCTTGGACGCATGATTGGTGCATCACCTTGGTAGTGGCGGCCACGCAACATTCGTGGCAGATTTTGTAATTATTAATAGGGTACTCTAATTTAATGACATCCATGTTGATGTATGTATTTTGAACATGAATCTCAAGTATCTTTTTTTTCAATGTTTGTGTGCCACAGCAAGGTTTTACGAATCGCGACCTGACTGCATTAGAGGTGACATATGGGGAGAAGCATGGTTTGAGTGCCCTGATCGAGAAGCTCTATGCTCGTGGAGGACCAGTAAGTAGTAATAAATATCATTCCTAATTTGAGAAATCTGTCATTATATGTCAGTTTTTATTTGGTACTCACAATTATATATGCATTTGCTGTTGCAGACTCCCTTCAATATGCCAGTATAGCGATACGAGTTTTCTGATGCGGATGAGTCGTAGAGAGTAGATTAGGCTACATAGGATTACTCCCCATCTTGTATTATGTATGGCATTATGGCCTCTATCCTCCATATGTAATAGCAAAGTATATATGATTTGGACTTCTATCTTGTAGCATGACTCCATATTTGCTTTGTCGCAGTAGCACTTCTCAATTTAAGTTCTGTTACTTTCTTTATCAATGCAGTGCACATTTCTGTTAATTAATGTCATGAAAGTACTTGTTTGCAAAGTTTTGTAATTATTTGGGATCGATTGTCTAACTTCTTTGACAGCAGGAATTGTCTCTTAGCCCTATGTGGCTCTAACTGTGGCAGGGCTGCATCTGCAGCTCTGCCACAAAAAAATTTTATTCTTTGTAACCGTTGGTATCAATGTCGGAAAAGTATTCTGCAATCGTTGATATTAGCGTTTGAAATTTACTGTAACCGTCGCTATTTTCGTCGGTATTAGTGTATACCGACGGTTTTCTAGCGACGCTAATATTCGACGATGGGGACATTTTTTATATATAAAGAAAACGTCGTTATAGCATGTATATGTTGTAGTGCATGAGAAAGTAATGTGGAGCTAATAGACCTACCACCCTACATCATATGGAGCCACTCAAGGACTTCATGAATGTACTCCTTCTGTGATAAGTAGAGCAGTCCATTAAAGTGATTGAGTGTGTAATGCACATAGCAAATATATGAGAGGCATAGCCTATGTCCTTTATCTCAAAGCTCTTCTTGAGCTAAGTTTTCAAAGCATCCACATCATCATGAGCACTGCTAGTAATCACCATGTCATCAATATATAACATAAAAATGCCAAGGTTATTATCATGTTTTGTATAAAGACATGAGTCCATATCTTTACAAGAATAACCTTGTCTATCCATAAATGCATCAAACTTATGATACCATTTCTAGTGTATATGCTTAAGTCCATAAATACTCTTCCTCAAGTTATACGTTAAGTGTTTCCTGCCCTTCTCCTTGAATCCCTTAGGTTGCTATATATAAATATTCACGTATAAGTCTCCATGAAGGAAAGTTGTTTTTACATCCATCTCGTATAAATCTAGGTCCAACTACACAGCCAAGGCCAATATCGCATGTAGGGTAATCATCTTGACTGTATGAGATAAAATCTCATCAAAATCAACTCCCACCCCTTGCTTAAAACCCTAAGTAACCAATCTCATCCTATATACTAGTTGAGAGAGATCAAGGGTACTCGTCAACTTGTACAGCCACTTTCATAGAAATGGATGTTTTTCATTGGAAAAAGGAACCAAATTTCATATATAAATTTTTTGTAGTGAGTCATACTTAGGCTACATGGATCTCTTCCAAGAGTGACTAACATCTTTGTGGATAGCCCCATAAGTGACAGGCTTACTAGAATATATCAATGAAGGGCTGCAAACTTCAGTTTGGCATTTTCGGGCCTTGGATAAAGGGAAAAGTACATCTCCAATTTGTCAAACCAAGGATTCTCTCCTTTGAAATTTGAGATTACAATTTTCTCTCTATACTTTCTTGAATATTTAGGTGGCTGCCCATTATGGTGTTGTTGTCCATAATGGTGTTGCTGTCCAAAAGAGTTACCGAATGAGCCTTGCCTAGGGAATTCATTATTCCAAGTTCATTGTGCATTTCGGGTTTGCTATCCATACTGCATACCATAACCTTGTGGATGGAAATAATGTCCTTGAGGCTGAAAATGAGTGTTGCCCATATTGGAACGATGTCCATGCATAGGAGTATTAAGTGATGGTTGCTGCCCACTGTTTTGTTGAGGCTGAACTTGAGTATGAGAATTGTGTTGTTGCTATCCATAGGAGTTTGGGGCTGAATTCACATGCCCTTGTTCATGCCCACCAATATTTGGTTGAGGAAAGAATTGTTTATAAAATGGATTACAACCGTGGATGTCCTCTTCATGCCTAGAGCTTTCTTGAACCCTGTCATGTAGATCTTCCCCATGTGGCTGAGAATAGGCCTTTGATTGATGGGGCTGAGACGGAAATGAAGTAGGCTGAATAAAGTCTTTAGCCTTTGATAATTCCCCCATCCCAAATTGTCCTACCACCTTTGGAGTAGAGGGTTTGGGTTGCTCTTTAGCCAAAGGAGGATTTGGAACATTAGGACCAACTGTATGCAACATCTTTTCACTAAAGATAGCCACTAACTTGTCAATACCCATCCTCATACCATCAAGACCTGATTCCATGTCTTTAATATCATTTGAGAGTTGTTGTAGACTGTTAGAGTTCATGGAAGCATGGGACATCTCAACTCCATTTATTGGTTGATTGACAGGAGAATGAGTGGAGCTTATATCAACCTCTTCATTCTCATAATGCATGCATTATATAGCTTCTTGAGGGACCTCATGCTCATGTTCATGTTCATGTTGGTATTCTCTTAGCTCTTCATTGATGGTCTCCAAAATAGGATCCCTTTTCTTATTTCTTGCCATGAGTAACTTCCTGTCCTGTATATACAGCATAAGAAAAACACAAATATCTTGAGTTCTAGTGCTCCGAATAACAAACTCTTTGGCTTTGCTTGAAGCTTGAGAAGTCCCCTTTCTAACGACCTATCAAGTGTTGAAAGTAGTTGAATACATAAAATTCTATAAACAGTTTACTGTAGCTGTCTTGAAATTCCTACAACATCTGCCAATATTGAAAATAACCTCCAATTAACAAATGCCAACAATAGCATTCATAACGCTTAGCATAACTGTGTCCACATTTGCCACTTGCATTGCATTATGTTGCCATACATTTGCTTTTGCATCATGTAATCCCATGCCAAATATACCATGCTGAAGGCTGAATTCTTGTTTCCTTGAGTGGTACCTGCACTTGAACTTCAATGCGTGGGATCTGAGACTTCAGGGGTGTGAAAATTTCCCTCTCAAGTCGGTTTGTGCTCCCCTTCAGGTCCTTGTCAGTAGGGGAAGGTCACCTCGACATCCACTTTTCCTCATGGGTATATACATGTCAGTTCAATGCTAGGCTCTAAAAATCAACATGAAATGCATGGAATGAAAATAATTTTATTGCCCTTTTATGATATGCAAGAACTCGAATGAAATAGGCTTAAATTTAAATGGGGATAGGTAAGGGATAACCTCAATAGTGACTCACTACTTAACACTTCTTATTCCACTTCCATTGGGTAAAACTTCACTCATGACAATGAAACAAAAAGAAAAACAATTTAATATCAGGGTTAGGTAAATGAAATGAGAATTTGAGGCACTTGGAAGTGATTATTTCAGTGAATGAGAGTGATTGTGCAATGATCAATCACTAAGATAGCTCTATGGAATTCCCTTGAAACGCATTTGATAGAATGGATGGGATTCTTTATCATTTTAATCCCTCTTTCATCAATCGTACTTAGCTCAACAAGAGGATTTAAAGAGAGATTAAAAGATGATTAGATTACCTCTTAAGCTTTAAGGAGAAGAGTGTTGTTGTTGATGAAGGAATCTCCCACAATTAGAACTTGACTTCAACTTCAAATCCATCCAAGAATTTCCAAATCTCAAGAATGCTCCATAAAGAAATAGGCCTCAGGTTCATTGAGTTTCATGGTTGCTCCAATAGTGTCTAGATTCCAAAATTTGAAGAGAGAAGCCAAAATTTCAGTGACATTGAAGGTACATGCTGTCCATTACCTTCCCTTGATCAATTTTGGATCAAAACTCTCCAATGTTGGATCAATGTTGATGAAGACTTGAGGGCAAATGCTTGATAACACCCAGATAAGTCTTCTTGCATAGATGATGACCCATGGTTGTCACAAGAGGAAGAAGAGCAATAAAACTTGGTCTTTAATCCAATCCGCTTCAATGAATGTTGAAGAAGATACAATTTCTTGAAGAGAACTCTAATCTTGAAGATCCTTCGAGATCCACAAGTGATCATAACTTCATGAAGCTTCAATGGCCAGCCTTCCAATAGTGGAAATGACTTCAATAATTGAAGAAAAACCCTGACATTGAAGCACTTATCAATGCCTATGTTGTCCACAGTCTTCTATCTTCAAGAAGATGACCAACCTTGCCAATGTTGGTCTAATAATGTGTAATGTTTCTTGCCATGAGTAATAGGATGCTTCAGGAGTTTCCAAAGATTAAAAGCCCCATAAAATGAATTATTAAATCTCAAAATTTTCACTGCTGCAAATGACTATCATGTCTAGGTTTTCAGGAAGAAGATGAGAGCTCAAAATGGACAAAATCTTGGCATAGATTGGAAGGGACTTTATGTGAAACTTGTAAGGGCCTTAGACAATCTCTAAAGATCTTCATACCAAGAATTTCATCATATATGGTAGGAGTGGGTCTTTAGGTGCAAAGTACGTAGAATCATCTTGCCTTACTGCTGCTGAAGAAAAATGATATCAATCATGGTTAAAATGGGACTCCGTATAGCCTCATAGCATGAATTTCATCATGTATGGTAGGAGTGGGTCTTCACGCACAAACAACGCACAATCAGATTGCCTTACTGCTGAAGAAAAATGAGATCAATCATGGTTAAAATGGGGCTCCATAGAGAGCTTATAAGCTATAGATTCCAGCATAAGGTACCATGGAAACCATTGGAGTCAAGCGAGGAGTCAAGGTAGTGAGATGGAAGAAGATTTCTTACACAAGAGATTCAATGGAAGCTTGAGGAGAGAGAGAGAAACGTGTATGTTCCAAAAAGTAGTGAAGGTTTTACCCTTTTCCAAATTCCTGTAGCCTTCTTTTTGCCAAAAGACCTCCAAAAAGGCCTCAAAATGGACCACGACCAGACAAAGTTATCTGGAATCGGCCATTATCCACTAGATCATGCCAAGAACCTCCATCTTGATCAAGATCATGCCAAGAACCACCTTCTTGACCAAGATTAATGACAGTTACTTCAATTCTAACCACAGTTTATTGTGCAAGTCACCCCCAGTCAACTAGACACAGAAATCCATGGTTCTAACCAAACCAAACCGTACTGTAATCAAATTGTACATGCTGTAGCCAAATTGTACATGGAAATGATCTCCCTAGCAAGGTCATAATCATGAAAATGATGGAATTAAAGCCTGCCTTAGATCAAAGCAAGGCTCTAATACCAATGTAATGAAGCATTCTACCAAGAAAATAAATCTAACTAAAAACTGAAACATACATAAAATAACAAGAGAACTATTGCACCAAGACATCTTGCCATGTATTAATGATGAGAGTTCAAAAAATACATGACAACCATGGATGATGCTTCATCTAGCAAGAAGGAAGCTAACATCAAGAAAGTAAACAACAAAACTTAGTGAATGAGCCAAAAGATCCCTTCTCCTAGCATCTTGCCTTTTTATCCTAACCCCTCATTTCCAAATTTAAGGGCACATTTACAAGGGCTAGAAATTACTAAGTATGGAATTAGCATGATTCCAAAGTATAAAAATATCAAAGTAGTTTTCCTTCATGATAGTGATAAGGTGGGAATGATTTTTGAGTCATATAGTATGCTCCATAAACAATTCAATACAGGTTTTAAGCAAGTATTCAAAACTAAGCGAGTAATGTGTCTATCAAAACCATTTCACATGAAGAAGGCTTGGAAAAAACTAAATGAGAAAGTTTTAGAACTAATTAGTGAGCCAATGCATCTAGAAAATACACATATATTGAAGTATGGTTCCAAAGAAGTTGCATTTTTATTGAATGCATCCAATAACTTTATATCAGATATATGTAGGGTTCAAATTGCTATAGCCAAGTTCTACAATGTCTATGGAAGATTGTAGAGGCAAGCTTAATTTTTTCCTCAAACTTGATGAGAGTGAGATTATTAAGGGGCAAAAACTTGAATGTGTGAGTATAACACTTATGAATCGAACATTGGATCCCAACATCAATGAAAACCATCCTTTATACTTCAATGTACAATTAGAGAATGAAATATGGTAGCTTGCAGCATTTGAAGTACCAAAGGAGGATCATGAAGTACTTAAAGTTTTTTCTAAACTCACTAATATACCCAGTGTTATTCAATAGCAAAATAATGGAGCAATTTTACACATCGAGGGGTCTGGAGACTATCAAGTTGAATGACATCTTGCAGGTGATTTAAAAACATTGAAGTGTATGTTTGGTTTATCAAATGATGGGAATGCAAAATTTATGTGCATATACTGTATGCAAACTAGGAAGGAAGGGAAAGATGGAAGGAAAGAATGGCTTGCTAGGGCAGGACAACAAGGTGCTCCAACACGTGATCAAAAAGTCATGAGAAATGGAATGCTAGTTTCATTGGATCCAAACTGGTGCCCTATTTTGGAAATACCACTAACAAGGGTTCACTTTTGCACATTGCATTTTTTGGTTAGAATAATTGAGAAGCTCGTATATGAATATATATCCTTTGCATACAAGATGCAACCTGTGTTAGAAGCTGATGCTACATGTGAGAAGGTAGAGCAAGTCCTCTTTGAACTTGGATTACATGGGGGCCAAGAATCTCCTATACTACCATTGTAATAATTGCCTCATAGAATTGGAATAGAAATCGGGAAAGAGTGGAAATATCCCTTGTAAACCATGCTTTGGTGGACCCAAGGCTAGAAAGTTTATATCTCCACCTTGAGATGAGGAAGGCAATATACTTGTAAAACAACCAAAAAGGTATGAAGCATGGAAAAAGGTGCACCTTGTTGTTTTGGATTGGAGCAATGGGGGACAAACGAGGATTACAAAGGCAGAAGTGTGGATATACCTAGATAGATTAGCAGCTCTCTTACAAAAATTGAGGTTTGGGGATGGTGATGCCAATACATTGAAAGAGACAGGTGCTAAATTTCATAAGTCCATGGTGGAGGCATGGACTACAAATAGCATAACACACTACATGGTCAATATTGCCACCGTTACAAAAAAATATCATCATGTCCAATTAGTTTATGTTTCTAATCTCTCTTCTTGTGCTGCATATACTTGAAGCACATGGTCCATACTTTGCAGATCAAGGAAGTTTGGCAATATGGTCAACTCAAGGCATGGAATGATCTCATTCGCAAGGTCGTTGTGTTTTTCAAAAGGCAACTGATCATGGAGGTGGCATCAATGATTCCAATTCTATGAGGCAATTATTACAATGGTGGTATAGGAGATTAGATGTACGATATGCGGAAAAAGAAAAGAATTCCAAAACCTCTCAAGCAAAATTTATAAGTAGGGCAATATATGAAGTGAGAAAAGCAAGATATGAAAACATCCCAGCTAGACAATGCCACGCAGAATGTTTAGCAACCCAAGAGAGAGATGGCAAGAAATGGAGACCTAGATAAAGATAACACTTTTGATGCATTTAGAGTCAACAAGAGAGCACAGGTACTAAGGATATGACACATCAATACTCCTATCTTTAACATGATATGTCTCCAAATTTTGTTTAAAATTTCAAAAGTTTGTCACTATGTTTTTCAAAGTCGATTTTGAACTATGTTTTTTAATAATGAAAAGTTGAAGGATTTTTAAAATGGAATGAAACTCAATGAGAAGATGTAGAGGTCTCTTCCTAATAGTAGGTCCATGAGTTCCTTAATCCAATACAATTGAGTTGCATGGCTCTACTTATCATAGAGATTACAAATCTTTATCCATAATGCATAACCACCACCCTAAGTCTCAATGACTTTTAAATACACCTATTTTGACAATGATAAAATAATAGTAAACCTGCATAGCTCATCAAGATCTTCCCCATCCTTTCCATCATAAAGCTTTGGCTTTATTCACTCTAACTTCAATGGCTTAAGTTGCTCCTTCTACAACAATACTTGCCAAATCTGACTCTTCCATTACTAGAAGGTATTGCCATTCAACTTTTCTACGTGGAAGATAGCATTGCCCTTGCAAGCATTTAAAGCATCTGCTATCATGTTTACCAAATAAAGAGAGTACATATTACTATAATAACATCAATTCAGCCACAAAACCAAGCCAAAAAGATTGTAACAAGAGAAAGATTGAGCCAATACACTATTGTCCACAAGCAAGAAACACTAGAGTGATGAATACAAGTGTTTGCTCTTAAAAGAACTCCTCAAAATAGATTTTCAATATGGTTATCCATAAAACTACAATAAATCAACATGTTATAGACAAATATGCAAAAGAATCATCTTCTAGTCCTAGGAATAATTAGGCAGCAACAGGATATACAATGCAGCTAGTAGTGCAGCATAAACCACTAAGTATCAAAAACTATCAAAGCATCCAAGGTATCAAATATATAGATGTATATGATGATGCATGCCAAGCATATATCTACCACTAACAATAAGTGGTACAAGGTGTCCAAGTCAAATGCAAATGATCCTATAGTCATCAATTGTGTAATGATAGTCTGTGCATAAACCAAGAGAGCACAAGAGAGTTTTCCACTAAATCAAATGAACCAAGCTCTTCATAATAAAAATTAAGTAATCCTACTAGATAAAATCTAGAGTATCCAAACTATCAAAGAAAGCCCAATGAACATAGCTTCTAGCATTTGGCATTCCAAAGCACATCATGTATACATCTAGGAGCACAAAACTTCAATAAGTCTTCAAACTTGCAAGTGGAAATAATTGAAAGAAAACAACCACTGCATGAATGCAATCAGTCAACACTACAAGAGAAAGGCCCTATAGACGTGCACTGTACATGCGAAAAAGTGGGCGCGTTTATAAGCACGTGTATCAACGCATCTATTCATGCTAGTATTAAAAACGCATCTATATATCCGCGTTGATAAATGCGCTTATAGTTGTGAAAATACACACACATATTTTTCATTTCTCATAAAGTCCCTGAATATGACCAAACCTCTTAACAGCTAGTATTTTTTTGAATAGGGCATGATTTGATGTATATACGACATAATTACACCTAGATCATATGCTATATTCGTAACTGATAGGTGCAAATAGGGTTGTGTTTATACAAGTTCGACAACAAAGGAAAAGCAATGAATAGCTAGGACATGATATACATGTATATACGACATGATATACATGTATAGGGCATATACATGCATAGGACATGATATACATTACCAACTTTACTTCTTTTTGAGTATTACAAATATACATCCAATTATTCAAAGCTAATTACATATATGTGATTTCATGCCCTATACAAATGTGATTGGATAGGGCATGATAATTGGATGTATATATAAATCAAAGGTTGACTTGTGCATTTGTAATATATATATATATATATATATATATATATATATATAGAGAGAGAGAGAGAGAGAGAGAGAACTGATCAATACACTCACATGTCTCATTTAATGTTGTGCATTTAACCTAGCCATGCATGCCAATTCATAGCATGAGTAGATTGATGTAAATCAGTTGGCTTGTGCATATGCAAGCTATTCCAATCATGTCAAGGTGCACTTATAGCTCACATATAATTTTAGATAAGGTGGACCACATGTAACCAATGTGCATATGTCCTCTTTTCATCATCTTTAGCCAGTATGTCCACTTGTTGGTGACTAATACCAACAAGGCAACTACAAATCTCTTATCTATAAAATGTATAAGTAAATTAACTTGGTTAATTTGATGAGGCCAAGTTTTCCTTCCATGGACAGTGTGGTTGGCTATATTCTACTTCAAGGTTATAGGAACTTGCAGAAGTCAATGGAGCATCCTAAAAATGATGATACTTTAATTACTATATCAAGTCACTTCATGTACATATCTTTGATTGATTGATGGATAATATGCCTTTCTTTATCTCTTTCTTGTACACCTTCATTGCATTATCTTTCTCTAGCTAAAAACCATTCGTGCTTTATCCACCTATCGATACTTGCATGCAATTGTAAGTGGGATGGTCTAGTAAGTCACTACATATGTGCCAATTGAATTGCCAATGTGTTATCTCTTATCCTCAAGCTTTAATATATATGTAACCACATAGGTCAATTGATTCCCTAAATGCATGCATTGATTCCTTAAATTGTTCCTGCGCGTCTATAAGCGTGTGTAACAGGAATTATCTGCGCATATACACGCGCTGACAGACGCACCACGCAAGTATAGAAAAATTTAAAAAAAGTTGTGACTTTCTTTTCAAACCTGTGCTTTTCTGCGTTTTTTACGCGTTTTCTGCAGTTCGAGCTCGACATCACTACTCGTGTCTATCTATCACTTCATGAAGAGAATGAGGCAATGAAATAAGAGTAAAAAAAGGACAGGAGGAAAGAAGAGCCAAAGAGTAAAGAACAAGAGCCAAATACCAAGGAAGAGAACAAGATTGAAGCAACTTACCAAGGGAAGGGAGAAGGAGGACAAGGAGCTTGCAACCTAGCTGCCGCCACTCGTTGGAACAAGCAAAGAAGGTGAGTTCTTCTTCTCTCTCTCAATCTTGTTTGCTTCTCTGTTTGTTTGTCTCTCTCTTCACATGCTGGATCTTGTCATCTATGGAGTTTTTTTAGCTTTGTTTTTTAAGCAAGTTTGAGAAGAAATGGTGAGACTGTGCACGTCTATCAGCGCGTCCAGATGACAGTGTAGACGCAGCTATAGACGCGGAAATAGACGTGCTGACAGACGCCCACAGAGACGTGCTGATAGACGCTTACAGAGACACAGGTGTAGACGTGCATAGAGACGCAAGTATAGACGTTGTATGTAATATGTTTTATCTACACAGGGTAATATGATTTTTCTTGTGTAGATGTGGAATCCTGGATCCTCCAGCACCCCATTCAAAAGGAGCAATTCATGGGGAGATGACCAATTATATTGGTCGCCCTCCCATTGCTGCTGCAGAGGAGGTTTTCAGTGTGATGTCTGGGACACCTATCACATCTTTGCCTACACAGGGATCAGCTGAGGTACATGGATCGGTCGAAGCACGTGCATCTATAGAAGCACGTGTATCAAGTGAGGTAGAGGGTAGTGCATGTCGAAGGAGGAGGGAGAGTAGTGCGGGAGGATGAGGAGGTCGAGGGCTTTGTGGGGGTTGCCTAGGTGGTGGCTCTTGATCACCCTCACTGGGAAATGAGAGAGGTGAGCCTCCACAAATGTACTACTCTATCACTGATATTGGTGGTATCTTGCATGACTTTGAGGAGAGGGAAGTGACAGCCTACTTGAGGAGTGTCGTGCATGCCATATACAAAGATTGCATGATTCCCTTCAAGCACCAAAAAAATGGTTTGTGGCAAGAGGTGATACGGGCAGTACATAAAAGGTACCCTAATCCCAAGAATTCACGATTCTCAGATAATTGGGGATGGTCAAAGGTGAGAGACGCAATTCATAACAAGAGGTCTCACCTTATGAGGCGCGCCAATGAGTCATTGCGGAGACAAGAGCAGGGGCGCCCTAGATATGGCCAACCACCCAATTACCACCGCAAGGAGTGGAAAGAGGCCAAGAAGAGAGCAACGGAGAAAATGACAAGTCGCCAGCATGCAGAGGCGCAACATATCCAGATGGCAACCATGGGATCGTCGCATTATGGATCGGGTGGCAGGGAGTCATAGGAGGCTGACTTTGTAAGTATTATTTTATTTCTTTTTTTAAATTAAATTTTGTAATTTGTTTCACTTCATTATGTAGTGTGTTTTAATACGTTTTATGTTCAAGTTGTTTTGTAGTATCATATCATTGGTAGGATGCCTACTCCTAGAGAGGTAGGCTACCATCGAGGTCATAACCGGGTGTTCACTTGGCAGCATTTCTACGAGGAGGGACTCATCACGGAGGAGCAATATAATCGCGCCATGAGGATTCCACCACCAGAAGAGGTATGTTTTATTTTTTACATGAAAAGTATAGATAACTCTAATTTATTGTTTGTAATGGTATTTATATACCTTAATCCTTTGTGTAGGCGAACCCTGATGCAGTTGAGGATAGAAAAGGGGGGACTAGTAGTAGCGGTTGTGGCAACGGCAGCGGCACAGGTAGCGGTGGTGGTAGCGGTGATGATGCCTCTTCTGAGGAGATATAGAGGAGCCCCATGCATGCATGCCTCCCCTTGGCTTGTAATTTTTATTTTTTATATGTATTACTTTCAGCTAGTGCTTGTGACCATGACATCACAAGCACTAGAACTCATAATGTTAAAACGTTTCATCTATATATATAAAATTTCGTGTGCTACATACATTGTTTTGTTTTCAGTATCCAATCTTTGAAATAATCTTTCTCTGTTTTCCCTAAGCATACAATTTGATGTTGATGGGGGAAAAAAACCAGATAGCATGTTTGGGTTTTTTTTCATACCTCTGTTTTGTGCGTCTATCAGCGCGTCTAAATTGCAGGATAAATGCGCGCCTATTCTTATAAAAAACTTTCAGAGTAAACACCATTTTAGACGTGTAGATACACGCTTGTATAGACGCACAATATGAATATGTTCACTTTTTTATAAATATGATTATATATTTACGTAGTGCGTTTATACGCGCGTCTATAGGCGCGTCTAAGTGTGCATGTAACTTTGATCATAAGCGCGCTTTTAGATGCGATTTTGTAGACGCGAAAATAGACGTGCCCGACATTTTTTTTCACAATTCAAATATTGTGTCTACAAGCGCGTCTATGGAGCCTTTTTTTTGTAGTGCAAGATCAAATCCAAGATGTAGAGCTCATCATAAGGATAGATAGGCATCGATGACAATTTCAAGTATTAATATAACCATATTGTAGCATCCCCAAATAGCATGTATGTATTCATTATATAAGTACATACTATGAATGCTTGCTATCCAAACTCTGCTACAACAATAGACCCTTTGAATGTCAAGCTATTCTAGCTCCAATCAATCCAAGAAGATTTTTCATTAAAAAAATATATAGAGCTAGAAAAGTTTTCAATAAGCATTACATGGACCCGATGCATTCGAATGCATGCTATCCATAGTACATCACAAGAGATGTACTCTATTTACAAAGACCAAGCCTCCATTACATCAACCCGAGGCATTCAAATACATGCTATCCATAGTATATCACAAGAAACCTACTCTATTTACACAATTAATGGCTCAACATAAGCACTTCAAATGGAGTTGTGAAGACAAAACCGCAAATGTCATAGCAATGCCTAAGAGTAGGAGAAATACCCAAGAGGCAAAAGAGGACAATAGGGGTTGTTATATGCTAGAGACAAGCTGCTTAGAAAACGAGTAGAAGCAATGTGGGTTGTTTTTGTCTCTTGTAGGGCTATATTGACTCTACATGGTTACAATGCAGTACCTAAGCATTCATCCAAAAGAGCTCAAATGAGTCTCGACCAAGCTTGAGTACAAGGAAGCTCAATGTGAGTAATGCATACCTCCATGTGTGATAGTTACTGTAATATATCGAATATTGGAAATTCATGGGAATATTTTTTAAAAAATTCTTCTCCCGTCAGGTGATGGTCGTGCTGGAGGGGGAGAGGGATTTAGAAAGGACAGCAAGCTCCTCATTGGAGCTTGCTGATCCTCAATGCCATGCACACTAACAGGATGGAGAGGGAGGATTCCCCTCCCCTCCCCTATTTAAATCAATGGGGGGCTGCTGCTATTTGAGGAGGAGAGAGGGAAAGCTGTCAGGCTGCCTATCATCGCCAGAGCCTGGGAAGGAGTACGAGGTGGAGCCCGACATTGGGAGAAGTCGGGGAGAGGCGCTGTACAAGCTGGTCGCTGCGAGTCCGCCCTGGTGGAGTCACGAGCTGCCACGCCAGCAGCCGCCACCATTCCGCCTCCAATCCTCCTGATTCCGCCGCCTGATCCTGCGCCAACTCGCCACGAGGCCTAGCCATGAGGCCGTTGACTATGCCTGCTTTATTTTCCCCCCACGTGACTTCCCAGCAAACCTTGGAAACTTCCAAGGTTGTGCTACTTTAGGCCCCCTTCCTGTGGGCTTGGGATTATTATTCCCCCCGAATGTCCCTTTTTAAAGCTCATAAGGCCCCTTCCTATGCATCTTGTAACCCCTTTCCCTCCCCCGTGTTTTACACTTTTTAAGTCCTTATTTTTCCCCAAAAGATCTAAGGCCCTCAAAGGTCTTATTACCCCTCGGTGCTAACATCAATAATCTTTTATCTTGGGCCGTAAAACAAAACCCTTGTGTTCCCTTTCAAACCCTTGTGTTGCCTTTCATCATCCCCCCCCCCGGTTTTTTTTAAATCCTATAAGCTCTTTCCATGGTATTTTGAAAACCCCCTCTAGTCCAAGGCGCAGTCGTGGAAGGGTCATCTCCTGGTATCCATGTGGATAACTCACCCCAAAACCAGGTTTTTCTTCTTGGCTTTAATTTGGTTTTAAGTCAATCATGCAAAGAGAAATTGTTAGGGATAGGATATATTTGTCCAAGTTATTTGTAATGAAGGAGTTTAGCTTCTTTGAATGAATGATAATGTATAGAACTTAGTTTCCTTCGAATAGCATCATGCATTATAAATTACGAGCAAGATTATCTATTTACTATAGTAGTATATTTCAGTTAAATCCTAAAGGTATAGAAATTATATCTTGCACCATTAGTCTTATTCCTTTCCGCAACGAATCATTGTAAATGATTAAATTCATGAAAGGTTTCTTTCGTTGCTCAAATTACTAGGAAGTTATCATTGCTAATTGCACATCTTAGCAAGGGAAATGTTTATTATTTGGCATGAGTTCATCTGCAAGGAAAAAGGAAGTTTAAATTGAACTGTATTGACTGAAAAGTAAATTGTCACAAGGATAGAAAAACCCTGACAAGGTGATTAATATTACCTTCCAAAAGATACCAAACCAATCTTAACATAGAAATATTCATACCCTATGCACTTGACTACTTTCCTTATTGTAGGGTCAAAAAAAATAAAATATCGTAAAGATAAAGAACTAGGGTTGTCCCCGAGATTCTTAAAAAGAGACCCTAAGCCAGACATACGTCGGCTTAAAGGATCTAAAACGGATTATTCCATCACAAGACTTGCACAGCAAGTACGAAATCATTTAGTCTTGTGATTGATTCACAAGGAGAAAGGGTAAAAAACGTCAACAAGGATGGCAGATCCCTACGCAAGTTATCTTGCAAAAGGACGTATTTTTGGATATCCTTCTAAATAAGGAAAGTTATAAACCAGAAACTAGCATATCTAAGGAATTTTAGGGTTGACCAAGTTGGGTTAATAAGGTATGCCCTACACCGGAATGTAAAGGATCTTGCCAATTTACAAGACACCTTGGGAACGAGTGCTGATACACTCAAAAGGAAAGAACACTTCCTTAGCAGTTTGCCAAACAATACGGTTGATAATGGAAATGCTTGTGCTTGCTAGAGATTTTAGGGCTCTGTTTGAATTATGAATTACAAATTAAATGAGTACGTATACTTCAGGTTAAAGGCCTGAAGGAAGAGGCAGTTTCAGTTACCCCCGACTACCTACCTAACCCTAACCAAGGTGGTTGTTCACCGCGCCGGGAACGTGGACCGAACCCGCTGCGAGAGGTCTCTCTGTTGAGCTCTACTTGGAGTAGGAGGACGCTTGGGTGCCAGGGGGGCTCTGGCATAAATCCCTCGCCTTCCGGGTCCTGCACAACAGGCTAACATGACTCGAGATTGGATCTCGAGGCCCGCATACTAGTTTACGGGCAGAAGCTTGGAATAGTGATCCCTGTGGATTACTGGATAGCCTTCGGGCAGATTATGGACAAGCCTATGGACGGAACTCATTGTATTTCAAAAATAAAATGATGAAATATTAACAAAGAACTTGCTTGATATCGTTTTCTATGTCACATGATAAGATTATGTGAAGGAACCAGTGCATAATGGATTAATTAAAGAAGCTGATTGTTATATGTCAAATCAATGTGTTAGATAATTACATAGCTAAAAACAAATCGAGGAAAGTGCGGAGGATGGGCCATGGGTCCGTCCTACAGTTGGGTGGTCCCGGCTAGCCGGGAACTTTTCTCAAAAATTTCGATGAATAGCAGGATGATCATCAAAACGAATAACGGAAGCAATGACCTAGAGTTATGTCTTAACGTTGTTTTAGGGGAATGGAATGGGACTATGCCTTATGGCAGAGAGGTTGAGCTTTGCATCCCTCTCGTTTCCCATTCTCCTTGAACCAAGTGCAGCGTGAATCCGCTTTGGACCTGGTGTTTCTGCGTAAAGTAGTTTGCTCGGGTCAGACGCTAGTTGCTGTTAGTTAATGACCAGTCAGGAAAACCCTAATTCCAATCGATCCTAAGTGGGAACGGCCAGGATACTTCTGCTACGTGGCAGACACGGGAAGACCTAGATCGCAAATCCCGTAACATTCCATGGGAGTGCCGGGCGGAGCTTTCTAGACATCCTTTTTGACGGATTGCTAAGACATGTCCTAGATGATACTAAGAGGACACGTTACAGTTGGTATTAGAGCCGACCAACAACGGAATTGTTTTTATGAGATCTCAATAAAATGAAGTAAAGAAATTGTTGCTATCCAAACATTTTCTCACCTTCAATGCTGTCTTGAGGAATTATGAAGCGTGGAACAAGTTTTTGGTATTTTGGGTCATGTTTATGACTGCAATGCATTCTTCACTTTATAGACAAAGAATTGGGATGATGAACATCCTGGAGCAGATTTATAACCCATCACCTTTATACATAGAACGAAGATGGACGTGGTCTTCAGGAATCTACTATATAGCCGCCCACCGGTTTGCTTATCTACAGACCAACCTAAAGAGGATCATGTGGTTGGAAGACTTGAAAATCGTGAAGCTGTTCATTTTTGTGGAAGCTCACGTAAATTCGACTTTACACATCCAAGGTCGAAGGGTTGAGATAAACTCATATGTATATGAGGAAGTAACCCGTGTAAACCCTACTATTACACAGTTTCTATAGACAAATGCAATACAACATTGTTCTCCCCAAACTGAATGTAATGATTAGCTTATCATCACATGAAACATTGTATTCAAAAAGGCTATGCCCATGTAAATACAAATAAAGACTTCTTTTTATCAATATTTGATTGTGCATAAGAGTTGTTAAAAAGTTAAGTAG
The DNA here is from genome assembly GCF_053477565.2 of Lygodium microphyllum. NCBI lineage: Eukaryota > Viridiplantae > Streptophyta > Polypodiopsida > Schizaeales > Lygodiaceae > Lygodium > Lygodium microphyllum. The sequence goes on along the minus strand of NC_141137.1, from coordinate 92,214,130 downwards.
CTACATTGTTTACGAGATAGTTGAACTAAAAATGAAAGATAAGCTAACGTCGATTAACATATAATAACGTTAATAAAACCTTTATCCAGGCACAACCCCAAGTACAGGTTCCTAATTCGCCTCCTACATCAAGTACTACTGTGACCCAAGAGAAGAAGTTCCTCCTCAAGCAGATAAAGCCACCTGAGTTTGACAGGAGAGGCGAATTCATCCAGGCTGATGCTGAAATTTGGATTGAATCCATGGAGGATTACTTCGAAGCAGTTGGTACTACACCTACCAATCAGGCCATGCTCGTCAAGTTAAAGCTCACCGGCAAAGCTAGACTTTGGTGGAAGCAATGGTGCAGGGATCAAGGGATTTCAGAGGGGTTCGTTACCTGGGAGAAGCTAAAGAAAGTCATACAAGGAAGATACTTATCACCTGCATATCGTACGCAGAAAATGAATGAGTTCTACGAGCTAAAACAGCTAGGACTCACTCTCGACGCATACTACTCTAAATTCCTCTCACTTTTAAAGTATGCGCCACAGATGGACATGACGCAGCAGGTGTCCAAAATTTGTGTGGGCTTAAATCCACCAGTAAATACCCGTCTCAAATCTATATATCCATCAGATCTTCAGGATGCACTCATGCGAGCGGCGCCTATAATTCAGGAGGTGCAAGCTAGACCAAGGGGTAACAAAACTTGGTCTTATAGTGACCCGAACAGAGGAGCATTCAAACCTCAAATGAAGAGAGTTCAAGGTCATAATCAAGGACAAAGAAAGAAAGCAAGGACAAACAACATCAACTTTGTTCTTACTCAAAGTAATAGCAGAAACCTCCGTTGTTTCCACTGCAACAAACCCGGTCACTTCAAGAGGCAATGTCCCAAGCTCAGCAGTGGACATTGTCAAACACCTTTCCAAGGAGGAGGCCGCGGTCAAGGAGCCGTTACCCGTGGAAGAGGAAGAACCGCTTGCATTGCCAATAGGCAAAGATGTGAAGAAGAAGAAGAGGAAGATCCGATTATGGAAGCTGAATTCGAAAAAGCGACAGTTCATGCCGCTTTACACAAGAAAGGGCCACATCGCCAGTTCTCGTTGATTCAGACACCGTCGGACTATCAAGGTAAAGGTTTCAAAACCTTGATTGATTGTGGCAGCACACATTCCTTTATCTCACCAGCATGTGCAAAAAGTTTAGGAATAACCACAGTAGAAGCACCTATCCTGCTTGTGGAATTGGCAAATGGTCGTGAGGTAACTTGTACCAGGCAAACTGCTAAGGTGGAATTTATTCTGGGAGAAAAGAAGACTTTAGTCAAATTCAGAGTCATGAATTTAGGTATCCATGAGTGTCTACTCGGGATGGATTGGCTTAAACCCAACGATGCCCACATTCACTGTGGAAAGGGTCAAGTTTCCTTTCGAAACTCTGAAAGGGAATTTGTCACAACTCAAGGTGAGGCAGGAGTGCCAAGAATCCAATTGGCCAAAGTATCTCGGATCATAAAAGGAGTCAGAAAAGGATTACCCATTTACTTGATCAAACTCAACAAGTTAGATCAAAAGCAAGAGTCTCATGAGGGACCTTCTTGGCTAAAGGAATAGGCTAACGTATTCCCTGAGGAATTGACTGAACTTCCGCCTCAAAGAGAAGTAGATCATGAGATTAGGCTAGTGCCTGGAGCTACATCAATTGCAAAGAGACCTTATAGAATGTCCTTACCAGAAGCAATTGAGTTGAAGGAACAACTCAAGAAACTGTTAGATCAGGGTTACATCCAGCCTAGCAATTCACCGTGGGGAGCTCCAGTACTATTCCAAAAAAAGAAAGATGGGACACTTAGACTATGTATTGATTACCGGGGGTTGAATCAATCAACAGTCAAGAACAAGTATCCTATTCCTAGAATAGATGAGCTTCTTGATCGTCTTTAGGGTGCAAAGATTATCTCCAAGATTGATCTCAGGTCAAGTTACTATTAGATAAGGATCAAGGAAGATGATATTCCAAAGACAGCCTTCAATACAAGATATGGGCACTTTGAGTTCCTGGTTATGTCATTCGGGCTTACCAATGCACCGGCCACCTTCAATAGATTAATGCATGATATTTTTAGACCATATCTTGATGATTTCGTACTTGTCTTTTTCGATGACACTTTAGTCTATTCTAAACAGGAAGAAGATCATGAACCTCAACTTCGGATTGTCCTTGAGACAATGAGGTCACATAAGCTTTATGCAAAAATGAAGAAGTGTGCATTCTTTAAGCGGCAGATTGAATAACTGGGATTCATAGTATCATCAAAAGGAATATCAGTAGACCCAGCCAAGGTCAGAGATGTACTTGAATGGCCAACATCAGTATCTGTCAAAGAAATACGCAGCTTTCTTGGATTGACAGGATGGTATAGGGTCTTCATAAAAAACTATGCTTTGATTCCAGCACCTCTTACAGACTTATTAAAGAAGCAGACTTCCATTACATGGTCAACTTCCGAACAAAATAGCTTCGACAAATTGAAGAAAAGTTTGGTATCAGCACCTATTCTAAAACTTCCTGACCTCAATAAGGAGTTCGAGGTAGTAACTGATGCTAGCATTCTTGCCTTGGGGTGTGTACTTATGCAGGAAGGTCATCCAATAGCATACATACTCTTCAAGGAAATTGAAGAGTCATGAAAAGAATAATGCCACGCATGATCTGGAATTACTAGCTGTCATCCATGCTCTAAAGCTTTGGAGACACTACCTGCTGGGTAACAAGTTTACTCTAGTAATCGATCATAAGAGTCTCAGATGGATTTTTACCCAGAACGAGCTCAACATGATGCAACGTCGGTGGATTGAAGTATTGGAGGAATATGATTTTGAAATCAAGTACCGACCAGGGAAGGAGAATGTAGTTGCCAATGCGCTCAGTTGCAAGGCATTCCTAAATTCCCTAATCTTGCAGAATCCATCAACGGCCAGATCTCTGGCTACAAAAGTATCTATGCCAAACAACCCTATACTTGAACTAGCTAGAGAGGAAGCATGCCATGATTTGGCCTACCAAACAATGATAAAGGAAATATCTACCAAGGAGCAGAATCAGAAGTTGCAAGCTAAGTATCAGGAATTTTCCATTGATAATGGACTTGTCTACTACAGAACAAGGTTGTGTATACCAGCAAGCCAGTCACTTAAGCAGAAGATATTATGGGAAGCTCATGACTCTCCTTTTGCAGGACATCGTGGCTATGCTAAGACTCTTAATGCAGTTAGGAAGAGCTACCATTGGGAGAGGCTTAAAGGTGACGTTCTCAAATATGTCACTGAGTGTTTGTCTTGCCAACGTATCAAAGCCGAACATGTCATGATGCCAGGGAAATTGCAACCCCTTGACATTCCCCAAATGAAATGGGAATTCATCAGTATGGATTTTGTTGTGGGCTTACCCCAAGTCCAAGGAGGATACAATTCCATTATGGTTGTGGTTGACATACTTACCTAGGTTGCACACCTGATTCTAGTAAAGACAAACTATAAAGCCTCCGACATTGGAAGATTGTTTATCAAGGAGATATTCAAGCTACATGGGTTACCTAGAAGAATCATTAGTGACCGAGATTCTCTCTTCACATCACACTTCTGGAGAGCTATCTTTGAAGCTATTGGGACTCAACTCTGTTTTAGCACCGCCTACCATCCCCAAACGGATGGCCAAACAGAGCGAGTAAATCAAATCATCGAAGATATGCTTAGGGCATACTGCTGTCAAGAGCTGAAGAGGTGGATTCAATACTTGCCATTAGTTGAATTTGCCTACAATGCTTCTTACCAGCAGAGCATTCAGATGACCCCTTATCAGGCATTATATGGTCATGATTGTCGAAGTCCCCTAAACTTTTCTGATCCAACCCTAAGGGTTGAAGCGTCAAGACAGATGTTGGAAGACATGGATGATCAAATAAAGTCAATAAGACAAGACATATAGGCGGCCAAGGATAGACAAAAGGTGTACGCAGATTTGAAATGTCAAGAAAGAGTCCTCGAAGAAGGAGACATGGTCTTCATTTGCGTACGCCCTAAAAAGAGTTCTCTATCCTAAGGAGATTGCAAGAAGCTAAGTCCAAGGTATTGTGGGCCATACAAGATCCTCAAAAGCCTAGGACCTAATGCTTATAGATTACAACTCCCTGAGAACCTAAAGGTTCACAATGTATTCCATATCAGCCTATTGAAGAAATATGTACCTAATCCTAACCATGTACTTGATGACCAACAAGTTGTAATGCCTAGTCAAGGAGTCCTTGAACTAAGGCCTGATAAGATCTTGGATGTTAGGGAGAGACAATTAAGATCCAAAACCCTGAGAGAATGCCTCGTCCAGTGGAAAGATTATCCCGAAGAGGATGCCACTTGGATAGATGAACGCACACTCAAACATCAATATCCCCAATTTATCTCGAGATGAGGACATCTCGATTCCTCTAAGGGGGAGAGAATGTAATATATCAAATATTGGAAATTCATGGGAATTTTTTTTTAGAATTCTTCTCCTGTCAGGTGATGGTCGTGCTGGAGGGGGAGAGGGATTTAGAAAGGACGGCGAGCTCCTCGTTGGAGCTTACTGATCCTCAATGCCATGCACACTGACCCGTCTCAAATCTATGCATCCATCAGATCTTCACGATGCACTCATGTGAGCGGCGCTTATAATTCAGGAGGTGCAAGCTAGACCAAGGGGTAACAAAACTTGGTCTTATAGTGACCCGAACAGAGGAGCATTCAGACCTCAAATGAAGAGAGTTCAAGGTCATAATCAGGGACAAAGAAAGAAAGTAAGGACAAACAACGTCAACTTTGTTCCTACTCAAAGTAATAGCCGAAACCTCCGTTGTTTCCACTGCAACAAACCCGGTCACTTCAAGAGGTAATGTCCCAAGCTCAGCAGTGGACATTGTCAAACACCTTTCCAAGGAGGAGGCCGCGGTCAAGGAGCCGTTACCCGTGGAAGAGGAAGAACCGCTTGCATTGCCAATAGGCAAAGATGCGAAGAAGAAGAAGAGGAAGATCCGACTATGGAAGGTGAATTCGAAAAAGCGACAGTTCATGCCGCTTTACACAAGAAAGGGCCACATCGCCAGTTCTCGGTGATTCAGACACCGTCGGACTATCAAGGTAAAGGTTTCAAAACCTTGATTAATTGTGGCAGCACACATTCCTTTATCTCACCAGCATGTGCAAAAAGTTTAGGAATAACCACAGTAGAAGCACCTACCCTGCTTGTGGAATTGGCAAATGGTCGTGAGATAACTTGTACCAGGCAAACTGCTAAGGTGGAATTTTTTCTAGGAGGAAAGAAGACTTTAGTCAAATTCAAAGTCATGAATTTAGGTATCCATGAGTGTCTACTCGGGATGGATTGGCTTAAACCCAACGACGCCCACATTCACTGTGGAAAGGGTCAAGTTTCCTTTCGAAACTCTGAAAGGGAATTTGTCACAACTCAAGGTGAGGCAGGAGTGCCAAGAATCCAATTGGCCAAAGTATCTCGGATCATAAAAGGAGTCAGAAAAGGATTACCCATTTACTTGATCAAACTCAACAAGTTAGATCAAAAGCAAGAGTCTCATGAGGGACCTTCTTGGCTAAAGGAATACGCTAACGTATTCCCTGAGGAATTGACTGAACTTCCGCCTCAAAGAGAAGTAGATCATGAGATTAGGCTAGTGCCTGGAGCTACATCAATTGCAAAGAGACCTTATAGAATGTCCTTACCGGAAGCAATTGAGTTGAAGGAACAACTCAAGCAACTGTTAGATCAGGGTTACATCCAGCCTAGCAATTCACCGTGGGGAGCTCCAATACTATTCCAAAAAAAGAAAGATGGGACACTTCGACTATGTATTCATTACCGGGGGTTGAATCAATCAACAGTCAAGAACAAGTATCCTATTCCTAGAATATATGAGCTTCTTGATCGTCTTCAGGGTGCAAAGATTATCTCCAAGATTGATCTCAGGTCAAGTTACTATTAGATAAGGATCAAGGAAGATGATATTCCAAAGACAGCCTTCAATACAAGATATGGGCACTTTGAGTTCCTGGTTATGTCATTCGGGCTTACCAATGCACCGACCACCTTCAATAGATTAATGCATGATATTTTTAGACCATATCTTGATGATTTCGTACTTGTCTTTTTCGATGACACTTTAGTCTATTCTAAACAGGAAGAAGATCATGAAACTCAACTTCGGATTGTCCTTGAGACAATGAGGTCACATAAGCTTTATGCAAAAATGAAGAAGTGTGCATTCTTTAAGTGGCAGATTGAATAACTGGGATTCATAGTATCATCAAAAGGAATATCAGTAGACCCAGCCAAGGTCAGAGATGTACTTGAATGGCCAACACCAGTATCTATCAAAGAAATACGCAGCTTTCTTGGATTGACAGGATGGTATAGGGTCTTCATAAAAAACTATGCTTTGATTCCAGCACCTCTTACAGACTTATTAAAGAAGCAGACTTCCATTACATGGTCAACTTCCGAACAAAATAGCTTCGACAAATTGAAGAAAAGTTTGGTATCAGCACCTATTCTAAAACTTCCTGACCTCAATAAGGAGTTCGAGGTAGTAACTGATGCTAGCATTCTTGCCTTGGGGTGTGTACTTATGCAGGAAGGTCATCCAATAGCATACATACTCTTCAAGGAAATTGAAGAGTCATGAAAAGAATAATGCCACGCATGATCTGGAATTACTAGCTGTCATCCATGCTCTAAAGCTTTGGAGACACTACTTGCTGGGTAACAAGTTTACTCTAGTAACCGATCATAAGAGTCTCAGATGGATTTTTACCCAGAACGAGCTCAACATGATGCAACGTCGGTGGATTGAAGTATTGGAGGAATATGATTTTGAAATCAAGTACCGACCAGGGAAGGAGAATGTAGTTGCCGATGCACTCAGTTGCAAGGCATTCCTAAATTCCCTAATCTTGCAGAATCCATCAATGGCCAGATCTCTGGCTACAAAAGTATCTATGCCAAACAACCCTATACTTGAACTAGCTAGAGAGGAAGCATGCCATGATTTGGCCAACCAAACAATGATAAAGGAAATATCTACCAAGGAGCAGAATCAGAAGTTGCAAGCTAAGTATCAGGAATTTTCCATTGATAATGGACTTGTCTACTACAGAACAAGGTTGTGTATACCAGCAAGCCAGTCACTTAAGCAGAAGATATTATGGGAAGCTCATGACTCTCCTTTTGTAGGACATCCTGGCTATGCTAAGACTCTTAATGCAGTTAGGAGGAGCTACCATTGGGAGAGGCTTAAAGGTGACGTTCTCAAATATGTCACTGAGTGTTTGTCTTGCCAACGTATCAAAGCCGAACATGTCATGATGCCAGGGAAACTGCAACCCCTTGACATTCCCCAAATGAAATGGGAATTCATCAGTATGGATTTTGTTGTGGGCTTACCCCAAGTCCAAGGAGGATACAATTCCATTATGGTTGTGGTTGACATACTTACCTAGGTTGCACACCTGATTCTAGTAAAGACAAACTATAAAGCCTCCGACATTGGAAGATTGTTTATCAAGGAGATATTCAAGCTACATGGGTTACCTAGAAGAATCATTGGTGACCGAGATTCTCTCTTCACATCACACTTCTGGAGAGCTATCTTTGAAGCTATTGGGACTCAACTCTGTTTTAGCACCGCCTACCATCCCCAAACGGATGGCCAAACAGAGCGAGTAAATCAAATCATCGAAGATATGCTTAGGGCATACTGCTGTCAAGAGCCGAAGAGGTGGATTCAATACTTGCCATTAGTTGAATTTGCCTACAATGCTTCTTACCAGCAGAGCATTCAGATGACCCCTTATCAGGCATTATATGGTCATGATTGTCGAAGTCCCCTAAACTTTTCTGATCCAACCCTAAGGGTTGAAGCGTCAAGACAGATGTTGGAAGACATGGATGATCAAATAAAGTCAATAAGACAAGACATATAGGCGGCCAAGGATAGACAAAAGGCGTACGCAGATTTGAAACGTCAAGAAAGAGTCTTCGAAGAAGGAGACATGGTCTTCATTTGCGTACGCCCTAAAAAGAGTTCTCTATCCTAAGGAGATTGCAAGAAGCTAAGTCCAAGGTATTGTGGGCCATACAAGATCCTCAAAAGCCTAGGACCTAATGCTTATAGATTACAACTCCCTGAGAACCTAAAGGTTCACAATGTATTCCATATCAGCCTATTGAAGAAATATGTACCTAATCCTGACCATGTACTTGATGACCAACAAGTTGTAATGCCTAGTCAAGGAGTCCTTGAACTAAGGCCTGATAAGATCTTGGATGTTAGGGAGAGACAATTAAGATCCAAAACCCTGAGAGAATGCCTCGTCCAGTGGAAAGATTATCCCGAAGAGGATGCCACTTGGATAGATGAACGCACACTCAACCATCAATATCCCCAGTTTATCTCGAGATGAGGACATCTCGATTCCTCTAAGGGGGAGAGAATGTAATATATCAAATATTGGAAATTCATGGGAATTTTTTCTTTAAATTCTTCTCCCGTCAGGTGATGGTCGTGCTGGAGGGGGAGAGGGATTTAGAAAGGACGGCGAGCTCCTCGTTGGAGCTTACTGATCCTCAATGCCATGCACACTGACACGATGGAGAGGGAGGATTCCCCTCCCCTCCCCTATTTAAATCAAGGGGGGGCTGCTGCCATCTGAGGAGGAGAGAGGGAGAGCTGTCAGGCTGCCTGTCATCACCAGAGCCTGGGAACGAGTATGAGGTGGAGCCAGACGTTGGGAGAAGTCGGGGAGAGGCACTGTACAAGCTGGTCGCCGCTAGTCCGCCCTGGTGTAGTCACGAGCTCCCACGCCAGTAGCCGCCACCATTCCGCCTCCAATCCTCCTGATTCTGCCGCCTAATCCTGCACCAGCTCGCCACGAGCCCTGGCCACGAGGCCGTCGACTATGCCTACTTTATTTTCCCCCCACGTGGCTTCCTAGCAAACCTTGGAAACTTCCAAGGGTGTGCTACTTTAGGCCCCCTTCCTGTGGGCTTGGGATTACTATTCCCCCCGAATGTCCCTTTTTAAAGCTCATAATCCCCCTTGCTATGCATCTTGTAACCCCTTTTCCTCCCCCATGTTTTACACTTTTTAAGTCCTTATTTTCCCCCAAAAGATCTAAGGCCCTCAAAGGTCTTATTACCCCCCGGTGCTAACATCAATAATCTTTTGTTTTGGGCCGTATAACAAAACCCTTGTGTTGCCTTTCATCCCCCCTCGGTTTTTTTTAAACTCCTATAAGCTCTTTGCATGGTATTTTGAAAACCCCCTCCTAGTATTCTTAATTTTCCTTTAGCCCTTACGCTTGGTTTCGGAATCATTTTCCCTCCCATGCTTTAACCACCTATAACCTTTTTTTTTGGGCTTTACAAGACCCTTTCCCCCCCAAAAGTACTAGGCTTTGAAAAGGTCTTACTACCCCCTCCTCATGGTTAAATCCCTTAGCCATTCCTTGCCCTTTCCAAAATACCCTTAAGACTTGGCTTTTTCCCCTACTCGAAAAAGAAAAGAAGAGTATTGAAGTGCAAGGGAGCGACAGTGGAATTCCGAAAAGGAAGTGTAAAGTTATTTCTACGTCTGAAGGACTACAATTGCAATGCCTCCTAAGAAAGTCCAAGGCACAGTCGCGGAAGGGTCATCTCCCGGTATCCATGTGGATATCTCACCCCAAAACCAGGTTTTTCTTCTTGGCTTTAATTCGGTTTTAAGTCAATCATGCAAAGAGAAATTGTTAGGGATAGGATATATTTGTCCGAGTTATTTGTAATGAAGGAGTTTAGCTTATTTGAATAAATGATAATGTATAGAACTTAGTTTCCTTCGAATAGCATCATGCATTATAAATTACGAGCAAGATTATCTATTTACTATAGTAGTATATTTCAGTTAAATCCTAAAGGTATAGAAATTATATCTTGCACCATTAGTCTTATTCCTTTCCGCAACGAATCATTGTAAATGATTAAATTCATGAAAGGTTTCTTTCGTTGCTCAAATTACTAGGAAGTTATCATTGCTAATTGCACATCTTAGCAAGGGAAATGTTTATTATTTGGCATGAGTTCATCTGCAAGGAAAAAGGAAGTTTAAATTGAACTGTATTGACTGAAAAGTAAATTGTCACAAGGATAGCAAAACCGTGACAAGGTGATTAATATTACCTTCCAAAAGATAACCAAACCAATCTAAACATAGAAATATTCATACCCTATGCACTTGACTACTTTCCTTATTGTAGGGTCAAAAAAAAAAAAAAATCGTAAAGATAAAGAACTAGGGTTTTCCCCGAGATTCTTAAAAAGAAACCCTAGGCCCGACATACGTCAGCTTAAAGGATCTAAAATGGATTATTCCATCACAGGACTTGCGCAGTAAGTACGAAATCATTTAGTCTTGTGATTGATTCACAAGGAGAAAGGGTAAAAACCATCAACAAGGATGGCAGATCCCTATGCAAGTTATCTTGCAAAGGGATCTATTTTTGGATATCATTCTAAATAAGGAAAGTTGTAAACCGGAAACTAGCATATCTAAGGAACTTTAGGGTTGACCAAGTTGGGTTAATAAGATACACCCTACACCGGAATGTAAAGGATCTTGCCAATTTACAAGACACCTTGGGAACGAGTGCTGATACACTCAAAAGGAAAGAACACTTCCTTAGCAGTTTGCCAAACAACACGGTTGATTAATGGAAATGTTTGTGCTTGCTAGAGATTTTAGGGCTCTGTTTGAATTATGAATTAAAAATTAAATGAGTACCTATACTTCAGGTTAAAGGCTTGAAGGAAGAGGCAGTTTCAGTTACCCCCGACTACCTGCCTAACCCTAACCAAGGGGGTTGTTCACCGCGCCGGTAACGTGGACCGAACCCGCCGCAAGAGGTCTCTCCGTTGAGCTCTACTTGGAGTAGGAGGACTCTTGGGTGCCAGGGGGGGCTCTGGCTATAAATCCCTCGCCTTCCGGGTCCTGCACAAGAGGCTAACGTGACTCAGGATTGGATCTCGAGGCCTGCATACTAGTTTACGGGCGGAAGCTTGGAATAGTGATCCCTGTGGATTATTGGATAGCCTTCGGGCGGATTATGGACAAGCCTATGGGCGGAACTCATTGTATTTCAAAAATAAAATGATGAAATATTAACAAAGAACTTGCTTGATATCGTTTTCTATGTCACGTGATAAGATTACGTGAAGGAACCAGTGCATAATGGATTAATTAAAGAAGCTGATTGTTATATGTCAAATCAATGTGTTAGATAATTACATAATTAAAAACAAATCGAGGAAAGTGCGGAGGATGGGCCATGGGTCCGTCCTATGGTTGGGTGGTCCCGGTTAGCTGGGAACTTTTCTCAAAAATCTCGATGAACAGCAGGATGATCATCAAAACGAATAACGGAAGCAATGACCTAGAGTTATGTCTTACCCGATTTACGCTATTTTAGGGGAACGGAATGGGACTATATCGTATGGCAGAGAGGTTGAGCTTTGCATCCCTCTCATTTCCCATTCTCCTTGAACTAAGTGCAGTGTGAATCCGCTTCGGACCTGGCGTTTCTGCGTAAAGTAGTTCGCTCGGGTCCGACGCTAGTTGCTGTTAGTTAATGACCAGTCAAGAAAACCCTAATTCTGATCGATCCTAAGTGGGAACGGCCAGGATACTTTCGCTACGTGGCAGACGCGGGAAGACCTAGATCGCAAATCCCGTAACATTCCATGGGAGTGTCAGGCGGAGCTTTCTAGACATCCTTTCCGACGGACTGCTAAGACGTGTCCTAGATGATACTAAGAGGACACGTTACAGCTGCCAATAAAGATTTAAGAAAGCTCTTCTTCTGGGATTGACTGCAGTGCTAAAGAAGCTATTCGAACGCCCAATTTGGTTACTAGTTGAAAGGTAGAGCATGAGTGGAAGCATGAAAAAAAGTAAGTGAGAAGCATGAGATGGAGGTTCAAGCAAAAAAGAGAGAGACTAGTGTGCAAGAACTGGAATAATCACATTGTTTGACCTCACTTCCCTTATTTTATTGTCATGTAAAGAATAAAGAATAAAGTGACAATGAGGGACAACCACCAGCTATAATGTACAAGTGTGTAGATTCTAAGTACAAGTAAATGTAGTTGGCTATGCACATGTGGTCTTTAACCCCCAACATTTACTATAATCTATGTCTAGGTTTTTTTACAATATTGGGCAACGAAGGAATTACATGAGAATGAGATCTTTGATTAGGGATCTCATCACTTTGTACTTTGTATATAGATATATATCCAATCATACCATGTAAATATATAGTTTCTTAGATAGATTTAGTTACATAATTTGCACTTCTATCAAGCAGATTTAAGCATATTAATTTTCTATTGTTGCATCACTTCTATTTTCAAAATGCTTTCAAGTAATGATGAGCACTATAACTATTTCATTTGAATTTATTACAAGTATCACATTTGTTTACATACTTTGATGGGATTTTATACATGTTTAAATACAAATCCATTTATAAATGGATAATAGACACAAACAATAAGAATTTGCACAATGCTTAGCATATATGTCATATATGTTGGTACTACTCCTTACAATCATTGGAATACCTCTCAATATATGATGCTGCTATATAATAAGGAAGCTAGTACCATCGTACATTCTGAAGGTGGCATGACATTTCAAAACATTTCATATGTATTTACATCTTTAATTTTGTCAATATACCCACCATCTATTCTATTGTGATAAAGTGTCATCTAGATTACCAAGTCCTTGTAGGATCTTTCAACAAAAGGGAGACTTGATATTGTTATTTGGATTATCAATAGCATTACGTTTTCTTTTGGTATTTACATAAGTATTGTTTGCCAAAATTTCTCATTTACATTAGAATCCTCTTTCTCTTTCTATTCTATTTTAATATGCTAAAGAAGTACCAAACAAAGTTATACTTTAATGTTATAGCCCTTTTCTCTTTTTATGTATCCCTTTTCCTTGGTAAAAACATTAGTAAGCAACTACTTGTGCATGCAAGGGATCATTTCTATTCATAGCAAAAGCGGTTTTGCAAGTCTCAAGCTAAAATTCGTGAAATCATGGGGCATTACATTGATTTGATGGAGACTATACTCATGTAAGATATGCTAGAATATTTCTCTATAAGGCAAATGGGATAGATATATTATGATCAAAATAATTGTTGGATCTCAAGAATGTCTCTTCTTGGACTAGTATACATTGTGGAGGACCTCAATGAGGAAGACCAGACCAAGCTCATCAACTTACTCCTCGAGTTCCGAGACATACTCAGTTGGAAGTACACCAATGCCGGGGAGGTACTTAATATATCTCAGTACGTGCGCGCATTTTTTTGAGAAAAACACTCAAATTAAGTGGATGAGAAGCGGATGTATATTGCCAAACGCAGGATTCCGCGCCGTCTGAATTCCACCATTCACTAAGCATTGCCCTTAGGACAATACTAACAAAAGTGTATCGTTTCTATATTCACAACAATTGCTATTGTTCTAATTATGACTTTATATCCAGGGATTAACCTTCTATTGATTGTCCTGATCATGCACCGGTGATGATGACGACGACTTCGGGGAATCGATCATGCTATTAATGTGGGGGGTGATGTTGGGGTTGGAGATGACGAAGTTGCTGGGCGTGCTGGGACCAGAGCTCGGGCCGCCCCTCAAAACATTATAACCATAGTGATCATCAGTTTTGAAGAACATTAGTGTATTGCTGAGCTGTGCTTCGCCGATCTGATCATTATCAGAGCCGATCAGTGGCGACCGCCTTGCAGCTGCAATTAGCCGATCGTGATGTTGATTATGGTGATGATCTCGAATATGAGGAGGACGATCATCACGATGCCGACGAAGAAGCTCATGTTGATGATCAGTGTGCTGAGCCATGGCAGCTATATTATTATTGTCCGATCCTGCATCATTTCCAGCTGGGAGATAACCATCATCATGTTGCCTGACTAGTGCTGAGGGAGAGGAGGAGGATGGTGGGAGGAAGCGCGCAGCTTGGATGCAGGGCTGTGTATTTAGCAGCAATGCAACATTCAGGGCGAATATGGAGAGATAAACACTGAAGGTCGTAACGGTGAGAAGCATAGCGACCTAATATAGTACAATACAATATCAGAATTGCAACTGATTAGATATATTACAGTAGCTGCCTCTTATGCTGTCGTTCTCTTATCGCTTCTCCTAATTTATATTATCGCAGATGATATTCGCTCACTCCTATATTGTTTCAAAGCCTTGGCCTTGGAAGTATATTAGTGATTGAGGAGCACTGCAGATCTAAGCCTGTTATCGGATTGAAGAAACGCTTTGTCTTCCGCGTGCTTTTATAGCTTACGTTCCCTGGACAAGGGCATCGTATAATCGCCGGTCCGAGCTGTCGCCGCCTTCTTGCGCTGACCGAGTAAATATTTGGAATATCGTGTGCTTAGTTTGATGTTTAGTCGCGTACGCGTGAAGTCCTTTGAATCCGTGATCCATTGAAGGTTGATTATACTGACTATTTCTACTCTGACCATTGAAGCCCGGAACTAAGGTAGTGTTAACCAACAACTACATGCATACATGCAACTCTTGTGTAAGACGCGTATAGTCAAGCTTTTAGAAAATTTTAAGTTTATGATGTGGTTGTAAATATTCATATTCACTTTACAATCTTGTGCTTGAAGACAAGCAACTCACATAAAATTTTCTTATGTTGATATGTGCACTAAAAATATAGCTTTGGATAAGTTCAAAAATTAAAGTTTCTAAAAGACTATCCAACCTTGAGATAGGAGTAAGATGATGAACATTATATTCAACCTTTCTTAATCACTACCTTGTGAATATAATAGGGACCTAATATGTCATTCAAAGTGCAGAAGGAATTAAAACACATTGACATTGTAAAGATGAGAGCTAGTCAAAGGCAATGTTGAACATGCAAAAGAACACTTGAACATGAAGGAACACTCTTTGACTTAAAATCCAAGTGATCGTAAGGAAAACATAAGAGAATTTGAAGGGATCTTTTAAATTACTATTATGATTTCATTCTTTTCACTTCCTATGTTTATGTATCCCACTCTCATCACAAATTCTATTTCACGTTATATTTTTGTCTATCTTTGAGCCACTATAATTCATAAGAAACCATAAACATGTTACCAAATAGAAAGTCTCGCATGTAACTAGTAACATTGAGCACATTACTAGTAAACTTGAGCCTTTTTTTTAGTTATACTATCTAAATACACAAGTCATATCTATCAAATATATAACAACTTTGTAGTATAACTAGTATGAATATGGTGTATCTCCTAGCTATGAGGTCTATCTAGAAAATCTAGTTCTATATATGTAATAGAGATACCAACTTAATCACTAACTACTAGTAATAATGCTACGTCCTATCTAGAAAAAATGCAGGGTTTATGAACCCAATGGAGAAAAGGGGTAGACTTCACTCATGTGTGATATTTGTAAGTGCAAGGAAGAGGATATTATGGGCATGCTATGCCAAGCCACTAGGATTGCCTATGCTTGCATGCTAAGTGTGGGCAAAGCCCTACTTGGCTTGGCTACACTTGTGATAAGCTATACTAGGCTTCACTGAGCCCACATGAAGCATAGTAATATTTGAAGTGTAGCTCAATCCATGCTTACACTATAGCAAATTTGGAGCAGAGACACGAATGCTTCACATGCCCTAGCAATTAAAGACAAAACACATGAGAGCTTATAAGTGAAATAGGATTGAAATCTATACATTTAGGGAGAAATTGAATAATAATGATTAATTTAGGGGGAGAGTATTTCGCTCTACTAAACATATAATGAATTAAAAATAATTGTTTACTTATATCTTGTCAACTAGTTGTTGAATTAAATAAATATATATTGAAATATTTTAATTTTTAGCTTATTTAATTAATTATTTCTTATGTCTTTAAGGTATACTATTTGTGGTATTTGTTATTCGAATAAAAGGAATAAGAATCCATTAACTAATCAAAGATATGACTATCTATATTAAATTTTATGTTTGGTTTATTCTTCTTTAAACATGGTTTGCTATAGCAATAGTCAAGTTTCAGTATTGTGTTTTGTATAGATGTTTATTTTCCGCTTAATGATAATGTTCATGTGGTGGGGGTCTCCCTTCTTGACATAAATGACTACACAATCCTTAGTAATTCTAATAGTATAATTAGCTTGTCTTTCCAAAGTGCAAGTGTTCCAAAGTTCCCATAGTATGGGCCATCTTGTAATAATAGGCATTAGGAGAGATTTGACATCACTTTTTGGCCTTGTAAGAAATTGAGGAAAGAGAAAGTGTAATGCAATTTATAAAAAATATTGTTGAAAAAGAAATCTTTATAGAAATTATTATTGAAAAAAATAATTGATGAGAGAGAATGTGTATTGAAATTTATTAAAAATATTATTGAAAAATAATTCTTTACAAAAATTATTATTGAAAAAAAATCACAATTTTGGGGAATGTTTACCCTTTTATACCTTGGTACTTTCATTGATGACGAATCTCAAAGGCGTCACATGCGCTTGTCACCTTCAATACCTTGCTATCGCCTAGAAAGTTCCCTTTAGGAGTTAATGACTCTCTCAAAATATTCCCTCTTTGTTCTTAAATTTTTGTTTTGAGGTATTGTAAACCACTTCCGTTGCAAGCTTGGATCACCTCTTGCTAACTTGATTGCAAGCATGGATAATTGTAAATGTCATAGCACCTACATTTGATTTGGACCTTGAGTATGTACATGTTCATTAAAAAAACAAGGTGTCTAATCATACATTGAGTGAATCGGAAGCAATGAGATCAAAGGCGTGAAAGAACATTGATTTACCAACAAAAGGTAGGTTGTTTCATTTTGATCCTATAATAAGGAGCACCCCTCCATTCTCTTCGTTGTCATGACACCACATGTTCATGCCCGAAAAACCTAGGCTACGAGCTTGAATAATGAGGTATCATTCTTTTTTTTTTTAATTTGCTTTCTTAGTCAACATTTATGAGATGAAATAAAGAGGATTGTTATTGTGCTTGAGCAGGAGTAAATTCTTGATGCTCTTTCAGCTCAATGCTCTTTTCAACTACAAAAATCCTGTGATACACAAAGGTTTGAGAAGGAAGAGTTGCAAGTAACTAAGATTACTTGAGCAGCATGTTCATTAGAATTGAGAAGGACTTTCACTTCCCAAGCTTGAAGTTTGCAAAGTGGAGTGATACTCAATGGAGTAGAAGGAGTAAGATTGATGCTTCCCACATGTCATGAGATGAGGTGGATGCAAGGAATGTGCCTATGGTGCAAGGTGTATTGCTATCTCAAAGCCCTAGGATAAAAGGGTGTGAATACACTTAGGTGTTCAGTAGAAGAGAGAGGGGAGAAGAAACGAAGCATGCTTTATTGCATGCAATGGTGCTAATGGAGGAGGAGAGATTTCTAGATAGCTTTTCTTTTTTTGAAATATGGTTGCATGGTCATTTTAAAAAAGCTCTAAAGGAAGAGAGAAAGGGAGCACCATGGCATAATTTTGCTTGGTTTTCTTGTTGAAAAGCCTAGTGTCTTGCCACTCATCATCTACATGTGCTTTTCCTATCCTCCAACACAGTAGAAGCTTTGAGACCTATAGCTTTTCAAATCATCCTTATGATTATGGCATCCTCAAGCTTTACATCAATAGATAGATCCTCTTCTTCTTCTTATGGTAGCTAGGCTTGACAAAACATCATCTAAAGGTGTCAAGTTTTAGAGCTTCAAGCTTGGCAGTCATGATGGTGCAGTATATCCCCTAGGGAATCTACTAGCATGACTTGCATGGAAGTGTGGTCCACGTTAGGACATAACAATTGTGAAGTATGAGTAACTAGTTGTGCTTAGAATTCTCACATGATTTCATTTTAGTTAGTTATGTCATATTGCTACATTTTTTATCCTTCCCAAATTTGTGGTTCGACACAATCATCCATCGACATCACTGGTGAACATGATGTGAAGCCACAACCAAAGTGTTGGCAATATGGAAGAATTATCCTTTTCTACATATCCATCTATGTGTGAAGAGATGAAGTAGCTCCTCCACACACTTTTGGAGCAATAACATCAACATCAGTAGTAGCAAATGCCACAATAGATGTAGCTACAAGCCAATGCACAATATGAAGTTGCCTCTTTGAAAGCTATAGAGGTGATAGAAAGCTAAATGTATCCTTCTAATGGCCACAATCTTACAAGCTACTTGAAGCTCTACGAGTCAAAGGTGAAGTTCTTTGGTGTGCCTACTTACATGATGAGCAAGTTTTTTATGCGACTAGTTACTTCTTCTTGGAAGCCGCACATCGACGAGTTGTATGCTAACTCGGGTAAGTTTTTCATGAATATATGTGTGCATCAAATGGGTTCAAAATAATATATTTTTAAAATACTATTTTTATACATTTTTTACATACAGAAGGGTATAATATAGGGGTTATTTATAGATTGAATAGAAAAGGGATATGTTTTATTCAAGATAAATTCACAGATAATGATATTTATAAATAGACCTTGAATGTAGGTGATGTAGAGGATATACATATAGTAACTTCCCGGAGTACGCTGTGAGTCTTATTTGGGTTGCCTTAAAGAAAGCTTTGAAGGAGGAATATCTTCTCGAGGATCTTGGAATGGATATGAGGCACAACTTCCATGAGTGGGTCCATAATCCAAACAAGGGTCTAATGGCGACTAAGCTTCTTCATGAGTTTGAGTCCAAATTTAACGAGTTTGAGATTGCAGGATGAGTGGCATTAGAGCCTAAAAAGATGGAGTTACTTTGCCAAGTGGTGGATCCCATGTTGCAAGAACAATTAGGAGAGCTTTTTGAGGATAAGATGCAACTATGGACTTCAAGACTTACTGGAAGGATGCGAAAGACGTTGTCATCACTTTGGTGAAGTGATAGATATGGAAGTTGTAGCTACATAATTACATTGTGTCACCCCCAATCCCTCCAACTATTATCCCTTCTTCCACTCCACATGTTGTAGCTCTAGTCTCTCTACCTACACCCACTCTTATATCTTTTCTTGCCATGCCTACATCTCCTATGCCTACGGCTATTCTTCCTACCTTATTTACCTTCTTTAGCTCCTATGCCTACCCCAGGTGCTACCCCTATGCCTTTGTCAATTCCTATACCTTCCACTATATCACTAGCTTCTACTCCATTGCCACTCAACAATGAAGTTATTGAGGAATTCACTAGAAATATTTAAGATCTAAGGCTTTATTTGTTTAAACTTATAGTAGTAGAGACATGCACCTCCACCTCCCAAAAACTCCAAGAAGAAATAAGAACTAGAGATATCTTTGATGTGATAGTTTTGAGCATTATTATAAGAAGTGTGTATCTTTCATGGAATCAAGGAGAATGAATTTAGTATTTTGGGGACACAAAATGAAATATGTCTAGGAGTGCCTATGCAACCTAATCTTGGCAAAGGAGAAATGAAGTTAGCTCTTCAAGAGATGGTTGCATGGAGTTATTATGTGGCTAGAAGCAATGCCTCTGCCTATGCTATGCAAATTGATTAGAGTTCACAAACTACGTATGATTTACAGTCTTTTGCCTTATATACTGCTCATAGGGGCAAGATGCAACAATCTGAATTGGCTATTGTAGGATACACCAGTGGATACTTACTCGATTTATGCCTTTATAGCAAAGACCCAAGGGACTAAAGTACAAGTAGAGGAGATGTGACGATGAGGCTCCTAGTACATTGAAGAGGAGTAGCTGAGGTGAGTCTTCCACTCCCCCTTCTAGGAGGTTGGTTACTGAGTAGGTTATGGAGGATGTTCAACCTAAGGAGAAGAAGCAAGAAACATGGCCTAAAAAATAACCAAGCTATAAATTATTTTCTAAAATTGAGAATGCTACAGATCTCAAGAAGGTTCTTGAGGATTAGATTCTAAATAGCAAAGTGGAGTTCACTCTTGGCAAGATCTTGGGAATTGCTAAGAGGGAATTTCATGAGGAGATTATCAACATCATAAAGCAATAGAGATAGATTATGCAAACTACTCAAGGATAGGGAAGTTCAATTGAGGAGTTGCTTGATGAGAGTGTAATGAATAAAGCTCAAAGGAGAGAGGAGAATGAGTTGAAGACATAGAAAGAAAGCAAGAAGAAGAGAAAGAAAGACTAGAAGAGGAGAGAGGAAGATTGAAAAGAGGGGAGAAAGAACGAGGAAGCCATGGAAGTTGAAGATGAAGGTAAAGAGCGAGTTCTTGATAATCACTTGTTGCCCTAAACTAGGACTCTTACACCTTGTATACCCCATTCAGTGTGGTTGGGTGTTTAACCCCTAGTTTCCTATGTATTCCACGCGTTACAATCCATCCCCACCCTAAAGGTTTTTTCCCTAAAAATTTAAGACAACTGGAGGGAAGTGATAGGCGGGCTTAGGGAGTGGGCCGCAAAGTGCTTCTTTGAGCCACATTAGAATGAAAATGGATGGGTAAAGACTACGGATAGAATGTTGTCCATTATAGGCCTACTGAGGTAAAATTGTCATAAATTTTGATAGGCTTCTCCAAATGGGGAGTGTTGCATGTTAAAACACAGAGCTTATGATGAGTTCTTTTAGCCCATGTAGAAAATCGTTTTAAAATAGTGTGTAGTGTGGATGCATGCATGAGGTGGTTAAACAAGGGAATAATTGGCTATTCTTTAGCTTGTTGGGCATCTTGGAGGTGAGGAAACTTATTCACAATAGTGGCTGGGCACCAAGAGGCTTCTTCGAGGGGTAGGCCTTGCCATTTGATGAGGTAATCCTTGATAGATTGAGATCTTAAGTGCTTATCTCATTGCCCAATGATCGCCTCAAGGATATACTCAATGATTCCTTCTTCATCTATGGGGGGATGTTCTTCCACATAGTCCATTGAGGTGCTAATGAAGGGTTTCAATTGATTTACATGAAACACATTGTGGATATTGGTAGTAGGGGGAAGCTCTAATCGATAGGTCAAATCACCAACTCTCTTTAGGATTCGGTAGGGACAATAGAAATGGTGGGTCAACTTGTTACTACTACTCTCTTTGAGAGTGAAGTAATGGGATATAGGCACTTTCAAGAGAAACATATTCCCTTCCTAGAATTCCAAATGTCTTATTTTGTCATTAGCATAGAGTATCATGTGAGTTTGTGCCTTTTTAATATTCACTTTGCATTATTAAGAGCAGGGCCTATATGTGATCCAACTTGTCTTGACAATGAGGGTTGATCTTAGCATTGAATAAGATTGTAGGAGGGAGGGGGACCTTATACTCGTATAATGCCTCAAAAGGGCTAGAGTGTGTGGAGTTATTATAGGAAAATTGTGCCAAGTGGAGCCATGTATCACAACTATATTCTACATCATGGCAAAAATGCTGCAAGTATTTCTCAAGCCATTTATTTACTCTTTCATTGTGGCTATTTATCTGGGGGTGGTATGTAGTGGATGGAGTAAGCTTGGTACCCATAGATGTGAAAACTGTCTGCCAAAAGTTGCTCATAAACTTAGCATCTTGATCATGCACTATGAGTTGTGTAAGCCATTCAACTTGAAGACATATTCCAAAAACTGAGTGGCCACTTGAGAAGCATTGTATTGTGTCTTAGTGGGGATAAAGTGGGAAAATTTGGTGAGGCAATCAACTACCACACATATACTGTTTCAACCATTCTTTGTAATCTCCGGGGGTTCACTATATATATATTCTCTATATAATGTGCATTCATGGCCTATTTGTAAATATCCTAATTTGTTAATTTTTCTTGAATAAAACACAACTCTTTTCTATTCAATCTGTAAGTAGCCCCTTTATATGACACCCTTATGTATGTAAAAAATGTATAAAAATGGTGTTTTAAAAACCCCTTATTTTGAATTCACATTATATATATATATATATATATTCATGAGTGACCCCCCCGATTTGGTAATGGGGAGGCTTGTGATGAAGTCCATTGTCATATGAGTCTATTTTCCTTCACGAATAGGAAGGGAGTGCAAGATGCTAGTAGGCTTGAGTGTGCTGTCATTGTTCTATTAGCATGGAACATATTTGATCATAAAATCCTTGACATCCCTCCATAAACCTTTCCAATGAAAGCTATTGGCAATCGTGTCATATATTTTGAAAACACCCAAGTGACTAGCAGTGGGACAAGAATGCATCTCTTCCATGATCTTCTATGCAAAAGGAGAAGTGTGTGGGATGACAATCTTGCCATGGGACCAAATAAGGCTATGCTTGAGCTAATATTGTGAGTTTTTATCCATGAACCCGTGCTATAATTTTTGGAAGATATGGCTGAAGTAATCTTCCAAAAAATAAGCTTCTTGAAGCTCTTGGATCCAATCACTATGCAACTTTGAAATGTAGGATACTCTACATGGCAACATCTAAGAGAGCCAATTAGCCACTATATTATCTTTTCTCTAAGTGTGAGAAATGTCAAAGTCATAGTTTTGCAATGTTGCCACCCATATCCTTTACTTAGGAGTCAAATTAGCCTAAGTTAGGAAGTACTCGAGGACTCGATGGTCACTTTTTACTTACACGGCTGCCATACAAATAGGGATGCCATTTCTTGATAGGATGGAGGATGGCCAACATCTCTTGATCATAAAAATTCATTTGTGTCTCCTTGTCATCAAGCTTGTAGCTTGCAAATGCAATCACACCATACTCTTGCATTAATACTGCACCAATACCCCTACCAGTGGCATCACACTGAATGGTAAACATCTTAGAGAAATCAGGGCAGACAAGGATGGGGGTGGAAGTAAGCATTTCCTTCCACTACTTGAAGCTATGATTAGTAGTGGTATCTCAAAATAATGCATTGGTGGCATAATGCTTAATGAACCATCTATAAAATGAAGAGAGACCAAGGAAACCACGTAATCAAGTGGTGGTGGATGGGGTGGGCCAGTCCTTAACACATTGCACCTTCTTAGGGTCATCCTATATGCCATTTTTACTCACAATGTGTCCCAAGTACTCCACAGGTGTGTGCATGAAGATACATTTTCTTTCCTTAGCAAAGAGTCCATGCTCTCTCAATATATCAAATAACCTTCTCACATGTGCCAAGTGCTCCTCTTGTGACTTGCTGGAAATGAGGATACCATCAAAGAAAATGAGCATAAACTTGAATGTGAAGGATTGAAGAATTTTATTCATGAGGCTTTGGAATGTGGTGGGGGACATTAGTCAACCAAAAAGGCATAACTAGAAACTGATAAAGCTCATGATCCATCCTAAAAGCCAGTTTTATCTCATCACTCTCGCTCTCTAGATGTGATGGTAGCCACATCGCAGATCCATCTTAGTGAAAAAGTATGCCCCTTTCAACTCATCCAGCACAAGTGAACCATGCATGGGATGGGATAGAAGTTATTCACATCGTAATTTTGTTAAAATATCTGTCGTCAATGCACATGCAGAAATGCCATCTTTATTTTTTACCAACAAGACAAGGGATGCATAAAGGGAAGAACCCGGTTCAATTAAACCCATCAACAACTCCTTGACTTGCTTTGCAACCTTTTCATGTTCACACTTGGAGAGTCTATAAGGTGGCTTGTTAACGTTCTTTGAATGGGGCTCTAAATCAAGGGGTTAGTCCACTTGCCTTTTAGAGGAAAGGGTTGTAGGAATTTGAAATAAATCACTATACTCCTCAAGTAGGGTCTACAAGGCTAAATCCTTAGATACTTCACAGGACTAACATGAATTTTCCTTATTTAATTGCAAGATAGATAGGTGAGCATTTTTTAAACTCCCGTTTGAGTTGCTTGGTTGTAATGAGCTGAAAATCAGCATTATTTGAATTCCCTCTAAGCGAATGAGCTATCCATGAATCATAAACTCAATGTAGAGCTAACAGAAGTCCATAGCATTTTTCCCAATTGTTTCAACCAAAGACAACATCAATGGGGACCATATCTAAGTCAATTAGGTCAACCAATGCCGCATAATTTTCTACCAAGTATAGGGGAACTACAAGACATACATGTGTGTTGATTTCGTCTGCTTCATTTGCCACTTGAACTTTTAGGAGGTATTGTAATTTCATAGGGGTGCATTTCAATTGGTCAATCGATGATTTATTTAAAAAATTGTGGGTACTATCAATATTCACAGGGATAAAGACATACTTCCCATGAAGACTACCTTGAATGTGTAGGGTGCTGGGGCTCCGAGAATTAGTGTCCAAGCATCCAAAGAGATTGAGCAAAGGGAGGTGGTAGTCAGGTGGGATGTCAGATCAACTGCATGGGATGGACAATTTCTCGCGTCAAAAGGAAACCATCCTCTAGGTCAACAACTTCTCTAATCCTCATTCTCAACATGCTCAACAGGTGTGTCAATCTTTCATGATGTACAAGCTATAAACCTTGACTTTGACTATCTTGTAAGGGAACTTGAAGGCATGGTCAGCAGTATACTTATCCCAACATTTAAAAAATAATCCACTTTTTTCCTTCCGTTCCTTTACAACATCTAGTGAAATGAACCCTCGTTGGCCACTAGAGCCATTGGAGGGTGATTTAGTGGACTATTTATTTTTAGTATACTTACTCTTAGCATTAGAGACAAATGATGTCCCAAAAATGTCATTTTTTCTTTTAGCATGGAAGGTGGGATAAGGGGGTATTTTTAGATTGTTGTTTGGCATGGAATTGCCTAGAAAACCACTTCCATAAGGGTTTGATCTTAAAGGGGTACAGGGCTGACCATAACATTGATGAAAATTTTCATTCTTACGGTACTTCATTACATATCTTTCAGCCAATTCAATTGTATCAGATAGTGTGGTAGGATTTTGGGCCTCCATAACATCCATCAATAGGCTCGATTCCAACCCATAGATATAGTTATGAAATTTGGCATCATCGCTAATGCTCTCCACATACATGGTCAAGTTCATGAACTGATTTGTGTACTCAGACACCATGAGATTACATTTGTCAAGATTGTACCATCATCTTGCCAACCACTCTTTTTTCCACAGGGGATACAAATGCTTGAACCATATGCATTTTAAAGTCCTTCGAATCAATAAATTGATGATTCTCTCAATTGATACAGTGCCACCATGTGTGGGAAAATCCTTCCAAGTGGAGAGAACCAAAGTTAATTTTCTATACATTAGTGCATGGGTAAATATTGAAGTAGGACTCCAACGTGGACATCCATTCCTCCAAGTCTGATGGTGAGGGAGATTTCCCTTTTTACTTAGTGAGAAGAATCTTGTCACGTAGATCATGAGGGCCTTGCTGCCCATGAAACCTTGGATGTCCATACATACCTTGCTACCCATACAAACCATATGGTGGATTTATCCTATGCTGCCCATTATAGCCATGCTACCTATTATTGCCATGTTGCCCATGATTGCCATGTTGGCCATTAATGCTGTAACGTGTCCACGTGTAAACTTCAGGACACGTCTTAGCAGTCCATCGGAAAGGATGTCTAGAAAGCTCCGCCCGGCACTCCCATGGAATGTCACGGGGTTTGAGATCTAGAACTTTCCGCATCTGCCACGTAGCGGAAGTATTTTGGCCGTTCCCACTTAGGATCCACCTGAATCACGGTTTTTTCCTAATGGTCATTTCCTAAACGGCAACTAGCATCAAGCCCCAAGCAAACTACTTTACGCAAAAATGCCACGTCCAAAGTGGATTCATACTGCACTTGGTTCAAGGAGAATGGGAAACGAGAGGGATACAAGGCTCGACCTCTCTGCCATAAGGCGTAGTCCCATTCCGTTCCCCTAAAATAGCGTAAATCGGGATTATTATAACTTAGATTCTAGGTCAGCACCCTTGCTGTTCGTGTCCTTTGAAAATGATTTTCTTGCTGTCCATCGTGATTTGAGAAAAGTTCGTGGCCAACCGGGACCACCCATCCGTAGGACGGACCCATGGCCACATCCTCTGCACTTTCCTCAGGTTGTTTTAGTTATCAAATTACCTATAACATTTAGTTTTACATGCATCAATCAGCTTCCTTAATTAGCTCGTTAGACACTAGTTCCTTCACCTAATCATAGCACTTGACATAGAAAAGCAAAGTCAAACAAGTTCCTTTATCAACAGCTTATCATATTATCTTTGAAATACATTTATAAAGTCCAGCCCGTAGGCTTATCCATAATCTGCCCGAAGGCTATCCAGCAATCCACAGGAATTACTAATCCAAGATTCCGCCCGTAGACTAGTATGCGGGCCTCAAGATCCAATCCCGAGTCACTTTGGCCTCTTGTGCAGGGCTCGTATGGCGAGGGATTTACGAACAGAGCCCCCTCTAGCACCCAAGTGTCCTCGTGCTCCAAGTAGTGCTTAACGGAGAGACCTCTCGTAGCAGGTTCGGTCCACTTTCCTGGCGCGGTTAACAACCCCCTTGTCTAGGGTTAGGCAGGTAGTCGGGTGTAACTGAAGCTGCCTCTCCCTTCACGCCTTCAACCTGAAGCATTAGATATCTTTTCATCCTTTAATTCCTTGAGAAAACAAAGCAAAACAGTGCTCTCTAAACTGTTACAAGCACAATCATTTCCAGTGGTCGTTATTTTGGCCAACTGCTAAGGAGTGAATCCTTCTTTCTGAATGCATCCAGCACTCGATCTGGGATCAATTGCGACTCGGCAAGATTCCCAAGGGTTTGTTTGTTAACCATTATCCTTAGGTTAGGGCCGTACCCTATTAACCCAACTTAACCAATACCTTAAGTTCAGTTAACACAAAATATGTTGCTCCAAATTATTCATTGGTCCTTTGCTTCCAAGCAAATATCTAATCCCTGTATCTTGGTTACTTTACCCAAGAAAGGTAATATATCAGGATAATTATTCATCCTCTTGCAAGATAAACTTGTGTATGAATCTGTCAATCTCATTCCGAGGAATTGGCCATTCCCTTATGATCAAATCACAAGATCATGCGACTCTGCAACTTGTTGCACAAGTGTCGCATCAAACTGTGGGACTATTTACCCATCGAATGGAGTCTTGTAATCACGAAATCATGATTAGATATAACAATCCATTCCTGATTGCATTAGGCCGACATTGTCGATCCTAGGGTTCCAAGTTCAAATCGAGTTTCAACCTTTTAGCGAGCGCACCTTAGGGTAAAAACCCTAGATCATCTCTCGCAAGTACGTCCTAATGTCCCTACATTCCGTGAATGTGGACAGGTCTTTAGGGTATAAGAGTTTCAACTTTGGTAATAAGAGTGATTAGGTTACGACCTCAACGTGCTAAACCCTAGTTAGTTCTTTGGGATATGTTGCATTGAATCAACCCTTCCTAAATGGGTACCTCGCAGTTTTAGGTGTTTAGGTTTAAACCAATTTACTTGTCTATTCTTGAAGATATTTACGATACCATTTTCATAACCACATGATGTATTGTCTATGTATGAGTAGTTTTACAATCCCTAAATTTTTCGACTAAGATCAAAGCGTAAGTTAAATTATGGCATAATTCCTAGTGATCCTTCTATAACATGTAATCAAGTTTCATGCTACTAAGCTTTAGGGTTTTATGTTTGAACCATGCAGTCTTTTCTAACAATTACAGAGTTGAAACAATATTTATACCAATTGACTAGAGTTATGCAGCTCAAGAACCATTTCATGCCTTGCAAATTCCTACGGATTATTAGCAACTTTCTATAACAAATCATTGCAAAGAAGAGATGTCTAATAATGTGACATGCGATTTATACTCCCATGCCTAATCGAAGTGCACGATAATAATTTTGACTTTATAAACAAGATCTTTTAATTGATCTAAATTCATTACTTGTAATGCATATAACAAATTTCTAAGAATGCATAGACGTCTCATGTCCTCTCATTCGTACCATTGGAAAAATACAAATGACCAATTCCTTGAGCGTAAGCTATTTCCTTTTAATTTATCCAAAGTATTTTAATGAAAAAAGTGCATCCTAATTTCATAAATGATCCATGCACAATCGAAATATTATGACGTTTAATCAAATTTAGGAAGAAAAACCTGGACTTCTGGTGAAATGTCCACATGGATGCTAGGAGATGATCATCCTGTGTTTGCGCCTTGTGCCTTCTTAGGAGCCATCGCAAATTCAGTCTTTTCGTTTTGGACGTAGATTTATGATCTTGGCTGATCTTCTTCAAACATCAAACTCCCTTTGTGACCGCTTGCACCATCTTTTGGAGTCGGATTTAGAAGGATTTATAGGTTTCCTCCTTAAACTCGGCTAATGGGAACTTATGGGGAACCCAAAGGGGGAAGAAGGCCTTAACTCCTAATTTAAATGAGCTTTTGAAGGGCCTTGGGTGAAATGGAAAAGGGGGGAAAGAGGGTGTTTTGTGAAGGCTAATAGAAAGGGGGTTCTAAGGTACCCTGAGGTTAAAATGAACCTTTGTGTAAGAACGCAAGGGGGGAGAAAAAGGGCTTAATGGGCTTTTAAAAGCTTGGATGGGACCCCACGGGAAGGGGGGACTTTGGATCCCGAGGGGGGGGGGGGTTATTAAACCCACTTGAAAGGGGGCTTATAAAAACCCACAAGAAGGGGGGCTTCTAAGAAGACTTTAGAAGCTTCCCAAGAAGCTTCTAAAGCTTCTGGAAATTGTGGAAGCCCCACGTGGCCAAGGGATGGAGGCAGCAAATGGCGAGTCGTTGGTGGCAGCGGCGTCAACTCCCTCTCTCTCACACGGCTTCCTCTACGACTCCACCTCAGGTGGCGTTATGCTGTCTCTTTCCACTTCAATGGCGGCGTTGCGTCACAGTCTTCCCTCTTCCCACTAAACTTCATGCAGCGTTATGCTCTGCTATCGCTTTGCCTAGCAGCGTGACGGCTCACTCTTCTCCTCACTGCAGTGTGATGATGATTACCGCCTCCTCTTCTCTACCAATCCCTCTGGCTCTCTCCCTCACAAGGTTTTTATAGGGAGAGGGAGAGCTACCTCCCCTCCCCCACATGGCTTGAGCTCCAGCATGGTGCTCGATCATCGTATCTCCCCTCCCTCTCCTCCAGCACGACCGTCGGCGGGGGGAGGGAGGGGATAATTAAAAAAAATTGCCCTTATTGCACATTATCCTTTTTTCCTTTGGAAATATTACATTCTACATTATCCTTTTTGGCCTTTGGAAATATTACATTCTCTCCCCCTTGGAGGAATCAAGATGTCCTCATCTCGAGATAAACTGGGTATATTGATGGTTGAGAGTGCTTTCATCTACCCAAGTGGCATCCTCCTCGGGATAATCTTTCCACTGGATGAGGCATTCTCTCAAGGTTCTCGATTCTAATTGTCTCTCCCTAACATCTAAGATCCTATCAGGCCATAGTTCAAGGACTCCTTCACTAGGCATTACAACTTGTTGGTCATCGAGTACATGGTTAGGATTAGGTACATACTTCTTCAATAGGTTGATATGGAATACATTATGATCTTTTAGGTTCTTAGGGAGTTGCAGTCTATAAGCATTAGGTCCTAGGCACTTGAGGATCTTGTATGGTCCACAAAACCTTGGACTTAGCTTCTTGCAATCTCCTAAGGATAGAGAACTCTTCTTTGGACGTACGCGAATGAAGACCATGTCTCCTTCCTCAAAGATTCTATCTTGATGCTTCAAATTCACATATACATTCTGTCTATCCTTGGCCGCTTGGATGTCTTGTCTTATTGACTTTATTTGGTCATCCATCTCTTCCAATATCTACCTTGAAGCTTCAACCATCAAGGTTCGATCTGAGAAGTTTAGGGGACTTTGACAGTCATGACTATACAATGCTTGAAAAGGGGTCATCTGAATGCTTTGTTGGGAAGAAGCATTGTAGGCAAATTCAACCAAAGGCAAGTATTGAATCAACCTTTTTGGTTCATGACAGCAGTGTGCCCTAAGCATATCCTCGATAACTTGATTGAATCACTCCGTTTGGCCATTGGTTTGGGGATGGTAAGCTATGCTAAAATAGAGTTGAGTCCCAATGGCCTCAAAGATAGATCTCCAGAGATGTGATGTGGAGAGAGAATCACGATCACTAATGATTCTTCTGGGTAGCCCATGTAGCTTGAATATCTCCTGATAAACAACCTTGCAATGTCTGAGGCTTTATAGTTTGTCTTTATTGGAATAAGGTATGCAACCTTAGGCAGCAGGTCAACCACAACCATAATGGAGTTGTATCCTCCCTAAACTTGGGGTAGGCGAACACCAAAGTCCTTACTGATGAATTTCCATTTCATTTGGGGAATGTCGAGTGGTTGCAACTTCCCTGGAATTTTGACATGTTCGGCTTTGATTCATTGACAAGACAAACACTCAGTAACATATTTGAGAACGTCACCTTTAAGCCTCTCCCAATGGTAGCTCTTCCTAACTGCATTGAGAGTCTTGGCATAGCCAGGATATCCTGAGAAAGGAGAATCATGAGCTTTCCACAATATCTTCTGCTTAAGTGACTGGCTGGCCGATATACATACTCTCGTTCTATAGTAGAAAAGTCCACTATTGATAGAGAATGCATGATACTTAGCCTATAGCTTTTGATCCTGGTCCTTGATAGGGACCTCCCATAGCATCTTTTGATAGGCTGGATCATGGCATGCTTCCTCTCTAGGTAGCTCAACTATTGGATTGTTTGGCATGGATACCTTTGTAGCTAGAGATCTAGCTGTTGATGGATTTTGCAAGATTAGTGAATTAAGGAATGCCTTGCAACTGAGTGCATTTGGCAACTACGTTCTCCTTTCCCTGTGTCGGTACTTGATTTCAAAGTCATACTCCTCCAACACTTTAATCCACCAACATTGCCTCATGCTGAGCTCGTTCTGGGTAAAGATCCACTTGAGACTTTTATGATGAGTCACTAGTGTAAAATTGTTACCCAGAAGGTAGTGTCTCCAAAGCTTTATAGCGTGGATGACAGCTAACAATTCTAGATCATGGGTAGCATAATTCTTCTCATGGCTCTTCAGTTTCCTTGAAGAGTATGCTATAGGATGACCTTCCTACATGAGCACACATCCTAAGGCAAGTGTCCTAGCATAAGTTACTACCTCGAACTCCTTATTGAGGTCTAGAAGTTTTAGGATAGGTGCTAATACCAAACTTTTCTTCAATCTATCAAAGCTAGTTTGTTCGGAAGTTGGCCATGCAATGGAAGTTTGCTTCTTCAGTAAGTCCATCAGAGGTGCTGCAATCAAAGCATAGTTTTTTATGAAGACCCTATACCATCCTCTCAATCCAAGAAAATTGCGTATTTCTTTGATAGTTGTTGGTATTGGCAATTCTAGCACATCTCTGACCTTGGTTGGGTCCACTGAGATTCCTTCCGCTGATACGATGAGTCCCAGATATTCAATCTGACACTTGAAGAATGCACATTTCTTCATCTTAGCACACACCTTATGTGACCTCATTGTCTCAAGGACAATCCAAAATTGGGTCTCATGATCTTCCTCCTATTTAGAATAGACTAAAGTGTCGTCGAAGAAGACGAGTATAAAGTCATCAAGATATGGCCTGAAAATATCCTGCATTAATCTGTTGAAGGTGGCAGGCGCATTCATAAGCCCAAATGACATAACTAGGAACTCAAAGTGTCCATATCTTGTGTTGAAGGCCGTCTATGGGATATCTTCTTCCTTGATCCTTATCTGATAGTAACCAGACCTGAGATCAATCTTGGAGAAGATCTTTGCACATTGAAGACGATCAAGAAACTCATCTATACTAGGTATAGGGTACTTGTTCTTGACAGTTGATTGATTAAACCCTCTGTAAATCAATACACAGTCGAAGTGTTCCATCTTTCCTTTTCTGGAACAGTACTGGAGCTCCCCATGGTGAACTGCTAGGATGGATGTAGCCCTGATCTAGCAGTTGCTTGAGTTGTTCCTTCAGTTCAATTGCTTCCAGGATAGACATTCTATAGGGCCTCTTCGCAATTGGCACAACTCCTGGTACTAGCTTGATCTCATGATCCACTTCTCTTTGAGGCGGGAGTTCTGTTAACTCTTCAGGAAATACGTCCGCGTATTCCTTTAGCGAAGAAGGTCCTTCACTAGACTCCTACTTCTGATCTAACTTGTTGAGATTAATCAAGTAGACAGACCTAGTCCTTTTTTGACTCCCTTTATGATCCGAGATGCTTTGGCCAATTGAATTTTTGGCTTCCCTGCTTCACCTTGAGTTGTGACTAAATCCCCTTCAGAGTTTCGAAAGGAAATTTGGCCCTTTCCACAATGAATGTGGGCGTCATTAGGTTTAAGCCAATCCATTCCGAGTAGACACTCATGGATACCTAAGTTAATGACTCTGAATTTGACCAAAGTCGTCTTTCCTCCCAGAAGGAATTCCACCTTAGCAGTTTGCCTGGTACACATAACCTCACGACCATTTGCTAATTCCACAAGAAAAGTAGGTGCTTCTACTATGGCTATTCCTAATCTTTTTGCACAAACTAGTGAGATAAAGAAATGTGTACTGCCACAATCAATCAAGGTCTTGAAATCTTTACCTTGATAGTCCGACGGTGTTTGAATCACCGAGAACTGGCGATTCGATCCTTTCTTGTGAAGAGTGGCATGGACTGTCGCCCTTTCAAACTCTGCTTCCATGGTCGGATCTTCTTCTTCTTCGCACATTTGGCTATTGGCAACGCAGGCGGTTCTTCCTCTGCCTCGGGTAGCGGCTCCCCGGCCATGGTGCGTTCCTTGGAAAGGTGCTTGGCAATGTCCTCCTCCAAGCTTGGGACATTACCTCTTGAAATGACCGGGCTCGTTGCAATGGAAACATTAGAAGTTTCGGTCATTGCTTTGAGTAGGGACAAAGTTGTTGACATTATTAGTCCTTGCTTTCTTCCTTTGTCCCTGATTCTAACCTTGGATTCTCTTCATTTGAGGCTAAATGATCCTCTGTTTGGGTCATTATAAGACCAAGTTTTGTTACCCCTTGGTCTAGCTTGCACCTCTTGAATTATAGGGGCAGCTCAAATGAGTGTGTCCTGAAGATCTGATGGGCACATAGATTTGAGACGGGCATTCACTGGTGGATTTAAACCAACACAACATTTTGACACCTGTTGTGTCATGTCCATCTGTGGCGCATACTTAAGAAGTGAGATGAATTTAGAGTAGTATGTGTCAAGAGTGAGTCCCAACTATTTTAGCTCATAGAACTCATTCATTTTCTGCGTACGATACGTAGGTAGAAAGTATCTTCCCTGCACGGCTTTCTTCAGCTTCTCCTAGGTAACGGATCCTTCCACGATCCCTTGATCTCTGCACCATTGCTTCCATCATAGCCTGGCTTCACTAGTAAGCTTTAGCTTGGCAAGCATAGCCTGGTTGGCGGGTGCAATACTAGCTGCTTCAAAGTAATCCTCCATGGATTCAATCCAAATTTCAACATTTGCTTGGACGGACCTGCCTCTCCCGTCAAATTCGGACGGTTTAATCTACTTGAGAAAAAACTTCTTCTCCTGGATTACAGCAGTACTTGATGTAGAAGGCAAATTGGGAATTTATACATGGGGTTGTGCTTGGATAAAGGTTTCTTAACGTTATTACTCGTTTAATCATTACGATTTAAATTTCATCTCCATTTCAGCTATCAACCAAGCAATCTAACCACTTAACTTCTTATCAATTCTCATGAATAAAACAGACATTGATAAAAAGAAGTCTTATTGCATTTTTATGAGCATAGTCCTTTCAAAATACAACATTTCTTGTGATGATAAGCCAATTGTTTAAATTTAGTTTGAGGAGAATAATGTTGTATTACATTTATCTATGGAAACTGGATAATAGTATGGTTTCGGGTCTTGGATCTTCAAGAGTCGGTAAGTCATTGGAAGATCAGGGTATCCTTTCCTTTTGAACCCATTCTTCTTATAGCGCGCCAATACTTTGATCCTATCGGTGGGGATTACACGGGTCACTTCCTCATATACATATGAGTTCAGTTCAACCCTCCGACCTCGAATATGTAAAGTTGAGTTTATGTGAGCCTCTAGAAAAATGAACAGCTTCACGATCTTTAGGTCTTCCAACCACTTGATCCTCTTGAGGTTGGTTTGGAGGTATGCAAACCGGTGGGCAGCTATATAGTACATTCATGAGGCACCCCTCCATCTTAATTCCATGTACAAAGGCAATAGATTATAAATACGCTCTAGGATGTTCATCATCTCAATCCTTTGTCGATAATCCGGGGAATGCATCGCAGTCATAAACATGACATGGAACACTAAGAATCTGTTCCATGCTTCATAATTCTGCAAGACAGTATTAAAATTAAGGAAATGTTAGGAATAGAAACATTTCCTTTACTTCATCTCATTAGGATTTCATAAAAACAAATCCTTCGTTGGTTCGCTCTAATACCGATAGTAATGTGTCTGCCTATAATGTTCAAGACATGTCTTAGCAATCCATCGGAAAGGATGTCTAGAAAGCTCCACCCGGCACTCCCATGGAATGTCATGGGGTTTGCGATCTAGGAATTTCTACGTATGCCACGTAGCGGAAGTATTCTGGATGTTCCACTTAGGGCTGACCTGAATCAGGGTTTTTCCGTAATGATCATTTCCTAAATGGCAACTAGCGTCGAGCCCCAAGCAAACTACTTTACGCAGAAACGCTAAGTCCGAAGTGGATTCATGCTGCACTTGGTTCAAGGAGAATGGGAAATGAGAGGGATGCAAGGCTCGACCTCTCTGCCATAAGGCATAGTCCCATTCCATTTCCCTAAAACAACGTAAATTGGGATTATTATAACTTAGATTCTAGGTCAACGCCCTTGCTGTTCGTGTCCTTTGAAAACGATTTTCTTACTGTTCATCGTGATTTGAGAAAAGTTCCCAGCCAACCGAAACCACCCATCCGTAGGACGGACCCATGGCCACATCCTCCGCACTTTCCTCAGGTTGTTTTAGTTATTTAATTACCTATCACATTTAGTTGTACATGCATCAATCAACTTCCTTAATTAGCCTGTTAGACACTAGTTCCTTCACCTAATCATAGCACTTGACATAGAAAAGCAATGTCAAACAAGTTCCTTTATCAACAGCTTATCATATTATCTTTGAAATACATTTATAAAGTCCAGCCCGTAGGCTTATCCATAATCTACCCGAAGGCTATCCAGCAATCCACAGGAATTACTAATCCAAGATTCCGCCCGTAGACTAGTATGCGGGCCTCAAGATCCAATCCCGAGTCACTTTGGCCTCTTGTGCAGGGCTCGTATGGCGAGGGATTTACGGATAGAGCCCCCTCTAGCACCCAAGTGTCCTCCTGCTCCAAGTAGTGCTTAACGGAGAGACCTCTCATGGCGGGTTCGGTCCACCTTCCCGATGCGGTTAACAACCCCATTGGTTAGGGTCAGGTAGGCAGTCGGGGGTAATTGAAGCTGCCTCTCCCTTCAGGCCTTCAATCTGAAGCATTAGATATCTTTTCATCATTTAATTCCTTGAGTAAACAAAGAAAAACAGTGCTCTCTAAACTATTACAAGCATAATGATTTCCAGTGGTCCTTATTTTGGCCAATTGCTAAGGAGTGAATCCTTCTTTCTGAATGCATCCAGCACTCGATCTGGGATCAATTGCGACTCGGCAAGATTCCCAAGGGTTTGTTTGTTAACCATTATCCTTGGGTTAGGGCCTTACCCTATTAACCCAACTTAACCAATATCTTAAGTTCAGTTAACACAAAATTTGTTGCTTCAGATTATTCATTGGTCCTTTGCTTCCAAGCAAATATCTAATCCCTGTATCTTTGTTACTTTACCCAAGAAAGTTACTATATCAGGACAATTATTCATCCTCTTGCAAGATAAACTTGCGTAAGAATCTGCCAATCTCATTCCGAGGAATTGGCCATTCCCTTGTGATCAAATCACAAGATCATGCGACTCTACAACTTGTTGCACAAGTGTCGCATCAAACTGTGGGACTATTTACCCATTGAATGGAGTCTTATAATCACAAAATCATGATTAGATTTAACAATTCGTTCCTGATTGCATTAGGCCAACATTGTCGGTCCTAGGGTTCTAAGTTCAAATCGAGTTTCAACCTTTTAGCGAGCCCACCTTAGGGTAAAAACCCTAGATCGTCTCTCGCAAGTACGTCCTATTGTCCCTACATTCCATGAATTTGGACTAGTCTTTAGTGTATAAGAGTTTCAACTTTGGCAATAAGAGTGATCAGGTTACGACCTCAACGTGCTAAACCCTAGTTAGTTCTTTGGGATATGTTGCACTGAATCAACCCTTCCTAAACGGGTACCTCACGGTTCTAGGTGTTTAGGTTTAAACCAATTTACTTGTCTATTCTTGAAGATATTTACGATACCATTTTTGTAACCACATGATGTATTGCCTATGTATGAGTAGTTTTACAATCCCTAACTTTTTCTACTAAGATCAAAGTGTAAGTAAAATTATAGCATAATTCCTAGTGATCCTTCTATAACATGCAATCAAGTTTCATGCTACTAAGCTTTAGGGTTTTATGTTTGAACCATGTAGCCTTTTCTAACAACTACGCAGTTGAAATGATATTTATACCAATTGACTAGAGTTATGCAGCTCAAGAACCATTTCATGCCTTGCAAATTCCTACGGATTATTAGCAACTTTCTAGAACGAATCAGGTTAAAATGAACCTTTGTGTAAGAACGCAAGGGGGGAGAAAAAGGGCTTAATGGGCTTTTAAAAGCTTGGATGGGACCCCAAGGGAAGGGGGGACTTTGGATTCCGGGGGGGGGGGGGTATTAAACCCACTTGAAAGGGGGCTTATAGAAACCCACAAGAAGGGGGGATTCCAAGGAGGCTTTAGAAGCTTCCCAAGAAGCTTCTAAAGCTTCTGGAAATCATGGGAGCCCCACGTGGCCAAGGGATGGAGGCGGCAGATGGCAATTCATTGGCGGCATCGGCGTCAACTCCCTCTCTCTCACACGGCTTCCTCCATGACTCCACCTCAGGCGGCGCTACCCTATCTCCTTCCAGTTCAACGACGGCATTCCGTCACAGTCTCCCCTCTTCCCACTAAACTTCACGCAATGTTATGCTCTGCTCTCCCTTTGCCTAGCAGTGTGACGGCTCACTCTTCTCCTCACTGCAATGTGATGATGATTACCACCTCCTCCTCTCTGCCAATCCCCCTGGCTCTCTCCCTCACAAGGTTTTTAAGGGAGAGGGAGAGGTACCTCCCCTCCCCCACATGGCCTAATGCATGAGCATCTACCCTTCCATGAGCTCCAGCATGGTGCTCAATCATCGTGCCTCCCCTCCCTCTCCTCGAGCACAACTGTCGGCTGGGGGATGGAGAGGATAATTAAAAAATTTTACCCTTATTGCACATTATCATTTTGGCCTTTTTGGAAATATTACATTCTACATTATCCTTTTTGGCCTTTGGAAATATTACAAATACCATATTGTCTATGATGGGGCTGATTCATATAAGTCTCATTGGTGCTCCAAGGGAGAGTGGGGGAGTTTCTACCAAGGGTAGGAGATGGACTCACTGGGGGATTGACAACATGGTTGATAGGGGAGCTCAATAGGGGCTCATCATGAGCATGAGAAGGTTCACCAACCTCATAGGTAGAAGGGTAAATACCCTTAGATCCACGGATGCCATGTGGGCCATGCAGTGGCTCTAGTGGTGGCACACGTCTAGATTTGCAGATAGTTAGATTCAATTGCCTTCTCTTGGGATGAAGTTGTAGCTAGAGACAAGAGTGGTGAGCTCCTCCAAGGTTTGTTAAGTCCTAGAGTTTGAGAGAGACATTTTCTCAATTTCTTCATCAAACTTGGATATCATTTGGCAGTGGTTGGTGACCATATCATTATGCCTCTCCATGTGACAAAACTCATACTCACATAAGGTATGGTTGAGCAGGCTACAAGGATCGATATCATGCACTTTCTCGTACATATCAGCGTGGTAATATTGTGCCAAGCTAGGTTCATCATTCATGGAGGTCCTAGAGTCTCTAATCCCCCTTTTGAGTTCTTCATGGGCCTTGCTTTTTCCTTTTTTGCCAACCATCTAGATGTAGTCCACACGACTCGTTGTTAAGAAATGGGCACTACAAGATATAGGCCTTATACCGACGTTAAAAGCGACGAAAATGTAAATAACAAAATTTGCCCATGTCGTCGCAAAAAACATCGTTATTGGTGACGCCATAGAACAGTCGGTATTAGCGTCGTTATCAGTGTCGCTATTTGCATCGGTATCAATATCACAAATGCAACACTGATAACAACCCAAATAACGACGCGTGCAGGTAAATTTGCGATGCTAATAGCAACGGTAACATGAAAAAAAAACATTTGTGGCAGGGTAGCAAGCTGCCTTGCCATATATAGCACTGTGTGCTTTATTTGGGCCATACAAAATAGTTTCTACACTATGTACAATGCTCCTGTAAACAAAAACAAAGTGTACTGAAATCATAACATTGATATATGAAATAAATACATGATCGCATAATAAAAGTGACTAGTACAATCATGACAAGATATCACTACTACATAGTAATTTTAAATGTCACAAATAAATGTGATAGAACCTAATTAGATAACTAAAGAATACCTACTATCAAGGGAAGCCGATGGGCGGAACCCTCAACGGGTCTCTCCTACAGCAGGGTGGTCCCAAAAAAGTGGGAGGCTTCTCACAAGGTTTTACGAACGTTTGACCTTGAGAAATTGTTAGGATAGAACCCCGATTCATGCCATATTAGGGGACCGAAATGGGACTCTACCCTAGGGGTAGAGAGATCTGTAGACCCTACAGAAATGCTTTTATATTCAGCTGATTATTGGATTGTCATTTGGATGATTATTCCAAGTGCTTGTGATTGATAGTAAATTCATGGTGGGAGTCTGAGATGACAAATTGCCATGAGGATAAATGAATGTTTTCTTGGAATATGATATTAGGGCTGACTGTCTTGATTGTGCTTGATTCTTAAATGAATTAATTAAGGAAAGGTTCTTTGCATGAGTGAATCACCTCCATGATCGCACCGTGGATTAACATGAAAAGGGCACTGCTCGATTCATGGACCGAAGGTCGAGTGGTGAAAAGGCCAACCATGGGAATAATGTTTCACTCGTAGGCAACTTGCAGGTCAGGTGTGGTGGAGCTCTGGCACCCCTTGCCAAGTTCAAAATGGAGTTGAAGATCTCTCTGGCCCCGTCTGTGGCATTGGAAGATCATATTCTAGATAAAGGATGGAAATTGTGGCGCTATATGTGATTTGGACTAGTTACTTCTGCAGGGCAAAAGGGACATATAATTTCGTCCACACAGATCAGGTGACCAAAAAAGAAGGGTGTGTCAGCTCCAGGGATCCATGGGCGAGCTACATATCCTTGCCGTCCGAAATCTTGTCCCGTTGCAAAGGAGTATCGAACGGACTCTGCAAAAAAAGAAACAACTACACATCAGTCCGCCATACAATAATGCATTCTAATTAAACATGGTAACTACGGACAAGAACGATGAGTGACTTAGAGGGCCGCCGCATCTATACAATCAGTCGATCAATGCAGTGAGACCATGCCTCTCTGCATATTGAGTCTTAAGGCCGGTCGGATGGCAATTTGTAATGGAGTGCTGCAAAAAAAAAAAAAACTAACTGATAGAAACATGATTGTCAGTACAAAGGATATTGCAAAAAAATAAGTAAGCAAAACAAAAGAAAAAATTACAAAGTCCTCCAAGTATGTCATTTGGCCGCCACTCCCAAGATAATGGACCACTCTGACCTCTAGTTGTGCCCTTGCCGCCTTGCGCTGCTGACTCCAACGTCCTGGAGAATCTGTAGCCTCCTGATCCCTTAGTTGGCACCAGTCGTCCGCGTCTAGCCACTTGGGCTTTGCAGCCCCACTCTTAAGTACCTTGCATGCGTCCAATCGGCTGTGTGACTTATATGCACACATGCAGTCCATCATCCAGCCCATAGAAAATCTATCTACTATGGCTGGAACCGAAAAATCCTCATGCAAGGATGCTACTATGTAGTCCTTGCTCCCCTCCAGTATGTTTTTTCAATGATCTAAGACGTTGTGCCGAAAACCTTATTGGCACAACTCTCTCATGCGAGCCATCACCCTCCTCCCCTCATCATTCATGATGATGGCTCCTGACCTATCATTGTCAAGATAGGTATATCCCTCTGGGGTATGCCTAAGATGGATCCTCTCCCACCTGCATCCACACTCTTGGGCATATCTAGGAGACCCATCTACATTCGGTGTACTGATCGGGGTAATATCTATCGGAGTAGCACCCATAGGGATGCCACCTATAGATGGCTGAGCAAAAGGCAGAGTAACTAGAGTAGACATCTCCACAGGTGTCGCAAATCCTGGAGGTGACGCAACTCCAGTAGAACGACGAGACAGAGACACTGCATCCGTGCCTCCACAGCATCCACCTGATCCACGCTCCCTAGAACCTCCACGAGAGCGAGGAGTCTCACATATATCCTATGCCGACCACAGGCTCAATACCTCTGTATCTCTACAGCATCCCCTTGACCCTGAAGCACTTCCTCCCTCTGGCCCAAGTCTGGATTGTCGACCTCATCTGCTCAAAATTGAAGCATCTGATCGCGTCAAAGTAGATCTAGTAGAGCGGCCTGATGATGTCTGAGATAACTCCTGGTCCTCCATGTCTCTAAATCTTTCCATCTGATCTGGAGACATGCACATGAAGATATCTTGCAACTCCTCATCGCTTATCCCTGGACTCATCCTAAAAAGGTCATCTACACAGACAAAAAATAATGTTAGCATAATCAATTTAAATCATACAAAGCATGGTAATATAAATCCTAAAAAAAGACCCCTGCCCCTTTGTGAGACGCTGCGATCAAAGCTCCATGCAACCATCGCATTGACATGAACCGTGACATCTCCTCCATGCCCACGGGATATCGAATTGTTCGATGGCGCATATTACGTTGAAATTTAGATCGCACTTCCTCTCGATCTTGCCTAGCAATCTGGTACTTGGCGAGTCACATCTCCATAGAGGCATGGTACATTATACAAAAGTGATTCACCTTCTTCTCCATTGTAGTATCTATTCTTTTTTCTACCCCATTTCCAACCACCAAATCTCCGCTCAGTCTATCATCATCGTTCAGCGACCATAGCATTTTGTTGTCTGGATCCACCGTTGGTAGCCATTGTGAAATATGCACTAGCACCTAAGATACCAACCACCATGCTACCTTCTAGTCGAGCTCATTGTCGCACAAAGCCTTTTAGGGTTTTCATTAAGCACTCCAAGAAGAACATCCATCGCGTATGGATAGGTCAAGAAATTTCCACTTCATCTA
The DNA here is from genome assembly GCF_053477565.2 of Lygodium microphyllum. Classification (NCBI taxonomy): domain Eukaryota; kingdom Viridiplantae; phylum Streptophyta; class Polypodiopsida; order Schizaeales; family Lygodiaceae; genus Lygodium; species Lygodium microphyllum. The sequence continues at coordinate 92,172,579 of NC_141137.1, read as the reverse complement.
CAAGATGCAAAAGAAGGTGGATTTGTATCGTGAGCATGCTGGTAGGCAGGTATTTCTCAAAGAGACAGACCGTCTCCACTGCTCCTCGCCTCATGGATTCAATAGAGGACGTCTTAATCTCCTTCTGTGAGATCCATTGCACCAAAGTCGACAACTTGTAATGGCCCCTTGTATTTCTGGAGTAAGGCATCGTGCGATCGCGATCGGTAGTACAAATTGCCACAAATGAGAAAGCATTATGAACAATGGCTATACTCCAAACAGCAAAATGTGCACACCTATTACAATCCATTCATAGTACAAACCTGACATATCTTATGCCAGTCATGGGATTTTAGCCCGGATAATTGGTTGTCTTTAGAAAATGCAAACATGAGAGAACGCATCATACCCATTGAAGCGTGGATAGACTTGACTACTTGCTTCACAAAGCACTCTTCTTTAGTGGACAAAACCCAAGGAGCACGAGGTAGTTGCATGCGACCATCAGCACTCGACTACGGCCAAAGCGTCTCCATCTTGCCTGCCTTCTTTAAATCCATTCGTGCCACATTCTTGAAAATATGCATGGGATGAAACAAGTGGTTGATCTGTAAGTGGATCCAATATGGAAAATCATAGAAAACTGATAACCGTCACATTTCGTTTGGATGTGACTCTGCACTGACCATTTTCAGCTCATACTAGCTTGCAGCATTCATACGTGCTAGAGGTCGTCCAAGAAAACCTTCCCTAAGTTCTTGACCCTCTGGCAAGAAATCAGGTGTCCTTGATATACCATCTTCTTCATGGTTCGTGACCTTTGGGAGTCTAACTCTGGCCCGCACAATGGACATGCATGATAACCTGAGGTAATCAGACATGTTCCAATACCTCTGTCCAGTGAATACAAACTTGAGCAATATAAAATATAGATATCACCAACAAGAACGGAAGCCTATTTCCTGAGTATTCTCTGAATCTCGGAAAGTCATGCATCGTCCACATGAGAATGGCTCGAATATTGACAAACCGTTGACCATCGTGCTTGCTCATATCTTGCATGGTGACCCCCCTCCTCCCACAAAATCTTAAGCTCATCGACTAATGGACGAAGATACACGTCCATATTTTTGACTTTGTAGCGGCCGGGGATGAGTAAGCTAAGGATAAGATGTCCTTTCTTTGTAGAAATCCATGGAGGGATATGGTAGTTGACAAGGGCTATAGGCCACACACTATAAGAAGTTGAGCGCAGACCGAATGGGTTCATGCCATCCATTGAAAGACCAAGCCAAAGATTCCTTGGATCTTAGGTAAAGCCTAGGAAGGTAGAGTCAATGTGGCTCCATGCGCATGAATCCACTGATATTCGTTGAACTCCATCTGTATACCTATTCTGTGCATGCCACATTGTCAAGCTCTCCATGCCAGACGTACGAAACATGTGGTTTATGTGGGGGATAAGCGGAAAGTATCTGAGAATTTTTTGAGGGATGGTTTGCCCTTGCGAGTCCTACCGATACCTGTGAGCGTCACACTTTGGACATGTCTTCATAGTCTCGTATTCTCCTCGAAACAGTATGCAATCATTGATACATGCATGGATGCTGTTGTAGTCCATGCCAAGCTTTCATAAAACATGCCGTGCATCATCACGAGACTCAGGCATGGTATTTTCAGGTGGTAATATATGATATTTCAATAATATTAAAAAGAATCATAAAACACCTTGAAAAAGCACAAATGTTTTTAATAATAGTGCTAAAAAGAAATCTACAAAGCGTATGTACAAGAGGTACCTGAACAACTCAATCACACTCGTATCGCTCTACTCATATATTTTGCTTGCACACTTAGGAGTGCAAGTAGTGTCTTCAGGCGAGATACTTGGCACCCATCATATAATGGTATGGATGCTTCCTCTCTAAGCGGATCAGAAGTCTCGACATCCATGGGAATCAATGCATCGATCATTGCCTCCACCTCAGCCTCCAGGAGTGTAGGTAGGTCTGGAAGGCTGCCTGTCTCCTCTGGTATTGACAGTATAGATTGGGTAGTGCCTTCCAAGTGGTGGATTGGCTCATGCACTCCATCCATCGCACGCTCACAAACTCTTCTAATTGGACGCAAAGGGTGCACTCCTCCTTGGGATGAGACGTCACCTCCTTGGATAGAAAATTTGCCAGCTATATCCAATCTTCTTGTATATGGTATTCAATTAGCTTGCGAGTAAAACACATGATTGATATTAACTTTTCTTACCATTTGCTGAAAATCTGAAATCGCCTAATCAATGATCTCAAATTGTGTAATGTGTCCACTTGTTCGCTTATAGGACACGCCTTAGCAGCCCATCGGGAAGAGGATCTAGAAAGCTCCGCCCAGCACTCCCTTCAAATGTTACAGGGTTTGCGATCTAGGTCTTTTCGAGTCTTCCATGTAGTGAAAGTATTCCGGCCATTCCCACTTACGACCAACCTGAATCAGGGATTCCCTAATGGTCAAATTCCTAAAATGGAAACTAGCATTGAACCCGAGGCAAACTACTTTACGCAGAAACATCAGGGTCGAAGCAGATACATGCTGCACTTGGTTCAAGGAGAATGGGAAACGCGAGGGATGCAAAGCTCAACCTCTCTGCCCATAAGACATAGTCCCATTCCGTTCCCCTAAAACAACATAAATCAGAGTTCTAGTAACCTAAATTCTAGGTCAACGTTCCTTGATGTTCATTTCCTTCGAGAGAAGTTCCCTGCTGTCCATTTCGCTTGAGAAAAGTTCCCGGCTAACCGAGACCACCCATCCGTAGGACAGACCCATGGCCACATCCACCGCACTTTCCTCAGGGTTGTTTTAGTTGTCTAATTACCTACGACATTTAGTTGGACACGCATAAAATAGCTTCCTTAATTATCCAATTAGACACCGGTTCCTTCACGTAATCTTAGCACTGACATAGAAAAGTAGTGTCAACCAAGTTTCTTTTGAACAGGTTATCTTATTATCTTTGGAAAACATCATATAATCTAGCTCGTAGGCTAATCCATAATCCGCCTGAAGGAAATCCATAATCCGCCCAAAGGCTATCCAGCAATCCACAGGGATTACTAATCCAAGATTCCGCCCGTAGACTAGTATATGGGCCTTGAGATCCAATCCCGAGTCGCATTGGCCTCTTGTGCAGGGCCCGGAGAGCAAGGGATTTATGGCCAGAGCCCCCCTTGGTACCCAAGTGTCCTCTTTCTCTAAGTAGCGCCCAACAAGGAGAACTCTTGCGGCGGGTTTGATCCATGTTCTCGGCGCGGCTAACAACCCTCTTGGTTAGGATCAGACAGACAGTCGGGGGTAACTGACCTTCAGGCCTTCAACCTGAAGCATTAATTATCTTTTCCATCTTTAGCTCCTTGAGCAAACAATGCAAACAATGCTCCTAAACTGTTACAGACACAATCAATCCAGTGGTCGTTTAATTTGGCCAACTGTTAAGGAGTGAATCCTTCTCTCAGAATGCATCCAGCATTCGATCCTGGATCAATTGTGACTTGCCAAGATCCCCCAAGGGTTTTCTTGTTTATCCCTTTTGTCCTGGGGCTAGGGTCTTACCCTATCAACCCAGATTAGCCGTTTCCTTAGGTTTCTTAAGTTAAGACAGTGAATCCTGGCGATCATGTCACTCTAACTTGATTGATCCTTTGCTTACCAAGCAAAACATAACTTCCCTTAACTTGGCAAATCAGCCCAAGAAATGTGATGTAACAGGATGTCTACTTATTCTCTTGCAAGTAAGACTTGCGCTAAAACCTACCAACCGTATTCCAAGGAGTGGAAAATTTATCTTGTGGTTAAACCACAAAGCCATGCAACGTTGTAACTTATTGCACAAGTGTTGTATATAACCCATGGGATCATTTCTCCCATTGAAAGGGGTTTCCTGGTCAAGGTATTTTTTTTAGACAAGATGCAGGGTTTAGGGTGACTTCTTACCCAACCTAACCCTAAATGTACTAGGCCGACAACGTTTGGTCCTAGGGTTTCCAAACTCAATCCAAGTTTTACATTAGATTGGTCGATCCTTAGGGTAGAAACCCTAGATCATTGTTTGCATGGGCATCCAATTGACCTAAACATTCCGTGAATGTGGGTAGGACCTTTGGGTTTGAGGGCTTTGACTTGGCATCCAAGTACGATACTAGGCTGTATTTCTGACGTGCCAAGCCCTAGCTAGTCCTTGAGGTGTTTATCGTGTCAACTAGTTATGCTTATACGAAACCTTAACGGTTATAATATCACAAGTGATTTGGATAAAGTGACCTACTTGTCTTGCGACAAGGACGATCCTTTCCTAGAGATGCTAAACTAGTTTGCAAGATGTCACAATACATGTAAACATGCGATTCATTACTTCTATGCACCAAAAAGGTTTGCAATAATCCTATCTTTTCTTGCTAAATTCATTACGCATGATAAATTGGAGAATAACTTACATAGGGCCTACTCGGATTCACATCAAGGAATTATGCCTACAACCTTTTGTCTAAGCTTTTGAATTTTCATGCTTTGATAAGCTATGCAATCTTTTCTAAATGCAACTTGATGAAATGAAACTTGCGCATGACGAATACCTAACATGCGACCCTTAGATACAAGATCGTTAATGAAGTTCATGTGACATGCAACCTTCAATCCGTTCGACAAACATCTTTAAATGCAACGTGTAATGTCCATAGTTTCATTTTCTTGCCGTGCCAACGAAAGTTAACAATTTCCTCATGCGAGTCATAACAAAGAAAGTTATTGACTAAATGCAAGATACTATTTTCCTTCACGGCCAATGCACTTAACAAATTTCTCTTTAACCATAGGCAATATATGTTTTAGACTTCCACTTTGAAAATGCACGACAAGGTAATTTGCGATTATAACGTTTCCACCTATTCCCTTCAAGACACGTCTTAGCAGTCCATCGGAAAGGAGGTCTAGAAAGCTCCGCTCGGCACTCCCATGGAATGTCTCGGGGTTTGTGATCTAGGACTTTCCGCGTCTGCCACGTAGCGGAAGTATTCTGGCCATTCCCACTTAAGACCGACCTGAATCATGGTTTCCCCTAATGGTCATTTCCTAAATGGCAACTAGCGTCAAACCCTGAGTGAACTACTTTATGCAGAATCGCCAGGGCCAAAGCGGATTCATGCACTTGGTTCAAGGAGAATGAAAAATGAGAGGGATGCAAGGCTCAACCTCTCTGTCATAAGGCACAGTCCCATTCCGTTCCCCTAAAACAGCGTAAACCGGGATTATTGTAACCTAGACTCTAGGTCAGCACCCTTGTTATTCATTCCCTCTAAGAAGATCCCCTTGCTGTCTATTATGATTGAGAAAAGTTTGCCGGGACCACCCATTCGTAGGACGGACCCATGGCCACATCCACCGCACTTTCCTCAGGTTGTTTTCGTTATCTAATTACCTACTACATTTAGTTGGACATGCATCACGAAGCTTCCTTAATTAGCCCGTTAGGCACTGGTTCTTTCACGTAATCTTAGCACTAGACATAGAAAAGCAGTGTCAAACAAGTTCCTTTTCAATAGGTTATCATATTTATCTTTGGAATACATTTATAAAGTCCAACCCGCAAGCTTATCCATAATCCGCCCGAAGGCTATCCAGCAATCCATAGGGATTACTAATCCAAGATTCCGCTTGTAGACTAGTATGCGGGCCTCGAGATTGAATCCTGAGTCACGTTGGCCTCTTGTGCAGGGCCCGGAAGGTGAGGGATTTACGGCCAAAGCCCCCCCTGGCACCCAAGCGTCCTCGTGCTCCAAGTAGCGCTCAACGGAGAGACCTCTCGCCGCGGGTTTTGTCCACCTTCCTGGCGCAACTAACAACCCCCTTAGTTAGGGTCATGCAGACAATCAGGGGTAACTGAGGCTCCCTCTCCCTTCATGCCTTCAACCTGAAGCATTAGATATCTTTCCATTCTTTAATTCCTTGAGCAAACAAAGCAAACAGTGCTCTCTAAACTGTTACAAGCACAATCATTTCCAGTGGTCATTATTTGGCCAACTGCTAAGGAGTGAATCATTCTCTCTGAATGCATCCAGCATTTGATCAAGGATAAATTGCGACTCGCAAGATCCTCAAGGGCTTGTTTGTTAACCCTTATGTCCTTGGGTTAGGGCCATACCCTATTAACCCAACTTAACCAATACCTTAAGTTCTATTAGCAGAAAATATGTTGCTCCAAATTATTGATTGGTCCTTTTCTTCCAAGCAAATATCTAATCCCCTTATCTTGGTCACTTTTCCCAAGAAACGTGCTATATCATGACGACTACTCATCCTCTTGCAAGATAAACTTCCACAAGAATCTACCAATCTCATTCCGAGGAATTGGCCATTCTCTTGTGATCAAACCACAAGATCATGCGTCGTTGTAACTTGTTGCACAAGTTTCACATCTAATTCATGGCACTATTTCACCCATCGCATGACATCTTCTAATCACGAAATTTTGATTAGATAGGAAATAGGGTTTAGGGTGTCTTTATATCCAATCCATTCCCGATTGCACTAGGCCGACATCGTTGGTCCTAGGGTTCCAACTCAATCCGAGTTTCATCTTTTTAACGAGCAATCCTTAGGGTAGAAACCCTAGATCGTTTCTTGCAGGTACGTCTTATTGTCCCGACATTATGTGAATGTGGGCAAAACTTTTAGGGTATGAGAGTTTTGACTTGGCAATAAGTGCGACTAGGTCAAGTCCTTAATGTGCTCAACCCTGGTTAGCACTTGGAGTATATTGTACCTATTTAACCATTCCTAAGTGAATCCTTTGTGGTTTAGGTGTCTTGGGTAATCCAATTTACTTGTCTTACGATAATGACGAACTATTACTAAAGATATTGTCTTGATCGAAGAGGGGAAAAACTAGTAATATTACGTCATAATTCATGTAAGCATGCGATTCATTTCTTCTAGATTCGCAATCCCTAACTTTTCTTGTTAAGACCAAGCACATGTTAAAATTCGCATAGCTTCCATTGATCCTACTAGGACATGCATTCACGGCTCATGCTACTAAGCTTTTAAGGTTTTATGTTAAACAAACCATGCAGCCTTTTCCTAACTTCATTTCTGAATGAAATATTCGTACGATGATTGAGCATTACACAATCTTTCCTAACCACTACGTAGTTGAATGAGATTTATGCCAATTGACTAGAGTTAATCCTACTTTATGTAGCCTAGAATCATTTCCATGCCTTGCGATTTCTTACGATTATTAGAAACTTTCTTAATGAATCATTACGAAGAAATTTTTTTCTAATAATGCGACATGTATTTTTTAAACTTTCCATGCCCAATCGAAGGTGTACAACAATCATCTTGACTTTGTAGTGATAGTAATTAGTTATTCTAGATTCGTTACTTTGTAATGTACAGAAGCAACTTGCTAAAAATGCATGGACATCTTTTTTTCATTCCGTTGGAAAAATACAAATGACCAATCTTCAATCATGAGTTATTTCTTTTTGAAATAGCCAATGTAATTCATTCTCATCAAACTAGGTGGATTTGACAAGCATAAGTGCATCCTAATTCCATGAATTAACCATGCATGATTGTAATACTTCAACGTAAATCAAGAAATAGGAAGAAAACCTGGACTTGTGGGTTTAAGTGAAATGTCCACATGAATGTTAGGAGATAATCCTCCTACGGTTGCGCCTTGTGCCTTTTTAGGGGCCATCAATGAATTCGACCTTCTTGCCTTGGCCGTAGTCTTATGATCTTGGACCATCTCCCCCGTACGCGCAATTCCCTCTGAGAGGTACGGCTTCCTTGACCGATGTACCGACTTGCGGAATTGGGCTTTGGAAGGCCTTAGGGTTCGGAGTTGGGCCTTCTTTCCTTTGGAAAAGAGGAATTTGTGAGAGGGTTCTTGCGAAATCCTTGTGGAAACGGAGGCTTGAGAGATTCTTCTCCTTGAAATTTTGGCTAGGAATGGTTTTATGGGCTTTGCGGAAATGGGAACTTATGAACTTCTCCTTCTTTTCATAGAAGTTCCAGGGATAAAAATCTTTATGGAGAGGGAGTGTGAGGGGAAAAATTAGAGATGGGTTTATGGGGGAATTCGAGTGGAAAGGGGCTTAGGGAAACCCCTCTTCTTCAAAGCCGTGATGGGCTTATTTGAGGATCTAATGGGGGAGCCTTATAGGCTTCCTCCTCAAAGCTCGGAGGGAAGAAAAGTTATCTTTAGGAGGGTTCAATGGGAAAGCCCTTAAACTGGAAAGGAGATTGGGCTTGTGATAGATGCAATGGAAAAGGGCTTTAAATCCCGGGTTACAATGGACTTAATAGGGTCTCCACGGGTAGGACTTTACAACAACCGGGGTAAAATGGCTTTTGGGGGGATGCAAGGGGAAAGGGGGCTTAAATGAGGGGGTAAAATTTGCTGTGTGGGGAATCCACGAGAAGGGGGGCTTGGAGGAGCCCCTTAGAAGCTTTCAAGAAGCTTCTGGGGCGTGTGATGGTCATGTGGACGAAGAAGAAGGCCAATTGATTTGGCAGCTAGCGGCGTGTGAATGGCATCTTGGCCACTGGATGGCAACTTTTGGTGATGATAGTGACGGCCCCAGGCTTCAGGTGGCGGCTCCTCCAATACGGCGGCAATTGGCACAGCACGACACTCGATGCCTCACTATTCTTCCCTCCACTCACTCCACAGCCTGTCACAACCTTCTTTTCTCCTGCCTACCACCCTTTGCACAGTGTTTCGTCACTCTCCCCTCCTTCCTCCACACTTGTACAGTCCACACAGTATGGCAATTCCTTACTCTCCTCTCTCCTTTCACCCCCTTAGAGGACCTCCCCCCTACGTGGCCCCTCACATGGCATCTTCCCCTCCACCTCGCAAGTTTCCATTTTAGCCCATCCCCTTCCCTCAGGCACGCTTCGGCTGGGGGAAGGTAATTTTAAAAAAATTGCAATAAACTTATTATAATCCTCTTGACCTCCTCCCAAGAGGATGTTCACCTGCGGTTATGCGGGTTTTTAAACCTCAGTCCCGTTTTGCCAATGGAGAGTCATGATATCTCACTTACAGCTTAAAGATTGCACCGTTGGTAACTCCAATGCCAGAATTGACCTTTGCGTGAGATTCACGTGGTTTGTGGAATGTCATACTAGTAATATTTTTATTAAACGAAAATATTACATTCTCTCCCCCTTGGAGGAATCGAGATGTCCTCATCTCGAGATAAACTGGGAATATTGATGGTTGAGAGTGCTTTCATCTACCCAAGTGGCATCCTCCTAGGGATAATCTTTCCAAGGCATTCTCTCAAGGTTCTGGATCTCACTTGTCTCTCCCTAACATCTAAGATCCTGTCATGTCGTAGCTTAACGACTCCTTGCCTAGGCATTACAATTTGTTGGTAATCAAGTACATGGCTAGGATTAGGTACATACTTCGTTAATAGGCTCATATGGAATAGACTATGAACCTTTAGGTTCTCAGGGAGTTGCAGTCTATAAGCATTAGGTCCTAGGCACTTGAGGATCTTGTATGGTCCACAATACCTTGTACTTAGCTTCTTGCAATCTCCTAAGGATAGGGAACTCTTCTTTGGGCGTACGCGAATGAAGACCATGTCTCCTTCCTCGAAGATTCTATCTTGATGCTTCAAATCCGTGTATGCCTTCTGTCTATCCTTGGCAGCTTCGATGTCTTGTCTTATTGACTTTACATGGTCATCCATCTCTTCGAGCATTTGCCTTGAAGCTTCAACCCTGAAGGTTGAATATGAGAAGTTTAGGGGATTTTGACAGTCATGAGCATACAATACTTGAAAAGGGGTCATCTGAATGCTTTGTTGGTAAGAAGTATTGTAGGCAAACTCAACCAAGGGCAAGTATTGAATCCACCTTTTTGGTTCACGGTAGCAATGTGCCCTTAGCATATCCTCGATGACTTGATTGACTTGCTCTGTTTGGCCATCAGTTTGGGGATGGTAAGCTGTACTAAAACAGAGTTGAGTTCCAATGGCTTCAAAGATAGCTCTCCAGAAGTGTGATGTGAAGAGTGAATCACAATCACTAATGATTCTTCTAGGTAACCCATGTAGCTTGAATATCTCCTTGATAAACAACCTTGCAATGTCTGAGGCTTTATAGTTTGTCTTAACAAGAATAAGGTGTGCAACCTTAGTAAGCATGTCAACCACAACCATGATGGAGTTGTATCCTCCCTGAACTTGGGGTAGGCCAACAACAAAGTCCATACTGATGAAATCCCATTTCATTTGGGGGATATCAAGTGGTTGCAACTTTCTTGGCATTTTAACATGTTCAGCTTTGATACGCTGACAAGACAAACACTCAGTGATATATTTGAGAACGTCACCTTTAAGCCTATCCCAATAGTAGCTCTTTCTAACTACATTGAGAGTCTTGGCATAGCTCGGATGTCCTGAGAAGGGGGAATCATGAGCTTCCCACAATATCTTCTGCTGAAGTGATTGGCTTGCTGGTATACATAATCTCGTTCTTTAGTAGACAAGTCCACTATTGATAGAGAATTCATGGTACTTAGTCTATAGCTTTTGGTCCTGGTACTTGATAGGGATCTCCCTTAGAATCTTTTGATAGGCTAGATCATGGCATGCTTCTTCTTTAGCTAGCTCAAGTATTGGGTTGTTTGGCATGGATACCTTTGTAGCTAGACATCTAGCTGTTGATGGATTTCATAAGATTAGAGGGTTAAGGAATGCCTTGCGACTAAGTGCATCGGCAACTACATTCTCTTTTCCAAGTCGGTATTTGATTTCAAAATCATACTCCTCCAGCACTTCAATCCACCAACATTGCCTCATGTTGAGCTCGTTCTGGGTAAAAATCCACTTGAGACTTTTATGATCAGTCACTAGAATAAACTTGTTACCCAACAGGTAGTATCTCCAAAGCTTTAGAGCATGGATGACATCTAAAAATTATAGATCATGGGTAGCATAATTCTTCTCATGCCTCTTCAGGTTCCTTGGAGAGTATGCTACAGGATGACCTTCTTGCATGAGCACACCTCCTAAGGCAAGCGTGCTAGCATCACTTACTACCTCGAACTCCTTAACTGAGGTCTATTTTAGGATAGGTGTTGATACCAAACTTTGCTTCAATCTATCAAAGTTGGTTTGTTCGGCGGTTGACCATGCAATGGATGTTTGCTTCTTCAGTAGATCCGTCAGAGGTGCTGCAATCAAACCATAGTTTTTTTTGAAGACCCTATACCATCCTCTCAATCCAAGAAAAATGCGTATTTCTTTGACAGTTGTTGGTATTGGCCATTCTAGAACATCTCTGACTTTGGCCGGATCCACTGAGATTCCTTTCGCTGATACGATGAATCCCAGATATTCAATCTGATGCTTGAAGGACACACACTTCTTCATCTTAGCATAGAGCTTGTGTGCCCTCATTGTCTCAAGGACAATCTCAAGTTGGGGTTCATGATCTTCTTACTATTTAGAATAGACTAGGGTATCGTCGAAGAAGATGAGTAAAAAATCATCAAGATATGGCCTAAAGATATCCTGCATTAATCTGTTAAAGGTGGCAGGTGCATTTGTGAGCCCGAATGACATAACAAGGAACTCAAAGTGTCCATATCTTGTGTTGAAGGCTGTCTTTGGGATATCTTCTTCCTTGATCCTTATTTGATAGTAACCAGACCTGAGATCAATCTTGGAGAAGATCTTCGCACCCTGAAGACGATCAAGAAGCTCGTCTATTCTAGGAATAGGGTACTTGTTCTTGACAGTTGATTGATTCAATCCTCTGTAATCAATACATAGTCGAAGCGTTCCATCTTTCTTTTTCTGGAATAGTACTGGAGCTCCCCATGGTGAACTGCTAGGACGGATGTAGTGTTGATCTAGCAGTTGCTTGATATAAGGTCTCTTTGCAATTGGCACAGCTCCTGGCACTAGCTTGATCTCATGATCCACTTCTCTTTGAGGCGGGAGTTCTGTCAGCTCATCAAGAAATACGTCCACGTACTCCTTTAGCCATGAAGGTCCTTCACTAGACTCCTGCTTCTGATCTAACTTATTGAGCTTAATCAAGTAGATAGGTAGCCCCTTTCTAACTCCCTTTATAATCCGAGATGCTTTGGCCAATTGAATTTTTGGCTTTCCAGCCACACCTTGAGTTGTTACCAATTCCCCTTCAGAGTTCCGAAAGGAAATTTGGCCCTTTCCACAATGAATGTGAGCGTCATTAGGTTTAAGCCAATCCATTCCGAGTAGACACTCATGGATACCTAGGTTCATGACTTTGAAATTGACCGAAGTCGTCTTTCCTCCTAGAAAGAATTTCACCTTAGCAGTTTGCTTGGTACAAGTGACCTCACAACCATTTGCTAATTCCACAAGCAAGGTAGGTGCTTCTACTATGGCTATTCCTAATCTTCTTGCACAAGCTGGTGAGATACAGGAATGAGTACTACCACAATCAATCAAGGTCTTGAAACATTTACCTTGATAGTTCGATGGTGTCTGAATCACCAAAAACTGGCAATTCGAGCCTTTCTTGTGAAGAGCGGCATGGACTGTCACCCTTTCAAACTCTGCTTCTATGGTCAGATCTTCTTCTTCACACATTTCCTTGTTGGCAACACAGGCGGTTCTTCCTCTGCCTTGGGTAGCGGCTCCCTAGCCACGGCCAGTTCCTTAGAAAAGTGCTTGGCGATGTACTCCTCCAAGATTGGGACATTGCCTCTTGAAATGACCGAGCTTGTTGCAATGGAGACAATGGAGATTTCGGCCATTGCTTTGGGTAGGGACAAAGTTGTTGACATTATTAGTCCTTGATTTCTTTCTTTGTCCCCGATTTTGACCTTGAACTCTCTTCGTTTTAGGCCTATATGCTCCCCTATTTGGTTCATTATAAGACCAAGTTTTGTTACTTCTTGGCCTAGCCTGCACCTCCTAAATTATAGGCGTAGCTTGAATGAGTGCATCCCGTAGATCCGTTGGGCGGATAGATTTGAGACGGGTATTCACTGGTGGGTTTAAACTAGCACAAAATTTTGACACCTACTGTGTCATATCCATCTGTGGCGCATACTTAAGAAGTGAGATGAATTTTGAGTAGTATGCATCAAGAGTGAGTCCCAGCTATTTTAGCTTGTAGAACTCATTCATTTTTTGCATGCAATACACAGGCGGTAAGTATCTTCCTTGCAAAACTTTCTTCAGCTTTTCTCAAGTAATGGATCCTTCCGTGATCCCTTGATCTCTGCACCATTCCTTCCACCAAAGCTTGGCTTCGCTGGTGAGCTTCAGCTTGGCGAGCATAGCCTAGTTGGTGGTTGCAGTACCGGCTACTTCAAAGTAATCTTCCATGGACTCTATCCAAATCTCTACATCATCTTGGATAGTCCTACCTTTCCTATCAAATGCTGGCAGCTTGATCTGCTTGAGAAGAAACTTCTTCTCCTGGATCACGGTAGTACTTGATGTAGGAAGTAAACTGGGAATCTGTACCTGGGATTGTGCCTGAATAAAGGTTTCTTAACGTTATAACTTGCTAATCGTTATGATTTATATTTCATATCCATTTCATCTATCAACCAAGCAATCTAGCCACTTAACTTTTTATCAATTCTCATAGACAAAACAAACATTGATAAAAAGAAGTCTTATTCCATTTATATGGGTCTAGCCCTTTCGGAGTACAATATTTCTTGGGATGGCAAAGCAACTGTTACATTTAGTTTGGGGAAAATAATGTTGTATTACATTTATCTACGAGAGCTGGATAATAGTATGGTTTTGGGTCATCAATCTTCAGGAATCAGTAAGTCATCGGAAGATTAGGGTATCCTTTCCTTTGGAACCCATTCTTCTCATAGCGTCCCAACACCTTGATCCTGTCGGCGGGGATTACGCGGGTCACTTCCTCGTATACATATGAGTTTAGCTCAACCCTCCGACCTTGAATATGTAAAGTTGAGTTTACATGAGCCTCCACAAAAATGAACAGCTTCACGATCTTCAGGTTCTCCAACCACTTGATCCTCTTTAGGTTGGTTCGAAGGTATGCAAACCGGTGGGTAGCTATATAGTAGATTCCTAAGTCACCCGTCGATCTCCATTCCACGTACAAAGGCAATGGATTATAAATACGATCTAGGATGTTCATCATATCAACCCTTTATCGATAATCCAAGGAATGCGTCGTGGTCATAAACATGACTCGAAACACTAAGAACCTCTTTCATGCTTCATAATTCTGCAAGACAACATCGAAAGTAAGGAAATGTTCTTAACAGTAACATTTGCTTTACTTCTTCTTATTAAGAAAAAAACAAATCCTTTGTTGGTTCGCTCTAATACCAACTGTAACGTGTCCACCTGTTCCCTTCAGGACATGTCTTAGCAGTCCATCGAAAAGGAGGACTAGAAAGCTCCACCTGGCACTCCCATGGAAAGTCCTAGATCGCAAACCTTGAGACATTCCATGGGAGTGCTAGGTGGAGCTTTCTAGACCTCCTTTCCAATGGACTGCTAAGACGTGTCCTGAAGGGAACAGGTGGACACGTTACAGCGACTAAGTTCATAGGGCAAGTAAGTGATTTACATTCATAACTTTGGAGATGCAAACGATCCAATTGCATGATATGCACCAATCCTTATCCATCGTTTATAGAGATACTTTCTCAAATGTACTTTTATCACTACTACATGAATTAATGTAACGTGTCCACTAGTATCATCCAGGATACGTCTTAACAGTCCATCAGAAAGGTTGTCTAGAAAGCTCCGCCCGGCACTCCCATGGAATGTTACGGTTTTTGCGATCTAGGTCTCCCCGCGTCTGCCACGTAGCGGAAGTATCCTGGCCGTTCCCACTTAAGATCGACCGAAATTAGGGTTTTCCTGATGGGTCATTAGCTAGTAGCAACTAGCGTCAGACCCGAGCGAACTACTTTACGCAGAAACGCTAGGCCTAAAGGGGATTCAAGCTGCACTTGGTTGAAGAAGAATGGGAAACGAGAGGGATGCAAAGCTCAACCTCTCTGCCATAAGGCAAAGTCCCACTCCGTTCCCCTAAAATAGCATAAATCGGGTAAGACGTAACTCTAGGTCATCCTTCGCGTTATTCATTCTGATGATGATCATTCCGCTGTTCTTCGAGATTTTTGAGAAAAATTCCCGGCTAACCGGGACCACCTAACCGTAGGACGGACCCATGGCCCATCCTCCGCACTTTCCTTGATTTGTTTTAGTTATGTAATTATCTAACACATTAATTTGACATATAATAATCAGCTTCTTTAATTAACCCGGTTAAGCACTGGTTTCTTCACGTAATCTTATCACGTGACATAGAAAAACAATATCAAGCAAGTTCTTTTAACATTTCATTATTTTATCTTTGAAATACAAGGAGTTCCACCCGTAGGATTGTCCATAATCCACCCGAAGGCTATCTAGTGATTCTCAGGGATCACTATTCCCAGCTTCCGCCCGTAAACTAGTATGCGGGCCTCGAGATCCAATCCTGATTCATGTTAGCCTCTTGTGCAGGACCCGGAAGGCGAGGGATTTATGGCCAGAGCCCCCCTGGCACCCAAGCATCCTCCTGCTCCAAGTAGAACTCAAAGGAGAGACCTCTTGCGGCAGGTTCGGTCCACGTTCCTGGTGCGGTCAATAACCCCCTTGGTTAGGGTGAGGCAGGTAGTCGGGGGTAACTGAAACTGCCTCTTTCTTCAGGCCTTTAACCTGAAGTATAGGTACTTATTTAATTTGTAATTCATAATTCAAACAGAGCCCTAAAATCTCTAGCAAGCACAAACATTTCCATTAATCAACCTAGTTGTTTGGCAAACTGCTAAGGAAGTGTTCTTTCCTTTTGAGTGTATCAGCACTCGTTCCCAAGGTGTCTTGTAAATTGGCAAGATCTTTTACATTCTGGTGTAGGGCATACCCAACTTGGTTAACCCTAAAGTTCCTTAGATATGCTAGTTTCCGGTTTACAACTTTCCTTATTTAGAAGGATATCCAAAAATACGTCTTTTTCTTGCAAGATAACTTGTGTAGGGATCTGCCATCCTTGATGAGGGTTTTTACCCTTTCTCCTTGTGAATCAATCACAAGACTAAATGATTTCATACTTGTTGCGCAAGTCCTACGATGGAATAATCTGTTTAGATTCTTTAAGCTGACGTGTGTCAGGCCTAGGGTTTCTTTTTTTAAGAACCTTAGGGACAAACCTTAGTTTCTTATCTTTACGAATTTATTGTCCCTACAGTAAGGAAAGTAGTCAAGTGCTTAGGGTATGAATGTTTCTATGTTTAGATTGGTTTAGTTATCTTTCGGAAGGTAACATTAATCGTCTTGTCACGGTTTTGCTATCCTTGTGACAATTTACTTTCCAGTCAATACAACTTAATTTTAACTTCCGTTTTCCTTACAGATGAACTCATGCCAAATAACAACATTTGCCTTGCTAAGATGTGCAATTAGCAAAGATAACTTCCTAGTAATTTGAGCATCAAAAGAAACCTTTCATGAATTTAACCATTTACAACGATTCGTTGCGAAAGGAATAAGACTAATGGTGCAAGATATAATTTCTACACCTTAGGATTTAACTAAAATATACTATTATAGTAAATGGATAATCTTGCTCGTAATTTATAATGCTTGATGCAACTCGAAGGAAACTACGTTCTATTCGTTATCATTCATTCAAATAAGCTAAACTCCTTCAATACAAATAACTCGGACAAATATATCCTATCCCTAACAATTTCTCTTTGCAAGATCGACTTAAAAACCGAATTAAAGACAAGAAGAAAAACCTGGTTTTGGGGTGAGATATCCACATGGATACCGGGAGATGACCCTCCTGCAGCTACACCTTGGACTTTCTTCGGCGGCATCGTAGTTCGAATGTGAGATAGCATTTTCCTCTTTCTTCTCAAATTCCACCGTCTCTTTGGATCAAAAAAAGTTTATGGGTGAGTGTGGTTTTGCAACCACGGAACCCTTGGAGGATTTTGACTTGGGGTAGAAGGAATAGAAAGCACTTATTCTCCTTCCTTCCCTTTCTTTTATCTTTTTCCCGCTCTTCCTCCTTCACTCCTTCTTTTCACTCCCTCTACTTTCCCTCCCTATCTTTTATCTTTTCCCACTCTTCCTACTTCACTCCCTCTTTTCACTCCCCCTACTTTCCCTCCCTATCTTTTATCTCATGGCTACTTTTCCCTTACGGGATATCATCCGAGGCCATGATGATGATTTGGATTTTTAGGTTCAGGGGGGAAAAATAATAAGGGGGATACGGGGGATTAAGAGGAAAGCTTAGGGAGTTGTGGGAAAGAAAAAAGAGTTATGAGGGGGGTTGAAAAAGGGTTATAAGGGGGTGATAAGGCTAAGGGGAATAAGACACCGGGGGGGGTTAGGTTCCCAAAGTCAAGGGAGGGGCTGAAGGGAAAAAGGGAATTTAAAATCCTAGGGGGGTGTGTGGTTCCAAAAACCATGGGAAGGGGCTAAGGGGATTTTTGAAACCGGGGGGGTGTGTTGGTTCCCAAGGCCAAGGAAGGGCTTAAGGGGGGGAAAGGGGGCTTAAGAGGCCCCTTAGAAGCTTCCCCCCCATGAAGCTTTTAAGGCTTCACGCCACGTGGGGGGGGAGGGGTTTCAGGGCCGCCCGTCGACGGCGATGCCCAGGTGGCAAGAAACCATGGCGGCTCCTCACCAACACGCGTGCCTATATCCCTCGGCTTCTCCCTCCCTCATGCCCTCTCTCTCTCTCTCACGTTGACAGCACAACGTTATGGCGGCACTCCCTCCCTCCTTTCATCATGGCAATAGCACAGGGTATTTGGCAGCCCTCCCTTACTTTCCTCGGCCGTTTCCTGGCTCTACTCTCTTCACGACCACCCTCACGCAATCACGACAGCTTTCCTCTTGATCTTCCAACAAGGGCCCTTTACCATTTCGACCCTGATTTAAATAGGGGAGGGGAGGGGGATCCTCCCTCCCTTGCGTGTCATTACGCATGCTTCCCCCCCCTCGCTCCAAGCTCCACCAAGGAGCTTACTCAATCCTTCTATTCCCCTCCCCCTCTAGCTCGTCAGTCGACTGGGGGGATAAGGGGGCAATAATAATAAAAAATTCATTTATCCAATTCATTTTTTATTTGAGGCAGTTCACGCGTGAGTTAAGCAAATCGGAATATCGCATTCTCTCCCCCTTGGAGGAATCGAGATGTCCTCATCTCGAGATAAACTGGGGATATTGATGGTTGAGAGAGCTTTCATCTATCCAAGTGGCATCCTCTTCGAGATAATTTTTCCACTGGACGAGGCATTCTCTCAGGGTTCTAGATCTTAACTGTCTTTCCCTAACATCTAAGATCCTATCTGGCCTTAGTTCAAGGACTCCTTGACTAGGCATTACAATTTGTTGGTCATCAAGTACATGATTAGGATTGGGTACGTATTTTTTCAATAGGCTGATATGGAATACATTGTGAACCTTTAGGTTCTCAGGGAGTTGCAATCTATAAGCATTGGGTCCTAGGCATTTGAGGATTTTGTACGGCCCACAATACCTTCGACTTAGCTTCTTGCATTCTCCTAGGGATAGAGAACTCTTTTTAGGGCATACACGAATGAAGACCATGTCTCCTTCTTTGAAGACTCTATCTTGACGTTTCAAATCTGCGTGTGCCTTTTATCTATCCTTGGCTGCTTGTATGTCTTGTCTTATTGACTTTATTTGATCATCCATGTCTTCCAACATCTGTCTTGACGCTTCAACTCTTAGGGTTGGATTAGAAAAGTTTAGGGGACTTCGACAATCATGACCATACAATGCCTGGAAAGGAGTCATCTGAATGCTCTGCTGGTAAGAAGCATTGTAGGCAAATTCAACCAAAGGCAAGAATTGAATCCACCTCTTTGGCTCTCGACAACAGTATGCCCTAAGCATATCCTCGATGACTTGATTTACTCGCTCTATTTGGCCATCCGTTTGGGGATGGTAGGCAGTGCTAAAACAGAGTTGAGTCCCAATAGCTTCAAAGATAGCTCTCTAGAAGTGTGATGTGAAGAGAGAATCTTGATCACTAATGATTCTTCTAGGTAACCCATGTAGCTTGAATATCTCCTTGATAAACAATCTCGCAATGTCGGAGGCTTTATAATTTGTCTTTACTGGAATCAGGTGTGCAACCTTGGTAAGCATGTCAACCACACCCATAATGGAATTGTATCCTCCTTGGACTTGGGGTAAGCCCACAACAAAATCCATACTGATGAATTCCCATTTCATTTCAGGAATGTCAAGCAGTTGCAGTTTCCCTGGCATCATGACATGTTCTGCTTTGATACGTTGGCAAGACAAACACTTAGTGACATATTTGAGAACGTCACCTTTAAGCCTCTCCCAATGTTAGCTCTTTCTTACTGCATTAAGAGTCTTAGCATAGCCAGGATGTCCTGCGAAAGGAGAATCATGAGCTTCCCATAATATCTTCTGCTTAAGTGACTGGCTTGCTGGTATACACAGCCTTGTTCTGTAGTAGACAAGTCCATTATCAATGGAAAATTCCTGATACTTAGCTTGCAACTTCTGATTCTGCTCCTTGGTAGATATTTCCTTTATCATTGTTTGGTAGGCCAAATCATGGCATGCTTCCTCTCTAGCTAGTTCAAGTATAGGGTTGTTTGGCATAGATACTTTTGTAGCCAGAGATCTGGCCGTTGATGGATTCTGCAAGATTAGGGAATTTAGGAATGCCTTGCGACTAAGTGCATCGGCAACTACATTCTCTTTCCTTGGTCGGTACTTGATTTCAAAATCATATTCCTCCAATACTTCAATCCACCAACGTTGCCTCATGTTGAGCTCGTTTTGGGTAAAAATCCATTTGAGACTCTTATGATCGGTTACTAGAGTAAACTTGTTACCCAACAGGTAGTGTCTCCAAAGCTTTAGAGCATGGATGATAGCTAGTAATTCCAGATCATGCGTGGCATAATTCTTTTCATGACTCTTCAATTTCCTTGAAGAGTATGCTACTGGATGATCTTCCTGCATAAGTACACATCCCAAGGCAAGAATGCCAGCATCAATTACTACCTCGAACTCCTTATTGAGGTCAGGAAGCTTTAGAATAGGTGCTGATACCAAACTTTGCTTCAATTTGTCGAAGCTATTTTGTTCGGAAGTTGACCATGTAATGGAAGTCTTCTTCTTTAGTAAATCTGTAAGAGGTGCTGCAATCAAAGCATAGTTTTTTATGAAGACCCTATACCATCCTGTCAATCCAAGAAAGCTACGTATTTCTTTGACAGATACTGGTATTGGCCATTCAAGCACATCTCTGACCTTGGCTGGGTCTACTGATATTCCTTCTGATGATACTATGAATCCCAGATAATCAATCTGACACTTGAAGAATGCACACTTCTTCATTTTTGCATACAACTTATGAGACCTCATTGTCTTAAGGACAATCCGAAGTTGAGGTTCATGATCTTCTTCCTATTTGGAATAGACTAAAGTGTCATCGAAGAAGACAAGCACGAAATCATCAAGATATGGTCTAAAAATATCCTGCATTAATTTATTGAAGGTGGCAGGTGCATTTGTAAGCCCGAATGACATAACCAGGAACTCAAAGTGCCCATATCTTGTATTGAAGGCCGTCTTTGGAATATCTTCTTCCTTGATCCTTATCTGATAGTAACCTGACCTGAGATCAATCTTGGAGAAGATCTTTGCACCTTGAAGACGATCAAGAAGCTCATCTATTCTAGGAATAGGATACTTGTTCCTGATTGTTGATTGATTCAACCCTTGGTAATCAATACATAGTCGAAGTGTCCCATCTTTCTTTTTCTGGAATAGTACTGGAGCTCCCCACGGTGAGTTGCTAGGCCGGATGTAACCCTGATCTAATAGTTGCTTGAGTTGTTCCTTCAACTCAATTGCTTCCGGTATGGACATTCTATAAGGTCTTTTTGCGATTGGTGCAGCTCCACGCACTAGCCTAATCTCATGATCTACTTCTCTTGGAGGCAGAAGTTCAATCAATTCCTCAGGGAATACGTCAGCGTATTCCTTTAGCCAAGATGGTCCTTCATGAGACTCTTGCTTTTGATCTAACTTGTTGAGTTTGATCAGGTAAATGGGTAATCCTTTTCTGACTCCTTTTATGATCCGAGATACTTTGGCTAATTGGATTCTTGGCACTCCTGCCTCACCTTGAGTTGTGACAAATTCCCTTTCAGAGTTTCGAAAGGAAACTTGACCCTTTTCACAGTGAATGTGGGTGTCGTTGGGCTTAAGCCAATCCATTCCAAGTAGACACTCGTGGATACCTAAATTCACGACTCTGAATTTGACTAAGGTCTTGTTTCCTCCCAGAAAGAATTCCACCTTAGCAGTTTGCCTGGTACAAGTTACCTCACGACCGTTTGCCAATTCCACAAGCAGGGTAGGTGCTTCTACTGTGGCTATTCCTTATCTTTTTGCACATGCTGGCGAGATAAAGGAATGTGTACTGCCACAATCAATCAAGGTTTTGAAACCTTTACCTTGATAGTCTAACGGTGTCTGAATCACCGAGAACTGGCAATTCGGCCCTTTCTTGTGTAAAGCGGCATGGACTGTCGCTCTTTCGAATTCTGCTTCCATAGTCGGATCTTCCTCTTCTTCTTCTTCGCATCTTTGCCTATTGGCAATGCAAGTGGTTTTTCCTCTTCCACGGGTAACGGCTCCTTGACCGCGGCCTGCTCCTTGGAAAGGCGTTTGGCGATGTCCTCCGCTGAGCTTGGGACATTGCCTCTTGAAGTGACCGGGTTCATTGCAGTGGAAACAACGGAGGTTTCGGCCATTACTTTGAGTAGGAACAAAGTTGTTGACGTTATTTGTCCTTGCTTTCTTTCTTTGCCCCTGATTGTGACCTTGAACTCTTTTCATTTGAGGTCTGAATGCTCCTCTGTTCGGGTCACTATAAGTCCAAGTTTTGTTACCCCTTGGTCTAGCTTGCACCTCCTGAATTATAGGCGCCGCTCGAATGAGTGCATCCTGAAGATCTGATGGACGCATAGATTCAAGACGGGTATTTACGGGTGGATTTAAGCCCGCACAAAATTTGGACACGTGCTGCATCATGTCCATCTGTGGTGCATACTTTAAAACTAAGACGAATTTAGAGTAGTATGCGTCAAGAGTGAGTCCTAGTTGTTTTAGCTCATAGAACTCATTCATTTTCTGCGTACGATATGCAGGTGGCAAATATCTTCCCTGCATGGCTTTCTTCAACTTCTCCCAGGTAACGGACCCCTCTGAAGTCCCTTGATCCCTGCATCGTTGCTTCCACCAAAGTCTGGCTTCGCCGGTGTGTTTTAACTTGGCGAGCATGGCCTGATTGGTAGATGCAGTACCATCTGGTTCAAAGTAATCCTCCATGGATTCAATCCAAATTTCAGCATCAGCCTGGACGAATCTGCCTCTCCCGTCAAACTCGGGTGGCTTTATCTGCTTGAGGAGGAACTTCTTCTCCTGGGTCACAATAGTACTTGATATAGGAGGCAAATTTAGAACCTGTACTTGGGGTCGTGCCTGGATAAAAGTTTTTTTTACGTTATTATATGATAATCAACATTAGCTTATCTTTAGTTCAGCTATCTCGTAAACAATGTAGCTACTTAACTTTTTTAGCAACTCTTTTGCACAGCCAAATATTGATAAAACAAGTCTTTATTTGTATTTACATGGGCATAGCCTTATACAACGTTCCGTGTGATGATAATCCAATCATTACATTCAGTTTGGGGAGAACAACAACTAGCGTCAGACCCGAGCGAACTACTTTACGCAGAAACGCCAGGTTTGAAGCGGATTCATGCTGCACTTGGTTCAAGGAGAATGGGAAACCAGAGGGATGCAAAGCTCAACTTCTCTGCCATAAGGCATAGTCCCATTCTATTCCCCTAAAACAGTGTAAATCAGGCAAGACATAACTCTAGGTCATCGTTCTCGTTATTCATTTTGATGATGATGATCATTCCGCTGTTCTTCGAGATTTTTGAGAAAAGTTCCCGGCTAACTGGGACCACCCAACCGTAGGACGGACCCATGGCCCATCCTCCGCCCTTTCCTTGGTTTGTTTTAGTTATGTAATTATCTAACACATTAATTTGACATATAACAATCAGCTTCTTTAATTAACCCGGTTAAGTACTGGTTCCTTCACGTAATCTTATCATGTGACATAGAAAAACAATATCAAGCAAATTTTTTTAACATTTCATTATTTTATCTTTGAAATACAAGGAGTTCCACCCGTAGGCTTGTCCATAATCTGCCCGAAGGCTATCCAGTGATTCTCAGGGATCACTATTTCAAGCCTCCGCTCGTAAACTAGTATGTGGGCCTCGAGATCCAATCCTGATTCACGTTAGCCTCTTGTGCAAGACCCGGAAGGCGAGGGATTTACGGCCAGAGCCCCCCCTGGCACCCATGCACCCTCCTGCTCCAAGTAGAACTCAACGGAGAGACCTCTCGCGGCGGGTTCGGTCCACGTTCCTAGCGCCATCAACAACCCCCTTGGTTAGGGTGAGGCAGGTAGTCGGGGGTAACTAAAACTGCCTCTTTCTTCAGGCCTTTAATCTGAAGTATAGGTACTTATTTAATTTGTAATTCATAATTCAAACAGAGCCCTAAAATCTCTAGCAAGCACAAACATTTTCATTAATCAACCCAGTTGTTTGGCAAACTGCTAAGGAAGTGTTCTTTCCTTTTGAGTGTATCAGCACTCGTTCCCAAGGTGTCTTGTAAATTGGCAAGATCTTTTACATTCTGGTGTAGGGCATACCCAACTTGGTTAACCCTAAAGTTCCTTAGATATGCTAGTTTCCGGTTTACAACTTTCCTTATTTAGAAGGATATCCAAAAATACGTCTTTTTCTTGCAAGATAACTTGCGTAGGGATCTGCCATCCTTGATGAGGGTTTTTACCCTTTCTCCTTGTGAATCAATCACAAGACTAAATGATTTCATACTTGTTGCGCAAGTCCTGCGATGGAATAATCTGTTTAGATTCTTTAAGCTGACATGTGTCAGGCCTAGGGTTTCTTTTTTTAAGAACCTTAGGGACAAACCTTAGTTTCTTATCTTTACGAATTTATTGTCCCTACAGTAAGGAAAGTAGTCAAGTGCTTAGGGTATGAATGTTTCTATGTTTAGATTGGTTTAGTTATCTTTCGGAAGGTAACATTAATCGTCTTGTCACGGTTTTGCTATCCTTGTGACAATTTACTTTCCAGTCAATACAGCTTAATTTTAACTTCCGTTTTCCTTACAGATGAACTCATGCAAAATAACAACATTTGCCTTGCTAAGATGTGCAATTAGCAAAGATAACTTCCTAGTAATTTGAGCATCGAAAGAAACCTTTCATGAATTTAACCATTTACAACGATTCGGTGCGAAAGGAATAAGACTAATGGTGCAAGCTATAATTTCTACACCTTAGGATTTAACTAAAATATACTATTATAGTAAATGGATAATCTTGCTCGTAATTTATAATGCTTGATGCAACTCGAAGGAAACTAAGTTCTATTCGTTATCATTCATTCAAATAAGCTAAACTCCATTACAAATAACTCGGACAAATATATCCTATCCCTAACAATTTCTCTTTGCAAGATCGACTTAAAAACCGAATTAAAGACAAGAAGAAAAACCTGGTTTTGGGGTGAGATATCCACATGGATACCGGGAGATGACCCTCCTGCAGCTACACCTTGGACTTTCTTCGGCGGCATTGTAGTTCGAATGTGAGATAGCCTTTTCCTCTTTCTTCTTGAATTCCACCGTCTCTTTGGATCAAAAAAAGTTTATGGGTGAGTGTGGTTTTGCAACCACGGAACCCTTGGAGGATTTTGACTTGGGGTAGAAGGAATAGAAAGCACTTATTCTCCTTCCTTCCCTTTCTTTTATCTTTTTCCCACTCTTCCTCCTTCACTCCTTCTTTTCACTCCCTCTATTTTCCCTCCCTATCTTTTATCTTTTCCCACTCTTCCTCCTTCACTCCCTCTTTTCACTCCCCCTACTTTCCCTCCCTATCTTTTATCGCACGGCTACTTTTCGCTTACAGGATATCATCCGAGGCCATGATGATGATTTGGATTTTTAGGTTCAAGGGGGAAAAATAATAAGGGGGATACGGGGGATTAAGAGGAAAGCTTAGGGAGTTGTGGAAAAAAAAAAAGAGTTATGAGGGGGGTTGAAAAAGGGTTAAAAGGGTTATAAGGGGGTGATAAGGCTTAGGGGAATAAGACACGGGGGAGGGGGGGGGGGTGGGTTCCCAAAGTCAAGGGAGGGGCTTAAGGGAAAATGGGCATTTAAAATCCTAGGGGAGTGTGTGGTTCCAAAAACCATGGGAAGGGGCTAAGGGGATTTTTGAAACCCGGGGGGTGTGTTGGTTCCCAAGGCCAAGGAAGGGCTTAAGGGGGGGAAAGGGGGACTTAAGAGGCCCCTTAGAAGCTTCCCCCCCATGAAGTTTCTAAGGCTTCACACCACATGGGGGGGGGAGGAGTTTCAGGGCCGCCCGTGACGGCTATGCCCAGGTGGCAAGAAACCGTGGCAGCTCCTCACCAACATGCGCGCCTATATCCCTCGGCTTCTCCCTCCCTCAGGCCCTCTCTCTCTCTCACGTTGACAGCGCGACGTTATGGCGGCACTCCCTCCCTCCTTTCGTCATGGCAGCAGCATAGGGTATTTGGCAGCCCTCCCTTACTTCCCTTGGCCATTTCCTGGCTCTCCCCTCTTCAGGACCACCCTCACGCAATCACGGCATCTTTCCTCTTGATCTTCTGGCGGGGGCCTTCAGCGTGTCGACCCTAATTTAAATAGGGGAGGGGAGGGGGATCCTCCCTCCCCTGCGTGTCATCATGCATACTTCCCCCCCCTCGCTCCAAGCTCCACCAAGGAGCTTACTCAATCCTTCTATTCCCCTCCCCCTCTAGCTCATTAGTCGGCTGGGGGGATAAGGGGGGAATAATTAAAAAAAATTATTTATCCAATTCGTTTTTTATTTGAGGCAGTTCACGCATGAGTTAAGCAAATCGGAATATTACAATTAACGATAAGCGTAAAATGCATTCTCCCTATGGAATTAAGCGTGTTTAAAGCATTTCTTATATGTGGGATTAAAATCATAAAACCTGGGCTTGTGGATCTAGAGGGATGTCCACGTGTATGTTCAGGGAAGAACCTCCCGCGGGTGCGCCTTGCATCTTCTTGGGAGCCATCATAGACATGACTATGGACTCTGGGTTTGCCTTCGCCCTTACACAGTCTTCCAAGCTTGATGAACAACCTCGAAACTATCCACTTCTCCCTTACGCAAAAGTACCCTTTAAAGATGTGGGTTTTTAGGACCCGAGTAAGGACCGTGTGCACAAGGCTTAAGGCCCTTGCCTTTAGAAGAAGCTTCTAAAGAGCTTCTGACTTATCCAAAAGACATGGAGGGGTAATAATTTGGTGGGAAGATGATGACAAATGGGGAGATTGACTCGATGGTGGCAAACGTGGAGCTACGGCAGCAATAGAGCTGCAACAGCTGTAGCAGGCGACAGATTTGGGCATGGCTGGGTGGTCCTCACGGCGGCTTGGTGGCGGATAGCGTGGCGCTGGCGGCAGCTTTTCCTTCTCTCCATAGCAGCGTTCCCTTCTTCTCTCTGATCCCCTCCTTAGCACGGTATCCTCCCACTCTCCTCTATCCTCCCCCACTTGACCACAAGGGGTGGTTCTTATAGCTTTAGGGGGGGCAGATGGTAGCCATCTCGTGGCTTAAGCATTTCCCTCCCTCCTCATGCTCCCACACATGACTCCACCTTAGGCCATTCCTCCCCCACACTCCCTCTCCTCCAGCCATGCATCGGCTGGGGGAAGGGATAATTATTTTAAAAAAATAACTTAAAATTTTCCAATTGCCCCTTCAAAAAGGGTGTTTCCTTGCGGCTTTTTATGGTCTTCAACATTGGCCTCGATTTCATAATACGAAGGCCCTCATTTTTGTGCATGCGGGGTACGGATTAAGCTGCCAATAATTATGATGTGGGAGATAACCTTGCACAGGTTTTACGCAGCGTGCAGGGAGTCAAGCTCAATAACATTACATTCCCTCCCCCTTAGAGAAATCAAGATGTCCTCATCTCGAGAAGAACCGGGGGTATTGTTTGTTGAGAGTGCTTTCATCCATCCAAGTGGCATCCTCCTCGGGATAATCTTTCCATTGGATGAGGCATTCTCTCAAGGTTCTGGATCTCAATTGCCTCTCCCTAACATCTAAGATCCTGTCAGACCATAGCTCAAGGACTCCTTGGCTAGGCATTACAACTTGTTGGTCATCAGGTACATGGCTAGGATTAGGTACATACTTCTTCAGTAGGCTGATATGAAATACATTATGAACCTTTAGGTTCTTAGGGAGTTGCAGTCTATAAGCATTGGGTCTTAGACACTTGAGGATCTTGTAGGGTCCACAATACCTTGGACTTAGCTTCTTGCAATCTCCTAAGGATAGGGAACTCTTCTTTGGACGTATGCGAATGAAGACCATGTCTCCTTCCTCGAAGGTTCTATCTTGATGTTTCAAATCCGCGTATGCCTTTTGTATATCCTTGGTAGCTTGGATGTTCTGTTTTATTGACTTCATTTGGTCATCCATATCTTCTAGCATTTGCTTTGAAGCTTCAACTCTTAGGGTTGGGTCTGAGAAGTTTAAAGGACTTCAATAGTCATGCCCATACAATGCTTGAAAAGGGGTCATCTGAATGCTTTGTCGATAAGAAGCATTGTAAGCAAACTCAACCAATGGGGCGAGAATTGAATCCACCTTTTTGGTTCACGGCAGCAGTGTGCCCTTAGCATATCCTTGATGACTTGGTTGACTCGCTCTGTTTGACTATCGGTTGGGGATGGTAAGATGGACTAAAGCAGAGTTGAGTCCCAATGGCTTTGAAGATAGCTCTCCAGAAGTGTGATGTGAAGAGAGAATCATGATCACTAATGATTCTTCTGGGAAACCCATGCATTTTGAATATCTCCTTGATAAACAACCTTGCAATGTCTGAGGCTTTATAGTTTGTCTTAATAGAAATAAGGTGTGCAACCTTGATGAGCATATCCACCACAACCATAATGGAATTGTATCCTCCCTGAATTTGGGGTAGGCCAACAACAAAGTCCATACTATTGAATTTCCATTTCATTTGGGGAATTCCAAGTGGTTGCAACTTTCTTGGCATTTTGACATGTTCGGCCTTAATACGTTGATAAGACAAACACTCAGTGACATATTTGAGAATGTCACCTTTAAGCCTCTCCCAATAGTAGCTCTTTTTGACTACATTGAGGGTCTTGGCATAGCCAGGATGTCCTGAAAAAGGGGAGTCATGAGCTTCCCAAAGTATCTTTTGCTTGAGTGACTGGCTTGCCGATATACATAATCTCGTTCCATAGTAGACAAGTGCACTATTGATAGAGAATTCTTGATACTTAGCCTCTAGCTTTTAGTCTTGATCCTTGCTAGGGATCTTCCTTAGCATACTCTGATAGGTTGGATCATGGCATGCTTATTCTCTAGCTAGCTCAAGTATTGGGTTGTTTGGCATGGATATCTTTGTGGCTAGAGATCAAGCTGTTGATGGATTTTGCAAGATTAGAGAATTTAGGAATGCCTTGCGACTGAGTGCATCGGCAACTACATTCTCTTCCAGGCCAGTATTTGATTTCAAAATCATACTCCTCCAGTACTTCAATCTATCGACGTTGCCTCATGTTGAGTTCATTCTGGGTAAAGATCCACTTGAGGCTTTTATGATCTGTGACCAGGGTAAACTTGTTACCAATTAGGTAGTGTCTCCAAATCTTTAGAGCATGGATGACAGCTAACAGCTCTGGATCATGGGTAGCATAATTCTTCTCATGGCTCTTCAGTTTCCTTGAAGAATATGCCACAGGGTGACCTTCTTGAATATGCAGACATCCTAGGGCAAGTGTGCTAGCATCAGTTTACCACTTCGAACTCCTTACCAAGATCCGAAAGTTTCAGGATAGGTGTTGATTCCAAAATTTGCTTTAATCTATCAAAGCTAGATTGTTCGCCAGTTGACCATGCAATCGATGTTTGCTTCTTCAGTAGATTCCTAAGAGGTACTGCAATCAAAACATACTTCCCTAATGGTCAAATTCCTAAAACAACAGCTAGCATTGAACCCTGAACTACTTTATGCAGAAACGTCAAGGTCAAAGTAGATTCATGCTGCACTTGGTTCAAGGAGAATGGGAAAGAAGAGGGATGCAAAGCTCGACCTCTCTGTCCATAAGGCATAGTTCCATTCCATTCCCCTAAAACAACATAAATCGGGGTTCTAGTAACCTAGATTCTAGGTCAACGTTCCTTGCTGTTCATTTCCTTCCAGAGAAGTTCCCTGCTGTCCATTTTGCTTGAGAAAAGTTCTCGGCCAACCGGGACCACCCATTCGTAGGATGGACCCATGGCCACATCCATCGCACTTTGTTTTAGTTGTCTAACTACCTACCACATTTAGTTGGACACGCATAAAACAGATTCCTTAATTAGCCAATTAGACATCAATTCCTTCACATAATCTTAGCACTGACATAGAAAAGCAGTATCAACCAAGTTCCTTTTCAACAGGTTATCTTATTATCTTTGGAAAACATCATATCATCCAACCTGTAGGCTAATCCATAATCCGATCGAAGGCTATCCAGCAATCCACAGGGATTATTAATCAAAGATTCCACCCATAGACTTGTATGCCGGCCTCGAAATCCAATCCTGAGTCACGGTGGCCTCTTGTGTAGGGCTCGGAGGGCAAGGGATTTACAGCCAGAGCCCCCTCGGACACCCAAGTGTAGCGCCCAACGGAGAGACCTCTCGCGGCACGTTCGGTCCACATTCCCGACACAGATAACAATCCCCTTGGTTAGGGTCAGGCAGACAGTCGGGGGTAACTGATGCTGCCTCTCCCTTCGGGCCTTCAACCTGAAGCATTAATTATCTTTTCCGTCTTTAGTTCCTTGAGCAAACAATGCAAATATTGCTCCTTAACTGTTACAAACACAATCAATCCAATGGTCGTTTAATTTGGCCAACTGCTAAGGAGTGAATCCTTCTCTCCGAATGCATCGAGCATTCAATCCGGGATCAATTGCGGCTTGGCAAGATCCCCCAAGGGTTTGTTTGTTTATCCCTTTTGTCCTTGGGCTAGGGTATTTCCCTGTCAACCCAGATTAACCATTTCCTTAGGTTTCTTAAGTTAAGATAGTGAATCCTGGCGACCATGTCGCTCTAACTTGATTGATCCTTTACTTACTAAGCAAAACATAACTTCCCTTAACTTGGCAAATCATCCCAAGAAAGGTGATGTAACAGGATGTCTACTCATCCTCTTGCAAGTAAGACTTGTGCTAAAACCCGCCAACCTTATTCCAAGGAGTGGCAAGTTTATCTTGTGGTTAAACCAAAAAGCCATGCGACGTTGCAACTTATTGCACAAGTGTTGCATCTAACCCATGGGATCATTTCTCCCATTCAACGGGGTTTCCTGGTCAAGGTATTTTGTTTAGACAAGATGCAAGGTTTAGGGTGTCTTCTTACCCAACCCAACCCTAAATGTACTAGACCGACAACGTTCGGTCCTAGGGTTTCCAAACTCAATCCGAGTTTTACATTAGATCATTCGATCCTTAGGGTAGAAACCCTAGATCGTTGTTTGCATGGGCATCCAATTGACCCAAACATTCCGTGAATGTGGGTAGGACCTTTGGGTTTGAGGGCTTTGACTTGCCGTCCAAGTACGATACTAGGCTGCATTTCTGATGTGCCAAGCCCTAGCTAATCCTTGACGTGTTTATCGGGTCGACTAGTTATGCCTATACGAAACCCTAACGGTTATAATATCACAAGTGATTTGGGTAAATTGGCCTACTTGTCTTGCGACAAGGACGATCCTTTCCTAGAGATGCTAAACTAGTTTGCAAGATGTCACAATACATGTAAACATGCGATTCATTACTTCTACGCACCAAAAAGGTTTGCAATAACCCTATCTTTCCTTGCTAAAGTCATTACGCATGATAAATTGGAGAATAACTTACATAGGACCTACTCAAATTTACATCAAGGAATTATGCCTACAACCTTTTGTCTAAGCTTTTGAATTTTCATGCTTTGATAAGCCATGCAATCTTTTCTAAATGCAACTCGATGCAATGAAATTTACGCATGACGAATATGTAATATGCGACCCTTAGATACAACATTGTTAATGAAGTTCATGTGACATGCAATCTTCATTCTATTCAACAAACATCTTTGCATGCAACGTGCAATGTCCATAGTTTCATTTTCTTGCCGTGCAATGGAAGTTAACAATTTCCTCATGCGAGACATAACAAAGGAAATTATTGACTAAATGCAAGATACGCTTTTCCTTCACGGCCAATGCCCTCAACAATTTCCTCTTTAACCCTAGGCAATATGCGTTTTAGACTTCCACTTTGAAAATGCACGACAAGGCAATTTGTGACTAAGTTCATAGGGCGAGCAAGTGATTTACATTCATAACTTTGGAGATGCAAACAATCCAATTGCATGATATGCACCAATCCTTATCCATCGTTTACAGAGATACTTTCTCAAATGTACTTTTATCACTACTACATGAATTAGCGATAAGCGTAAAATGCATTCTCCCTATGGAATTAAGTGTGTTTAAAGCATTTCTTATACCTGGGATTGAAATCATAAAACCTGGGCTTGTGGATCGGCGGGGATATCCATGTGTATGTTCGAGGAAGAACCTCCCATGGGTGCACCTTGCATCTTCTTGGGAGCCATCGTAGATGTGATTATGGAGTCTGGGTTTGCCTTCACCCTTACGCGGTCTTCCAAGCTTGATGAACAGCCTTGGAACTGTCCGCTTCTCCCTTACGCAAAAGTACCCTTTACAGGGTATGGGTTTTTAGGACCCGGGTAAGGTCCGCGTGCACAAGGCTTAAGGCCCTTGCCTTTAGAAGCTTCTAGGAAGCTTCTAAAGAGCTTCTGACTTATCCACAAGACGTGGAGGGGTAATAATTTGGTGGGAAGATGACGAAGAATGGGGAGATTGACTCGGTAATGGTGGCAAATGTGGAGCTACGCCGGCAGCAGAGCTGCAATGGTGGCAGCAGGTGGTAGATCACGGCGTGGCTGGGCGGTCCTCACGGTGGCTTGGTGGCGGATAGGATGGCGCTGGCAGTAGCTTTTCCTTCTCTTCACGGCAACGTTCCCTTCTTCTCTCTGATCCGCTCCTCAACACGGCAGCCTTCCACTCTCCTCTATCCTCCCCCCACTTGACCACAGGGGGGGTTCTTATAGCTTTAGGGGGGGAGATGGTAGCCATCACATGGCTTAAGCATGCCCCTCTCTCCTCATGCTCCCACACACAACTCCACCTTAGGCCATTCCTCCCCCACACTCCCGTCTCCTCTAGCCATGCATCGCGGCTGGGGGAAGGGATAATTATTTAAAAAAATTGACTTAAATTTATCCAATTGCCCCTTCAAAAAGGGTGTTTCCCCGTGGATTTTACGGTCTTCAACCCTGGCCTCAATTTCACAATGCGGAGGCCTCATTTTTGTGTGTGTGGGGTACAGATTAAGTTGCCAATAATTATGATGTGGGAGATAACCTTGCATAGGTTTTACGCGATGTGTGGGGAGTCAAGTTCAATAATATTTTCGAGCGGAAATATTACAAATTGAAACTCGCCAAAGCATCGTACGTGTTCTATAGACAATCGACGTTTTTGTCTAATTGCCAGCTTGCATTGAGAGCAAGGACATAGGACACACTGATTAAGATATGCCTCGCAATCTTGAACAACAAGACCTTCATTGTTTTCCATTTTGTCTACGTTACGACAAACAATTTGTTTTTGTTATCATTCTTTTTTTCTTTCTTAAATTGTTCTCCTCTCCTTCCATCTCTCTCTCTTTTTCTCTTTCTTTATTATGCTATATGTTTATATGTTTATTCCCTCTCTCTCGTTCCTTCTTCTTTTTTCTCTTCCTCCCCCTCTCTTAATTTCTTTAAAGATCATGGCTACGACTATGATGAAGTCCATGACCATGACTATGACTATGACTATGACCACGACCACGACCATGACCATGACCACAACTATGACTACGATGACCATGACCATGACTTTAACTACGGCCATGAATACAACCATGACCATGACTATGACCACGACCACGACGACCACGACCATGACCATGACCATGACCACAACCACGACTACAACTATGACCACGACCACGACCACGACAACGACTACGAATATGATTACGACCACGACCACAACGACCACGACCACGACCACGACCATGACCACAACCACAACCATGACCACGACCACGACCACGACTATGACAATGACTACTTATATAGAGAGGAAGAGAGAGCCAAGAGTTAGGGAGAGAGTAAAGTTAGAGAAGAAGAGGAGAGAAGTGAGAGATGTAGAAATAGAAAGAGAGATAGAGAGAGAAATGAGATAGGGGGAGAGAAAAGGATTTAGAGAGAGTATAAGAAGAGAGAAAGAGGGAAGATGGAGGGACAGAGAAGGGTTGAGAGAAGAGAGAGGAGAAAGAGAGAGAGATCCGACTAGAGGATTTGACACCCATAGCCAACACACCGTGGAGAACACAAGCACAAATTGACATTGACTTATGGCAAGAAAATCCACCACAAAACAATAGTTATAATACTCGAGGTAGGATTTCAAAGTCTTACTCATTTCAATTGGTCATGGATGCCATACTATGGGTAGGTTGCACTCACTAAGAATAGAATTGTCTTTTCTACCTCATCTTCTCTCCATCATCAATAGAATTCCCCTTTACCATTTACAACTCACCCACCTTCTCTCCACACTATTGCACACTATAATCTCTATGAGGGCATGAGATTGGGATCTCCACAGATACCAAAGCATGATCTCTAGCTTGATGGTTGCATATATACTACTACTACTCATGGAAGAAACCTTAAAATAGTTATTATGCTCAAATATATGCTTGTTAGAGCATAAATTTGTTCCTAAGACTATTATAAGGATGAAAGAGGGTTAATGATAAAAGAGTATTCTTTCTTACAAGTGATATTATATTATATTTTTTAATTAAAATTGATAGTTGAAGATGATTTTCCTAAGAGATCTTGTGGTGATGAACATAAGGGACAATCTAGAAGTTATGTAGAAAAGAACCTTTACTACCTAGGCTACTCATCACCTAATGTACTACCAGGACTAGTAACTTTAAATAATGTAAAATAAATAAAGTACGATGATATACTTGGGATGGAATTGTTTATCTTTAGTACTAGTTATTATTGTACTTAACATAACAAGGGTAAGTTATTGTGGATCACATCTTCTTTTGCGAAGCATATGAATGATGTTGTTTTAGTTTTTTGTATTTGTCTTTTTAAGAAGAGATTGATTTTTATAGAATATCCAAAGTTATTTTTGGATTTATGTTGTGAAAAATGAATGTTTTTCTAACTGATAGGTTGTTTGCCTTCATTGTATACTTCTACAAAAGTTCTTGTGTCCTCATAGG
This sequence comes from Lygodium microphyllum, assembly GCF_053477565.2. Classification (NCBI taxonomy): domain Eukaryota; kingdom Viridiplantae; phylum Streptophyta; class Polypodiopsida; order Schizaeales; family Lygodiaceae; genus Lygodium; species Lygodium microphyllum. Next base: position 92,137,864 of record NC_141137.1, on the reverse strand, counting down.
TGGATATTTGGTTACACACTAAATCTCCCCCAAGGTTAGTGGCTAGATCCCTTCACCAAGGGCATAGTTTGAGCGTGGTGGAGGCTAGGACAATCCCCATGTATGAGAGGTCTCTTTGTAGGAAGAACATTATGCTACGAGGTGCAAGTGTGCTAGGGTTCTCTAGCCATATATTCCTTATGTTTGTTGAGGATGGCCTAACCCCTATGAGCCTAGGATGAGCTTATTGTACAGTCTTATTTCCTTTTCTCTCTTTCTTTCCCTCTCTCATTTCCTCTCCCTCCCTCACCCTCACCCTCTCTTTCTCTCTTTCCCTATTAGGTTTAATGATTTTTCTCTCTTTTTCTCTCTCCTCTCCCTCTCTCATTTTTTCTCTCTCCTCTCCCTCTCTCATTTCCTTTTCTCTCTTTCTCTCCCTCTCTCATTTCCTCTCCATCCCTTACCCTCACCCTCTCTTTCTCTCTTTCCCTATTAGGTTTAATGATTTTTCTCTCTCCTCTCCCTCTCTCATTTCCTTTTCTCTCTTCCTCTCCCTCTCTCATTTCCTCTCCCTCCCTCACCCTCACCCTCACCCTCTCTTTCTCTCTTTCCCTATTATGTTTAACATCTTTTCTATATTTTTCTCTCTCCTCTCCTCTCATTTTTTCTCTCTCATGTCCCTCTCTCATTTCCTTTTTCTCTCTTACTCTCCCTCTCTCATTTCTTCTCCCTCCCTCACCCTCGCCCTCTCACTCTCTTTCTCTCTTTCCCTATTATGTATAACATCTTTTCCCTCTTTTTCTCTCTCCTCTCCTCTCATTTTTTTCTCTCTTCTCTCCCTCTCTAATTTCTTCTCCCTCACCCTCTCCCTCTCTTTCTCTCTTCCCCTATTATGTTGAATGTTTTTTCCTCTTTTTCTCTCTCCTCTCCCTCTCTCATTTCCTTTTCTCTCTTCCTCTGCCTCTCTCATTTCCTCTCCCTCCCTCACCCTCACCCTCACCCTTACCCTCTCTTTCTCTCTTTCCCTATTATGTTTTCTCTCTTTTTCTCTCTCCTCTCCTTCTCTCATTTTTTTCTCTCTCCTCTCCCTCTCTCATTTCCTTTTGCTCTCTTCCTCTCCCTCTCTCATTTTTTCCCCCTCCCTCACCCTCTCCCTCTCTTTCTCTCTTTCCCTATTATGTTTAATGTTTTTTCTCTCTTTTCCTCTCCCTCCCCCTCTCTTCCTCTCTCCCTCCCTCTACCTCTCCCTCTCTTTCAAATTTTCCCTCTCCCTCTCCCTCCCTCTCCCTCTCCCTCTCTCATTTCCCTATTATGTTTAATGTCTCCCTCTCCCTCTCTCATTTCCTCTCCCTCCCTCTCCCTCCCCCTCTCTTTCTCTCTCCCTCCCTCCCCCTCCGTCTCCCTCCCTCTTCCTTTCCCATTTTCTCCCTCTCCCATTTTCTCTCCCTCTCTCTCTCCCTCTTTCTCTCTTTCTCTCTCATTTCCTCTCCCTCTCTCAATACACACGAAGCATACCAAAAACAAGTAAAAGAGAGAGAGAAAACTCCCTCTCCCTCTCTCATTTTCTCTCCTACCCCCTCCCCCTCTCCCTCTCCCTCTTTCTCTCTTTCTCTCTTTCTCTCTCCTTCCCTCCCTCTCCGTCCCTCTCGATCTCCCTCTCTTTCTCTCTCATTTCCTCTTCCTCTCTCAATGCACACGAATTATACCTCATTTCCTCTCCCTCCCTCTCCCTCTCCCTCTCTTTCTCTTTCTCTCTCATTTCCTCTCTCTCTCTCAATACATAGGGATTATACCAAAAACAAGTAAAAGAGAGAGAGAAAACTACCTCTCCCTCTCATTTTCTCTCCCTCCCCCTCTCTCTCTCCCTCTCTTTCTCTCTCCCTCCCCCTTCCATCTCCCATTTCCTCCCTCTCCCTCTCCCTCTCCCTCCCTCTCCCTCACCCTCTCTTTCTCTCTCATTTCCTCTCCCTCTCTCAATACACACGAATTATATAAAAAACAAGTAAAAGAGAGAGAGAAAACACAAAGGCAAAGCAAGAAGGACAATAAACTCACTGTAAAGACTCGAAGAAGGGTTTGGCTACTCCTCTTCATGACGATGGCTCTTCTTTGCCCTCCATACACCTCCTCTTCTTTGCGAACGGCGGCGGTGGCAATGAGAAGCCTTCTTTCTCTCTTTCTCTCCCTCTCAGCAAGATGGTCGCTCTCCCTCTCGCTCTCTCTTTTGTGAACGTGCAAAAAATGACGCGCTCGGATTTCAGCCTGCGTGTTTTTTTTCTGGGTACCGTCGCTATTTGCATCACATTTGCGACGCAAATAGTGATGCCGCTATTTGTCGTTGCTAACGTGCATCGCTATAGCCTCATATCCTTGTAGTGGGGATGGAACTTTTGGTGAGAAACTCCAATTTACTGATGATTTTATTTCAAATCAGAGGGAAAAAGTCCCTCTTTGGGATGAGCTATTAATCTTTGTGATAGAAAATTATCAGAATATTCTGCAATGGGATGAGCACTCCAATGGATGAAGACTTCAATCATTCAAATGCTTTCTCTAATCATGGGGGCTCCCGTGTTTGTTCGCAAGCTTGAACTTCAAGGATGAAAAGCTTTAAATGGAGCTTTCACGGTTGCCACTAAGAATGCCATGCATGCTAAGCTCCATGTCTTTAAATTGGTTTAAAGGAGGCAAAAGGAAGTGAAGGATTTTCTAAGGACTAAGTTTCTAGCGGTTCTGGGCTGAATCAAGAGCTTGGGCTTAGCTTCAATGGCTACCTCAAACAATGTACAAAAGGGTTCTCATATATGGGAGCTCAACATGAGAGGGGAGTGGTACCAATCTTGCTCAAGGGGGTTCATCCAGTTGCCTAGGGGTCAGGAAGGCCAAAGGAGTTCTTGAATGCTAGAGCATAAGGGCAAGAGGAGGACATGGGGGAAGCAATGAAATTTCCACTATAAATTGTGGGCTGCATGTGGTACTTGTTGTTGGGCTTCCTTGGTCTCCAAGGTACTCAATTTGTAGTAGTTGGAGATGTGGGGAATCAGGTCCAGGTGGTGCCTAATGTCTAGGAGGGGGACTAGAGAAATATCTTGGAGGCTATAGGGGCTAGCAACCATGGCAGCTTGTAAGAGAAGAGAACTGAGGCAAAAAATAACTGAGATTTTTGCCCTCTTCTAACTCCCAAGTCTCTAAAATTGGCCTAGAGCCCCTAAATTTTGCATGAAAATGAGTGACAACCTGCTAAAGTAGCCATTTTACCTCCAGATATGTCCGAGTCTTAAGCCATAACTCCTACTTGCTCCAAAAAAATGAGACTAAATCTGGTCCTTTCTACTGTACATGTATTTGTAACTAGACTAACTAGGGTAAGGTTTTGGGATTTGAAAAGGGAGAAAGAAAAAATAAGAAAATGACCAAAGCATGATGCTCTGATACCACTTGTAATGAATGATGATGAGAGGAGAGAGGAGAATGATTTGAAGAGAGAGAAAGAGAAAGAAAGACTATAAGAGGAGAAAGAAAGATAGAAAAGAGGGGAGAAAGAATGAGGAAGCCATGAAAGCTGAAGACAAAGGTGAAGAGTGAGTTTTTGATAATCACTGGTTGCCCTAAACTGTGACTCTTACGCCTTATATACCCCGATGAGTGTGACTGGGTGTTTAACCCATAGTTCCTATATATCCCACTCGTTATTATAGAGAGTGTGAATGAGTCGCATGAGAAGAGTGTTCCTATATGCTCAGATGTTATTTAACATTCATAGCCAGACTATTATGAGGAGAGTGACACACCTATAATGGTATCTTGCAGTTGCTTTTCTAGGCCTCATTGGGGAACTATGGAGATTGTGTCAAAATTGGCAAGTGGGCTACTCTATGCAATGCTTTGTTGGACCAAAAATTTGAGATTAATGTGATTTTCTATAGGGTTTATGAAACAGATAGATGGCCAATGGATGTGGAACACGGTTGGTGCATGAGGGGCCAAGAACACATTGTGAGATTTATATGCTACATGTCTAAATATCAAAGTATCTATAGATAATGTATCAGAGGAGTTTCATTTCTTTGTAGAGGACACTTGTTTGTATAAAGTAATATTGAGTTAACCATTCATTAAAGAGACTGACATGGAGACAAAGGTGATGGATGATAGCTCCACCTATGTGTAATTCTCTAGTAGATATAGGATGGAAGCAATTTAGTTCAGTATGTGTCAATAAACTATGGTAGAAATGGATTTTTTCTAGATACCCTTGTCCTCTTGCAAGACAATAGGGTATAGGGTGGGCTCAATCCTTTTCTCCTAGGAGTGTTGTATTTGCTTCCATTTTTTTTGGTTTTTATGAAGATAGCTGAGTCTCTTAACAAAGGGTTTTAGACATGTTGAGGACTACCAAGTAGTAAATGCAAAAGAGGATAAATGTATTCAAGGAGACATGTGTTTTATAGGATGATGAGGATATAGATGGCTTGTTTGATGTCTTGACTTGTGTAGATATAGTTGCATAGCTTGAGACCATGTTGAAAATTGGAGACTTGGATTATTCTAGTGATGCCTTAGTGCATTTCTTGGACATGTATTGTGTAGTCACTACATTTATGTAGTAAGTGGTTGAAGTAGTTTCGCCGCGAATGAGTATTGGACTACCTATGTTTAGCTTGCAAAGTTGTGTGAGATGAATATGACATAAGATGTGAGAACAATAGAACAAACATAGACCAGGGTTCTCATTAAGTACACGATGATGGACAAGAAATGTAAGCTAGTTGCAAGTTTGCTACCCTCAAAATGTGAGGATGAGATGAGCAAGACTACAGAGTAGCCAAGTTTGCAAGATCCTTGACAGATTGTTCACAAGTTCTTAGTAGAGACTCTAATAGAATTGAAAATTAGGAATGATGAGTTTTTTCTTCCTCTAGAGAGGCAACACTTTATGAACATGTTGGTAAATCATGGTGGGGCATTTTATTTTTTTCCTAATGAGATTGGGTGTGTTGATCCAAAGGTAGTAACTCCAATGGTTATCTTCATTATTTTCCATATTTCTTGGAATCTTCCACCCATTCTAGTGCCAAATGTGTACCTATCAAAGTTGATATACTTAGTCAATGAGAAGATTTAGATGGGTATTCTTAAACCTTCTTCAATTCCCTAATCAAATCAATAATGTGCTCTACCTAAAAAGAATGGTACTTTGAGATTCATACAAGTCTACAAATAGTAAATAGAGTGACGATAAGAAATATTGGTGCTAGTCTAGTTGTGGAATCAATCTTACAGAGGCTTTTATTGGTGGAGCTATTTATTCTATTGGTGATTTGTATTATGGGTATGATAAGCTTCAACTTGCCTTGAACAGCAAGGACTTATGAAGATGCCATTGGGCCTTGTTTGAATGTGCACTTTACTATAGGAAACCACAAATTTAGTCGTACATATGATGAATGCTATGAAGAGCATATTTTCTGACCTCATTCCACAAAGACTATGCCTTTTTTAGATAATATGCCTATTAAAGGTTGTGTGGAGGAGGAAAAAGATGAGTCTTTTGGATGCTTCTAGTTGTACAGACTTCGTTTTGAGCATATATGGATTGTGATAAGATCTTGACTAAATTCTAGGAGGTTAATTTAACCTTATCATGAGTGAAGTATGTTTGCGGTGCAAAGGAGGTGCTTATAGTTGGTTACATATGTGGTTATTATGGCAAGAAGCCATCTCCAACTAAGGTGGATACCATAAAGAAGATTGCATAGTTTTGTATATCAACCATGTTTGATGATGAGGAGTCACTTCTTTTGGAGGATGGAGAGGGTTAAAATTCAGCTAAGATTAATCATCTATGCCATGTTCTTCTTTTGAGGCTTTTTCAAAAGATCCTTATTGAGGTGAGTAGTGCAGATTGGATGATATTTGAGTATGCTCACTAGAAAAGATGAATGGTTTGATATGGAATACCAAAAGATTAGGCATAAGGCCTATGATTTTTTTGTAGGATGGGTTGCTTTGGAAGTATACTACGAAGAAGGGTGAGATTTCCTTCCATGTAATTTGTGATAAAGCTATGTAGTTGTGTAGGTTATGCTTGAGTTTTGTGAAAGTCTCGAGGATGGTCATAGAGGAGTATGGGCTAGTTATGAGATAGTAAGAACATGAAGGAGATACACTAGATAAATTTCTAATTAATTTTTAGTGAAGATTAAGAAGGCAACTAATGGAAAACTCAATGAGATGGAGAGGGACACATTTTTTGATGTACCTCTTCATGGGGGAGATTTTAGCAATTTTCAATCAATAAAATCATGAGGAATAGACTCTATAATAGATTCCTATAATTCTTTGCTCCAAATTGCCACAATAAGCGGCAAAAATGTTGTATTCTTTGAAGAGTTTAAATTTTAGTCTTTCTCTCTCTCACCTTAATTGTTGTTTTTATGGGCTAAGAGGATGAGAAGAAATGGATGTCAGATTGTGGCAAGATGCAAGGAACGAAGTGAGAATTTTCCAAGGTAGCATCAACAATTATGTCATGGTGTCAAAGGCTCTATTTTTTGAAATATGATGTGTAACATGTGTGGGATTTAGTGTAGCTATCGATTTATTACATATTATATCATATCTCTTGTGTCTATTGTGAAAAATGATTGAAAGTGCTTGAGTTATGTTTGCTAATGTCTAAAACTATAAAAAAAGCAGTCACTTTCAATCGTTTACATAAAATTTAAGATTAAAATTGCGAAACCCGAGATGTAGAATCTAATGTAAAAAAGGAGATTCTATTGGGTTTTGAGGGCTCAATATTGTTCACATGGAATAATAATTAATATATTGATGGACATGATCCATATTTGTCACATTAATCAAAAGAATCAAGAAAAATCAATCATTTATGTTTAGATTAATGGACAATTTTATAAAAATAATATTTTTGAATAAAATAGATAAATTTTAATTTAATGCACCAAAATTTATAAAAACTTAAGAATGTGTATATGGATATATAATGAGGGTAGGGCATGCAGATCTCCCTTAATCTACTACCTCTATTCATGTGTAAAAAGTGTATATTTTTTGCTTATGCATACCAAAACATGACAACAAAACTCTTTTACACCTATGCATGAAAACAAAACCTAAGAAGTACAAAAAAAGGGATAAAAAGAAGTAGGGTTTCAATAAGTTCTAAGTTCATTAAATATTATGGCATATAAGCTTCATTTTATGTAAGTTTGAATAGGATTTGTAATATGGGTTAGCCTAGTACTATCCCTTTGCAACACAACAAAATGTTAAAGGAAGGAAATCATGGAAATACTATTTTTTTTGCATAACACTTGACTGATTTATAATTAAAATTGTTTGAGCACAATGAGTCATATACGTTACATTTTTCATTTAAGTATGGTTTCAAAAGGAAAACTTATGGATGCATAGCATCTATATACCTAGTTGTGATCAATACTGAGTGTGTGAGGTTTCTTTGCCTTAGCATAGTCTTGTGATCTTTTGGGAGATGTTATGTGAGGTTGAAATATTCATGGTTTTTTATATACATCATCAGAAGATTTTTTCACATTTGTTCTTTATATTTGAGATGGCGCATCCTGGGGCCAATCCCTAGGATATAGGGAAGCCGTAAAAGCCACATCAATTAGTTGGGGGGTGCTCTATTTGTGTATATAGTGAGACGTTAATCACCTATATGTATGGGATACTCTCTCTACTTGGAGTTAGGATGGGTAATATATTAGGGACTACAATTTGAAACTCATGTCCACAAATGCATTCATTGGATAAATCATTTTGTAGCATCCAAACGCTCTTGGGTTGCGAGGTCATGGGGTTGTTTAGAGGGTGTAGAAACTTGGCTAGAGCCTTAGAGCCAATGTTAGGCTTGATTTTGGTCCCAATAGGTGGTGCATTTATCTGAGAGCCACTTATAAGTGGTGATTTCTAAACCTTGGCTAAAAAGGGATAAAAAAATTTATGACCTTAACCATTAGGGATGGGCTACAATATTCACAAAATGGGTGTGTGTCTAGGGATTAAAACACTTGCCTTCTTTCCCTATATAATTAATTACGTAAAGCATGAATCCTCTATGAGGGATAATTCATGTGAGGTGAAAAGTAACCATTTAGTGGTTATTTTTTCATCTAGAGTATGATAGCATGGGCGGACCAGAGGTTCACGATCTCTATCTGAGAAACATTGTGCATAACCATGCATCAACCTAGAGGATATGCAACAAGTATATTGGAACCCATGACATTCATGGTATCAACTAATGATCATGTTAAAGTTGTAACTCCATGGAAAATTACTGACACATTGGAACTTAGTTGTGGTTGAAATGTCTCATGTGGTGGGTCACCATGGTGAAATATTAGACCTCACAAGGACATTGAAAGCCTTGGTTATTAAGGGAAAACTGTTGCTCAAAAGGCACAATCCCCAAGCTCTAAGTAATGTTGAAATATTTTCTTTAGGTGAGGGGAAAAATCTCCTCCATAAATCTGTTATGGAATTTCCTATGAACGGCCAAGGGATGGAAGATCCTCCAAGAAAGGATCATTATGATATGCTAAAACTTATAGGACTCTCTACACCTCTCTAAGAGTTGGTAGAAATAGATGCCAATGGAAATGTTAGCCTTCCTACACTAGTTTAAAAGGTGGAAATGAAAGATATTAGAGAACTTGAGATGCTCTCATTAGGTCAAGATGAATATGAAGATCTAGCCTAGTGCTGATCCTATTGAAGAAGAACATGTCAAGATTATGGGAGAGAAGGAAGGAGTCTCACTTGTAGCTTTCTTGCTTGCACAATGGGGGAATACACACAAAGGTGGAGGCTGAAAACAGTTTTCCTCTTCTTAGTTGTGTAAGCCAAAAGAACTCTCATACAAAGAAATAGAAGAACCCTATATATGGGTGTCAAACCAAAGACAACTAACTAAGGTGGCATACTAACTGAGCCATGAACTAGAGTAGATAAGGATAGCTGTCATCTAGCTATTATTCATGGGTGGTGTACCAACCGCATCTGCACAACTGACAAGTCGGTGACATAAATGGACAATGGTCACCCTGGCATATCACGAGTGGAGCTCGATATTTCAACAATCCCTCTCGAGCTCAATCCCAATTCCTGCACACCAAGCAGGTCTCTCAACTTGCGCAGCTTCTCTGCGCCCAATGCCTTCGTGAATATGTCAGCTACCTGATCCTCTGTGCTGACATAAACTAGATCAATAAGACCTAGTGAAACCCTCTCCCACACATAGTGATAATGCACCTCAATGTGCTTTGTTCTAGCATGATAGACTGGGTTATTTGCCAAGTGTATACTACTCATGTTGTCACAATAAATGACAACTGGTGCATCTGTAGGCTGATGCATATCATAAAGCACCTTATGCAACCAAGCTACCTCACATGTAGCCATTGCTACACCCCTGTACTCAGCCTCTGTGCTCGGCAAGGCAACTGTAGGCTGTTTCTTGCTGCTCCAAGTGACTGCAACACTCCTAAAAGAGAACACATATCCAGTGGTAGATCGTCTATCAGAAATACTACCAGCCCAATCAGCATCAGTGTATCCATGCAATTGTATATGAACCCCAGTCTCATAAAATAGTCCATACTACAATGTGGACTTCACATATCTGAGTATGCGTCTAGCCGCATCCAAATGCGGCTTCCTCGAAGCTTGCATAAACTGACTTACCAATCCAACAACATAGCTCAAATCTAGCCTAGTAATAGTCATATAAATCAAACTTCCTACTATGCATCTGTACATAGTAGGGTCTTCCAGAAGCTCACCTGCATCTGCGCTCAGCTTCACATTCTACTCCAAAGGAACTGAAATAGGCTTACAGCCTGACATCCCATATTTGGACAGCATGTCCAATCCATACCGCCTCTCCAAGAGCCGTATCCCACTTGGTGATCTAATCACCTCAATGCCCAAGAAATAACGTAGCTCTCCCAAATCCTTCATCTCAAACTTCTGCTTCAATAGCATTTTCACATGAAGGATATCTTCACCACTATCACTTGTGATAATTAAATCATCAACATAAATGTCAAGAAGCATAATACCTTTCTTTGTTTTTCTCACATAAAGTGAGAAATCTGCCTTGGAAATTTGAAAGCCAATAGTGACAAGATACTGTCCTATCTTGTCAGACCATGCTCTAGGTGCTCGCTTCAAGCCATACAAGGCTTTCTTCAACCTGTAAACAAACTCAGGATGAACAGCATGCACATAACCTGGTGGCTGCTCCATATAGACCTCTTCTTGCAAATCACCATGCAAGAAGGCATTCTTTACATCAATCTGATGTAAAGACCATCCCTTTGATGCAACCATAGCAATGACTGCTCTTACGATTGCCATCCTTGCAACCGGACTGAATGTTTCTTCATAGTCAATGCCATATGTTTGTGCATACCCCTTGACTACTAATCTTGCCTTGTATCTGTTCACAGAACCATCTACGTTGTGCCTCACCTTATAAACCCACTTATAGCCAATTGCATTCTTATCTTTAGGCAAAGGTACCAACTCCCATGTAGCATTTTCTTCCAAGGCATCCATTTCTTCATCCATAGCTTTCTCCCATTTTTCTTTTCCCATGGCTTGCTCAAAAGAAGTGGGTTCCAGTTCCTGTATCACTTTGACTATATATGCATAGGGAATGGCTATAAATCCATCATATTTCAGCCTATCCACAGGATACCTAGCTCTGGTAGACCTAAGCAAAGTATCCTCACTTCCAGGTGCTCTCAAAACATCCCTGATCTTCCTTACTCCAGGTGTAACAATAGAAGGAATACCCAACTCATCATCAATGCTCTGTTCTGAGCGTCCTTTATTTTTCATATCCTCAACAAAGCATCCATGAGGATTAAATCTGACCTACAAGCCCTGCTCAACCATTTGACCAACAGAAACCAGATTCTTGGTAATATTCGGGACATGAAATACATCGGACAGGTATTTCTTTTTCCCATCTTGCATAGACAAAGGAATTTTTCCAATCTGCACAATAGGATGTACAGTATCATCACCAGTCTCCACAAATCTTGGTTTTTCCATTTTCCTTGCATCCTCCATCCATTCTGCATGACCTGTCATGTGGTTTGACGCACCTAAGTCAACATACCATACATCATTGCTTTCTTCTACACTTGTCACAGAATTGTTCATGTGCTGCACCATAAACAAATGCTCATTTCTGTCATCACCCTATCTACTAGAAGATGCATAATTCCCTTGTTGCAATTTTCCATTCATGATGTCATTCTGCTTTTTATAGCAGTCTTTAGCCATATGACCCATTTTACCACAGTAGTAGCATTCAACATTGCTCTTTGCATTTTGGCCTCTTTGCCATCCACCACGACCTCTTTGGCTCCCCCTGCCTCTAGAGTTACCACGTCCTCCTCCATAGGATTGGTTTTCTTGAGTTTGCTGCATATTCTGATTTCTACCACGGCCTCCTCTACCTCTACATCTACCTCTACCTCTTCCAGCATTTGAGTAGAAGACACATTCTTTTGAAGTTCCTCCTGAAGAAGATACACCACCATTTCTTTGCTCCTCAGAAATTAGAAGAGCAATCAACTCCTCAAAATCAGGAAATCTTTCACGGATGGAAATGGATGTTCGTAACTGTGCATAATCCTTTCCTAGACCATTCAAGGTCACAGAAACTAAATCATCATCTTCCACTAGCGACCCAATAGAAGCAAGTGCATTTGCAATCTTCTTCACCTTCATGTGGTAGTCATTGATGCTCATATTTTCTCTTTGCACATTATGCAACTCTTGCTTGAGCTGCATTTTCCTGACTTGCGTATTTGTGCTTTACATTTTTGACAAAGTATCCCATGCCTCCTTTGGCGTACTTGCATCCTAAATATGCACAATCATAGAGTTTGAAATGCTGATAGACAGCCAGTACATAACTATCCTGGCTCTCTCATGCCATGCTTTAAATGCCTGCATTTGCTGTTGATTGGGAACATCAGGAAGAACTGGTTCTTCTTCATTTCCTGCAACAAATTCCCAATATCCTTTTCCCATAAGGAAATTTTTCATTCTAAACTTCCATGCTTGGAAGTTGTTCTTGTCAAGCTTTTCAGTGACAATCTGTGAAAGAGAATTAGACGCCGTTACAAAACACTGCAAAAAATTCTGTCACTACAAAAAACACAGCTTCACCCTCACAAGGGCAAATTTGCAAAACTGGCGAAAGTGGTATTTGACCACACAGTCACTTCCTAGTGACGATTTTGCATAAATAGGAAACAA